>NC_057770.1:7546166-8894423 GCF_014825855.1 Bombus pyrosoma | reverse complement strand
TAGTGCAGATGTAGACTCGCAATAGATATCTTTTATTTCATAAATATGTTAAATGATGAACGTTTTACAGATGCAAGTATCCTATATACGATTATAACGTTATATGGAATTACTTTGGTATTCTTTATAGAATTGTAATTTCAATTTACGATATATCATACGATTATTCTTATCATTATTAACATCTGGTTAGAAACAAGAAAACAGACACCTCTGCTGAAATTACATGAACAGTAATCTCATATTACATCCATTCAATGATTTATATCCAACGTTACCAAGTAACATTGACATCGGTATGGAATTGTTTCTATATATTTATATAAGTATTAATCAAGTATTAATATATTATATCAATTTTTCTCGAATTATATGATTTTTCGTAAAATTTCTAAATTTGTATAAATTTGATCTTCTGAAATGAATTACATGGGAAAACATGGAACGATGCGTACTTTTATGGTTGATAGTTGAGTGTCGCGTTTTGACATAACTTGGCATCGAAACCGATCGCACGTGTCCACGCGGGGTGCGTACGGCTTCCGATACTTTTGGGACGAGTTCACGAGGGCACGAGCCCAGAACGGTAATTACGCGAGTCGGAAAGTCGTCAGCCTCGGTCATAACTTCGTCGATTCCCCGGAGGACGTGGGCGCAATTTGTCGGTAGGCACGAGCAGGAGAAAAGGACTGGTTCCGATTATTTGGGGTGCAGGATGCACGATGCAAACAACGACGAGGGACGTTGAACAAATGATGTGCGTCTGTTTGTGCATTCGTCCCGTTTTGTCGAACGCGTATCCCTGCTTCTAGTCGAAGCAGCATGCAAAATTGCGTATCGTACTTTGGATAAATACGGAGCTCCGTTACTGCGACAATTATCTTAACGACCTACGATAGAGCTCTATCAAGACGATAAATGAACGTTCTTCCTTTCTTTTTGAAAAATTCGCCTATTTCCCTCGTAACGTGCTTTCACAATGGAATTTCATTTTCTCCGATCTCATCGACGAACAAGTTCAAGTAACTAGAGCTCATATAATAGAATTCTATATACTGATTGTTCTCAGCAATGGTAATTTTTCCTTCATGCGATAGAAGTTCACGTTCAGCTAATTGGATTCAATCGATAAAAGTTCAGTTTAGTCGGACACTAGCTAAAATTTCGTTCTAACAAATGGAATTCTATGCTGTATTTCGTGATTACTTTTTCGTAACGTTGACAGAAGCTTAACTATTTTGCATGGTACACCAAAACTTCGATTACTCGAATTAATAATCACGCACACAACATATTTGCAAAAGTATGAAATTGTATGAATATATACGCATCCATCAGTGCAACTAAAAGAGAACTTACTCGGAACGCGTATTTAGCAATAGATAAATTCTTGAAAGAAATCACAGCCGTCTTAAACCTGTTTCACGTGTACTTTAAAAGCCGCGAGCGATATTGGTCGAGCAATGGTTCGTCAATGATTCAAACGCAATCTCATTTCTTATGATAATCCGCTGACCTGGAGAAATATTCATCGTGGCGGTTCAGTGACTCTCACGAAATTCTAGGTGGTTCTCGCGGCTTACGCCCTTCTTAGAAATCCACTAGGGGCTATACACCTCCTCCTCCATTGGCTTCCGTGTTTCAGAAACGAGCCGGCACTGCGCGTACCAGGGCCACGTGATACATGCAGAAACATTCCTGCGAGTTCTTGCCGGACAGAAACAAAAAGATCACGAAAGAAGCAACATCGAGCTGGTTGGAAGTAGAACGGAGGGAAAAAGTTGAGTTTTTTCAGGAAAAGTTTCTCCGCTGGTCCGGTGATACGAGAAACTGTTGGATTACCGACGGTAGGGGATGATACTTTCGGGAGTCGGACACAAGTAAATGATGGATCGTCCTTGTCGCGATGTGGAATGTAAAACTCGCGTAAATCTCCACCTCGCCTGGTATTTTGACGCGAAGAGTGCCTAACGTACTTTGCACTTTGCTTGCTATTGGCTTTCAAGATTTCTTACTTTATCTCCACCATAATTAAGGAATATTTATTCTTTAAAGAAAATATGTTTATGGAGGTTTATGGAGGTTTATGTTATATGGAGATGTTTATAATATTCTCATACAAGTTCCTATTTTTATCAATACATTTAAAGGAAAGGAACCTAGATAGTTTCCACCTAGCAAATATTACATTCTTATAACGAGGATCTTATCTTGAATTTTTTATATTACGTGTATTCTGCGCATTTGAATAACTTTAAACTTCTCTAGCTTAGAGTTACGGTTAGGTTTAAACTTCTTTAAATGTAGAATGTTACATTCGTTACCTTCGATATTATAATCGACGAGATTGTTGTCGCAAAGAGAAAAAATAGCAAGATGAAAGAAACTAAAAATTCAAATCGTTAATAATTACGACAAACACAAGGAAGAATTTGTACAAGAAAAAAATTCTTCGTTCATACAATGATATTCTCAGGTATGTTTTACCCAAAACGATCATTATGATGAAGGTACCAGAAAGAATGCAATGATTGTTCATTCTCTTGAGAATTTCAATGACCAATGGAACGTACTGTAGTCAGGAATCGGAATCTAACGCCTTTCGTTCCGAGGTTCGTTCGGAAGTCAAATATTTGGACGGATCATCGAGTTATCGTGGGCCACACGCACACGGTTTTCCATAGAAGAATCGGCAGTTTTCACGAGATTCGTTGTACTCTGCAGTAACGAAAGAAAAGAAACATTGTGCGAGCTACGTCGTACCCTCTGGGACGTGCTCTTCTCCGCCTCGCCAACAGCTGATTAATCGTCCTGGATCTTCCCCGGAGACTACGGAGACGCATCGAGCGGCTTCTTTGTCGTTGCGAACGTCGTTTCGTGCCGACTACCTATTTTTCGTTTACCGTTAGAAGGAATGAACCGATACAACTCGTTGAATATAGAGAGTTTCTCATAACACGCCTCCCAGCCTCCTTCTTCTTCTTCTTCCTCGAGCATTTTTAAGCGATTATATCCTTCTGTTGCTAAGCGTTCTTGATCAGCAGCCAGAACGATAAATCAAAAAGATACCTTAGATGTATGAAAATTATTGACAATTTTTTTGGTCCTACCATGATAGAATATTTAAAGAAAGTTCCGTAGAATATTGCTGACGATGAATTATTGGCGCTTAGAACGTTTGATTGATTACTCGCGTACAATATTTCTCAATTTCCTGGTTGATTTATAAGATTACCTATTGATCATATTTTCTAACAATTTTGCAAAGTATTTTAAAGCAATGGATATTCGTATGTAGATAACCCAATTCATTTAACGCTTTAGCTACTATTGCATATACGTTGTATTGTATTAATTATTTAAGAAGCGCTGCTGATACATTTGTTGCGGCTTTTTAATCCTTGACCCTTAACCTGTTAGCCGTGTTATTTCTTACACAAAAACTTCTATGATCATGACGTTAAAAGCTAACACATGGCAAATTAATTTTCATCAGATTCGTTTCGATTCTCGCAAATATAAACGTAATTCATTTTTGAGAAGAATGAAGCGACATAGGAAATTCCCAAATAAGACAATTATTATGTCTATAACGAATTAATTGGTTTTCCACAGTCAACAGGTTAACATCAGAGCAACATTGTAAATCGTTAAAATATTATATTATTGTTTCATGTGTCTAAATTGCTTTTGTAGTTGCGTTTTATCCTGTAAATCGTCTGTATAGTTGAAGGGAGACTCGAAGGATAAACGGGAACGTTAGGAAGAATAGACGTACAGCAGTTTGTTAAGCGTTGAAGTTGCCCCTGCAGTGCGGCACATTCGTTGCAGCTTAATTTGTTTATTTGTAGAAAACGTTGGTAGGAGATAGGGATCCGAACGGGAGAGCGAATTGCAGCGCGATACAATGTTTTATTTAAATACGTCGCTGCGATCTCACTCATGCCCCATGGGTGTCCTGGGCGGCAGTTGCCTACACTTAATATGGGAAGCGACAGACTCATTTTTATTTCTCAGTCCCATGGAAAGCGACATGGTAGCTCCTCTTGCGTTCTCTTTCAGGCGCGATTTTATGATTCCTGTATATTTGCATTCCAAGAATTTATTTTTCTCGCTAAATTGGAAATGTACGTCGCCACGTAAGATTTATTAACGCTACTTCCTTTCGATTGCTGTTTTAAAGGTCGTTTATGTAGAAAGAAACGCAGAAAGATTGGAAATTTATCTTAGAAAACTTAATACCAAAATGGAAATTTGATATTAAAACTTACTTATTTTTACGAATGATTCGAGATTAATCATAAATAAAATATTTCATTTCACATGTTCAATCGATGTTTCTTGTAAATATTTTACTAACAAATAGTGTATCTGGTACTTTCTAATATTTTATAAGTGAAAAATAAAACAAGACATTTTTTTAAACTTCCGTTTTGCAGATAAAACGTTCTTTAAGTAGTTCAAGTCAATAATTCTCCATACGTATTTACGTATCAACCCCAAACATTCTAATCAAAAACTATACCAGTATTTACCAATATAGTATTTTATGCTATTTCACTCAATTAACAATACAATTACGTATTTAAATAGAGATTCATATGTAATAAAAGTACATAGATATCCACGTCTAATTGAACACCAGGTATTCAACGTTTCATGATGGGTGCAATTAAAGAGAAGGAAGAAGTATCCTTTGTATGACGCGTGATCATGTCATGCTCGTTATCAGGTACTTCTCTTATGTCAGGGACAATGGAGATTTTGAAAAGACTGCATGAATTCTAAATCCATGCTGGGAGCATGGCCCAGCGCGGCGTAATTTGAGTTAATTCCGCTGCAGGGAACAGGAGACTTGATTAAAAATCTTGACTCATTGTCTTATGTTTGCTCTGGGTGCATACCAGGCTCCGGCCAATTTTCTCGAACGATGGTGGAAAGGAATTCATTAAAATTCATAAAAATATGTATCTAGTTAGCAGCCGCTACTAAATCGCTTCGTTACACTCACTATCGAATAATCCGTCCATTTGACGTCTTTTGTTTCTATTTGACTCGTCTCCTAGGGATTTTCCGAGGCAGCATCGTTGAAACGATATCGAGGATATCTTTTCGATCGGAACTGTATGCAGAACCGAAAGTCGGATCGCCACAGTCGATACGCAAAGATAATTATAAATTCTCTTTCCTGATTACGTCGAAATCCCTACGGTATGCCAGAGTCAATGAAAAGCGACTTGAACTTAACTCCAAGCTACGTTCGGTAATCTTACCGCGAACAGAAAGTTTTGTCCGATGCAAAAGGCAAGTTGCTTCGCTAAAATGCTGCGATTGCTTGATCTTAATTCACTCTTGGTCGATAGCGGTCTAACTTCGTGTAACGAAACGCGAAGAGCAATGTAAGGTTTCCCTTGTTGAAAGTTAGGTTGAAAATTTAACGTCGCTAGGCGAACGAACGGAGACATTAGATCGGCGAGGATGTAAGCAAATACGGTTAACGCTGTTTGCTTTGGTTTGAATAGAAATCACATGTGTGGTACCTCGAGTAACCGCGACCGAGGACCTCCTACTCTTACGACCTTCTCCACCTCGATGCGCACCAACGGTCCCTCAAGTTAAATAGTATAATGGCCAATTTAAAATGTCCCGGAGTATCTAAGATCTGTGTTTGCCCGTGGCCGAGATGTGTTTGAACGGCATCTCGTTCCTCGACACTGAGAATAGAGAAAGGAGGTGGTTACGACGATGACAAACCCCATGGGCTCTCGATCGGAGAGTATCTCGAACCCTGAAACCATGGATTCTTGGCATGTATATTCAGATGACGATTTAAAAGTAAAATTCGCGGGCAACTATCTTTTACCTTCGCAATGATTAATACCTTACAGTATGCATTTCAATGAAAGAAACTTTAATAAGGCTATACTATAAGATATTCAGATGTCAAATAAGCGATGCAATGATCAATATGCATACTCGGAAAGACTATATTAAAAGTACATATCTTCGTATGTACGATGAATTTTACTGCTAATAATTTTTAGAATTAGTTCTTTCCATTTCAGCTAAAAGCTCCAGGCAAACGTACAGTTTCCCATGGCGAATTAGAATCGCGTGTAGAAATCTCATTATTCTAACTTCAACACAAATTATTATATGTCGATCGTGTAAAGAATACATGGCTATATACACATAAGAATTAATTTATTATTACGTTATATCATATAGCCACATTCGCCATAGAATTTATTTGATTCGAGTGACGTTAAAAATGTCTTTGATCTGTGTGAATCGCTAGTACATTCTCAAATATCAATTATCCGATTTAAAGATAAAAATTTAAAGTGTGTGGAAAAATAATGAGGACGAAGTATATTATACGATGTATCATGCGTACCAAAAAGGAAAGCGAATGATCAAGACAAACAGGAAAACATAAATTATTAACGTGTACAGTACAATTTCGTTTATATGAATTATATTGAACATGTTAAACGCGAAGCCAATTTTGCCAATTTTTAATATCAAGATATTATTTACATTTTATATCGTCGGTTTATCAGTGACGCGACCTAAACGGAAAGTTCATCGTCGGCCGCCGGTAATTAACACGATGTGTAATGTATTAAAATCTTAGTTAATGCCCGACTAAATGAACTCATTTTGGTTGAATCTATTAATCTAAACGTAAACTCTTACACGAATAAGTTATAGGTAACTGGAAGAACAAATAGACTGTTATTATTGCTATTAGCAAACTATTTGTCCTCCGACAAATTCATATAAACGAAGTTTTACTGTATATACTACATCTTGGTAATTAATAAATTTTGTTATAGTTGTTCGTATCGTAATTGCGCCCCAGTTTTACCAAAATTATACAAAATTGTCAAAGTTCTCTCTCAATTTAACAACCAGGGACTATGAAACAAATCTTGTAAAAAATAATTTACATCAAAATAGGAAATGGTAGATTACGTGTAGTACAGGAGGACAGAGAAGAAGAGTAGCGGAACGCACCTATTTTTCACGTAGCCACTGGAGAGGAGCAGAGGGTTGCGCATTATTGCATTGTCCAGTTTGATAGAATCCCAAAATCCTTCAGGTCGTGGGACTGGGGCCACGCGAGGTGCCTAGCAATGCGCCTTGCGACCATTTTCCCTAGGGCACGCGGTAACCCATCAAACTTTTAGCCGGACATTCCCCACCCAATACTCCTTCGCGTTGTTCTTCTTTTCGTTGGAACGTGCCAGAAGCCAGCTTCACCAGCAGTCGTGAGAGGGGTTTACCGTGATGAATATTGCAGGGGGCGCTTATTGTTTCCACTCACAAATCATCCGCCGATGTCTCGCGGGGGGCGCGCCGCAATGTTTTATTCTTCTCCGGTCGACAGGGTCGACATTCGAACGCCTTTACTCGGGCTTTTTTCATCTCCTGCGACTCTTGTATCGTCTCGTTCTCGTTTTGGGATAACGTTGACCAATTCGAAGACTTATCGATGCCACTTTGTAAAAGGATTCCCGGCCCTCTGTGACCGCTGTGATTGCTATACGAAATTTTTTGGAAACATCCGTACATCACGAGATGTTATACGAAAAATGACGAATGATGTAGTCTTTTGCGAAATGTTACGGTTCTTTGATACTTGTTTAATGTAATTTAATTTATTTTCGAGGGAAAATATTTATTGCTGTTATTGTTGGTAATTTATTTTTACGTCTACGAACATAATATAAGATAAGAGTTTTAATTTCTTAAGCGGCAGAGTTAACACTTGGATTGTTAAATATTGGACATAATAATCGGTTTATTTAAGGAATATTATTCCACATGTTTATTTCAATTGAATGAAAATTATATCACATAAAATTTGAAAAAATTGAAGCAAATGTAACTGAGATATTTACCATTCTCAAATTCTACAATTATCGAAGTTTTCAAAGGAGAAACAAACTGGTTAACACGTAAGTTCATAATACTAGTAATAAATAGTATTTTAAATATCGAGTATGCGAAGTTTAATTTATATGAAGATCAGCCAGAATCAATAAGAATTCGTGTGATAATATAATGCTACGAAAATTCAAATATTAAAAATGCATGTAATCATACCAATTTCCTTCTTCGTGTAACAATACGGGAAAGTAAAATTCTCAGGAAGAATCGCATGTTAGTGCAAGTATATATTTCTGTTCTTTATGAGGGAGGCTAAATGGTGGTTGGGAAAGAAACGTGAACTCGTTTCTTTGCTGGGCTCGAACACCACCCTCGTCCCAATTCCGTAACAATAATTTTGCAAATAGCCGACGGAAGCCGCTGCTAAATAATGAAGAACCCTGTCGTCCGAGAAGATTCAATTTGCGGCACCAACGCATAGGATGAACCAAGGTATATTCTAGTAGAGAGAAAGACGCGTGGCAAAGTTACTTGAACTCTGGTAAAATATCTGGCTATCCTCTTTCCTCCTCCATTTCGTCGAGGAATTGTAAGGAAGAAAAAGTAGATCGCGTGCATTTTTCGATGTTTCTTGCTTCAAGAATTCATGTTCCTTTGTTCGAGCGTTATGTCTCGCAATTTCTTTCCTTTAATCGACGAATACTCTGAGAATATTTCGTTCACATTTAACATTCCATAACTATTTATGGAATTTTGTTCGAATATACGAAGAAAAAATTATATACAATTTTTAGGAGATTATTAGTTTTGTTTGAAAAGTAGAAAGCGATACGTAATAAGCATATTGATTGTTATTCATGATATAACAATAAAATATAATAATACAGTAATTTAAATAACAATTGGAATAACAACCTACATATTATAAAATACCTATTAGTATTGTATAGTTAAGAGCCATTTATATTTAAATAATTAATTATCAAATCATTTTCATCTTTTCGAAATATTCTATCTTTGTATGCAATATATCATTGCTCAATTCTTCTAGTCCTTTCTTTAACTACGTGCGTGTATTAAAATTTGATGATAGAATATGGAAATTAGGCTGATAACTTGTACTTCTTTGTTCCTAAAACTTTGAAACTTGTTAGAGCTTTGCATCGCATCCTAAAAAGCGAACGGTTCAGATAAGATATTCAAACGCAATATTCAAATCCTGACCGTAACCCACAAACTGGATTTCGTCGTATGTATATAAAATCAACGTTCGTTTTTCAACGGTTGTGTAGTTGGCTGAAAGAATTGATTTTACAAACTCGGAATATTTACAAAGCATACAAAATATGTACTGCTAATCAATAAAACATTATGGTTATTTTATCAAAATTCTATATTTTGACTGCATAAAACTAACGAATTAAATAATACCTACTTTGAAATACTTAATTATCTCTTAATTTGTACCATTTCACTTTTGTTCCATGTGTAATCTCAAACTGGTGACTACTTTTATTATAAAAATTCCATTTGATTGAAACAAACTAACAGAAAACAAACAGAAAGAATCTGTGCAACAGAATAAGTGAATACGTTATCTCACGCGTTATTTCACTCGGAATCTAAGCCGTGCTTACCGAGACGTTTGGCAGTCAGTTTAGGGTAGAGGGTGAGAAATTGCGGATTTCTGGACACCAGAGAGGGGAGAGATTCGCTGGAACGTGTTTACTCCCGGTGAAACTAATTGCGCGTGCACAATTTTATTAAATTTGTCCACAACGTTAGCTCGTTTGCATTCGTTAATGAGTTTTCGGTCTGCCAGTCCGAGCTAGGGACGTAACGAGGTTGGGACAAGCAGAAAAGGGTGAGGAACGCTAGAACAAGCGGATGGACAGGCGAGTAAGCGAACTGTACCGGTTTGGTTTTTGTTCGTATTTGCATATTTTTCGCGGTAGGTTAATTCTTGGGGTTCCACAAAATCGTGCAATATCCTCTTCTTTCTATGGTATCTCGTGAATGTCATCCGACTGACCAGAGAGACTTCTATGCTGTACATATAAGTACACGGAGGATACGATAGAGAACCGTAGATCACTCTGTGGTCTGGCATCTCAAGGGTCGCATTATCCCCACGCCCAGGGGGTAACAACCCTTTTTGTCGGGCTTTCTTCTACAAATTACGTTTTACATCCTACTGCTTCGACCGTGGAAGAGTTTAATCGACCCCATGGAAAAAGATGGGCACCTAAGCATTTCTTAACTAATCGAAAAAGGACCTTCCTTGTACTAGTTCTTGACCATTTTGATTTAATATTTCGTCCAATCGTACGTGTTTGGAATAGAATAAATATAACGATAAATTTCTATGGCATTTAGTGAACAACAACGATATTTATAGAATTCCATTTCTCATTTGATACATTTTTGATAAATTATTCTCAAAGAAAGTAATAATATTTTAATCATCAATAACTGTAATTTGAAGAAGATTATACCGTATAAAGTAAAATCTACCGAAGTTCGAAATTGAATCGATCTAGAAACTTCTTACATGTTAGGGGTATGTTTATGATACTCCTATCGCGATTGTTCTTAAAACTTTTTAATCGCCTCGTTTTGATACATAGCGAAATCTTGAGCAAAACACACTCCTCTTAATGTCGAGACTTCTACAACGATACGGTATCCCGTGGGAGCAAAACCACTTGGAATATTTACGATAAATACGCACACGTACCTTCCTGTCTACCAGGCGGATAACAAGAGGGCGTAGGCCGATAAAAGACATTATTCAAATTTGCTTTTCGTATAATCGAGTAGGATAAAGTGAAGACTGAGGAGAATGTGCCGAATGACAAGATCATCCAGCATCTGCTACATTTTAGAAAGAATATTTAATTTGTCCGAGTACACTGAACACTCAATGTCGGAATAAACGCTACTCTCTACTACTGCCACGTATGTTACACCGATAGAATTATCTTAAAAGTACAGCAAATCCATCTCTGAAATTATAAATTTTTTCATCAGACATGTCTTTATTTCAAATAGTAATATTATCTTTGTCGCCCTAAGTTCTTTGTTGAAATATACAGAAACAGAAATGCAATAGTTATGTTGGGAAGGTTATTTAAATAATTGAAGTAACGAAAGAGTTACGAAACATATTATACGTACAGATCTAGAAATATACATAAAGTACGTAGTTTTAAGTCTTTGAATGTACAGCTTGAACCTATCTTGTACGTTTCTACGAAAATGAAACTATCATTGATGTTCCGTTATACAGCTTACGGCAGAGACCGCGAGTCACATAATCCGGCTCTTTAGTAGTAGAAATTTGCCGACTGTGAGAGGAAGCAGTGAGCACTGCGATGAAGATATGGTGATAGCTTGAGTCTGAGCAATATCACGGGGACGTGGTCATCTTAATGGAGTCGTCGGTCGCCGGTGCGAAGCCTGGAAACCGAAAAGCACGCACCAATGGCTTTAATGAGATTCACAAGTCGCAAATCCCGTCTGAAGTGATGACACGCTCTCACTGTTGGGCCTTGTAAACTAGAATTCCCTTCCAATATACCACGAAATTTAACGAAAGCTATGCTTATGTTAAATGTGTATTAACATTTGATATCTGTGTAAGTCAGTTAATACATAAATTAACCCCCTCCCCCTCTAAGAATAGCATAAAAATATGGAAAAAGTGTTTGTTAGTGCTAATGTAGCGTAAATAGTTTCTTAACGTCTGCTGTCTTATCTAAAATAATGCTATTTAAGGCAAGATAAGTAATTTGTCAAATTTGAACAATGAACAATTTTTAAACCATCTATTGTTACAGTTTTCTACAAGCATATAACTTCTACATATCAAAAGATAAGAAACCCAATTAACATTGTTATTCTCAATTTTAATTGTCATAATTCAATAGCGGGTAAACGTCACTTTGTTTCTGGAAGTTACTTTGTTGTTCATTCTCTTAGTTCTTACATAATATCTTTTCGTTGACTCAAATACCTGCACATAGGCTTATTTTTGTCATTATCTCATTTTTTACATTTTCCCCCCCTGGAAATATGCAATATCTTCTCATTCTTTCGTTATTACGTTGAATACTAATGGAATGTCATGATAGAGGAACGTGTGGATGAATTTGTAATAGAAAAATATATTGAGATAAGTACAGGTACAGGTACAGGTATAGTGTATGCTGATCCATATCCTCACTCTTTCAGTGTTACAATACAACAGAAGAAGATATGATAGGGGACACGTTCATATATTTATAGCAAAGGACATTACCAAGAAATTGAACCTTGGTGTGTAGCTCTAGCTGAAGGCTACAAGAAACAGCAATAGAAACCTACTTATAACTCTTTAGTTTGTAGACCTTGTAATCCAAAACAAAATTTATATTCAAGGGCACAATAATATGGACCTCTCCTTATTTTGCATTTTCTTCACTAAATTCTATTCTCTTCGTAACAGCGGTCTCCAGGTCACGGATACACAAAGGAAGAAGGTGTAGAGTCTTTGTTGAAATAATTACTTCAACATCTCATAATATATCTACAATAAGTCTGCTTATTCTGTATAAAGCTAAAGATTAAATTTTAAAATGGTAAAGCTGACTCAAACAACCCTATCTTACTATATCTACTTAAACAATTAATTTGTAAAATATGAAAATAATCCATCGACGCGTATTGAAAAGAAGAAAGCAACCACATATATCAAGATCACAGAAGAGTTTACAGGGACGATTGGTTTTCAAGCTCTCCACCCTCGGCTACATAGGTACTGCGTGATGAAAACGAAGTGGAAGAGGTAGAATTTCAGTTTCGCTCTGCCGGATGGTCCGTGAGCACTGAGGGTAATGGGAGAGAGAAGAGAATGGGAATAGGAAGGAGGAGAAGCTGACAGGATTGCGTTCGTGTTGGTCATGAGTTTCGGACTTGGGAATTTCGACCGGTGGCTCGTTCGCGGGGCACAAAGCGGTCTGCCGGACTTAACGTGATTAGCAGAGATACCCCGGTAGCTTCCTATTATCCGCGGTCCAGACGCCGCCACACAACTAACCCCACCTCCGATACCACCCCCACATCCTCATCCCTACGCCTTCCCCTTTCTGACCCCCATCAACCACTTCATCTCGGTTCAACCGTACAAATGGATAACGCTGACTATCAATGTCTTCGGTAAACGTTGCTCTTTCCTTCCGCGTGGCTTAATATAACATCTGCAACTCATTTTCTGTATGTATTAAGAAGTGGTGACGTGTGATTTATCACGTGTACACTCCTGCTCACAAGTATTTTTATCATTAGTATCACTTCAGATAATGAAATTGAAATTGCCTGCATCTTTTCATCTTTGCAACTTCATCTTTTCCAGGTTTGACGTATTCGAAATCCTAAGATTTTCATAAGTGGTATAACTAGGGAAGTATAACCCAGATCCATTAGAATTGTGATTACATCCCGTTGTTATTCTTGTATATCTATATTTTTATTATCTATATATTAATATTATATATCTTGATCTCTTAAAAACTTGTTTAACACGTTCACTGATAAGAAGTACAACGAACAGTTACCTATGGAATTATACGTATTTTTCATTACAAGTATCTTTATCATAGTTGCCTCACTTTTAACTTGTATAAATCATTTCGTCGAAACACACGAAAATAAATAGCGTCAGCATAATCATTTGTATATATAATATATAAATTAATTAGATAACTGGCACGATATAATTTATGCTCCAGTAGCAACCGAAGAATTAAAAGTGTTAATAAAGGATCGAATATATTTCTTTAAATCTACGCTTTAACGCGTAAAAGGAAGCATAGGTTGAAATTATAAGTTACAATCGCCTTCTGCAAGTAATTGTTAACCGATACAATGGACCGGAGAATACCACGAAAGTGTGGGACTACGTTTGCTACTGTTTAGCAATAAACGAATCTCGCAGGATCGGTACAATTAGCAAGGTTAAAACGATGAACCTCCGGCGTAGCTTCGGTCGGCTGACCGGGATCACAGGCGAAGAGTCTGATGCTAAAATCAGAGAAGCGAAGCGATACTCGAATGCACGAGCTTACGGTCAGTACACAGGGTGAGAGTCCCTGCGAGTATGAAACTCAATTTGATTCCTGCTTCCAGCCGAGCCCGGTCGTCGGAAGCAGGAGGTGGGTGGCCAGGGAGAGGAGGAGCGGCGGGCCATCGCCACCCCAGAAAAGGGGGTGCTCCCAGGGGCGTGCGACTGACCCGACATCCTGCAGGATCCAGCCACTCATATTGCCAATTACCAACTCTACGACCCTCTCGCTCTTCGCTCGCTTCGGACTTCGGATGATTCCAGCCACTTTCAGCCTGCTCCAGTTACGTCGCCAGCATTCTCTTCGTCATGCCACCAAGAAACGTTGTCAATGTGTATATACAGCTCCTTCCGTGCAAACGCGTTCGTGTGCGTGGGTGTCGTAAGCGAAATCTTCGTCGAGCACCGGGAAGTCTAGCTATTTTAGAATGCACTGGTTTTTATGCCTGTGAATCGAGAGATATCAAGATGACACTGATTTATTTATCATCGATGTTCGTAGGAAGTAGGGCACGGAAAATGAGATAAACTTGAAAAATTACTGGGTTCTTATGAAAAACCTGTATCAGTATTTCAATTAATTTTGGAAATTTAAATGGCTCTACTGTTTCATAAATCTTTGATCATTGAATTAGGATTACTCAGCAGTTTCAACGCCTTTCCCTCTGTTACAGTAAAATTGAATGGTGTGAGCCATCTTTATATAGTGACAAAGTTTGTTAATTACAAGGTTGTTATTCATGTACATGTACATGTCATGTCATAGCTGGACTTTACCTCCCTTGCCTTAATTAAATCTTGAATGAATTATTTAGTTATGGAAATACTGGGAGGTTCTATAATGAAAAGAATTCTATGACAGATCTCGCTCTGTGATATGATATAATAACAAATTAATTACTATGTATACATGATCATTCATATATTCAATAATAATTTGAGCAACCAAGAATCATATATCATATGCCATTTATGGATATATCGTAATTAGAAGAGTGAACTTTGTACATGTTGTTCTAACTCGATGACCAAAGGCTGTATATCCAAAATACCTGTTTTAATTATATCTCATTGTTTCGTTTCTTATCACTCTGATATATTGACCTATTTATTCCATAGGATTCAACGACACATAAACAACATTAAAGCCTTGTGATCAAGACAAAGACTGCAAGTAAAAGAAGGTAATAGAAGCAAACAGTGTAAATCTATAAACGTCCCGGAAAATATACAGAGAGTCAGAACCAGCCGGTCGCATCAAAGTGCAGCACAATAGAAATGGAACCACGAAAATACGGTCGCAAAATCACTTAGGTTTATTGGACTGGAAGAAAAATGACGATGCATTTGCAGAGGTAATCGTATATAAAATCTATATGTCACTCGTATATGGTCCTATATTGTGAAGTTTATGCGTTATAAAAGAGGGGACGACCGATGGCGCACGGATAGAGGAGAAGCCAGAGGGATGTCAGAGAGGTAAAAGGACGAGGAGTTGAGTTTAACAAATATTGAAGTCTTGGAAACGTCAACTCACACCGAACCTCTCTTCGTACCGGTACGAAAAGAAAGTTCTGAGTTTAAACTTGTCTAAATGTTTATACTTTTCCCTCGCTTCGATATTTTCACGAGACCTGACCTAACCCCTCACTCTGATACGGTCTAACGCCGCCGTCGACTTGACGTGTTCTCAAAACGACATTTTCGCCCAGTCGCCTTTCAATATTTTCCTTTACACGCCACTGACGCAGCTTCATGAACAACTTATGTGTCGTCTTTACCCTTTTACTATCCTTTTGCCTAACTTGTTGTACGTTTCTTCAAACTCCAACTTTATTGAATACAGGCTTGTCCTCTTTTGCCCATTTGTTACCTCGCTATAATTACGTGTCTTGGGAAGAACTCATGTTAACTTGAATTCTGAGATCATCTGAACTTATTCCAATAATCTGACAAGATAGGTAAATAAATTGAAAATACCGTATCAAAAATATTTGGTTTTATTAAACCAGAATATCTTGAAAAGCTTTTCAAGTTTTATTATTTGAATCAAGCAAATTTACGGGACACGTGCAAGTTCCTTCTGTATCTGTTCCAAAATAGTACTTGACTTCTCAAAGATCCTATTCGTTTATTCATTTTCACGAAAAAATATCTATTTCCTTAAATAGTATAATTTATGCTTCTCTACGTTATCCCTAATTTTCTACAGATTTATATTATTTACTTACACCATAGTTTCAATTTTTTTCTTTTATACTACTCTTCGCTTTAATGCTCGTCGATTGATTAAATTCTTGAAATAATTCCACGTAACATTCACACTGATCATAAAACAGTTGTGACAGTATTCAAACTTGTTTCGCACGAACGAGGACAAGAAAAAAAGTTTCAACATCAAGGAACGAACGTGCCTGTGAGTGATAATATCGAGAAGCGATTGTGGCCGATTACAAACGCATCGAGGCAACGGTTGCAAGTGGCGGGGGTTGAGTTGATTCGTAGAAGGGTAGTCGGTGGGTGGTTCACGGCAGAGTAAGATGTAATTTTCAATACACGGGACCGGAGTCTCTGGAGGCGCAAGGGGAGCCACAATTCCGGGGGTTTACCGTGCACTGTCGACGTAAACTCTCCTCAGTCGCACCCCCGTCGGCCGAAGTCAGCCACGGAGAGTACCACTTATTCGAACCCCCAGTGACTGTCAATACAGGTTCCTATAGTGTCTCCAGAAGCATATCAGACGGATGAATAAATCTTGTTACATACTTGATCCGATAGGATTCGAATAAGCCGTAACGTGTTAAATCGACGATCAAGACGGCACCGGAGCTCTTTTATACCGTGCCTTAACGCCATTTGTTACGAATTCGACATAATTTATTAACATATTCCAATACATGTACGAGACACGTAGAGATAATTATTACACTTGAGTTGGTCGTAATTCGTTAATATATTTCAATGGATGTTTAAAATACATAAAGATAATCATTATACAATACTTAAAAGCGCCCACTATAATGAGAATTTTAATAGTTAATTAATTTTCGTTATACCTATTAAATATCATTATCAGACTACGAATATTTATATGGTTTAATATTTTCTATGAATATAATTAAAGAAATTAATTTTACGTATTTCGATTATTAGCCCGCAGTTAATTTATATATTTCAGTAACAGATTCCTATATTGTTAGTATAGATCCAGCAAAGTATATATATAATTAGTAAATTATACTTTTACTTTGATATGTATCAGCTTTATAATATTACAATATATCTTTTTTCTTACAGAGCAAAAGCACTAAAGTATAGAATATTCATCGATCGAATATTCTAATAAATCGCACGAATACACTTAAGTGCATCTGAATGCATCGAAAGGGTAAGTGTGGTTTTTTTCTTTGGAATAACCTTGTTTCAAAGTTGCAACTATGCCATCCGACGTAGTAAGGTAAGAACCATGTGGGAGCGTCGTTCAGAGCCCAGGGGAGAGCTGAGAGTCACACTGATCTTGCTCTTTGTCGCGGGGCCCATTGGAGTGCATCCTCCACCCCCATAGCATCTAGCAGCGCTCCCTCTACTACGCCACGATCTTCCCGGCAACCTCTCTGGAACGTACCTTCCTTCCTTCCGGAGTCGCGAGCTACATATCGTGGCTTTCGAAACCTCTTGAGAGGGTACGCTGACTTCGATATTCCGTATCGAGTTACGCTCGTTTCGTGTACCAAACAGTCCATAGGTAAGGGGGCGTGAACTAATACACAGGTACTGTCACACGAGAAACTTGCTAAATTATTAAATTAATATTCGTCGCGTTGTTACCAAAACATATATAGAATACGCTCTACAATTATGTATATTCAAAGATTTTTCACGTTAATTAAATAGTTAAAAATTTGTTTGAATATTATCGTGTTTGAAGGTTACAGGGGAAGGTGCACGTGTGAGTTGGAGCTTTCATTTTTTAAAGAGGAACAATTTTGGAATTCAACATGGAGAATTGAAAATCGTAGTAGTGTAAGCGAAGATTTTGAGAATTTCAATTCATTGTTACACATATTTGAATTTTTCGATGTACCATTTTTCTACTTTATTAATTAACGAAGCTGCAACTTTCTTCTCTGCTACGATATGATTTCATGACGTGAAAAAATGTAATCAATTTTGTATGATAATAAACGAATAATATTATTTTACGAAAAGCACGCATTGATTTGATTACTATAATCCTCATCCATCTATTTCCTAATAATAAAACCAGACTCTTCTTATTTATGTGAGTCACAATGGTTCTAATCATTTTTGCCATTATGTTGAACGAACAAAAGTGGATTTATCGTATATTTCCTGTATGAGTTTCACTTGTGAATGATATTAAAACACTGATTAGCAAATGGAATACGAGACGACTTAAGAGAAAAAATTCATCGATCATATTTGCACGAAACGGCAACATTTGCAACTATGCGTGACGGAAAATACGAAATTTCGCAACAATGTAGATAACGTTCATGTGATTAGAAACTAGTATAATTAGAGTAATGAACGAACCTTGCAAACCTGTTATATCTAAATAATGATTTCTTAATCTATAACGCTTCTTATATAGCTTGTAAACTAGATGTGTCTGAATTGCTATCTAATATACAATATACATTTTTTTCACATTGTGTAATTTTCAATTCATATCGGCACTATCCAAAATACATTTTTGATAACGATACGGAGGAAACAACGATCGCAATGATTGCGACCTTCGAGCGTATAACGATCTTCGAATCAAGGAAATTCCCTGAACGCTGCAAATTAGTATCTGTTTGATTTACCCATGGGAGGATAAGGTAAGTTGGCGATCGGCTGTTCGTCTCAGGTACACGCAAAAACGTCTTCCGGCCCGCCACTGGAAATGCGATCGTCATCTAATTGGAACTCGATACCCGGTAACGAGGGTTACAAACTTTTCCGTTTTCTATCTGCCTCAGCCCTCTTGCCTCTGACATCCTCGTTCGCGTCCCCTCAGCTCGTTCCTCATGGGCGCGACCCCTCGAGTCGAAACTCCGTAAGAGGGGATGAAAAATTGTTATCTTATTTATGGGCACGAGATTAGACCACGTAGAACGTTTCGTGTCACTAACAGGCGTCGGAATGATGAATGTCCTTAGAATCGGGCATGCCTCAACTAACTCGGTCAGCGAGTCGTTATTAAGTCCATTTACCGGCTCTTCATTAATTAACTAATTAAGCGAATGCAGCTAAATATCAGACAGTCGAGTGGCGTCACATCGCAAAGACGCAAGGGCAGATTAGAACGTATGGAATTGCTATGGGGTTGATACGGGACACCGATTACGAGGTAATTGTCACGTCGTTGGCGTGCCACCTATCTGTATATCGTTCTATGCGAACAAGCCACCGATTCATTATGCGACGATATTAGCCACGATCGATGTCTGCGCTGTTTTCTTTTCGCAAAATGAACACTACTTTAATCCGCGTTTATCTTCCTTCGAGAAAGTTTAATCAATCGAATTTTTACGTTTCGAGTACATGCGTGTAATTTATGTCAACAATTATCTTTCTATGTACTGTGTTTTCATACAACTTTGTCAAATGACATACTTTTTACAGCACGTGATACGTCATACTCGACACGTGACTGAAAAATACATTGCAAGAGATACAAGGCAAAAGTAGGCGCATACAGATGTGGAAATAAGAAAGGGAACTTCAATTATCAATAATCCATGCAAGAAACATATACAATAGAATCATCAAACATTTGATGTAATATAACGTACACGGGAAAAATGTATTGCAAGAGATACGTAGAAAAATCAGAAGCATACGTGAAAATAAAAAAGCGAATTTCGACGTAATGCGTTCCTATAAGACGTGTGTATATTGGGGTAGGTGGGCGAAACGAGTAGTGTGTTTCGCGCGCAACGACGTCGGATACGGGGAATTACTCCTGCGCCATTACGAGCTGCGGTTCGTTTGCAGAACGCCTCAACGATGCAGACAGTGCATTCGACTGCAACCGGCCACGGATCCCCAAGAGAGATGCAACACCAGCTTACCTACGCGCCAGTTTGGAAATCTCAGCGCGGAGATGCGATACATCTGGAGGGTAGGTTGCAGACATCACGTGAGAAGTACGAATGTTGGATGGAGATGGAACGATATCAGGCTACGAGAAAGGGGGAAGAGAGTCGAAGGTGGAGAACCGAAAGGACGGAAGAGGAAGGGTAAGGTCGCTTCAACCTCTCAGCATCCCACGAGGCCTCCGGTGTAATTAAGCGAGTGCACCCTCACATGTCTACGTACGTTCGCATCGTGTCTATCCATCTAACCGTGGCAGGGTTGTTCTCTTCGTTGAGTCGGTGCCTTAAACCAAGGGTCGGAAGATAAGGCCGCAAAAACCTTTGAAACCTCGGTGCAAACTCGTTCGTACATCTTGTCGACTCATACCAGAATCTCGAAAAATGCGCGTGTTAGAAGAAACGATTATGTCCGGGGGGAAGCGATGCCCACTTCCATCAACGAAACGATAGGTTTCTAGTTTTTTCTTTTCTTCTTTTACGCGTATATCTTCGTTCTCATTATGTTCACGTCGAATGGAAATATTATAACTCTTAACCCATTAAGGAACAATCAAAGTGAAATTACATGCAAAATTCTGCAAGTGCAACGTTATTACTGGATTGCGGATTTTTATTCAAATTTATATTCTTGAGAATATAATTAAAATAGTAAAGATGGAAAATTGTTTTACCTATCAGGTAATATAAAAAAGTATTGGAAGTACCGTGCTTTGAATATTTTATATATCTTTTTATTATATGCATTCTTTACGTAGTTACAAGAAATGTATTAGAACAATAGGTACATAGGTGGAAGGCCATAATCGGAGCTTAACTTCTCACTCCTTTATTATCGAGATTTCTGCTCAACAAATTAGAAATTTTCTGATATGATTCTGACAAATAATGATCAATACGAATGCAATAAACATATAGAAAATAAATATGAAAGGGAAGACAATACTGTCTCAAGATAGAAATCTCCGAAATGTCTGGAGTTTCTTTTTGCCTGGAAATCCAGGAAATCGAAGCAGATCTAAAGGTGGCACAGGAATATCGTGGAAGACCGCATGCACGTTAGTGTGCACGTTATATGGTAATGGAGGGCCAATCATGCGGTAACTAGCCACCCTAGGGAGACGGTCAGGGCTGCCAACCAGTGGTCAGCTCCCGTCAATGTGTCACTTACGTAGCTAGAATACCGAACCCTCCCGACAGAATGTTACTGCTGAACGCATTTCCCCTCGATTGCAAGTCCCGTCAGTTTCGTGTCTGGAACGTTCTGTCTGCGAACATCAAAATTCTTCGCGACTTTTATTAGTATGTAATAAAGTTCCAAGAAGATCTTTTAATATTTATCGCCACTTCGAAGTTGCTCAGTCCATTACTGAACATTTAACTTAATACAGTTTGTAGGAACGTCTAGCGCACGCATTTGAATTGTACCAATAGAAATGTAGAATATCTACGATATTTCCTGAAGCTGGATTTTGAAAATCTCAACAAAATTGAACTCTTGAAATTCTATTAATTTCTCGAAGAATTCGGCTCGTAGTAGGCTCTGATAACAATCTAAGCAAAGAATATTTCAAAGAATATTACTTCACATAATCAAATTAAACACATTGCCACAACAATTTTTACAAATGTGTCTCAACAACTCGAATAGAGGTAATACTTGACCACTCACAATTTTCAAAATTTACTTTCTAATTTATTTGACTACATAAATCACTGGTTTCATTGGAAAAATAGCGACGTTAAACAGATTTGCCACAAGCAGTAGCAACAAGTCCTGCCTTTGTTCGCTCCATTTGCCAGTTTGTGTGCTGATGGTGGAAAGATTCGCAGAGTCGCGAAACTGTATTAAATCTAGCATTTAAAGGGCCACGGATGAAAGGATAAGGGAGAGAAAAGTACGATTGGGGTGGAGTGAGCGGGCATAGAACGAAATGTGTCGGGCAATTCTTGATTCCGAGGGTCATGAACGACTTGACGAAGGTCGGAATAAAACTACCGCTGGTAGAAACAAACGTATCACGTTCTATCACCGATGCCAGCGGCCAGCTATACCACCTTCGCCACTGGTCAAGTCAAGGGTGTATAGAACCGCGAGAGAGCGAGAGAGAGTAGGGAACAGGGCGATAAATAACTACAGGATGAAAAAGGGGGCGCGGTACCCTCCCGGGGCCCCTAAACCTAGACTACATACCCCTCGCCATCCCTTGCCACCCCTCATCGTACCAGCACCGTATAAACCGCGCACGGGCCGACCCCGACAATTATACCCTCGCACGCGAAATGTTTTATTACCCTGACGTAGAATGCTTGCGTACGCTGAGAGCGTGTGCGCACACGTGAACCAATATACGAGAGCAGCGCAGTCAAGTTGCAGGTTTCGATGCATCCGGCAACTGCCGCTTGCTGGCCTACAGAAGCTGACACTTTTCCAACTGAATCATACAGAAACGGATTTGGATGGAATTTCTTCGACGACGATAAAATTGTTGATATTGCTTGGTACATTTTTTAGCGTGACAGCAAGTTGATAGATGCTTCAGAAAGTACACAGACGTACGTTCTTTAACTGGTTATACGATGTAACAATTAAATATAAGAAGAGAATACCAGTTATTTTTGAAAGTAAGTTAGGCAAGACATATTTCTCTGCAAATACGTTTTAACTTTCTCATTTTTAATTTCCAATTTTCTAATATTTTAGCTTCTATCCATTCTTAAGTACCTTTCAGTTTGTATTAAATTAAGCAGTTATCTGTGGATAATGTAAAGCGAGAAACAATGTGTATTCTCTTTCTTAAAGTCTCTGCAGGATCGTTTTAGACGTAATATTCGGCAATGCGTAGTAGCATTAATGAAATTGGTAACATGCGAGAAGTAGTAATGAATAATAATTTCCATATTGTTCTTGAGAGTATTATAGATTCAAATGAAGTAACACACGATGTTATAATAGAAATCTCTCAAGATCTCAGTTGAACCTTTGAGATTCAAAATGGCTAATTACGAGGCAAAGCACCCGATAAAGTCCTCTACGTTGGACCATGGTTTTGGAGGGATATACGAGGTCCGTAGCACTCGAGAGGATCTTGTACTCCCAAAACGTGCAGCAGATGACGCTTGGTCTTTCGCCTAATTTTGCAATCAAGGCACACACTATCTGTTAATTGCTCACTAAATCGAGGATCCAATCTTCCCTACCGTCCTAACTTTTCAGTACGATGATATGTCACTAAGAACGAAGTCTTCAGTCGTTTATTAAATGTTATCCGATGTATGAAAAATAAATAAAGATATGAAATTTTTCTTTAGTTTCTTGCTTCTACACATTTATTGTTCTGTATTATTTTATTAATAATTCAATTGTTTAATCAGTTTGTAAATCTTCGTAGTAAATCTAATTCATTATCGCACAATTCGCATGATGTTTTTGCAATGAACCGAAAATGTATCAGTCTTCATTAGTGGAGCGCTTTTATCTTGACATCAGCCTTATTTTTCCATGCCCCGTGTTATCAAGTTTCGCGAGCATGCGTTAAACTTCTTAAAGTGCATTTCGCGTGCAAATTGATCGTTAATTAATTAAAAATGTAGAGACTGGCAGCAGAGGTATTTACCTCCCACGTCCTGTATTCACCCCTCCAGCTAAGTCAGCTCTTAGTCTTCCGTTAATCGGGTTAAATTAACTTAGTTAGCGTACGACGGGCTGCTGCAATGCCCTCATAGTTGGTGACTTGTTATATGAAATCGGAATTGTGATTAAAAATTTCATACGTTTATCATGATTCTACTAGTGATAATAAAACATACTGGCTTTGGTATAAAATGGCTAATTCTAAACGGCTTTTCTTTTATACCAAAATTTGTATTTACCAATTATAATATTAAAATATTTATAGGATATATATATATATATAATATAATTTAACTTAATTTTAAGCTAAAGTTATTAGTTATCATAATCGAAGGAAAAAAAATATTTTGAAATTAGATAATATAAAGTTATGAATTTTATACATGAATAATATGATGAAAGTTTAAAATAACAAAATAGGCTACTGAAAATAATTATCCATAAATGATATATATGTTTTGTCACATGGTTTCATACAGAAACAATTTGGTAATTTATCTATTTTATAAAAATACGTTTTTTTTTTATCAACGTAATTATTTTATGAACGTAATTTTAACATAAATTTATTCGGATTCATAATAACGATTAAATGAAATTAGACCAAGTAATTTAATGTACTGTAATTTAACAAATTATACTAGTGTTTGGTAAATTTTCTCTGTTGAATAAGTTTATTTCTAACGAAGTATGAATTCTACGGGGTAAAAAAAATCGTTTCGGTCTTAGCAGCGCTCCTTTATTAGTTTCTATCGAGGCATTGATTTTTAAATTGTGTAATAAATAAAATTAGCAACGGGGGTGACTTTGGTAGCCGCCCGAGGGGTCGAGTTGTAACTTAATCAGGGCAACTTCCCCCGACTTAATAAAGCTGTCTCAATTTTCGCCTCATTACCGAAATACCTACCAAGATTTTTTTATTCGATTTCCGCATGCTCAGTTAGTTACGAAATCTCATTCTTTCGCAATCACTTGAAATAAAAGATAAGACATTGTCTCTAACTACAGATTATACGAATGACTATCAATTTATAACAATTCGATATTCATCATGCAATTAGGAAATGACCAAGGCAAAAATTCTAGTTACTTTCAACTTATTATTAAAATGTTAATCTTAGCCTATACTTATTGTCTAACGCTTACTCATTTTCTTTGATCATTTGATTCTATTCATTTGTCATCTCACTGGATACTTTTCTTGGCTTATCTAATCCGTATAAATCTTCCTATTATTTATATTAACGATCGACTTGATATACCTTGTCAATAAATAATAGTCTGTATTTAATATAATAATATTTCGACGCATAAAGCAAAGAAATGAAACTCATTTTTGCGATGATCTTACGTTTTTCGTAATTAGGTTGTCCCTTTAGTACAGAAGCATCGAGCGTTACGACAAGGGTTGATTTGGCCCAGACAGTCGGTTGATTAGTTACAAGAGACCATTCTGGTCGGTGTTCGACGTATACGATGATAGGAAGACACGTTTACCTCGACTCGGATACAGTCCGCACGATCTATACGTCAATCGTCGCACTAATGGAACATCAGAATGTACACGATGCAATCATGTTATATTATGCATGACGCTTCTCACATTTCGTCCTATACAGTTAAGTTCATAGAAAGACACATTGGATGAAGCACAGACAGATATAGCATTTATGAAGAAAGTTTCACTTTCGCATGAAACTGGCAGGTACATTGAAATTATTGTCGCAGATTTGAAGGATTATGTAAAAATTATTGAATAACAGCTCTTTGTAATATACC
Organism: Bombus pyrosoma; assembly: GCF_014825855.1. Lineage (NCBI taxonomy): Eukaryota > Metazoa > Arthropoda > Insecta > Hymenoptera > Apidae > Bombus > Bombus pyrosoma. The sequence continues at coordinate 8,868,910 of NC_057770.1, read as the reverse complement.
ATGAAATTAGTATAGAGGTCCTAAAATTGATTATTTCTGCTTTCTCTTTCATTAGAACAATTTAAATTTCTACAAAGAAATAATTTTACAATATATTGCACATTATCGAATAAATAAAAAAATTTCTTCTCTCCTTTTTATTAAACAACAAACTTCTATGGAGAAATTATTTTACAATACGTATACTGTACATTATCGAACAAATTGCACTACATTGTCATCTGATATTATCAGATTACAATTTAAAATAAAAAAAAAACAGATAAATAAAATCAGATAATCACGCAATCATGAAAGATCTCAGTTTGTCATTCCAGAGTTAACATTGCTCATTTGTAAAACATGAAAAATGCGATCAATCGTGTTTTTCGGATGCATTCTATGCATTTTGAACCTTTAAGCACAGATACGTACTAATCAGTCTACAAATAACAAATTCAAGTTCGTTTATTTATCGCAGAACAATTCGATAATGTGGTCAAAGTTGCAATCGATTGTGAAACCAATTGAAAATGAAAATTTCAACGATATCATATATCCAACAGCGCAACGAAGTACGATGCAATTTTCGAATGTCAACTGCTGGAATAAAAGCTTCGGTCGAAGCCTGGCACGATTTCGCTCGGTTGCGATGTCGCAAAGGTAAAGGAAAAGAAAATAAGAGAATTGTGCCGAACAAAGTAATTATAGAGTGGCGGCGTAGCGAGAAGAAACGGTTCGTCGGGTTGGCGAGCATTCCGTGAGGCGGAGGTGGAACCAAGGGTCGGAGTTGATAAAGAAATAAAGAATCGTGAAAGTTCGCGTCGAACCCCGCGCTCCCGTGGGGCCTTATGACTTAAAGTCTCCTTACTCCGTTAATTCTGAACATTAACAAAAGTCTCGCTAAAACTCGCCGCCAACTTTCCCGTCCTCGTGGGACCGGCTCGGGACTTGTTAATGAAAAAAATACAATAAAACTCTCTCACGACGAAACTCGTCTCGAATTGTCGAGACTTGCCGGTTGTTCGCGCTTTGCAACGACAGACTCTTTCTTTTCCCTACGAATCTTCTAAGCAGAATTATTATTGGTAACGGATCAGGATTTCTAATTATTGTACGCTTACTTAACGTTTTTAATGATACATATTTGTTCTATGAAACGATCGATGTAGAGGAGAAGAGTAACTTATTATTGAAATTGGAAATTTATCCGGAAATATTCTATGAGGAGAAGTAGACGAAGTATGTGTATAATCTCAATTGAAAATCTTAGAACGTTATATTCGCTTCAAATTTGGAAACAATTAAGTAATTATTGAGACATACGAAGGAATATTTTATTCAGCTGAATATTTTGTAGATTAAAGAAAATATACACTGTTGGTGTATCGATAAGTATATTGAAAAATGTATAAATCTTTAAATTCGTAGTCTACATTAAACATCAAAGCTTCGCTGCAGATAGAAAATATTTCAAAAGTTTTGGACGAGTGTGTGTATACGTTTTTCTCGTAACATGTTCAAAAGAGAGATGAATTAGAAAAACAGTAAATGCTATACATATATTACAGAAAGTACATGATAATGGTAATTCTTAACGTTTAATTATTTTTATAAAATTTAATTGTATGGATACAACATCATTTTGTATTTACAATATTTTTGATCAAATCTTCACACAGTTCCATACCTGTTTTATACATATAAAATAATATTTACCCAACAATATAATATATATTACGACACGATATCCTAACATGTTAAAACAGACAGTTGTGGAATAAGTGTTTATATTTTTGAAATATATTTAATAAGATGCTCAGTGTTATCCGCCATTGCAAGGTACACGATTAAGTGAAAAGTAATACGGAAAATATGGCATGCTTGCCTTTCGTTAACGTCGTTTCTTGTCACTATCGTCGAAAGTAAATTTAAACTCCGTTTTCTTTCGGTAGGGCTGGTGGTTTAATATCAAAGTGGCGGTGCAAACCGCTTTATGTTTCCGCTTTATACCCACCGACCCTTTCTTTCCTTCGCGAACGAGATCTGTTATTTATTCATTTATTCCGGCCGAGATGAACTTTACGAAGATTTTAATAGCGCCTCGACTTCCTTGAAACTCAAGCGTCAAGTAGACGTTTTAGATTTAGGGACGTGTGATGTACGTGGTTCGAAACAAATCCCATGGAAAATGGCTTTAGACGGGTGGAGAGGCGCGTCGAGATGCTCCCTGCCTGCGAGCATTCGCCAGGGAGGAATATTGTGTGAACTCGTTTCGCAAAATTAATTACTCAGACCTTGAGAGGAAAGCGTGGCTCGTGATTGTGCCGCGAACGTGTAACGGCAGACATCATAGCAACGTATTCGACTATTTAACGACCGTCGCGCTTTCTGAATACGAACGATTTTATTACGGCAACATGCAACATTAAATGCAAACAGATTATTTAATTCGAAATGGTTAAAGTATAGCACACCTTGCTATCCCTAAAAACTAAAATCTTCATTTGAAGATAATTTCAAAAATGAAAAGAATGACCCTATGAGGGGTATATTAAGGTTGGTTAAAAAATAGCAAAATTAATCAGAAGCATCTGAAATTAATGAAACAAAGCTGGCGAAACTGAATGAACGAAACTTCAATCTTCCATTATATTTTTTAAACTTGCTGCTTTCTATCATTTACGTGTGAAATTAGACGATTTTATACCGAAATTTTATCCCAATGCATGTGACAATTTACGATATTGACCATAGATTATTTTGATAAGAACGGAATCAAACTCCCTGCTTTTGACAACAATTTTACGGGCCTTAGAATAGGGTGCGAAGTTGAAGCAGAAAAGGAAAAGTCGACGAGAGAAAGTTATCTTTAACACGAAACGAAAAACTTCTCAATATCGGTTAAACGAAAGTTTCAATGTAGTGGTGGAATAGGTTGGAAATAACGTTTGATCGTGCTGAAAATTAGGGAAGCGATCTCATGGACAGGCAGGGAAGATCGAAGAAGCAAAAAAAGTATCGAGGGTAAAAGGGACACAATATCGAGGAAAGATAAGGGTTTCGGAAACGTGGCTTTTTAAGTTTGTTTCAGCATGTGCTCTTTATTTTCTCTTTTAAATCTGTCTTTCGTTCAATATAACGTTAAATTATTTTTTAACCATTATTTTATATACATAATTGTTATTAGACAATAACGAGAATATGTTCAATAACAATGTCAAAATAAAGAAACTCTGATACTTACTATCGAAGAGATTCAATTTAATATATTCTATAAATCCCATAAACGTCAATGGTCTGATTTCTGCGTTACTAGTCACTACCACTAAAATAATCTAATATTTGATAAACGATTCATATACGCAGAAAAGAAGAATCGAAGTAGCTAAAGAGAAATGCGTAAACTTAGCCTCTGACAAGTCTACGTAAATTGGTCCTGTGGAGCATCCGTCGAAACTGCCAACTTCGCTTACCGATCGAGATTCGATCTTTCCCCTTCGGGACGAAGAACGTGGCCTCGGAACGCGAAGATGAAGCTGGCCCAGGGGTGATAGCACACCTAGTTTTGATTCGCCTCATGGCATCCTACCGGTCACGGGGCTGACGGCGCGTAATTGTTCTCTTGTCTGATTCTCGCACGGCATCCAACCCCTGCCAACATCCGCCATCCCCGCGATTGCTATCGCGCCAAGAATGCATAAGCAGCCAGCTTTACCAGCCCGCAATGCTGCAAACTCTTCTACGCTTATTCTCCCATCTTCCGATCATGTTTTCGTTCTGGAAACGCGCCGGAACGCTCATCAGTACGAAAAATAACAGCTCCTTGCTCGTAGGCCTTTTTCAAAACCTCAGAGGCAAGGAAGAGTCCTCTGAATCATGAAATCTTCATCACTTTTAGAGATGGGTATATATGGTGGTCACATTACATATAAAATTTACGTTTCTAAGAATAATATATGAGATACAGGAGTTCAAAATATACGAGTTTCTTTTTCGCCATACTCTGAATATAGAGAAATACTGATTGTGAGTTATAATTAAGCGTTTCATGCATATTGTAAGTAAAACGTACAAACTCAATTATCGTATTGTTCAACGTATCAAATCTGTAATAATGTATAAAAACGTATAAAACTACAACGATTTAATATTACTTCTATTAACGTTCTTATTATTTCCTGATAAATTATGATGTCACATCACATACTACATATAGTCTAATTTTAATTTCATATATTCTACACTACACTAATTCTTTTCTAAATTCAATATCAAATCCACAGAATTGTATATGCGAACATTTAAAATCATAGGCAAGTCACCGGCGCGCCGATCAGTTTCCTTGTAAACGATAACCCGATTTACGTCTGCGAAGCTCTGCAAGCCTAGGTAATAGATGAACGCATCATGACACGGCTCAGCAGCCAATCGACGGGACTTTTAGAAATTGACAAACGATCATTTTCCCCTTCGTGGTCTCCCTCGGATTCGAGTATCGGTAGAGAAATCGAACTATCGATACGCTTGATGGATTATTAATGATTGACGGGAACGGTCCGGTTTCTCTGGCTCTGTTCTCTGTACCACCAACGAACTCACTCTGTCGCTCTGCCGGCTATCCGATGGAGAAACGATTCGCGGAGGTGTGCACTCAATTCACAGCTGAATCGCGCGATTTCACCCGCAATCATATCGCGACCTGATAATTGGCAGAGAACCGACAATCGTCGTAATTTCCGGTTCCCAGTCCGGAAATTCTGACGTGTGACACGCGACGGTTCGACGCTCCTGGGAGGCACCTCATTCAATTAGCCACTCAGTTACTCGCATCACATCGCATTTACCCATCAACCTCCCACCTAGTGTTCTCTCCCTTTCTCTCTCTCCCTCTCTCCCTTTTACTCCCTTCCTCAACTCCCTGACGACCCTCGAAAATCGTCCGGGATGCGCGTACAGTTCGCCTTCACCGTGAACTCGTGATTTAAACCTTTCGAGGATGTCGACGATGATCCCTTCCTCCGATACGCGCCAGCATCCTCACTGAATGTCACCAGCCTGTCATTCGGCAAAACGGTTTTAGTTCGCTGCTCGTGTCGTCGGGAATATTACCAGCAAGCCTGGTTTCCATAACTTCCTGTAAGTTTGTTTTCCGCGGCTGGTGCCAACGCCGGGCGAAATTCTAGACGCCTAAGAAACGACGCTGACGATTATTATCACTGGGATGAACGACTGTCCTGGGTCCTTGAAATATTACGAATATGACGAGGAAATGTAACGTGTAGATAGACATGTTGTATAGATCAATCAATTCTTTCAGGAATTTATATTCTCTGTGTATAGCTTTTAATATGCTATCGGATCTGCGTTTTTGTCCTTTGTGTCGGTTAAAATTGTTCTTTATAGTTGGATGCAGGGGAGAAATAGAAATTTTGTGAATTTTACATTGAAGTTTAAATGTACTATCTGCAATGATATTGATAAACATCGATATTAGAATATTGCTACGTTAATTGATTTTTTTAATTCAAGTAATACCTATATTGATAATGACAAAGAACGTAGAGAAATTGCATAACATGTGTTCATCATTCATTTATCATTGCGAAGTACGTTTTACGCAGGCTGGAATAAAACATAAATTGCTTTTATAATTTTAGCTATGCGTCAGCAAACATTTGTGGAAGCGAAGAAGTGTGGTATAAATGGAAGATAGAATACATCATGCGTATACGATAACACCTACGTACATGTTATACCAGGTATATTACCTGTTTCGCTTCTGTTTTTTCCATTAACGCTCACTAATATTTTTAATATCCTCTTCTTAATTTAAATACCATCAACACTAACGATCGTATGTCGTGTCTCAATAATCTTCCTTCGCCGTAATTGCAGCTGAGTATTCCATTCCTTTGTCGTTCATCTTCCGACTATCGTATTACGTTCGATTAAATACGCATAAGATAAAGACGAGTGATTAGTAACAGGACAGTGAGAGAAAACGTAAGCGAAGGCTACGAAGCGTAGAAGTTGCTACGAATTCGCGAGTGATCGCAAACTCGCCGAAGGGCCGAAACCACCGGCACAGTGGAATTACTCGACGGCTGCCTCCCACGGGGCTAAACTTGTCCGCGACAATTTCAAACTTATTTTAACATTCATATAAGCCCCGCGCCCTAGCCTGGTCCAACACACCAGCGAACCGTCGCCTAAGCATCCCTTTCCACGTGTAACCAGAGAACCGACCCACGTAAGTTGCTTTTCCTATACAGAAAGGGCGTACGAGCATAAGGGAAACGCGGGATTTACATAAGATTATGCGTTAGCTCTCCGTACGTCTCATACAAAAGGGAGAACGAGATGCCGAGCGCCAACGAAACGGTACTCGGGGGTGTGCTTCTCTTCGGTTGATAATTAGAATCGGCTGAGGTTGCGCGATTCGTGATTCTGGAACAATTTTGAAGCCCTGGTTCAGATAGATATAAATAATAAGATCTATACGTAATACAGATGTATACAATATACATGTTATGTAATAAAATCCATATAGATTTTAATCGTCGACCGAGAAGCAGCACAACCCCGAGTACTGTTTCGTTTTCGCTCGGTTTCTCGTTGTTCGCCTTTCTATCTAAATACAGATATAGTAAGTGTTAGTTTAAACGTAGTCCTTTAAGTTTAATCTGTTAATCGTGGAAGTAAATAATAAATTTAAGTTCGATATTATCGAGTATAATTAATATTATTATCGAAAATTACAAGCCACGAAGGGCGATTGTCATTGTCTTATTTCACGCGATTAATTGTAAATTTCCATAAATTTTGTACAACAAAAGTTTACAATCTTCGAAGTTACAACTTATCATTTCATTAGATGTATTCGCCAATATTATTAAAAAATCATTGTGATAGAGGATTCCTAAAACTGACCGGCGATATATTTCTCCGAGAAATATCGAATCTTTTATATATTTTAATGAGTCAGAGAGAATTTATTATTACGTGCACTGTTTTTCATGCCGTTGTTAAATCTCTACCGCTCCCCATAATGTGTTTCGTATTCATAGTCTGAGCGAAAATTGCTCCTAGAGCACAATAAAGGTTATACGAGCCATAAAGTAAGTTCAGCCTACCTTGCCGATGTTTATTTAAGCACAGGAGAGGCTTTGAATTTTCCCCTATCTCTTCCCTTTTCCCTTTGCTTCTACTCTATTATTCCATCCCATTCTTTCGCTTTTCTCCGATTTTCACTTTGGCTAGCGCAGCTTTCAACCGAATTGCACCACCACGAAACGAACTTATCGATCGAGCGCATGTAATAGTTTGCACGAACTACATCGAGGGCTCTTCTTGTAATTCTGGGAAATTCTGCCCTCTACAGAAAGTACTTAGAACTTAAAATTCAAATCTATCAAAAACCGATGCCTACACTATCAGAAAATAAAAAAATACTTTATAGGCAATAACTTGTTGTAAAACATGTACAGAGGCCTATGTGTAGATTTGGTTTGACATATGTTTAATAAAAAAAAAACATTTTGTTCTTGTTACCGATCGTAACTGTATGTTAATTATTTTTGCTTAATAAATAGAAAGGTGCGCATGGATCGGCGTCGATTCTAAGTTTAAAGGAATAAATTGATAAAAAATGTTCTCTCTAATTTCCCTTCAAATCGCGCCTAAATATTTCTTCTTGTATCGTCGCTTGAATGGAACAGACGAATATCGTAAATTAGTAAAATGGAGGAATTCGCTGTATAAAATTATTTGTCAAATGTAATTCTACATAAATAAAATTTTAACGTCATTTTATCTTGCACTCCACATTTTCATATAATGATACGTGCACGGTTACTACCACTTTTACAAAATGAATATTCCATGTTTAGACCCGTTTTATCATCCACTTTTCACACGTCACAAATTGATAACAGAAAGTGTTGTAGAAGGGAGCAAGAGAAAAGTTGTGAACCTGTATCTGTAGCTGTTGTAAGTACATACATGTGTAAAATATTATAAAATATATACATATTATATTACATTAGATGTTTTATTTTCATACGTAATAGTTCTCAAAAGTTAAAAGTTTCCGAAACGTTATATCGTTGAACTTCTCTGTTTGATTCCTGCGATATAATCCATGTTTGGTCTGAAATATTTTCGCTGCAGATTTTATGCGGGTGCGGTTATCTAGATGGTACCGAAATTTCGGAAGCCATATCGTCGACGATACATATCTACCAGAAAGATATGGTGCCACACTTTTACGCGCCGGATGTAGACATTTGCGAAACTGTCGATCATTTCACTAAACAACCAGATACAAACAGTCCATCCAGGAACGGACTAGTCGAAGCTGCCAGATTGGCTAGATCGAGCATTAAACCGCTATGCGAATGTGAAGCTTGCATGCACGGGGCACTCGTTCTCCCTGGAGGATTTGGTGCGGCAAAGACATTGTTGGTATTTGTATTTTATTTAAACATCGTTAGAGAATTAATTTCCGTGAAATTTTTACATTGATCCTTTTTGTTAAAACTAATCATGATTTGCTATATATAATCATCTTGAGCTTTTATCTATATCATTTTTTATTTCTTCACAGCTACGGTGGAAGTAGACGAATGCAATTAATTTTAAGATTAAATCAAATTATTGCATTTTCATTTCTTATATATCATTCGTTAACGTTCATGTATTATTCATGTTTTTCATAAATAAATATGAGAAAATTATATGTTACGAGATTTAATAGAATTGTGTTTTACCCCTTGCTAAATACTTTCGATAATTAAAACGAATCTCGTAACATTTATAAATAAGGTACGTAAGATTACTGTGTTCTGAAATAGCTTTTGTAATTATGGGGGTAATCATGCCACTCGTAAGATAACCATTCCTTTCCAAATATGAATGCTATAAAATGAAAATGTATTGCTTTTGACCTCGCTTTCAATATAATCATAACCAGATTCTTTTCTTATTATCAGCGATAAATTCCGTATGAAAGGATTTATAGTACCATGTTAATCTACATATAATGAAAAAAGACGATGACATGAAAAATGTATTAATAAAATGAATTTTTCTTTATTACTCCGTCTACCTGCTCGCTACTCACTTTATCGAATGCATTTGTTACAGGAGCAATTTCGCAGCAAAAGGCGCCGACTGTACGATACTTCCTGATTTGGAAAAGCTTATCGAAGACTTTTACTGTGGGAAGAAGCCAATTGCATCGATGTGCATTGCAAGCGTTCTTGTGGCGAGAGTACTAAAGGGTGTTAAAATTACACTTGGAAAAGATTGTAAGTTATTAAGGAGAATACTTTTGTCCAATACTTTTATTTATAGATTTACCTTATTGAATTAGTTATTAGATTAGGACAGTTATGTTAAAGTATCCATCATATTATAATATATAATAATAAAACTTTTGGAAGATTATAACAAGTATAACTTTGTACAAGGATGCATATTAGTCAAAGCAAAAATTTATTATTACCAATAATGTACATCGTTGTATGATTTTAAATTTAGCACCAGCACAAGATTGGCCGTACGCCGATGCTATTAAGAAAGCAAAAGACATGGGAGCCAGGATAGAAATGAAAAATGTGAAGGGAGTAACGAGATGTAAAAAATACAATGTCGTTAGTACACCAGCCTGGATGTATAAACCTGCGTCTTATTTAGATGTCCATAATGGCATAGGGAAATTAATTACTACGTTGAAGAAATGCATCAATTGACAACGATGTCTCGGTGTTCTATTCGATATCATATTAAGCTTTTAATCGCTTAAGTGAATTACAAATATCCCGATTATCGTGAAGTTTCATTTTTCTATTTCTTTTTAAGTACATCGCTCGTGTGTAAATATTTATCAATTACTCGAAATATAGTGATTGTACAGTACATTAATAAATTTTCAATTTATTAACTTTTCATGCAAAGTCACACTCATTTACTCATCGAGCAAAATTTCAATCGTATATCATAATCGTTAATTTCATTTTCTTAAAGCGATTTCCTTACACATCCTAAGAAATCTTTTAAACATTTGTCTGAAAAATTGATTGTACAATAGTAGAAAGTATAAGCATTCTTGAATTTTTTCCAATTTTTTGAAAACCCTACTTTTTTGTACGTCTGTTCTGCGGATGAGATTAACTTTGTCTTATGGTATATCCAGTACAATTTACTTACCTTGAGAACAGAGCGCCCGTGTATAAATCGTAGGAAATGATCGTAGTAGGATTTCACATTCACGTAAGTTATGAAAAATATACTTTATTTCGATATCTCATCGTGTCCCTTTGCACCATATTAAAAACAGCATGAGACAGAGTATTCGATTTAATTATTATACCTACTTCATATACTTAAAATAATCAACAACAACTGTTATAACAATGCGCCGAAATCTACGGCGAATAATTCACTTGTAGGCTGCCCTCTTCATAATTCTTTCCTATTATGAAGCACAGGATGAATCTTCGCCGTGATTTTTCCCGAGAATCAGAGCAAATTTTTTGTTTAAACAAACCACCGATCTAACGATTGAAATGCATGATCTTCAATCGAATTATAAAAGACATATCAAAGGGTGCTGTGAAGAAAAGTCGCTCACATATAGATCTAAACAAAACTAGATGCTTTCATGAGAGAAATATTAGTTTAATTTATGAAAAAGAAATGAACAATTCTACGTTAAGCCGATAATAATTAATAGGTGAACAGTCTTTGTGAATTTAATAAATGCAGCCAGACACAGTCTGCGTGTAAAAAAAAAAAGAGAAGAGGAGAGATACTTATCCACGATCGATCTTACTCGTTTAGAAACTACATAGCTAGACGCAGAAACGAGATCCGAACGAACAAATACATATTCATGGAATGAAGGCGCGAGTGTTAGTCCGGTTCTGCTTTAGCTAAAACACTAAAGAAAACACGAGGCAGAGAGCGATGGAATTTATTTACAAAAGGCCGCGATGCACGCAAATCAACGCTCTTGCAACAATTTTTCTTTTTTCCCCGCGTGATTCCGTTCTTGCGCTCGATGATAACGCGCGTGGCGCAGAATTTTCTGTTTTCACACTCGGTGTACTCGCACGTGATCGCGTGCGTCAAATGTGCGCAGCGTATGAACGGAAATTATCGTTAGTGTGTACGAGTTACTCGTACCGGATCGAGGTTTACTCGAGCATAACGAAACTGCACGCGCAAGTGCATTCAATCAATTTAAAATGTGTCCGTGAATTGCCGATAAACGAGTTTGACACAATCGCAACTCGCCAACTTGAGATAACTATTTATACGCGCATACAAAAGTTCGGGGATTAATCGATCGACGATGAAAGCAATTTTGAATCGTCGCACGTTTCAATACGTTTCTATGCGAATCTTAAACGAGATATTTCTTCAGTTCGATCTTCAAACTTGTTCATATATCTTTTGTAAAAATTGATAAACTTTCGCGCGAAAAGTGTCAATATACGTTTTTGAATAAATACATTCTCATGGTGGGATATAAACGAGATATATTATACCGAATTATTTCATTGAAATGGCAACGTACGTGCTAGCATAGTACGTTGCCAGAAAAAGCTTCGAAAACGGTTGATGAAGAAACCGTATCTATTGAGAAGAGAATTATCTTATAATGCCTGACTATACGTTGGATATTAATAGCGAGATGATAAAAAATTAGGAGACATTGACAATTTGAATTCGTTGATATTTCTTAAATGAGGATCAACTAGTTTTTAAATTAATGGAAAAATGTTATGTCTGATGCAAGTGTGTAAAAAGTGTTGCTTTGTTGGAAATATCTCTGAAGATGTACTGAGAGAACGTTATTTATGATTCGATGTGATCTCCACAGACGAATAGGCTAGTTTCTTGAATTTGGATTTACAGATAAAGATGAAATATTTTATTCCTTTTAAATTGTTTTCTTCGTCCAACGATTAATCCGTCATTGCAGAACACGAATAGAAAACACCTCGATGTTCACTTGACAGCATATCGATGTTAACTTAAGAAATTTTCATATAATTTCAGTAAGCTCTAAGTTTCTACAGTATCATTAGTGGTTCGATTCGACGGTAACCTGTATTTTGGCGCTTTTAGTTTTTTCAGAATGTCTGAAACGTTGAATTACAAATCGAGAACGGTACACAAATAACAGCTTATCTCCCATAAACAATTTAAATAATTGCTCGAAACACGCGGTTTCCACGCAATCGTTACAATTGCAAAGGAGATTTTTCAATACGCCAAGGTGGAACGCATTTATGTTAATGCTGATAATCAAGAAATACGAAAACGGAACACGCTTACGTAGGAATAAGATCTCTGTACGAACGTTCTTATTAATATAAAATCCAGTCTCAAGACGTATCGGAATTTACCTGGAAAAAATTTCAAAACGATCATATAGTTGCTTCGTAAACGTTCAGATAAACGCGAGGCAAGCGTCCCTTTGATCATTGTTCCTTTCATTTTCAGCACAAACTCCTCCGATACGTAGTAGGATGTGACAACACTTTTCAGACTTTGGTTCTGATCTCGTGGCCAGATTTCGCGTTTGGGAAAAGATCCCGGGGTTCGCGTCCGCACTACCATACAATTTGGATCCCGGCGTACGTTCAACTGAGCGCTAACAAAGGCTCGACGGTCATACGGGATCTTCTGGCCTTGTCCTCTTCATATTGCTTCATCTTCATCAACTTCCTTTTCCCTTTGCTCTGCTTCTTCCTCGGCGCTTCTGTCGTGGTCGTTACCTCGGAACTAGTTTGCCCTTCCTCTTCCAACATCCTCAGGGTCTCGATAATATTCCTAGGCTCTGTGATACGCCCAGCTGTGCTGCCGTTCTTATTTGCATAAACTACGGATAAATGAGAGAAACTGGACTTAGGCGGAGCCGTGATATCGGCGAAGTCTCGGAAATTCGCGAAGAAATCGCCGCCGCGAATCGGCTGAGGTTTCGGATTGCTGAAATAGTTTGCACGGCCACGATTTCCACCGTGGTAGTAAGGATTGTACAGACTATCGTCCATCGTGTACTCGTCATTTTCTTTCTCTTCGGGGTAGTAAGTGCCACCTCGAATCACACCAAAGTTCCCTGACCCTAGAAGCGGATGATGAACGTCTTTCGCCATTGCAGTCGCTGTTTGATAGCCACTGCGATCGCGTTGGAAGTATCCGAGGAATCTATTGGGTCTGTACCTTTGTTGCTCCGCGAAAGAAGCTCTGTGATTCGCAAACAACTCCGCAAACGAAGGGAAGAAGTTTTGACTATCGGTTTCCAAGCTTTTGTCTTCTGAGTCAGGCGTATCCGTTTGACTCGTTTCTTTGGTATTTTCCGCTTTCTGGTCCTTAGAGGTAGGCTTGTCGGTGGTAGAGCTTGGTAGTTCGTCTTTTTTCTCGCTCACGTCTGATGGAACTTCGTCAGTCGTGTTTTTGTAAGTTTCGTCCTCTTGGTTTCCTTCTACCTTGTCGCCTTCGTCCGGCTCGGTACCGTCTGGCTCCATGTACATATCCGAATCGTCACCGTCTTCGTATTCTTCGCCTGTTTCAGAGGCGGACGCTATGGAGTCCTGGAACATACAAACGAAATTTTCGAATGTTACGATCGCAAGTGAAATATTCTTTATTCGAGTAGTAAAAGTCTGTAAGATTTACCAAATAGACTGGATATTTGTGGAATGTCATATTTTGACGATCGCAGCTAGAGAAATGAAACCTAAACTGGTTCTACCCAGTAAATATTAGAACGACCTTTATTTTGTATATTTTTATATATTATATGCACGTTTTTACATTTTTATATAATTCTAAATTTCCCATAAACTTGTACATGTACGACATTATTCCCCAAATAGCCATACTTATTACTGGAACATAAAATGTTTTTATTTTAAAGATCGACGAGATTGAACAAACGAAGTTGAAAGTTTTAGTATTATTCGATACTAGAGAAAAAGAAAAATCACCACTTGTCGGTGATATTATTACGGGTCGAAGATACTGAAACAATATTCGCACAGGATAAAATTTCGCCTATGATAAAATTAACAATAAATCTTAAGAATAAATGTTAAAAAAAGAAGCTTCTAAAAATGAAAAATAAGATCAATCAAATCAATTTTCAACAGGATATGTTTTCCTGGAAAAAGATGCGAGTAGTCGCGTGACGAAAGATTTATCGCATTCATTGTTCTGAAGATGAACTCTTGTTAAAAGGTATGCCAGGATGACGTATACCGAAGTTCCTTTCGCGGAGCTCATTGACCGATCGTATAAAAGGCGATGGTCTATCCTCGACTAGGACAACACCACCGTGTCCTCGCCTTGACATTTAAGACATCTTCGTGCCAACGACCGGCTGCAAAACTAGTTAGCCGCTATCGTGCATATGACGTGGATACCAGCTGCGCCTATATATTTGTGCCGTTCAATATTACGCGTACTATACACTGTTATCTGGTGGAGGAACGTGCACGTGCGGACGCGAGCAATACTCACGCGTCGATGCTAATACGGACGATAGTCGTTGAAATCAGTTGCAACACACCGGTGACACGCCTAGTATTGTTACCAATATGTCAGGTCAACTTACTCACGTTATAACTGTATTCGCCTACTTTGTATTCGTCGAATGTTTCGATCCTAGAGTCGTTTCTATGGTTGCGTTCTTTTTAGTGTATCTAATCCTAAGGGCAACGATCAATTCCTACTGGACGTTCGATTATCGGTTATTTACTGGGAGGTAAGCTATGCGTCTTACGATTGTATGGTAATTCGACGTTGTATACACGTGTATAACATAGCGAGTGAGTCTACGCGGTAATTTAAAGGATAATAAATGGAAAACAGTAGGTGCATGTGCTGGATGTGTCGTATAATTAAAATGCAATCTTTTTGCAGTTTTGATTGTCTCATATTTGTATGGAAATTTCATGCATCGATGAATGTGTCACGCGTAGAAATCTCTGTTTCACATGCATCTACACACGCATGTGTTCGTATCACAATACGTATAGTTCTGATTATGTACGTGAATATTTGTGTATTATTTCACGTGCACTGGAAATACGAATTTTCAGGCTGTAGCTATCAACGTAACGAATTTCCAAATTCTAACAAGTTCTCGGGTTAGTGTTGGATACTAATAATAAGTTTCAACACAGCAGTTGCGGAACCTCCAGTGAAATATTTAATGGCAGCTGCAACATCGATTGCTCTCGATGTTTTTCAATTGGTGAAAATACTGTTACGCCAAAAAGAAGTTGTTTGTTGCCACAGAATATAAATACTCCAATTTTTTTATCTCTTTTTATTTCTAATCATAAATAATCGAAAATTGTATTGAAACTCGTTATTGATACTTTTAATGTGGAAGTTTAAACAGTATATATGCACATCAATAACATCTTACAGAACTTTAATTGTTAGACAGAGAGTTGACAATTTAGAAAATACTCACAAGAAGCATCGTTATATAGTAGTTTATATCTAATAAATTTATAGCTCCATCTATACGTATTGTAAAATAACATATAAACAGATACGATAACAACAATTAGCAGCAATTATGATATTTGGCCGTATTATTAGCTATTAATTTATTTGCGTGTCATTTAATTATTTATCATTAAAGGTAATTAAATTTGGATTGAACGAATGTGATGATTGAAGGTAGTCAAGCGGTTGCAAGTTAGCGTGTTGATGCAGTTACGTAGAAACAGTGATTGAAAAGCGTAAATACAATGATTAGAGAGTACGAAGAGTTGCTACAGCTGAGTAAAAGTGTTGAAATAATATTTTAATTCCGTTACAAACAAACCTTTTCTTTCCCTTACAATTAATCTAATATCAATGAATAAATAAATGAATAAATGAATAATATAATGAAAGAAAATTCTATTCATAGTACGACAATTATTTGGATTAACAAATGCTTGCAAGTGTATCTGACTTCACGTCTTAAATGATAGATTTGTTTAAATAGACGTAATTTAATTTTCTCAGAGCTGAAATATAGGTATTTCATAATACGTTCATCGGACGATGAATTAACATTTTTCTGACACGATTTGCGCAGGGGATAATTGAATTTCCAACTTTTTTACTCTTTCATAATTTAAACGAGTTATTGAAAGTCAAATGTCACAATTTTTTAAATCGAACTTATTAAATATGATCTGTGCGCACGTGTTGACGATCCAATTGAAATTATACAGATTTAAGATAAGATATTTTAGTAAAATATAATACGTTCATTTTGTTGTAAGATAATAATTTGCTCATATTCAAGACAGTATCTTTTAAATCATGCTATATTAAATAATTAAATATTAATCGTAGAAAGAAAAAATAAGATAAAACTGTCGATAAATCTTCTAACACAAATCCTTGCTACATTCTTATTATAAAGATCAGTTGATTTAACATAATAATATAGCGCAATAAATTGTTTGTTCAATAAAATCACTCCATTTAATGTCTCTATTTAAGGCATCCAATATTTCTATTTTAACATATGTATATTATGACATCATTTTATTTCAACATGTAATGCACTAGATAAGCGATCATTCGTTATAAACGGTAATATTAAAAACGAAAAATTTATTGCTTGCTACGATAGAACATATTTCCTCAGATACGATAAGGAAGTACATACTGTTACGTGTAAGAACATAAATAAAGTTACAAGGTTTCAGATGGGTAGCGAACGAACCAAGTTATAAATCAATGAAGCACAGAACATTTTCCGGCAAACGGACGTTAACATATGCGCGCTGCTTTTTTACGAATGACCTCCGAGGCGAATATTGCATCAAGATTTGTAGACAACGAACACCTTTTGCCCTCGTAAATGAAAGTGATAGATGAGCTCTTATGTCGCGTAAAAAGAGATGATCACGATTCTGAATAAGTACTTCTGACTGCGATCACGATGGAAGAAAATGTCGCGGTAAATTATTTAGATACGATCAACCGGTGATTCTAATTAACACAATCGTATTTTTCATTAACACATTGAATACCGCGGTGGACACCGGTGACCTACATTTTACGACTAAACTGAGATAAATTTTACGTAGTAAAAGATTTTTAACGATGTATGTGACTTCGGTGATATTGTCAAAGAAAAAGGTGCACAAATATAGTATGGCATTTGGCAAAAATTAAATGTTATGGTGCGCTATACTTCAATTTATTGCGTTTGCCATGGTAAAATATATAAAATTTGTGTGGCAATTACCGCATTAAGGAAGCGAGTTCTTTGTACGCTATTATCGTGGAACCTATTTATACGAGAACAAAAGTCACATGGCAAAATGGAAACTTTTTATAGATACTCATAAAATAAGTTACTATTTCTATACATATATATATAACTATACTTATTTCTACACAAGATCTCCATCAGAGATAAAGTATTATTAATAGTAAAATATATCCTAAGGTTTCTGACCGCGAGCGTACATCCTGCACAACTTGGCACAGATATCTTCATATTTGTTATATATTTTGACACGTTTATGTTGCATACATATCCACGGTCTGATGATTACATTAAATGCGATAAACGCTCAGCGCGAGTAAAACTTTACGTCACTGTAGCCATTACTTTACACGAATCGAGGAAAAGGATATCGTAACGAATATTTTTCTGACGTTTTATCAAGAAAAAACGTGTAATAAGATCTAACGTATGAGAAGTATAATCAGCAAAGCGTTTTATATATCGTTTTTTAAAGAGAATTCACAAGAAGTATTTGCTATATATCTTTCTTGTTTTTATTTACAATTAAGCGGCGTAGAAAGGCAACGAAGTAACGCAAGTGAAAGGGTTGTTTGGCTGAAAGAGATCAAAATCATGACAAATCTCCCCTGTATCCTCAGCCAACGATCTTAGACACAGGACACAAGAAGATGGATTGTTGCATCGGCTGACCGCAAAAGAAAGAAAAGGAGCTGTTATTAACACGCGATTACAGAACGCGAATTAATCTTGCGGCTCGTTCGTAACAGCAACACAACGCACCGATGATTATTATATTAAGTCAACGTTTGTATGCGGGGAATCCAATTAGCTGCAACGTCCTATCCTCCCTCTCCTCGGTATAAATTATATGTGTATTAAGGGCAATCAGTCTACCGAGCTGTAGGCTATAGGATAGATGATACAACGTGCGCTAGAGATACAATCGTAGCGTAAAGAAACATGGAAGCTTTATTGCACAGGTGCAACAGACGGGAAAGTATCGCACAAATCCTCTAGCGAAATCCGTTTCGACGCCTCAGCTGATCGTGGGATATCGACCTATGACGTTTCGGTCCCATTCCGGATCAAAATGATCGGCACGTTGCAATAATGATTGATTGAGTTCTGGTAAAGCTGGTCTTTTCGTTTCTAGAAATCAAGCTGACGTATTATACTTATTTCTTATATTACTCACTCGACGATTCATTAAAATTCCATCCTTTGCACTTTGATCTAAATACTAGAGCAAATATAGTATTTCACAAAATCTATTTATTTCACGGAATCTTTATAGCAGAGTGTAGTTTCTTGTTGTAAAAAAAGTCGACAGAATACGTAACATGTCGGAAAAAAATTGTCTTGACCGTTCCTCACACAGACTTGTAAAAATAAATCATTTGCCTTTAAAAGAACGAAATATGAAGTTGAGAAAACAAAAGTTGTATTCCCTCCCTATTTATCATCTGTAAATCTTTTCCAAATTTTATCTTCTATGAACATATTTGTTAACTATTTACAAAGATCTACGCCATTACATTTCACATATATCTGCGAACCTGTGAAAAATGTTTATTAAACTATTTGGGTCTAATGGTTTTCTAATGATAACAATTTTTCAGCTTGTAAAATATTTCATTCGGTGTGAACATTTCCTATAAGTGTGCATCAACGCGTCAAATTTATGAGTGCCAGGCATCAGTTTCACTTTTATTTTAGTTCGTTTGACAGGAAAGAGTTGCAAGACGATAATCTAAACGCATATTGGTACAGTTATATAAAGAGCTAATGAGTGCGTTTTTAATCGATGTCATTATCTCCTTTCGTAACGAGAGTGACTTTAAATACGCAATGTGCCAAAGAAGAGGTAGAGTGTTCACGATATCTTCTGACTTGATTCATTCGTGGTCGATCTACATAGTTTCTTACTTGTAATTCCAACTGAAAAATACGTCTCACGTAATATAGCAGACTCATAAATCTTGGTATTTATATCACGCAATACGTCAATAACGTAATATGAAATTTTTAATGCAATGCTGGAATATAGCGAATATAGCGTTTGACAAGAAGCATGAGTCATATTATTTTATTGCAAGACAAACGAAAACGAGACAATGTACAAATCATTAACGATACTCTATATGATATACGATAATCTATTTCATTAAGTGTAATTTATTAAAAAACAAAATAGTTTCCTTTGCTGTTTCATTGATCGTTGGTTTATTGATATTATTTTAATGGAATATAAAAGCGTGAAATCATAATGAAACACGCTAACGCGAGTCATTTTACGCGAAATTGTTCAAACGGCAAGGGGCAATCGTATTTTATAAATTGACATGCAATAAATAATAAACGAGCATCGCAATCTATGAAATAAATCAAGTCACTGACTTTCTACACGTTCTGTTAAAAAGATAAAAAAACCTGTGTTTTCCTTCTAGCCTTTTCTTACCTCGTGTTCAATAGCGTCTGCAGGAACTGCCGCTCCATCTGAAACAAAGAATAAGTTCTTGTAAGATACAAAAAGCATTTATGATAGAGTACTTAATTAAGAAATATCGTCATTAAGATAGTATTTATTATACAGTTATATGTATAATATATGTTATGAATATACAAAATGTATGATGTATAAGTTCTCAGGTATCTTGAGGTTTCCGCGGTTTTTGCTGTATATTCGACTTGCCCCATGTATATTTGAGGAGTTATACAAACATGGTTGGATATATTCCATAGTGTATTTTTCTTTAAAATGGCTATCAATTGCTCTTGTTTTATTCAGTAGATATTAAACATCAGCGACAAACACGAAAAAAACAGTACAAGCTAAGAAGTACAATCATAAATTGTATTAACTGGATATTCAAGTTTTGTTACATTTCCCACATTGCCTAATTTATTTCTAGCCGATATTCTCTCTTCCTGCTCGCTTGTTAATTTTAGAAAAAACGTTATAGAGAAATAATAGAATTATATCGAATATTCCTTTTAGAATCTTTCAGACATTCAATCATCTATCTAAATTTTATTTGAATCAGTTAAACACAAAACGGGATGCAATTATCCGGCAGGAAGGCTTACCATTATCGTTCGATCATACGCAAATCTGTTGATTAATCCGCTAATAGGCACGATCAGGAAATTACTCATCTAATAAGGGTTAAATTGAATACCGGAATGGCCGTTGATAAATGATCGTCCCCTCACTGTTCAAGGCATACTGAGGCGCTCCTTGAAATTTTCAATCGAGTAACAACGAAGCTGCCTGAGAATGATAAATGCGACCGGTACAACGATCTACATAAAGGCCGAAGACGATTATTACCAACACATTGCGACGCATTTTATACAATTTTCATGCCTAAAATTATGCTTGTAACAACAGTTTTTTCGCACCTTATAAAATGTTTAAACCTGTCATGACCGTAACGCGTTTGCGCGTAACATGCAAATTGCATTCTGGTTGCAGTGTACGCGCAATGTGGCACTACAAGAATAAATTATGGCACAAAAATGAATAAAAGCAAGGAGTTATTAAACGCGTAACAGCAACATTCCTATTTATTGAGACATCTATTAGCCCAGTAGTATATCGCGATGCATTAACTGCGCCATTATCGCAGTGGTTAATTAGTGTTTCTAAGAAACATTTCAAAAATAATCGTTTCCATGCCTATGTTACAAATAAAATTCGAAAAGCACATTCTACCACTTTCTTCATTAGACAAATAATAAATTGCTATAGGTAAAGCTTCGAATGGGTCGGGTTAGAAAGGATTAATTAACGCAGACTGTCCGAGCGTGCAGCTACGACAGTTTTCTTTTATCGTTGTCAGGAGAGAAAGTCAATTACTGCGATGACAAGCCACAAACGTTTAGCGATGACGTAGTACGTCTCGGGAGATCTTCGTGGTACGTGTTCAAAGTTAAAACGCCCGAGCAGTTGCTCCCTTGGCTCAACCTGTCAAGTATAGTTTGAAAGACAAGGCGCTTAGATCACCTCGTACATTTCCTACTTACTTGTCGCTCCGCTTTACATTTTCGAACGCGAATGTCTCCGACGACGCTCACTATTCAAATCAACTTTAGAACAAACTATGCCTACATAGTCAGGCATAATAAACTCCTAATAAACTCCTAATTGATCAAATCCGTTGCATAAAAGAAGAAAGTGCCCCCTACGACGATAAAGGGACATTAATCGTCGTTTTTGCTCGTTACCGTGACTACGTTAGAATGGAAATTCAGATGTTTAATCAAAGCGGAATAAAAAAAAATTTACTTATTACAATATCGTTTTTTATATACGGACGGACAATATATTACAACGAATTTTGGCGAACAAAAGAAGGCGTGAAAGGCAAATAAGACGAAGAGGCATCATAATTTTACGAAATGGAATTATAATTGACAATAACATTGCCAATATCAATAATATAAATATAATAGATGACAAAATGTCTAAAACATATACGCAGGTACAAAAGTTAAACGTTCTCTCATTCGAAATATAGTGCATTAATTACGGTAGATGTATCGATGCAATACTGTAGCGCAAAACATCGTTACGATTTAAGTAAAAAGTTCTCTTCGCGTTAATGCGAACTCTCCTGTTAAAATAAAATTAATACATAGCAGACTGAAGAATATAATAAATTTTCTACATTCTAAAACGAAACATTATTCACTGTACGACTCAGCATGACGCCTGTTATTAATTAATTACACTTAATTGGCTTTTATCCTCTTTATTCAGATAAGTTATCATCATACTAACCGGATAGATGTCATAACATTATTCAGAAAAAGATTTCTCAAATAAAGTTGTTAAATCACAGTGTGTTGGTAGTATTTCACCACACCAATTACAGTCACCGCAACGTAATGCGGCATCGGTAATTTGTTGGACCGATTCTGTGAAATTCTCGTAATTTATTGCAGTGCGTATCATTGATCGCAACGAAAGATGTATCGCGATTCCTGCGTTTAGAAAGGAATACGCACCAAAAAGAATGTTCATATATCATTACGTACACTGACAGTTTTAAAGAGTTATTCAAAATATCAACTTAGGACTGTTTACGATTAAATATACAGAAATTAATAATTTATTAAGTACTTTCCTAAATAATAATGGATTAAGTAAAGAGAAATATTATAAAATTATATTTATACATGTAAAACGTATATGTATGTACATTTAGATGTGACATTCAATTTTCCGTTATGCTGACATTATTCCTTCGTACATCTTCCCATGCCCATACCATGGTATAGCTGTGAACTTTAAACATTTACCGTTGTTTCAGCGATACGTACAATAAAATTGCAGTGTTTCATAGTTAGTCAATAATAGGTATGCAATTTTACAGTCGATTAAATTGCTTTGTAAATGATTATCCCAGGTATGAATTATTTATCTAGAACATGTCAATGCGAAATAGACTAGCCATCGATATTCATCTATGATTGAAAATTATGAAAACTTATACCAGAATGTGTATACGTATATAGAACGTCCATAAGAACCTCCTAAGTATATCTTTAGCTACGAAAGAAATTACATAAAGACAAGGAATTGTTCTTTTGCAATGTATGGGAAATGCATAAGGAAGGAAAGTTATAATCACTGTATTAATCATTGTTAGAAATTAATTACATTCATTCGCTTTCAAGCAAGGAATGTAGAACGTACCATCGATTTAACATTCGTATTAGGCTGATAGGTATGAAACACCGACTCTTAAAAAGTTGAAATTGGCAATTCTGAATAGCGTACATTTAAGTTCCTTATAAGTACGTGAAAGTAGAAGAATCATCAGGATATTCGAATAAATCTTTTTATAACTTTAACCTTCCTACTACAACAAAATATTATAACTTCGATATATTCTACTAACAGAAACATTATTTTATCAGGAATAAAAATAACTCTTAGTTTCCTAACGCATCAACATAGACGCAACGTTCATTCCACTTGAAACGTTAAAAGAAACGCAAGACTCATTCTACTGAAACGCCGAATGACGCGTATTCCATATTAATCGTACTTTATGTTACACGATGACATAGATACCGATCTTTTAACGCATCGATGTACACCTCCACTTTCTAAAGAACTGTTGCCAGCAACATCTTCACGAGGGAACAATCAACAAGAAGATGTCGAAAGATACGTAATGCCTGCACTGTATTCTTGGGTAATAACGTATGCCTGATGCGACACCGCTTTGCTATACATAGAATATTTCGCTTTCATCGCGCGACAGTAGCGGTTATCGAACGCTGATCTGCCTCTTACGCGACCTCGTTCTTCAATGATACTTCTTGAAATCAACAATAATGAGGATGATCCAGACGGGAATCTGTCCGCTCGTGCTGCGCTTTCAACGGTGTTCACGCCATTGTTTCAACTAAGAACCGGAGATGACGTGTTATTATTGTCTGTAGCTATCGCAATGAATAAAAGGCTATGTCGTGTGCTTATAATAACTTAATAAGACAAATTGGCAGACCTGGAAAGTCTCCCCTTTATTTTATATTCTCACGATCACTGATTAAAGAGGACACCGATTGAAGGAGCATCCTTGCTTGGGATAAAAATATGAAAATTTATATTTATTATTTTTGCCTGTTTTATATTTTCAATGTGTGCATACTTTTTTAAAGGAAAGTGCATATTATTTATACGTAAAATACAAATTCAAGTAATATGAACTATATTACCTTCTGCAAATTCCATAAATTACTTAATACAGCTATTAAAATGTTTACGCGCATTTACAATTATGTAAGAGCCAAGAAATATTTTTCACTTGACATGTTAGAATTATCTTGTAAAACAGTTTCTGAAATTACAAATATTATAGATAAATATTAACAGTATATACATAGTATATACATAATAAGTTTACATATAAAATCATAAGAAATTAATAGCGGAATAAATTTTGTTAATTCCAACGAACAGTTTTTCAATCGAATTCAATTTACTTCCTTATTTTACAATTAAAAACGAAGTTTATGTATTTTTGGTCGTAGGACTTGATCGTATATTGTCCAGTCTCTGTAGCAGCTGCAACGAAACTGCGCGCGTAAACGCACGTACACGGTA
Organism: Bombus pyrosoma; assembly: GCF_014825855.1. Classification (NCBI taxonomy): domain Eukaryota; kingdom Metazoa; phylum Arthropoda; class Insecta; order Hymenoptera; family Apidae; genus Bombus; species Bombus pyrosoma. Next base: position 8,844,524 of record NC_057770.1, on the reverse strand, counting down.
CGAATTGATTTGATGGACGAGCAATCAAAGTCGACAGAAAAAATTGCACGCTTACTCGCGGTGTACATCGAAGCGACAACATACCGTTCTCCGTTTCTAGATAACCGGGGCTGCTTTGAAATTGTAATACGCACGCGAACGACATAATCAAATCGCAAATCAGACCGGATTCTTATGACCGCGCGGCACACCACCGACGAGGAAGTGATTACCATCGTTCGAAATACGAACCTCTCTCGTTTCTTTTTTCGCCCTAGGTTGCAATGAGAAAGGACTCAGGATATTACGTACCCAGCTACGAAACCCAAGGAAAATTTGTACCTGAACGATTGGAATTGTGGATTGGGTGCTTCCTACTTTCAGTTCATTTTGAAAAAAAAAAAAAAAAAAAAAGAAAAAAGATCGTTAAAAGCCAACGGCGTTCCCGTATTTGCCGCCTGCTGCCTGCCTAACGAGATCTTTGAGAGACCTTCCTGAGTGATATCTCAGCAATATTTTATCTGGCTGGTGAGCGGCGAAACGACCATACCCGCCCCCTTTAAAGTCGCCAACGAGCGATATTCATGTCACGGGATTAATTAATATATCTACTTGCAGTTAGCACATTAAGTAGAAGGCTATTTTTCGAATGAACGTTACTCTGTATGGATTCGTAATTGGATGCAATTCGATCGTAAAGTTTGTTCAAAATTTTCTTTGTACCAAGGTTTTCTTCTACCTGTTTATAGTTAATAATTGGTAATGAAAATACATCTTTCGATCTTTATTGCAAACGTATTCAAAAACCGGCTTATCCATGGTGATGAGACAAGATTATTGAACGAAGGTAGCTAATATGCAAATGTGTGCTATAACTTATACATTTTCTCGTATACGTTTTATTGCATCGTTTGTATTTCTACATTTAAATAAAACGCGTTTGTAGTTGTCTATAGTAAGGAGAAACATGTTTTACACGAAGTAAAACGAAAAATACAAAATAGATATAATTCTTGTTTAATGTCAAAATGTCCTAATAATGAATAGCCAGCGATGATAGCTATTGTTAGAGGCTAAAAGTAAATATATTAAAATGATACTTTGAGAAAGGGATATATTATTGAGAAAAGAGCAACCTCCTGACTTCAAAGATATAAGATTAGCATCATTTTCTGAGTTAACAATTTGTCTTTTGACGTTAAATTGACACGATGATTAATAACATGATAAATAATCGAATTCGCAATTTCTTTTATCGAAGACAAGAAAATAAAATTGTACATCAGGCACAAGATTATTCGTACCACCAACGAATAATAAAGTAACGTACCTACATATATGGTATACTGCTTTCTTACTTATCGCAAAAATTGACACGTTGCTCTCAATCAAAATCCCTCGCATAAGAAGTGGAAAACATGATTTATTATATTCTTTCCCTGTGGTCTTCAAATCCAATCGTTATAATCATGTTCTTATGACCGACTTAGGAAATACGATTTTGCCGCAACAATTATGATTTCCTGCGCTCGAAGGTATGCTCTAACGATATGCGCGTAAATGTTTTGTACAGTAGAATACAGGTTGCACTATAAAGTTGTATCTCCGACGTTGCATTGAATGGTGCCACAAAGAACGATCGAATATGCAATAAAGTACTTCCATAAAGGAGTTGCTACGTATTTGCTGGAAACGTTGGTCCCATCAATAATCATTAATGAGACAAGCGCTTTATCGACCCTGTATTCCGAATCAACGATTTCGAAATGTAATTTAGTTGTGAACAGAGTCCCGTCTCGAGTGACGAATCTAACGTATTCCATGAACACTGCCAGGCGCGAGGCTACCTCGTTAATTCAAACTATCGTGATCTTCGAGCTTCGCGCAGTTGCTGCGGAGTCCCGAGTAGACGTCACCAACACGAGATGTGGGTAATTGAAAGTACATCGACGATAAAAGAGGCGCGTAACCGTTCTGATAATCTGCATTTATTCACCGAATCGTGGGCGCCGCATTGAGTTTAATTGAACGAGATTCCATTAATCTTCGCCTAAGTAACAGAGATCTTGTTACTGTTACTATCTACCTTTGGTACTTCTTGTTTATTCGTAGCTACTATATCGAAAGTTCGTATGTTTAAATGTGTTCAAAGCATTGCGCTATTTGGTATGTTACGATTATGTATCGAGGTTACCGATACGTGTGTGTATATCTTTTATGATGTTTGAATAGGAGAACTATTTGAGATTTAATATTTCACGTCTCGCGGAACGTGAAATATCTCTCTTGATCGATATATTGCGTGAAATTAATAAACGATCGTAATAAATTCGCATATAGCCCGCAATGAGGTTACAATGTTTTTATTATAAACCTCCTTAACATTGAATACATGGATCTAAAATTTTTCATTTTCACGGCGATTAGACGATATACAGTGCAACTTCGTCTACCTGAACTTGTCGGAGAGGAAACAGTTTATATAATTGGAGTTCACAGAATAGAAGACCACGTTCAGAGAAATGAATTCAACCAGCAAAAATTCTATTAATCGGGCATTAACTAAAATTTCGTTTTAATATGTGGAGTTCTTTCATATTTGCGATTCTTCGGATTTTGCAACGAATAAAGCATAACATACTATTGATATATATCGATATACAATAACCCAAAGAATCACAAATACGTCATCGAATGCTTCGTAACAAATTCCTGCCTCTTTCACGCAGTCGATAAATAACGTTAGAAGAAAATCAAACGGACACTATTAACGCTGCAAATTGGCAAATTCGAACTTCGTAGAAACGATATTTCCTAGAGTTCGGTTAGAACAATGGCAAGAAGAACCGCAGAAAGGAAGGCGCATCGATGCGCAACATTAACAGGCCGCGCACGGTATCATGGGAATCACTTGCCACGGAACGTGGGAGTTTGCAGGAGCCACACCTTGTTCGTCGAAGAATCGTATTGAAAAGGACGTTTCGTGAAAAGGCTAGGGGAGAAGAGAGGGGAAAGAGACAGGCGGAACAGGAGGAACGGAGAAAGAATCTCGTCCCTCGAAAATATTTCTCGAGAGTGAAAGCATCCGGCTCGGCCACGGCTCGACACACAGCATCTTGACACAGCACCTCCGGCCACGTATCGTCAGTGTGCAACACGAGGTAGCGATCGTCTCCTAGGGATCGTGACGACTTAAACTTTCGTTTAATTTATCATGGCGTGCGCGGGGGTCCAATCAAGAACTTTCTCTTGAAGGGAAAAATCCAGCCGATCGTACTTCGCCTCTTTCACTACTCAGCGTCTTCTCTCTGTATCTTTCATTGCTTTCATCCGGAAACAGCCGCGGAACGTTTCTACGACGTTATTAACGATACTCGTGGAAGCGGAAAACATAATATGTACTTTTTCGACAAGTAAACATGATACCTAGTGACGTAAAGTCTTACGAAGTAAATGCTAAAGACGATTTGTAATACTACAATCTTTATGTTTATATGTATCACTGGATTTAATAGATTATTATTTAACGAATTATTCGATACAATTGGACATCATTATGATTGAATAGTTGGAAAAAATGATTTTGTATCAATGAATTTACTTCGGAACCTTGATTTACTTAAACATAATATTATTAAAAATTATAAGGTAAATGAAAACGTCTGTATTTATTCCGGGTATTTTCCTTAACTCATGACAGTAAGAAGTTAAATAAACCATAAATATGCTAAGTTCATAAAAATCTGATGTTTATGCGTAAACCATATACGCGTAGCTTACAACCGTTGTATATTAATAACAGCTGCAAGCAAAGTAATTTATATAATACTATTTGCCGTGAAATCATCAGTTATTCTTTAGTACAGCAAAATGTAACCCTGCAGACACAGTTCTGTTCCTTGTTCGATGATTTATGATAACCAACATGGATTATATTTCGTATACGTCCACATAAACAAGCAACGACAATTTGGTCGGAAATAGGAAACATGTAGATGAAACTAATCGTTTGTTTTCGATTTAGTAATAGCCAGATACTTTCGATACGATAATAAATTTCATTTTCTCTCTCTTACATACGTAGTTTACTGGCTATTATGCAGAATAATAATAATAATAAGTGCTTTAATAGATTAAAACACAATCAGAATCTCTCAAACATCGTTGCATCTGAATATTAATAAATGTTACTGTATCTATTGCAAATTAATAGACAGATACACAATACTAGAATCATGCACCCGTAATAAACAAGAAGTGCATGCATCAGTTCTTGGTTACCTAGCAACTTTCTCGGTGCACTCAAATTTGAAATCTGATAAATCGAGCAGATTACATCCACGTTCATGCCCTCATAATTCTTCAAACATCGCCGGTTATCTACAATCAGATGCACCCGGCTTCCGTATCCTTATATGGAAAACAGATCACGATCGATAGGTTGGATAAACGACTTGCAAGGGCTCGCGATCAAGATTTGCCGGTTTCGCAAATTGATTTACAAATAGATTAATAGAACTCCAAATTGCGGAAGCGACTTGTCACATAAGAAACACTTTAATTTCAGTTTTAGAGTTAATATAGCAAACTTCTCAATCGGTACTTTCGACTCTTGCAAATAATATAAATAATATAATATAATAAAAAATATATGGAAGTGCGGAGTTAATAATATTTCTATTATGGACATTTAATTATAGATATTCAATTATTCTAATTGCTATCATAATATACTTTTTGCGATTTTCAAATATTCTACAGTATTTATTTCATCTTAAATTTAATAAAAAGATACCTGACACGACTTAACTGTTCTATTACATCTTCAAATACTTGTGTCAAAATAATATTTATGATTTTCACGTATTCTACATTTTCTATTTTATTTCAAACTTAAAAAAACAAAGGATTATAGTATTTTATTATAATAGGCGGATAACTTTCTTTGTTAAGATCATAAATATAAAATGTACAATAAATGTATCCTTATATGTATAGGTATTTGTAAACAACAAGAAACATTGATGACGATGAATACCGAATATGATGTTAAATAGTTATGTTATGAAGGAAACATCAATTTTAAATATGTATAATATAGACTAATTAGTCGCATTAAAAAGATAGGCGTTACATATAGGCGTTCGTATAGGTGTTAATTCGACTTAAATCGCATATTGAAAACTTCTATCATCGATGCATATTAGACTAAAATGTCTTTGAATACTGATGAAGTTGAAAAACTCGTTTCCCGCACACACGGTTGTTTAAGATTCGTGTGAAGTTGTGTTGCTAGTATATTTTATTTAATAATGCAGAATCATATACAAAGCTTGCACAAAAGTGGATCAATTACGAGATGAAAGTAACATGAAATCGATTGCAGAGTATCGTGTTCGGTGATCGGTGATGTTTCACTTGCTCTCTTTGTCGTTGAGGGAGATTGGCCTTGGCATTACCAGAGTTAATTCCTAGTACTTTCAGTATCAATCGCTCTTACTCCATGTCACTTTCACCATCAGAATTATAAACAAGTTTATTTCATCGTTTGGAAAATCTTACGAATGTCTTAATATTTTTAACGAATATTTATTTAATCACGAATTATGAAGTGTAACTTGATAATTATATTTTTAGTAACGTTATGCATCTATTTAATTATAATTCTGGTTTCTTTCAATTTAAGTAATTCAAGTTCAATCGTCAATAAATAAATCGATAATATATTCACACGTCCCAGGTTATTTAGTGGCGAGTTATGAATATTAGTTTAGATTGAGCAGTCGAATACGGAAAAGCGAAGTTCCCCCGTACTTTTGTAAGGAAACTGTGAAATACAAGAATCTTGCGACACTTTCTCTCTAATTAAAGAGCAGGCTAACTTGTCACGCGAGCTATTGATTGCAATTTGGCTTTTTACTGTTAATTTACTGAGGAACATGAACATCAAGTAATACCTTATCAAACGAAATATTTCATTGCATTCATTATTGATTCTAATAACAATCTTTCACGACATTAAAAGCCCACGTTTGATCATTATAGCTTTAATTAGATATTAGATAACTAGAGCAGAACTAAGTGTATTTAATCTTGCCGATCATTATATAAGTAACGAAAGTGTTGGGTATGCTCCCTTATAAACGAGGATGTTAAAAATCAGATATAGATATGATCATAGATTTAATTTTTTTAATTAATACATTTATTGAGCATAGATTAAGTTAGATTTATAAATTATTAACCGATACGTAAAAACTTCAACTTTCTACATAATTTCATGTTTCAATTTACCTATTAATTAGTACTTTATACATCATTCATTTATTTACAAGTGTTATACCTGTTACACAGTGACGAATTCAACTATACGAGAAATTTTACATATTTCTCTTTTTATATATATATATAACATAAGATTTAAAAATTCTATCCTTCTACTTTGAAACATAAACTAAATTAAACTGAACGGTCCATGATGTCCATGTTCTATACGTTTTAATAATAATATACCTATTAAATATGCGATGCACATAGAAAAATCCTTCTCACATTACATTTACATCTCAGGAAATTAACCCAATGTTAGCACCGCTTGGTTAGCGTTCAGCACAAAAACCACATAGTTATAATTACAAAAGTGAAAACGCTTTCGTTGCTTTACCATAGACACATATGGTTAGACTATATTAACGTTATTCTTGAGGGATAGATTTCAAAGCAGCTGCCTGGCACACTACCGCAATTTATCACCGAATGGAGATTGACGCCCGTAGAGATTGGCTCGATACAAAGCATCGCCGCAAGTATATACGATCGGTATAATTTTCTCGGAGAACAGTAGAATCTTACAAGAGTCATGATGTTCGTATGACTTTCTCTCCATGCCGTAAGGTGTCTAACTTCCTGGTAACGGACGACCGAGTTATGACAGACGGATTGAATACGATCACGGGGATTCTCAATCTTCTAAATAGTTTTTCTCTCAAGATCATTCGAGATACGATGACTCGAAATTTAAACTTCAAATTATCGCGATACCTATCGGGCACGATCATTACAGGTGATTTCAAACGATTGTTCAGTCATCGATCTAGAGATAGTTTCGATCGTGTATTATCTTGAGAAGTTGATACTGTTGAACCTTCTCAGTACACTAGGAAATTGCTTGTTTGCTTAACTGTCTGTTACGTGAGATATGATTCTTTCGGTAGATAATATAACAGTTATAATTAGACTGCAAATATTTATGCATTTATGGGAAATTTAAAGATACAAAAATGCATAGAATGATGAACACAGATTGAACGTATGACGTACAAAAATATCGTATTATAACGATATTTGTCTGTATGTTTCATTTCTTTGATTGTATCAAAATGGAAATTTGCATAAGCATCCGTAGTTTAGTTCTAATTCGGAATCTGTCACGCATTTGATGAGTCAATAAAATGGTAACTCACGTGCAACGTTTAGTACGTGTTATTCATCCGGTTTCGTTGCTTTATTATTTTATGTAATTAGTAAATCTTCATTTAACGAATGTTAGAGTTAAAATTAAAATAAGAGAAAATACGAATCAGTTGAAAGAAGAGCACAGCATCCTTGTTACCATTTTCTCCCTGCAGAGCCACGACATCTAGAACACTTCGATCGTCGGTGCAAGGACGTTTCGATCATTAAGATTCTGTGACAACCAATTAGTCTAGCATATTTATTTTTCCCACGACGATTTCATCCTTCACGGTGCGATTGCCAACAGAGACATCTAAGTTAGTAGAACAAACCATTACAGAGTATTTTATTTCTAATGAAACGACGAAGCTTAATCATTATACAGAACGTAATCAGGAATCAAGATATACATATACACATACATCCCTATCAATAAACAGGTATTTTTAATCGGTAGTCTTTCTAACATCTTATCATTTTATAAGGATGCCAACGCGTAACTTTCAAGTGCCAAAGAAAGAACTGCAATAATTCCTTTCCTCGATCACTCAGAATTGACATATTGCGTTTCTTACTTATGACAGATATTTTCATATCGACGTGAAATAAGTCGCCAAGAGTGCTACATCGCCTTATTTATGACTTGTCAACACGTAATTCTTTGACTGATTTATAACGCGTGGCTATCCTGTTTTACAAGGCGGCAGCGAATAAAAGAAGTCACAGGTATCTCGTTCCTAGATACAATGATCGCAAGACTTCTTTCAGGTGCTCGCTCCGGGTGTCCAATCTTTGTCGAAGTACCGTTTGCCATTAATGCAATGCACGTGTTTAACGGTAGCGAAACGATTTAGTTATTTGTCATGCCTGCCGGCTTTATTGTAACAACCTGTACCTAGCTCGCTGGCTCGACCATAGAAGCTGACAACCGGAGGGCGATACTGGTTTCCAGATTAGAAGTTCAATGGTCAGCGGCCACTATACCTAGATGACATTAGGGTTCGTGTGCTCTAATTCTTTGGGCAACTACCAACACCAACGACCATCCCACGCGATAGAAAGTGAACTGACCGATAATCAGTCATTTTCTTTATTACACCGTGCGCACTTGTAAATGTCAGACGACCGATCTTGATTGGCATTGTGCATGGCCATATGGTACGATGGAATAGTCAGGAAAAATGCGAATAAGTATCGCGATGGTGTGAAGCAACAGCAAACAATATGAGACGAGCAATCAGTCATCCATTTAGAAACTTAAGCAAAATGAAAAATTGACGCGGACAAAGGGATAAAAAGTGAATGTAGCATTGTGTATCGAAGCAGAAGAAATCTAGGTAATTGCATCAGTAAACGTAATTCAATAGAAAAGCAAACATGTAATAGTAAATATTAATGAAATTGCAAATCGTAATCATTTTTCATTATTATTTTTATTTATCTATTTACAGTTATATATTTATTTATCATATTTATTTATCTATTTAGGATAAGTAACGAGATGAATAACTCTACACCGTAGATTTTGTCTTATAAAATTTCAATCACGCACAATATTTTCATGAAAGTTTTCAATGGTATATGTTCAAATACTTTCATATGCTGTATGTTTTAAGTACCATTTCAAATTCGTATCTTACTCGTTCAAAAATCCATAAGATGAAATACAACAAATAAAAACTACAATACTGTCAAAAAGGTAGTTTTAATTTATAGTCGAATATAAAGTCCTCGAGGTTTCAAAACGAGAAGGGCTAGAAAGCGATAGCAACGAAGCTTTCGTTATTATATGTGAGTATTGCATTGTCATCTTTCCTCATAAATCCTAATAATTTACACCTAACATTTATATTTTCCTGTACGAAACTCCAGGCGTTAACAGGGTTTCTCATTAACACGTGGCTACACGTGACCACCGAAAAGAAATACGACACCTAGCCTCGTGTCAACAAATGGGTGCAGCTGACAGACAATCTTATTCGTTGAAGTTGAATGATCGGCGTAGGTGGCGTATTGTAGCTACTTGATAGGTGGGCGCCAAAGAATGTGCGAGTGCATAAGAGTGCGTGAGCGTTTCTATCGTTTCTTACTGCAGGATAATGTATGCAGTATGCGTGCCAAGGCTCACGAGTCACGCGTGATTCTTACGATCACGTGATGATTCCAACGGCTGATCATCGTTCCAAACCATTCATGCTCAACCTCGCACATCATGATTTATTAAATATCTGTCTTTAACGCTATGGCTAGTTCTGCATGAACATAACTTTCATGTGAAAAATCAACAAAATATGTAGATTGTAAATAGTCTGAGAATAAATAACTCTTCCAAAGTGAATTGCTGTACATTTTATTAAAAATTGAATACCACTGTATCATTTCACTCTTGCAGATGTCAGTATTTCGTTTCATATATGTATAATAATTGTTTAAAATCAATTTCGCCAAGTCATATAATTAATAACAAAATGATACATGCCAAAAATAAACGAGTGCCCAGATACTTCTGAATGGTAACGTAACTATGTACATCGTGAATTAATAACTATCACTTACACAACGACGTTACTATCCGCGTCACCAGTTGCCATGATGTTAAACCATATATTTTCGACGGAGTTCCCATCGTCCTTGTCAATTCTTCGGTGAAACAGATGAACATAATTTTCACGATTTTTACCGTTCATAACACTGTACGGAACGCGTTGGCCCGAAGGTTTGTACACTTCGTTGTTTTTAGTCAAGTTAATAATTTAGTACGAGACATACGATCTTTTATTACACGAGAACATTAACATTGCCAGAGGTCTTTCCCGGATGTAATCTTTTACCTATTGGTTTATTTCTCATTCAATAAAATTCAAGCAGTACCAAGGACGTTATTCCGGTACAAATTGCAAAGCATGAATCTCCGGTTCGCGAGCTTATTAATATTAGTCTACTTTCTTACACGTCGATCGAAAGAGAGCAATTTGTTCGTTCGGCATCAATCACTCTGGCATCGGGACAAAGCGGTTTCCGCAATGCTTTTGCTATACTGCTTTGAACAATATCGAGAGTGTTAAACATTCGTACGTTCGCCATTGTGGGCCTCGCTGCACGGTATATATGCAAATTTGCAGAAAACCGGTCGCGATTTGCAACACGTCAGGCTTGTCATTATTTAAGGAATAATATTGCAATAACAAAGGTATCTGTCAGCATTGCTGTTTCGTTCTTTCTCCGCGTCGAAGTGATTTTTCAGTTCTTTAAGTTTTTACATGTTCGATAAATTACACGCGTCGTTGGTGATAAAGGAACTTGTTAATTTCCATCGTTCTCTCAGTCCTTTGTCGTACTCATGTTGCTTACACGACTGAGTTATTCATACAAAGTGTATCATTTGATTTTAAAATATCAAAGGATTGAAAAATTGTTTCTACAATCCTGTCGTATGACCTACATACATGGCTTGGACATATTAATGTTATGCATTTTGTATTGTAAAAGAATATGTAGGTACAGAATTTCTCTCGTGTACTATTTTAAAACATGTCGTGCTGAATAACTATACACGTGTATTTTACATTTGTTCATTTTATGTCTATAATATTTCATTAACGAATAATATTACAGCAGGCTTTTGATTAAGAATTTAATTTATATTAACCTGTCCTTTATAGTAATTAATGATGGATTTCATTATTCTTGGAAGTAAACAAATTGCAAAGCCAAATAGTGTACAATTAAGGGGAGTAAATAGAATGAAAAATGTCATCGTTGATAATATATTATCATAAGATATTGAGGTTCCTCCTATGTATTTTATAAAGAATATAAAAAGCTTTCTCTTGTATATAATATAGTTATCCAAGATATTTTAATAAAGTAAGCAATGTGCAAGTGATAAGTGAATGAATAACACTCATTTCTCACTTGCTTGAAAATACCACTTATTGACATGAACGTAATGTCGTGTAACTCATATTTCAAAATGTATTTGTAATTACATTGCTTTTAACATTATGCTTTCGAGAAATAATCACTGTATCGAATGACTTAAGAAACTGATGTTATAATATCTATATATTTATCCTTACGTTGCACTATTATTTTCAATTCTGATACTCTTTAAAATTAATTATTATCAATGAAAAATAGATTTTTCTACGTAACTGCACAAACCAATCGATCAGCAAATATATTTAATCGTACAAGTATTTTTATACAAATAATTTTTTCATATACAGAGTCTTCTATTAACCTTGTTCGTTTCAAGTATCTCCATTTTATTTCCAATATTGCCCTTAATTAAAGTATCGTATTTACCATATCAAAACTCAAGAAAATTGAAATTTCATATTCTATTATGACATCTTTGGCCTTTTTTTCTAGAATTTATAATATCTTTACTCGCAATAATTTCATAACTATGATATATGAACCCGTTTCTCGCTAGCATTCCAACATAGTGAATGATCGTACTGGTAATTGGAAGACATAAATAGTATATGTATGAGACTATCATAGCACGTGGTAGTCATGGATACGTAAACTATGTGGAATAAGGAAGAGCATTAGAAAAATGTTAAAAAGTGCATGATTTACACTACCGTTACTTAATATTTATCGACAGGGGTTTATATAATTTATTTTTCTTTCGTCGATTAATTAATGCATTAAATTCTAATTTATTAAATGCATCCTCGTTGGTAGACTTCATTTGTCGATTAAATCGATTTGTATTAAAGTTGGGCGAAAATAAGCTAATTTGCCTTGCGTAACTTAATTAGATGATAGTCTACCAGCGGTCTTGTTTCCGTTTTATCTTTTCATCGCGCGACGTATACCTTGTTTCGAACAACGCGCACGGCGCAAATTAATGCACTTTCACAGCGTTCACGGTGTGAGCTTTCTGCGTGAAGTAGAAAGTCCGTAATCACTCGAAACAATCGCGAGATTATGTGCCATCAGATACGGCGATATTTGACAAACGAGCTGCCAAAATCAACGGCAAAACAAGCATCGATCGATGCTGGTAATCAATTTCGAATCGGATCAGAGCTGTTGAAAGTCTCCAAAAAGACCTCCACTAGATATAAACGTCTATTACATTCCTCAAATAACGATAAGATCGCGCAATTCGTGTTAAAGTAGTTGCCCGTATAGATTGGATTTTAGAGAATGCGTTAAGTATCGGCTATCGGATATCTTAAAAGTACCGTAATATTTTTCTACAGCTGTTTGATCATAAATCAGTTCCAATAGTTATGCAAGATGGTGTATTAGAGTTATCTTATCTGCTATCTGAAAAATAGAAAAGAAAGGTACGGGTTAAAATTGTCATTAATGCTAATGATTACATTTTAATTCCTCCATACTTGGAGTATCGAATGCTAGCAAAATATTTTCACTTTTATTAAATAGAAATATGAACGTATTGTCTGTGTAGTACGTACAAAATTAAGCAATAATAAATTTTATTAACTATTACTACTAGTGGGAACTATTTAAGACGAGATTGAGAATAAAATGGTATATTGTTTCTAGAAAAATAATCGTAGATTAAATAATTTGAAATCGCTGGAATGGGAAAAAATGTTGTATCCAATATAGTTTCAGAGATCTCACAACTCTGTTTTAAGCCTAAGAAAGTTTCAGTGAAGAACAAAACTTATATATTCCGATACATATGCGCCTCAAAAAAGGATCTTAAAAAGACTTGGTGAAAGCGAACGAAAAATGATCTGATTACCCTGTGAAAGAGACCGATCGTGGCGAACACTTTCCTTTGCATCGTTGTATAAGTATATGCATATGCGTCTCGTTCTCAATTATACGTTAGCAGCGTGAAAGAGCCTTTCTTCCTAGGGGGCAGCAAATAACGAACCCGATTTTAATCGGTCCTTATTAGCACATCTTTCCGGGTCTCCTAACTTCTGTCTTCAGTTTGATCGTTTTAGAAGATATATCCGTCACCTATGAACCGTGAATTTTCCTCGTTCCGCCTTATTGTGTGTCCATTTTTAATACCCACGGGTTTCCTGTTTTCTCGAACTATGATTATCTACCGCCCAATATACATTGCAACAGGCATCAATGATAAATCTACAGCAACTCACGAAAGTATCTTTTCCGTATACAAAATGTGTATGTATATATTGCGTGTTTAAAAAATTAGTTTTAAGATTTTTATTATTACTGTAAATTAAATTATCGCGGTTATATTGGTAAAATTTGAAAGAAATATGAAAATCTTTCTAAAAGTCACCGCAAACGTATAATTATGTGAATAGTCGTGTTAAATGTACATAATAAATGTATATAATGTAAAAATTAAATTTTTACTCCTTAAATATCGAGATTATCTAATATAATGGATGGAACTGACTGTAGTGTATGTTTGCAATGAATATTTTCTAACTTTTTCTATGTTCACTTTCGGATTTGTTTCAGACTTTACCAATACAATTATGATTATCATATTTCATCGCAGTATTAATGCAATTTTTAAACGTTTTGTATAACACACATACCTAATAGATTAGACAGATTAAAGATTTCTCTAAGTGTGCAAAAGCGTGCAAATACCTTCTTGAGAACACTGTATATGTACATCGATCGAGATCACGTGTTTAACGAGAACCGCATAAAATTTCGTTTTTCTCTTGTATAACGCAGCAAAAAATCGAGATCAGTGACTTTCACGATGAATGAGCGCCGGTCACCGAGCTAACATTGGATGGGACGTAAGAAATTCTCCAGGGTCCACGACCTGGACGAGTTGCCCGTGCATCTTTCATGGCCAAGGTGACCAGTGTCGTGGTTAGTTGGCTGATCGATTCTCTTCGTTACAGAGCAAGCTGCGTGCTCGTTTATGACAGCAATAAAATATCCGAGTCACTTTCACGCATCGATTCGGTAAATGTGAGTCCTCGAGAGTGTCGATGCGCTGAAATACAGCCCCGTTCAAAGTCGCGAGGAAAGATGCCATAGAAACCGGCAAAGTACTTCCCGTTTCGTATAAACTTTCCTACACCATTTTCGCCCAGATTCTTGCCAATCGTTTAACAACTTCCTTGAAATCGCCGCGATCGAAATATGTGGCCGCTTAACTGCAGCTCGATACGGCGAAAACTAAGTACGTCCAACGTGTTTCGCTAACACGATAATAACTGTAATAAATTAGAAATTAGCGTTCCGAGGAAAAGATGTAACGAAATTAATGAGTCTGTAAGAAATACGAGTCGAGTAGGAGGTAAAGTTAATAGGAAATATTGGAACGAAAGAATGGAAGAAACAATCGTTTAAAATAGTTAGCTCTTAATCAGGATCGAGCATCATCGAAATAAATTTTTATTCGGGTAGCTATTCGACCAAAATGTTTATTTTATTTGTAACTTTCTTTGTTAATGAATCTTAAGTAACATTATTTAAATAATAATGTATTTGAAAAGTAAATTTCTTTAATATTAGGTAATTGTTTTAATTATATACGAATGTATTATATCCATTATATATATTATAAATTATCTATATTATATTATATATGTTATAAACGTATATCTATGATACACGGAATTTATACCCTAAAATCCTAATGCAAAGATTTAAAAACATTTCTTTTAGTACGTCTTAATTTTCGCACTACTTGATGTAATTAAATGTTCCAGTATTCAATTGTTCCTAATGTGAATATTTCATACGAATATTCGCAAACAGCTTTATTTTCAAATAAATTTACCTGCTATTTTATTTCGTATAACTGTTTGACCTTTTTATCTACCATTTTCGTTCCAAAGAAAAAGTGCCCAACCCTGTTCTTGACCACAGCCGTTTCACGATTCAATCGATCTTGGCACTGACATCATCTACCAGCATCAAACGACTCACAATTGCAAGCAGTTTTCCATCAACGATCTTCAACTTCAACTGTCCTGAATAAGAAGGATGCTCGCGGATGAATAATTCTCCGACCAGAAGAACGAAAAATGTACAACTTTGCTCGAGGCTTGGAGAAAGTGGTCGGTTCGAGTTCGTGGTTCTCTCGGAGCTCATCCAAGTCGTTGGTAACTGGTAATCGAAGAACCGCGACTGTACACATACATGGCACGGATTCATCATCGGCCCTCGTTTCGTCCCTCGACTTCTGTCCGCGATGATCTATGATCGAGCGTTCGCGAATCGCAACCAGGATGGATACGCGCTCGTATATGAATATTCATCGCTCATTCCGCTGGATAAATTGCGATGCGCTGATCGCCGAGGGTCGCAAACCTGTTAATTGCGGACCAATGACTTTGAATATTGATACGCATCGCCGCGTCGTGCAGGAATTATTTCACCTATGATTGGAATGTAGATATGTTTGCTGCTGTTGTGTTTTCGAAAATCGTACTCGGCTATGGCGATCGTTACAATTGTCAAAGTAAATATGAAGTTATTATTGCTATGACGTGCAGCGGTCACTGTGTACGTTGAAATATTTTTAAATATTTATACTAATATAAATATTTGTTCACTGCGGTTAAGCTACAGTTAGTAGAGTTACTAAACAAATATTTGAATATTTTTAATGACGAATATTTGACGTTTATTGATAAATGTCCAATTATATCTCATTAAATCTTTCTACACAAAAAGGGAGAATAATATAATATTTGTTGCTTTTCTTAATTTTTGCAATGAGTTGTTCAAATAGATTTTCTTCAAAGGCAAAAAATTGCACATTTCAATCTGGAATTGTATTGTATGGTAAAACTGTATGATAAAATGTATGCATAATTACAATATGTGACAAAATAATGCTGTTATAATTCATTAAGGACTCGCTCACAAGATAATTCAATTTACTTTAAAATATACGTATTGAATGTTTAAGATACACACAAATCAACTGATCAATCAGCAGATTAATTAGAGCTTTAGTCTAAACACTTTGACGTAAGTCGATCTAACTAAATCTCAAAAGAGTTAATGACAGCGTAATTGAAATCGCTACCGATCGACATGCTGATGTAGCTTTGAACCAAAGAGTGAGATGTTGGTCTTTCTTATTCCACTGGATTTAGATAATCTATATCTAGATCTAGATCTGCAATCAAGTGTACCAACCATCGTATTAAAATGTTTTGCTCTTTGATAGGATATACGCTTGTCAAACGAAACATTTTCTCGCAATACTTCCTATCAGATAACAAACACACTACAATTCAAAATATACAAACACTTGCTCTTTTGAAAATGAAGAAAATGACAGAAAATGAGAGATAAAAAAGCTTGGGGCGATTTTATTCTTTATTAGAACTATCGTAGAATTTTATGATATAATTCGTAAGTTCCACGTGTTTTTCTGTTTACAATCCATAGGCGTATCATTACTCGTTATACAACGGTTATATATCTTTTTCTAAAATCGTTGGAAAATGTTTCCAAGCATGCAAATTGCATTACTCATGAGAAATATCGAACGTAACACAGGAATTGAAATTTGCTATTGCGCTTTCATAGACACGCTTAACTTCCCGCTCCACTTTCTCTTATTACAATAGAACCTTTAGGTTCTTTATACCTTCCTAATTTCCGAGACAGATTGGTATTTGCTACAGCTATCAATCGTAGTTATGTATTTCACAATGATCGGTTCTACGTAAGTCTTTTTCTTCTCTATCGATTTCCGGAACGACACTTCTATTGATTCCTTTATAGTATCCACAAATCACGTTATTCTCGGCACGGAACTTTTCCAACGAAGGTTTCTTCCTTTCCCTATTAACGTGTCTCTCGTGCCACAAAAGTGATATCTCGCATACTGACCGCTACAAATCACGTGTCCTAACGCAGCAACCAGCTAAAGAATGTTTCCCATTTCAGCTGGACGTTACGATTGCATAGACGAGTACGCGGATATTACTAGCAGAGAAAGGACGCGTTAGCTTCTGTCACTTACCTTACTTGTTTCTACAGGAAAACTCAATGAGCTCTAAAGAGATTAATCACTTACGGAAACGTCATTGATCTATCTGACATGAAAATTATTTAGCAAACTGAATCTATAATGCATAATTCTGTCAACAGAAGATAGATCCGTGCTTTGACAAACGTCCACTAACCTTGACAGAAAACTGAATAACAAACTAAACAAGTTACATACTGCAAAATATGGTTCTACAGATATGGTAGATCTGCTCTGCTGACGACAACAAATGTATAGATCCGTTATTTTTGTTTTACACTAAAAAATTATAGGGGAAAGGAGAAATACTAATAACAAGGCTGAATATCCTCTTCCCTTGCAAAACGTATTTTCCTCTTAAGAATGAAACTGAGAGAATATCGATTTAACACATTTTAGTATATATTGCTATCCACATTAGAAGAGATCGATTGCACAAAACTATACTGTAGACGTATGGAGGGAAACGAACACGAAGTATTGTCCAATAGAAAATTAATTTAAATTATGCTACAGCTCAATTGCGATTACCTATTATCACGTCTCAACGCAACGATGATCATGAAATTGAATCCACTATTGTAAGTTCGACCCTAATTGGATTTCAACGGATCGTGAACATTGCCATCGATCAAAAGCTATCGAAATCTTTAGTCTTACAACGTTCGCTCTACTACTCTTCGATAATAAGGTAATATATGACTTTTATAAATGATAATGATACTTCCCATCCATACCACGTTGTCTTATATAGGTACTTTTATTCAGGTCGAAACATGATCACGCATACTTGTTTCTTTTATCATATTGCTCTAATTCTGATTAACTATTTCTAACATATTTCAACGATATATATAAATATTATTTTTGCAGGCATTGTCAGCAGGCAATAGGCAAATATTAAAGACATATATATTAAGGATCGATAGTATATTATAGCGTTAGTAAATTTCAAAGGAAATTAATTAATCTTTTAAACACATCTAAAAACGACACTGAGATGTACAAATTATTTTACAAATAATTATATAGATAGTTCATACGTATAAAAAATAATCCTTTCCTCGAGAAGTGAAATACCGTAAAGTGATAAGCGACAGGTGGAAAACAGATGATAAATTACTATTGCAGAATACAGCATCCGAAACAGTTACGCGACTTCTCCGTTTCGGTGTTGTCCGAACGTGTCGTTCGGAAAGGTGAGCAATACTAGACAAAGTAGCCGTTACAAATAACGCGTCCTTATTTACTTGGTTTGACCAGCGGGAGAATGTCTCACCTGCCATTTTCGTCGGCCGATCGAACGGTCTGGTCGAGCTCGCGAACGTGCATCTGATCCTGACATAAGCCGTGCAAGGAGGTCGGCGAAAGAGACACCAGCGGCGACGTTACTTCACCAGATCAGATCGCTTAAAAGGTGCGAGATATGAGGAACTCGCTTTACCCGGCATCCGTAGAAACCTCGGCGTCCGCCAGTCTTTCCTACCCCCTTTACCAGTTCCTTTTTCTCCTTTTTCTTCCTATAGCTCGCGACAGAAGCGTCTACACAACCTACTTTAGCCATGTTTCCTACCGCCTTATCTATTTGCATGCGAGACAAGCAGCAAAAATTTGAAACAGGAGTAAACAGCGAAACAGGACATCTCTTATATACATATATACATATACATAGCTATATCCAAATACGTCCCAATCTTTTAAATATTATTTAGTATTAGCTTTTATCAAACATGTTTGTAATATTAATTGAATCGAATGGTTGCTTATTTATTTCGTGATTTTTATTTTTATCATTTAGAATAGGTAGATCATAAATTTGCGTAAGTTTCTTTAGCAAACATTCGAAATCTATAAATCCCGAGAGAGAGAATTGATATTGTTCATTGTCATCCAAAAATAATTTAGTAAGAGAGAATGCAAATGTAGAACTATGAATTGGCGAAAACTACGATGAGAAAAATGGAAAAGGGTAAGCTGGAAGATGTAATTTTCGTTTCATATAGCTACCACTATAGTTTCAAACTAAGAAACTACACTGGAAACAGATTAAACCCAAAATTTACGTAGAATGTTGCTGATAACATATCCTAGGAAATGAGAAAGTAAGAAGAAAAAGTCGAATAACGAGAAGTGAAACCTTGGATAATTGGTTAAATAATTCGAAAATTATCTGTAACGTTGTCGAAATCAAAATTTCACGCGATTAACGCCGAAGTTAGTCATGCCCGCGCGAGGCGGAGAAAGGACAGAAGCGCGCACCTACTGAGAATTAGCCTGAGAGCGATTTCGTGGACGTTGTGAGTGATTTTGCAAAAGTGCAGACGCTGAAACGTGCGTCGAATGAATGTCGCACGAGCGCACCCACGATTGGCACATGTTAAGCTCGTTAGCCTGGCATTCGGTTGCCTCTCGGAATTGCTCCTAGTGGCAATTACGAGGTGTTGTGTCTTTCGAAAGTATGCACAATTAGGGAATCGGTGGAACAAAGGCAAAGAGGCATCAAGATCTCGAGAATTTCTATTATTTAAATAAGTGCTCACTTTTGCAAATTAATTCCTGAACGCTGTAACAAGTTCACTGTTGGAATCTTTTTCAACCTATATGTTGCTTTTGTGTATCATTGATCAACCTAATGAAAGGAGGTCGTTAGTCTGATTAAACGTTTGATTAATGAATTGCCAATTTTAAGTATTGGTTGAAGTACATCTATGTAAAAGGCAATAGAACGATACTTAATTATTTATTCCGCACAGTGTATCGGCAACTGTATTAGAAGCGATTATGACAAACTTGGCGTTCAGTAATGAAAACATTTCCAGTAAAATTACTCAGCCTAAACATAGACATGTTTTCGTGTGAAAAACTACGATTATTACGACAATAAAGATCATCGAGAAAGGCTTGTTATTAGAAAATTCTTCGCTGGTTGCGTTCGTTCTCCTTTTATGATCAAAACGAACCTCTACAGAGAAAACCGGAAAAGCGAAAGGAACCATTGCAACGGCCTGAAAGTATTTCTGGCATTTAATTAAGAATCATTTTGCAAATAGCTTGTTAAGGAAGACGTATTATTGGGACGTTCTTCGCCGTTTACGTTGAATTACTTTTTATGATCAAGACAAATTCCAGTAACGTACAACGTACAAAGATCACAAGGGAAAACGTAATGAGTACATTTCTGTTGACTCTTTGGTTCAATATAAATTTCTGACTAAAAAGGAATGAAGACCGGACAACGAGAGCATAATAAGTACATTTCTTGTGGATCTTTTAATACTAATATATCACTTTATTAAATAGGAGAACTTTGCTATAACATAATTGGAAATTTTTTAAATATAGTTAATAACTGAATCACAGGACAATTTTGATAACATAAGATTAGTTGACAACACGCTGAATTTTAAAACTGCTTTGTAAAAGGAAAAACAATAATGTCACAGCCTTCTAATCTTGATATGTTTTAATACAAAATTTTCATCAGAATACAGAACAATACAAAAAGCTATCAAAGCAACATGCGAGCACAGGCTACTACTGATCTCTTCAAGTGGTATAAACTGATAGTTATTCATGTTTTCCCGTTCCATACATGGAAATACCCTCTCGTTACACCTACAATCTAGTTTTCAAACGATTTACTTGTATGGCGGGTACTATTCTACACCACGCTCGTTATATTACATTACAGTTATATTACATGTGTAATTTCAATAACACGTTATTTATTGCACGCCAAAGATTAATATCTACATATGAATCAATGTAAGTATTGCAAGATAGAAACGTTAGATGGTTATACAGTGAACCAAATGACTTGATCGCCTCTATTACCGTACGCACTTGTTACGCATAATTATATTAAATTGCTGGATTGTGGTAGGTGAAGTAAAGAAAATTCGATGAACGTAAGTATACAGTAAGATATACGTAAGTATACGTAGTGCATCCTGTAAAATGTAGCACTACAAAATAAAGTGTGACTCTCTATAAAAGAAAAAAAAAAAATGAATAAAAATGAGGAATACAATTTTTTTAAATAAGGCTTTGTTTTCAAGATAGTCGATTTAATAAGTTTATCAATTACGCCTGCATTTAATTTTTAAGTAATAAATTAATGAGCTTTGCTGTGTATTTTCTTCTCGTCTTCCTTGTGTTTATGAGTGTAGTTCATTAACAATGCAATTTCCTACCTGTCGTTCGGCTAGTTTCTAAGAGATATCAATATGTATGGATTTATTGATTTTAATTTATCCATGTCGAAGTCAAGTACACGCGTACTTGATATATTTAAAAATCGATTTTCACGAAAACGAAATGTTACTTTAAAAGAATTTGTTCCTTATTTTTGATTTATTTTACTGTGGATGATTAATCCTGTTCAATAATAATACACATTATGGAACACGTGTGTATTATGGTTGACATTGGATAAACTGGAAATTTCATTAATTTTTATTACGCTTGCTTTAGGTTCATACAGCTCATTACACGCGATAGTGAAATCGAAATATTCTTTTGCGGGAAAGTGCAGTCATTATGCAAATTCGAAGAATATGAAATTGAACTATTTTCATAATAATACGCCTGTAACGATTGCTTCCATATGAATAAAAAATACAATATCTGAACTGGTATTGTGATATTCTCAAATGTGTTAATTATTAATTATGATTAATTACATTTATTAATTATAACAATTATTATATTTAATAAATTCAATTTTGCATAACGACAACCATACCATAGTATTCTCAAATAATGAAATTGTTACATAAACGCTAAGTTATTTAAAATAATAGTACTTGAAAATTTTATATCCACTGAATATATGAACTATTACGTTCTGAATAATGTTATCATTATTTGTCAAACATATGAAATTTTTATTGAAAAGATGATAATATTCCGATCTCGTCTCTCTAATACATCATCTAGATTGTATACTATCAATTCGTGCTCATGCATATATCATGCAGCTCAAGATTTTCAATTATCCATGCAATTGTAAACATCATCGATTAGTTACGGAACATGAACCAGATTCCAATATAGTGGCCTTGCTCCATATGTCTTCTCGTTTACTT
The DNA here is from genome assembly GCF_014825855.1 of Bombus pyrosoma. NCBI lineage: Eukaryota > Metazoa > Arthropoda > Insecta > Hymenoptera > Apidae > Bombus > Bombus pyrosoma. The sequence goes on along the minus strand of NC_057770.1, from coordinate 8,822,069 downwards.
TCTGTCCTTCCTCTATTTTACATGTTCGCGCGTCCACTAGGCGACATCTAATTACACGATCAGTAATTTACCTTCCGCTTAAATCAGTCATTGGAAAAATCTAAATTACTCGATCGTCTAACGATCGTATCAACTCCTTTTACTGTGAAACGTACGACATATAAAAGAAACGTAACTACTTCTTTAGCGATTTATTAGCGAACGTTGCGGAAGGCACTATAAAAACAAATTAAATATTAATACAGGAGAAATTCAAAGAAAGGAGAGAAGTAAAGCTTTGTACAATTCGTACTTTAAATAAAATTATAGAAATCCTTAAATTGAATAAAATTATTCACAAATTAAGAATCGTATTCCATGCAGCCAATGCTTTGCAGAATATTTTCGAATTTTGGATTTTTAACGCGCAGAGACATACACCACATTCGCAACACGTTTTTCAACAATGTTAGTATCGCGACTTGCTTTGCAATTTCGTTAACGTTCATTCGAATGCATCTGAAGGTGCACTTTCTAACTTAAACATTGACTACATTTTGCAATACAATGTACTGTTTATCATGCTTCAACAGCACGTTAAGGATTCACGTATGTAGCTTGATGAACGTTTATCGTTTTATTTAAATCTCTCGATTTCTCCTTACACAAATATCATTATTGTGATATGTTTTCTGCAAACATGCATCGAGAACGCAATGAACAAGACACTTGCCATAATTTAAAATAGAGAAAGAAATATAGGTCGTGTAATACTCACACATTTAGGTGCAGAAAAAGATCGTATGCTTTTGATTTGATCGTTTTCGTATTTTCGTGCGCGTGACGTTTTTCATTAACATCTGTATTAATTAATTTGTTACTAATTACAACGACAATTAATCGAATCGTTAATAATTAAATTAATCAAGATATTTATCACAATTTCACTGAACCGAGATATTCAAGAAGCAGTAATAGAAAATTCACTGAAAGGCAGTTTCCATTAATATTCATGTCAATGAACTTGTTATAAAGAAATATCGTAGCGCAATAAATATCAGATTAATCAAGACATCTATTACAATACCAGTATAACAAAACACAAAGGAAGTACATGTTGGAAACAATTTAATCGAAAGCCAGTTTCCACTAATCCATTAATTAAACCGTGATCGTTGCGCTCAAGTATCGCAACGCGATACGAGTCGACGAATAACGGCATAGATCGAGATCAACGTCCGAGCTTTACAGTTTTTACAGAACACGGGCCGATAGCTTCGCGCGAGCGTCATACTCTGATTAGCTCGTCGACTTCTCTTTACGTTATTCAACGAGCCAAGCACTCGTAAAGCACGAATTCACGTGTAAGCACGGTTGCACGTGTATTATCCCGTGAATGAGCCCGTAAACGGCCACCAGTTGCTCGGATCACAAGCAATATTATAAGATCGACGTATAACACGTAAAAAGAACGCGATGTGCGTGTGCACGCGCTTAATTGCATTAAACCAAATTGAAATGGAATTCTGGAGTAGATAGTCGCATGTAACGCGCTTCGTTGCTGTTGGTAATCGGTCAGAAATTGCGTAAACATTTTTCAAACGATTCACTCGACTGCTCGCCTCGAGGGCGCGATCCGACGAGGATCACGCTCGAAATCCGTATTACGCATTCGCCGACTGTCCAATTAGTAGAGATAGGATCAAGTTCAATATGTATTTATAAGTTCGAATCAAATATATCTCAGAATCAGATTTGTTTCATGGGATTGGAATATTATTCGTAAAATGTAACGATTCGTTCATTAATGTCAATTAATAATCAAATAATATTTTCATTGTCGGTAATGGTTACCGATAACCAAATGTATTTTTGCTGGTAGTAACGATTATAATTAATCGAAAACATTTCTGTTATTAATAATGATCATTGCTAACCAAAAAAGATTCCATTACTGATCATGCTTACAGGCAATCAAAAAATATTTTCTCCGCCAATAATGGTTATTAGTAATTGAAAAAGAATTCCATCGTCGATAATGGTTATTCGTAAAGAAAGAAAGAATATTTTTATAGTCAATAATTATTGCCAACTAATTTTCGTCTTCGATAATGATTACCAGTAAATAAAAAGATCTTAGTCATTTATAGCGGGTATTTCTGATCAAAATCATTTGAACAAAGATTTAAATTTTAATATACGATATAAAGGTAAGATATAAAAATCTTGTTTACAAAATGCTTATGGAGGATTCGAATCTAGTTACAACCTATTTAAATCCATTACTATCAATTACCTTCCTCCGCGCGCGATATCCACGCATTTTCGAAACCTACTGTCCACTTTTAACATCAAAAGGATTTCACGACACGCGTTAAAGCGCATTATCACTGTCTTTCAAAGTTCCAACCATACGTAATGATTACGAACGAACATTTAAACTCAGAAGTATGTCTCGAAAGTAGCTACGACTATTCTCGTTTCTGCACGCTTGTCGGAGCTTTAAAGAACAGACGCGACAGCTACGAAGTGCCGTGTAATTCATAGTCCGCGTAGACACAAGAATAAGGTCATAAAAGTCTTTACAGTAGCTATTTAGAAATCGGGGACCATCGCTCATTCGTTGCAAAGATCTTTTTCTTCGCTGACATCGTATATATTGTGTGTCAAATGTTTATCGATGGTTCTTAATTCGGCGAGAGGATTGAGCAATGTAAATTTCTTAAGAGAAAAGGAGACAGACTGCACACTAATGATGTTAATAAACTTTCCTATCTTGGATGCGTTGTTAACTAATTTCTGAGTTGTAATTAACAACTGTATTACAAAAGGCAGGCTTTCTCAGCCTTCAGTTACAAAAATGTCAAATATGATCGTCGTTGACAAATGATTAATTGTACTTAGCAGATACAGAAATCTAAATTATTTTTCTGTAAAACAGCAGCCTTTAAGATCCGGGATAATTACCTACCTTTAAATATCTACCTATGAAACTAAATATATCCAACTAAAAATACCTATAACTTATATGATGTTTATTACTAAAATTTACCTTCCTTTAGCCAGCCATACACATCTGAACTTCGAAATATGTACATCCATCTTTAGCTGAGAATATATCGTGCACTCTTACCTGTAACAAACAGTAAAACATTCATTTATAAATCTGAAAATTAATACAACGGTACAAAATCAATGTAATATGATATAAAAGAATGAATAGATGCAAATTTAAAGAAAGAAAAGAAAATATAAGAAAGCAAAATTTGTTTAACATTCGGAAGACTATGGTCTTGAAATTTATAAAAACAGTCAGGTAACGACTTCCTTTTTGAACTTTCAGCCGCGATAAGAAAAAACTTAATTCAACGAAAAAGGCTGTATTGGTTAATCGAAGACACTAATCGAGGAGGAATGTTTCCTTACGTAGTTAACTCGAAGCCGAAAGGATATTTTGACCCGATTCCTTTTAAACTGTTCTCATAAACCATCGACTTGGCTGTCGGCGCGAAACTCGAGCCCCTTTTCCGACTGGCAGGGCCCACGGAGACGGACAGGTGGTTCTATTATACCCCACGCGTTCCACCGGTTCGTTTCACCGTGCAGATTTGTCGAACCGGCCAACCACGATTTGCATATACAAGTAGCAATGTCGGAGTGGAACGTTTCCACGGTCGTTACCACGAAACACGGCGAACCTGCGATCGATAGCGTGGCTCAGGGCGCTGTAGTTTTTCAAAACGGCTGCCTGACTATAAGAAAGTCATCGAGTATCATGCAGGTTAATATCATCTGACGCTTAACTATTAGAGTTACTATATTTATTCATGTGGTACAGCCATGAGCCAAATACGCTGGCTCAAAAAAATATTCGAAAACTTGTAGAAAACTTTTATGAATATATTATATATGAAAGATCTTATAATTTGATCAGCATTATTATCAAACTCGACTATCGTGATTATAATGGTAAAGTTCGAAACAAATTTGAAAATATATGCAGGGATTGTAAAATATTTGGTATAAGCATATATTTTGCAAAGTTTACAAAAGTATGCTGAAAATTATGATTTTTTTTAGTCAAATAACCGTTGTTAAAGAAATGTTATAGCCAGAAATTGTATGCAACTCGGCTGCAGTGAGCAGCAACACTCTTCCGCGCCACGAAACCAACTTATCGGAACAGATCGTGACGGTGTTCGTGACGGTGTTCGTGTCGCAATGTTGCTGGGTGGCGTGCACTGATCGCCTTCGTTGCAAACATAATTTTACCACGCTCAGCATCGAATTGTAGTCTACGCGTTGTATGTAATCAATGAGTTCGTTTGCTTCTACTTTGAGCATCGGTAGTTTATTCGTTCTTTTGGTTAGAAGAGATCTCGATTCCTCGATTTGGATTGAATTTAAGATTTGAGACGGTCTTTGATATTAAAAACGTGTGTGATGAATATGTGTATAAAGAAAATTATTGGTACAGGTTTAAGAGTGGGTGAAATTTATTTAGGAGAATGAAAAGAAATTAGAAAGTTGAGATTTTTCGATGGAAATAATTTTCTTCATTTTTTGTTCAAGACTTCTGTAAAAATCCTTATTTCTGCAAAGACCAAAGGATTAACTAATTGCTCAGTCTGGCTCTTGAATTACTTATGTTTCTATGAAGTAACAAAATGATATATAATTTGTCTGTTTCTAATCTAATCCAATCAACTGTCTGAATTTATGCATTAATATAACACAATAGTGACACTTGAATTATAAATAAATTTAGGATGATAGCGTTCACTGCTCTGTTAAAGGTTATCTGTTAGGAAACAATGTGGCACTTACTGGTTTGCGTAACGCTTCTGTAACTAAGAACACTGCGAAGGTTTATTTAGTTGCTAAACAATTATTTAGAATAACGGGGCCACCCACGAGTTCAACTCAGCATGTATCCTATGCAACGTTAATGCAATAATCGTGTAGAGAACGTAGTTACGAGCGCATCGAAGAGTAGTGATCATCCATCCGCCTCTAACGATCTGAATAAATCTAACAAGTTCGTTAATTGCATCATTGTATTTGCGTTCTACAATTAAATTTTAATAGTTATTTGGATAGCAATAAGTCTTAAGAGAAGATTATTGATTTGAATGCTGTGCAGTTTATAGAATTTTTGAATGAACACTAGAATTGCCAATTTGTAATATGCTACACATATGTACGTAATCATAATTATAATTCTAAACGTAATTGTATAATGTAAGTAAATAGATATTATGATAGATAATTATGTTTCTATTTTAATAAAAATCAACATTAATTTTATAAAAATCAACTGTATGTTTGTAATAATTATAGTTTTCAGGAAAAATAACTTTTATGAATTTTATAATCTTAACTAGTATTAAATCTGGTATTAAACATATAGGGAATACGGAAAAAATGCAGAAATATCCAAAGTAAAGTATTTTAATTATTGTTTACAGGATGAAACAAGTCCCTGTTTAGCTTCCATGTTTTTGTTTGCGTTTATAAATTCAACAAAGAATAAGCTATAAAATATTTATGATCTTTTAACAAAGAAAACGAATCCCAGAATTCTTAAGTCTATAGTTAGGTATCGACAATCGTTAATCCTAATTGCCATTATTTCTATTAATAATTGAGAAAACTCATTATCTGAATGCACATTTACTTTCCGTAGTATAACAGCTAACAAAGACGAATCAAGTAAAAAGACGATTATTTACGCAAAGAAATATCTTTAATACCATTTATAGTTCGTTGCAATGCCGAGCATAAACCCAAAATTATACTTCTATAAATCTTTACGATCGGCAAAGCTGCAATCAGCAGTGCACTAAGTATAAAACTAAACGAAGTCGTAAAGAAGCATCGTGTCATTCTCCTCTTTTCCTTCGTGCAGCAGCTCGTTGTCTTGAACACTGAGAGATCGTATCGCAAAATCTGATTCAACGGAAATAATGAAATAAAATACGTCGTCGCATGCATCTTTAATTACGAAACGTTGTGTATGCACACGACCTCCGTATGAACAGGCATCGATAGCGATCCGTGAACAGGGACTTTATCTCCCGTTTATTGCACGTCGCGTTACCAGTACGGCAGGTCATGGTTACCACTTGAGACAATAATAATTCAGCTTGCGTTCGACTATACTTCATTATTCGGCAAATAGACATCACTAGGTGTATACCTACTAGTTACATAGTAGATGGGAACAGAATCTTTATTAGTAGAAAGTATTCGAAGAACCGGATTCTCCAACGATTTAATTGCGGAAACGTTCTGCGTTATTCGTACGGGAAAATTTCTTTATCGACGCATCGTTGCGTATCTTCGTTACTCGGTTGTTTCTCCATTATTCTCCGTGATTTCCTTTCCTATCGTACGTTTGCCACTGCTTAATACTTTGTTCTCTACTGTCCTTTCTAATTTGAATTTTACCATTATTTTACCATTATCGTATGGGCTCAGATATGGATGCCATGCTGGTTGGAAGTCATTTTCATTGAATAAATATTAATAACGTAATTAAAGGAAATGTTCACAGAATTAGATGAAATGCACCATCACTTTCAATCTCATAGAATACGCCTTTCACTAACTTTCTTTTTACCATCTTGCAGTATACTTCATTAAATACGTTAAAAAGCGAAAATACCTAAGCGCAGTGACTTGTAAAGTTTTATGTATTAAAACATTCAGTGCGGCATACAGAATCGAAGTCGGGTCCCTGGTGGCGGAAATCGATCTTTCTATAACGTGTATCCATTTATCCAAGCGTCATCCGCAAGAAAATGCAAAATTCCGACAACGCGTACTTCTTTTATAAATTCTTCAGAATTCTTTCTGAATAAATTCTTCTTCGTACTTCTTCAGAAATTAAACCGTTTAAAATAAAGAGTTCTTATTATGTATCTAAACGTAGACACTGGTTGATAAAAGTCACATATTGTATCACGAATAATTCAGTTTCTTTAAACGTGGATCAGAATCCATTCCATTTGTTGTCCTTTTCGTAAAATGAATAAATCTAACACGTGAGCATAAAAGCTGTAATGCGCGCACTATCGCGCTACACGTAAGCTCAGGTTGGATGTTCCGCTGGTTTCTCGGTAATCGAGCCGCAACGCGAGTAGCTTATCGCATGCAAAACTAGTTTTCAGCGCGTACGAAACGATGCGACGTCGTGCCTTTCGTAATTTATTGATCATCGATGCACGTATGGTGGCTTGAGCGTGGATCGTTGCCAATAGGCGATAGAGGCTCGTCTGAGACAGATGCAGCTTAATTATATTTCGATTTCGATACGAACTAAACTTGTTCAAGATTGATATTAATTAGTCGCGAGCGCCGAGCTCGTATGCTCAAAGTATCGTAATTATGGCATCACAAGTTTCAACGAACGGCATCAGACATGACGTAATCTTATCGTGAAAAATTATGTCGGTCGTAAGATCAAAAAGGATGCGAGTTAACATTTGCATAATTTTATGATTCTACTGAAAGGTGTGTTCAGGGAACATGTGAAACACGTAGAAACAGTCTCTATACATTAATTAATGTTATCGACAATCCTGTGACTACCAAAAGGCATTAATCGATGGGTATGCGTGCTCGTAAAATAAATTTCACTACGAGCACTGTGTTTCGATCGATTATCCGATAATCTGGGAAAGAACTATCGTCGTTCATCCGTGAGACATAAAAAACTCTTCCTGTTTCCTAAAAGAATCGCTTTCTAATGACGAAATCTTATAAATTTTGATGTGTACAATTCTTCATACTAGTGGCTACACTACTAGAATCGCCTACATTTAGTAACTTGAGAATATTTCATTCTAAATATTTTTGTCATGTATCCTCTTAATCCTCTTTAGTATTCAACTGAGACCAAGATTTGTTCGAATATTTTATAATTTTATAGAAATCTATAGTAAAGGCACAACAAATTTTTTAAACAACCCAATATATAAAAGTAATGTATAATTAGGTATCGTGTAAAATAAAAATGTATTTTTATCAAAAATTGATTACTAGTTGCAACACGGGATAAACCTTTCAAACGTTCTGCAAATCCCAAAATATAGTTTTCGTAATAATTATGCGGTCGTATGTACTTCATTTCGCAATCGTTGCGAATTACTAAGTTTTGTATACGGCTGGCGCAGAATCGCAATACGATTGAACACTGAGATTTTCCGATTGTTTCCTTACATGACGACATTCATCCGTTCGCGAATTGGCAGAAAAACACGGCGAATTGTACAACGCTTTTTCGATTTCAACAGATTATTATTAGAATCGCTTGGTAATGATGCTGGTAATTATATTAATTTTCATAAGAGATCGGAACTGCGTTATTCCGATGTTATCTGTAACATTCTCTGCAGTTTATTAACTTGAAATTGAAATAAAGATTCGAAACAGAGAAAACTGTATCGATTAAACGTAATAAGCTTGAAAATAACTGATTAGTGTCCGAGTTTCTAAGCATTTTTGTGATGTATATCGCAGAGAAAGTAATGAAGGATAGTGGGACAAACATTTCTCTTTTTCATCGTTCAAAAAGGTTAATTTAAAATCTACTAAGCTACGTTACATATATATGTATAAATGTCTTAACCAATCGTATATATTCTCATTAGATAACCTATGGTATTTTATAAATTAAGGATTATTTCTCGTAAGTATAGATACTGCAGCAAAACGTACTGGATATTTCTCTTAATAATTTTATAAATAATACTTACGGGGATTTAATGATTCAGCATAAACTACTTAATTGTAGTTACTAGTTTGATATTTCTACAATTATATAAAATTAGTATTTCATAAAATGTGTAAGACAACTTCAGGTATGGTATTAAATTATCGATTAATACATATAGTAAGAATTATCATTCATATTTCCGTATAGTAATGCGTTTTAATTGATCGGTGTTGCTAATCTGGAAGTTATTTCCAAACACTGAAAGTTCGTGCATAAATTATTTTTTAAGCCAAGATAATTACTTATTCTAAAGCTACGTTCACTAAACCTTTGCTTCGAATTCTCTTTTCTATGTAAAAAAAATTGATTTCCAGTCTTTCTTTCGCAATTCTCCTTTCTATCGGACTGCTCGCCATTTATAGCGGAACAAATAAATCATCTTATACACGAAAGAAAAAAATACGTAGAAAGTCAGAGTTACAAATTGTATTTAGTTCTTTAGGTTCATTATTTTGTTCGGAAGCTCGATAATTGCAATAACAGCCGAGTAATTTGAACACCGTGAAGAGTGTATTAATTGCATGCAGTAAAGTATATCACCAAAGAGTTACTGCTCTCTTAGCGGCAGAATAATACTTTTTAGAAGCGGCATTCTGACGTTTATGAGCGTGACAAGTCGTAAGTTTACGCGTGAAACGTGACTTTGGATTCGAGCACGGTCAGATCGTTAAATCGGCGAAGATGGACGAGCGGCTTCATTACACGTCCGCAACCCGTGATATCGCGCGAACGAGTATAATGTATATCGTGAGCTCCCAAGCCGGTAATTATACAGTTGTCAGTCAATTGGTGAGAAAATGCGATCACGATTGAGAGATCAAGCGACGTGCGGATATCTTCTTCGACGTTCACGTCGTTAACTCGCTCCACGAGATCGAAGAAGAGCAATTATTACTTTCTAGATTTCCATTTCTAGCAGCACGTGAAAAGATGCGTTTAACGTGCATACGAGTTTTCTTCAATGTCAATGGTTTGCAGAAATGATGTATGAAAGCATAACGCAATCACGTTGCATAATTTGACGGGCGATTATAAAATTATAAAATAATAGTTGCGTGCTTATGTATGTATTAGTTGAAATTCTGTCTAAATTAGTTACCTTAATCTTACAGTAATGTAATTAATAGTAAACTTCTTCCTTGCAAAATAAATCATAAGTGTAATTTTGTCTAGATTAGTCGTTTTACTTTTAGGATAACCTAAGAATAGCTTTCTATGTATTTAGTAGTTTGGTATAGTAGTCGAAGAAAATAGGACTCACTTTATCGATTTTTCGAATTGTATTTTAAGATGTATATAATATAATAATGAATAGAAATAAAATAAAGTCGTGTATACGAAATTCTCTGCACGTAGCTTTACTTTTGAAAACCATTTAAATAAAAGTTACCCGGTCTGCAAATTAACTGGTCTATATTTTGCAAGTAACAACTTACCATAAAAGGAACACGCCAATAGCACTATTAATCACAATTTTAACCGCAGTTATACAAAAGCCTGGCTCGTTTCTTAAAATTGAACACTCGAACTGCACTGTAACTATTTATTCGAAAAATCAGCTTTCACTGGAATCATGATCGAGCTGTAAAGTGGTACAGTCGCAAATCAGTCACAGCGAATGGGCGATCAATAATGACACTACGATACATTTCAGAAACAGGAATATGTTAGAACCGCGAGTGCAACTGTTATTCCGTAATGTTGAAATTCCAAGTATCCAAATATATAAATTAAACGAATTTATTCGATTGCATGATTAATTAAAGTAGTGCTGATTGTGCTTTCTCCTTTTATTACCCCATTGAATGTACGATATTCTAGTAACTCAAATTATGAACATATTCATAGAACGTCGATATATTAAATTTTCTAATTATATCCACTTGTTTTATGATAACAGTGATAAGCAGTTTAACGATATCAAATTTATTGCTATAACACACGTGTTATTATTATATTTAAACGTACGTGATACTTATATAAAGGCATAAAATTTATGGGAGAAGATATTACACATACATTTTCCATTAACTAATTAAAAAGAATTCACCGCTTCATCTTTCAGAAATTATCTAATCAAAATCTTTCAATACATTTAGTCCTTCTCTTAAGAAATTTTATGTTTCCATTTTAGATTTGTTACAATAAACAGAAATTCCCTGCTCTAGGAAAATATTTCAAACTAAAAAATAAAACGAAACCCAAAGAAATTTTTGCGTCATTGTACGCTATATAACGATTTCATACGAAACCTGTTTGTATAGGAAAACACGAAACGCCAAAGGCACTGTTTGATTGTCACCGATATAATAACTATAAGTTATGTCGCACTATATAGCTACCGACTGCGTTAAAATTAGATTTCAATTAATTTTATAGAACAACAATTTGACACCTAATTGCAATCAATAAGGCCTAACCAATACCAAACTATATACGTCGCTATCTAACATTCTTTATCTACGCATAACTCGGATACTTTGCATCTACGCATTTCTAATCCCTTTAATAACGATACGAAAAAAAGATCGAAATCAAATTAGAATTGCAAGAACTTCGAAAATATACCTCAAGCATAGCAATTGGTCAACCGCGAAACTAAGATCAACATCCACAAACATTCGTTTACGCTCACTGGACCACATCAATTATCGCATTAAAGCTACAAATTCTTCTATTTCCTTGATTATCTCTCAGTTACGACTATATTTTTCTGCGAACAGGCCACTTTGTATTCAATGAAAATTTCCGTCAGGCTACACAGCCATAGATTAACATTCTGATCGTAAATGGTAGCATTCTGTTCGCCAGCTAAACCCGTGTTCGCTTCTAATTGCACCAACCATTGTTGGCTATCGATAATAATTTTGTGCCAGAGATGTTGTAATAACGCTGACATTACGGAAGGGTTTCAGGTGCTTGGAGTCTGTTATTAAACGCCGATGTTATTTAGTGAAGCGCGATGTAATCGCGCGAGCTCATAATTGGATCGGAGAAACAATTTATGTCTAATTGTCTTTTACAACTCGAAATTTTTCGTCCAATTAAGGAGATTAGAAATAGTTCTGCACAAAAGGATAACGTTGTTTCATAAATTAAATTGTTCTTGTTAAATTCATACAAATTCTTCGAACGAATTAGATTATTTCTCAAACTGCTTCATTTGCGGTGCAATCTTTATTAAACTAATTTGTAATCGATGATCAGTGTTTTTAACTAATCCAAATATTTATAAAATTAAGGAGATTATTGATTATTGAACTTTAGTTGTCGTTACTATTAATCATGGACTAATTATCCATATTTTTATAAAATTCCAGAGATTGTTTCAAAGAGTATGTATATTCTTTTCAAATTGTTATCTACCTTCAGATATTGCTACTATTAATCGACTATAATTATACATGTATTTAATTAACCTGATTTTGTATAAAATGAAGGAGAATCTTTGCAAAGTTATATATATATATATATATATCTTTTATTAAATTAGCCATCTTTTTTAATTGTATTTAAAGCAACAAAATGGAATTAAATTAGAAAGGAGAAATATTTTAGAAATAAGTTTAGGATAATCGACCATTCTCTTATATTTGCCCTCGTTGCAAAACTAGGAAGACTGCAAGTTGTACATTTGTGAGCAATTAAGTAAGCGTGCGAATAATGGCGCGGAAATAGGTCGAATTTGTTTAATCAAGCGTACGAAATCAAAGTGAAACTTCGTTTCGTTCGGTTCTTCTCTACCTCCATCCACATAATTGATGTAATTATCTTACAAGTCATTGGCACATACTCATTCTGCCATCTAAGAAACTTCTTTTCTTGTCTGCTCGAAGGAAACGCGAATGCGCGTCCTCGAATGCATTCATGTCTACACAGGACGTTGTCTTTCGCATTTCAGTAATTGTTCACGCGTGGTACATCCACCGAAGGAGATCCTGTGCAATCGAGGATACGTTCAGTGGTTCTCCTTTCTAAATTTCCAATTCTATTCGTTCGGCAAATTTTCTGTTGTAAGATTTAAAGCACAATGTCAATTCATCAAAATGTTCATCATCATATTCCTAATTCCTTTAATAACATAGCAACTCTGGCATTGCTATTACGTTTGAAGACAATTAATTAAACGTACGAATAAATTAATAGGCAATAATAATTTTTTAACTATTCTTGTATTACGACAATGTAATAATTCCTGCAATAATATGCGTTTAAGTTGCATGCATTTATTGTTATGCATTTATTCTTATTAAATATGCATTTATTACAAACAAAAAATAGAAACTGACTTAAGACTTTCACGCTGTTCTTCTAGTGGAATTCATCAGAGTTGGTCTTCGGCTTATCAAACATGTTATATGTTGTTTCGTAAACCGTTTCGTGAACGTTGCTCATAAAGCTATGCATAACACGCTTGATAACCCGAAGATCAACCACGATGAATTTAAAAAATAGAAATAAAAAATTTGAAATGACAAAGATACGATTATGTTTCTTGAATAAACATGAAAAATATTTGTCATTGGTTCTTAAAACTTCTTTATATGTGCATTACCATACTTTGATACTGAGAACCATCCCGTTCGTGAAATTAAACCGCGGAGACGATATGAAATGGAAAGTGCGGACTGGATCTTGCCCAACTGCAACTCTTTAGAACTCTTTAGAATGGTAAATATTTCGAGGACTTAGGCTAATCGCTCAAATTCCTGATTTACAATCGTATAATCTCATCTATCGATGGGATAAACGACAAGCATGTGATTATGAATTTCGCTTTTTCCCATTTGCAAAGAAATAAGGGTTCTTCGCACATTGCTAACGAACGTGAAAATTCCACTTTCTTCGACGCTTCGTAACTGATTGCTTCTAATGAACGAGTCGATCGAATCTTATCCTCGAATCATCTGGTTTCCGTGATCTTAGCAAGGGGAGCAGAATTTTTCACGCAATTCGCATCGCGTACTTTCCACCTGACTTGTCTCCTTTACTACCGCTAACATAAATTTCTTTCTCAGCTTTATCTTTTTTTGTTTTATCTCATATAATATCCGTTACGAACATCAGAACTCTACAATTTCGCAATACGCAATTTTATTCCAGGTAACGGAGTGAAATTCTTCACTGTCATTAAGAAAAATGATAATTATTTGTATTCCAAGACCAAAATGATCGCAAATTTTAATTATCCAAAATCTAGATAACAAATAATCTTTAGGTATATTGAACAGATTACTGAGGAAACTTTCTATTCTTTTAGAATATTAGTTCTTTCACGTAAAATGGTACTCTTATACCGAATAGGACATGTTGAAAACACGAACCGTTCCCTTGGTCGTCTAAACAAAGTTAAACAAATATCTACGTAGCTGTAATGAAAAGTTTCTTCACAGTCTGTAGCAATGTAACATTTACTCCGTTATGCGAAGCATTTGCAAGGAATGTGTGGTAATGCACAACATGACAGGGTATTGTGAGAACGATCTACCTGTTAGCATAAGAATAGCATTATACACTGGCCAATTGTAACGCACTGATTTCGACTGGCTCGTTAAAAGAAAAATCCTCCCGTTGCGCGCTCATTACACAACAAAGGTGAATTTAAACGTATCTGGAAGCATTACGCGTGTGTTTATAGGGGTCAAGCACTTTTCTTCCCGCAAATCGAGTAAGCGTTTACAGCGAGTTCATGACACCAACTGACAAAAAATTTTTAAACGCATCGTGAAACGCTGCTGAAAGTAGGTATACACGCTGTTTAGAAACTATAACTTTCGAATGCGAAGCTGTATCTTGCTACATACTTTCAGTTCTTCTCAGCCCAAATTGATTCAATAGTATTTTTTTAACGTTAAAAAAGTATCTCGAATTTGAGCGAAATAGTACTATAGAAAAAAGACTATTGCGATTTCTTCTTTCAATCCTAAGATTGAAATATAAAAATTCAAGAATTCGCAGTGCGGTTATCTGTATAATACTTCATTAGATAACAGATCATTAAACAGCTATACAATAAAAATAACATATTTAGAAATATATGCTGAACTCCTTCCAGCGAAACATAAGATTTCAGTTACTATAAAATTGAAATAAAAATTGATTCCAGAACTATTTCGTAACCAGCATGAAACCAAAAGGTAGTTTACAAGCTATATAACAACCAATTTTTAGACTCGGAAGTTGTATTTTACCAATTACTTAGATAAAGAATCATACCTTATACAGAATTACACAGGGTTTTACAGGGCAAATTTGATTTATGCCAACACTTTTGTTCATTACCGTAGTTTATCGAGCAGAAAGAAGCTGGATAATGGGAGAACGCGTTCACGTACAGATGCATGTATTTCATCGCGGTACGTCGATTAAACGAGAGTTACAACGTACCCGGAAATCAATCGTAAATCTCGCCATATTCTTCTTAAGCTTGTTTCGACGGTAATTCGACCAAAGGAATGCAAATATGGCCGAAACGGTGGCCGTTCGGCAAGTGAATATAGAAAATTATCGGTGATCCAGATTCGAGCATGGACGGTTGGTCAGTACGTCGTCGAACGATAAAATATTACCGCGAACGATATAGAAAGAGTCGAATTAAACATAGCCGGAGGAGTAATCGCGTCAGGCGATCGTGTAAAGTAAAAAGCGCTATACACGCGAGACAAATCCGAGACCTCGTGGCTGTTTTATAGAAACGGAACAAACGTTAATCTCACCGTTGATTCCTTTTCTTTCTTAGTTTCATAAGAGGTTACACGTTGGCAAACAAAAATAAAATTGTTAATCAAGGTAGATAAACGACACGGGTAATGTAGCAAAGCTCGCAATACCCAAGATAGAAACATATATATAGAGTGCAGAATATCATAAAAGACATGTAAGAGATCTTACGATCACGCACGTGAGGGAATTACAAGACAGGTTGCGTGAGAAAATTATTTCTTAATCGATTTTCCTTCGTGAAAGATACATAAAACGTCTTCCGCGTGTGACGAATAAGTACACATTAACGGCCAGATGTTATTAGATATCTGGCTAACAAAGTATTGAAGTATAATAACTTGGATATAATAGATGTAAGAAAAGGAATTAATCTAGTTAATAACTTCAGGTGGTGAAATGAGTGAGATTTTACGTCGTTTTTTCTATTAAAGCAGTCCTTTTTTTTTTCATTGCCTTCTTTTGTGTTGGAACATTATGAAGAATTAGGCGAGTAAATATCAGGTTTCTCTTTCGATTAGTGGTATAGTAAAATAATTAATTAGAAGCTATCGTGCTGGAAACATTTCTTGACTGCATAAAAACGTCGAGTTCTTTCGCGCCTCAACAAAGTAGGAAGTCGTATGACTCAGTACATTCAAACGCGACTCATTGAATGGAAGACATGACTCGCTGTGTGCGGTGATTTATCGCGTGTCGATCATCGATCGTATCGGCGGCCTTCTTAAAATTGCGCGTTAAACGGTGGTCGTGGCACGTTATTCGCCAACAACTAGCAAAGTGATACGAAGTGTGCGGCTGTTTATGTAAATAGGCTCCCTGATACGATCGTCTTAAAATCAGGTGCGTGGTTACGGTTTTCGTGTGTAATTATCTCGACCCGTGCGTCACAGCTACCTAATTACACCGACGACGATTGAAACCGCTCGATCGGCAACACGCTGACCATGCGACCTAATCATTGTACCTAACGGTGAAACTCGCATTAGGCGGCGCGTGATTATACCTGCAGCACGAGGATATCGTAGCTCTCCTGTCGCTCGAACCCTTCACTGAAGGTAGAGCACTAGGCTGCACGTGCCGGCAAACCACGTGTCGATCTACTTATCCATATCAGAAAGTATTTCAGTTCAGTAGTAGATTAAGCCATTAAAAAATGTAAAGTATCTTTCGATCATGTCTTTACTGAATATTATTTATTCGTGATACACCACTGTATTACGTTGTGCTAGCTGAAATTGTTAATATCGAAATATATATTTGACAATTAAATGTGAGTGTTAAGTTTCACACACACACGTATGCAATTTACAGGTTATTTCGTGTAATTCGGACAAATTATATCTTTGAAATTATCAGAAACACACGTTATAAGGTAGAACTGTGTAATGACGAAGAATGAATGATTTTGTGCACCTGTTCATTTAAAAAATACGATTATTTATTAATTAAAAATACTTCTTCTTAATGGAAGCTCGTTAAAACTTTATTGACTTGCTTACCTCCAGATTTCGATTGGCGCTTTCTGCAAAGAGTTATGAAAATACCTATGTCTTAAAACTATTAGTTGAAGAATTACTTCAGCTTGAAATAGGCGAATGACAAGTATTTTAATGCGTGTAAGTTATTTTAGTATTCCACTTCTATGTTTCCTTTCTTTATCCCTTCTATCAATACAGAATACGATATCTCTGAAGAGATAGAAATATTTGTCTCGTATGTATGAATTTAAACTGGGTCATAGTGAAACTGAAACATGTCGAAATATGTTAGCGAAACAATTATGCTCTCAAAAGTACGAAAGGATTATTTTATTCAAGTTTCTTTGATTTAAAAATGATTTTGATTTTGAAATGAATGGCGATCATTGAAATGACCTCGATTTTTCAGACGTTAATATGCAGATCTATGAAATATATAATGTATTAGTCCCCTCTAAATCTAGATGGTGTAGTAACTCTAATAACAGTAGCATCATATTTCCAGGAAATTGAAATAATATAAAAATTGATCCAGTGATCTTTATATAATGCAATCTAACATTATCTATCTATAATATACCAAATTAGTTTATAGTACTGTCCTACAAAAATACGTGGCTCTGTCAAATATCGGTATTGCAAGAGAATTCCACGCTATTTGCAAATTTATGAAAATTCCACACGGTACGAATGACTCATGCAAAATGTGGTTTAGAAAACTGACGGCAAAAAATTATGGTAAAAAAATTCAATCGTTTACCAAACTGAATTTATGATAGAATTTATGACATACTAGACTTAGCGTTGTAGCGAAACTAAGAGACATACATAGATGGTTTTACGAGATTTGTTAACTATTCGGAGTGGTCCACTTTATCGTGAGATAGCGGTTAGTGTCACAAACGACTCTGTCCAGAATAATATATAGTAATTTCATTTCGGGGTCAAATATTCCTTCCTCCCGCAGAGATTATCATGATTTCGAAGTTACGCACTTTTCGAATTACACACAGTGGAATTAAACAGATGGTGGCGATCAAAACTTTTTAACTTTGTTTCTATCTCGAATATTTCAATCAAATTTTGGCGAATTAAACGAATATAAATGATAGTAAATAACAGAGGCTGTCTAGATATTTGCTTGTAAATTATTAGGATCAGATACTTTTTATAATTTCGCAATATTTGCTTTTTCATAACTTTGTAGGATATTTTATAGAATATTTGATACTTTTATTTTGCTTTGGTAATTCTGATTCTTTTAATTGTAATTTTAATTTTGTATTTTTGAAAGTTGTTATAATTCAAATCTCGAGATTCATTTGTCAGACTGAACGATTTCGAATTATAAATTTAATAGCATACCACTTTTTACACATGCTATTCGAAGACAAATTAAAAAATAATAGATGTAAGAACTAACAACACATTGCATGGATTAGGCAAAGTAATATAAAAATTTATCACATTTTCCACGATACACGCCATGACGATTCGAGTATCCAGTGAACTTTTTTTGATCCTACGCTTACGAATAGCGACTGTGCGAAGTGCTCTTACGTTAGAAAGAAATAGTTGGGCTGCGTTCTATATAGAAACTGTGTCCGATTTCGAAACAACGAGCACGCGTTTCAGGAATAAAAAGCAGCAACTCGAACCATTGCTAAATCGAAAAACAGGGAGCAGTGACATCAAACGTGACTAGCGAATTCTGTGGAATCGTAGCATGTTCTCAGCTGGCCAAACGTATTCTGCACTCGCGGTTTTAGCGTTTGTTTTGTTCTTCAGAGAAATATACGAAACGAGTGAAACCGGTACAAAACATAACACAAGCACGAGCTACGAAATAAAAATAGTTAACTGCAAGTATAACGCCGCACAAATCGCACCCTATGGCGTTACAATATCGTTAATTTTTATTGTACGCATAATAAGCTTATATTGCGGTAATTCGCGACGGCTTTCTAATCCGTAAATGTTTGTTGAATTAACGGACAGGGTTAACTAGATTCCAGTTAACTGACCTGGTAAAACCTCGAATAAGATAGGTATAGAAGTAAACAATGTAAATAAATCTGTCAAAGCAAGTTTAAAATAAGGAAAACGACGTTGGAAGCGCGTCGAATTTCAGTCTAACCGTACCAGAACCGAACATTCCTTAAACATAAAAGTTTTTGCGCTCACTTTCAGATCGGAGTAACGAATCAAAACATAAATGTTTCCGCGAAAACAAAGAAACTTGAATAAATCTTACGAAACTGCAGTGAAACTAATCGTTTTACTGTGTAAGATGTAATTACTACTGTGCATATTAGATATTTAAATTTTATAAAGAAGTAAAATTGATTGTATAAAGAAGAACAATATAATTTTTATTTTACGAATTCAGTAAATAGCCTATTTATACATAGGGTATAAAAAATATTTCACTGCATAATTCTTACGAAAGTTATAAAAAGATTATTGAGAAATATCGAAAATGTTAAGAGAATCTATATATATTTTTATTGTAACAAATTTATTTATTGCTATAAATGTACATGTGCAAAGTATATTATTGCAAATCATGCTAAAATCACGGAAAAATACAACGGACACTAATGGCAAAATATAATTTGTTCATTAAATCTTGATAATAATCTTAATAATAATGTACTCTCAAACGTGAAATTATTTAAATTGCATACCGAGAATAAGGTTTCTGACAGTTCTCTCGTTATCGCGATACGAGGAATTAGCCACATTTCTTGCCTACAGTAGACCGTTAATTGACAATTATGAAAATAGCTACTGTGGGAAAAAAGTGAAAAAGACTAATCTATGCATTCAAAGAATATTTATCGGCGTGCAGCACGAGACAAGAACAATACCCATTAAAGTGCATTCCACAGGCACAACTCAAGGCCTGCCGTGCAAAATTGCAAGGCACTTTTAAAAAGCCTACGTAAGTCTCGTGACCCACGAGTAAGTATATTCTTACGTGCATGAGTATAACTCATAGCCGATAAAGAATATGAGTTTGATGTTATCGTGTTTCAATTAAAAGCTGGATTAGATTGAAGGCAACTAAATTATTAGTTGCAAATCATAAAACGTTTTTCAGAACATTTACGTACTAATTACTGTATACAACTATGACATATGTAATATGTAATTAACATTAGATAGTTATTAACATATCTAAAAAGAATAATTTTGTCAAGTGGAATGTTAAATTTTATATAAAATACATATTACTAGAAAGAGAGAGAGAGAGAGAGAGAGAGAGAGAGAGACTTAAGAGTAACTTCAGTTAAACTGTTATTATTTCATCATCACTTACATTCATTTTTAATACGCTATTTATCTTCTAAAACGCATGTAATATACGAATAAGCAATCGCCCGCAATTAACAGAAAAAATTACAAGAATAATGCTCCTAGAACAAAAACGTTCTCTCACTCCATCACATTAACTTCAACTGACTAATTTATTTATTACAACATAAACTAGTCTATTAGCTTTTTCTTTAACTGAATTGTGTCTGACTAAGTACGAGTTAGAGACAAATGAGAAAATAGCACGAACTAAACAGATTTATCCTCTAACCACATTGTCTAACTATTATGAGCATAAAAGCTTGCAAATATCATGGTTAATAATATATTATGCCCGTAAATTAAGAATATCAACAGTTAGCACCTTCATTATTAATTTTATTAGATCTTATAGCATCAAAGAAAAAAAGAACAGCAAATTATTCGCTTACTGTGCTAGATGTATGCGTGATGATGTACAATAGTTGTAAACCAAATTAAGAGACAATATATCTATAGTTATCTATATAGTGATACAAGCTTAAGAATTCTTTGTTTCAAAGTGTATCGCATTAAGAGTCAATTAATTAGGAATTGTGATAAGTTATGAAGATTAATGAAGGAATAATATAAAAAATTAAAATACACGTGAAGCATATTTAGTTATTTTAGTGAGCGCTCATAGGGTTAACAAAACTGACACAGTTATGCAAATTCATATTTTCCTGATCACAGTTGAAAAAGTAACCTGAACAGAAATTTGTTTCGCCTGTTATCATGCATTTATGAGAAATTTAAGGATAAATAAATGCATAGAAGTATACAGATAACGCAAAATTATATAAATCTAATACTATTTCGAACCAATTAGAGGTAAATTGAGGACTCGAGCAAAAACAACATTCCAAGCCAATAACTTTTCTCTATATTATATGATGGAAGGAATTACGTGGGAGACCGAAGAAGTTGAGTTGAAACAAGTTTTCCAGACAACGGCTGTGACCGAGAAAAAGAAGAAGGTGACGTGGTGCATTGCTTGGCGACTTTCCGCGCCGGTCAGCCGATCGAGTCACGAGAGTTGCACGATGCGCTACGTGCTACGTGGCATCTCGACGTTGTATCTCGGGATTCGATTCAAGGACTTGCAGCGTGTTAAAGTTCACCACGCTCTCGGAGTCTCGCAACAGCTATGCTATCGTGGGTGCAAGAAATGCATCGCACGTTGCACCACGATCGACGAGTAAAACGTTTGCCATCTTCTCACGTGACCGATACTCTTTACTATTCGTGTTGTTATTATCTTAAAGCCAATTAGAAGCACCTGAGAAATAGGGATAACTGCATTCTGATTCGTCGTAAGCCGGAGCTACTACCACTGTCAGTGCATCGTACTTCACGATCGTTGGAATTCTTCTCCTTTATCTGATGTTTGTTACGGGAACGTCCAGAAGGTCTGTTTGCGAATTGGAAAACGTAGAGAGCTGAGAGGCTTTTCTCACGAAAGGTCATCTGTAGCGAATTCAAAATGGCTCATGAACGTTGCTGATTGTAATTGGCTCGCTCGCGGCTAATTCTATAACTGATAATTCACGGCCAAATGAATTCCCTTCCGTCGAGTTACAAGAACGTTTATTAATTTGATAAATCTGAAAGTAGATTAAAATTAGATCAAAGGATTTTTCGTTTCAAGCTACCCGAATCGCTCTAAAATTGTTTCTGGAATTTATATTTTAACGTAAAGGAGGCTTATCTGAATCTAACAGTTCTTCGATTTGCACGGAGGTATATTTTATATACGTGTCGCAATTTATTTTATTCAATAAAATTTAGTAAAATAAATTGAGGTGTATATATATAAAATACATTTCCGTACAAACCGGAGGACTGTTATATTAGATCCAGATATGTTTTTTTACATACGTACAAACTCCTAATTACTAAACTACGGACTTCTCGAGCTGTTCTGAAAGTTGTCTGTCAACTTACATTTTAAAATACAAACGATTTTTTGTTTCAAAGATTAAACGAAAAATTTCATCGATCTTATAATCCTGCCTTTGGATAAATATTTTTAAGAACTACTTGAAGATGTAGATGTTTAAACCTTGATAACGAGACTTCCTAATCCATGTTTACCAATATTTTCTTTTTTAGTTTTTAATACCGCTTTCTTGATAACAATCTATGTGTATCTACCGTATTTACGAGACAAAATGGTAAAATATATGAAGCAAGCAGGCAGTAATGTTGACGTCGTAAAACTATGATTCTGCAACCCTTAACTCTCCAGATATGCATATCCAATCTCTGCCTCTCTCTCGCCTTTTTATTCGACCTCTGATAACGTTCCGGTTTTCAGGATGAAACTCGCCTATTCGCCGATGTCCTATTCGTTTTCATAATTGTTCTGAAATTTACGACCTATCAAACTCAATATGACATCTGAAATTAACGTTCTTATAGCGATTCCGTGATTTATAATCGGTCGTAAACTTAATAAAGAGACGCATATCCATAAATTTTACTTTAAATACTTCTTAGAACTCTATTAGCTTCTGAATCCATCTGTCTCCGTAATTACAATTTGGATTTTTTCAAGATACATACAATTTACTTCGTAATCTTTCTTTAAGTATGATACTTTCAGTCGTACGATATATTGAAATCAAATTCACTGATTTATTTAATGAGTGAACTTATTACAAATTTGTCCTTTTAATATTCGTTTTCCTATAATTTCGAAATTTGTTAATCCAAGTATACCACTTCGCAGTAGGAACTTAATTATGACGTTACTAAAATTGCTATCAAATCGTAATTATACATATGTATATGGATCTCATGAACATTGTTCTTAAGAATCGAAAGGCAAGCTCGTACGCGAGCCGTACAATTTTTCACGGTAGAAATTAAACGCTGACCAAGACAGTAATAATTTATGTAATCTCATTCGACGCTGCATGCAACGAGAACTTTGTAATAAGCCACGATCCGCATTGGAGTCGACTGTCTTAATTGCTAAACCGTTGATTACTGTTATACCGTAATACATTCTAAATCATCGCGTCGACGGCTCATTTGTATCTTTGTACGTATTACCAGTAGTGGAACAATGTCTTGCAATCACACTGATTCGAAAAATTGCAAACGAACGTAGCCAACGGTGATTCAGAAGAGTAGTAAAATAAATATGCACGCTGTAAATGTAAGCTTGTCATGATTGCCTCTCATTTAAACAAACTAAACGTCAAAAACATTTATGTATAACTTATATGTAACGAATATATACATAACGTTTTAATGTATCATAGACCATTACTAGTAAAAAAATGCATGTATCGGACAAGGAATGATATGAAGAGATAATACTAATCCCTTCGTGTTAATTACTAGTATGATGTGAGTATCCTGTCACTATAGTTGTACGTAGACAAGATAAAATATATAAAAAAGATGTTAGAGAACAACTTCTTGAGAAGATAGAAACATCTATCACGATCTATTTACTATAGAAAAGTGTAACCATTTTTGAGTCTAATGTAAGAACGTTTCCCTGGTACGAATCTATATCTATATAAGATTTCTTTCCTTATTTTTACTCAAAGAATACACCGACACGACTTTGTAATATAGTCTTAAGATATCCTATGAATATGTACATAGTTAAATAGATTCACTTACGAAGACATTACTCATTACGTCTAACATTCGCAAGGAGTAGTACGAATATTACACAATATGAGACTATTGATAATCGACAGTGACAAACAGGGTCAGAATGAAAGGAATGGCCTGCAAGCGCGGAGAAGTGGTTGGAGCAAATCGTGGGTGTAATGGTATCCGGTAGTAATATAACGGCAATATATGGGAGCGTTCTTATTTTTGTAGTTTCGCGTCACGGCTTGTCGCGGAATGGAATAATTCTCGCCAGCAAGCAAGATCAAGGGAATCTGGTTTTCTTAAGCAGTAGGTGCAGTTTCAAGTGTATTCGTGCTTATCTGGACGCATTGCCGTATTTGCATGAAACCGTGGCTTATGTTAACCGCCGCTTCGTCTCGTGACGAAGAGTACGATAGGAAAACGGCTCCAGTCATTGTGCTCGCTTTAGAACACCGCCACAGATCTTATCCTTTAATCACGACCGACCCGCATAAATGGATTCTTAGATTCCAATCGTCGCGTTCTTTCGCTAGCCGGCTATTATGCATCCTGAACAATTGCGTTTACACGTAGAGGCGTCAATGCACTCGTATGATTTTTTCACGGGACTGAGAATTGCGGTGAAACGTCGAATAGAAAGCTGTCTGGTTTCTACAGCCTTTGATATGTATAATTAACAATTTCACGTTAAGATTTCATATAATAAATTTTTTATACATATAGTGGATATTCATCGATATTTCATTTTAGTATTATAGTTGTGTATCTTTCAGTTCAACGGTAAAGAAAATTGAAAGTGGACTGCTGGATAATTTGGTCAATGTCACCTCTACGAAAGTTTAACTTTCTCTCAAAGAAATTCTACACTGCAATGAAGGTATACGTTTCTCGGAAAGAAACAAAGTTAAATAGCGGAACCTTGACTTCTTACTCGTTTCGTAGGATATATACCGCGTAGTTGTACTTTCTTAATGGTTAATAAGCTGCATTGTACATTTATTAATCAAATAGCATATACGATTATTAGTTCTATAATGATTTATCAAAGACGCAAAAAGATTTCTATAAGAAAGCTGTTTATTGTAATGAGAGGAACTTAATAGAATATTTGAATTATAAGATGCATTTAATAACGTATATACATACAATATATGTATGTATGATATGTATGTTGAAATAATAAATTATCTATAAAACGAATTATGTACATCGTTCATTGGATGCAGCCGACATTACAGTTACTTTGAAATGACAAAGATCGTCTAATAAATTTTCTACCAATGTGTTTTACCATAGCATGTTTTACTCTATAACCGCGTGCTCTGCATGTATGAAATTCATTAATCATAGTTTAACCTGCTTTCGCGGCGTTGCACCGATATTTTAAAATCATTTGATCCATATGGTATATACGTTTAACAAATATTCACCTTGGTGAGGGAAAGGTTATTAAAGCACGAGCGTACTTGACACACGAATTTATGCTACATTAACAAGTTTATGATATCGTTTCGGTCAACCACGCACACAATCTTCTTTCTATACTTGCTTCTACTATTTTATGCACATTCATCGCCTCTTGCCCGTTTCTTTCACCCTCTCACTGTTCTAATATCCACTGGTTCTGCAAGTAAAAACTGACCGGCACCATACACTTTAAACTGTCCCCTACTTAATTGAGAAATAAGAGACAATTTTCCACCTGTTAAGGTATCGCAAACCTTCGTCCGCTAGGAAAAATGCGTTCGTAAAAAAAAAAGATTATAAGCCGGTTTCTGATCATTTAATTGATCATAGTCCTAGTATCGGCCGAATTTGGTTTCATGTTTTTATTGATTGGATAATGAGTTCTTGGCAGAGCTCTGAAATGAGCGATCGGTGCGTTTTTCTTTATCATTATTATAATATATTTCATATATATTCAATATATATTCATATATTTGATATATACACATATTAAATATATGCCATTTATTATTATAAGTTAATATATTTATAAAATATTTGAATTTCAATAATTATTTATACAACATAAAAAGAAATGAATTAAACAGAATACAGGCAATGCAGATTAATAATCTAGTGATTACGTGACATCGTTGCGACAAGATTTGCAAACATGTTCTCGCATGTCGTACACCTTCAATTTTCATTGCATATGTAAATATGTAATACATGGAAAGCATGGTAACAGAACACTTGTCTATTTAGGTTGAGTGTCATTTGCCCAGGATTACTTAGAGATTTGTAATTAATATTTGACAACATGTATTTACTTGGATTAGAACATCGAACCTATCACAACTTACTAACCGAATCGTTTTTTGTGTCACATTTATCGAAATGTTTTCGTGAATCATGAACGTAAATCAGGAAACAGGATAATTAAGGAAATAGTAAACCTTGGAATTTGAAATACGTATCCTAAACTGAGAATGAACTGTTTTTGCATATTCACTTTCTCTGTCCTCGTTTTCCTAATTTCAAGAAAAAAAACAAATAATGATATTCGAAAGTTAACGTCTTAATTTAAACTTACATGTAAAATTAATTAAACGAAAGTTTTATAAAAATATTATAAATTAATTTCTTACATTTAATTATTCCTGATATTCCCTTCAGGTTTACACGACTCTAAATTAAATTTATATTTCAACTAATATTATAGAAATATAAATTAAAAGACAAAAATTTATTGTTAATGAATAGTATCGCAATTCTGCCAACATGTAACCATTTACTCGGGCAAACGTTAAAACAAGACAATCGGTGACAAACAATAACGGAGAACGTGGGTGTGAATTTTTCAAATGCCCCAGAGATTACTCATTGTCTTTCTCTCTTTGTTCGCCTGCTAAGCTAGGCATGATTGCATCTTTACATTCAAGGATGACTGGAATATATAAGCACGACATGCACGAGTGGTGATCGTTCGACCCGAAGTCTCGACTTGTTGACTGCATTCGAAGCCGGTTAAGAGATACATAGTACAATACGTACATTCATATATCGAATGGCGTTAAAAGCTCAAATGCTGGAAAATAGTAGTACGAGATACATTTGGAAATAAGAGATTGATAAAAATACCAAATTTATGATTTATAGTTAAAATGCGATAATGAAAAAGAACTATTCTGATTCAAAATTCATGTTCCATATTTTAAAATGATATAAAAGTAACATAAAATTTTTATGTAGTCATATAAAAGTATTATCAGATGATATCAAACTTAATATACTCGGACTTCGTTAATTATATAAATGTTCTAATGAATAGGAATGGTGTACAAATATTTTTTCTAACCACTGTATATAAATATTCTTCAATAAAAATGACCGAATCTTAAAAATAAATTCACATATCTTCTTTTTTTAATTGACGTATCCTTCTATATAAAGTAACAGTGAAAGGAAAATGAAAGTCAAACTTGTTGAGGTGTTTTATGGAAACTTTAAAAGTGTACGAGTTTTAACTTCGCCGTTTTAATGAACCTTAGGAAAATCGGTACGGCTACAGGAAACTAGAGAGCACTTAAACGTGTACGAAGACGAACAAGGAGATGCACGTAATCTCTCAATTTCTCTCAAAGAGAAGCGTTATAAGATCTATCTTACGACAGTCCTTTTTTTTACACTATCAAGTGGCACATTCTCGTCGCCAAGAATGGACAACGTTGTAACGAAACTCGTCAATCGACGTCCCTCTGCGTCCTTTCGATCGCGTGTTTCTATTTTACTTAGCATTTGATATTTGCCAATGTTACGAAACTTTACGGTTTCACCCGCATATCTATTTGCGTGCAGCAAAATTCATGCGCTCATTGGAAATGAACAACGCTTGTATAGTTCGAACTGTTTCAACTACATTTGGTCGCAATGTACAAAAGCTAGAATTGCTTCATAATAATTGGATGTATAGTTTCTGAAGAAAAATAAATATTATCTGAAGTGATAACGTCATTAGAGATGTAATTAATATGTAATTATATCTAATAATAATATTTAATTCTATTTCAAATGTGTTGAATACCTAATATGGCCTGTATTTTATTCCGAAAGTATAATCGAGCGTTTCAAAACCGGTATAAAAAACTTTTAAAGGTTATTTAAGAAAAGCCAGGCAAATATATAGCCTACTGTTAATATTCAGGTAGTTGAAATAGAAAATTTAATATCTTACTGCTGCGAGTTTATTTCACTGTGTCTTTCAACCGAAAGGGCACATCATGAGTACTTATTACAAAACTAACAATAAGTTGGAAGTAAATGATATCTCATATTCTCCTGTCTCTTCTTAATTTCTTACCATTTATTAAGTTTATAGTTTTACGATAGTAATAAAACTTTAAAATCCTTTAACTGCCTATATAAGTATGAACAATCTGATTTATGCTCGTGTCACTCTTTTTCCTTATAATGGACCTCCAAGCAGTCTCTCAAAGTTTTTATATCGATATATGTACTTATTTACTCTATCTACGTTCTACCTATATATCTCTTAATAATTCAATTTTAATTGCGTGACGTAGCAGAAAATTTTTTCTTTTATTAGAGCAATTTTGATCTCCATAAAAAGATTTCATAGTGGTATGGCCAATAAATTTAATGCTAGTCACGTTTATGGTATCGTTCGTTTTATTCAAGTGAAATCACTTTTAATTATTTCCTCTTGAATGGATTCCAATAATCACTAAGATTGCAATGTGACACCATTTAGCTGGGTGTAAGAAACTAGAATATTAACTCGGTCCGTCTTAAACGCGGGTGTCAGCACCTGTTACTTATGAACCAATAGTCGGTCTTTAACAGAACGTTAAATTCAAGGCGGCAAAGTAGGACCGCATTTCGACCAACAAGGAGTCAAGTGTCGTGCAACTCATAAGTGGCCAATAAGTGTAATTACTTATGTAGGCTTAGACTAAGGTCGACCTAGAAAACCGGACAATATTAATCATTTCAGAATCCTGATCATGCGAATACTAGGTATATATGAAAATATACGTGTTTGCAAGCGAGACGTGCAAGAATTTTCGTATAATTGCATATGCATGATCAACATATTTATTTCTCTAAGCTATATAGATATATAGATGAGAGAAAAAAAGACACTTTAATAGCGTCATTATTGTTTGCTACAAGATATGACATTGACTTATGCGAAATAAGCTGGCTTTCAACTTTACCTATTCCACTATATGTATACACTACGTAAGTGCATAGCTCTCTGTGCACTTGAAAAATGGTTAAGCAGCACGTGCTTGCTTAACTTGTAGACACTGACGTCGATGAATTTTGTATCTTGCGCTATTATACAGGTTTTCCCCTAATAAAAAATTAAACAGAGGCAATCTAATTAATCAAATTTGGTAGATGTTTTAAAGATGTTCTATAAACTATGTCTATGATATTCTATAAGCGAAATAAATCTCTACATAGGTTTCATTTCTGTAGTTGTAAAAATGTCTTACCTTCAAATATTGGAAAATCATAATTTTTTAATTTACATCGTATAATTTAACAAATTACTACCAGTGGCATTAAAAATTCTAAGACACTATTTTTAACTTTCTTATTATATTCAATTCCTTACTTATATTCCTTACGTACACATATGCAAGTTCCAAGAATATTTTTTTTAGCCGGTATTCTTTGAACCCTTTCTTTGGTCAGTTTCGGACCATTCCAGACAAAGGTATCGAAGTCTTTTGACCAAAAACGACGCGAGTACGAACGTCTCGTATGATTCATGTATATTTCATCGTGTTCACGACGAACGCGACAGCAAATCTATACGTTCCCTTGCCTTAGAGAGACAGAATGTGCTTGGCTGGTGCACGTGACTATGCCCGGCGCAATGTGTTTCGCGTCACGTGCATCGGACAGTGCACCGACTGCCACGCTCTCGTGCACGTGAATTCTGCATAAAGGAGCAACGGTATCAACACTTTTATAGCTGGAGAACAGAAATCAGGTCTGTCCAAGCTCGCGCCACTTGTCAATCGGATTAATAACATCCGTTGCAATGCCTTAACCTTTCGTGTAATTAAGGTATATTTCTTTAACACTACAGCTACTGAAACATTGATCTTTCCTTTTTTTGTTAGTTATGAACGATATCTGACATGAATGCAAGCTGATGAACACAGGTGTTTTAGACAAAGTTAAAATATTGGCTTTTATTGAGATAGAAATATGATTATATGTAGCTAATTATTTTCATTATACCATTTTAATCTGAATGTTTTATGTATAAATATATCCAGGTATGTGGTTTGAGTCTGTAGTTTTAATGTTAATACAAGTTATATTAAATTTTATTGCATTAACATTAAATATAACGAATATTTAAAATCAGACAAATTTTTAGAGAATTGGTTTCAACTCGAGATTAGCACTGTTGTTTCTTTGGTGAAATTAATAATGTTATGCAAGTGTTATGAATTTTTATTAGATAAACAGTCAAATGATAGTGATAAATTGATGTTTGCAATTATGTTATGCAATAACAGTAATGAGAAAGAATGTTACTAACGTACTATGTCTAGTTTAATTTTAGTTAAATGCAATATACTGTTGGTTTAAGATTAAGAAAAATAAGAAAATACATTAGTATTAGTTTAGAAAGGGTTGCTTAATAGTATGTAGTACTTTAGAAAGGTTAGATAGAGAAATATAGAAAGAGGGTAACCAATGAAGACGTAAACGATGAAGGAAATGCGTGAGAAGTGAGAATTTTTCACAAAAACGGGCATCCAGTGTTTAACCTGCAAGGTGCGGTCATGAGAGAATTATAAAGCATTAATAATGTTTTAACATATAGGGTTATTCATGCAATTGCAACAAGTAATATCATTTAAGTAATTCCATCCAAATAATTTCTTGCTTGTATATATACATATGTTAAAGGAGAAAGATGAATGGCAAGATCTATTTTTTTACAATTTCGTTTTTTTTAATAAATGTAACATATAATACAGTCTTTTAATAATAGATGTACATATTTTCCTTTTTACGCATTGATTATAGTATTTTGATTTGCTTAAGGTATAAGTAATATTGTATGCCAGACAATTACTTTTTTCACTACTACCCTTCCCTTTCCTTCCTTCGATCGTTTAACATTTAATTGACTAATTTAATTATTTACCTGGTTGCTAGATTGTTGCACGCTGATCTTGAAATTTCAATTGTTCGCGAAAGCCTGTATTTGTGTTTCACTCTATCGATGGAAAGAATATCGCACAATGGAAAGAAATAAATCCATTGCCAATGAAACGCGTATGTGCACGATTGCATTCTCTGTAAACACACCAGATAGATTATTATCGCGCAAAGATAAATTCATTATAATGTAATACTGGAGAAATTATATCTTACGGCGTTCGGAATATTTGCAGAAAAATTGCCAAATAAACTTGCTCACAAACTTTGTCTGCTCATCAAGACGAATTTGTACGTTGACAAACGCAACAACTGATCATTCTGGTCGATACAGATCGATGACTCGAATCGAACATATTCGAGCTGGAACGCGATACCGACTCATGAATGTATTCTTTCGAGTCTCTTTCTGTGATAAGTGCGTGAAAACATCGTAGAAAAATAGTTTACTTATCGTAGTATAAGCGTACGTTTAGATATGCGATAATACGAAATGGATACCGCGCGCCGCGTGTAAAGAAAGGGTTAGGCTGCGTTCGACTGAAATATCGTCGTTCAATAGGCGAAGTGATATACTATAAATGCAAATCTACTTACTCGATGGCCGAAATAACTTCTTGTAATATGTTGCGTTTCTCCTCGACGGATTTTCTAATCATTTCACTTCGAACGTTTCGCTCGACTGTGTAAACTACGCGATCACCTTGATGTAGTTCGAGTGAAACTATAGTGTATGTATGAGGATGTTCGTCGCGACACGCCATCTGCGTCGCTCAGGTATAACTATCGTCAGTATGAAATGGCATCTCGATTTCGATATGTTTACGTTTTGTGCAGCTCGATTCTGTTCGCGACAAAAACATTGTATTTATTCGGTATTACTTACTCAGTGAATGGTTTCGGATTACAAAGTGTAAAGTGTAAAGTTTCGGTGACAAAGTGTTCTTTAATTGTCAGTACCAACGTGCGATGGAATTAAGGAGAATGCAGTGAAACAGTCGAAATTATGGTATGTAAGTCCCTGTTTCAATTATCGTCATGATCTGTATAGAATGTAATATGGCGGGAAACGAACGATACTGCGGAAAACATATTGCGTATACTTTGATAACGTGTTTTGGTTTTCGACGCAATATACGTAATATACGTATTGTTTACGATGGAAGGAACAAACCGATATAGCAACGGCGAAAATTATTAACGAGAACTTGTGATATTGTCGTAACACAATGATCTGTAAACAGTGTTCTTTTATCGAATAACATTCAATTTAAGCAATAACAAAAGGCAACTTTAGGCTCGCATCGTATTATCTATACAAATATAACAAATTTTATAAAAATGTATTAAATTAGAGAACACCGTTCCAGAAATATCGTTATATTAGAAAATACTGTTCAATTAAAAGTACACTAGCTAAAATTCATATCATAAAACGTCTATAATATACCTTCTAATTAACACGAACATAACAGAGTTCGTACAATTTAATATCAATTTTCCTGTTACTTGTTTGTAAGTCCGTTTTAGAAAAGTTTGAAAGTAAATTGAAGTTAAAGTTACGAATAAAAAGAAAGTTCGCGGTCATTGATGTAACATAAATTATACCAAATCCACCATGATTCACGCATCCTTTATACTGCAATTTAAATTTACGTAACCACTGCTTGGATTCCATACAAATTCGTGAACTCATCGATATTAAATTCCTAAACTATGAAAAATACGTTTCCTAGTTCTAATAAATGAACCATAGAATTTGTTTATATAATAAGAATCGAAAGCAATATTCTGCATCGTTCATGAAAGGAAACTACTCGTGTGGACTTTGCCAATTCTCATCATTTTCTTTAAAACGATACATAATGTCACCTCGAATGATGCAATCCAATCAAGAAAGTCAAACTTCCGCAATGTCCACGATTTCTTTCCACCGTGGAATTAAGAATAAGTTCTTTAGGGTAGTTTCTCAAGCGAAAATGGGAAGAAAGAAGAAACAGAGTTACCTTGCGGCGATATAAACGACAGTGGGCCAATTCCGACCTAATAATTGGCAAGAAAGAATGTGTCATACTTGCGAAAAGTAAAAAGTATATTAGTAAACTGGTGGGACAAACCTAACGTTTAACCCCCACTATAGTCTCGATAAATCACGATAAAAATATATCGACTGCTTAACGATGTTGATTGCTCGAATGAATTCGATTCGCATAGTCCTTTGGGGTCTCGTTCTGCCATTCGATACAATAAACCATACTTGTCCTTTTTTCTGCGAATCTACGAGATACATATGTCGTACATTTGCTATAGTATAGAAAGTTGATGTTTAAATCGTTATATTTCTAGAAGTCGCTAAGATTTCTCTAGCATTGCCGTGCATTCGAAAAATCCCTCGAGTACGAGACCATGTTCGAACCACGAAAACACGAACAGGAAGAATAGCGTTGTTACGACAGTCTCTCAGATTGCTGCAGGTATTGCTGCCTCGAAAAAAGTACACGCGTAATTAACCGTAGACGCTAACGACGGGATCAACTTCAATATACGTGCTTATGAATTCGAGTCGAATCAAAGTTGATTATTTGATAACCGAGAGAGATTATTTTTAATGAAAATGAAACTTAGAAATTTAGTTTAGAACTTCTTCGTCCACTCTTGGATTCTGCTTCGGAATATTCTTATTTCCCAGAGTACTCACATTTGGTTCAAATTTATCGTGTTTAGATTTGAGTTTATTTGAATATACCCACTGCTTTTCTTTTTCAAAATCGTTAGAGAAGATTCGAATATAGTCGGTCGACGTTCGAATCTATTATACTTGCCATGTACATACTTGAGCCCATCACTAGCAGACAGCATAGATCCACGATCTTTGCAAATTTGCAATCCTATACATCGGACGTATCTCATTCGATCTAAATACGTGGGTGACTTACGTCCTAGTCCAAGATCCAAGTATAAAATGACTTCAGTAAATGACCGTTTAATCAGCTTTGGAAAGTAAACGTTAGCTGTGGATACCGCTGCTTTCTCATTCAACTTTCTGTATCAGCTCAATAAAGATTAAAAGTAAATTGCAAAACTTCTGAGCGGATATATCCTCTCGGTATGAGCAAGTAAAATCTAATAAGCGAGTGCGAGTGTCAGTAGCGAAATTAACGATATGCACCTTCTACAACCTCGTTCTGCTGCCGTTTTAATGGTTTTGTATTTAAAAAACTCGTACTTCCAATTAATCCGTCAATGGTATTTGATGAAATTCTACATAAACAGATGCTAGAGATAAATTGATTCTTCGTGCTATATAAAGGAAAGTTGCAATTTTATAGCTTTGTTACAGTGCAAATATTATTTGAATAAAAAACAGAAGTTGATTCATTTGATTCATATGGAAACGCTGTTTAGTAAAAATCAGAATCTGACTCATTTAAACACGTAATGCTTTAAGATCAAGGCATCGTAAGAAAACAATATTCCTATTTTGCCTTATCGTCTAAAATTAATATAATCCATAAAAAAGATATTTGAGGCTTCTTTTATCGATTAAATGACAAATGAATGATAGTTCTTTTAAATTACATGAAATTACGAATTATAATATACGAATTAGTAATTAGAGATAATCTCGCTGTATCTTACTACGCTAATAACCTTGGCGAACTGTAGCTGTCGTATGTGAGAGATAGTATATAATGGCAAATTTGCATACCCAGCGTGCTGAAGGCTCGTATACGGTAAATTCACTTCCGTGCATTAATTATGTAGCTTGATTTCACTAATAATTTACTGGATCGACGCGATGTTACATGCACTTTGACACATTAATTCAGTTCCTTGTATGTAATTGATTGCAAATCAATCACACGTTTACAAAACACAGGTACTCGAAACTTGAAAAGAAGTTTTACTGATATTTCGTGAATGTAATTAGTTTTACGCGAAAGCAGCTTTGAAGTATTATACGTATCTATAAACAAGCGGTAAATTCAGACAGAAGTTAATTGGCTCATATTATACAATAGTAGCTACTGTTGAAACTTCATTTAGAATTATTGTTTAAAATACTGAATAACTTGAATTTATATTTTATATTTCGATATTTACGTATTATATATTATATAACGCGTATTATATATCTTTATACATTCTTTATATTTTGTTTTTACATGAAATTCATTACAATGTTCCCGGAAAACTTAATTGCGTTTTACAAAGTTTTCTATTATCTTCCAGCGACAAAGAGGTTTATTTATAAAAACGTGTTCGATACTTAGTAGAAAATCTTGCAAGATTTAATGAAAGATATTAAATATATTCCTATAAATAGAATCCATCATTATGCTATCCAAAGATAGTATAAATAAATTCTCTGCATATATACAAGTTAAATACATAGATTACATGAAATTTTAACTAGAGAAAGAATGTCATAAAATTTAAAAATTTACTATCTGACAACGTATTCCATCAATGTCTCTCAAATGATTCTCAACGTTATTGTTCGAAAGTATTTTTCTAGAAATACACGTCTTTGACCCTCGATCCGAAACGTGTTTGATGATACCAGTCTGTGTTGTACAAGAGTCGCGAAGACGACGCTGCGGTTAATTGACAGAACAGCCGGTCGCGTGAATCGAGCCGAGTGGCTGACGTGTGCACGAGACTCGGTCACACTTTTCCTTCGATGGTATTAACCCGTACGAGGAAAGGTGTACAAACACGGCTCTCTTTCTTTCTTCGTGGTTCTCTTTCCTGTTCATTGGCTATAGAGTCAGCACGTGCACCAGCACGTGGTATCATGTGCCGCACGTGATCGCAACATCAACGTGCTTATGGGGTCATTCTTATTCTTATTATCCTTCGTTGCTCCACGTTCACATCATCGTAATGCAGTTTCTCCATCGACGCCCGTTACTGAGCTTGTAATAGATGCAAATAGATGTAGAATGTTCGTAAAATAAAGTTTTAAATAGGAGAAACACGTGACAAGTACAATTTTGCTGATTTTGCTGACTTTCATGTCATTTAATAGTCAGAAGGATATACTTTAATATAACACAGGTTAAAACAGGATCAACCTATTCAATCCACAAAAGGAACCAAGCCTTTTAGCAATAGATAAAAAATTCATAAAATTTTATGAAAATTAATGGCATATCTAATATTTAAAATATAATAACCAATACTTTTGAAATTAATATTGTTAATGTAAATGTTTTTCAGAAGAGAACCTTACAAAAAAATTTGATAAAGACACAGTTTTGGTAATATGTGATTGGCTAAGGTGTTGAATTTTTAAATTACTCTCATGTGAAAAACGAATAATTTATAAATCTCAGCACCCTTGTTGTTAAATCGAACTTTTCTCGAAAAAAATGTATTCGCTAGTTTTTGCCCATTCGTATCTATAGATTATATCGTTATCGTGGTACCTAGCTATTTGAAGCTGGCAACGGAACTTGTTCACGGACAATGCACAACTTCCTCGGCTCGCACAATGATTTCCTAGTCAGTATTAAACTGAACACGCGAGACTTATCAGTCAGCTTAAAGGAGGCTCTCGATAGATTAAACGTGTAGGATAAGCAGGAAGCCGGAAATCCAACATACGAACGTTTGTCTTAGTCTATAGGACGTTGTACATGTTGAATGCATTAGTCTGTTTTATGATGTTAAATATAAAAAATACCAATTTTTTCTGAAGTACGATTAACGAGGAGGTTTTGTTTCCATGTGGAAAGTCATGCATAATTGCATGTTAACTTAAAATAAGTTTCATAAGTCTTAAGAAAGTTCCTGTGTTTCATATAAAGATGTTACGTAATGTCACACTGTCTGGTGAAAATAACACCGTTGAAAACAATGAAATTGCGATACATAGGGTGTATCAAGAAAGGGCCTAATATTCTAAAGGCTTGCTCTGGTTATTAGGAGAAATAAAAAATGTTTGATAGATTCTGGAATTAATATGAGATAATAAAATAGATTTTAAAATCAATATTTTTTTGTGAAAAATGTAATTTTGAACCTCCTTATAGGTATATTAATGATATTTGTTTTTTTTGTTTCAATATATGTATCTACATTTAACAGTCTATATAATTAAATAAAAAATATTCCAAAGAAATAATAAATAGAAAGCAATTCTGCGAAAAGATCTTCAAGAACATTATCAATAGACTGATACTGCAAGAAACAGAAACAAGAAGAATAAACATTTTATTATGCATATAGAAGAGAATCTGCAAAATAGCAATTACTACTAATTAATTTACCTTCCTATACGGAAAAAATCGAAGGATATTGAAGAGCAAAATTGCAATTACTACCAATTACTTGACGTTCCTATACAGGGGAAATCGAAGAATACTGATGAGCAAATCGATATACGGCTCCTATTAAGGAATAATAAACTAAACATTCTCATAAGGATATTTAACCTTCGTCTCATGGTTACGAGGCCAATTAAAAGCACGTTGCCAAGATTAAACCTTCCTAAAGTATCATGGAAATCTGACACTATTAGCAACGAGGATTCTCAATAAAATATGATCATCCGTTTATAGCAACGTAAATACGCGTAAATATAATTTATATATGCTTTTGACATTTTCTGAGCACAGAAAGTTTTAACGCCTCATTAAAGGATACAACATTGCTGTATTAAACCGTGACACGGTCAGCCGTTGGTATTTAAATATCTTATTTACACGTTAAGAATAAAACGACTATTTAATATCTAAAAAATTCTAGATTTACATAATTTTATTGATAATAAAATAGAATAATATCTAGTTACAACGAATAAAATTGATTACTCTATTACTATTACGATTACATTATTACTGATTTACATAATACTTGAATAAAATATATGGGAAAAAATATTTGAATATAAATTTGATAAAATTAAATGAATAATATTTTTCTATAAACAGAAATGATACAAGTAAGATATTTCTACGTATAAGATGCTATAGTCAGAAAACAACGGACATTTCTAGCTTCGTTCCAAGAAATTGCGCACGCGAGTTCAAGGTTCGGTATAAAAAAAATAAAATGGTAGAGGGCAAAGAAGGGAAAGGTGATGCCTGCAAGGAAATTTTACTGTAACAATTTTGAATGCTGTCACGTATCGTGGAGACTGCTCACTGTACGAGATTATCGTGATTAGCATCTGTAGAAGGAAGTGTTCTACTTTCATGAGAGCGAAAGAGAAACGAAGAATGGGAAAAGGGTAGGGCTGTAATTGTCTGGAATAAAGGCGAACACGAGAGGAAAGAAATGAGAGGGAAAGAGAAAGAAGAAAAGCAGCGAAGATTAACGCTCTTGGATAGTTAATTGCAACGATTAGAGGTAGTAAACTTTACAGGATTTGCCTACCAGCCTGTGTGCACTAGATCAGATTTTCCGACACGAAGCAACGTACAATAAATTATTTCTTGTACGTACCGATATATATACTGTTTATGTTATTTTAGTTCAAAGATATTCTTACTTTCATTGTTCTTCATTTAGCTGGTATCTATTAGTGTTGAGGCAAGCCAAGATAAATATATTATTACAGCTAAGTTTACACGTTGAGATAAAATTTATGGTGGAAGATAATATATGAGATGAATTTACTTTTATTTGCAATAGTATAATCAATAGTTATGTGTATGCATAGATACAATATTATAAAATGAAGGAAAAAATGCATTTTTATTTGTAGAGTTAAAATAACTTATATACACATGATAAGTATGTGTTCTTATGAAATTTTTCTATAAGGATCTATGAATAAAGTTTGTTAAATAGGTGAAATTAACTTGTCAAATTGCGATAAATATTTTGCCGTGCTTTATAAGCACAGTTCTTTTTATTCTTATTCATAAATGTGAAATAAATTATTGAAGTTAGCGCTTGCACACAGTCTCGTGACCAATAAGTAGCAATTTTAGGCGGCAATTCAAAGTAGCTACACAGCGTTCACTATATGCACGTATTAAAAGTTACTGCACATACTTTTACAACATCGTATCGTTTATAAATAATTTCTTACGAAAATCTACACGTGAAAGTGTCTTATAAAAAACCACTTTACTTCATGTCTTCACAAAACCACATACTTGTTGTTAGGAAACTTTTAACTCAACTTCATTGCCTTCAAATACAACACTCCTAACATATTTAATTCATATGAAATTAAAACTGCCAGACATTGATTTATACGTACAAAAAATTAATAAACTAAACAATTTGCATATAATATGGCAGAAGAAATTCGTTCACGTACCTGGTCTGAGTCTTCCTTGCGGAGGGTATCCTAGCACCTGTGTCCCAGTCAAAGATACGACGATCAGAATTTTGGCAACTATCATCTTCATTGTCACTCCTGACCTAAACCGCTCTAATCACAAATAGTTGGGAAGCGTGTTAAAGGTACCGAAACACGAGAAACGGTGAGTGACACGTAACCGAATGTTCTCAGTTTCGTTGATGAAACTTCCGATTTATTGTGAAAGATCGTTAATTGACAATCTAAGTCTGCCGTGACGGTAGCCGGCAGAGCTCCTGCCGCTGTCGTACTGTGCGATAGTCTGGAGGGTCGGCAGGCGCTTTCACTGGTTTTATAGGTGCGCAGGAAAGCACTTCTTCTGGAAGGGGGGATTCTACACGACTCTTTGATACGTCAGGAGTGTGGTGTATAGTAGAAGAATTATTATCGTAAAATGTATTAGTTCGGCTGTGCACGAATTTTCGGGCAACGTGATAAGTGAATAAACACAGGGTAGATAAGAAACTATCATTCACTAGTAGATTACACAGAATTTATTTTAAAGGAGGAAAAATAATCTTTTATGAATAAAATTTTAGCAATGATTAATTATTTTTCTAAAGTTTCACATATCTATATTTGGTGTCATTACATTTATATTGGTATTGAATTATCTTGATTTACTTTCATCTATATTGAATAGAAAAATACACATTTAAAAAAAAATATTAGTCAATTAAATATTATTTCAGTAAAATTAAATATAACTGGAATATTTCATCGTATCACTTCCTCTGGCAGTAAATGAACACATATTTGAATATTGGGTCATATTGTAAAAACTTTTCTAGTAATTCTTAAAAACCACGCATGTGTATGTACATGTTTCTAATCAGATATATCTAACTCTGTTACGAACCACCACGATTCACTGATAAGACACTAGCAAACATGGTGCAGGAAAAATAACAGAAAGTATGCAAACGAAGCGTCTGACAGTTCAATAGAGGCGGTTTCGTTGTTTCGTTCTCTTAACAGTTTATACCAGTTTGACATACCCGCTCTGCTCATGCGACTTATCATCGCTTTACTGGATACGTAGATACTAACAATCGTGCTACCTCCGCCACATTGATCGATCGTTAAGTTCGCCTGGACATGAATTATGGTTAAAGTTACAAGATTCAGGATTTGATCGAACATTCCACGTTTGCTTTCGTGATATCGTTAGCTAGTTAGAAGGCAAAATTATCTATTTAAACGAGAAATCGATCTTCGATATTGTCGTTTCCGAGTACCAATCGGTAACAGTCGGTTTCTATTGAGAGATAGTTCGCGCCACTTTGTATATACATGCACAGGAACTAATATAGTTGATAGTAACAGTAGCAAGATTTATGGAATTTTTGATGAAATAAATTCTTCCTTAAATCAAGGAAACATCAAATGTACATGTAACTGCTTCGTTGATGTTAAAGATCCTTTTATATGTTTCTTGAAGTATAAAGTAATTAAATTCGAAGATTATTTTTAATAACTAATGATATAATTACTCATTTGCGTATTATATAATTAATGAGCTATTAATATATATTATATATATTAATTACTTTATATATATATATATATATAAACCCATCTTTATACTTTGCAAGAAGGATAATTAAAACAACAGATCTGTTTCAGTAATTTGGTAGTAACGAAATAGATGAATGATGTGATGTTAAGAAAACCACAGATCTGATGCTTCTTGGATCTTTTTATTCCCTCAGAGAAACGCCGTCTCGTTATATAGTCTTTAAGGTCTTAAAACGTTTAATCCATGTTATATGTGAAACAAACACGCACGACCTTAATTTGTCAGCGTTTTTCTTAACAAGCAGGAACTTATTATTAGCCTACTTATACGAGAAGCCATTGAAAATCAGCGTGTCACTTTTTATGATACAAGATTCCCCTGGATTCTTACTTTTCTCGCGCGCTGGAGTACATTCGACAATTACGGCAGAAGAACAGTCTTGCAGTTGTTTGAATCATTGTCCGTTGCACCTTGTCGGTCGTTCACAAGATGGAACATTATTGCGCCTGAGATTATTATCCTTGCTTGTTGAACATAATTCGTTCGTGTGTTTCGAAAGGCTCGACGATCCTCCCGAGTGCTATACGTTTTATATTGCCTAACGCACGGATACGAGTGCTCCAGTCTAACTCATAACGCTCAGCATTCCCGGGTCACTTTCGTGATCGTGCATCAACGTCAAGTATATTCCGTTGTTTCGAGATCAGGTCGAGCGTGCCAGCAGCCGAAAAAGAGATAAATTCGTTCCTTTTTTGGCTACTTTGACAAATAGACCCGGCCTGAACTTACAGTAGCATCGAACTATAACATAGCTCTAATTAATATCCGTATTACACAATTGTCTGTT
Source organism: Bombus pyrosoma (assembly GCF_014825855.1). Lineage (NCBI taxonomy): Eukaryota > Metazoa > Arthropoda > Insecta > Hymenoptera > Apidae > Bombus > Bombus pyrosoma. Next base: position 8,780,306 of record NC_057770.1, on the reverse strand, counting down.
ATCTGATGGAATATGATTTAAAGGTTATTAGAATGCTAGAAAATAGGTATATGATTAATATTCATTAATTCATCTATTTTAATACAGGATATGAATTTAATTATCCATTCTACGTTTCTTACAGAAATTCGGATATATTAAGATACATAAGGAAATGCATCGTGTTATTTTATATTTTATAAAAATATTTTTAAATATATACATATACACAGAAGCATGCATTGTTGAAATTCACATATTTCTAACAAATTCTGACTGATAATTTTCAATATAAACATCTTCGCTATAATGAAATGTCATTTAAATTATTTCTGATCGTTACCATATACCTACTCCATTGTGACTGAACATTCTCAGCACGTTCTGCCGTATAATTCTAATTGTAAAAATAGCGTGAAATTGATGTGAGAAAGAAAAACCTGGAACAGCACTGGTAGGTACTGCATCACGACAGCTGGGCTCGTGTGATAATCGCTGATGCAATACCACGCGTTCGTGCTCATCGTCTCAATGGAAATCGATTGATCTTCCATTGATGCATACTCTTTCACGTGAAAACACAACTACATATATGTGTAATCCTTGCAAGACCACATATAGCCCTGTTGTCTTTGTAAAAATATCTTTCAACGAAAAGTTTGTTTTTGTTACATAAACGCAATTTATATTGATTTAGTCTGCTCGAAACTGAATAGGAAGAAATAAGTCAAAATAATGGGAATTTATACACGTGTCATTTTATAGTCGTTCATTTTTACAAGCTCGTAAGCAACACATCGCCGTTACAATCTGTGCTGTTCTGAGGCAACGGGGAGATATTTTTTTCATGCAAATGAGAAGTAAATGAAGCTACTTTACGATTCCTACGTGCTCGGCCTAGAGCTTGTTCTAATATCTTTCATCAATGTGTAAATAACATTGATCGTTACATATGCGATGAGAGCTCGCCTAAATACATATATGATCTACATATATACATATATAAATTCCATATACCTATGTGTATTTATATTTTTGTATGTCGTGCAAGATAAAAGTATCTCGATTGAAAAACTTGTTTTAATGCTAGTCTATTTTCATTTGCATTCATAAATCTAAACGAATTCGCATACTTATGTGAATTTGTCTTGATATCGTAACACTAATCTTGAATGAAGTAAACATCTCCAATATAATTAGCAACACAAAAGGAAGTTAAGAAATCGTCGATCCTCATTCCTACTATCGCCTGCGATCTTTCGAATTACACTTTCACCCAAACATGTTCCTTCACCGGTATTAAGGTGTCAATGTATTATACTTGACCATGATCTTAATTAATGTGAAAAATTCTGACAGTGTAGTGAAAAACGACTTCCGTATATTAAACGTTTCATTTCATTAAAAAGCGAGCTAGTCACTCAACAAACTGAATAATTCGCTGACCAAAATAGTTGCGAACATAAATTATTTAATACAACAACTGAATTTTGTACGTTACTTTGATTTCTCTTGATAAAAATGAATTTCCCCACTTATGCACGATTAATACTATTTATTGGAACAAATTAACGCTACAAATTCACATTTGGCTTACAATTTGTCCATTAAAATTTTTATCAAGATACGTATACGAAGTTAATTCGCACGATGGAGAATATTTTATCATAAAATAAGTGACTTCGAATAATTTAATTTTATTTTTAATATTTAACACCGTTTTATCAAAATCCATTGTCTCTTGTATCGGGTATTACAATGAGATGCATAGCCAGAATGAACGTCGTACGAAGCAGGTAACTGTTCCACTTATTAATCATAGTGAACGGTATAAAAGTGTTCATTGACGCTTAATGACTCGACAGCGAAGATCCTGGCGCAATTTAAGCTGGTTTCAACGTTGCTTGAGAATACGTGACATTTGTTCTCGCGTTACGTTTAGTTTGCTCTATATCTTCGCTGACACTTTCGGAGTCTCGAATTATAAATCGTAGAATAGTCAACGTTGCACAATAAAATGTACGACAGAAAGCTTGATATAATTAAGATGTGAATCTTCTCGAAATACTACTACGTCAGCCCCTTTAGTGTTCTTCAACCTGATTTGCGTTAATGAAATCATTTTGGAAAACCATATATCCGCAGTGATATAATAGCACCTTAGATTAATAGCGCTAGATCAATTTGTCATTTTTAATAACACTATTTATATGCAAATAATGACATACAAAGGTGTGTAAGTATATATTAATATTCTTTATAACCTGGAAGGAATAAAAATGTACCTATTTGAAATCTAGTTTAATAGACGCAAAAATAATAGCTGACCTTTGATTAACAAATAAAAGTATACCTAATTTTAATTTAACGATATAGATATTACAAACCTTATTCAATATGTACAATAATAAAAATATTCTTAAATTCTTGTCTACACGATATTGGATCGCCTTGGATGCCAGCTTGTCGCGACATAATCTATCAGATATCAGCTAGTCGCCACATACTTAATCTACAGTAAACGTATCCTGACCAGTTCTTTAAATATTTTACAACGTGACCCCTAGCTATCTAAAGCCTTTGCCCTTTTTCAAGTTCCTTTCACGCAATTCCTGCTTCAAAATCTTCGACATCATACAAGTATAAGTCACACTTTTGATTGACGGGACAATAATCCTAAAATAACAAATAAGAGTTATGTGTATCTACATAATAATATTTTAATCCGTCATATACATACTTGAATTTACAACATGTTATTCTTCTTCTCAACTATCGAATGGCAGTAAAATCAGAAAAATCAATGGACAAATGGACTTATTACATTTATTTCCTGTGACTTTTACTCTGATATCCAGCAAGAAGCTTTCCTATCATTTCATAATCTTATCTGTTGAAAATCTCTTGTAAGAGAAAAGACTTGCAAATTGAAAAGACTATTGAATTCAGTTCCACAGATGAGATTCTAATACCTATGTGTTTAGTACATATAAAAAAGTATTTGTACGCAAAGGATATCGTATCTGAGTTCCGACTTTTATCCGAATAATTTCGCACGTAACAAAAAATAGTCAAACGTATCGTAGACAATAACGCGGAACGTCTCGCTGTGCGCTTCTTTACGGTACAATAAATAAAATTTGTACACGCTTGAAAGTACTCCATCCGTTTGTGATAAACATCTAAACCGTTGCGACTATCATCCGGTTAAGTTGTTTCGAAAGTTGGACCATGTCGTAATATTTCCTTTTCCTTCTTTTTGAAAAAAGTAAAAGACTATAAAAATAATAATAATTAACGTTTCAAGGAAAGCAGTTTTCATTTTTCTCGATTTTATCTCTCGCAAAAACCTTGGCTTTTCTTCAATGTTTGAGAACAACGACCACCGTTTACTTGAATCATTATGCGACTTTCTTCGATCAAGGCACTTACTGTCACACTGTTTACGGTGTTACTACGACTATTTATAGTCGTGAACGTATTACGCTGCTATTCACGTGAAAAGTTCACGGAAATTAAATTCCGATTTTTTACTCTCCTAATGTTATCCACAAGAAGGAATAAATGTTTCTTGATGGTCAATCAAATTTGCACCGTTTCGCATGATTTATGCGACTCCTTTTATAGTATAAGCGATTAATAGCTTATAGTCCATCATACCACTAATTTCTCATTTCCTTCGTACTATATGAATTAATAAAATTCGTATAACTATACGTATATATGTGAGTATTACGTCCGAGTCAGTAGTAAAGATATTTGCATAAAATAGAGCACTAATTTAGGAACGATCTGGTACATACAAAAGGTGTAAGCATTCTTTCATAATAAACATATATATTATTTGAAATGAATTTCCTACATGCATAACGCAGTGCCATTAATATGTATCTACTATAAATATTGATTTGTGAATTATTCTTAATTGTATTTAATATTCCATGAAAGCTATAATTTCGGTGCAACATATTGTCGTACGTAACTTATGATTACAAAATATGATTGTATTTAAGTATCTTCTTTAGTGTATTATTATGCAGAATTAACAACATAAAAGAGAATATAAATATTTATATTGAGGTACAAATATTGGTTACATTTTTTTTTAATTGAACCATATTTTGTCACATAAATCTAGTTTTTTATATCGTAAACCTTTTTATGTCCCAATATATTTATGTATAATTTTATGAACTTTATAAAGATTCGTTCCAAATTTTATCAGATAATCGCGATAGCCGTGTCTCATTACAGTGCTAATGCAATTTCAAAATGTTTCATATAACATATATAATACGTTCATAAGACGTTTCTATAGTCATTTAAATATTTTCGTGAGCCACTGTATAAGTGTAGAAATCACAATGTTAACCTTGTCATAGATTTCTAATTTTTATAATTGGAAATAAACGTGTGCCTTTATATCTCGACCTTCCTAAAAGGGTGCTTACGAACCAAGAGATATGCAACTTTATTATGTTTATTCTTACAAGATAGATCACGTAATCATTTAGGCTTCAATTAATTATCTTTCATCGCTTTTCATAGAATATACCAATTACACAATGAACGTACATCCTATCATGTCACGGTTGTCAATGAAGATTTCACTCTTGACATTGAGTGTAAAAGGTTTAAAAGGTTGTTTTACATCGCTTTACTATACGTATCGTCTTATTTTATGCGTTGATCATCGACGCGGAAGGTACCCATAACAATGTAATCTCAACGAAGCCATTAATTATTCACGAGACCTTGTATCGTTCGACAATAGCGTGTCAGTACTCTCTATTTATGCATGCTATTTTTTCAATCTGTTGCTTCCGGATGCTCCTTGAGTCGGAATCTACATCTCGTGGGTGGACGTGAAATAGTGGTAAGCGTGGGTGTGGTGTGCGATAATGGATATCACGGGAGAATGAAGCACGTGCGCAGTCTCGTGTTTGGCTGGTCGCAGTCGATCAGTTTCAAGTACCATTCAACCGATAAGATCAAGATAAGGGAAGCTAACGCGTGATCTTATTCAACTTATTAAGACATCTATTTATATACTAATCAATTATTGAATGTTCGAACACAGTGATTAAATAGCTGGCAATATATATGTATCTGTTACATACAAAATTATTTAATTCATTATCCTTGCCCTTGCTGCTCTTAAATTTATGTCGCTCGAAAAGAAAGTGTTATATGGTAGCTTGTATAGCCTTCTTAGGACAATAGATTCTTATGTATTCGTAATTTACTCTCTCAATTTGTATAGATATTAAACTCTGTAATGTTATTCTTCGAATTTTTTTAGGTAACGAATTCGATATGATAAAATCTGGAACAGCAAATTCAAAACTCTTTAAAAACACGATAAATCGTAGTCTTTAATCTGAACACATTCTAATACAAAATATAGATCGTTCATGGCGATACTACACGCGTGTAACATTAACAGTTGGTTTTACAGATCATAAAATAGATTTTTGCCCGGTAGACCAATGGAATCATGTAGTAATACGGTAACATATGAGGTGAAAAAATTATGAGATCTACGGTCGAAGCACGGTGCAAATTGATTGTGTACGTTGTTAGAGGTAACACCGGGAGAGGGACATGTCTTTTTTCGCCTTTTCCTCAGATACAATCAAGAAATAAATAATCTGCCGATAATACAGTCAGATATCGCAAGTGTGTAAAAGGGATCGCGTTTTACGTGCTATTAATCGCAGCACAGCGAGGAGATAAAACGGAGATTGAACTGTCGCTCGGACATTCTCTCCTCTTTTCATTCTGATATCCTCTGTTCGTGGCATAAATCATTGCCTGCTTAATTGGGCAATCGATTCCTACCGCTTTTTTCCCCATACGTCACAATCCCAATGCAGATGCTTTAACCGCGATGTATTCTAGTGCAACCGGACGAGACGATTGTTATTAATTAACCGTCGTGAAAGCCGAATGATTTCGTGGTTAGCACGAATTGTTCGCTCGCATTTGCTTTGGAAAAAGCAGAATACGCAGCAAATCGTGTGTTAAGTAACGCACACCACGTGAATGGTAAATGATTTTCAATCACGAATCATTTAACGGTTACTTCGATTGATTATAAAGCTACAGTTTTATTCGAACATCCATGAAAAGCGTCTAACGAAGGATTTCTGATCTCCTAGTTGGAGAATCAGGTCTAAAACTATGACACGATCATTAATCACCTGTATACTAATAGCTGTGTAAACTACGAAACGATATAGGGTAAAATATTTACTATATTGTTATACATGTTGTGCTAACTGATGGGAGTACGTGGCTGTTCAAATAGTGATGCGATTTCCGTGCTCATTTACGCGATCATTGAAAATTTATAGAACTCGCACGTTAATTGGTTGAATTTATATTCGGCTGATCGGAATAAAATATGAGATCGAGATGCAAAAATTAGTTCACATTTACGTTCTTAGGTTTATACCTGTTGCGAAATTTGCGCTAGTCAATATAAATATAAATACTTTAAATACTAAATACTAATTTGTGTTTGCATATACAATGGACGTTGCATTACAATATCACACATAAAAGAGCATAATAAAATAGGAGCATATAATGAAAAAAGAAATTCTTTTTATTTTCTCCTTCTTGAAAGACAAGCCCGTTGTTCAACTTTACCTTTAAATATCCTGTAATCGACAGCATTGCACCGAGATGAGAATCTCGCATTTCAGAATGTCCATTAATGCAGTATTTACTGTACAGAGTCACGATCAAATGCAATTATCCCTTTTGTAGTAGCAACAATAAAGTGCTACGTGACAATAGTTAGATGCCTCGGGTGTAGGCGGATAACAAGCGGCGAGTGTCGACCAATTGCCAATAAACCATTAAACAGCATTCCTCGTCATCGTATTCTTCCATTTAGATACAAACTTCAGCCTGAAGCATTCGTCGCCGTTCTACTTGATTAACGAAAAAAAAGATATTACAATACTACTTAGTACTAAGCTGATCTTATCAACAATAGATCGACTGTTTCTTTAACATTCTACAGACATTAATTGTTCTATTTAAATCTAATCGATTTTGTAAATAGAAGTTATAAGAAAGTTTTATAAATGTAATTGAAGATCACAGGAAAACGAGAGGAAAATATGTTTTCGTTGATTTTTTATTTTAATATCATATTGTGATTAAAAAGAAAAATTTTAATCTGCAGTAGTGAAAGGTAGAAAGAATTTGTTAGATCCAAAGATATACGTAGTTAAGTTCATAGAAGCCAAGTCATCCAACAATGAATATTTAAATTGTAAAATCATCTCGATAAAAGTGCGAACGAAAATCAATTTTAAGAATGCTAAAAAATACATTGAGAAAGAAACAAATTTTTAAAAATATATACAATCTTCATGCAGCGATTAATTTATTACGACATACGTTCCAATTTGTACCCATGAAACGTCCGACTGATAAATATCTACATGCATCGTTTAGCAAACGATTGCCAATAGACAATAATGATATTAATCAGCTGGTAGGATAATTTAAGTTTTGATAATTGGGCATCCGTGTTCTGTTATGTATTTTTTCATTCGAATCTAATCGCGATCTCTAATTAATACCCATTACTTGTGAAAATTCATAGCGGCACCAATGATAGTGGTTCACTCATTAGCAGAATCCTGTTGCACAAATAAACTAACATTATTTGGGTCAATTAGGAACAGTATTTTGTTTGAATTTTGCATTTTATTACATAATAAGTATTCATAATAGACATTCATAATAAATAATTCTTTCTTATTTCAGACAATTATATAGAATAGAACATAATATTTTAATTATCAAAAGACGGTACGTTTCCAAAAGAGAAGTCTGTAACCTACAATCTGTAACTTGTCAATTGACTAACACAATTAGTTGGTAAATTATTGTGCAACAGGGTCCAGATAAAGCAAATCTCCAAATATCCGATAATGGCGATGTTTCGAAATTAGTGCACGCGTCCTTCGCATTAACCACAAATGGCGAATCCGGGGAGCGTTTTATGGTCCTGAAAACATATACTGTGCGAGTATCGCGATAACGATCCGCAACTCTCGACACCTTGTCGAGTATCGATAAAAATGGCAAATCTTATGGGACTTGGCGCGGTACGCTGTTGTAACGGCAATTCTTGTGCACTGTTGTCTCTCGCGGATTGATCTGTGATCGATACACGACCGCCATATTCCTACCGTTCTCAAAGACAGACATTCCGCGTGTTCGACCTACCGTGATCGATCATTACTTCACCTATTAATCCTCCGTGTGATGCAGGTCCCGATTTCGTTTTTCCGAAGGGGAGAAACAGCGACCGTAACGCACTAATGAATTTTGATACGTTCCACGCTCAAGTCGCCGCTCGTACAATGAATACGACAGTTTACCGATACTGGCTCGTTTCTGGGCCGCATTTTTATCCTTTGAAAATTGTATTTGCGGCTGGTCGCTACAACTTTAAAGCTGTTCCAGTATATGTTAACCGAGATACCAGGCTTAAAAAGTGATCTTGCTTGGTAGGACTGTTACAGTTCTATTTATTACTGTTGACCGAATAGTCGTCAATTTAATAGCGCGGAGAACAGGTACCCCTCACTTTTGCACGTTTCTCTGTAAAGCGCTTGATGATCATAAAAGAAAAACATGATATTATTTTTGTTAATTTTTCGATCTTAGGTATCATTTTATGACCAAAGAATGCTACTTTAATGTAACGCCGTTGAGAATGAAAGAAATTTGTTTAGTTCAAAGATATAAGTCTCTTAAAAATACTTTCTAGGTTGATGAAAACAAAATATTCTTGCTTTGATGTAATATTTACAAGTGTATAGGTATATATTGCATGGAATAGAATTAAATTTTGATTTTCACGATGAAGCTACTTTGTGATATTCTTCCTGTGAAATTCTCTATAATTTTGTATAAAGTTACTGTTTAAACATTTTGTATTTTATGACTGAAATGCTGAGCTAGATTGTAAATTTTAGAAAAGGCGTTTATTATCTTTATTATCCCATACGAAGTATGTATATATATTAAACTTGTTTTGAATAGAGGAGAGTTAGGAACCCTCCGCCCCCTTCTGAGTTATTACATTGACAATAAATCGCATAAGGTTCTCTTGACGTATATAAAGAGACCAGCTAGTTTAGTTTCATACCTAAACTTCACGTTCTAAGTTCGTTGAACGATATTTACATTCGTTAGCGAGATAAATCGATTTCACATTTTCTCTATTTTTATTTGGCGCATATCTCAAGTAAAAAGCATGTTTCAATTATTATATACATATAACAATTACTAGCGTGTTATAAAATAATAAATAAAAGATTTTTACTTGGATTTATAATGCACAGACATATACATTTCATCAATTTTATTTCATTTGAATAATGAATATAACCATATCTCATTACTTTATAAAATAAGGTTACGAATAAAATATTATTTGATCCTTTTAAATGACTGTTCGAGTAATTGATGTGTTCATGAAAACCTTGAAACTGTAATAAAGCGGCTTTGTGTGATCAGAACCGTAACATCGTAACGGAAGCTCATTCTTTAACGTTTGTCGCCTGTGGCGTAGCAATTATTTTACGTGTGTGCGGATTGTTTCATGCTTCACGAATTTCTGCAAAAGCATTTAATGTCTGTTTCATTTATGATAATGAAAAGGTGAAATTTATATCACTCTAATTATTCAATGAATCTTAATTATGTATATCTAAAACCATACGACTTTTAGCGAATCGTATAATAATAAATTTCTCATTTATTTCAAATACTGAAAAATCATAAATAATGAAATAGATCATGGAACTTCTATTCAAGTACATAGAGTTTCACTGTATACTTAAGATTATGAGGGGAAGAAATAGAAATATAGTATTTAACGTATGGTGTCTGTTACGATTACATGATACCTGTACAAATATCTCATGTTCTTACATTATCGATAAAAATATTTCTACATCTTCTTGCCATATTTACTAACTTGTTCTGTAAAGTTATTTTTGTCAAACTTTGTGCAAGACAATTTACCATTAGATAAAGTTGTGCAAGGAAGAAGATTCGCTGAAACAATGCAATCGACGTTCAGTATCTTCGTTCTAGATCTTTCATAACAGGCGTCTAGTTCCTGTAGTCACGAAAACGAGAGTAAAAGCTGCTTCGTACCAAACAGAGAATGCCAAACTATCGCAATGACAGTTCTATCGTCGCGTGATTTTGCATAAACTCTCTGCAATCGTTCGATCTTCCTAGGAGACCGCTTTCTAATACGAATATTCTCAGTAATCATTATTATTTGCTAGAACGATGTTGTTAACAATGTAAATTGCCGTGGTGAACATATAATGAACCATTTAATACGAGTTCTATTTATTCTGTAACTATCTTCACATCTTTTGATTATACCCATAATCATCTCAGTTTAACATAATAATCATTATTCGTTTATGATCACTTTCAGTAGGAAAAAAATAGGAAATATCCTGCATTGAAGTCATTGTATATACTAACTTGTTAGATTTTATAATTAAAAAGTGTTAGTATTATAAATTCATCTTTTCACGTTTAATCTCGCGTATTATTATTCATGATTAATAAAAAAAATAATTCTCCCACAAGCTAAAAAGAGTTTAGTTCTGACGGGTAATTATGGAGAATTCTTAAAGTATTTTATATCTTTTTGTGAATATATTAAGCATTAGGTGCAACATTATGACAGTATTTACCTTAAAAAATTGAACTTTGTATTTCCATTTCCACAGGCTATTGTAATATGCAAGTAAAATGATAATATCGTAATACTTGCTACCACACACAACTATTAAAATTCCTGTTATTTTGTACACCATGTTATATATCATATTGTATACCTATTCAATAGACTGCTACACTTACAGTATTTTACGTATACTCTAGTATACAGTGCATAATGTCAGTTATAAAACATGTTGGAGAAACTGCAGCAGGATTCAGAGTGCTGGAAACAGTAATAAAATTCAGTTTCACCATCACTCTTTCTTAATATTTTCTCATAATAATACCTTCGTAACATCGTTAGTTTAACAAAGTTGAATAGGTAGCTCGAAAGTATTTAGTTAATTGTTAGTCTCGTCAAATGGTGTACAGTTGACTGTTTCCTAACGCAAAACTTATAATAATCATATCGATGTATATGTAAGAGGAAAGTAACCTTAAGTTCATAAACGTTACTCGCAAACTTATTGCAAAGAGTGTTGCATCATATGCGTCGCCATTAATCTTTGAAAAGATTTTTGTTTTTTATTATGGCATGGTCGAAGTAATTAACACACTTTAAAGTGAGTCGATTTTACTGTTAGAACTATTTAAGGAAAGAATGTAACGTTAGAATGATCAAATATGATAATGAAAATGTGTTGCGTGTAGCATAAAAATGATAAGTAGAGATTGATACTATTAATTGAAGCAGTTGTTCATTTGCATATGATGTTGATCGAAGAACAAAACTTGAACACAAATGTGGAACGTAGGCGGGGTAACCTAGAGTAGTAAAAAGATCGACAAAAACTTTCACTTCCGGAATAGTTAAAGAAAAAGAAAATTTTTTTGTAATAACACTTGTTTAGTACAAACTGGGCTATCATACGATTATAATGATTTTTCTTTTCCAAATTGAATTTCTTATAAGGTATGAGTCATTTCTTTTACGTCATGCTACACTTTCAAATTCATATATCATCGACAGTTTTTCAAGCGAATACAAAAGTTTCTAAAACAAGGTCAATCAGAATCAGTCATTTAGAATTTGCTTCTTTACCTTTTAAAAGTATTTGAAGTGTTGGCTATAAGTGCCGATATAGAATCATAGCTTTATAATGACTTAATTGCTGCTAATTTAATTACATTTTTACGATATCAGAAGCTGTGAAGGTAGAAGAAGTTGCGGTAACATGCTATCAGTCATAATAAATTATAGGTTTCTTACAATTAGTAGTAAGTAACCTTGCTTTTTTTTCTATGAAAATAAATGTGAGGAAAAACTATAAAATATTTGCACATCGAGATTACAATCCTGTCTATCTCATAAATTAGTTTAAAAATCTTTCGTACAATTTAAAATTTAGATGTAATGCACATTGATTGTAGTGATATGATATCACTCTTCATATATTTTATACTTAATATTCAATTCGGCGAAGATATTCAAGATCAAACGACTTTTACAGAATTTCAATAAATTTATGCGATTAAATCTTGTAATCGATCATCAGTAATTTTAAACAACCTCTAACAAGATTTGTGCATTCGCTTCGGCAGATAAATATAAAAATATAGTAGATTGAAAAGAAGGAAAATAATTATTGATGATAGCAACGTTTGTTGTTACGCCAACAAAACAATACGAAATATGAAACAAACTGTATCTGTATGTAAGCTAAAGTTAATGTCTGTAGATAATTTGAACAATATTTGCTAACCTTTGTGCAATTACAATGCTCTAGCATCAAGATAAGGCGCTGTCAATACATACATATATACATTGTGATTTAAGTACCTGTCAAAACGATATATATCTTGTATGAATAGTTTCCATGCCCCCAATCCAACGTAAGATTGACAGTTTCTTATGCAAATAAGCTTACATACATAAGCTTATTGTTTACGAAATATTAATAGCAAAAAAATGATTATTAAGATATTGGAAAAATATATCTGTTTCAAAATATCTTTGAACAACAGTACATTGCAACAATTAATTATTAAAATAAATATTAAATTAACTTTAATACCTACTTTCCAAACTATGAAGTGCATTTTGTAGGAACGTGTGATGGTAGTTATCTGTAAATTATGGACAATCTAATAATTATTACCATCTGGTACTTATACTTTTACTTCTGGAAAAATTATAATCGATGAATCTTTCTCCTTACATAATTATTTCCGCAACACACGTAAGAAATGAAGTTGTGTATGTCTTCTGGCGGATATTTTATTTTTGTTCGAGGATAACCTTGTGTAACTTTGTGATCGTTTTGGAACTATTCCAAAAAAAAAGCAAGGTAAAGTCTTTGCGGCTCGAAAAAAGTTTGACGAAACGTGTTTATACTTCTCAGATCGTAACCTTGACCTATCGTTGCATAATTAGTAAATGACAAATTTATGTTTATAATAATAAAACATGATTCTATATATATTGAGATATAGATTCTTAATTTACTTATTACTATCTTTACGATTTATATAAAAAATACCAATGAATTTATCTTATTCAGTGGTTCTATAATATTATAACACGTCCTCGGGCAGTAGCATATATATGACTAACTTATTAATAATTTTCAACGATTTTACGAAAAAATATTATTTTATCGCGTTTTTTTTTTTCAATAAAATTCACTGAAGGTACAAAACAGAAAAATGAATACCGTTTCACTCTCCATTAACCATTCAGTGGTATTAAAGTTACGCGTGAAATAATACGTACACAGTTATGCTTTTTGCATTTCTTGTTATCTGTTTCATACAGTCAACGATGGCGATATTTCATTGCTGATAAGCGTTCAAAGCAACAGATTCAAACGTTAATGGAGATTAAATTCTTTCATTGCCAATAATTCCAAGCGATCTGAATACATTTCATAAATACCTTTCTTCGTTTAGATCGTATTAAAACGAAAAAAAAAAAAACAAACAGTAATGTTATCAGTAGACAGATATTTCCATCGATAAGAAAATTGATCTAATTATTATTTTATAACTGTGCAATTTGGGAAATCTGGGGCAAATTTAAGATTTCATTGTTTAGAGAAATTACTAAAACGTATGTTTTTGTCATCTTTTTCAAGTTTGAAATGAAATTAGTGTTTTAAACCAAAATTAGTTCAGTGTGGAATAGTGTACTTTCTCGACCAGTTTTCATGTGACCGTAATATGGTGTAAAATACGCGGACGTATTGCTTTCACTGGTCGTCGTCGAAAGCAATCATCCAATACGCGCAGGTCATCCATGTCGTACACTCAACGAGATGAAACGTAACTTTCATCTTATAGCGGATATTCAGCAGTTACATCCTACTAATGAATGCATTTTCTCAATATAGAAATCTAGAAATGTATCTAGAAATCGTCCCAAAAGAATGAGTTGTAAATAAATATTATATTAGTAACATTATAACTGTTGGTTATTGGATATATTCGCTACTAGTCAAATTAATTTTTCCAAACTGTTTCTAACAATTTAAGAAAACAATATACTTCGAGTTCGTACTTTACCTTGCAACCAGAATGAGAAAGTACTATAAAATAATCCTCATAGAGTTTCAAATTGCCTCAATTAAATGGGAAAGAAAAGAGCTACACTTAATGTGGAAATAATTTATACTTGCCTAATAATAACGAAAGAAGATTGTATTATAATTCTTACATTATCGTGATATAACACTTCTTTGCCGTATTATATTTCATATACAATAGGTGTGCGAACATTTACTTTCGAGCCATTATTTTGCATATATATACATTATATAACAAAAATTTAACGTATAGTTGTTACAGTTACGCAATTACGTTGCTCGTTTGGAAGGACAGAAAACACAAGTAAGTGTACTTTCATGTTATGGTACTATAATAACCATAAAAAGATGCTTTACCGCACACGTAATGTATTACAAAAAGTGAAGTGATACTAGGCAAGAAGATGTATGTGTTTGCCCTCAGTAGATGCCTGCACACGAAAGTAAGAAAAAAATGTTTATCATGAAAGAGTCATTACGAAGTTGTTTCCGTGAAATCAGAAGTAACTAGTCGACGATGACAGATGAAATCTATAAGTTTGGCGGACACGTGATACATACTCGGTTCGTGTTTATAATGCCCCTTACTTCGGATGCCGATTGCGCAACGATCCACAAGTTTGACACGTTTGAATTTCTCCCAAATCGTCCTCACTCACATCGCATCATCGATACGGAATGTATGAAAAGCTTTCATTTCTGACACCGGGTCTAAAATATAGGCTTTAGATTACACTGTCGACATAATGAAGATATATGAATGTAAAAACGTAAAATTAAAACGCAACAATCAGAGATGATGCATTTATAAATTACAAAGTGAATCACGATAGCACGAATACGAAAGTATATGTATAAATTGAAATAAGAATTTCGAATTAAAAATAAATTACAGAAAGTGGAGTACGAATCGAATGTCTGTGCATCGAATAGTCTAGTAATTATATTTCAAACGCATACATAAATATAATATGGAAAAACGTGTCATATTATATGTAATTTTATTAGACATTTCAGTTTCGTTAAGACATGAAGCTATCGTTAAATAACGCTAACATAACACGAAAGTTCGACTTTCTCGTTATATAATTTTTCATAAATTTTATTTAATGCTCCGTTCAATTCGCACATTTCTTCGTGTATCTGTAATATTTTACATTCCAATACTTGTAAATCTATATTATACATAAAAAAACAAATTCGAATTTAACTGCAAAGATAATAGAAAATATATGTATCGATCACTCTAAAATTGTACTAAGAACGATTACATTTATTTTCATCGTTATATTACTACGTTATAACATATGAAATATTCATGATGAAATAAGCTCTTATCTATAAACATACAAATGCTCGTATTAAAAACAAACATGTAACTTAACATAATGAACGACGTATACTTCAATGACTGCATCATATTAATAAGTTGAGATGACCTCGGTCTTTGAAAAAAATACTGAAGGACAGCTTATGACCCTGTTGCTAGAAATGCGGAGAAAATTATACATGGCTACTGACATTGTAGCATATCGATAGACCACATTCTAACCTGCAATCTTCCGCAATCCAGGGTATAAGCTGAAGAATTTATCCGTTGATATTCACGTGACTGTTAGCTGGTTCTATCCTGGACGAGCTTCTATGAAGATTCAGGAGCCTGGCATCGAAGGCGCAGTAAATCATGACTGCGGATCTAATGCTGAATAGGTCAATATACACCTTCCATCATATTGTACTTTATCTTTTGCTTTCACATGTATAAGTGTGCTTATAACTGCATTAATAGCGCATAGTGTCACTTTACGAAGATACTTATACGCATATGCACTCTCTTACATACATAAGTCGTGTGACGGTTAAAAGACATTCGTCCTATACACACTTTCCAAGAGATTCTTCTGAAGAGACCATAGACTATTGTTGCAACGACCTAATTGCATAAAATCATCAATCGTTCGTAACTGTTATCCGGTAGAATAAATTTTACCATCAGACGACGCACCTTCGAATTATCGAAAGTGGTAAATAGTCTGCGCGATTAGATTCGTTAGAATCTCATCCTTTTTGCCATTTTCATACGCGCTCTTCAAATTATACGATTTGTTCTAACATTCGATTTCGTATAACCGCCAATTTAATTGGATATTTATATCAATTACTTGAATAGAAATTATCGCTTTGATTTTACTCTCAATAATATATCGAGCATCTGAGCTCGATGTTAAACGAACAAATGGAAAATCGGCAAAACTTTTCTCATTTCCAGATGAAGTTGGTGCGGTGTTGCATCACATATATTGCCATTGCACAGTATGCAAAGTGATACGTAGTTTCGCTTCCCTGCTCCGATCGCACTCGCATAATTGACAAAATTATTGTGAATAAATCACGGAGAGCATCAATAACGTTGACTCGTTGTATGTTGTGCAAACACATAGCACTGCTTCCTAGTTTCTCCTTCGATCGAACGAAGCAGTGCAGCTTACTAGTTTATCGTGGAACACGAGCTCGTCGTTTATACAATAGTTTTATTATAATGCAACCGAGGTGAGGAGAATATGAGAAGGTTGATACCAACCTACTAGTGTCCTTGCATTCTTGACAATCGCCGTCCCAAATGCCAGGACGCTCCTTCTTCTTTTCTTTCACCTTCATAGAGATGAACCTTAAACCTCAATATGAGAAGTTCGCGCTTGGCAGAATGGGATCCTGATCGCCACCGGATTAACAGACGCTTCCAGTGACCTTTGTATATTGCCTCGTGCCAGGTTAAACTATGTGATTATAGTCACGTGCAGAATGCTGTTCCTTTAACCTTAGCGCTGCTTTGTGCATCGCTGCAGAAATCAACCATTGTTCCACTTAACTAGAATAATACTCCTGTTTACTGAACCTCGAAAAATTTAAATTATGATTTTATCGATTAGTATTCGAGTATGACTATTGGGTAATGTGAAAGAGTAATATATTTTATGATATATTTGAATTGCAATACTATTCTCATTATCAATATTATCAATATCATTTAATTATCGTTTCGTTAACTGCCTTGCGAAATTTATATATTTTGGAGCCTGGGAGCACTACTCCGTAATATTTGATTTTTGCGAAATATATTGTATCTGCGCGTTTTCCTTCTGACAGTATCATCTAAATAGATTATTCACATTGTTAAAAATTGTCTAGTACATGAAATTTATCTTATTTTAATCACCGCAATAAATTTAAAAACGTGAGTCACCGATGACTAACGTGAAAGGGAACGAGTTGACATAGAGTTCTAAAATAAATTACGCCAAGATACTTTGGTTCGTGTAATTAATGTAAAAAAAATACTTATTCCTTGTTTATTCATTAATAACACAATTTGAAAATCAAACAATAACAAGTGGCAATTTGGATTATCCTGTTCCAAGAACGACGTATTATTCGGTCCAACGATAAATGATTTATGACTGTATCTAAAACAGACATTATCAACAGATCTATTCATGACATTTGGTGTAATGAACATTAGCAGACAACACAATATAACCAGCGTCGTCGATGGCTAGTCGATTAACGAGATAATAAGCCAACGACTCGTCAGCCAATGGCTCATAATGAGGAATCGTGCGTAATGATCGTACGTGAATGACATATCAACGACAAGACAATCGTATAAGATCGAAGCACTTGTTATGTCGACGGTATAATAAATCCGTGAGCTGTGCAAAAAAATTCTACAATTCCTGAAAATGACAAGTAGAAAGTACATGACGAGTGTACAAATCGGAATCAAAGATTTAACAAGTTCTACAGTTCGTAATAGTATCCATTAAATTACGTGTATACTAATTAAAATTAGAACAGAGTGCTGTCAATTCGATGAGACATTCATTAAATCCCCCTGAGAATTCACGGGAATTTAAAAAGGCAAATAGAATCCCCACTCTTATATTAATATATTATCATATTTAATAATATGTCATCAATATATTGTCCAGTGTATCATGTAGTACAAACTTTTATAATTTTCTTATTATGTTACAATTGTTCTAATATTAAAATAAGTAAATAAATAAACGTACAATAAAAAATACCATAATATATCTTATGATTAGTATAAACAATAGAGTGATAAGACTCATATACATAGACATATTGCAATACATTTTTAAAATAGAAAAATGTAACAAATGATTTAACATTTAACAAAAATGCAAAAAATATACGTTAAGAAGAAATACAAATATTTTATATGAAGAATAAATATTGGAAATAATAATATTCTGACAATGTAAAGAGCAGAGAGAAGATAGCACCGTTGTGTAAATCTGGCACAATATCGAACATCGATCGCATGATTGTGCCGGCATTTAGGAGAAAACCTTTTCACCCGGCGCTCCCTCGACTAACGGATAGAACAGAAATCGCTCGTTTCATGCTTTGGTACCCTGGCTACCATTCTGTACTACGTTCCGTTGCGAAACGGCGAAAAACCAAATCTTGCGCTGACTTTTGTTGTCGAGCTAGACTTTCGATCATCCGGCAAGCAAATTACGATCTGCCAGATTATTCGGTTTGTGGTTTAACCGCGAAACCTTTAGAAATTGCACTATTAAGAAAACAGATCAAACCGTGCAAGCAAATATCTGTGAAAGCCTTGTTCTTACAATTTGTGAATCTTGCTATTAAAATATCGATCTGTCTAACAACAAGTGATAAATTCAATTAGATCTTAATCCATAATAATTTCAAATGAAACGAATTATATTTCGATCTTCGACAGAAGAAAGTTTACGTTTGTAAGAAATGTGACGAATGATAAATTTTGTAGCTAATAATTTAAATTATATTTATATTTCATTTATTCTATTACGCTTATTAAGCTTGTTATTTATTATTATATTATACTTCTTATATTTACCAATGGAAATTTATTTTAATATTCTTGTTACCAAAGATTTCGGTACTGAATATTCTTCATTATTGTACTTATTGTTATTATTAAAGTTTTTATTATATAGCTTTTATGATCTCAGGACATGGTGTTTCTTTTGTAAGATAATAATAGATCAATAAATATAAAAATATTCTACTATTATGTATTTTTTAAAGACCAGTCATTTTGACTGGCTTTGGTAGAGATAGCTACGTCTCAAATGCCGGTAGTTCTAGTGTTAAAATATAAATACGTAGTTATATTATGAAATTCATTGTATATTCTGTAGATTTATTTATAGCTCCTGAAAGATACGAAATTAATTAAAATGCAAAACAAAGTTCGCGCCATGAAACATTAATCGTTTAATCACCCAAGAAACGTTCGTTCCCTCGCAACACAAGAAAATTTAATATAGTAATATCGAAGGTCTCGATCTTTGAACAGATCTTCATTTAATCATCAATTCTTCAATCTTCAATAAATATATAATTTATCTTTTTAGTATAATTAGTCGTTGATCGTCACAGCAAAAAAACATTTTAAAATGACTCGTCTAAACGGCGTCACTTGCGAATAAAAAGTACAGCAGCTGCTAAAAGTTTTCAGCCAAGGTGTAATTTCATTATAGCATTCAAATAAGGTGTCTTGAAAGCGAAGATTTGCTGTTTCAATGGAGAATGTACTGATATGGAGAATGTAAAAGATATAACGTTATTAAATATTTTGTAAGAAGAATTTCGTTAACGTCTAATTTGAATAGAAATCGAGTTACAAGTTGATTGAAAACTTTTGACGCTCACTCTACGTGTTATTAACACGTTTTATCCTTCGCGATAAGATAGATAATAAAAAGTGATAAATCTCAATATAAGTATCAGGCTTAAAAATAAAATTACATCTTGCTCTTCATTTACATAATTTTTCACTATCACTTTTTACGTAACAGCCTATCTAGATACAATTGTACAAATTCAAGCTAAACCTTTAGCAGAAAGTATTAGAAATGGAAAAAAGAAGAAATAGAATTTCTTACTACTGAAGATGTTTACGAAGCATCGAGCCAAGTTCATTGCCTGAAGTTGTACAAATATTTCCATAAATACAACACCTGAATTATGTATATCTTTAATATATCTCGAATTTCAAATATTCAAACGCTTTCATGTGTTTTCGATAATTCCAGACAAATAAATTCCTTAATTTCGACAGACTTTCCAACGCACGTAAATCGACCACTGCCATAGGACTCGGCTGGTACAGCCACAGTGACTAAACACAAAGTGTTTCGTTCGTTCGAATGTACTCGTGACGTATCGAGTGATGCAATTAATCGATGATAACTATAATTAAGAGAAACTCTCGTTAGAAGTTTTATCGAGATACCTGACCTCACAGGTTATAGTGGCGATCTACCGCGTCGGAACTCGAGTCACCGCAAGTATTGGCTCCGTTTTCACGATTTCTGGATTCCAAAGCCGTCGCCGGAGCAACAGCCACGGAGCACATTTTTCTTACTTGCGACACGAAAGCAACACGTTGCGAAATAGAACAGTGACATAAGTATTATCCGATGTTTAGGCTTCCGATTTCACCAGCCCTTTCATCTCCAGGTGACAAGGATTCACATTTATCTTCGAATGTTCTTTATCCACGAGCTATAACGAGCTTTACTTGTCTCTGACGACTGAGATTACAGCCAGTGATATCGTTTAGATACAATGGAAAGCTGAAACCGTACGATTAATTGGCTTTTTGTTCGGCTTACTTGGAATAGTGGAATTTCTACGGGAATATTTTCACTTTTATTCTACTTATGGTACGTTCGAACCTCCAATATCCGAATTAAAAATTTCTGCTATAAAATGTGTTCAAATCAAACGTTAATTTAAATGTAATTATTCTAAATGTATTAAAAGATAAATCTCTTAGAAGCTAAGCTGATCAACTGTATTTTTTATGCAGTTATCAGTGTTATATTATCGGAATACGTAATTAATATTCAACATATCTGAAAGATATCTCATTTTCATAAATTTATTTATCATAAAGAGGTAGCATGAATAATCCCAAATAATAGTGCTTTACAATTGTCGCGTCTCTATGTATCTCGATTTATAGAATTAATACGATATCTTAGCGATTTAACGTTTCATGATGTATTAAAATATGTCATTCTGAAACATAGACTTCTTAAATATAAGGGAAATTACTTTTCCAAGAATGTAAAAAAGCTTAAACATATAGCGATGCCACTTTTTACATTAATTTCGCTAAACAATTCACAAATCCATGCTTTCAATCCACTCTACAGGCAAATTTCGCGTTCGCAAAAGCAATCACGCTTGACTTATTACACGGCTTAAGCAATTACCCGTTAAGTCTTTTAATGAGACACTTCAATTAAAGGTAGTCGTAATTGCAATCTGTGTGTTATTGCCGGTATACTAATCAGAAACACAACATAGAAAATGGTGATTTATCGTGCATCTTGAAATTTCAACATTCACACTGTTCGTCACTGTATTATCCTGCGAATGATCCTGTCTCTCTCGATAAATTATGATACTTATTTACACCTACTCGTATCGTTCCAAGCAAACAGGCTGTGAATACGCGAAACCGCTACACGGTGTCTGTAATTGATTACCTCCGTAATTTAATTACGATCATCTGGCTGATGAGTTGTACATTAAACGAAAGCGCGAGCGCTCTCTAACCAACGATCAAGTTCGTATGTTTACGTAGCCGTTCGTCAGATTCGTGCCAGCGGACTGGACAAAACGACAGCCACATGGGTATGACGAATCGCGCCACACTTGATTGACTGTCATCCTCTTTCGAAGGCAGTGAGAGCTCTTAAGGACTATAGGCAACCGGCTTTCTTGCGTGTTTGCGACCAGGAAGGGATCTTACCGAGATTACATCGACATCTTGAAATATTTCCGTGTCTTTCTGAGACGCGTATAACAACACAGTGCGCTGACCACGTGAAAAAGAAGAAGTTTCACGCGGACGCAATGCTCGAGGAATGCACAGCCAGACGAATCTTTGAACGAGGTATAAGCGACCTCTCTAACAAGGGTTTCCGTGCGCGCGTAAAGAACGTTTTTCATTCGTCCTGAATTCCTGTTAATTGTACCTGACGTCCGGATCCAACGCAACTCTGCGGTTTTTTAAAGTTAGATGGTGGGATGAAAACGCATTACGATTATGATCGTCCGATGGTGTTTCGAAAGTGACCTATGGTGTTGCTTAAAAGAAATGGAATAAAAAGTATATTCCGTACTTGGAAGGGGCTTTATATAGCCGAAGGAAATTATCGTGGCGAATAAATAAGTTTTATGTCTCTTTGTTCTAATTGTATCTATAAACGAATATACACGAAATTCCACGCTTAATTAAGAACGCGCAAGGAAAACGTAATGGGGTCGCTGTCGTTGAATTTTTAATTGACAAGTGTAGGATTAGTTGAAGTAGGAAAATAGAAAAGCCGAGTCGTCATGATTTTCGCCTGTAATCGTCGAGTAATATCCACACTATCGCAAGCGTGAGACGTTCCATTCGGAAACCTTAGATCTATCAAATACGGTCATGGCTATTTCACGTTATCATCGCCCATTACAATCGTCGGTAGCGTTAGTTCATTTACATAAGCTATCTACTACTATTGTCGATTACTATTTCTTAATTACCGAGATAATCGAGCAGACGACCCTCGCGCATTGTTCATCCTCGTTTATACATCAAGTTGAAAATGAATCGCGTTCTCATCGATCGATGAATCAGAAGGACGAGGTTCCGGCACGTCGCGTCGTTCGGTTTTTTCCTCCAGTTGCTCCTTTTTCTCACGCTGCCTTCCTATAAATCACCGTGTTAGATAATCACCGTTGACTGCTAAGGAATTCGAGTAAAGTCTCGTACGTATTAGTCAAGTTACCTGAATTCAAGCCTGTTCAGCTCGAGTAACGTGATTTTCAAGGATAATGGAAAATAAAAAACAGTTATACATAGGTATATATTTAATATACTTATTTAAAATATCAATTATAATCATAAACATAATGCGAACTAAACGAGCAACCAGAGAATGCTCTCGCTGCCGCTTTATCTTCTCATTCGTTTCGTTTTTACTAACTCTTAAATACGCCTTTAAGAATAGCTGGTGGTAGTAAAAAGCGATTCACGGCAAACCACACGCGCTACCTAATTATTACAAACTGTACGCGTATCTACATGAAAGGTAGCCATGCGCATGGTATACAATCGTCGACTAATCTACACGACGATATCACTGCTGTATTTGCAAGACGACCATCTGCAAAGTATAATCCTCGACGTGGAAACGGGCAAACAAAGAAGCTGGCATTTGAATGCCAGCGATTGGCATGATCGGGCAACAGACTTCGTGATCCTGCGAAATTGCGACGTCCATGCCTCTGCCTCTTTATTGCTTCTTCGCCGGTAACGCCCGGATCTCGATCTTCGAGTTCGTGCATTTCGTTAATGAAGCGCTAGACATTCCGTTTCGTTTACCACATCGTATAATTGTTTGATGTATTCTCTATTATGAAAGTTGAAAAGGCTGCTCGGCGTATATGTATTAAAAGGCATTTGAGGTGTTCATTGAACATAGACAAACCAATTAAACCCTCCATGGCGTGAATAGATTCTTTAATTTCTACATATATGGTACGTGGAAATTCGATATTGTGTATTGTGTTATATTCGATATTGTGTATTATCAATCAAATCAGAAATAAACAGATATTGTTGAATAAACGAATATGGAGGTTGCTGTATCTAAGAGCAGGGACATCATCGAATCATTTGTAATAAAAGCGTATCTATGCGACGTTTTCTATTTGATGGCTTTACTTTCTCGTAGTTCGAGTTTAGCGATGAGTCAGAATAATTGTATTTTGTTCTAGTCTAATGTTCGTGCGCGCGTTTCTCGCGACGTAGCATTAACGCTACGCTTGCATCTATCGAGTCGGTATTACGACACTTTGCGTTTTCGTATTTTACAGAAGGGAAACTCGTCGAACTATGCTCCTGTGTATGTACGACGTATAGATAATGACTATTATGCATACAATAATAGGGATGTTACGAAGTGGTACCTACCAGTAATAGATACTCATCGTTTAACAAACTGAAGATTTTGAATTAAAGATATCTACGAAGTTTAAGTATATTTCTCTTGTGCAAGTATGCAAAAGAGTAATCGTGTATAGAATGATTGGATAATAGTAAAAATAGGCTTCGTTCCTGCGTAGATTAAACGTGAAGATAATTGATTCAAGTTAACAATTAATGGTCGTGTCAGTGAATTATTAAACGTAATTAATGTTTGCAAGATAGATTTCAATAGGACGTTACGTACAGAAATCATAATAAAGGAAACATTTACATTAAACGAAAAATGATATCATTTATAACATTATCTCATTTAGTAAAACTCGTTTGCTGCAGAAGAGTATGTATTAATATTTGCTTAATAATAATCGAATCAACTTTTAATGATGTTAGAGAGGTAATAAATTTACTGGACGTTTCATTATCAAATATTGATCGTTAAAAGTAGTTAAATTCTGTTTGCTCGCGATCATCGAGCGATAAATTACTATGTAAATGTAATTGAACAAATCTGTGTTGTAATAACGTAATCGTTTTATTGTAACAAAGTATTTTCTTTTCCTTACAGGTAGTCTTTCGATAATGAAATTGTTACTCTGATTGCCAGAACTGACATTTTATTTTCGTGGTAAATATTCAATGTAAACTTGTTCAAATACATAATTTCCAAACTATTTGATTAAAGATACTTTTTATTAAAGCGTGAAGAATATTTATAGTTAAGGAAGGTAACAATATTTCTGACGCGAGAATACTTGAACAGTAAATGGTTAATGGAAGTTTACAGCCTAATATTCTTTCCATAAAGATCACTGCATTAAACACATCTCTACGCATTCCGTTTAAACATAATCGTGATATATGTAGTTCAATTTTTCATTTCCTTTAATTAAAAGTTCCCAAGTTTTAGAGAAATTAATGTGACATGTTTAATATAGAGACGGTAACATTTCCTGATTATTTCTTATAAGAAACAAACATTCATTATACAGTACTATCAACTGACATTAAAATTATAGAAATAAGTGCATAGTTACTAAATAAGTCTCCAGAAATGAAAGTGGTATAGGTAAAAAGTGTTGGAGAATTTAACTTCATTAAGGGAATACTTCCGTGTTTCCATCCACAAACTGTATGTAATATTCCAATGAAGTAAGATCGATACTTTCCATTAAACTTGGATGCCTAGAATAGTGTTGCCCAAGACACTTAAGTAAACTGATTTGCTATACAAAATATAAATGGATCATACCGAAGTTCTAATGAAAAAAATAATAACTAATGATAGTAGTAAGTGAGTTGCGATGATAATTAGCTTGAAACTGAAACAAATTATAAGTAGATTACGTTGATTGTATAACATATCTATATGATATAAAGTTATGTTAAATATGTGTATCATTTAAGAGAAAATGATATTCTATTTTTACGTAAGTATTCCAAGATTGTATGTTAAATTTTGAAATTGAAATTTTCACTACAAGAGTGCAAGCAGTTCTGCGCTATTATTTTTATTAAATATTTTTTGAAGATTAGTACAGAATTTAAATTAAATTGATAATTTCATGTATGATTTAAGATATATTCAGAAACGTCATGTTTTACATTTAAATATAAAATCTAATAAATTAATAAATACATATTTTTATAACAATCGATCATGTTACTAATTTGAACAATGAATGGTACAAATATGTCTATGTAAATAAATTTTCTCTTGGTACAAGAAAATTATTCGCTGCTCTGTAAGTTTTAAAGTATTTGAGATTCTGATCATTATTAAAAGTGTGATCATTAGTCGGTAAGTTTGCTTCCTTTTATCTCTACATAGGAAATATTTATAATGCCCGCACTACAGACGAGTATGAATCACAGACAGGTCTCTATGATAATTCCTATGTTCGCCGTAACAAATCGCAGAGGGCGTAAGAAACACACTAAGTTTTCCGCAGGTCGGTATTTCAGCATCTGAGATACAAAGTCTCATTAACGTCACGTCTGTCCTGTCTTTAATCAATGGTTGAACATTCTTGCAGGGAATATATTTATCTACCTTTGAATCATACTCAATCGATATACTTACTAAAGTGCCATCTACTAGCAAGATATTCAACATCTCGTTGAATATTTGTACTCAATAGTTAAAGTATCTTTCGTAGTTTCAGTTTAGTATCATTGTTAATTTTGAGTGGGTAACAAAGTAAACATAATTGCTTTTAAATAAATTTCATCTTTTATTAAGAAATATGATGTAAAACTTGATAATAAATTATTAAATATTAAATATGGTACATACATAAATATGTTGTTTTCATAAATACTTAATATAAATATAAATATGTCGTTTTTATAAATAGCTAATCTAAATAATAAATACGTCACTTAGAAATAGGTCTACGGTATAAATACCTAATCGATAATACTGAACAATATATAACTTATTACAATTATTGTCTTTCATTGATACCTATTCACTAATACGATCAATTATTAGGAAGATAATTTTCCTAGATAACTGATTATCACAAATTGCACCCGAGAATTCTTCGAAAAGGCACTTCAAAGAGGTTCATGTTAATAAATAAATATTTTTCTAAATAAATAATGAATAGATAATAAATACTAATTCTAATGCTCGATGATCGTAATAAATAATGTTCATGAATAAATAAATTAAGTAACATGATGCCATTTCTACTGCGTTTCGCAATTGTCAGGTTATCTCGAACGATTTTATCACAGCTGACTTTAGCTGTTGTCGTTTATTAGTCATGCATATTGTGACACGACTTTGCTTCCCCCGACGATCGGAATTCTATGTCGTAAACTCTCGATCAATCTCGCTCTTAATCAAATATCTTAAGGGAAAATCGCGATAAGTCATATTTTTGGCCCTTCGCTAGAGAGCAATTTTCAAATTTGAAACACGCCATCAATTAATTCCATTCGAACGAAACTCACCTCCTATTTCGTTTCGGGATTAAAATTTCTCCATAAATAATTCAAAAATATCGATTGTCATAGCATCAGTCAGGCTTCTGATTTTTGACAAAATGTAAGAATTCACTCTTCAAAGAATTATGGTTTCGAACCTAGCAATTTGTTTCCTTCTTCGACTTGTTCTTACTGAGATACTTTCCTTTAGCTAAGAATTAATATGAAAATTATGACAACAGACCATGACTTATCACGTTGCTCCCATGTGATCTTCAATTGCTGTTACAGAAAAAGGCAACTCCACTTCACAGTAATCCGAGTAAACCGTGAAACAGCAGTCGAAAATCAGCCAAAATTAAACCCACTTTTCAAACGTTTCCAACACGAGACCTTCCTTTTTCCGTCGCAATAAATACTTTTTAAATTGTTAATTACAAAAATATTAAAACCGCCTCCTCATTACCGCAAATCCCTCAATTGCGTTCATCGTATCGTTTTCGTCGAACCTGTTATCGACTGTCGCAAATAAAACGTTCGACATTTTTACTATCGAATTCGAACGTTATTATCAGACGTTTCCTCCGGCGCTACTTAATAATTGAAAACGTGCCTCCAAGCGTGAAGATAATCTCTGTACTTGAGAAGCACGCCCCAGTCACGAATAAGTCTTCTAGTATCGTCCTCAGGGTTTCGTTCTACCTTGCTCATGATGCTCCTTTCTACACGCGATGGAATCCGAAGAGACGGCAGGGCCACGATATTGCTTTCTACTTCGCACAGCATCATCATCAGGTAAGACTGCGTCGTCTTTAGAGCTTTGTATTTTTTCAAACTCATCTCGTCCTCTAACAATTCCTCGAACGCTACCGCAAATTTTTGAAGATCCGTGTGCAACTTTGGAAAGTGATTGACGATCTGCAAGAGGAATTAAAATCGTTTGTCGTATCTCTATCGATGACTCATAAACGTAAGCAATATAAGAGAACCTATAGTTACAGCTA
Organism: Bombus pyrosoma; assembly: GCF_014825855.1. Classification (NCBI taxonomy): domain Eukaryota; kingdom Metazoa; phylum Arthropoda; class Insecta; order Hymenoptera; family Apidae; genus Bombus; species Bombus pyrosoma. The sequence goes on along the minus strand of NC_057770.1, from coordinate 8,752,017 downwards.
CGTTGAAATTGATTCTTGAAAGATAGTATACGTTAATAGAATTTCTGTTTGTAATTCTCAAATCTTGTAGAATTACTTTAAATCAAGCAAATTTTAGGTCGCTACAAAAGATATCTATTTTTTTTATCGCTTTAGGTTCTAATACGAATTAACTAAATTTTAACGCAATATATTCTTTTATGTAACACACCTGCTATATTAATCTACTCCGTTCATACAACATACGCACGCGTATACAATTTAATTTCCCCTATACTATGTTATACGATATTGTATTTAAATGATACCATTACCTAATCTGTTGCCGAATTCATAAAATTGCAATGTACATAAAATTACAATATTAAAACGTAATTTCGAGCTGTGTCATAACTCAGCGATGATGGCTTTATCATCGAGTCAGTAACAAAAAGATAGCATTTTAAAAATTCAGTCACTCAAACAATCCATCAATGGATTACGTATCAATAGATCGATCACGATTCTGTCACCTGTTTCACACTTCAATTAGTCTAAGAAATCTTTTCCAACGGAAGATAGAAAAAAGCGAAGCACGCGACGTGTAAAAAGAATCGATATCGTCTGTCGTTGGAACGTGCCGGTGTGAAGAAAGAGAAAAGAGCGGCGGTATACATCAGGGAGTACCCTGAACGTTATCACGGATGCGTTATCAGCGTGCACGCATCGTTCTGGAGGACAAGCGCGATTACGCAGCCGCGCGACCCGGCTAACATGAGCAATCGTGTACACCGAATACGCCAAGTTGCATTGCGCGCGCAAACCTCGAACAGCCGCGCACGCTTCTGTTTCCCTGCTACTTTATAATAATTACCGTCTCATTAAAATTTGTTATTTAACGTTACGTTAATTAATTGCAACATCGGGATGCTTGGTCAATTGGCCTGGCCGGTGAAAATACGCGCGACCAGCAGCTCTCACCTGTCCTCTCGCGAGTCCGTTGCGGCGCACCTTCTTTCTCCCCGTTTATCCGCGCGCCCCGAAGCTTTCCACGCTCGATGAATATTTATGCAAGGGGGAGCTAAATTAACCGCGTAAAAGAGAATCTTAATTAACCAGCGATACGAACGATAATTAGGTACACCTTTCGGAATGTTGGACACGATGATTCTTCTACTGGCGCGAAATCGTCGTTCTTCGGAGACGAGTAATCTCCTTCGCCTGTTACCGGAGGAATATCGACGAAACTTTTTAAATATCGTGCTTGTCGTTTGATTTTCGTACACTATCTATATATTCTGTTGCTTTCGAGCGAAGGGTGGCTGATCTCACTTAAGATATTTATGAACGAAGACAGTTTACGTAGAAAATAAAAATCTCAGTCGGAGATCTTTGCTTTGATAAGATGACAAACCGTGATCGAACTATTTTGAAGAAACTCTTCGCGCGTTATACTTGCTGGTTACATGGTTCTCTTCTAGTTTTGAAAATTATTGATCCTATTTGAAAAAAATTCAGGAATAAGAAATAATTGATAACGCGCTGGAGAAGATGAAGACGCAAACGATTCTCAGTCAAGTACTCTCGTTTTCGTATAAGCAAATTGACCGTGCGATTCTATTATTTCGACGAAACTTTTCGAACATTATACCGATTCTAATTCAACGATTCTCGAACAAGAACATTTATCTGAAAGATAAAACTGTCAAAGATCTTCGATTTGATAGAGAGACAAATCGCGGCTGAACTACTATAATATCGAACCTGGAACGTCGTACGGTCGATTTGACAAGCAAAAGGAAAACACGAAGAAGAAAGGACAGAAAATGTCCGAAATCAAACTCACCGTTTGCGAATTAGTGTTAGCCAGATTCTTAATCATATGCGCGTCCTTCTCGCCCGGAATCCAGTTCGGGATGTACTGATACTCTTCAACGCCGATTCGAACATTCTCGTACAGGTACTCGTAGTCTCGGCTCAAATAATCATTGATAGTCAATTCGTGTTGTAGCCTGAGATTTTGTATGCTGTTGCTGGTTTCTTGTTCGATGTTCGCGTCCAAATAATCGTCGATTTCTAGTTCTTCGCCACACGGTAAATGCCACATCGGTAAATTCGATCTGGTGTGTCTTCTTGGCGCTGCAGACACAGCAGCGAGTATCGAGATCAATAGGTAACCACGTGAGACGAACATTTTCGCGATTATAAATAATAAATTAAATAAGTTAAATATGTTTCGAAGATTTTGATCGCGTGGTATGTTGAACTATCGTAGCGCGTTCGTTCGCTGTAGCTTTTATCAATCGAAGCGTACGATTTGGCTAACGCGATGTTAGCGATTGGCGTGAGATCGTGAACTGAGATTGTCAAACTCTCGTGCTTCCAGCTTATATACGACATTGTGTAAACAATCGGACGTATATACGCACGCACGTTCGATGACGGGGTGGCGGCTTATGTTTTGTCCAAGTTTTTCGCCGCTCTGCTGAAACTCTTCTTCGAAGCGATTTTTTTTCGAAAATACGACCTACGCCCTGGCTGATTCACGTAACTCTCGTCGCGAAACTATCTGTAGTCTCGAACTAATCGTTACGGTAACGTTCGATAGTAATAAAGTTAAATGGTGTGAATTGCAATAAACTCTCTGATATTTTTAATTCCGTAATAAGATACGACGCGACGCGACGTAGCAGCTGATTAGATGTGTCATATCACCAAATGTTAAAATCGACGTAATCGCTTCCTCGTCATCGCATTCCGACCTACAAATTACGCTTTTTACGTTCCGCCTCTATGACGAGTTACCTCGCCTCATGAATAAAACTATTCTTTTATCGTTGTTTTTGCTTTTCTTCTGGAAAAACAGAAGTATGGGAAAATTATTTATTTTAATCGAATATACGAGCCGCTGCGTTAACTCCGCGGAACAAGAAGCGAGGACAGTTGATGAGATTGCAATCGAATGCTTTGGTATTTCAAAATTTCAAAAGTTTCAAAAAGTCCAGCTTTAATTACTTTGAACTGTGAAAGACTATGCTCGTACATATAGAGCCTAATGTCAGTGTAAATAATCTGGTCGCTAACGACACCTATGTGCTCACGAGTTATGATAAGTTATTGTAAAAGGAAACTAAGTTAAATTAAACTACAAGTATCGAAATCTATCGTCCGATTGTGAGAGTTAATAACCGTGAGAATAGAATCTCTTTTATTATTCTACAGTTTGTTTTAAAAGTTAATGTGTCACATAAATCGAGGGCTTCCTAATCTCGGCTAATCTTTCGTCAAATTTATCTGCATGACGTGTTCATATTGTGCATTTGCGGATTCCTACGGCTGTAGACGTTTCAATTTTCTCCGAAAAATCAACGACACCTGTCATCGATCGTGTAGAAGCATTCGCGAGTGCACCGGAAGGAAGAAGGCAGATGCGGTTCCGTCAGCGGTCTTCCGGAAATCTCAGTGCATTTTACGCAGGCGTAAATGCCGGTGTTTGTATTGTGATTCAAATGGCGAGGCTAGTAACAAACACTGAGTGCTGATGTTAAATCATAAATCTTACCGTGAATTAAACTACTTTTATTGATAAAACTGATATTACGTACATATACGTATACGAATAATTTATTTATTAACATTCTTGTGTCGATACGTTTAATAGAATTTTCGTATTAGCGTCGGTGTAATCCTATTTCTCACTGATTAATAAAATTTTCATTATATTATTCGTTATAATCATTCTCTCGCGTTGGTACATTTAATAATCAAACTCTTAATATCAGTATCACAGCAATATCATGACGTTCGTTTTATTATTAATCCTATTCGTAAATCATTGATAAATCTGCTATGCTATTTATATCGTTATATAAATTCCCTTGGGGCAGTGTTTCTCGTTTCTCTTGATACAATCTGAAGCGCAATTTATATGTAAAATTTAATTCTATTATTATAACTAATTTTCTTGCGCTGTCAGCAACTCCGTTATTAGTCTCGTTATCAGTGGTATTGGCAAATCATTGGCGAAGTATTTTCTCTTCTTCGCATTATTATTATCTGCGCCTGTAAAAATGATTCTCTCGTTGATACGCGTGAAATAAAATCTTAATACAACTGTCGAATAGTCGATTCACGTTTTTCTTAAAATACGTACGATACGAACGATCTGCTAAATTTTACGAGGAAGCTTCCTAATTTCAATCGAACAAAGACGTAAAGAAACAAGATCTCTCGTGCGAATGAAAATTAAATATAAATTCGAAACATCGGCTGCAGTGATTTTTCCAAGCGGAGCTTGCACCATATATTACCAAGATTCGCGGCAGAATAATACGTATGTACGAAAGCAGACGGTGCAGAAAATTGACGTCAAAGCGGTCAATAATTTCGCAACGGAACCCGAACAGCTAGTCTGAGATGATATGCATAAAAACTAGTGAATGAAGTCTTTACTCAACGTACGCATACTATACGTCGACGCTAATCCTACGTAATTCATCAAACATATGCCATATATGGTGGTACTATTATTAACCGGTCGGTCGGATTTGTCTGACTAAAATTGGATCTTCTCACATCAGATTAGACTAACGCCATACGGTATTCCGGGTATGATTGCGTACATCAGCATCCAGGGCAAACAAACAATACTACTGCGTATAGTAGGAACATTTGCGTACGAACATTTCAAGTTGTCGTCCATTATCAGAAATTTCGAACAAGTTATATAAATTAGGAGAGATTACATATTTTCAAGCTCGATTTTTTACGATTCAAATTAATACGATAATTACTGTACAGCTAGCGACACGAATGACTTTGTACTTTCAGCTTATCAAGCACTTATTAAATCAAATGTAATCTCGGAATGTAGATTGTTCGTTCTGTATGTCATCAATGATTAATAAGATTGTAAGGTAATTTGAACATTTTTTTAATCTGTCCGATAATTTTCCTTTTTCATAATAATTTTTTCATTATTATAGATAGGAATTATGAATTCTGTTATTTCTTTTTTGACATTTTCTCGTGCTTGTACGTCTCATCCCATGCAATATGACAAATTTTTATTAAAAAATAATTGATTTTTAAAAAAAAAAGCGATAACATAAGCGTTTGATATATGATTAGGCTGAATACGTTTGTTTAATTTCATACAGAAAATATCGATACTTTGATACTGACAATTGTTACATTGGAAAAATTGTTCTAAAAATAAACCATTACATGGGAACGTTTATGTGTGTATGGAAATAGTACTGAATATCGGTAACAGCTTTTCCATCCTTCGTGCACTCCTGATACCGAACCTGTACTTCAGGGTACTTTTCTAGTCGATAAAGGACTCCGAAGGGTTTAAAGAAAAATGATAACAAAAGATTCCATTGGGAAACCTGACAGGTACCAAATATAAGAATCTACTATACTATTTTATATCGCCAAAAATTAAATCACCAATGTGGAGGACTAGTCGTGAATAGGTATCGCGAAATATCGTTGTCGCAGTCCGTCAAGTATATTTGAAATAAATAAATATGCGTACAGGGAGTCATTGATACAATATAAAACTCGGATTAAATACTCGTTATTATTCGTCCCTGCAGATGCTCGGAGACGCTTGTCAATACTCGTTGATACTCGATTTGAACTGTTCGATACTGGTCCAGGGATCGTCGGAAAATTACAAATTCGTCTTCATTCGACGGTTGCATGTAACGGCGACATTTCTTCGCCCGGAATTTATTTGTTCTTACATTACTTGTAATCTAACGGTCTTGGTACTCCGAGGCAAAACAATATGATTTGAAATGTCCTCTGCCTCGTGTGCTACATAAGTATAAAAGACAAAGGGAATATTAAAAATAATTTATTACTATTTACTAATGTAATTAATTCTCATGCGTCATTTGTACTATTACTAATAATAATATTAATCCTTAGAATACTCGGAGCTTATGCCATCCGTACGGACGGCATGCTGCCAGCGCTGACAATCGCTGTGGACTGAATACTTTTTCGTTATACTGAACTCTGTTGATTGACTATTCAAAACGCAAATCTTAATAAGTTATAGTAATTCTTTTGCACGAGATTAAATGATTCAAGAGCGTTATTTTTTAGTATTAATTATTTATTATAAACATTGAAATGTACAATAAACTAGAATTTGGGTAGTAAACTAGAAAACTAAATTTAGTAAATATAACACGAGTTAATAATTCAGTTGTGCATGAAAAATTTCAAAACAATCATCGATACGTAATCCGACGTCGCATTTTCTGTCGTTCCTTCTCTTATTTTTCACACAAACAACACATTTTCTTCTTGATAATTGTTTTGTGCCGGCACGATTATTCTACCAAATGTCCAAATTGGACAAATTGTGAATGCAAAGTATTAAATAAAAAAAAAAAAAAAGAAAAGACAGTTTCTTCGAACGCGGCATTGAAATGTATTTATATTTATCTCACACAAACGTAATAGTACTACTTCTGCGTAGGTGCTCGGAGAAATTGATAAACGCATATATGCGTCCTTAGTCCACACCGATGACTTTCGCCAGACGCATATATGCATCCATAGCACTCTAAGGGTTAATTACGATAATTACGATAATTACGATAATTATAAATACGAAATTATAACTTGCTAGAAATAAAATTAATTAATTGAATGTTTATTATAGAAATTGAAAATAGGAAGAAATTGTAATGTGTGTAGCTATGTTATATAAACTTTTTGTATATTAATTAAACATTCCTCGTAACAACAGCTACATGGTAAATCACAGGGAATCACAAAATATCGAGAGAATTATTTAACAGCTTATATTTAATCGACACATTATTCGACCGTTTCATGAATCGAATAATAGAAACGAAAGTACATTTGAAATTTATGAGTAAAGGATTAATTAATTTTTCCACAGTAACTTATTATACAAAGTTAAATCTTATCTCTTTAAATGTCGTGCTGACCAAGGAAATTTGTTCTCGTTAAGAAATTTATTGCTGTATTGTTTTCCCATGAAATTTTTCTTTTATTTCCGTTTAATTACATACTTTTGTGTGGGTAACCTGCACAGCTTCACCAATTCGTTATTATCTCGCAACACACCAATACTAAGCTGCCTGGACAGTATCGATAACGATCGTCAGCTGATTAAAGGCGAATGCGCGAACGGTTCATAAAACCCTGATACAATTTATTAAAGTCTGGTGTTGCATATAAATAGGAAATTTGCAATTAAGCTGAAATGTTGTTTAAGGATACCATTGGACGGAGTCGGGAGAATAAAAGTCGAATGACTGTTCAATACAAAAACATCGGATTTATTCGAGACGATTACATAAGTATAGAAATGACAATAAATAATATATGCGATGGTAACGTGATATAATAAATAAATTGTAACGTTATGTACGCCTACGTGTACGTCAGAATAAATACACCTACTACGTATACTTGATAAAATGCAAGTGAAATCCTTAATGTTTAAATGTGCGTGTATAAAATGTTCAAGTATCACGTCGTATGAGAAATTTTAATATTAAGTACAAAAATATCTAACGTTAAAATACATATATAATACCTAAATAGCGGTTCGATACAAAACATTGATTGTCTATAATGTAAATATATTTTCGTTTGAACGCAGATAAACTCATTGTTCTCGCGTCACTCGCTATACGAATAATTCTTATAAATCCAAATTATAATATTGGTCCCTCGTTATTCGTGTCATCTTTAAGGAAACAATGAATTATTTCGTCTGGCCCAAAACAGAATGGAAATTAAGGGAACGAAAATTGCGTCGTTAAAAGTATTCCGCTCTACAAGTATCGCTAAATTCTTCCATTCGAAAGCAAGTAAGAAGCAAAGTATCGGGTAAGATAATGTTTGTCATGTTCGCGACAAGACGAGATTCTACGGACTGGAGAGAAAAAAATAAAATAAAAATAAAAAGAAGTAATCGTATTACATCTAAATACGTATTGTACGCGTAAACGCACGTTACTTAAAAATATAGTATAATGCGCCTATGTATAAAACGTAGGAACTCTGTACGTCCGCGTACGCTCAAGATATCACAGCTAAACGACATTAAGCTTTCGTCTGCTTACGTTAAAGCTACAATAAATAAGTTTTACACGAACTGTTCTGTTCGATATTAAATCGATTACTGTCACGACCTGTTAATTTCACACGCGCGTTTCGAAATCTCGATACTATCGAGTCTCGTCTCGATGTTAAACACGTGCTGTAGAACTTCGTTTATCTGGACTCATTGAAGGACGAACAATTCAATGGCAATGATATACACGCGTATCTTTAACATTAGAACCAAATTAAAGACAGAGAAATCGGTAAGTAATATAAAATTGTCGAATCACACGTTGACTTTCGTATTGTTCGTTCGCAAAACATGGAAAATTAATTATCACGTTTTTCTCCCTTGCGATTTTCATACGTAAAGTAATACGATATATAAACGAATATTGTGTAAAAATTATTTGTTAATTCCGTAGCATTATACGTAATGACAATCAGATCCACAATGAACGTGTTAATACAGTGTACTAACTAAAATTTCGTTCGAATAAATAACAAGGTTTAGATATAGCTTGGTAAATTCGAATGAAAAGTAAAATTCAAATAAACGGAGTTCTACTACGATCGTAATCAGCCACGATTGGTCAAGTTATCATGTTAGAATTATGCGCGCATTGCGTGCAATGCGAAGAGTTACAACAAATTCTGCAAATATTTTTCATAGCGAACAAGCTAACTATTGAAACGATAATTTGGATTTTTCTAATTTTTAACCAACTCTCGTCGCATTTTCCACGCATCTATTACATTTTGATAATGTTAATTTTCTACTATTTTGTCTTTCCGTACACGCAATATAGTCAGAAATTTCAGGCGCGTTCATCCGCAGCGACGATCCTTTTTTAATTCGATCATCTCTTAGAAATCGAACTTTTTCTTTTATCAATGTTATTCGCTATTCTAGTTATTTAAGTATGTTATTTATCATAATACTGTTCTGAAGTACACTTCGTAATACTGGTCTCTAGTATACAGCTTGATTTTCAATAACAATTTCATAGTACTGTCAAATGCACCAGTTATCGAAAACAAAATGGCGATTTTCTTTTTTTTTTTTTTGTAATATGATTGTTATTCTCGTCTAATTCTATCGCGAAACTCTTAACGCTACACCATCGGAACAAACTGGCAAGATCGTAAAATAGTAAGCATCTATTGAATGATCGTAACGATAAAATAAATAAGATATAGAATATACGAATGAAAATTCGAAGAAGGTGAAAAAATACTGGGCGTCCCGTAACTGAGGGTACTATTCGCAAATATCAAAGTAATTTTGTATGAGAAGACAAGCCGAGAACGTAGAATACAATTGTTTCGTACGAGTTCATACGGTTTCGAGTTCTTTTTATTCTTTCATAAAGTAGCATTTACTTCGTATTTTATTTAATAAAAATTTAGTACGGAAAGTGAAACTGTATACTCAAGAAACTGAAGATTATGTTCGACAATTTCCAAAGTAATAAAATTATCCATCGTTTTTTTATCCTACCCGATAAAATAAATGCAAACACAGGCAAATATTAGAGATCAATATTCTGAAAATCAAAATCTCGTATGGAAAATTGTTCCCGTATGTACGTATCTTATATCTACTTATATCTTTACGTAGAATCGTCTCGTTGTCAATCGTACCACCAATTACGATACACCCCATACATCTTCGTGGAAGATTGACAGGCAAATCAATTTTTACGCGATCATAAATACTAAGTGTTTAAAACACTAATCCTACCAGGACCGATCAAATGACCGGTTTCAAAATTTAATTACAAATTGTACACTCATCTTTATTTCTTTTATTCATCTTATGTAAATTCTTGTATTAATAAAACTTGAGAATTTGATTAATCGGATAATATAAGAATTTGCACAAAGTTAGATGAACAAAAGAAACAACAATGAATGTACAATTTGTAATTAAATTTTGAAACCGGTCATTTGATCGGACCTGGCAAGGTTAGCGTCAAATAAAAAAAATATTAAAAAAGAAAACTAAAGGAACTAAGGAATATTTACGCGTTTTCTATACACAATTATCTTAAATGCCATTTAAATTAATACTTGTGTGAAAATATAAAAAAAAAAACAAAGAAAAAATGTAACGCGATGAATATGTGTTCCAGTCACAATAATAGAGAGAGTTCTTTGCCACAAGGTGAAAGAAGTTACCTGTTAAACGTCCCTTTAAAATAATCGATAGAGTAGATCTCGTAAAAACGAAGAGAAACCTTGCGAGATGAATTTCATCACATTCCCGCGAGCTTCTTTTGTTTGTTTCTCATCAGTTTGTTCCTCGGAATACCCTTTTTTGGTCCCTGAGGCAAGGAACTATTTTGGCCAGCGCCCTTTGGATGCTTCCTAACTGGCCTTTTTTGCTTCTTAATTTTCGATATCCCTTTACCCTTTGGCCTAGATCCTTTTTTTATGTTCTTAGCTCCTGGATTCTGCCTATTAGGATCGCAAGTGCCTGGACCACGTTCGGTCGCGTTACGGAAGGCCGCCGTCCAGGCGTCTAGAAACGTCTGATATAATCTGATCACGCCCCAATCTTGTATTAACATCGATGTTGAGTCGCCTTCCTCCGCCCAATACGAACTTTCCGTCACAATCTTAGCCGTATGCGCTTCGGGAACTTGCAACCCTAAGTTTAAGATCGCAGTCTCCACTTCGCATGATACCTGCAATGAAAAATGTAAGATTGACGTGTTTATTGATGTGATATGTATTAAAGATAATGAAACGAAGGATCGCAGTATACAACAAATTTAACCATAATAATATCGAATCGTTTGGAAAGTTGGTAGCAAAAATTAAGAAGAGTGCATTGTGTTATTAAAAAGATTTAATTTCGTTCGATGGTTTTTCGACAACCTTGTACCAGGCGTCATGATATCTTTTTCGAAGAACATTTCGTTATTTTCCCTAATAAGTTTCTTCGAGTGCTTAGAATATTTAATTTCTAGTAATCGAAACAGTTTCAGAAACGTAAAGACAAAATATCCATACGTTAGATCAGGTAAATAGAATCGAACATTTCTATTAAGATACAATATATTTCATCTGTTTTCTTTTTTCACCGATACCGGTCCGACGTTATCTTGTTGAAAAAACGAAGCCTTTGTAATTAATCGATACCGGATGTTTGTTTTTAGTTTAGTATCAAACCATTTCCGTTTTGTGATAAATATCTTCTTCACTTCCATCAAATATAAAATAATAACCGAACACGTTACGAATTTATCGAACGATTCATTCGTTACATCTGCAGAATTTAAATTTTTAATTTCAAGAATTTAAATATTATCTGCAGAAACAAATGAATCGTTCATCGTATTTTATAGTATTTACATCGTAGTATGATATAAATTTTCCGTACCCTGAGGATCTCATTGTACATTTGATTAATGATCTCGTTTCTGGTGTCCATCATATTGGATCCATCGTTAATATTAGATTTCAGATGGAAAGCTCTGAGATGATCGAACGTGATGGCGAACCTTTGCAGCGAATCGTAAAGGTGTGGAAGCGCACGCTCAGCTTTCTTTCCCTTTTCGAGACACAAAACCGTCTTGCTATACCACTCGTATTCCTTCTCCGGCAGCCATGGCATGTTGTACTGCTCCTTCAGCTCTTTGTACACCTGCGAATGAAAGTTGAGATATTGTTTTGTCTAAATATTTTTCATGTACATATTCGACGTTACAATTTGTGCGCTCGATTTCTTTGAAACTACACAAGTGCACACCGCGTCATTCTTCGTGGAACTAAGAGAGTGCAGAATTCTTCCCAAGCAGTTTGCTGAACTTTTATATCCTACCGTACGAATAATTTTGCCAGTTTAGCGTACGATCTTTCTGTTGCGAAAACAATTTCATTTAGTTTCGAACTTTTTATAAGTACGTCATATTTAAATATATTACATGTAATAATGTAATTCGAATGTAATAATTAAATATATTACAAGTACTATCAAGATGTAGAAAAGAAACTCTGTGCTTGTTATTTCATGCTCTCTATTCTCCACTAAACGAAAGTTATCTTTATTTGGAGAAATTGATGTATCTCTAATCATGGAAATAGTCTCTACTGACCCTGACTCTAAGTTTTCAAAGTATTTTAAATATCACGTGCTCGAGCTATGAACATAAAGATTTTCTATAGTTCAAGTACTTTCTCCGGTCGATATACGTTCAACGCTATTTGTGTGTTAATTCCAAATGGAACGATTTGACAAATAGACTATAACGCTATTAATCGCGACAGAATGCTCGCTTCGGGCGATACTGCTCCTTGAAAAATGCAATTACGCTCGTGCGTGGCACATCGTAACAAATGTAAATTACAAGCAGAACAGAAAGTAGGACTTTAGCACTAGCACAACTCGTGCGCACGTGCGAGTCTCTCTGAAAGAGCCGCCCACTCTCCTTTACCCCGACGCGACGCGGTTCAGCGATTAATTACGAATCGCGGTCAGGTCGAACGTCATGCTTTACCTTCGAGTACACCTTATGCACATCCTTCCGACGCGTTTTGTAATGATCATGGGCAACTCGAAGCTGCGTCCGCACCCTCTTCAACGTTCTATGAACGCTGTGTCTCTGTGGCATTTTTTTGAATTGCATCGCCACTGGATTACCGCAAGGTTGTAACCACCGGTCCATATTATTCACGTTGGATACGGCGGTGCGGGAGTCGTAAATGGGTGCACCTGAAACCGTATTCAGGCCCAAACTCAGGAAGAATGCAAGGGTCGTCAAGGTAATCGTCTGTGACACCGGATCTGTAACAAAAGCAAAATTGCTAATGTCAGGAAATTATATCATATTGCATAGTGATTTCATTCACATTGCTGTATATCAAATTGCGAGGATTTTGTAACTTTTGTAACGATATCTTGATAATTCCTATTGTTCTATCTTTCTATGTTATACATTAACCGTGATACTTTGAAAGTTATGTATGTACTCTTGTACCTATGTTTTTCTGTTCTTTTTTCATTTTTACTGTATGCAGTCAGTGTCGTTGCTGTCTACTATTTTGCCAGCGCCAAACATTTTCTACAGCAGCTATCGGTTGTTAGAAAAATTTCTGTATGAAAAAAGTTATGTATGTACTTTTGTACCTATGTTTTCTTTTTTCATTCTTAATGTACACATCTACCATTGCTGTCTACTATTTTACCAGCGTCAAACATTTTCTATAGCAGCTATCAGTTGTTAGAAAAATTTCTGCATGAGAAAAGATATGTATATACTCTTGTACCTATGTTCATCTTTTCATTTTTACTGTATACAGTCAGTATCGTTGCAGTCTACTATTTTACCAGCGCCAAACATTTTCTATAGCAGCTATCGGTTGTTAGAAAAATTTCTGCATGAAAAAAGATATGTATATACTCTTGTACCTATGTTCATCTTTTCATTTCTACTGTATACAGTCAGTATCGTTGCTGTCTATTATTTTGCCAGCGCCAAACATTTTCTATAGCAGCTATCGGTTGTTAGAAAAATTCTAATCAATCGAAAGCGTTTACTTTCGTAAGCAAAGGGAACTTTATTTATAAAGGTTTAATCAAACGCTTCCACACTATGGAACACATGGAACATATTAATCGCTATAACACGAGTTAACTGTATTTTAATTGAACGCATAGTTTCCTTCATGCCGAGATAATCAGAATATACCGTAGCAATTTACAGTTTAAAGCTTAATTGTGCTTAGGTCTAATTGTGCTGATTATTTCGCCGTTGTGTTCGCTTGATATGAAGAAGCAAACGAAGAATGAGAAAATGAGTTGAGGATGCAATGAAATAATTGATATGTAAACTGGATGACTTAATTTCAATCAGAATTCAAGTAACGCGTCGCTGTCATTCACCAGCAACAACACGATGCATTAATAAAATCGCGTATTGTTTCGATTTTGAAATACGTCACGTCGGTACGTGTAATGAAGATGGCATTGCATCAATGTCGTGTGTACACGCTTCGCCGTTTATTTCGTCTTTAAATAAAAATGACTCGAAACTCGAGTCTACGACAGATTACTTTTGTAATCGGAAACTTATTAGGGAAATAATAATTTTTATAAAACGAATTTATTCTCCCTAGTCGATAATAATCCAATCGAGTTTTCATTTAGACTGTAAATTAATGATATGAATTTTCACCAATTTCTTACGATCATTTATACGTTTATGAAGAAACGAAACACAGAAATTTAATTTCTCGATTTTCTGAAAGAAGTTTGCCAAGAACTTAGTTCCTGGCACCATGGATACTCTTCGGGAAAAAATGAAGAAAGCAAGTAATTCCGAATTTCGGCGGTGGGAACCTCGCAAGATTCCAAATTTCAGTTTCTCGGATTCAAAGATCGAAGCCGCAGCCATCTCTGGTGAAAATGATTACGCGCATTTTCTTCCAGCCGATCGTAAGTATGAAAAAGGACGACGATGTTTGAAGAAGTCTGTCACCGCGAGGCTGTGGAATCAACAAAGAGAGTAGAGATCGCGATTGAAGAAAGGTCGTATGCCGTTTCACGCCCGAGGGTGTGATAGAGAGATTGCAAAGAGAGAAAGAGAGGAAAAGGGAGAATCGAGGCTCTTCCGACTTTCACAGTCGGCGTACCTACATGGATACGTAGGTACCTACCATTGCACCTACGCGCCAATTTAACAGCGACCAATCGTCGCCCCCGCAGTAGGAAATGGGTTGCAAATCGGAGAATCAGGATTTATTGCGCAATTAAACGTCCCAGCTTACGACTTCCTTCGCGATTCCATACCTTGCGAACTCACCCCGAAGGCGTGCGGATCTTTCGAACTTTTTACGAGGCCAGACCCCCGCCGGTTAATAAATTTCGCACGAGCTTCATTATCGTTGGATTTCGTGTAAACGTAAAGGGGAGTGTCGATTAAAACTGATTTATCTGCTATATCGCGGAACGCAAACACCATTTGACCCGAAATTTGGATAATCGATGAGATGTGCTTTAACGAACTTTGCATGCGCGTAAAAATTGAAAAATGTAAGGACGTGAATGCTGAGAAAAATATCGAAGGTCGGATTTCAAGATTTTACGCGACAAAGTTCTAGAGGCAAAATTTATAAACCAGAATATTTCATTCATTTTATAAAAGATTATCGTGCGATCAAACTTATCAAGTGGTTGCACGAACAGAAAGCGATCGTAAGTTATTCCGAAACGCGATAAAATATCTTATTATCTTCGGTATATGTTCGACGCTCGTACAAAGTAACGTTATAATCGATTTTAAATAAACGTAAATATTATGCTTAAACAATAGATCGTAAATCTAACAAAATTATGTCTCGAAGATCCTTCCGATAATTTCACTTAAAATTTCATATTGCACGAAAGTTCCAATCGTCAAATTGCATTTTGTCTAAATTATCTTTTATAGATAACACGTTATACGCTGACGCAATTTTGCGATTTTTACGTTCTACGAACATTGTTTCCATGTTCACAAAACACGTGTAACCCGAAGATTATTCCGTAGTATCCATCTCAATCGATTTGTTTCACAGCGTATTATTCGATGAAAGGTTAAACAAGTCCGATGTATCAAATTCAGCCACATGATGGATCGCATTTTCAAAATGAGAGCCTGTCTCGGATTTTTCGCTGTACACCTTATATACGACAAACGAATTTAAAATCGACGCGTTATTGAACGCGCCGACAAAGAGCCGGTGGACCACCACGGGGATAATTAACGCGCGTTAATTGCCCGTGCGTGCGTGTACATCGAAGCGCAGCACCGACGCGTGTGTTCAGACGCGAGCTGTCACGGCGATTCGATACGATCGTTCGTGCAATTCGCACGTCAGTCACGCGTGAACGAACACACGTCTTAGCGCATTGGTCAGCGAGAGCACACGTGTACCGTTCGATGATGCGCATCTCGCACCCCGAGACCCGCTTTCGTACTCCTCGATCAGAATAAGTGATTAATTGAAACCGCCTCTTACTTTGCTTTTCCATCATAAATCAAGAGCTTTAGCGTAACTGGTTCTACGGATTCACGACGTATTTCTCGTTATCAGTTAAATATACGTCGTTAAGGGTGGCAAGGCGTTGCTTGTTAGAGAGAAAAATCAATCCCGGAACGAATGCCAGATGATATCGCGTTAAAGCCGATATTTCACTTACAGCTGCCTAGTGTCGACGCACGCGTCGCGAATCAGAAATCAACTATACGATCCACTCAATTTTCAATAGCGTCAATTTGATCGTAACAACAAGCGATATACCTTACGCTTGCAATGCACATCGAGATCTTTGTTGATAATATATCAATCGTCGAAAGCATTGAACATTATTCTATGGTCGATCTTCCGAGTAAAATCGAACCGACATTCAAACGTTAACCGTAAAGTTCTAACGAACGTGACCTCTGCGCGTATTTGAATATAGACTTAGCTTGACAATAAGTCACGATTCGATTAGCCCGTTGCGGCGAAACCGGAGGGAGCCAGTCGCACGTGTGTATCTTATCGTAAACTCACGCCTCCTCTTCTTCTCCCGGAATTGCTCTCAGCCGCTGGTTCCAGCCGAGTCGTATCGTCGGATATACACACTGCGTGGGTGTACGCAGCCGCCGTTAAAGGTGCACCCCATATTGTGTACACTTCTAACGACCATTGCTCCCAACTGTATCAATTTGCATCGCTACCCGCTCGTGTGTCCCCGTCTCAATTTCATCCCCAGTTTTTTTTTCATAAAATCTACTCACTTTACGCGAGTATCATCGAACGTTATAACATGGACGGTGGAAGCGTATTAGGATACCTTTAACCTTCTCGATGTTGATTAAAATGAGAAACCGCTGCAGATCTTTAAAACGGGCTGTCTTATGCACAGTGTGCGTATAGTTATTTAGTTCCTGGTTAATATAAGATATCGCGAACAAAAAATGAACTAATGCGAGTTTACGGGTTTGATTTATTCCAGTAAGCTGTATTAATTGTACAAAAGTGGAGAAATTCACGTTTTCCAAATCACGCGTAGATAACGAAACCGGTTGTCAATATTTTGTGCTCACGTTTATTTCAGATAGTAAATTATTCGGTTTGTTGAGTATTACGGTTTGTCCACTTTTGTTCTCGATACTCCGTACGTATTTATTTCTCGTATCGTAGATTTTAAAACAGGAAACATATCGTTATCTGTGTCGTTTTATATAATTATAAGTTTTAACGATTTATAGTCTACAGCGTGCTTGTACAACGTACGCGCATAGTGACAGAGCTAATTTCAAGATCACCTTGTAGCTCTAATCAAGCAATTGAAAGCGAATTCAATATTACACGTAACGTAGCTACACACATGTAAATAAGAATTTCAAGCATCCGATACTTAACTGTCATCATCTATGACATACGAAAATATATCTTGGAATAACGAACGGTTAATAAAACAATTATTAATCAACATCGGGAAGATGATAATTGTCGGAAAGATGGAAGGCCTAACGATCGTTTTAGTGGCTGCGGATGATCGAATCGATGAGACGTTACGCCTGTTTCTCGGGTCAATCGTGTACTTGAAAATCGGAACAGAATTTCAGATCGCAATCTTCACAGGTTATAATAACGGTGCTATCCGGACATCATCCCGTTCCAATGATCCGCATTCCGGGCAATGTCGTGTTCGGAAGATTGCTTACTCCGCTGTTTAATACGTACGTTCGAGGTCTGTCGATCGGTTCTCAAAGTGGAATCGCCGCCATTCTCGCGATGGATTCCCTGGATGCCAGTAGTCGGCCGATCGGTCGGCCCTCCGGTGATTTGGAGAAAAGAGGCGGAGAAGAGGGTGGAGGGTGGAGAGGCCTTTTTTTCCCGCGGAGCTGAGGATGAAGATTGTTGGTTTTGCTATACCGGTACCGCAGTGGTGAATGCCCCACGGCGGCAAAAGGCGGTTGCTGCTTTCTGAGAACGGGTCGGAGTTGGCCGCACCGGGAGCGGTGATTGCGTGGTGATTAGCCTCCACCTTCGCCTCTCTTTGGACCGACTCGAACGAGGGAGAAAGGAGTAAAAGAGAAAGACAAGCAAACAGAGAGTCCACGTACTGTCCAGCCGGAAAGAGAGGCAGATCGTGTTGAAAGAAGGAACGCAATATCATTGCCAGGCACGAATGTGGGAGCGAGTTGCTCGATACAAAGCGTTCGAGAGTATTTCGCGTACGAGTCTGTAAAGTAACGCGACGGGACCTGGAAGATAAGTATGTGCTCCGTCACACGTACGCGTCACCGGGAATCGCGTGTGCGAGGCGAACGCGTCGCAGCAGACATTAATAAATGTGAGTTGCACCTTCGCAAACGAAAGAGACGGAATTGTAGCGTGAACTGTGGTTTCGTTGTTGGACACGATTTCTACTTCGCTTGGTAAAACATCTGTAGATTATTTGTAAGGAAAACGGCGGAAATATCGTATTTGTACTATTTTTTCATCGTATCCGAGTAAAAAGAAGCAACATCATCGTAGAAAAGTATATGTTTAGAAAATAATAAGTGTGCTCGATATTAGCCAAGGTTAAGGTCAGGTTCGATGCAACATGTTTGCAACATTTTTAGAAGGATAACGTTTTATCAGATAATTTTCTTCTAAACAAGCGTAAATGTTTCAACCAACTTTCTAATCATCGCAAAATAGAATATTATTTCATATCGATAAATTATTTAATAAAATATCGTTACTATTAACACCATATCCATAAATACTTTACGCTTTGATAGACTATTCTGATCGATATATCTAACGTATTGATTTCCTTCATCTTCAGTTTCAGAGATACGATACGTGTAACGTCAGATCGAATGGACAATCGAATTATTGGCAAGCGCGTATATGCCGAAGCATGTCAATACATTTCGTTAGTGCGGTGTCATTCAAAATGGTAAGTGGGACGCGTTTCTGCATCTCTCCTTCTACACCTCCTCTCTGAATCTCTTCATACATACTCCGTGCACGCGCGTATACGCATGTATGCAGATATCGTGTTTGTACACCGAAGGTGTACCATCCTCATCCGCACCTACGACAACAATATCGCGTACTATGCGCGAATACACGGTGGGCACCATAGGAAGAGGCAGGTTATGCACGGCACGCAACATTTAATACGATACGCACGCGGAGGGTCGTCGAGAATAGTCTGCAGAGGCGTCGAGCTTTCTCCTCGCGTTCAATCTCAAAACCATACGATATCATGTATATCCATTAACTTCTACCATCAGCTCATAATCCTTCCTGGATCGTGAATACGAAAGATGCGCCTTATTTAACAATCCCTCTGCGAAGAAAATGAAACTCAACGTTCCTCCCTCGCTATTGAAACTGCACGCGATACGCGTGTTTTCACAATGAGGAAGGAAAATCAGGTCAAACCGTATCGCAAATGGTGTCTCCGCCAATGGAACCTGACGTCACGGATGCGCCAGACAGATTAGCGGGCCGCAGGAAGATTTGCATTTTGTCTGGTGGAACCAGCTCGCGTTGGATATTCCTCGTCGGAGGACGACCCCACCCATAAACTGTGCGCGATGCTGAGGGATTTTAAGTTGCCAGGGTTGCGCGTTAAACTCCATCCTTCGCCTCTCACCAATTCCGCCACCGTCCACTCTTTTTCTTCCACCTTTCTTCTCTTCCCCTACTTGCTAGCTGTCGTTCTTTTCTTCTCTTTGCGCGTGTGTTCTCCTTCGTCGTCGTCGTCGTCGTCGTCGTCGTCGTCATGTTCTCGTACACGTTCGTTTTTGACGGACTCAGACCGACTGTCTGTATGTATAGCGCGTTCATCGCTGTCTTACACGCATCGTCCAAGGTATCCCTGCGAAAACAGCAACACTGTGCAACCGTTCACGTACACACGGCGAAGGTGCTTTACGGTATTACGACGATATGGATCACTGATGTCATACTGACGTCACCCATCGTTTATATCCAGAGGTGACAGCCTACCGTTGGCATCGGTGCAAGAGTTGATCGGGAACGACGTTTCACGACCGCATCGCGGCGAGAGGGGGAGAAGCTCAGAGCGCTGGAATGCACGCGATCGGCTACTACGGCGTTCAATGTCATCGTCGATTACATTATCTCGAATCCTCGGCCGGCGATAGGCCGCACACGCGTGCGCACACGTGCGTAAGAAAGCGCTCGCGGAGGCCGATTCTATGTGCGTGAATTGCGGTCGATGGTATCGCGACTCTCTCGCGTCCTCCTGCCTCCTTTCTTTTTCGAACGATGCAATTGCGCGACCCACCGTCTCCCCTTTTTTCCATTGAAAGATTGCGCGTGGCTCGGCGTTTCGCCAGATCCTCGTCCGTACACCAACGTCCAAATCGTCTATTCATGAACCTATAGATTCTGCCGATGCAGCAGAGAAACGGGAAACTAACTCGATAGATAATGCATGTAATGCTGCCCGCGATAGGTTCGGCAAACGTATGTAGTAATGTATATAAATTTATCGAAAATTGAAAACGATCGGAGGAGATATCACAGAGGAAATTACACTAGAAATCAACGGCTTTTATTGCCGATATTCGCTGCTATCGCGCAAAGGATCTGTTATGGATATTTACGATCGGATGTGTTGTCGTGGCGTTACACAGTGAAAAAATAGATTATGCAAACGATTGTGAAATTGCCTGCGGTTCGGCGCGATAAAACGGAATAAAAGAAACATTGTGATTAATGGGCAATAATATGCATTATTCATTGCGCGAATTCTTGTCAGTCTAGTTCTCAGCGGACGACTGTGATCTTTCTTGGAACATTCCGAGAGAAAGATGCAGGGAAAAATATTTTCCACGCCCGTGTTCATTCACGCTTAGACACGTTAGTCCTTGCACATTTATGAGCTACAGCCAGTAGAGGTAGCGCCGATGGTAGAATATAATGGAAGGAATTTCACGTTATGTTTGAAAGCAAATTTGCTGTTATTTTTTAATTTCCGTTTGGCTGTTAGATCTTTAGATCTACGATAAAATGGTGTACAATGGAAAGGAATTGGTCGTTTTGTTTGGTCATGACCGAGGGTAATTTGCCGTTTGTCGTATGTTCGATTTCGCGACGAGTCTTTACGACCAACGTCGTAAAGTTTCATTCACACCAAACTCGCAGGATTATATCTTGCGAATGGAACATTCGTGGACGGCCATCGTTTAATCTAATCAGAACGAAGGTATTTGGTAAGACCGAGCATGTTTTCATCGGCGTTATATTTCACCGGTGTCGGAAGTAATTTATAGCCTTTGGGTAGGAAACTCGAACGAATTAAGTACACGAGGTTGACAAGATTATTTTTATGATATTTCAATACACGATTTTTCATGAAATTATAATTTCCGTTCCGTACAAGGAAAAAGCTTTATGAATCGCGATACAAAGAACGCTACGTAAGCTCTTAATCATCTGTCGTACTCAAATCTCTACGTATGTTCAGGCTTCACTTTTGTACGTTATACGGACAAATAAGAATAGTTTAAAGAAAATCTTTAGTTTAAAAATTAAACTATAAGAAATTGCATACCAAAGTCACAGGTGAAATACGCAGCAAGTCAATGATAATCAGACATATCGTCAAACAATTTCAAGTCAAAATTGTCTTTGATTTTGGAGTTAGATAATATAGTTTAGTTATCCAACTTGATATACATTGCGTATGTTTAGAAATATAAAACACAAATAGAAACAAACGTGGAGTCGAAATTAACGGTTAATACATGTGTGCTGGTTCGATTTTCAAAATCATTTTTCTTAAAAACGAAGTCTTATACATAAAGACCCTATTCTATATTTTCCACTTATTTTTCCACAAGAAACCACTCCCTGCCCGATTGTATCGACAATACCTACCACACCCTATATATATATATATATATATATATATATATATATATATATACAAAAAAATTTCTACATGTGTTCAAATACTTTTGCGAGTCGCTGAGTTTGCCATAATATGAACGTGTCGAATTGCTTATGGACAGTAGGATATTTATATGCATTTTAAGAATTTTCTTAAACATAATCGCGCTTATCCTTCAGAGTTTCTCGCAGCTTTTTTACGAGTATAAAGACGTACGGCCGTAATAAACGCACCGATATCTTACCGCAAGGCAACAGTGTTATCCGATTAAGCAAAATTCTCGAACGCGAAACCGTAAAATTGCGCAGCTCGCGTCACATTAAAGAAAGCAGAGAGTTTTGTGTGACTAACGGCGGGCGGTCTTCTTCGTCTTGGAGGGACATAAAATCAAACTTTCGCGCCGCAGCTTATACGACCCTTTATGAGGATCTGGCGCGCAAAGCATATACAGAGATGTCAGCAGGACTTTTAGATGGAACTGGGTACGCGTACTACCACGCCTCGACGTCCTTTTAGGATCTTTACGATTTTCACGCATTGTCGAACGCGCCGAGCCGATAACGACCTCGACCTCGGGGTCATAAAGTCGGCCGACTCTGTCACGATGTGTCATCGCGTCATTCTTTTTAATGCTCATCGCACGTCTTTCGTCCAATGATTAAAATACGAGACATCTATGGAAAGCTTGGTTAATTTTTTTTTTTTTTTTTTATGGAGTTTACGTCCTCGGACGGTGACTACGTATATTTAATGAAAATAGAGGGTGTCTGAAAAATCATGATACATCCGGCAAAGGAATAATTCTACGTGGAAGAAATAAATCAATAGTAGAGAATAGAATAGAATCTATGCGACTTTTGGTTCTCGATAAAATCAAATTGGAAAATTTGTTTGATACATGCGATCTTGGCTAATTACACGGCACTAATAATTATCTATTTCTTTTAAACCGCTGCATATTTTTTAATTTTTTTTATTGCACCATGATCTCCAGGAGTTCTGTTACATAAATGTAATTAGGTTTGCTAGGATATTGAAATATCGCAATCATATCGTATTAAATGTAATCAATTCACTCATTATACAAATTATATCGCTCGTAGCGTTGCGTGTAGATGGAGTTGCGGATAGAAGTAGATGTAGGTCAATATTTTAAGCTGACCTCTTAAACTAATCACGTCATAACATTTGCTACTTTGCAAGAAACTTTGTTTGGCATTAACCCTTTCAACACCCTATCGACACCTACACGCATTAAGCAAAATCCATTCTCTTGACCTATAAGCGCATATGTACACCAGAAAAAAACTATTACTATGGCCTATGAATGTTCGCATCAACGATAACATATCTTAGTTATGTCATTACAACAGCAATGTGAAGTTCATTAAAGTTCAAAGAATGTCATCTTGTTCTATTACGATACTGCTGTAAATGTAATTACAGCTTCTTCTTTTTCTTATCATTAATAATGTGTCACTTCAACTTACGACTATTGATGAAATAGTATATTATGACTTATGTTGAAATCTGTTTTAACAATAATGACATAATATTATATAAATCATGATTGCGGAATAAATTTCGCATTAGGAGTATTATAGTACAACCCAAAATAGGAATCACCATCAATGTTAAGAATAAAAGTGAATTTATCGAACTAAATGAGAATATCATAGTGTTTTCATATTAGATGGACGTTCCTCGTCGTACGAATTTCGCATTTTCCTGTAATGTTCTTACAAAGTTACAACGATTAAAGACCTTTTAACTTCCTTTTCCTTTAAAATCGCGATTCTCGCATTGTTGTTGCTGTAACAAATGAGCGATATGCAAGTACGTAGAAATTGAAACGCGATAGAGTAACGAGCACGTGGTGGCGAGTGTGTAAACGTGACTGAGCGGCATGTCCGCGGCAAAACGTTCGTGTGATTCTTGCGTGCACGGCTCGTTGCAGAAGGAACGAGCAGCGGTGGCCGTTGGTGTGTCGCGGCGATCATTGAACCGACTTTGCAACAATCGCACTGAATCAAAGAGTTGTCGGTGGTCAGGCACAAACTCGCTCGCTCCACCCACGATACCCGCGCGTCTGAAAGAGTCTTCCAATGCGTGCCCATTGTTCGACGTCTGTGTTTTTTTGTCAAGGCCGCGCGAGAACGATCAGGACCATCGATCGATCTGGCCATCGTGCACGTGCGATCGTTTAGACAAGCGTCGAAGCAACATTTTGTACAACAGAGATGCTTATCCAAGGGAATTAATTAATGGAATCCGTCAGAGCCGAGGGGCTAGTTACCAGATTGAATTTTCACCGGGACGAGATAAACCGGCTTTATTGCTCGAGATAAAATCGATCGATTTACTTTAATTTGCAAATATCCTGTTCGCTGCGACGCTTTTGCAACCGGACCGCGAAAAATCGTGTTTCAACGGGTGACAAACAGGAACAGAGGGAGAAGACTTTTCTGACCTCATCTGAATATTTCCAGCACGTGCAGTAGATAATTAAAGCGCACACGTCATATCCTTGGATATTTCGAATGTTTCACGAGTATTACATAACGACATGTACTGGTATAAGTACATGCTAAATAGGCACACCTATAAGTGTCGTTATGATTGGTAATAATTCAAACGACACGTGCGATTATCGCAAAAAAGAAATTGCTTTTCATGTCGATTCTCGTTTAAAAAACGCGATTATATCGGATTTTTTTGTAACGCTCGGTTAATTGCCCGACTCGCCGAAGCGTGGATATTTCTTCTCGTGAGAAATGGTAAACAGGTCGCGTATACGAATCACACATGGATCGCTATCGGTTCTGATCGGATCATAGGCCGCGTGCGTGTACCTCTTGGATAGATCTTTCTCGTACAGATCGATAGCCGTGTATCATTGTGTATCAAGCATCTCTATATTATAGCGGAAAGCGATCCGCGCATGCTGCACTCGCGGCGTAGACATCGCAACCCTGTACTTCGACATGAATGAACGCATCGCTCATTGCGCTCACAGGGCCCCCAAGGTAAAGAATAGCAATCAGCCGCACGATGGATGGCGTCAGGTGGCGAAAGATCGTAGATGGCCGCGTGTCTTCGGACGGTCGTACGACCATTGCTTATTGCACGTTTCGTAATTGGCCTGACTTCAGAATCAACACACCCCGGGCTATCGCCGGTGCTCTCTTCGTATCGTCAAACTCCGCTACGACCAATTATATGCTCGCCACGGTCGATCCTTTTCACCAGCTCCAACGTGGAACGTTAGGAGTTCTCGTTCGAACATTGCATTCGAACGTTATGCTTTGTTATGTGCACGATAATCTTTATATAAATTATTGTTAATATAAATCCTCTATTTATCAGCTAATTTATTATTAAACTAATTTATTAGGATTGTGTTAACAAATTTTACGAGCATAAAGAACTTGTATTTTCCTAATTCCAAGACTACGACTAACTCGTCCCTTTCTAAACACAATAAATTAGCATGTATGTATAAGTATGTTTTTCATATTATCGATGGATCATCTATCGCATAAAAGCATATCTTTGTTATATTCTTATTAAATACTATTGAAATATTTTTAAAAATACTCGGTGTTCTTATAAAAAATACATTTGATGTTATTTGAAACCGAGCCAGTGAATATATTTCATAACACACATTTTAAGAACCTTTAACTTTTGCTATAAAAGAATCGTTGAAAACATTGATAAAAATATTCGTAACAAGATACCAATATCTTGCGCGATATATTAAAACTCCGTACAAAAATACTGAAAATCTTTTCTACTGAAACAATTTATAGCGATTTCTCGAAAGCGTAATTTCAATTTTCGAATCCAAGAAGTTTCACTAAACAGAGCAACTTTCGTACGTGACAGATATGTTTTCTTCGTGATTAGATATCCAACAAATATTCTATATCTTTTTGTTTACGTTTGATGAATGATAGATTCGTAACTACTGCGAAAAATTATAAGGTTCGACGTGGTACGTGATGCACGCCTCCTGAGACATGATAAATGCAGATTCTTTGCAGTTGTGAGTATGGAAAATGTCGGTATTTAAAATATGGACATGCGTTATTTTACAAGCGTCGTGCCAGTTTGCGGAAGTAAAAGCATTTCCATGGCATACGATTTGCTCGAAGCCCTGTAATTGCCATCGTAGGTGGTGGAACGGAAGAGTGTTCACCAAGGCCTCGTAAAGCTCGATTTGCTACGTAGCGTGTAATTTAAACATTGCCTCACTTCTGCGCAGTACAATGCCACCCGTACTCTGAACTTTCAAATCTTTACGTACGAATCGAGAAATTTTGTTCAATTGGAATTATATATTTCATAAAAATAGAAATCTTTCTGATAACTTGATTATTTCGGTATTAAATATCTTATTGATACTGTATCGAATATGTAAACAAACATCGGTTAGCTTCACGTACTAGAATACATTTAAAAAATCATAAATCATTAGACCGTGGATATTTATGCAAATTCATATTTTTCATGAATATTCATTTTTTAAGAATACGATTAAAACAAATTGAGCTTAAGAAAAGATTTGTTTCATTCGCTGATTGCAACCGTTATAACGACTACTATATTTCAGGTATTTTATATATTCTTGTACTTTAGAATTGCCCATAAATCCATAAAAATCCACAGTAACAATACTAAAAAGAAATTCTAACGACATAAAATTCAAGTTCTTTAAACATTACAATATTTAATGCATGTTATATTGTTTATCTCATGTCAAATCTACCTCTTCCTTTATACCATACCAATTTTAAAATTGGTATGTTCGAAGAACAAGTACTTTAATTATAAATTTAATTAGGGCTGACAAAAAACGTTAATTATGGCAATAAAACAAATTGCATGAGCCATAAAAAATTAAACGTTGCTTATCATGTTCTCATATAAATAACAATGGTATTTCTCATGTAAAGTGGGGCCCGGTACGCGCCTTAAACCAATATGAAATAATTACCGATGCTTAACGTATTCGTAAATCCTTGCAATTAGCGGTTCATTAGGGATAACGAAACCGCGGTAAATTTTCAATTGCAATAGCCGAAGCACAGTGACCAAATTCGCCGATAATCGCAAGTAAATACCGTAAAAGAGTTAAATGGAGATATGAATGACAAAATTATCGGACAAATGCGACAACTTTAAATGTTTGTTAAATCTTCGTTTGATAGCGACGGTTCAGCTGTTCTTATTAACTTTTGTACTTTCAAGTGAGATACGGACATGCTTTCAAAGAGGATTTCACATTTCGGGATGGCTTTTATGTCTGATAAGTTATATCGCTAACTGTCTGCTTATCTCTTATTTGCTTGTCATGCGAACAGAAATGCCAGCTTTTTGCGATACTGTAATTATACCGATGAAAATATGAAATTTGTTAGAAAGCGTATCAGTGTACATAGTGCACAATCGTATAAACAGTATATATGATTTATTATTATACTATGCTTGAAGGTATTTATTTGAAATAAAACGATTATTTTATCTACATTTCGAATCGTATAATCATTTGATTTATTCGAAAACAAATGTCAATAATAAGTAATCACTTCTACGTATGACATAAAACGACTAATTCCAAATAAATACGATAAATTTTAAATACATCAATTTGTATCAAATTTCTTAAATCTTAGTCAATAAATATTTCTATCTTTGTGAATATATCAGTTTGGAAATTGAGAATTTTTTCTCTCCTATGAATTATTTTTAACACTTACGTGTACAAAAACAATCTTTTTAAGATTCGTAAAATATGAATCACTGAGAATACAAATAAAGTGAAATTCGCGCACAGTTTCATCGGCCAGCTGCCATTAGTTAAAGTAAGAAGTCTTCCGACTTTTATGCACTTTTGCCATAACTTGGCACGATTTACACCGAAAAGGAGTCAGAATGTGGCTGATATCGTACAGAAATACGTAGTTCCGGTGTTTTGCGAAATACAAGATGGTGGTAACGCAGCCGCTGGTGATAAGCCGACGGGCAGATTGATATTATCGATTTGCCCATAAATCTTGGAACAATGACTCGAGATCGCCCTTGTTTCAACATCGTTCGTGTATCTCTCGAGGCAGAAGGAGATCGAACCGGTGGCCGATAGTCGGTAGTCAGACAGGCGAACCCGTCAGAAAACCAGACAAGAATGCATGAAACTGAATTTATCTTGAACCCGGTTTGCTCGCAGGCTCTTTTATTCTTTTTATCTTTTTCTCTTTCTCTCTCACCGACCAAGGCTCACGTCGTCGCGCTGTTAGTAAGTGAGCGCACGATTAACAAATTGGTAGAAAAAGTAACTCCGAAGACTCGACAAAATCGACGCACGATGACATACTGGCGACATATGTACGTTACGCCTGCGTATCTTGTCAATTGAATGCACGTCTACTACCGCCTACCACGTTCGGTTTGTCACGTCTTGAGTAATTTTATATGTGAAGCAACGAAAAAGTTGCTATCGAGCAACGAAGAGGCAGTCAGACGGAGATAGAAAGGAACAAAGAGAAAGAGGCGACAGAGTAAACCCGACGTTCGTCTGGCTTTCCGAATGACGTACGTCTAGCAGAGTTTTTCCTTGCATACGAAATTACGTGTATTGCACGACAAGAACTCTGATCGCGATCGAATATTTAAGGTTATCACTTGGTATTTCGATTCTGTTTATTGTATTATAAATCTTTAAAAATTATATAAATAAGCAGATTAGTATAATGATATATTTCGAAGTTCTATACGTTATGATAACGCATGATTAGTATCACTGGAAGTAATATACGTTTCATAAAATTTCGAATATGAATATGAAAAGTAAGAGAAATTATGATATAAATATTTATCTCGTTATATTTCAAGGTGCAGTTGCATTTAGTGTTTAATAACTAACTGGTATGTTGAATAATTAAATTGCTGAAACTTAAGCAAGCGTAACCAATTTCATTCAAATATTTGTAAATGTATGCTGTGCTGTGAACAATCTGGATTCGATACGACAGGTTTATGCGAATACGTATCTCTGATACAGTTACACGTTATACTTAGTCCTAATGTTATACTACGTTCAGTATATATCTACGATTTACGAAACATTTTACTAAAGTAAAGACTCTGAAAAATCAATTTATCTTCAACGAACGATTACTGCTTACGAAGAACATACAGATACTATGATGATATAGATAACTTGCGAATCCTTTTTCTTACTTGCAATATCTTTCTTGAAAAGATTTAATTTTTGCTAAAATACTAACTAAAATTTGTTACTCTATATCATTGTTATTTTATATTTATTATTCTCGTTATTCTAGTTATACATAATAGAAATGCATTTTTTCATGCAATTTAGAAAGAAGATGTAGTGCAAATAAAAAAACAATTTTACCGAAGATAAATATATTTATCATTCGCCTATCTAATACTTTATCAGAATATTAGTTTACGTATATGCAACATCGATGGTAAATAAATTAAAAAATTATTTTCCTTTTAGAAAAAATCTTCTGACATTAGAGTTCAGTTAAAAATCTTCATTTTGCAACGTGGAATAAAAATATTTTAAACAGATATGTAACAAGTAGTTTCACAATAAAAATCTGCCGGTCGTAGTCTTTCGATACACCCAGTGTCGCTCTATAGTCTGCAGTCTAGAGACTGGCATAATATTTTGATTTCACGCTGGAATGCCCACCTGTCCTATATAATATGTCCGGTGAACCCTGATGAACCCGAAACCGCAACCCAGTGCTTGTTCGAGTCATCCTTAGGTCTCCGCCATTTTTCTTTTTTCTTCTTTTTATCTCTCTCGCGGTAAATCAGACGCGAAGACAGAAAAATTTCGCGGTTCGTCAAAGATTCTTATTGTCGAAGTGATTTTCCACGTCTAAACGATATTCATATGTGTCTGCGTGTTGCACGAGAACCGTACTTTTAATTCCGCGATCGATCGTACGTAGCAAATGGTACGATGCAGTTTTTGGTTATTTCATGTAATTTTCTGTGGAAGTGAAGGGGTCGATGCAAGGACAAATTGCGATTGGTGCAATTTCGAATGGTTTTCTCTTGCGACCCTATTTCGGTGATTGGAATGCAGCGTATAATTTCAGTTGGTGAAATTGCTTTATTACTTTCACCCCTGACTTGTGAATTTTCGCTACAGCTTTTTCACGAGCGGCAAAAAGTACGGGTAACGCGATCGAAACGCGAATACGTGCCCGGAAGTCATTCATTTCAAACGCGCGTTATTAAAAACACTCGAAACTCGTGAGAGACACCTTATTTGCCGGAGGAATAAACTGCAACAGATTATCGTTACTGTTATCCTCAAACAATAAATATTACATTGCCACATACATTGTGAGTGTATTTTTTACAAATTCGATTCACAAAGCTCATCCATCGTGCCTCTTTTTTATGCATCTTTAAATTTGTTATCAAGATTTAACGATTTAATCTTTTCCATCTAAACTGTTGTGTAATATTATTGATACCAGATTCGTGTTCTACCACCTTCTGAACGATCATCAAGAAACGAATGAAAAAATGTTACTCCTATTTTCTATAAACTCTAGAATCACAGTTTATATCAGCCGACGTACCAGTGTTACATCTATTATAAGACCGATAGTTTACGTAATAGGAAGGAAGAGATGGACAGAATTTATGCAGCAACTGAAAGTTCTCAAATAATTCAAGAAGCGTCTATATTCGAGATAGAGCATTTGAATTTGTATTTGTGCTGTGACTTTAATGTCACAAATCACTGCGCAAATACAGATTCGAATGTTTTATCTGGAATATACTCGTTGAATATGCTTATTGAATCAACACGTCCGATATCGTACGATCGCTTGCCTGAATAAAGCGTGTCGTCGCAATTACAAAAGATAAAGTAGCAACGTAGCAAGAAATCTAAATGAACATAAATCGTGGAGCCGAGAGTGGTGGTTTCACGGCGGCTGAAATGTGCTTGACAAAAGAAAAGAAGGTTTGCCTTGGCACTTGTTTGACTCCTCCTTCGTTCGTTTCACTCCACCTCCGGTGGAACGATCGGTTTCGTCTCGTGTGCCATTAAGAGCAGTGAACTTCTCTCCTCGTCTCGTTGCGAATCAGCCAAGACGTATATATATATATTACGCGTGCGTCCAGGAAGATGACGAAGCTTCGTCGACGTCGACGTCGTTCCTCGTCCTCGAGATCTCCCTCGTCTTCGTCACTTTCAGCAACGTACGAGAGACCACCTCCGGGGCGCACGAGTGTTTGATAAACCGGTTAAGGCCCGTCCCCGGATCTGTTTGCCTTTGGCTTTTGTAACTTTACTAGTGTTGTGACTCGACTTGGAGCTAACATGAAAAAAGGGTCCGCGATGGTACCCCGAGCAAACAGTCCGTGTGTGTCCCGGATCAACACGGCGCACGCCTCTATCGGCGACCGTAGCCTGCTCACCGACTGGGATGCGGAGGACGAGGCGGACAACACCGGACGATACTTTTCACGATACCTTCGCCCGTAATCGAGGAAAGCGAGGCGTCTCACTTGCGCCTCTCTCCCTCTCCCTCCGCCCTGCCTACCCTCTTCAATAGCTGGTACGCCTAAAGTCCGAGATTTGCTGTTTGGATAGTAGAGGACAAAGTGAGGCATCAAATTATTACGAAACGCGGAAGATAAGAGAGCCTACTTTACAGACATTTTCATGTGTACTTAATGGGAATTTTGAATGATTAGGATTGTATTTGTTATTATTAACAGTTCGTTGAAAGGATAGCTACGTGTGACAGACAAAAGTATTTCCGTAGATGGTTCGTTGTAAATAGAATTAAACAGAGAAATAGTTTCTATATTGCCAGGTATTTACAATCTGAGGACTATAAGAGAAAGAGTAATTTTTAAATTCGATACCTTGCGAACTATATAGTCCCATAAACTGTCTTTTTGTGAAATTTGATTGCGAGGTTCTCTTGAAAGATATCTACGTCATAAATATTGATTTCTCAATTCTCTCGGAAAATATTAATTTCAAAAGTATGAATTATTACATTGTGAATACTAGGTATATCGTTAGGTTTTTCATAAAACTTCATGGATTCGTCGTCTGTTGCTAATATATGTATATTTATACGTATAATATATTTATACATATATATACTATGTTCTTAACTGCGTTATATTAAAGTATACCCCTTTATACTATCGTCATTTGTTATTGTAGCTAATTAGATTATATCGTTGCTTGTAATTTACAAAATATTTTACTTTATTTTACTTTCGAGCGAGATATAGTAACGAGAAACAGTATTCGTGAAAATACCTATGTCTAAAGGGCCGTTAATAATGTCCATATCGAGAAAAATCGAATCTCAAATTACGAGCTATATATTTTTTAACGAGAAAATTATCTAACGAAACAAAAATCTAGGAATATTTTATAAATATATATTGTGTTCTTTGCACGCGTTCATAAAGTAGATCGCATGAATTTATATAATAAGCCAATTATGTATAATAAGGTACACGATGTATACATATAACGGTTAAGATAATCGATATTGCATTATAGGGTCAAGAATTTCAAGAAATTTTCGTATTGTTCTAAAATAAAATTAGCCCTGATATTTCTCAAAGATCGTCGTCATTTATAGTTACGAATCATTTTTTAACTGTTGTAGAGACGCTGGCAAATATAAGGAGGGTAGAAAGATAAGTTGCACACGAAATTCAAGATCCCGTATCGTTTTACGAAAATTTTGATTTGGATTTATTTTAAATGCGAAGGACCAGTTTCTCGAGGCTCGTTTCTCTC
Organism: Bombus pyrosoma; assembly: GCF_014825855.1. Taxonomy (NCBI): domain Eukaryota; kingdom Metazoa; phylum Arthropoda; class Insecta; order Hymenoptera; family Apidae; genus Bombus; species Bombus pyrosoma. Next base: position 8,719,216 of record NC_057770.1, on the reverse strand, counting down.
GCTAGTTAATTTATGTTTTTCAAGGCGATTTATATGTCGGATTGAATTCCGACTCTGTAATAATTATACGATTGGTTCTCTATCCAGCCACGATGGTTAATTTACAACCATGTAATTAGATAATTTTTTCATCCGGAATCGAAATATTTGTCCAGCCTTTCGTATCGTTTTCCTTGATTCATAATCATAACGTAAACTTCTCTAGAGAAAGCCGAGCGCATGCAAGAGAAGGATCGAACGAAATAAAAAAAGATCTAAGTAGACCGAACGTTATCTTTCTTTCTGGAAGTCACTTCTGAAGTTAAATAAACACCGACTAGAATATATGTTGTTTTGGTTCAATGCTTCGCCATAAGTTTATTAATTTTTCCCACAGAGAATACTATATACTATCAATGATTGATGACGTTCTAATCGTATTCGCTCGAATAGAAGCTATGTCACACGAAGCGACGTTGGAGCAATATATACGTCTTTCTCTTATCTGCATTGTATAATGCATGAGAAGCACGCGCATCGTTATCATCGTGAAAAATAACACTTATGTTCATTTGTGTCCTAAACTAGAGATTACGATTGAAGAAAGAAATAATATATACCGCCTGTTCTGTCGAGATAACTTTCCATTTAATGTTTATATGTGACGTAATGTTCTAAGTTCTTTGCCGCATTCCCTTCGCGTCGATAACGCTGTTATCGATTATAATTTTCTTCGGTTCAGACGAGTTTCATCTTATTTGCTCTAGTTACGAAAAATCTTGGTTTTATCGGATGAATTATTAATTTCAGCACAAATACGAATAGATTCTAAGAGCAATTTTTCTGAAATTGATTCGATCATGCTCGGTCTATATAGATAACGTATAATAATGAATTCAATGTCGGATCATACTACAAACAATTTAGTCCAATTATTCTATCTAGATTATTACAGTAGATATATTTAAAGTGGGAGAACTTCTTTGTAGGAATTTAACGAGTAAATGAAAATTGTTTTAATTAATTCTCTATCTTATGAACGTCTTACCGATGTATATCTGTTAGACAGTTGAGCAACAAATACGGATATTTAATTGTAAGTTGGCAGACAATTTCATCGGAAGACAATTACTTCCCCTTCTATTGAAAAAGTGAACACACTATGATTACAGCATATAAGATGCTATCGCACGATAATAAATTCAATTAGCTTATTCAAGAGTTGCGTTTGATCAATATTGATTATTGTATAATTATGTAAAGGAACTCCAGTTGCTTTTCGATTTACTGTAATCAAGGATTGTTTTGCTCGTAAAATCAAACGAGTAAAACAAGTCGTATCATTACAAAAAGAATCGAATAATATTGTTTAATTTGTTAAAGAGAATAAGGCGAGATGGTAAGAGTTGCATCAATATTTGTTTCAATTATTAAAGATTCTATTATTTTCTTTGATTCATGGAATAGCTTTAGAATGTCTGATCGTTATACTTTCTCGTGGCAATGGAATACGTCAAATTGTGTTAACATCTTAGATTATTTTTTATCTATCGAAAAGTCATTCACTAGCAAACATTATCGAAATTATCATAAATTATCAGAAAAGCGTGGCGAAATATAATCTTCGTCGTTAAAAGGCAAATGACACATGGAATTTTTTTGTATCTCAACATCAAAAACAATTATATTTCCAACGCTGTACAGTCGTTTAAATGTTTTCTCTTAAAAGATTTTTTAATCGTGCTACGCGCAAATAAAGAAAAAAGTGGCTGAAGCATCGCGAGGAATCCTCACGTGTCACTGCATCATTATGTACATTACGGCAAAACTTGAAGCTAGATGCACCTTGTCGTTAGTTCTTTCCTGCAAGTGATTCCACGAAATGCTCATGGTAGAAATAAATTGCAGTTTTCCAGTAAGTACGGCTAAACAAGCGGACACGGGCAGTCGGTCGTGCTTGAAAATCTAAAGAATCGATAAAACCAATCGTTCGTCGATCGTATTTAATCGAGAATATTTCAGCATGACCGATTTTTGCTCGTGTCATCGCTTGTTCCGCGTTTTGCAACATACAGAAAAACAGAGAGCATTTTTTTCTCGAAGAAATGGAGAAAAGATAAAAGCTAGAGAGAAAGTGGATAGAATTTAGCAATGTACACACACCGCCTTAGTGTGGCGAGGGCGAACGCTCCAGCCACCAGCAGCTCGTAGATCATCTCTTCCTCGTCCTTCTGTAGGAGAGTCTTCGGCTTCTCCCGTCGATACCTCTTGCTTGCATCCACTCACGCACTTCCGGTCCCACCGCGACTCGATGTTTCCCCCGGGAAAGTCAGTATCCTTCGAAATCGAGATCGATAGAAGCGAAAACGCGAGACGCGAGACGCGAGACGCGATGGCCGATGATGGCAAAGGCCTAGTATGTGTGTGTTATTTTCGTGAAACGTAACGAGATGAGATTGTCGGCGAAAGGAAGAAAAAAATAAAAACGATCGCGTCAGATCGATGTCAGTGTGACATAACAGCGCACCAGAAATCTCCACATTGTGCGAACGTGTTCTCGTGTTGTTCCTCGTTCGATCTCGAAAAATCGAGCCCCGCGTGCTCCACCGACAGTGGCACGATTCGAGTGATGCGTCCACAAAGGAGCACGCTAGTTGACATTCGAAAGAACAACGTGTCCTTGTTCCGATCCCTTTTGCTCTGTGCAGAGTTCCGAGCGGGAGAACCGGCGCGGTAGACCATTCGGCTTGCCGATCTCGTGGTGACTGAGTGGGTCCTCGGTTGCGACTCCCAGTTACTCACTCGGGCTCACGGGCTCGCTACTCACCTCGTCCTCTCGCTCTTGCACGTTCGCTCACCGCCACTCGGTCCCACCTCCTTCCCTCCTGCCACCACCTCCTACGACACCCCACCTCCTCCCTCCCGTACTCCTTCTGCTCCTCCGGCTACCTTTCAGTCCTCCCTGCCCTCCCACCTGCGGCTGCACGCCACCCTCTCTTTGCGTGGGGGATAGATACCAGGTTTCCCCGAACCTCGATCGTTTCATTACGCGTACTCTTAACCCCTTCGGCGCACTTGTCACTCGATTCATCGATCTCGATAAAGGTACTGAGTATACTACTTGAGATCCAGAACGTATAAAAGTAATTCCAGCATATATCGAGTTTGATTATATTGAAGATGTTTATTGGCTAGATTAAATAACCAATGAGTTTTGAGAAATTCAAAATTTCTACAAGGTCACTCTTGAGATTGGTGAATGAATCAGTGTAAAATATTGCGAATTTGTGTCACGTGAAAGGAAGTAGATGTCTTTCGATAATCTATATGTTCGATGGCATCATGCTCCGATATGTAAGAGACATCGTGATATGATTTGATGTAGAATGACGTCGACTCCCTCGAAGATTGTAACGTGACGCAACGTTCCGATAAAATTCTAGTTCGAGGATCAAAAATTTCTTGCGCGTTTTGGTTTAATATTAAACACTGGTTAAATTCATTCTCTTTCAATATAACAATGTATTCTATTTCAAATTCTATTTCAACATTATTATCTAATAATAATTAATAACTAATTATATAAAGATACAATACCTTAAAAATTTCACTACGAACTTCCCGAATAATCCAATAATAAATTTCCAAATCATTTAAACGCCCTTTACAGAATAGATATCGTAACATTCGCGTCTAAACATTAAAAACAAAAATGTCGATAAACGTGCGACAAGTAATTTTAACACCTTCCATCAAATTACTGTCGAAAAATAAATTTATCGAGCTAGTACTGCAAAAGTTTGCAAACAATAATGACTGGCGAGATAACGAGCGCCACACGATGAATACATTCGACACTTTTAGTATATCCACCGGGACGAAATGCCGCGCCGTCGGATACGTCACTGATAAAACATTATGCCTGCGATTAGATGTGTCGCGTCGCATGCTTTGATCAAGTGGTTGAAAATGACTTATCACATATGCTCGATAAGGGGGCAATATTATCTGCCACAATTCAGGGTGAGGCATTTGCATCGCTCGGAGACGACGCGTAAGGTGTTTTCTATATGCATCGGACCGCGTTCCTCGAGGTTCTACAGGACGTTCGGTCCTATTAGCGCGTGCAAATTATTCGAATATTATGCGCTGCAAATTAGAAGGCACCGCTGAGGTGGCCCGTTGCAACTCCAGACGATGGTGCCGGTCGCCTCGGGATTTTAATTTAACGATGTGCGCGCGCTGTCTTAACCTTAGGCCCCGGGACATGCGAACCACTCGCGAGGATTCATCCACAAGGGGATCGAATTACCGCGCCAATTATGGTGTCACATCGTTAATTAACCGGTAGTCGAGCCTAACGGCGTGTCGAGGAAGATCCTTCCGTAAAGCGAGTCATTTGCCGATGTGAATCGTCTTGTTAATACGGGACAAAATCGTTCTTATCTTCTAGAGTTATGCTACAGTTCAAAAGTTTATCTTCTCTTGAACGGAACTTGTTATCAGCAATTTGCGAAAAAAAGCAGTGTACAATTATTTTGTTCTTTAATGTTGGATCGTAGATATTTATGGAAATTCATATTTTGAAAAGTATTACTTAAGAAATGAGATCTAGGCAAATAATTGTTTTACCTACTGAATATTATAACCAGTAATTTAAATACTTAGAACATTTTTTCACATTTCGCAACATCAAACTAATTATGGTCCCTGTTACACATATATGTGCGGTAGAATATTATGGCGTGATGAAATTGATTTTTAAAATTTAATACGCGACAACAAAATTGACATTCCCAATTGTCGGAACTCGTAGAATTAGTTTGTTGTTTAAAGGAGTTTCTTTTTTCACCACGATATTTACCCTATAATTGGTAAGGTCTCTAACTCACTTATTCCTATGGGAAACACTAGGAATTGTTATTTTTCTGATAATTTGGAAAGTACGCATCGCGTCGTGAGATGTACCGATAACCAATGGTTAACTTAATGACTACCAATGTGTATATACTCATTGGTTATTAATCAATAATACTAATTTTGTAAACCCCTGAACATTTCTGTCTACGTATGTGAGAAACCGTGTCAATTACGGATTAATTTTCTGAACTAAAAAACGAGATACTTCTTCAATCGATATCGAAAGTATCGACATTACCTCAAACAGTGATGCACACGATCGACAAAATGAAACTCTGAATTATAATTTAATTGTAAAAAAAAAAGTGTATTATCGTTGCTTTTGTAACAAAATCTGGATTTATAATCTGCTGTCTTCGTCAAGAAGATAACAAGTATATCTCGCAGCAATTAATTCGCCAATAAATTAAAATTTCAATAAAATTTTTAATTACTTGATTTATGGTTGCTGGATTCTGAATTGCTGGTATCGTAAATCTATAATATCAAAAGTATACTTATGATGCATACACTTACGAACGATAACGTACATAGCAATTGCCGCATAATGAACGCAGAGTTTCCTTTTGCAAAAAAAAAGAGTGATAATTGTGATGTGTTAATTGATAATAACTGTCAGAAGTTAAGAAATTTTTTAATATCTTATACTTCGTACAATTTTTCTGCATTATTCCAGCAAGTCATGCTTACTCACGCCATTAATAATATTGTGCCAATTTGTGTAATATATGCATCTCTGCATATTAACCGTGATACGTAAGAATATTCATGAAACATGGCTTTATTTGAATATATATTCCGTTCCATCGAATTGCATTGACATTGTCCAAGATTAGTTTACCGATACGAATCGGCACCGTCAAGGAGAGTATACTAGGGGTTTCCCCAAGTTATATCGTTTCTGTTTTTCACATCTTCGTTATATAACGCGGCAAAGGCGCATACTCTTTTCGAACAATTGGCTAGCTTACTTCGGCTGGAAAAATGGAAAATTCTCGTTACGCAAGGCTAACTCCTGAAATCGGTCGATTTCTCGGCGCACGGTCGTTGTTTCCGACACTAGTGTCGATGCAGGTGTCAAGTTTTTGCTAGTCATTAGAACGGAAATACGTGGCACCGTTGCACGACTTATTTCTCGTTTTGCCTCAGACACGTTTCTTCGGCCATTCTTTCGTCAACTTCGAGCACAGCGAGGAAGCAAAACAACCAGAGGAAGTGTTATTATGGTTGGTAGAACTGTCTCATTTTTGTTTCGTTAAAACATTGTTACGTGCAAAATATTTAAAAGAAAACAATCTCGTTTTTTTGATCAATTTTCGGCACGAAAGATTAAAAGATCCGACCATTGAATAAACTAAAAATTGAATATTAAGTCTAGAACGTAATCTATGTAAGATACAATAAAATTAAATCTTAAATAGAATTATCATATTAATGTTTCCAAACTTTCTAATAAATGTTATGTATTGAAATTATTCGTACGTATTAATTTGTTAGAAAACATGTGTTTGTGATAAAACAAAGTAATCTCGTATAGTTGTCTTTCAGAAATATATCTCTCTACCAAATATATCTCTCTGTAATCACAAATAGTTTTGGTATCATGTCATTGTTCGCATTAACTTGCTCAAAGATAAAGTTACCACACGACAGGTAGCAATCAGTGATGTATAGACGCCACCGCGCCGTTGAGGATGATTCACGTTTGATAACTATCTAGCACGTAAGTTTGCTTGTTCGCTAAAGCATTTATCCTTAGCAACATGAATTTAATGTTTAGATACTTTTTATCGTTTAGCGATTTATATGTAACACGAGAAAGGATTAAGTAGTATATTGTAATTAGGGAAAACTTAAGATTCCGATAAAAACAGCTAAGAGGAAGTAGCGCAGATGAAAGAGAGAAGAGGTAGAAAAACTGATAGTTGGGTCGCACAAGGGGAATTAAACTCAGCTGCGAGTCTCCTCTTATAAAATCACTCGAATAGTTGAAGGCAGAGCGATTACCTGACCGTCGCATTCCTCGTTTGTTGTAGAAAAACCGTAGAGGAAGCGCCACTTCTTTCATTCGCTTTCAAGAATCGAGTGGTAGATAAAAGAACAATAAAAGATAGCGGCTTTTGCCGGGCAATGTGAATGGCGTTTTGAACTCCCTTCGAACAGCCGTGGCACGAGCGATTTGCTGCAGGCGACTTTGCGCCTTCTCGATGCCGAGCAGAAGCTTGAAATCCATTAGTTCCGTTAACGTTCAGAGAGGCGATCGAGAGATTCAACCCACCCACAGCAATGATCGATCGACGAGGAAAAAAAGATCGTGCAGCTCCGTCGATCTCGCTTCACAAGACACGTTCGCGTACTCATCTCGATAATTATTAACACATACGTGTTACGCGTGTATGACGAGATCGGAAAATTGATGTCTACGAGAAAGTAAAAATAGCCGACTATGCCGTTATGTTAAAATCGATGAAACTTGCATACCTTGAACTGGAATATCTTCTTTAACCGACCGCTTCGTAATCGCGTTGTATTAATAAGACTCTGTTAAACATCGATAATTAACACATTAGAAATTACTGTAAACGCGGCATTCAGTTGAAAGCACTTGGAAAGGAAAGATGATGTTTCTCGGTGCGTGTATCGTCAAGGGATGCACTTGCGGATCGATTTTTTCGCGGCATCGGCTATTTTAAACGGAGCCACGCGTCGTGCTCGCCGGTAAACTGTTCGCTTCCTAGAAGGTTCGTATGAAACCGAGTCTGATCGTGAGTCATTCTCACCTATTCGCATTCTCCGTGTTCGATGTTAATCCACCTTGTCGACGAGCTGGTACTTCTCGATTTCACGAGTATCGTAGGACGTTGTACACCCACACACACACACGGGCGCGCGAATGAGCGCGAGCGCGAACACGAAGGGGGTCACTCGAACGATTGAGAGTCGTGATCAGCGCACGCTCTGTAAGGACACTCTCGCCGTATCGGATTAATGAATGACTAGACAGGAGTGGAACTATGAATGAACACCGCATAGCACTAGAGTACTATATAAGCGTGCACGTTGTGGGCGTCTTCTGCTCTCGGCCAATAAGATCCTCTTGCGGCGACTTGCACGCGGTCTAATACGATTACGCCGGCTTTTTCTTGGAAATTTACCGCGCGATGCTGATCGCAAACGGAATGCGTGATTGGTGCCATCGAATAGATATCGCTGACATTTTAGCGTTTATCGGTAGGTAGTTCACGCGCTGAAAAATTCTATCCGATGCACTAACTTCCGATGTGATTCATCCAATTAAAAATATTTTCCAACTAGTTATAACTAGTACATATAATGACGTGATCGGGTCATCGGGTAGAAAGCAACATAAGTATATAGGAAATGATAACTTAAAACGTACAAACCAAATAAAATTCCGTTAATGTTCTTCCTTTACTTCCTTTACTGCTACCATTAAACGAGTACGAGCTTATGTTAAATTGGAGTTAAGATTCTATTTTACTCTTGCCTCTTCAGTTTTAAGATATCAAACATATTTTATTGTATCGTGTGATAATCTAATGGAGATGTATCAAGGTAGATAAGTAATGAATAGGTATATAATGTATAGGTAATAGGTAGATACGAAAATATAAAGATACATTCATTTATTAAATATTATCTAAAAGCAGCTTATAAAAATGTGAAAAGAATCGCTGAATTCTACACAGCTTTTAAAAATAGCTTAATGATTATGAGTCGATTGGGATTAAATGGCGAATGCTGCTTGGGTCTGAAAAGGTCAAAACAGTTTAAAGTAATAATGTTGTAAAGTAAATTTTAAAAAGTATCATTATTTTATCGAATAAATTATTCGAAGAAGCTATCGCATAGTCTATCCGTGAAATAATAATGGTTAAAAAGAGACTACTTCTCCGAGATATTTCCATTAATATTTCTGTTCGAATTATTTTAAACTCGTGTGATACACGTAGTCTAAGAATGTTAATTTTATGGAAGAAATTAATGACAACTTTGCAATAGTGTATCAGACGATAATTGTTGAAAATACATTAGGCGGAAAATTGTATAATTTCCGAATATGTGATGTGATAAATGGTATAATAAAAGTAACGAGTTGTTATAAATGGCAATTGATTTTTTCTGCTTTGCATACTCGTTTGAAAGTAGTATTTCATTTCGACAAGTCCTTATTTATTGCCAGTTTAGGAACAAAAAAAAAAAAAAAAAAATGGAAATATGTACTATGTAGGAATATATGTCTATATGTGTTTAGATGTAGAATTAAGATCTATAAATTCTTAATGTATCTTTTCATCAAATCTTCATCGATTCTACGAATTGATCGAAATCGAGCAACGTCAACGAAGGTGTATTCAAAGATGATACTTTCGTCTAATCCCCAATGAATCATACAATTGAAGGTTTTGGTGAATCCCGTGGCACGATAACTTTTATCAATTACATCATTATTTAAGCGAATCACCAATTTCATTCGCGACACTTGCGTTACACCGTACGTTGCAATTTTTTTACGATAACTTGTTGAAACGCTTTCGAAGCAAATGGCTCGAATTGCAATTCTATTGTGACAAGTATTACATAAAAATGATGAAACTACCGGTCCATTATGCATTAGATATGCGTCCATAGCGGGTTAACAGTAAATTAATGCCCGATGAATAACGTCGCTATCGCCGATCGTTATTACATCCACGTACGCACACAATAATTATTACTCCTACCGCGATAAATCACAGACATTCCTACGCCGGAATATTTTACTACTGCCATTTGAAATGGTTCTAGCTGAGCAAGTAGTTATTTACGCTCAAAAATCGGAGCAAGGAGACATTAACAGCGGCACTTCGAAGCGGAGCCGATGACGCAAGCGTCACTGAACTTTGCGTGTTTCCCGCGAGAAGAATAAATCTTGAGAATGTGAAATCGTCGTTACTCTCGTTGTAACGTTGTGCTCGCGAGTCGCATGCAGCACGACCGACATCTCGCAAATTATTGGTAACATCGAGGTTTCTGTCGTCGCGGGCCAACCTTCTCTGGACACCCGTTGACCAAGGACTTTCGGCCACAAAATCTCCCGCTGGTAATCCAGCCGAATCGAGACCGGTTGGAAAGTTAATTAAATCATTTACCAAGAGGCCCGCGATCGGTTCTCTCGTACATACGTTTCTCGTGGTCGATTAAATACGTCAAATTATCTAAACGAGTTTCACGCGTGCGAGGATTCGATGAACGCAGAAACTGGTACTTATCCGCTGCGGTTTATATATTATTAAAATATCAACGATTCAAACGCGTCTCCTTAAACAATCATTCAAACGTTCAGATACACAAGAGCCTTCGATCTTGCTTGGATTCATCTCATTTCGATTATTTACCACGGCAACGCGGTGCACGTAAATTCTCGAGTGCATCTTTCAGAGAAAGGTGTTAAACAGTGCGAGCAGCAAATTTCTCGGAAGCGTAACCATGAGAAAGCGAATGTGACAAAACAATGGTACGATTTCGAGTCCGATACGCTCACGTGGATTCCGTAACAATCACTTTACCCCCGATCCCTTTCTTTTCCCTTGGGATTTCTGTTAGAATGTTAGAACTTCGAAATCCTTTTCCCATTCTTTCTCTCCATTTTTCTAAATTTTCTCTTCCTTTCTTGGTCATTTTACAAGGGATGTTTTGGCGAGTATAGTGTCGCAGTGGCCCATGGCGGCGACTTGGACGCTAAAGAGAACGAGAAAATACGTGCGAACCTAGAACCAGGGCGAAATCGGTCGGTTGGACGTCGGTCGGTTTCTCAAACGCATCTCTTATCTGATCTGCGATCCAAAGGCATAGACATATACTACGGAATACTAGCGATCGCGTTGTCAAAGTCTATCCCGAACTTATCTCCGGGACCGGGTCTCCCGTGGCGAATTCGGCCATTGTTGCCCCGTTCAGGTCTACCTTCTAAAAAGAAACACGGATCCACCAGCTATAAGTTATTAATATGTGGAAGAAAGTTCTACCCTTCGGCGTCATAGGCAAATCCGACTGCGAAGGGCGTTAGAGTCTCTCGTTTCTGCGGACTCCCGTGGGAACAGAAATGGCCACGGAAGGCGATCAGCAGTCGAGAGAAGTCGATGGAACGCAACTACAAGATGCGAACGTGCCGGTGGCATTGTGGACGCAGTATTCTCGACAGGTGCAGGTCCACCTTCCAGGAAACATCCTGCACCGCTCTGTCAAGAAAGAATTCCGCGAGAAACCTCGACGTCTTTATAAAGAATGCCTAACGACCGATGATGTACACGCTGCTCTTCATTAGTTGCCAACTTCTGGTTATCATTTCGATAATGAAGGAAACCGAAGTTTCAACATTTTCTTTGCGATATTTTTCTCTTTCGACGAATCGATTTGAAATATTTAGTCGTTGTATCGTAACAGACTCGTTACACCGCTGACTCGCGACAATGTTTGGGCGCGATCTTTTATGAATATATTATGTGCGTTGTAGCAAACATTTTGGAATTTCGTTAGCAGTATTAGGAAAACCGATTATCATGATCATGTTCATAAAGTTTGAAAAGAAATATACTCCCGTCCCTCAATTTACGCGAAATACCCGTTTCATGTGGGTTCGTTTTACCGCGTTCGAGCGGATGAAAATCGCGTAAATAAAGTCTGTCAGTACAAAAGAAAAAATCTATACAATATGAGCACTAGCACGACGTAATGTAATTTTATCCTTATTTCGTACAGCACTGACCTGACTGGCCGCGTAAATTTAGATCGACCATAAGAACTAGATTATGTTGTAATTTAGCGCGTAGAAAAGGGAGTACGTATGTAGAAATTACAAGATACTTGGTGCAAGTGTACAGGACATAGTACAATGAAATGTTCTCTTTGCACCTAAACTTAGACGTGCCTAATTTAGTAGATGATACGTAGGATATTATGAACAACAATAAAACCATGTGAAAGACATTCGCGAGAAGCTGAAGTCAAACAGTAACAAACTATTAATTTATAACTTGTAGATCAAGGGTTTCTCTTTTTAATTTAAACAATGACTAGTAGGATCTACTTAAAGCAATAATCAATTAGTAACAAGCGGTGGTCGGGTAATGTGGTTTTCCCTACTAGTTTACCCGTCCAGCTATTTTTAACCGTTACTCTTTGATGTTCCACGAAAATAAGGCGGCAACTTCATTTTCTCATCCTTCGAATCATTATTCCGATAAAATCGTAGGGCAAACACGATTCTATTTAAAACAAACTTCCCCGAAGTACCGGTTCGCTTGTAATTATAATCTTTCATTTTTCCCTTCACGTCAAACGATAGGAAATCCAGAAATATATCCGCTTATAGAATCGTATGTTTTACAGCACAAGACTGGATCGGAGTACGTAATAGATTCCACGAACAGACATGCTAGGTGATACCTTGCGAAAATGCGTACATCCCGCACGTTTACGTGCCGTATAGACTGTCAGGTTAAGACATCGTCCGGTAGCTAGACAGGTTGACAGGGGCTGAACCAATTACGCGGAATATTATCCCACCGACGATTTGCACTCCCCTGCAATCACCGTGATTAGTGTTTCGCCGACGCTCGTGTACAGGCATCTCGTAACCACAGCTAATTTGTAAACTCTGGCCATATATTATACAATACATGCACGCACCTATACATATACATATTGTATAATATATAATATATATATATATTTATGTATACACGTATACCGTATATGTAGGAGCTAGTAACTTACATAATTAGATAGGATCGAGCTGTTTTGACTGTCGAGCGCAGTCAGTACGAAGCGTAACTGTATCCCTGATATGCACGTCGGTCGTCGTTCTTACTCATAGATTTAAACCTTGGATAAGAAGATTCAATCATCGAGTCACTTGTATGTTAACTGCAGCTATTGATGCCCATATTGAAATGTCGCGTCTTTGCTTGTTATTAATTGTCCGCGATCGGCTGCTTGCCAACGAGAATTTTCTACCTTTAAACGAGCCAACACTTCACCGCTCATATACACAGCTGTTATTAATATTCACTCGATCTTGCGGTTATTGATGTTATCGAAGTGAATTTCTATAGAATTCAAGTAATGTAGATTGACAACTCGGACGGCACCATTTTGTTTAATTTTTAAAATTTATTTAATCATTACATTTCATTCTATATAGACACTATTATTACAATAGGTAACCAAGAAACTTCCGTCGTTTCCATTATGATAGACAAGAACGATGCAGAAATACAGGAAAATATAATTTTATTTGACAAAATAGTTATTCCTATTTCGATGAATGATTTTTTACGTTCTTCGTATCTATTTTTCTTTTATAAAGGAAAAGAAGAAAAAGCTTTCTGAGGGAGAGTTACTTGTAATAATTTCAGGGTGGAAGCTAGCTCTTTGGCGTCTGGATGTTTCGCAGCAGGCAAGCCGGCCGGTAGACAGGTACCTACCTGGAAACGAGTAACTACTTATTGTCACCTCTAACGAGGCCGCAACAAAAACTCAGCTATTCGCAGGTGGGAATGCTGCCAGCTTATGAAAGTATCAATTACCTTCTACGTCCAGTTTCCTAATGAGGGGAACAGAGCCATGGATTACCGAGTCGCCATAACTGTGACTCCTAGATCCGTTGCGATTTTTTCATAGATCAACATGGACAGCGTTCACCAATCAGCTGTTTACATTCACAGAGTCTATATTTCTTCTCAACCAATCGTGGCGAGCCTGTTACACAAGATTGTTATTACGTATTATATTCGCCTTTAAATGAAATCGAACTGTATGTACTTTCATGTTATATATGTCGGCAGCATGTGTACGTAATAAAATAAGTAGACATTTCAGAATTATAGTTATGCATGAGATTTATACGTAGCCAAAAAGGCGTGGTTTTCGTTTCGTGTATTTTCGATTATAAAAAGTCATATAATTTCTGAAAGTCTTATACTTGAAAGTCTATCGTTTAAATGCTTCGTCTATTGTTAGTGTCTGCTGTTACTTCGTATTTTTGTTGTAACCTTTTAACAAAGCGCATAAGTTTATGTTCATATGACATTTTTTGTTATTTTTATTCAAAGAGCGTGCTGATACTACTTTACGGAAGATACCCTGTACATCCTGTAGGTCTAATATTATATCGCATGCCATGACATTGCCAGGAAGAATAGGACAAATCAATTCAATGACATAAATAGCGTTTTTACTGAACAAATAAAATGTGGAATTAAATCTACACTTTATCGTATTTACGACTTTATTTTCTAATTATTGTCATTAAATAAAATATACTATTAAACATTTTGAAAATTAGATTTCGGCGCTATAGACACGTCCAATGAAGAAAAAATATTTTAACTTTTAATAAATACTAAAACTAAAAGTATAGAACTCTTTAAACTAACATTTACTATTTACTATTAATAGTAACGTATGTAGCATCGTCATAAATGTATATTTCGTATTAAATCATGAATGCACGTCTATTACCGTGATATGTTCGGAAAGTGATTTTCAAAATTGAGATTATTTACGGATATCCATATACAAAATCTAAATTTGTCATGTAACATTTATAAGTAATTTAATTCTTGAATAATCTCTATTATAAGCTCGCCTATTACGAGAACGTATTCCCCGTACTGAAACTGCATCTTATCCGATCAACGCCCGTTACAATTCGTTAATGCCATTATTCAAAGTTATCGACTTTCACATAACAAGGATTTGTGGTTGAAGCTGTTGAACTTTACGAAGAAAGATCTAGCAATTTTACGGATCATATGTTTCGTGACGAGTCTAAGTGCCACTATTACATAAACATCAAATGTAACGATTGAAACGGTTACATTTACGATCTCGTAAATCTGTTTAGATCGCGATACGCCGCTTTCTTTGCACATAGTTTCTGATTTGTGACTGCCACCAATAGAGTGGACGTGGGTAAGATTCGTACTCCCAACTTGAGATCCATAGAAGGTACGATTCCGTATTCAGTGACGTCAGTCACCTTTCTGGCGTTTCATTGTTCAAAGAAACAGACATGCATCGCTAGACGAAAAGGGAAGCAAGAAGTAATCATTGAAGTTCGAATGGCAGACCGGTAGATTCATGCGGAGGAGTAGGGTAGGTTGAAGCGCATACGTGTAACATATGTTACTTACATACGTATGCACATACATACACATATATTGCTGTGGTGATCATTCATTGCGATATTAGCCACAATTAGGAAGCGCTTAGTCAATAGTTCCACTTACAAAATCGATGGGAGGAAGTACGGATTGAACAAACGTGACTAAAGCTTCAGGCGAATGGGCTTCAGATGATGTAGGCAAATCGGTGCTATAACTCATTCATTTATTCTATACACTACGTGTATGTCAGAATTACACAGAAAGACTGGAAGGAAAGATATAATAAGCTATGTTGCTTATCTTTTTGCAAAGAAAATCCAGTACACTGTTAATGTTAGCAAAATCGCATTTTTATTCGGGTTTAGAGCTAAATACGTGTCTTTTCAAAATTTTAGAAGCATATTATTAAATATATACTCATCAAGCGCTCATTAAATATTAAAATGTTTCTTATTTCAATGATCAAATATATATCTGATCGTTACAAAATTTCGTTAACTCATTAGCTGTTTTTAAAATCTAAAAGATTTTTTATCTTCGTTTCGTTCGTATTTACAATCATCATAGCTGGCTGCAATAATAAAAACTTATGTGTTCGTTTTGTTATTTGGAGCTCAATTCTTTCCTCGGTAAGATCAACAGTTGACGCCAAATGCACGTACCTCTGACGATACTCTAACGTCACAAAGACGTAATACGACAGCCATTCGCTCGCGATTTAGCAGTAATTCTGAAAATCGTTGGTTAAAAGCGTCTGCCAGTGTTTTTTAAAAGCATTCTCAGTATTTCGAACTTCCCAACGTACGTACTCGTCCGGCACTTACGTATCTTCAAGATCGTTAGTTGATTCACGGAAAATTCCGATCCAATTTTTACCACGAACTTCTGATCCAGATTGCAGAGACCATGACCATGGTAGAGATGATGTCATCGTCATCGAAGACTTTCTCTTCCGCGAACTTTTGTACGCGGGCGGCGTCTCGCACCATAAACACGGAGGTGTACCGTCGGGTCTCAGAGTTTCCATTCATGAATTCAGTCTTTCTTCTGAGGTGGGAATTGTTCGATGCCCTGAGTGGGAGGTAAAAGCATTGCGAGAGTACAGTACGGCCTGCATAAAGGAAACCCGCTTTCCGAGTAAGTATGCGTGCCATACTTGCGTACCAGGCCAATTGCATTTCGTCGAATAATATTGTGATCGTGAAAGTGTGCGTTTATTAATAGGGTGTCAAAAGAAACGAAGGGCTGCTTTCAATTTTTCGCTCGAGCCATTGGTTTAAAATACTAATTTATATGTACACCGTTGGCCATAAGTAGTCGCACACTTTGCAATGCTAAATCGAATGTTTCCCACTGCCTTTATTTTTCAACTGCTTTATTATAGACCTGTTAATTCATCCGCATCATATGTATTTTATAACGTAAAATACTAAATAAATTAAAATTTGTTAGAGTTTGGCAATAATTGCAACGAATATGAAGCAATGTCATTAGACTTTCGTTTCTTGAATTGAATTTGCATAAACATTTGCAGCAACATTTCTTAAGTTGCAATCAATTTCATAAGTTAAATAACGTAAGGCTAAAATAAGAAGAATAAAAACCACACTTAATGCTCCTTTGCCTTTGTAAAATAGGACCAGAGTATTGCACGATGATAATAATAGTTACGTCAATGTAATACCATTCTTCTACAGGTTTGCTTCAAGTAATAAAACCAATTTGTGCGATATTGTGTTTAAAATTGCACGAAGAGAATTTTATTTACATATCACAAGCAGTCTAATTATTTCATTATACATAACGTTCTTCCATGTTAATGAATCAAACGAAAGGAACAATGCTATACAATGTAGAAACAAACAGTGTATCAACGTATCGGCGCTTCGCTAGTGAGTCAGAAACTTGGTTACAATGTATTTACAAACCAGTCGAACCACTTAGACGATTAAATTGATTTGTGTAATAACGCTCTCAGCTCATAAATAGCTTATGTTCGCGAATAATATGTCACTGGAAGTTGAAATAGTTTCACATAAAAGGTTTCTCGCTAGATTTAATCTATTGTGTACAAAGGGGACTGTGTAAGTCATAAATTTTTCCTGAATCCAATTAGAAAGAATATTATTACAAGAACAAGATGAATAATTCTGAGAGTATATTACATATGCATCGCGTACATGCACAATCTGTTTCTTTAACAGTTTTACTTTTAGTTTCTTTCTACGCATATTCGATCATGTCGTCATTCTACGTAAACCGTGACTAGGATAACGTAATTAGAAAATACATGGCTTGTGAGACAGTTTGTTAAATGCTTTAATTGAATGCTTATTCATTGCGGTTTAAGCACTTCGTGGATTGCGTTTCAATTATTTTCAAGATTGAATCAAAGTGATTTCTTGTTATCGATTGTATAACGATGTAGTTTTATCCACTTTGTCAGCTCTTTTCGAAAAAAGTCGAATAAGATACATTCTAGTTTGACAGTCTAGTTTGATATAAAACCACGTTCATGCTTCCACCATAAAAGAGTTAAATGAATTCTGCTTGATCTATTCCTAAATGTTATATAATAAATGATGTATAAATACTTTTGCATAAATACTTAGCAAGTGTCCCAAGTTGGTAATTTCGTATGCATAGTAGTGTCCGTACTGAATCTACCGTGCGTGCATGGAAGGTAAGAGGGAGAAGTAGGCAGTACGAGTGAGTCAGACTAGGTAGAGTGTAGTGAGATATTGTAAGGTTAGGTCATTTCTTACTCCGTATATTACATATGTATTTCTTTAGTTCAATTAAAAATTTTTGGTTAAATATAGTCATGTTTGGTATCATTTTGATCGTACGAATCTAAAGAATTCGATTAAGGCCAGGTGGTAACAATATAATAAAAAATTTTAAAAATTATATTTTTCTTATTCCGGTAATTCGATACCGGGTTGAGTTACATCGACGCGGTTCATAGGTAGGTCGGTCTCGAGTGAACAGTTCTAGGAATTAGTGAGCATAATTCCTAGCCATATATCTCGATAAATTTCTGGCCATATGGCTCAGGTGCTAATTAATTTGCGCGAATTTAGTTACTTTTATTTTGGATTTGAATTGTTTAAAATTGTATGAAACGAAACTTCTTCGGTAATTTTCAGATTGTGGAGGTATACTAATGAAACACATGATATATATATAAATTCAACAATAATGTATTTGTTCAAGAAAAGATATAAGCGTCAGAAGTTTGCAACATTATGGAAATGTTTAAAACATATTTTATTAAAAACGAAGTGCAGCCTGCACACCAATATGTTGATTCTTTCCTCTTACTATTTCTAGTGCGTACGACGTATCTACCTTAAGGTTTTGATCTTTTTGCCTGTTGGTAGGATTCTTTCTATGAAACGCCGTTCTAATAATCGTTTTAAAGGGATATTTATTGACGGCCTACTGTTGGACTTTGAATTATGTGGACAACGTGTGAAGCTTTGAGTAAATCTAAACGAAACTTTAAATGATGTGTAGCGGGACTTTTGTTTTATATATAAAATATGCATTATGTAATGACATATTCACTGTTGCGCTAAAAACTTTTATATGCCATTTACAACCTGTTTTTCTCTCAATAAAAAATGTTTGAACTTTTTGATATTTTAATTCTACTCCTCCTATATGTTTCAACCACTCGCGGAGAGACGCGATCGCGAGAAGGCACGTCAACGGGAGTCGTAAATTCCCGTTACGATTAAATAATCGACGCCACGAAATGATCGATCCCCTGATTTCTGTTACGACAATAGGGGTGAAATAGGGGTGAAATAGGGGTGAATTCAACTGAATTTACACTGAATTAGCAGGTATAGAATAGTGTTTATTCCAACAACTTTATATAGAAAAATAGTTACACTGATGCGTATGTATAAGTGAAATAAATGACTGATTTAAGGTATGAAACTCGTAATAACGTGTTGAATAAGTGTAGAACTGTTGATGACCGCTTGAGCACTCGCTCGAGAGTGCTGGACTGCCCTTAAGGTGTCTCGGAGAAAAGCTTGGTATGGATGTGCCCTTTTACTGATGAACAGGATACGCAGAAGTCTCCCACCAACGTAGAGCGGCGGTGGACTTTGCTCCTGATGAAAAACAGCCTTTTATGATGGACATGTGTTAGATTTTTCCCATCTGATGACTGCCCGATTTCTCCGTGATTCCTAAGAGCGCCTAGCAAACTCAAGGACCTTTCCAAGACCCAGCCATAAACTGCAAATACTTCTCGAATTAGAGAATTCTCCAGACATGCAATTAGACTGGCAAACATGTGTGGAGACAATGCAGCTAAAGGCTAATGTCTTTATGGTGGGTCATTGAGTCTATTGAGAATCGGGATGGCTGTAGGTTGACCGTTGGTTGCCAGGTAGCGAGGGCTGGCGTGCAGATGTCCCGCGCGACGTAACACTATATATATGCCATTCTAAGCATATTGGTTTCTGTATACTTTTTCTAGCTAGCATTTTTTCTACCAGACGATGATCATAAAATGTAGTAGAAATGTTGAATTGAATTGTGGACGTTACCCCTTTTTTAGGGAGTATTTTTCCCTTTTCCAATTTTTTATTTACTAAACTTATTGGATTATTTCTTCTCCCCTTCCTTAGAGTCCAACAACATTTATTTGTTTTTCTACAAGATATCGTTCTAGAGCAGGAGAACTGTGACAGTTACCCATCCAAAAAGTGTAACTTCGTCCAAACAACGGTTCAATAATTTAGATAACAATTCTTCAACTTTTGAGATTATCGAGACAATTGACATTGCAATGACCATCGGTTTCAGACCCGCGATAAATAATAAATTTCCGTAGATAACCCGTTGAGGATTCACAATGTTCATACGTTTTTATTCCAAAATTTGCAGTTTTGATTGCTAGATATTGGAAGGTAGATTTGTTGTAGGTGTAATATAGGTACAGAAATCCTAACTGCCCTTTGCACAGTGTCAAAGACTCGTCAATGTCCATATTTCGATCTGTTATATATGCGGTCTGGAATCTTTTGTTCATTTCTTTCCAAAAATAGTTTATCTTAAATAGTTTACGAGAGCTATTATAAGTTTGAAGGCTACCACTATCGACTAAATGAAACAAATATGAAATCAATTGGAATCGATTCTGCGACATGGTTTTGAGAAATATAGGTGTTCTTTACTAAATCTTTACCAAAATAACTCTTTATCATAGATTGCTATACAATTCCCATAAGCATAAGTAATGCCAGATATAAATACATTTCCCCATCGATTACTGACCCCACATTTTGAATACGAGATCGTGATTGCAATATATGACTTTTTATATACTGTTGTGCGTACCTGTTAGTTTGCCCAACTATATATGTTATTACTTTAAAATCAAAGAAGAACAAAAATGTATTTGTGATCGTACAGAATTCTTTTTTTACACCTGGATTATGAGAAAACGATATTTTCGTCGCTTCGTACGAAAATTCAAATTCATCTACTACAAATGCGGAAATTTCGTTCCGTGAGTAACTAATATCTCTTTCATTTTCTTCCATATAAGTTTGAAATAACACATCGTTATCATTATCTTCTCAATCGAGGAGGAACTCGATGCATGATAAAGATATTGATGGTTTTCGTAACATTTCGATAAAAATAATAAATTATCATTAATCTACTATTTCCTATAACGTAATTATGAGTAACGTTTGCTTTCCTTGATAAATACGACTTACTGAGCTTACTAGATTAACATATACTACTCATGTAATAGACTTCAAAAGCAAACAAAAGAGCGGTAGTGTAATTTAAGAAACGTACACCTGTATGTTGGACCGCCGCAACCAATACGGTTACGCCAACGTTCGCGTATCTGTCAAACCGCCGTAACCAATCTGGTTAGGCTGATCTACGCGTCTACGTCGAAGCGACTTGAAGAAATAGAAAATACAAATAATAGAAACACATAACGCGAAATATGTAACTATACGTACATATAAGTACCGAGCGTTCTTGACAAATCAAAGAGAGGATTAGCTTTTTTGGAAGCTAGATTAATCCGTTAAATAAATTCCTATTGTACGACTCATTGAGAAGAACGATCAGTTAGACTCTTATTGTAAAAAGTTCCGCTATCGGGATAAGCTCGGTGGTCTCTTTAAATGACTCGAGTGGAGTTTCGTTCTTTCCGATTACATCGGATGCCACTGGTATCGTACGTTATTCAACGTTCACGATGCCTAATGGTCCATATTAAGCGGGCTGCACCGCAATTATCTACGTCACCAGTCAAAACTTGACCGGGACACCGATTACGTGGCTGAATTAGGTCGGCAACGGGTGCAATTAATAACGAGGCGACACATCCATTAGCCAGCAACCGCGCGAGTCCTCCTCGTATGGTTTCTTGGCTTCTCCTTCGGCATCGATCTTCTGGCGTAGTACGTGTATCCCGATAACATCTTTGAATATTGATTCGTCTAACGATGAAGATCGCCTGTAAAAAATACGCTCGACCAACAAAATGTCTCCTCAAATTGATAGGTTCCATAATTCAACTGTAATCTTGATGATACAATGAAGGATAATAACTGAAGATTATACACACAGATTGAACACTTCGCGAACATGATCAAGGCGAGTGTTTATCGCTCGTTCTACAATACTTGCACAACACGATTATCATGTGCTCTTTTTTGCTCTAAATGTATGTATAGATATGACGTTAATCATTATATATGTAAAAAGTGATTAGTAGTGGTAACATTTTATTAAGTATGATGTATCAAACGTGAAGTCATATTTACGTCAAAATGGTAATATGTCTTTATTACAAATTACGATAATGACATAACGAATTTTCTATATACATATGTATATATCGTTTTTATGTCATACGTACTTTGTGTATAACATACAGCAATACTGATATTTGTTACTAAAGCATTAATATCGTAATTTAATTTTCAATTCTATAAAACAATATCTAATTGATAATAAATTTTCCACTGTATTGTTTCTTCTTTATAGCGTGTTCAAAATATTATCAGAAACTGAAACTGAGAATATTCTGCTTTGTATTATTATGAACTGAATTAATTAGTTTTACGCTCAAACTTGCGTATTTTTATGAATTTAATTTTCAATTCTATAAAATGATATCTAATTGATAATAAATTTTCCACTGTATTGTTTCTTCTTTATAGCGTGTTCAAAGTATTATCAGAAACTGAAACTGAGAATATTCTGCTTTGTATTATTATGAGCTGAATTAATTAATTTTACGCTCAAACTTGCGTATTTTTATGAATAACTAACAAAACGACAAATGTATTTGTCTTTGGTAAAATTACACTTAAATTACGTTATATTCTTTTTACAAAACCATCCAAAAAGATGTGTTTCCATTACATACCAATAATCATGTTACTTATGAATATAACTAAGAGAATCGTAAAAATAGAATTGAGAGGTAATACAAATAAATTATAAGTTCTTCTGTTGGTATATTTGTATAGTTTCGTATAATGTATTGTGTCACAATTGTGAATGTTTAAAAGGAATATTCATTTTTTTTCATGCAAACTTTACAGTTAATATTCATATCTTTTTTATTTAAATTTTTTATCAGTAGTGAAGAAAATTCGAAACATTCTGGTTTATGAAATGTAGCTGTGAAACATATATTGCTATTCAATCATATGTTATAACATTTTACCTAATGTCCCACTGGACAAATTGTAAAATTAAAAATAAACAATATAAAAAAAAAATATATATTGACTGCACTTTTGCGAGCAAGAAATAACCTTCTATTATAACGACAATTTCTTTCTTCCTAGTTTCTCAATAAAAATATGTGCTGCATAACTTGACACATGATCCATAACTTATACATATGTATAATTTATTTTCAAACCATTGCTTCATACTATTATTTCTAAATTTCAATATTTCATTTCGAACGATTATATCTCTATATAATCTAAGAGGAAATGTTACAAACTTCAACACTTTTATATTATAAAGGTATTCTAACGACTTAACTTAATGTCATTTTATCTGTTCTCTCAATTTTAAATTTCTAATTTATCGCTTGTGGATTGATCGATAAGATTGTACGTGCACATTTGCACTTACATACCTAAAGAAAAGTGTAATAATGACAGATCAATATTATCGACTGCCTTTCCAATTATAAAGATTCCATCTATATCCCTTGCTCTTCAATATCCTGAACTCCTGTTATTACTATCTTTCGCTTACTAATTGCAATGCAAGCAACAAATTATTGAAAACAAAAGAAAGATAAAAATACAAGAAAAAACAAACAAATTAATGTAATAGCGCATGAACTTATTTTACAGATGAGCATGGCATCCATCGTCTGTACGATTGAATGGTCTCGATCGACGGAACCTGCGTCATCGACGATTGACACGACGCTACAACGTTACGGTGACGTCTTAGCGACGCGACTTTGCAATACCGTCTCTAAATATTTGTTCGCGACTGAAGTGAATCTTCCGGGAAATGATTCAAAGCCCGTACAGTGTGCGTTGTCATAATTGGAAGTATATCAACCGGAAACATGATGGCACGCTTTTTCTTCCGACATTTTTTAACCTAGCTAAGTTCGTATCCGACCTATTACCGTTAAACACACGTAATTCGAATTTTCCAATGACTAAAACTATACCGATGCTGGAGAAATCTCGCACGTTGTAAAGGTTAATCTTTACACTCCCACGCATATTTATCTTTCAAAATCAGCGCAGATTTGTCGCGTGGAATCGCATCTTTTATGACTCAGTTAATCTATTTTCACGGTCGTACAATACGTTTTAAATATACGTCCCCTACGTTGCTTATAATTTAAGGAATAATAGGTACCATCGTATAATTCTTCAAACGACAATTTTATCGTCACAATGATACTTTCGCTCTCACGAAGAAAGGATGCGACTTTGCTGCAGGCAATATGAATGCAGATTCCATTCGTAGACAGTCGTAAGTTTCATATTCAAATTCGTAAGGTTTGGCCCGCGTCAACCTGTCTTCCGTGAATTATAGCAGTGACACGAGCACGGATGAGTCGGGTAGATTAAATAAGCAGAGGAATCTTAGGATCTTATTTAGGAACTTGAGATTTCTCGCATCGAGAACAGTTTTATTTGATTATTATAGAGGGAAAACGTAACGAAATGTTTGCATTTCCTATTTACAATCTACGTTTATTTAAACCAGCTCGAGGATAAACAATTCATGTAGATAATATAATTTCATAATTATAATTTCTCGTTCAAATAATAGGAGTTCATATTCGGATACATGGTAGCGCATTGCGAATAAATATCGAGACTGGATATCTCGTCTTTCTAGTTGAGCTGGTTGATGAGATATCTCGCATTTTCTATTTATCAACCAAGAACAGTTGCTTAGGATTAGTAAGAAGACACAATGCTTAGAATATTTTTGTCATTGAAATCTTTTAAGTGATACTATCGATGACTTTAACTATGATCAATCAACAACTGCAAAATTTGTAAAATTTAAACGAGTTAGAAATGTATTTTATATGTAATTTAAAAACATTTTTAAAATTAGTTATTTAACATAATAAGAATTTTTCACTATATAGCAACAAACCATAATGACAATATGTGATTCAAAAATATTTGACACAAACAGATAAAAATAATCAGTAGTCGTTGTTAGCAATAAAATATCGATTCTGTAACAGCGTCAAGAGTTAGAAATATATGTAATTTAAAAACATTTTTAAAATTAGTTATTTGACATAATAAGAATTTTTTACTATATAGTAACAAACCATAATGACAATATATGATTCAAAAATATTTGACACAAACAGATAAAAATAATCAGTAGTCGTTGTTAGCAATAAAATATCGATTCCGTAACAACGTCAAGATCGTTCTATACAATACGTTCATATATAGAACTTATTTAATCGGAAACTATGTAAAATTCCTTACCAATATCTAAACTTTACTTTAGAAATCAAAGTACGTGCCAAGAAGATCGTAATAAAATGCATGCAAAATTTTATCAGCCCTCAGCGTACAGGTAGGATTATTCTTAAAAAGCGTGTCATCGGCAACCGTTATCGATCGGAGCAGGAATTCTGCACGATTTCGTGGCAGCTAGTGACCAAGTGTATTCCGTACGGTCCCATGTCCACGGGCAAGTACATTTACTGCGTGAATCGCGGACAAAATTCACACACGACTGACGAAAAGCGAGATCAATAAAACGTGGCTACACAAAGAGCGTTATTTTCACCCGACCGGATTTCGCGGCGATAAGATAGACGCGAAGGAGCGCATTATGTTCAGTGGTGTACACACGAATGCGCGGCTCGGAGCGAAAACTTTTTCGATGAAAAGCTGTTAACGGCCGCGTTTCGACGCGCTGGCCTCACTCGTAAAACCGACCACGTAACGCGTCCCACCGCGACGTATTCGTAAAACGCACGCTTAACAGCTTTTACGAGTCTAATAATGCGTCAGCGAACGCGTGCGCGTATTCACGCCGCGAAACGAATTAATTCCCGTCGCGACGGCAAACTGGTTAGGACGCGTAGTGCTCGCTCTCGTCGCGCGTGCACGCTGCCTGCAATCCTTCACGATCTTTTCCATTGATCGACCTTTCCGCGAGATCTTCCCTTCAATACGATGCTTTCATACCATGCACTAATACGCTGATTGGTAATTTAAACTGTGAATATTTGCTCGTGTAACTATTTTCTGTACTATTGTTAATAATCATTTATATAATATTTACTCATTAATCTTTCAACCGTGGACGATTTTCATATCATTTGGAAAAAATCGCGAAATTTGTATCGCGCATAAATTTATCACAAGGAAAATATCTTAGTAGAATACAAAAGACCCGACGTGCTCGTAGCGCGTCCAGTTAAAATTAATAGAATAAGCAGATATAATTTCGGTGTCACTCGATGCTGGATGGTTAAATATGCAATAAACATGTGACGGTTATTTATGATATTTATTTGTTATGGAAAATTATGAACCAGGAGTATGCAAAATATATCAGCTAAGAATTTAATAAATCCATTTACGATACAATATTTCAAAATAGATGTTTCATAATATCACTGTATACGATATTGTGTTATAATAAATTGTAAGCATTTTATTTTTTAGCACTTCGTTATTTAACAGAATTTCGTAATAAGCAATTCTCTTGAATTTCACCAAAACACGCAACGAAATATATCAACCATCGGAAATACTATAAATCGAAAGAACCCGATATTAATACAATCGTGAAAAAGGTTGCAGAAGTACCGTACGTTCCTAAAATCTTCGGCATTATATTTTGCTTTGGCATCAAACCAGCGAAATCATCGACGTTTTCGTAAATACATTATGATAATTGTGAAATAATGAATTTATAATTCCCGCAAATGATACATGATGGCTGCGGCCCTGCAAATTATATGGCACGGCAAAACAATTTCTGTCTCTCGTTTTCTCGTGCTCACGCTCCCCGCGGTGGACCCCGTTTTTTGCGCTAATCGTCGAAATTATCTGCGTGAGAAAATCGCGAAAAACGCGATATTTGCCCTTCTTCCATTCGTCCGGACTTCTTTCTGCCTCTCCGCTCCCTTTTCTTTTTATCCTCCCGGTTCCCGAAGCCTCCGTGCGAACGCAAATACGCGCGTAATGATACGTCATTTCGCGGGGATTTCTGCTCGTCCTGTTACTCATCGTTTATTGGTACAAATATTACGAGCACCGGATATAAAAGTCACCGTAATGACTTCGGTCAAGAATGTTGATGATACGAAGATAAGGATTCCGTCGACCGATCCGAGCCGCTCCTCCGCATTATCTTTAAAATCACCACTTTTTCTTGTTCCTCTTAATTGCACGATCGTGACTTACCCGTGAAACGATTAACTTTAGTCGTGACTTCTTGCTGTTACGTCTACTGATGTGTTTTAATAAATGCACGATTGTTTATTCAATGTACGCGTCGATAACTATCGTAGAAAGGAACTAGAATTGCATCAGTAATAGTCGCTTCATCGCGTTCTCTGGGTATGAAGGATTTGAATTAATGGAAACGAGCACCCATCTATCTTTTTACCTCGCTTTCAGCGATTACGTCGCTTTCACGTCGTTCCTCTATCGTTTGTATTAGTTCGTAATCGTACATGAGATAAGCTCTGTTTTCTAGCTTTCATAACCGAAACTACTTGAGCCGTGGAAATGGCCAATTTCAGATTTTGTATCTTTGCAATTATCAAATATATAGTGTTTGGAAAGATTAATGTTCATTTCTATTAAGATAAAAGCATCATGATATCTAGTAATCTATTGTTATTAAATTATGATTATCCGTTATAATTATCTATTATCTTTGTAGTAAATTGCAAATCGGTAAATTTAGTAGCTTTAAAATTTTATTTATGTGAAATATCGCTGCCACTTAAAAATGACATACCTTTCACTCGGAAATAAAAGAATGTACTTTGTTAAACGTGTAAAATATTTGTAGAATAAATATAAATGTGTATATTCAAATCTGGTATTATAAGGACTACTGTTAAAATGATCCTGTACGAACAGTGTTGGGATTATGATTTTCGTATTGCTTTGCTTTTTGGTAGGTGTGGATGCTCGGTAATTACATAGAGCTGGTCGCTGGACGACGAAAACCAACACCCACTTAAACATACCGAATGCTAAATATTAATGTATATTTAAATAAACCTTCAGTGGAACAAAGGCTGTTCCTCGATAATTTCGTTGCCTTCAGCTGTTCCGAAACAAAGCAAGAGGTTAATATCGATGTGCTAATTAACAAAATATCCACACTTGTTGCGTTAGTTAATTAACGCAATTTTCTGAAATTATCTTACGTCGTTAACGATAAGCATATACATACTGTGCTTAACAGATGTTCATTCGTGTTATGTTGTTACCGTAAATTTTCCTACAGTTTATTTTAAATCGATTGGTCATTCTTAAGTGGAACTATATCGTTAAAACAACTAAATTTCAAGAAACGAAGACAATAGGAAAGAAGCAATTATAACGCAATAATTGTTAGATTTTATCAATGTATTTCCCCGAGATATATGCATCTGTTAACATTGAAATTAAGATAATGAAGAAGATGAATTAAGGGTAATCCAAGGATGGAATTTCCATTTTTTAAACGCATTATCATGCAATTATGTATATTTTATTCTACCTACTTATATAGTGTTAGTATCTATACTAGAAGCGAGAATTTCATGTTACAAACTTGAAGATTTTATATGTCTCGTGAAATTACAAAAAATATTAAGAATTTGACCAATTCTTCGTTTATTTTTACGATGATAACTGCGGAAAAATGTTAAATTATAGAGACGTAACAATTAACGAATTAGAATTTGTATTTCAGTTTCGTCAATGTTATTTTCTTAAAGCAGAGACTTTTTATTTTCATATTTCCAACGGCACTTTGGAAAAAAATGACTACTTCATTATTTTGACATTTCAACTCGCGTTAAATTTAAACAAGTATTTAGCAGCTGCCATAATCTCATTTCTTTGTCATTGTTTGAAGTCTGAAGTACGTTTATTCCATTTGAAATGTTTCGTGCAAACCTGATTTTCTTATTTGCGTCTGATTTGAAATCATTAGAGGCAAAATATACATGTAGAGAATTGAAAAAAGCAATCAGTCCTCGTTTATAAAAACTATAGAGGAAATAAGCATCCTATGAGTAGGTAACTCGTGAGAAAGTGGGTAGCACACGTGCAAATGGCAGAAACAACCTCGCCATAAAATACTTTATTGATGACAGTCGATTAATTGAATTCACTGACTCCAGTATAATTCAAACGTACGTTAAGGTCACTTAATATTCCGTAACTAATACAGATATATCAATATAAAATATATCGATCCATATAAGATTAGATCGCAGGTGAATCTGGCAACATTTGATAAATCAGGTACGATTTCTCTTGAACTTCGATCCTAGTGCAACAAGAGATTCCATTAAAATACCGGAAGTGCAAAGCATGAGTGGTGAAAGCTGCAAGGAAAAGCCATTGAATTCATAATTTGTCGTTTCATACACGTGGGACTAATTTTTTGCGAATACGAACATTTTGTGGGCGTACTTTACGTTTATTCTAACGCACGACATCTTATGATTATTGATTATTCTAAAAAGTTATTATTTTCTGATTATCAATTTTCCAAAAAAATCATTTATTCAAATAAAAAGTAAAAGAAAATAGGAAATAAGAAATATATTATTAAAAAAAGTAGTTATTGAATGAAATATTATATATTGTTGATCTATTTAAAAAATATATACATTTATTTAAATATCAATATCTTAGGATTAAATACTAAATAGCTTAGACAAAAATTGGAGCTGTTTCAGCGATCTTATAATTTTTGCAATGGTAAGTAGTTGCCATTTACGATACAGGTTTATACATCGTTCTTTGACTAATAATTCTTAGCTTCTACATGTTTATAGTCCATCTTCCCACGATCCTCGTTTGTCAGATTATCGATGTCAACACATTTGTTAAGCAAGTGCATTAACCGTATACTGTGCTCCACATACGGATAGTTGTAATTTATTGTCCCACTATATAACGTAAGTACCGAAAGATTTTATAAGAGCTTGTTTCTTTTAAAGAACTCAGCTACCATCTTAGTTGTGTAATTTCTGGCGACGGAAATATTCTACTTTTAATATCTTTGATACATTTATATCAATATAAATAAAATATTAGTACCCTTAATAAATTAGTTATTATCATACCTATAATTTTTACACTTTTTTGTTTTTAACAATTAACAGGATGTAGGTGTATGTAATTAATATATTTATAGATTATACTCGAGCAGAGATAATAACGAAATTACAACGTTACTGTGCGCCGGAGCAAAAAGTCATAGTTTTTGTAAAACATACGTATAAAACAAATATTTTATATTTTTCATTAGGTATGTATTACATAAAATAAATTTTCTAATATTTCTCTTATTATGTTTAAAGTTCACTGGAAGATCTTATAATAAAAGATTGTATAATTTTATTCTTGAAATTTGTACTGATGAATATCATTCATGCGAAAACCACAAAACTAAGGTAGGGCAAATTACTTTTCTGTAAGGAAGCAATTTTAAAATTCTATTGAATTTTGTAATTAAACATGTGGTGTTGCCATGTTCTTAAACGTTTCAAAAATATTAATTACGACAATATTGATTATGTTGTTGGTGCTTTAGAGAACTTGACATATTTGTCAAGTCAACTATGTCATGTAAATAAAATTCCCTTCTGGTCAATAAATTACATTAGTATAGTAAAATTACAATATAGTAACATAATATACTAAATGTTATTTCGATACGATAGTTGAATTTACTTCTATGAAACTATTATAAATAAAGAGATAATATTGCTTATTGAAGTTTACAAGTTAGAAACCACTATATAAAATTGAATATGGACAATAGCAAAGCTGATAGCGGGTCAATTATCAGGCGTATAATAGAGTACAAAGATATCGTCTCGGTTAAACGGATATTGAAATATACTTTACGATGTTACTGCTGCTTTTGCTCGCCGGCTTACTCTAAACACCTACACGCAAAGTATGTACAGTGATACAAGTGATCGGAAAGATTCAATAATGGCAAAGTATGTACGGAGATAGAAGTGATCGGAAAGATTCAATAATGGCAAAGTATGTACAGAGATAGCAATGATCAGAAAGATTCAATAAAGGCCAAGCTTTGGTGTTGCACTTGCAATTTAATAATCTTAAATAAGATAAAGTTTTCGAAAAATAAATAGGTAGATATAGGTAGATCGTAGAATTAATAAACGTTGCTATTCGGATGAAATGCGGAACGGGTGGGCGATAAAGTGGGAGGATTCTTGCTGCCGTGAAAGTCAATTTTCTTAACGTAGAGAAAATTTAGTGCAGTTCCTCTTGTGTCTCTATTCTAGTGCATAAATTTTTGTATATTAAGAGGGGAACAAGATAACAGTATATAGTATAATAGATAATTCTTTTATATAATAAATGTGACAGTAAGTTGTAGATTCCTCCAAATGCGAATATTAATGTTCTTCATCAAAACTATATTCCTATATCACAAGATGTTACTACAATTTAATAGCGTTTGTTAATTGACGCGAACGAAGAATTTATTAAGAAAATATTCCTGCTGAACAATTTTTGATAATACTCTATAAGGAATATGAATAAGATTTTCCTTTTTTGTAGAGGAACATTTTGTAGGGCAATTTTTTCCTTTCTTTTTTAGATTCTCCTTAACTCAATTGACCAGTACAGCCTTTCGAGTCCTGAAATGTGAACCGCTGCACGTCGCTGAAAGTATGCGCCAGTGAAGCAAGGTAGTAGCATTGATACAAAGATATGTAAATTAAGGCCGAGGTTCTGAAGTATATAACAGAATGGTAAGAGAGGACAGCGGCACGAGAAGGTATGGCGACTAGGTGCTCTGCTAACGCGAGCAAGGTCTGAAGGATGAGCCCGGATAAGCGTGCACTTTATTACCAGGACGTGCCCACGCGACCTTATTAACTTACTAACGATGACGTCACCGTCATTAACAAGTTTCCAATATTACTACGATTTCGTTCGTGTTCTTTGCCTTCACCTTTCCCTGTCTTTCACGTTCTTCGTCCAACGAGATGCGAAGATTGCAAGTCCCAGCTTCGATATGTGTAAATGGAATAACAAATATTGCGATGTGTAGTATTTATTACGTATTTACACGCGAGGTAGATTAGGTATATATGAAATATGTGAAATATTACGTAGATCTTGAAAAAGGTTTCTTCTTCTCCCAAATGATTTTACATATCATTCATTTTGGTCATAAATTGGTTATACTAAACATATAATTTATTAGTATAAGATAAATCTTTGATTATGATATATAATTAGTTAAGTGATATAAAAATAACGTTATGATCACGGTATAATCATTGAATGATATACGAAATATTATGCTATTAAATGGTATTTCTATGATGCGTATTATAAATAAAAATGTAGAAGGAAAATATTTGTTTAATATGGATTAAACAAAATAGCCACAAATTAATAGGAAGTTGATATTTGTATATTTAATTATAGTTTTATGAGCACTAATGATAATTTTATTCATTAAACATTCCGTAGTAGTCTACTGCTCAGCAACTATAAATAAGGGTTACTGATTTATTGCCAAAGAAATTAAACTTCGCATGGACGTACGTATTCATTGTTGCGTTTCATAGCATGCAAATACCATATCAAATTATTTATTCCATTTGATTATTATTTAATAAGAAGAAGACAATTATATTATTATTCATGTAACAATATAGGATAAAAGATACGTATCTATACCCTATCCTCTAGGTACATGTATACCTATCCCCTACATATACATATATATGTACGTATGTATTGTCGCTTTTTGCGACTGAAATTACCACAAATTTTGAAATTACCACAAACATTTCACACGAATTATTTTTAATGGTAATTAGAAATAAACTTCTTTACCAAACTCTAACATGTAAAGGAGCTTCAAAATTGCAACCTAATTGCAATATCGGACGTGCAAGTAAACCCACGCCGCTAATCAGGATCAAATGCTTTGAACCCTAAAAAAAGTACAATTTACGAAGCGTACAAACGTAATTAGTATCTGTTACAGATTACTTTTCGAGCAGAAGTACGAACGGACAGCGGCCAAGGAGAAAAATGAATCCCTTAAGATTCCGTAAACGATATCTAAATATAGGTTCGCTCTCCTTATAATTAACGAGCCAGTGCCGTGAAGTACCTGTTATCTGGTGGAGTGGGAACGGAGAGAGGGGTTGGAGCACGCGCGTACACACCCTCTCTCGTAAGAGTGGAACGGCCCTGTCCACATTCTAGAGATTCTAGGTATATAGCGAAGCGAACGGCGCGGATGCACGCGCATTGTGCGCACCGCCGAAGGGCAGACGGCCGACCAGCGATTCCTGCTGTATCGTTGGTTCTTTCTGCGCGTCCGTTTCGTTTCTTTCCTTTCGAATGTTTCTTTCTCTTTCTCGCTTTCAACGCGAGCTTTTTTCCTCCCGCGGCTACTCTCCCTCCGCGATTACACGCAAAGACAAACACAACGGTGATTTATCTGGCCGGTTCACGGGGACGTGCGCGTAATTTACCGCGACTTAATTGCATTTAATTCAAGCGGCGCAACTGTAAATCACAAAGCGTCGCGCGTTGCGCGGGTCAGTCACGCCTGCTGTCGATACGATATAATTACGTCTATCAGCGAGCTCTGCGAGTAGATCGCGGTGGTGGTGAACTCGATCGAAGGAGAAGTTGCAGATTCGTTACGGGACAACGTACTTACATACGCCCCTCTATACGACGGTGGATATACATACAGTGAGTCACGAAAGTATCCCAACACTTGTAGACGCCTTTTATGAATATATTATGTATGTTATTCGAAACATTTTGAAATTTCATTGCATACCACTGTTAGGACTGTTTGACCGTTTGGTCATGATCATATTGGTGAAGCTGAAAAATCTGAAGATGTGTATAGAAATTACAGAATAGTTTAAATCGTCAATTATATTAATAAACCTTAGTATTTTCCAAAACCATAGTTAACACGTATAATACGTTTACAGCGACTATTCGTGCAATTTGTATATTAATCTTTTTATTAAACATATGTTTTTGGTAAATATCTTGTAATTTTTATATACATTTCCAGATTGGTTTCAAGTTTTACCAACGTAATCACATCAGTCGTGTCTTATTACAGCGATAACGAAATTTTAAAATGTTTTATACAACACGCACAATACGTACATGAAAGTTTTCTATGATAAGTGTTATACTTTCGTGAGCCATTGCATACCCGTGTCTATTTTCTCTTGGCTAGCGTCAATTTGCTTGGCAACAACCGCGGAGGTTCCTTGCTCGTTCTTGCATGCGCTGCTTATATAATTAAAAATCGCGTCTTCGTAATCCGGACCGCGTAAAGATACGTTGCTACTTCATTGCAATATATAATTGCTTATGTATGTGTAATTTACGATCCGCTTTGGCGAAATAAAAACATATTTTTTTAATCGTCCTGGACGGTAATCAGGAGAATTATATACTGGTACTCTTGAGTAGAGCAGCGCAATTAAGAAAGTAAGATCGCCTTGCTACCTTTGTGCCTGTGGAACGCACCGAGTATCTTATTTCATTTACAACCGAGATAAATTCCATGTAACCTTCGAATCTTTCCTCTCCGGAAAGTCTAAAGAGAAAAATGCCTTTCCGACCAGACAATTCATCAGTCGCTGAAGATTTGTAATTAAATTGATGATTGATCTTGACTCGCCCGTCGCGAAGGACAATTACTTTTGCATGACGAAATATTATTTATCGAATCTCGAATATGTAAACATTAATTCTTTTTTCGTGACAAATTTATATAGTTTGACAATGAATAAATCTTCTCAGGAAACAATCATCTAACTTGATAATGTTCCTACGAATATTTCGTAAATATATTTATCTCTAATTAATACGATTTAGAATATAGTCGAAGTAATATCATTAGAAAATTAGAATTTTTATTGGAAGTAACAAATAACGATGTCAATAAGAGTTACAAAGTTTTGCGTGATTAAGAATCGTTATGATGCTGTCTGTATCCATCTGCTGCTTACGCTACCTGCCATTTCTAAGTAGAATGACAACGATTGAAAGAGAATAAACCAAAGCTAGTTTTTGTTATAGACTCCTCCTTTGTTAGAAATGCCCTCTTACTACAATAATATTAAAAATAAAGTAATTTCAATGTCTCCATGCACAACCAATATAAGACATTTTACGAAAACAATTTTATCAGTTTTATGTTTGATCTAGGCTGTACTATTCAATGAGATTAGAACAACATTATACATCTTGTGAGACTAAAAAGAACCATAAGTCACGATATATCGAAGTTCGAATATCTCTACCACTAGCTTCAAAAAACCGCACGCAATCTCTAGGAAAACGTTTCTACAAAAGGTCTCTAATCAGGTTAAGTGACGTTATTTCCTTACAAGAAATAATCCATCGGGAGTTGCTCGTGACACTGTTCCGATAAGGTCTGTACCGCGGCGGTGCAATGAAGACCAACGTAGCAAGGAACGATGAAGCTCAACGCGCGCGCTTATTAAATTTGCATATCGCAATTTATAGCACGAACCTCGAGCATCCACCTTCGATCACGATAGTATTGTCCCATCTAGAAAAAAAATCCGGAATTCATTCCGGTGTTTGTGAGAGGGGTTGGGTGGGTGCAGGGAGGGTTGCACTCGATGAGAACAGGTTGACCGAAGACTCTTTGCAAAGAGTCCAAATCGACCATTCTTATTGGTATTTCTTTTTGCAACGAGTCGGCGCGCATTATTCGCGGTTCCTGAGCTGTGGCCCGCGCGCGGCGCTGAGTGTGCGACAATAATTTCAAGGCGGTCTCCTCGTAAATCTAGCCGACAAACTGGTACCACACCTCCGCGCGAGCGAATTTCTCTTATGGGCAAAAACCGACGAGATTGGCAACCAATAAGCGATCTCACGGGCGTTACCAAGTGTCTAGCATGCACATGAATACACGCGTCGTGACACGCTCGAATAGACACGTACCTTCTCGGACACGTACTTGCCTGTAAGAGTCTACGTTTTTTTCGCGCGTACACTCTATGTGCACGTTTATACACTGGTCAAGTGAATTCGACTGACAAAGCACCCTAGTCAGCCTGACAAATGCCTAAGGGACTGCGAAAGCGATTGTTCAATATCTTTTTTACGTCCGACTGACGCTTCAAGTACTTCGAAACAAGTACTTTGCGAGGGAAAACTTTGGAGAGTGTACGAGCGCTACTGCAATTTTTACTTTTGCCGTTGACGAAATTTTAGAGCTTGTTTATTAGTATTTCGGTAGAAGATGTTGTATTTCCGAAGATGCAAATTTTATATCGTATTCTAGTTTTGGGAACCATGTAAACTACTTAGCAAATACAATCTTGTCTAATTAGGATATATTAGAAAATTTTAACGAATGTTACTTTATTTAATATTTTACATTGTAAGGTACATGCAGTGTATATGTATAATAAAGGCAGTAAGAAGATTTAACTTGTATCAGATATCACGGTTTGTACAGACATAAATGTTCTAATATTTATGAGTGGAAAGTTCCACGAATGCAATATCGAAGGTATAAGTACACTATTTCAATGTATTCAGAAATGCTATAAAAGCTATTAATATACATTATGTTCATGAACTTTGTCACTTGACAGTGCCGTTGTTTCGTAATTTCCTTGCAATTATCGTAAGATTTTGAATAAATATGATAAAATAAAAATAAATTTCATCTCACAAATATCAATTCAGATAATCTAGCATTACTGATAAAAGAAATTACAAACTCTAATCTGCGTAACAATATTTTTACAGAATGAGTAATTCGTATGTGAATTATATTTATCTACTTATCGAATGTCTTAATAGTGTAGATATATTTCGATTTTTTAGCATTTCTATCATCATTCGTCGATTACATCATTTGAGATGTTTACTACTGTCTTTAATTCATTGAGCTTTATTTCTTGGCCTTTCGATCTGAAGGAGAGTATGCAGCTTCTCTACGAGTTAGTATCAACTGCTGTGCAACGCATAATAATATCAAGAAACGTACGACTGTCGCGTTACAACAGACACTTAACTCTTGCCTACGATTTATGCTGAATGTGAAAACGCATGACATCATCCTGAAGATAGCTCAATTAGTTACAAAGATTTATAAATACACGAGCGCCTGGTCCTCTAAAGTTCTAATTTATCTCTCCTCTTCATCTTTACAATTGTCTTGGAATCGTTATATAATACTCTAATAAATTTATTAATTTTTACACACACAAAAATATATCGTCGATCTATTGGATTTTTCATAACGCGCCTTCTCATCTAATTTAATTAGACTGCGAATGTTTACCCAAATCTGTATCCACATCTTTATGAACAATTTTCATATCTATAGGTATATTCACAAAATATGAAATTCGATAAAAATCCGCAGTCAATTTATATTATAAGGAATAGAAATTTTGTTGAGTTCTGTTTTTTAAATTCTGTTCTTTACCGTTATTAGGATACGAAAGAAATATAAAATGTTTGCATTAGTCCAACGTCTATTAATACTCCACTGCACCTAGAGGATTTCTTCTTGACACGAATCATCTCTCTAATTTCTTGCCCTTCACCATTACGCTACATACATACGTACGAGAATCATTTGCGAGAGTCGCATTATTTATGATTGAACATGAAATTGTTCGCGTCCCACGCTTCCATGCGTACTTACCTTAACATAGCCATGATTGTCACATAACTTGATACTTCATCGTGCATCTTAATGCATTCTACCCTCTCCGTTGTTACAGCTGCTGAGTTTCATTGAGATTAGTCAAGTTGCTTGAATTGAAATGGATATTTAATGAAAAATGATATTCAATGAATTACATTCACGTGAAATGTTAATTACGATGTTAATTATTATTAAATGTCACAGGTGAAAACCATGATAATCCACGTTTCTCGTATAGAAGAACAATTCAATCCGTTGCCAAAATAATTTCATATCGAAACTATCTTTTCATTTGATTTCGCAAGTAAAGTGTTCTTGCCACTCTCTCTCACATTTAGAAAATATTTCTTGCTACACCTGAAGCACACGATATTTTCCCATTCTTTCGATCGGTGCAGGAACAATTGTCGCACATCCCTATCTTTCTACGAAGCTCGATTTTTACCATGTTCTACGTCTTATCTTCATGCTCCATCAAATTCTTGTACTCATATGGCAGTGCTATCGAGTGATACGAAATTTCATTTACTTGGATCCGATTAATTAATATTTAAACGCTATATTGAATACAATGATATGCCGATAGGTACTTTTCCTTGCTACTGCGAGCATGATGCCTTCACAGCGGAGATTTTCGATCGTTAAGTATTAAAAAAAGAGATTTATCTTTTCGAAAATTCAAAAAACACGATCGCGGACGGATAACTCATCCGTCAGGCGCGTCGTAAAGGATTATCGATGCCGTAACGAGCGTGCGGGTCGCGAAATATCATTAGTGCGCGCAGTGGCGTAGAACGAAAAGACAGAGGGAATAATTCGTTGAACGCCGAAGGGAACGTAGGCGGCCCCCGGTACCATTTGTTTTGCGCTGTACGCGATAGGACAAGCTCTATCCGTCTTGCCAGGTTCTTCCTTTTCCTCGTGCGCTCCGGTCTCGACGAGAGGACTCGAAGCCTCGAGATAGTCGCCGGCTCATGGGAGTCGAGAGAGTTCAGAGACAGCACGCGACGGTATCGCGTAGCAGGAATTAAATCGATGATACACGGAGGACACGCTTCTAAATTATACGCGAAACCGGTGCCCGGGATACCGTTCGCGAAACCAACTACAATGCAATTGAGAATACCTATAGCCGTGCGGCGGCGCGGTGGCGTAGGCGAATTTTGACGTTCGCAGATGAATCGAGCTTTAAAGTATCGCGATAAACGACGCACGGGACTCGCGATGCAGAAACAGGTCAACGAGGTTATCTCGTTGAGAACGAGAGGTCCTGCTGGAATGCGATTTTTAATCTAGAATGGGGCTATCGATCTTCGGCTATTTATAAATGCGTCGTCTCGTTGTTATACTTAAAAGTAACGAAGGTTGAAGCGTGTTGTTGAATTGTTTTCCGTGTGCTTTTAATATTCAAATATTATTTTGATGATTGGAAGAGAAATCGATTCAACGCCATTTCGTATAAAGTTCTACATTCTCTAGGTACGTGATTGGTGTTCGGCGTTTCAATGAAGAAATCTTGTTTTGATAAATTTATTTATTAAAAGGAGATACCATAAATAGGTGTAAATACAGTAAATAATATTATATATATATTGTATCGCGTTACAAAATTCGTATAAGAAGAGTATTAAAAAATGACTTCTTTTTGTAAATTATTAACAGTATCGTAATTAAGGGATTTATTTAATATTCTTTTATACAGGATTTTAATATTCAGCGATAGGATCACATATCAGGTTTTGATGAATCGATCAGCTGCTCGTTCAATAATTAATGATGTTGAATAAATTGTACGTTAATTATGATTTAGAATAGAGAAAGTTAAACAAAACATAGTGTGGATCAATTTATACTGAAATTATGTGATGCAATCTCGTCTTATCTTAAGTGCTGTTGAATATAGCGATTACTGTCAGGCATTGCGATCAGATAGATTATAAATCGACATATTGATTCGCATAATATTTATTCGTATTATCTCTTTACATCGACTTTTCGCAACGTATGTAGTAAATCCTTCATCTTCAATAAAGAAATATAAACGTCATTCAATCAAAAATCAAGCGCATATTATAAACGCGTGAAACACAAAAGACTGTTTACATATAAATTGAAGTCCGCACCTGTTAGTCTCCGCTGAACCGGATGTCGGTCAGACAACAGCGACTGCACAGAGTATTAAAGGAATTATGACGTACTTCCGTACTTTTTTTAATTCCTTAACGAACAAATTTCTTTCAGCTTAAAATGAAATAAACGTATAAATCGAAATGATGGAATTTTTTTTTTAGAATAAAAAACAACTACCATGCTGAAAATGAGTTTGTAATATATTCTCTGCGAGACATTGTATGTATATTAAAATGTTTTAGTGCAAGATTTCGTAGCTTGAATTCGGGAAGATCGTTAATATATTATCGGAATAAATTAATCGTCTAGATTAAAAACAATCTATACTTCTATACGGTAAGTTAGAATGGTCTACCTACAGGTGATTAATCTTCTTCAATACCTAAACTCGTATTATTCTTCTGATTTATGAAGTTCGACACTTCATGGAACTGTGCAAAAAGAAGATAGGATCAAAGCGACAAACGATTACGATCGTTTAGTCCTGCCGTGATAATCTTACGTATTCCCGACATCGCTTTAATAGACTCCTTTTATTGCCCAGTTTGGTCAACAAGCAATTTCGTGTTGGCAGGTAGACGAAGCCAGTCCTATCTCAAGCTGTTACGAGCTTCTCGAACACCGCCTCTACGTCTTAAGTGGGAATAAATCTGCCGACCTTCGTAACTCTTTCCTTCGCTTCTCGCCTTTACCCGAAAAAGGGGTCCTCGTCATAAAACGCGTTAATACGTTTAGTGGGGCCAGGGAAATGATCTCGAAACACGTGTCGCTATAAAACTCGGTTCTAGCGTGCGAGGATTTCAAAGCGGAGCAAAGTAAGTCATCCGAATTATTTCGAAACGATAAGCAATCGTATTGATTTAAATAAACATCTTAATTGTCAGAAAATAAGTGTGTTACCCGTTTGTAACAAAATTATCTTCATTCGTGTGAATTAACATATTTCGAAGAAGCGTATTTATAATAGTAAAGAAAATACATAGTACACAAGTTTCTATGATTCACTTATTTGATACGTCTCCTCGTAGTTTAATCTTGTCACTTCTTCTTCAATTAACTTTGATCCAAGATTCCAAGATCCAATTTTGATTTCAAGTTCGTGTTAAAGTTTTCTCAAAGCATCGAAAACCTTTTTCCTTTATCAAAATGAGAACGAGTACAATTGAAATAGAAATATTCTGGGGTTGCTGCACGGACAATTAAAGCACCATACGTTGCGAATATTACATTAATATTTAAAACAATGTACATAAAACACTGTACAGTGTATTCATATGTATATTATGTTATGAACGAAGAAAAATCGCCCTTAAAGAAGTCCTCCGTAAGCCATCGCTGCGTCATTGAGAGAACCATTCCGAGTGCAAGTACCGGGAAGCTTTCCATTCTAAAGGTACCTTATGACGCATGCATTTTTCTTGAACGATCGGAACCTTGATCGGACCTTGGCCCGCGGACCAGGTGACACCCTCCAGGATTCGATCGATCCTCGGCGGTGGGTACGACCTTGTTCGTAGGAGCTCCGCAAAGTGGAAGGCGGCTCGAGCTAAAAGGGTCGATGACGAGAGAGTTCGGAAATGCGCGTCCTACGTGGGTGAGTTAGTGCAAAGCCATCCTTCCTCGGCGAGTGCAGTCCTCACGCGGGTTTGGTCTCCAAAGCGAGCAAGAGACGAAGCAAGAGAGTCGAGGGGAAAGAGGGTCGGATAGTGGCTCAGAAGAAGCTGCAACAGCAGAAGACGAAGAAGAAGAAGAAGAGGAGGAGGAGGAGGAAGAAGAAGAAGAAGAGAAAGAAAAAAACAGAGGGAAAAGAGGAAGAAGACTGAGAAGAAGAAGAAGAGGTGGCAGTAAAGGGGCAAAGAAGTGAAGGGCCGGGCAGAGGTAGGACGAAAGCTCAGGTGTTCCGTTTCTCGGGTCCGGACTCATCTGCGCGACGGTTTGGCGAACCCGTTGTCGGTGAACCGTCGGTTCACGATACCCGTTCTCATCTTCGCCCCACTGGTGCATCTTGCGTCCGTCTGCACGCCCACGCTACCGCAGGACTTCTTAAAGTCCTACTCACAAGCAGAATACTCGCAGCTATCGGTTTTCTCTGCCAACCAGTTAGCGACGATTGATTTATTTCTTGCTCTTTTTTGCAACTTGTGCTAAGGTTTACTAAAGGTCTACTATGTGCTGTTCTTGTGGGGTAATGCGGTTATGTTGGTGTAAAGGTTCGCCACTTTGTTGTTGGAAGTGAAATAGTATAAAGTGGATGAATTGCGGATGGATGGACTGCGTACATTTTTTAATACGATGCAAATGTTATATTTGAATATGTGATTGTTTTCACGTGGAAATATTTTTGAATTTTCGTAGAGGTTTAAATTGCGGTTTTTGACGGGAATAGATTTTTTGTGCTGAGAGAAGTTAATTATTTTATTATTTTATCACTTTGGATATGAAGATTGAGACGTTAAATGTAATTTTGTAGCAGCTTGAGTTTAAATGAAAACTATTCATATCTTTTTATCTTAGAAATGCATGTAGGATATAAAGAAATATGTATAAAATCTTAAATTAAAAATAAAGAAACTTCATTCAAAGTGGACTTGTTTGAAAATTGCAAAATATCCAAAGTCTCCTTTACATCCCTACAAACAGGTTTATTCATTAATTTATTCAAAGATACCTTCTGAAACAAAATGCCTTCTAGATCCTCTTAGGAAAAACAGTAAAATAATAAGCATTTTAAGTTCAGAACAACGATAATAGAGTACAGATAGGTTTTTTAATTTACTTTATAAACATTCAGAACCATGCTCCATTGATACCGTAATAATGATAATTAAAGTAAGATAGATAAACTTCTGCATAATAAAATGTAACATTGCAGTATTGAACAGTACGAAAGGTTACATTTTACTTTTAGTAATACGGCTACGCTAATGTGGGGCGCAAAAACAAAACATGCAATAAGTTCTCGGAATATCAGTGTAGCACGTACTTTACGTTTGGTAACAGGTGAATTTACGTCCCAGTGGATTCTATTAGGCTTCAGTCTTACAGATTGCGACACAACCTTCCTCATTGGTATGGACAACTATGTTGCTCTTTTTTATTGACAACACCGACTGCGATACTAATTATTTCCCGCCATTAGAAGTAGCGTTTATCGTGTGACTGGGCTACATTTCTAGCACATAATGAAACTATTTTGCAAACTCGTCTTTTCTTGTCCGAACGTCCTACTTCCTAATTGGTTTCTGTTTTCCAAAATAAGATATCTAAGGTACGGATCACTAATTATAAACCTGATCCGGTTTTAGACTACTTTCGGACATATGTCGAAATGATTACTTTAACGGCTTAAAAAATGTATCGTTGCTATATTACAGTACTGTTGTTACTATCTAAATACGTAAACGTATGTATACCAAAGTACATACAAAAATATATCGAATGTCCAAAGCGGAATATTCATTGCAACATTTGGTATGTGAAACAAATCTGTGCTTTGTTTCTAATTCTTTAATTACGTTTATAAAAAGGTAAATTTGCATAAACGTTAACAAACAAATATCGACGAACATTATTAATTTTCTTACAATATATATATATTTACAGCAAAGGAATAATCAAAATAATTTGAAATAACTTAAAATTTATCCTTCTATAATATAATAAATTATACAGAATATTTGCACTTTCGTTTGCCCTCGTTACATATCCTGCTGCCGTAAGGTAATTTCAATCTATCTAGTGTCGGACAGCCCTTAGCCTCTGACAAATCGTACGTACACCAATGTCGACAATACGAACACGACGAGTACACTAGTGTTGAGTGCAGATCTACCGTGCGATTCAATACGCGTAAAAGAGATTGTCGGGCGTACGAGCAATTATGACCACGATTGCACTACATCATCCCTAAGTGAATCAACCCTCGCGTGGTAAAACACCGTCTTTGGGTTTTGCTTGGCGCGTCACTGCGTGTCAAGAGACGGCTAACGACATCGCTGGATTTTCAAACTAGTTCCTGCTCTATAAACAGAAACCAACATGGCAACTTATGCGTGATAAATTGCAGAAAGGGAGGTCGCTCTGCGTAACAGATAGGATAGCAAATGTAACTTCGTGATCGTAACGCGATATGCTCGACAAGAATTACAAACGATGTCGATTGATAACTTTTCATTTGTTGTAAAAATCCTTAATGACGCGCATAAGAACCCAGAATAACGCGGCCGAGGTAATGGTGCAGCGCAGATCGATTTGTATAAAATATTTTGATGCAATACCATAGCTGTTGGATACTGTTAGGAAAAAAATCTATTCGCTATATAAAACGCTTTGAGTGAATTGAATTAGCGAGGCTAGTAGTGTACTGTTGGTATGCGTGACGAATATATGTATGTAGCTGGAACAGATAAACTTGCATTTCTACGTCTGCTGCAACATTAAGGAGAAAAGAAGCGTCTTTTTATCAAATATACATCGTATGCTTAGAAATGTTACAGAGGTGAATGGAAGATAATTGTGTATGCAAAAATAAATTGATAATTAGAATGCAAATGTTTGTACATCTATGGGAAATTTAAAAATCCGTTACATTGCATACGTTCTTTAGTTATCACGACGTTAGTATTCTTCTCGGTGATTTTAATAAAGAATTAAATAAATCAAAATATTTGTTACCTTACTATATATCAAAATTGTTCCTGTGCCCATAATTCGCGATAGTTAAGCTTCAGTATTCCGAAGCTCTTCTCATACTTGCTCTTGTGTGCATGTAAATAGAATCACCGGT
This sequence comes from Bombus pyrosoma, assembly GCF_014825855.1. Taxonomy (NCBI): domain Eukaryota; kingdom Metazoa; phylum Arthropoda; class Insecta; order Hymenoptera; family Apidae; genus Bombus; species Bombus pyrosoma. The sequence continues at coordinate 8,674,759 of NC_057770.1, read as the reverse complement.
TTGTGGTTCCGTGCAGCGACTCCTGTTCTTTGTTCGCATATGGCCGATCATTATACAGCCGAATCATCGGTAGGTGCTTATTCTCGCAAACTATAGTACACACAAAAGTCCCGAGGCAGGTCCTGCGAACGTAACCCGAGATCGTGCGCATCGAAAACGTTTAGAAGACGTCCGTGAGTCGTTCGCATTTATGAGTCGTATGAATATAGACGGCCGGGTATTTCGCGGTGTGTGCCATGCCACGAGGTGTAATCTTTGTCCCTCACGCAACGAGGTGTTCTGAAAGGAAAGGGTTAGAGGCGTACGCTCGACGGGAATCGGGACACGGCGAGCCGCGTTTTACAATCGATTCTAGTTCAACGTCTATCGACTTTGTGTTATATCGTTTATGAGAGACGTATGTCATTTCATATATCCGCACGAATGATTCTTTCTTGGTTTTACGAGCAACCGAGACTTCATATGGAGCAAAGGTAGCGTATGTTATATAAACTTATTCTACGATTATTTTATTTCTCCTATATTTTGTACAGTTGGATACGAATGATTCCTTAAAGTTGTCATAATTCTATAATTATTTCTAAAAGTTTTATAATATTATTTGAAGAAAAGATTAGTATTTGAAGCAGTATCATTCTCCGTGTTTTATTACCAGCCTGTTCCATCTAATAATCCATATACACTCTAACATAGTGACAAAATGGAATAAGGATCTGGCCGAATACAGTCAATCACAAAATTAAATATAGAATGTTATAGTAAAAACGTTGGCTTTGCAAATTTGTTAGCATACTGTTAGAATGTAACACAATCTATTTACTTTCACCTTTATTAAAGACAAAGAAGTAAAAAAATAAAAAACGTATTATAAAATTTACAAACCCTTGTTATATCTACGTCAAACCATAAAAATAGTACGATTAATAGAAATATTATCAATATCTTGCAGATTTCTCCCTACATAAGCATCAATAAGAAGTGTCTCCACATGACATTGTAAAAATGAAAGATTTTATCATTTCTAATGTAATTTTATCCCAAGATTTTTCTGAGTTAGTCTTAATTCTTTTAATTCCTTTGAAAAATACGTTAATTACTAATTGTATCGATATGCGAGTAGAAATGATATCGTGACAAATTACGCTCCTAGTTTCTTTTGTTAACCAGGCACACGAAATTCCATAGATGTATGTAGACTTTCGTGACTGACTGTATAATAGGTACGCGATTTTACGACCGTTCTCAACGTTCATCATTACTAGCCTACAAGTTCGTAGCGAAACACATCCTCGCGTACGTCAAAACTCGCGGTTACTTCGATTTTACGATCAATCGGAAGTTTATACCCACCATCGACGTGTTTATATCGCGCGTACGCGCATCTCGATGCGCTCGACCGGGCCGGTGAATCACGTGGCCTACTAGCCCACGTGCTGCTCGTCCCCGAGCGAAAAAGTTTTGTCCATTTCACATCAGCGACCAGCCACTCGCCACACCAATCTGGTACCAATTTCACTGCTACAAGAACATTATGAAGACGTCAATCTTTGATGGGAGCGCTCCCACGGCGAAAGGTCGTGCGCACTGCTTGCGATTTAAATCAACGTCCGTAGGGCTGCTGTGAAAACGACAGAAGTAACCCGGTCCCCGAAAGGTATAAAACCGAGGGCGGACGTAGATCTATCGTCGCCTGCTGGAAATCGCCAACGTACCCCGTGTTGCGCCGTAGCATTCTTCCCGTTCAGGCTTTTCGGGTGGGAGAAGAAAGTAAGAGTAAGCGGGAGGATTGACCCTCTCGAGATTCAAACAGCGTCGCGTCGCTTCGGTAGCAAACGCTCGTGCGTGAAACCTCGGCACTTGCTTTAATTTTACAGGAAATTTATCGCATTGGCTAAGTTGAACGAACGAATTGCCGGAACGAATGCTTTATAAGCTTTGTCGGGGTCTAAAGCCAGTGTGGGACTGTAGAACGATAAACGATGCGTCCGAAGTGGAAATTTATGGAAAGCTTGGGAAATTTCGTTGGTGGTTGTAGTAAGTTGAAAGAGAATTTACAATGATGAACTACATATTATTACTGTCTAAGACTGGAAAACTCTGAGATGCTATAAAGGTTGTCACAATTGCACCTGTAAGTTCAATTAGGACCAATCTTGTAATCGTAACTCGTAAGTTCAGATTAAATTCTTTTATTGATTCGATTACCGCCAGGGAATTAGGTAATGTATCCTCCATAGCAGCTATGGATTAAGTATTTGTTATATTGAAGTTTTAACGCGAGCAAAACGAAAAAATGTTTAATTAGAATAAGCGTTTAGCCGATAATCGCTTATAAAGGAAATGATACAATATCAACAAATAGTACGATGGAAATGATAATAAATGAGAATAACTTTGCAACAAACAAGAATTCCTACAAATTCTTTCTGCTCTGCTGCCATTTCTATTTTGATAAACAGTACAGGTTCTATACTTATTTATAATGCACCGTACGTTGTTAAATTAGAAAACTATTACGCATCCTGTCACCAAGCGCAAATCACCATCTAGCGACGTTCATGATTGAAATAAATATTTCACGTGCGTAAAAAAAAAGAAAGTTGCATAAGGTGAAAGTGAAAGCGAATGACAAGTTAAGGAAGAAACGGAAAGAAGGAAACGAGAGCAAATCATAAATGTTTCCTTCGACAAGACAATTACCCGCTGCGAACGAAAGGATTACACGCGTTCGGGGATCCAGCGAGACAAATCGATATACTCGGATTCGGAATTCGATGTTTGCCTCTAGATAATGGTCGAATAAACCGGCGAAAGTATCTTGTAACGAGGAAGATAATCGCGCGTCGTTATTAAGACAAGCAACACTGGCATAAGGGCGGTCTTGGGCGGCAGACTGGCCCATATCTTGAGCGCCCACACGTCGCTTCGCTCCGCATTGTCGTCGTCGAGTTTTACGCCAGGCCATTAACACTTCCACGACAAATGAAAGGGCCTTCTTCTCTTCCTGCTAGCACAGTGCGCCAAATGCACGAGCACAGACGCAAACTGACGTGACACGTACACTACAGTTCATAAGTATCCAAGACACCTTGGACGATATGTAGTAACACTAAGTACGTGAGTTTTACCAGACTCAATTATAAATTAATAACGTACAAGTTAATAATGAATTAGTAATTAATAAAGTACGAATTTTTCTGTGTTTAAATTTGCAAAAAATGCGTAAAATATACGTAATGCATGGACATGTATAAAATATCCGAAATACAGTACTTGTTATAATACTTAATAAATGAATCGAACTCCTGTGCAAGTACTACTTTCTTGAACTATTTTCACAAAAAATATAAATTTTGCGAAAAATCCGCAATAATTAATAATAATGTACATAATATTCAAAAATATGCAAAATAAGGTATTCGTTATATTTACACGAATCAATTCGTATACTTGATTGTATCGACAAAAGTTTGTCTTTTCGTTTTGCATTCGTCTAAAAGAAAGTACTTTGTGATAGCGAACAGACCACGATTATCCATACGTTTATGAAAAATTGAAATGTGCGAAAGGATATGATGCCCGCCATATGATGGCTACGAAGGATAAAATCATCGTAATTTGATTTTATTCGTAATTTTCTAAATAAAATACATGTTGTCGAAAATAAGCAAGTGTCAGGATACTTTTGAGCGGTAGTATATATCGCAACGCCCCCGGAACGAGCAATTACGGGGACGCGTGTACGCGCAGCACCGGGCCTTCGAGAATTATATCGCGGCAGCACGGATACGTTGTTACGCTCGAAATTCGCGACGGTAATGCTCAGGGCGAGAGCACGATAACTGCATCTTACGTGTACCTTACGACCCGGTTTCACAGTTCGAGGGACGAACCCGGAGGAGTGACACCGTTCGTAGGCGGAGAATTCATTCTACTTGAAAAATACCCAGAGCTTGCTGTTAATGGTTTGGTTTGCAAAATGTAGAGAAGTTTGGCAAAGGGGAAACGCGATTTAACATAGGGGCCAACTCGAACAACGTATGTACAAGCTTCTCATTGTTGCACCGTACCTGTTTACATCCCTGTAGTATTATTCGTCGGTATAAAGGTGTGGATTTAGAAGAATAAAGTTTCTCGCGACATATGCTTATATGTAGAAATCGAATTTTAATAAAATGAAAAAAGAATGCAATGCAATATATGGAAATATAATGTACAAGTTGCACGACAGATAATCTTTGTTTCGATCTTCATAAAAGTTTGCGAACATTAGTTTGAAAATTGATTCCATTCAAGTATCTAATATCACTGCATGTTAAACTAAATATGCATAAGTGATGAAATTGCATTCGTCGGAGTTCATTCCGAAATGAATATTTGATCGAAATTGTAAAGTAGGATCGGTGTTGAAATCCGTTTAATTTAGAGCTTCCTTTGTTATCGTTTTGCTTCACAATGCATCACTGTCAATGCTTTATTTTTATTATTCTATATCAGCAATTAAATTAGCAAGAATGCATTTTCTACTCATGAATCATTTATAGAATGTCTCGATCTTGGTAGTCTATGTCGCTGCCCTTTCGCGCGTGTCTCGCTGCATCCTACACATCGAAATCACTGACTCATGAATAATACGTTTGCACCACCGCACCGCAGCTAAAAGCACAAAGATTCAATTCAAAACACCGGGACACACGTGAACACTTCCTCTTAAAAGCATTCAATGAAAATATCGTTTTATAAAAAATATTGAATAGAAATGAAACTGTTTAGAAATCTCTAGTCTATTTTCGAACGTTACAAACGGATTTCTGCATACAAAGTGTTATAAGCGTCGGCATTAATCACCAAATTTTTCAATCACCTATTATATCACATGATTTATATTTTTACGATGTTCAATTTTTCAACTTTGTCAATGTCCTTTTCTTATATAATTTAGTACCATATTTTAAACCATCGACATCTTCTTATTTACAGATTTCCAAGTTGCGGGTATCGATAACAAATTTTGACGCGATTCCCTCCAACAACATTTGTTCCAATTAATTTTCCATTTCGATAAAAACGAAAAGATCGACGAATTTATACGTTTGCGAATATAAATAGCGGAGATTTACGTCGTCGTCTAAATGCTACAACAAATACTTCGAATATTTGGCGTATTATAATAGATCACGTGTATTTTATACACTTTTGCGCATTTTGGTTTTCTATAAACCCACAAATGCTCGTAATCTATTTAATATCGTATCGGTATTAATCAAGTTGTATTACCTGAACATGGCTGCGTTTCTGTAAAACGATTTCGCAGATAGATACAATGTATGTATCACGAGGGAATGTTGAAAGCGCTGGCTCACCTCCATAATGGCGTATCATAATTAAGGAAATCGGCTTATAATCCGACAGTTATGATGCAGTGTCCCGATCATAAATACAGTTTTGATTTCTGCGGTTCAGCACAGCAACTATTTGCAACTTGCAACGGATCGTTAATCGGCAACGATAAGTAAGACGATCGTTTCGGTTCCCGGTCGTGAGCAATGAACACAGATGCACAAGAAGTAAGAAAAGTATCTTGGTTTCACTTGGACTTATTTCGTGCAATAATAATCGAACGGTTCGCGGCGCAAAGCAACGCGATTATACCGCTACGCGTCCACTGGTTTCCATTTTTGTTCGCAAACTTCTTACCGTCGCGAATTATCCGTACTGCGTATCCTAATATGCGGAAAGCAATTAAACAGGCTCAACCTTCTTCGCATTGCACAGCTCCGCTGTAAACAACGGTACGTTCGAAAAACACGTAACAATATATCTCCGACATTGCACGAAAGAAATGCATTTAATCTGAATGCATCAGTTTTATACGTATAATACGTTCCACGATTTCCCAGCAAATGGGAGTTCTTATGTTGATTTATACTTAAATAGATTTATATCTTTGAGGGCCATTTTTTACATGAAATTTATTACAACACCTTAGGATAGTTCATATCGAATGGTAGCAAGATTTTATAAACTACCTCCATGATGCTCGGTAGCAAGTAAGTCAACTAATTTGCATCAATGATAGGTCAGCAGCTGCTCGAGGTTATGGTGAATGCATACCTATGAATATATGTAATGAATATTATGTACGTATCCATTTTTGCTGCAACAGAAACGATAACAATGCCATATGCGAGAAATTATACTCTTATTTGTGCTTCAAATTATAGACAAAGTAAAAAATTAGCATAAATGTAAGATAGAATTAATGTAACTTCAGTGTCATAAATATTAGCGTGAGTTGTACTAATTCCATCGAATTTAGAAAAACAATATACAGGTATGTAAAATAATATCAAAATACATTTTTACTTATCCAAGTTGAAGGAGATAATAATTATCTTCAAATCAATTTCGCACGAACTGATCGAACTGAGATTTCCTCTTTCAATTTAAATATTCAAAATCGAATGATCAAAATCTACGATTTGCTTTTGGACCGTCTGCTCCTTGGACCATCAATTACAACGGACGAGCCGTCTCGATTCCTCGCTTCTTATGTCACATAATCGGAATTTGATTTGGCCGGAGCAAACGTATATTATCTATGCAGCTGAATGAAGTAACCGCGGATAAATGCGTGTTTGCACATAAACACGCCCGGTTCTTTTCTACGACGCAGGTGTATGCATAATATCGTACCAAGTCATAAATAACGAGCTTGCCCTTTTCCCATTTTCATTAGCGTCGAAAACAGTAACCTCAAACGCATTCCTCGACGTATTAAATCTGAATGAAGGCGTATTTTATCGCGTGATACTGTATTCGCGCCAACCAGCACGAATTCACTCACCACGGTTTCCGTTTCTCTGCATATTGTACTCTCTTCAACGTTCTGATCACCCGTATACCTCGTCGAATCCTATCGTTTATCGATTTAACATAATCGCGATCGCTTCATCAAAGCGGATAGGCTCGTATAAAAGAAGACGCTCGTATACGAGGAGGTGTTGATTACCGAAAGCAGCAGTTCGAGGCGCATACGTGCGCGCACGCACACTCCAAAGGATCGAAGTTGGTGTTTTTTTCGTTATCAAGGATCACGACCAGCACAGCAGTGGTACGACCGGGCCAGACAGGCTGGCAACACGTGTCGCCCTAGGCAAATGACGTCAGTCCTTGTAAACATACACTGAATCCTGCTTTCCTACGGCGGTCAATCTCGGATACGACCACGCATGCCTTGCCAACCTTTGAACACCGTACATCCATTAAATCCTTCGACGATGGCAGGATTAGAAATTAATTTGAAGATAATACGAGACAACCGGTGTCTGTGCGGTCAGACGACCGTTCAATCGGTTTTCAAGCAAAAGAAAAAAAAGAAAAGAAATATTTCTTTCGGGAGAAACTGGATGATGGAAAGGCTATCAACGTGGCCCGTTTACGGAAAGACTTCTTATCTCTGCACAAATTAGCACCTTTCTTTATGAGAAGTGGTTGCTTGATGATGAATAATTTAAATTAATTGGGAATATTTATATTATTTCTTTGTTATTCTTCTGTGTGACTTTATAGAGTTAAAATGTTTTCACATTCACATTGAATTATGTGCAAGTTACTTTTTGAAGAAAATGTACTTACGTTCCAACTTACGTTTTGAAGAAATCGTACTCACGCCCAAAGATTTTAAGGTATATTCTACTTTAACAATGCTTTAGTACTTGAATTGTTATTTAAATTATTAATTTACGATTCACCTTTAAATACAATTATTGTTACATCGATACGTATATTTTCTTTAGCATGTAAAATATTAGACTCAATGGTATTCTTTCATACCTGTTGGGCATTACTTACTTGATCTTGTCTAATTTTTGAGTAAATATAATAACTGACCCAATTTCTCTAAACAAAGGCATGTGCGAAAATAATAAAATTTTACTTTAAAATTTTATTTTATAACCATCGATTTGATATAAATTTTAAATAATAACTTTAAATTTTGCCTCGGTATCGTTAAATATTTATTAGCAAACGCCAAAAAATGTAGACGAACAATTTTCTACGTCGACGAAACGCCAGGAACAGTTCCGAGCGATAAATCGGGCTCAACCTCGGTCCACCTTTTAATTAATCGATTTAATGCAAATCACGGCGGTAGCTTAGCCAACGGATACCTAGCGGTGCTTTTCATTCAGCAGGTATAAAAATGACACACCTGACGAGGAGTAGGCCACTGAATGGAAGTTACGATCCATCGAGGCCGGTGATGCTAATTTAATTGCCCTGCGGTCAGCCAATGACTTCTGAATTGAGACATAGTAATAACTACTTAAGCAGCGACTAATTCACCAATACATCGGAGGTGTCCGCTAGCTAACGAGTTGACGGCTCGAAAATGAACTCCGCGCGCTATGTCCCGAAGCTAAAACCGATAACTCGTAAAATTAGAACTGATCTAACCTGCGAGAACCTCACAGAGGTTTTGATGCCTACGCACGACGGAATCGTGCTGGATCGTAACGCGATTATCGGTTGTATTGAATGTCAGTGATTCACCCGGAATTCTCGACTCGGTGGTCTTCGCCCGTCAGAAGACCTGCAGGATGAATCAGCTAAACTGCAGACCCGACCAAATTTACGCGTTCCCGAAACTCCGGTCGATAAACTAATATTAGATCGCATTCTCTACGTTCCAAGTTCTCATGACGCTATTAAATGACTTCCCTTATCCACTCAAAGGCGCATCGACTGGCTCAACGAATGTGAATACCGTACGTCGATCATTTTGAAGAATAATCCAGGTTTTGTAATTTTTTAAATCTAGCCGACGACAAGTTAATAATTTCGACATTATTAATATCCCATGTTGATATTTGTATATGCGTACTTATTTTTGACGAATAAATGCACTAAACATCTTGTTAGGCGAACCGAACACCTTTTGTCTCCTTATTACATATAAAGTCGCAAAGGTGATTCTACTTATGTCTTCTTGAATTTTTATGAAAACCTTCGAACAACAATCTTATAATACGTATCCTTACTGAATTAAATTATTCCTCCACTGGCCCGAAACAATATGGAGTAATAAGAGACAATGTGTATAATAAGATATACCTCTTTATTTCAAGTTTGCGTGCATGCAAAGGACAGGCAACGTATTTTGCAATAAAATACGTATGATAGGGACTGAGAAGTAAAAACTGCGTCGGCGAGAACAAAAATTAAAGATGTGCATTGTCTCTTCTTTCACCTTGCTAAGATCCAGAAGAGGGCTTTCTCCGAGATCCAGCAGTCATTCATTTTGAAAGAAACGTTTTCAAATCGTACGTTTTTATTCATAAGTTCCAAAACGTTAGATACGCCTTTTCCTTACAGTGTATTCGTATTACAAGAACATTAATTTTTCATGTAGAACAAAAATCGTAGAAACTCTCGAGATAATTGCGATATGTTTCACTATATATAACGTTAGAAAATATATTTTATACCGAATCCTGATAGATCTTTTAATTATTTCACCGAAACTTGATCGGTCCATCTGTTTTTCTTGACACTCCATCGCCATCACAGGCACATCCACGCATACATTGTCGAATCCAAACAGAACAATCTAATAATCCGAATCGGTATAAAGTGGTATTTGCTGTCGGGCCAAAAGGTTAATCCAAGGATCTAAAATTCAAGGAGATCCGGGCCTCGTAATCAGTAAAAAGGTTGATTTGATGTCGATTGAGAATATTAAAGGAAAAGGAAGTAAAAAAAAAAAAAAAAACGGGAACAATAAAGGTGTCCGTACGCGGGTGTCCCGAGGTACGAAATTCATTCTGGTCGGAAATTGATCGAGTCGTTGAAAGCGACTCAAACGATCGCGCGTGAACGCCCGCGCGTTATGAATCAGCCAGTTGGTAATTGCGGCCAGATCAGATATAACGCCTTTTTGCGTCGTCATTTATCTATAAAAACAGAGATCTGGTGCAATGCATGTTTACAAATGATCAACACCACGCAATTTGTATTACGGAGTGGCAGATAAATGGTATTAATTACTATAGCTAATTGCGGATGTTCATACCTGCACGGATGACGTTGACAATACGTAGTAACGTCGAAGGTATACGTGAAATCTTTTACCCAAATCTTCTCCTAATCCCTTCGATCTTTTAAGACCGTACAAAATGACTCGTGTATTTTACCCTCTTTTTTAGTTGTTTTTCTCACAGATGAGGAACTTGGGTATTACCTGATAAGACAAAAAAGAAACGCTAATTGCTTTTTCATGTGTATCATTAACGTGTTGCAATTTTCCTTACACAATCTATGTTATACTTTTGCGTTAAAATGCGTACGAGGTAAGGCAAGAAATAAGGAGGAATAATATCATACCTTGCAGAGATGCACTTTTTAAGTTATACACAAGCGTTATGCTACAATTTTTCGTATTTTCTAGAAACAGAGGAAATGACAATAACGTGGATCACTATGATTTCGAGCTGTATCCAGTAATAACTTCTGTGAACATTTTCCTTAATTTCTTGTTGTAATTTTTACAACGTTATCACACAGCTCCAGTCGTTCATTTTCATCTTACTGCGTAACGTCTATTGTTAGTGATGCAGCGAAAAGTTTATGTACGCTTCTGTGATTTACAACCGTTTACTTTGCGATTTTCGGAAAATTACAAAAGGTTAGATAAACTTTGAGAACTATGGTTTCAGAATATCAACGATAATTTACCGTATATTATATTTCTTAATGTGATAAAATATCAACAAACAATTTTGCATAGCAATAGTAATATAATATGAACCACTTATGCGATATATTATATAATAATATGTATTTTTTATTTCTATCAACTTAAAAAACTTAGATAGCAAGTAATTCGTCGTTTTAGAAGCCAAACACAAATTAAATAAAAAAGATAAACAACTGTTTAAATGTCGCCTCTACTCCAACAAACAAAATAATTTTTAATCTTGTAAGGAAAGCTTTAACGTTAAACTGAATCGAGAAATCGCACGTAATAATAACGACCCTTCTACACTTTCTTCAAACTTAAGGAATCTTTTCAACAATGCAAAACTATGATCGGATTCGAATGAATCCAGGTAGGATTGAAGATACACTGAACGTACTCATCCCATCGCTTGACCCATCTGTGTGTAACACTCTGTATAATATGAGCCACACAGAAGCCAAACTAATCAACTGTATCAAAGTTAATTAATTGGATTCTGAAAAATTAAGCACCAACGTATCGTAATAACGAAATTAAGAAACTTTCAGAAAACCATCTGTTTGGCTTCTGAGTGATTCATATACTTTAGATAGATCTTATCGTACATTTTCACAATTTAGCCAAAAAATTTGATATTAGTTAAAAAATGTATATAATATTTGTTTGTTTATGTATTATTTGTTTATGTAATATTTGTATGTTTATAATATTATAAAATCGTAATAATAATGAATACTAACAATAGAATCAAGTTCGTTAAAAGTTCGAATCTAACTGTAAGATTTTAGACATTTCATAAATACTTCGACGAGAAGAAATTATACTTTTCAGTAGATTCAAGCATAGACATTACAACACTGTATAAATACAATAGTACATACGTACACACTCTGACAAATGCAGGTGGTTCTTTCGAATACAATCGTATCTTGAACAAATAGATCTGGATCTTTCGTGAGTATTTTAATCAGAAGATTAATCCGTGATATCTTTGCGATAGCTGTCTCTTTGTACAATGAATGAACATTAAATTCCAGCAAACTTGCATTGTATATTATACGTAATAACTTTTTCTTTCAAAGTTCAAGTACTTTTATGAAACTCGATTATTTTAAACATGATTCATTTAACATTATCTCGATGAAGTTTATGAACAGATTGTAGACATCAACATGTATTAATTTATTCTTTTTCTAAAACTCTTATAAATATCTTTTAGAATATTTTGGATCATTATGTTTCACTTATGAATAATTCTAGCCAATTAATTCTTCTTCTAATAATCCAGCTTAATTATTACGTTCTGTACGAACTTATCACGTGTCCTAACACCGGTGAACAAGGGAGAACATACTCAAATCTTACAAGCACTCGCATATTTTGTAGTTCCAAATTAGCCTGTATACGTCTATATACCTTTTAAATACAGAAAATGAAACATCAGATACCACAAAATGAAACTTTCAACGTTACTTTTAACATTCTATTTTAACATCAGATCTATTAAGTCCGTCAAAATGACGATTTTCAGACTTTCCTTTCTTACGATTACTAAAAGTATACAGATATTTCTGCCCAAATTATCATTCATTTTTATTTACATACACATACATACATTACATAGCATCGTTTAAATTACATCAGAAACCGGATATTAACTTGAATTCCTGACTTCGTATCGAACTCAATCCCATCGCGAGCGACGAATGGCGCACAAACTATGTCCCGTAATGAAAACAAGGCAACATAGCGGGTGCAGAACCTTCAACGTTAAATTCCTCGCATCCATTTTTCCCAGCGTAGTTACCACTTGGAAAGAGTCGGCTTTTGCCACGCATGCATTAGTCGCGATAGCAATCGTGCAGGTGGTATAGTTCAGACGTGACACGATTATGTCATCGGTCGGATAAACTGTCGCTCCGAGAACGTTACCACCTTACTTATACGGCGTCAGACTTCTCGTGGATCAGCATCGAGACACCTGCATACCTTATCGGCTTAGTTTACCGTCTCCATAGTTCCTCCTACCCTTCATGTTGTACCCTTATCAGCGGACAACCGGTCGTTCTTCGTGTTTACCCTAGGCTACGTCATTCTACGCGCCGCGAACCTGACGAACGCAGTGAAAATATCCTGCTCCGGCGAATCACCGCCCTCGTTAAGCCTAGAAAATCTCACGGCGTAAAGTTATATCGAGTTGTTGTACATGGAATTACACCGCAACAGGGCACAGAAATTTACGCGAGTTTTAGCTTCGATAACGATCAAGAGGGAGATCCCTAATTGCTTCATAACCCTTCGTGTTTATGGGCCGAACACATGGTATTAACAAGAGTTGGATGAAGAAACGATATACAACATCGTACGCTCACTCACTCGTTTGCTTATTCCATCGAACAGAGTTGTGAAAATATATAGATGGCTTTTATTAGGAAAAATTTGTTTAGTTGACATATTTTACAGGCTCAGCTTGTATGTGACATAGATTGCGCCTGATCACGAATTAAATATTTAGGTAGGAAATTAGACGATGTGTGACATTGCAGCCTACATTTTTTTCTAAATATCATAAATATATTAATATTTTAAATATCATGTAGAAAATAATATTAAGCACGTCCATTGATTTTTATAATTACGAAGAAAATGATGAATTAAAAATTAATAAGAATTTGTAAGTGAAACGTTACGGTAACGTAACTTTTATCTTTAATGGGTTAAGGTAATATGTAGGTACCTTAAAAATAGTTAAAGAGTAGATTTGTGTTACACCTATATTTGAATAGTATGAAACGGTGTTTGCTCACAGTTTAAATCTACTTTCTAGAAAGAATACGTATACTGAAATTTTCTATATAAATTAAACATTGTGTAGATTTAGATACCGATATCGGTTTTAGTTACGTTTTTAATTTAAAAATAATTATTTTAAATGAAACAGAATATATGCCAAGTATGCAATGTGGAGAGTATTACAGGACTATTTTATTGTAGCGAGTATGTATGTAAAGATATGCCATAAATACTGCTAGTAGCAGAACCATTTTATCATCAGAGCCACACGTATGTATAAGTTAAATATGCATAAATGCATAATTAAAAATTTCAGAGGAATATACTTCCTGAATTCTTTTACGTTTACGTAAACACACAAGTCCCAAATATTCAGAATTCTTCGTTTTCGTGTGTTCAGACACGTTCGCCCGCGTCCTTAATCACTAAATCTTTTAACATGATGTCACTGTATCGCTTTTATTGTACCATCTTGCCATAATTTATTATTTATGTACACATAAATACAAGATTGGAATTTTGAGTAATAATTTTGTGGCAAATTACAGCAATATAGAAGGAATATTTTTGGAGCTATGTTAACGAATTGTATATAACGAGTGATTAATTTTTTTATTGAAAGTCTCTGCATAAGAATGGTGTACAATGTTTCAAAATCATAGTCAAAGTAAAAAAGTAAAATATATAAAATGAGCCGAAAAGATAGTATAATCTAAAAATCAAAGAATCGTTTATATTCAATAATCATTTATGATTAACATGTTTATCCGTAAAATAAGAAAGGAAGATCGAAGAACAATTCTTATTTCTTCTTACACGTCTACGCGCTTGTCGTGGGCGGTTCACAAAAAGTCACCTGACATGGTGCCAGGTTGACGAACTCAACGCGCTTCGTCTTTCTTTCCCTACTTACTCTCAAAACATGTTAATAACCTTTATATATTGTCCGCTTTCCTTTTTCTCGTGCCACTTCCACGTTTCACCCTCCATCACTGAATTAACATTTCCAATTTATGATAAAAATTTGGCGAATCTGTCGTTATTAGTTTGAAGTATATCGTCGTTCTTAGTTGGTCATAAAGCAATATAAACGATACGATTATGGCATATTCGAAATGGGCCATGTCTTAGTTTTAAATAAATTATAATTAGAAGCATAACGATTTACGATTGGAATCGTATACTTTGAACATAGAATAAAAAATTGGGACAAAATAGAAATGGAATAGAAGAATAACTTGGAATATTAAATTGTATATATTTTTGCGTAGTACGTGGCAAATTTTCGTAATTTATTAGTGATAAAATAATACATTTGCTATTTCACAGTATGTTCCGCGAAACTTCATAAGAGTGTCACAAGACTGCAACGAAGTAAAGCATAATAGCTGCACCAACATATTTCACGTATATGCTTCATGCATATATTCAGAATAAATTTCTTTCTTTAGTGGAAATTGCTTATTCAGTTATTTTCAATGCCTTTGGTGAAGTTTGCTGTAAGCAGCAACATCTGAATTTGCATATCATCGAACGAATAATGGACAAGTATAGATCGCGATGGAAACAATGTATTGAAAGGTCACGTACAAATTCTGTATTGCGATTAACATCAAGACATTTCGTGTCGGCCGGTCTGTGAATTGTAGGAATAAAGGCAATTCGATTAGTACACCGTGATTGCACAAACGTTACAACATTACGAATTCAAAGAAAACTGCATGTAACACGAACGCGTAGATTACAATATTAAACTGCAGATCTGAATTAGATCGTGATTACAATTTTTATGTTTTACAGTTTTTACAAAGGAGTAGTTTTAAGACAATTATTCCCATGTTTCTAAGCTATTTGATCTTAAGATCAAAGATCTGTTCTTTCACTCTCCAATATTGCTTGTCATGATAGAGAAATATTGAAGATATTTAAAAGAATGTTTGTCTTTGGACCTCACCGGTTCTTCTCATTCATTTTTAATTATTTTTATATCAAAATATCCTTTTTTTTTTTTATCATAATGTGATATTAAAATAAACAGGTCGAGAAGACTATACATCTTACAGATCCTTCTGTGATCTTGAATTACATATACAATGACTTAGCAAATAAGTTCTTGCTCCAACGACGTATAAAATATACGTCTGATTGGTTATCATGACAAACGGTGATACGTAATTTATACAAATAACGTGTGAAAGTCATTCTGTCAACTAAATTACGGAAATTACATTAATTCGCAGAAGCCGGTTCGCAGAGGCAAGGGTAATTGTTTCGCAACTTAGCATGTCTGTCGTTGGATCTGCTTTCTTTCTTTTTTCCCGAAATTCCAGATGATGCGTATACAGTGTGTAAAACGCGCACATAGTCACGAAGAGCACGTACAACGCAAAAAAGGATGAATTAACGAACGGTTAGCCGAATGACTAAATTGTGCATGCAGATGCACCATTAATCGAACGAAAAGAAGGAAGATGGATAAAGATAGAGAAGGAGAAGCAAAGAGAAAGGTAGTTGAAAGAGCAGTAGAGCCCTCCTCTGGCCTACCCACACTGAACGATACGCTACCATAACTGGCATGACGTCACTGTCGTGACTGCACTCACCCATCCCACATTCTTTGTCCCTCTGTTCCCCTTTCGTGCGCCCTCCTGAGTGATTATCAATATAAAAATGCGGGGCTGAATTTTGAACGATAAATCTGGGGGGAAAGTGATGAGCCGCGTGCCTTGGAGAATACCAATCAGCCGGTCCGACTAGATGTTTGCTCCCGATCTGCATAAAGATCGAGCAGCGCCGAAAATTATACCGAAATACACCGGTTAGAACGTTCTCGGATCCATGCCAGGATCTCGTTCGAGACCCATCTTGTTCGTTATTCGCTACTTCTCCCCTTCCTTTTCTCACCCTTCGCGGCTTCATGGCCGCGCCCTGTGAAACGTTTTCAACGACCTGTTGCCTCGAATCAGAATCCTTACGCTCGAAGCGCACGCGTACCAACGCGGAATCGCTGTCTAATCTTTCATGTCCGCATACCGGTGGCTTTGAAAACACGGCCCATGCGGTTTCGACTCTTTGCTCCGCAATGTTCGATCGATGGTATCGCGAACGCGAGACAGCTTGATAGATAGATATAATATGTAGTCCACGTTCTCCGCAATTCGAATTAACGTGTACAGATATGTATAAGAGCATTCGCGTTATTAAAAGAATCACTTTGCTTCTTTCTCAATAAAATATTATCGATAAATCTTATTTAAGATTGTCTTTAAACTTGTATGAAGGCAAACCTGTGTATGTTTGTGTTTTGTTTCGAAAGACACGTTATTTTTAATTGCATAATCTCTTGATTAGTAACGTAAGCTGTAAGAGACTGGCAACCTTAGAAAAATTGACAGACGAATCCTAAATTAAGAACTGTTGTATTGCATGCTTTATTCGTTCAGTAAAAAGAGCAACGACGGTAACTGAAAGTATAAGTCGGCTTATTCGTATAGTCTGGTTGTCAGAACGTATCAAAGGCACATAAAGAGTCTTCAAGG
The DNA here is from genome assembly GCF_014825855.1 of Bombus pyrosoma. Taxonomy (NCBI): domain Eukaryota; kingdom Metazoa; phylum Arthropoda; class Insecta; order Hymenoptera; family Apidae; genus Bombus; species Bombus pyrosoma. The sequence goes on along the minus strand of NC_057770.1, from coordinate 8,657,686 downwards.
GCCCGAAAGAACATTTTATAAAGTACGATAAGAAAAATTAATTTCTATATGGGGAGGATAATAGAACTCCTAATGCTTTCCTATATAACTGCGAGACGAACTTGCGATAAGAATACGTATCCCTCAATCTCATACTTAAAATTCTACTCGTCCTGTTCCTATATCTTCGATCGCCGCGAACAGACACGAGAAGAGACAAAAGCGCACTGCTCGAACGATAATTCAAAGTTAGAAACCCGTGAAACATTAACAACGCGCCGGCGAGTCCTAGTGATCGCAATTGCGAGCATTAGCGAAAGACGCGTGCAACAGTGCGATTCAAAGTCTCGAGCCCAGTTTCTCCGATAGACAATTATCTCAACAAGCAAAACAACGATCCGCTGTTGAGGGCGAACATCTGGAACTAGCTGCTCGGGTTTATTTGTCACTGGACAGTCATTAAGCGACCGCCAGGGAAGTAAAGGCGGTAGGTAAGCAAGAGGAAACGGTCTTCGATCCGAGGACACCGACGACGCAGGAACGGAGGAACAGGTCGTAGCAAAAACGAAGTGCGCTTCTCAGAAACCGCGTAAACACCTTCGTGGCGTAGATCTTAGGATGCCGGCGGACAATGTAGGTATCCAACTGTCCCAGGCTCTTTTGCTACCACGGCTCCTTCTTCCACTGCCACTGAGATTCTTTCAACGTTACGCGTAAATTGTAATTATCTGAGAGTTGAAACTCGTTTATAATTCTTCCTGCTGAGCGTTCAACGTTTGCTGCGCGTACTCTGCCCCTCCCTTCATCCCTTTCTGAAAAAAGTCGCATTGTTACGGTTCCGTTTTTACGCCGCGCGTATTCGCTACGATTTCATGTTTCTGCTGGGTACGTGACACCTCACTGTTTTTGGAAGTTACAGTTGTAAGTTAATAATAACGAGCGTCTTGCATTGTATCGTGTTTCTGTTGTGTTACTTATCGCGTACAATGCAACAGCCGGTGCATATTACGTTACTAATTTGAATTTCTAAAAGCGTTATCGAAGGAACGAAGCAAATTCAGCATTAAATAGCCGACTTCTAAACTAACTATTAATCGCTATAGGTTTGAATATTTGTTCAGTCTCATAAAGATTTATTTTTTAATAGTTGTTAATAATAATGGAAACTTATCTTTCCTTATGTTTATATATGTGTAAGTTTCCATTTACATATGTACAATATAATATCGATATAACGAATCGTGTGTCCCAATCATGTAAAATATTGTTCAAATTGGGATGTAGAGAAAAATTCTCGAAACAGGTAGTATAAAATAACTGATTAATGATATTTGCTTAACCTTTCGAAAATATATTAACTCACTAATTAGATTTTTCATGGCTTATTACGATACTCAACACTAACATGTGTATAAGATAAATAAATATTTATATTTAAATTTACATTATACAATTTAGTAAAGACACAACTTTTACCACGACGTCTGAACGTAACTGTAAATCATTTGTTGCCTTCAATTGTAATTTGACAATTAAAAAAGAAACAATGTATTTTAATTGTGATTGTAAATTAATCGATGATGTATAATATGTATACAACTCAATTGCAAAGTAATGTTTTCACGGAGATTTCAATTGCCCTTATAAAAAAAAGAAAATGTTTAATTGCAGATTGTTGGCAGTAATAACACAGTAATCTAGCAACATACAAATGACAGTTAATCGGAATCTTGCAATTTATCAAGTATAATATTATTACAGTAAAATATAAATTGTATTAAAAATTATTCGCGCCTTCGTGTAAACCATAAAAAAACCGTATTTCAAATACGGCCTCTCTCAGTCGGTGGTGTTTACGAAAAAAAAAAAAAAAAAAAAGGAAAAAGAAAAAAATACGATCTGCAACTCTTGCAATTTCTCATTAAAATATGTAAAGCCGGATTCGCTTTGTCGTTCGACATAAGGAAACGGCGTAGGAGGGAAACAGGTCTCCACGAGTGAAGTACGATAAAACACCGACTTATCTGATCGTCAGAAGGTTATTAACTTGTCATATAGTTTTCACACACTTCGAATCTGGAGTAGATACGGTGATTCGTGCAAAATACGACGCAATTTTCTGTGACACGTACCATGGCCAATCTCTTCATCGGAAATCATTATCATAATTAAATCGGCCAAGAAATTAGCGGTAATTTAATACTTTAATCGATCGTAAAATAAGTTGTCCAAATTCTACTGATCGTTCGTTTCGTTAACGTAACTTATTGCTGCTAATTGTTTCCATAATTAACGCTAACTAGTGTCAGATAATATCGATGCTTTCCTTAATAAACACGAACAGATCAGACAAGAAAATTTGTAAAACATTTCTAATTCGCATAAAGATTTAAAATATTGTTACATGGAGATAATTATACAGAAACTGGCATGTTTCATATGCCTGTTCATTTATCTTCCATTATATCCAACGATTAGAATGTTATTTTATTAACTCTTAATATTATTAATCGCTTCTATTATATATTAATCTTCTTGATATAAAGTTTTATAAATTTTACTATGATTTTATTCTTCTCTATACTATGCGCTTCATAAATACAATTTGTTTCTACTTTAATGAAATTTATATAATTATTTCGAATTATCGTAATTAACGTATATCTATCAATTAACAAATACCCATTCGATTTTGAATTATTTATCGTTTTGATACTCGTATATAGCAACATAACGAGAAAGTAAAAGTTGCTGGAACTTTACGTAACAAGGTAACCGAAAATATCATCAGAATGTCTCGTTGCCTCTTAGAATGGACCGCACGAATGAATAAAAGGGGTCACAGGTTGCTGAACGGGTAGCACGCTTTCGAGGTAGATCGTCGGACGACTCGGCTGATCGACCGATATTCAAATTCGTGCAGTATCCCTTTAGTGGAATGCAGGCCACTATACCGTCCGCAGGATGGAACCCGTGCGTGTGACTCCGTACAAGATGTACAATGTCACCCTTTGACCTCCATAGCGGAGTCGGTGGCATTATTCCAGCTGCGTCGAAATTGGAGCGGCCAAACTCCAATTTAAGATCTCTGTATATCGTTCTTTTGATGAAAGGAGGCCATTCGAGTGCTCTGAAGCTTTCGAAGGATCAACCTGATCAGCCAACAATTTATCAGGCTGCAGTCTTCAACCATGAATTTCGTTGTGTGGACCGAGATCAAACGATGATCGACGTCGTCGCCGAGGTTTATCTTAGTCGTGGCTGCCATTAAAATTCAACCAACTGGCTGAACAAAAGAGAAGGATCGACGTTAGTCTTCGGCCTGTAGTGTTAGCTCGATTAGAAGTGTGACAAACGGACCACATCGTAGCGGCGCATTAAGCGCGATATTCGATGGCGAACCGTTTCTTTTAAGTGCTGCGCACAGAGCAATGAAGGTGGATTAGCATTACGCGCATATTGTCGGCCGCGAAAACGTACGATCGTACGTTGGCATTTTCGACGGCTGCGAGATCTCGACCGGCTCAATGGGTCGCTGATTCCCTTCTGATCTCTATTTACGAAGCACTATCTTTCTCTCGGTCCTTTTCGAATCTAGAATGGTGTACGGCACTGCCGCGTTCCCTCGGCTCCAAAGGATTTCACTTTCACAATGGTAATCTCATTTTATTGTCATTGAGATATTACAGCCGGCTTTGCGGCTAATATCGCGTTTTCGTTTCAGTTCTAGGATGACGTTCATTGCGTATGAAATATGCATCGGAGGATGATGCGCTCGGATATTTATATCAATAGGATAGAATGCACTGGGAAGGTTAATGTAAATATCGTTAACTGAATTCTATCATTACAATCGCTACTACTGTCATTAGCACTATTTATAACTTCTTACTATTTTTTCTAGTACATTTATACATATCTCGCGAACGTTTATTACAAAACGTCAATTTATAAATATCAAAGATTGAGATTGATTCGGCAATAAAATCTTTTATTGTCGTATAGACCAATCGTGCAGCAGATCTTCATAAATAACATCGAGGAAATAAAGTTTACGACAATTCTCGTATATTATCGGATAATTCAAACGTTACGCAACAACGAATGTATCCAACATTAAGAAATCCTATACTGAAACTAACGCGAAATCTGACAACGCGGAACAGCTAAAATATATTATAAAGAATGATGCAAGCGGCTTGATTAGTTCCTAATTGTTCGATCGCGTCTCGTGGTCTGGTCAGAGTCGCTGGCTAACTAGAGTCGGCCGATCTGGTTACGATGCAGGGGTAAAATTCGCTAACCGGTAAAAACGAGCTGATTAGAAAGCGGCAAGTTGCAGGTAATTCCGGCGCGGCACGGTCAGCCTAGCGAGCTCTCGTTTCTACACGGAGAAGAGAGCTCTCAGTTTGCGCGGGAGAGCAACCGCAAAAGAAGACAGAACCGGACGACTATCTTGGGCTAAGGACCAAGGACACGGAGGAACGTGGTGTAGACGGCCACCCATACCGATCCATCCGTGGACCAGGTTATATTCCCACGTATGGCGCCCCGGGCAGCGGGCTCCAGCGAAACTCCTGAGACCCAAATTAAAGCCGTTGGTTACCTCCTACGAACTGTCCGTGGCCGGTCCACCGGTGCTGCATAATTAAAGGAACGTCATGTAATTGGACGTGAGCGCTCCCTTTGTTTCGTCCTTCCTATAGAGGACTCGCGTAAACTACTCCCCCGCTTTCTTTCGTGTCTCTTGCGAATTTTCGATCACCCGGTAACTACTGATAGCAGAATTCGACAAAGTAAAGTAACTTTTTCATATTTTTTATTTATTGATTGTTATTTGTTTGAATGTAGTATGCAACGTTTACGTACTGTCTGTAACAGTTCTCTTGTTCACACTTTTACGAATATGGTAAATAGATGTATATAAAACATGTAAAAAGATATAACGCAAGTAGAGAAGCTACAGGAAATTACAACGAGTACTACATTTCGAATATGTTACTCATTTTACTGTGTTATATACATTCCATGCATTCAATTTTAAATTATTCCACAAATGCGTAAAAATTCGCTATCCAATGATAAATGTTCAAATATTTTCACGAGTATTTGTATGTTGTATATTTGTCGTTATTTATATGTATCGTTATTTGTATCATTAATTTACGTCCAAATTTTCATTTTCCACGTTTGTACACAATTTTTAATTTTCTGTTTCAACTCGCTAACTTAATTTTCTCACGTACTGGCAATTCTTAATTTTTTATTAATCCATTTCTTTTTAATTAATGGTTATGCATTATTTATCCGTGGTCGATGACAGATTATGTTTAGAAAAATAGTGACGAGCACCAACAGTTTTATTAATATCTTGAAACGAAGCTAGATAAATATAGGAGAGACGCGAGTCACGCTCCTTTGAATAATTTTTACTGCCGCTCTGCCACTAACGCGTTTCTTCGGCCATAGTGTGAGCTTGTGGTTACCGGTTGATTGGTCTGGTGATTAAAAAAGACGACCGAAGGCAGGCGAGAACATTCTACAAATCATAAAATGTGAAATATATCGTCGGAAGGCCAGTGAGTCGAGAATTCATTTAACTGTCGAGACTAGAAGAGAGAAAGCGAGAAAGGAATTTCTGTCTGTTGCGAAGGGGGTTGGTATTGAGGAAGATAACACAATGCAACGACCATCCACTGTAAGTGAAAGGGGTTCACGCATTAGCTTTTTATCTCTTACGAAAAATACATTGCAGGCTGCTATCGACTGGATTATAAAACAGAATGGAATCCAGTGATATTCCGAATTGTTAAAATAAAATGTAATAACTAGACTGCGAATATTTATCCACTTATAGAAGATTTAAGTATGCAAGAATATATAAAATATTAATATAATGTAAATTGCACAAGTATTATTGTCATAATATTTAGAGAGAAAAATTAATATTCGTATTTATTATATGTTTCAATAATCAGAAAACAAGTTTCTGCAGCGTAGATTCAGTCGTAGATAGAATAAGAATGAAACGATGGATATACATCTCGCTCGATAGTCCGATTTAAATATTTTATCGATGTCGCTCTAATATAACGTAGTAGACATTGAACACAATTTTTATTAACAAATACGTTGAAAGAGAAAATGAATGCTTTTGAATTGAGATATTTCAGAACGTAGGTTGAGCTTCTCGTACTCCTTGCATAAGTAATACACGTATCTATGATTTCTATCGTCTAATAAATTATTATCAATCACCTTTACAAATTTGCCGAAGAAATGAAATGTTGCTTGACGTTATGTGCATTTATTTCCAGTTTGCAGATTACCAATTCACGGACAAATAATTCTCGTGTAAATTATTAGACAGAATGTTAAGATCTAAATTTTCATTGTAACGAGCTATGGTCACTTTTTCTCCTGATATATTCATCTTTGTTCTCTGATCGAACTCCCACGTGACGTTATCTGTATAGAACACTTCTGACAAAATCGCCGAAGAATTACTTTCCATGACTATACTCGATCAAGATGATAAAATAATCTTAACGTTACCGAGCTCCTATTACCGGCAGATTTCCTCCGGCCGGTTCTTCCGGCAATGTCAGCTCGATAGACACCTCGAAGAAAGCGAGCCGTCGCGTTATGCAAAACTCTCAGGGTCCACCTTGTTTGATTTGAAACCGGGGACTCGCCGCTCGAAGGCTTCGGTCAAGTGAAACGCGTCAATCGTACTTTTCTAGCCGGCGAGGATCTCTCGATCCCCGCGAAAGTCGAAAGTCCGCCACGCGTGTCAAGAAAATCCGTCCGCGGATACGGACGTGGGTATCGCGCTTGGCTGCAGCAAAAAAGGAGCACCGTTAGCAAACAGCTTTAGACACGCCCCCTGACAATCCGTAACGTCGCAGAAGGCAATGGGCTGAATAAACGCAATAAGTAGAGCCGGCGATCGGTTTTCGTGGAAGCGAGTTGGTAAATCGGTTCGCCGCCTCGCGGGTCTCCTCGCGCGCCACCAGCAAACGATCGGCCATAAAAGTTCTAGGTAGCCGCGGGCCTTTCCCACGATTTATTTAGCTGCTTGCGACTACCATCGCGTCTCTGCCCTCGGTTCTCTACGTCGTGGATAGCCACCAGACCTCGTACACACATTGTACCACGCCACATCCAACAAACGGTACGCGAGGGCTGCTTTTATGAAATTTTAAATCACTCGATTCGGGAATCGTGCGAGCCTTTATTGCCCATTCGAAGCCGAGACGCGTCCAACCCGCGACGATCCAACTCGTGAACGAACGTGAAATATCGTTCTGCCAACTAACCACTCGACGTTTACATGCATTCGGCGCAATTTATTGTGTTATCGTGGAATCTAATTTATACGTCCCTCTAGTTGACGCGGTAAATCGCGTCGGTTGGTATCTCTGTACATAAAAGTAGCGGAACAGACGAGGTATAAGAGTAGCGGGTACGTTACCGCGGAGGTACGATGCTTGGAAGATTGGTAGCATATTGCGTGGTCGGTGGATTGATGATTCAACGTGATGTCTTTTTGCAGATATTAGGCGTGGTTGGATGAAATAGGACGGTGGAAGAGGTACTTTGCTTTGGTGATTCCTTGCCGGTAAGAAGTAAGGGATTAGAGTTGATCGAAGAGAAAAGCGGTTTTATTGAAAGGGAAAGGTTACTTTGTACTAACTCAATGACGTTAACGTAGAAACCTTCGATACCGATCAAGTATTGAGGTAGTTTCGCTATTTGACACGGTGGAGACTCTTCCTGGGAGCTTGCAATTTTAAAATTGTTAAAAACGAAATATACGATTTTTAGTATGCATTCAATTTCTCGATATTACCACATATCGTATGTTAAATATTATTGCCACTAGTTCGAAAATCAAACGATCTCATGGGCTACTACTTAACTATAACTATTTTGTTGTAAACAAAAATTTGCATTCACAGTCAACATAATATTAATATTATGTGTATATATATACATGTATATACATATATCTACGTAATCGGTATGTACAGAATTTTGAAACACAGTTTCGTTAAGTTTTCTGGAAAACCTAACACAGTTTAGTTTATTTATAAGTGCAGCGCCCTTAGAGACGCGCAACCATACTTACAGGGATGCTGGTAAAGGAACGACACTGAGGAGCTTAAACGTAAGTGCAGACAAAACACGATAAAAATATTTAACTCGTGTACAAAAAGTCCAATGATCGAATTAACTTTTCAAACTTTTCAATATCCTACACACTTGCAACTTAGCGTTACTTATAATAATTAATTTATAACAAATTTTTCAAATTCTTTTGTATTCGGGTCGCAAGAATCGTAGATTGATAATTCGTTTAATTAGGTAATTCGGTATTCAAGTTATTCTAAACCTTTTCTCATTATGGCGTAATAAGCGATACCCAGCAGAAGCGACGTTTGCCCAAATTCCGACACGCTTACAGTAAATCTGGTCGATCGTTCCGAGGGCCTTGGGAAAGTATGCCTTATCTACGTTCTTATTTGGTCTCAGTGTGTGCTCCGAATGCAAAGGCAACCCCGTTATCGTGGCGTGGCCATCTCCTGCGGGGCGGTTTGTTTTATACGCAATTACTTGATGAGTCATTTCGGTAATTGGGGCATATTTTTCCGGAATTTATTGACCGTGGAGGCTAGCCGGCAGCGAGATTAGCATAAACCGAGGATGACTTACTCGTTCTGTCCACCGGCGACATTTTAACGAGCGTAAACTCGCCGAGCTTTATTCCTCGTGAACGTTATCAGTCTTGTCTACCTTGCCTCGCGTTTCGTCCTACGCTCTCGACCAGCAACCTTTTTCGTCGTAGACGTGCATCGCGGCGCCTCTGTTTGACATTTGATCAGGCTTCCGCTGCTTGTCCGAAATTAGATGCATACTCTCGAGTTCTTACCTTTTTGCATTGCGTGATATACTGATTCTACTGGTATTATTATCTCTATGCACGTTACCGCTCAATGTAGTATCCGGGTACTTATTTATTTTTCACGAGACGTATTTAATTTATAAAGTTATAGATAATAAAACTGCAATCATATGTATGATATATCGTGTGACTTGGATCGATTGAATGCTTAAAGCTAATACGTAATAATAAAAGTGACCTTTCGATTTATAAGAAGAATTGATATATGCTAAGTTACTGAAAAACAGGAAGAACCTTTTAATCCTCTGCAAGCAACCTGGAATCGTGTACGATTCCATCAAAGCTTCATCGATGAATTTCTTTCAAGCGAACTTTTATTTTTCCTGAAGATTCTCTTAAATTCGAGAGACGCGATCTCTCTTAGATTTTGTAGATTTTGTGAGATTTTGTTAAAGCCCCGAGCAGTAACAAAATTAAACGTAGACACGAACTCAGCTTGCTCACGAAAATATTAATATGAATAAGAATATTCATAAAAAGTATAAGTGTTCAAGTACTGTCACGAGATACCATCTTCTTCGCTCTCAAGGAATTTAAAGTTCGATTAACAGTCGATTAAGAGGAATCACGACGCACTTTAGACAAATTGCATTTAAATAAATTCGACTAACCCTTAATCGCTTCTTCTCTCTCTTTACCGTTTGGTAACAAGAAAGAGACAGAGTGTAATCAGAGGGCAAGGAGGATCGAAAACCGCGTATCGAAAGCAGCTGAACACACGTGAAAGCCTCGAATACGGGACTTTAGACGGGGCCGGCGAACGGTATTTAAGCACGGCACGTTTCCTTTGGCAAAAGTGCTTCTCCAATCGGAACAGATAAATATTCATGTCTCGGGGGCCTTCTTCATTCGTCTTTTGCGTGCGATGCATTAGCAGATGGCCGATCTAGGCCCAAGTCGGTCGATATAAACGGAGCATAAGCGTCCAAATGCGTACAAGGTCGTTATCTTAACTCAGCACCATTAAAAACGGGAATAGGCGGTGGAAAAAGGGGAAGAGAAGAGAGAACGGATAGAGGCAAGATACGAAAAAACGGAATAAACAAGCGAGACGGAGAGTAAAAGAGCGGTGGTTCACGGTGGTAAGACAAGGACTGGTGGAATTGAGTTGTCCCGGAGGTGCCGGGTGAATCCTCCGTGAGCTCCTCAGGCAGGTTAGGTATGTTAACAAGTTAGGCGATACTCAGATAAGAATCATGCGCGATCCTTTGTGGAGTCCATGGTAACGCGACACCAGAAACAGTTCAGGCCGAACGAACGAACCACAGCCAGCTCCTTCGAGCTTTGCTCTTCTCTCCGCTGCTTTCCTTTTTCTAGCTCCTTATCCTGCTGCTGCTGTTGCTGCTGCTGCTGCTGCTGCTGCTGTTGATTCTTCTTGTTCCTTTCTTTCCACCTCCTTCTTTCACTGTTTTCTTCTTTTTTTGCTCGTTCTCGTGCTCCTCAACTCTCGAAAATAGAATGAGATGGGAGCTCAATGAACATGGCCCTGGTAGCCGTAGGCAAGCGTCGTATCTCTCATTCATTCGAGCGAGATCAAAACCGGCAGACCGCGGCTGACGAAACGTTCGCTACTTTGCTTTCCCACGTTAGGCCACCTTTTTCAGATCCGAGCTGGAAACCCGTTTTTGTGGAAATGACATGCTTTTTCGGTGAAGCGGAGACCATCTTGTAGACTTTGTTAAATTGATGAACCGTAAGATAGATGTTGCTAGCAAATTAGGACGTTTGTTCGAATAAATTCGTTTCTTGTGTGCGCGCCTTTGAGTTACTTCGTGATTTATGAGTTTTTGGTATTTTGTTCGGTCGAATGAAATTGTTGATGTGTAAATTAAATTAACATTAAAAATGTCAATCTCTAATATATGAATATGCTGTCTAAAATAAACACAAATACAAGATATTCAATACAAAAAATTTGTTCATTTTCCATTGTTATCTAGCTATGCCTTGGGAAAAATAAATTCCTCCGCTTTAATATGACAAATACAATTTATTAGGATGAATTAATGCTATAAAAGAATATATAAAAACCGATTTTTGCCCTCATTGCCCTATCACAGCAGTCGATCGTTCATTATTTGTTATAATAGTCATATTATAAAGTTTAAGAAACTGTATCAATATTTGGAAGCTGATTTATGTCACACAAATTGATGGTGACATCAATTAGCAGAAGTCGGAAGGCGCTGCACTGAAACTCACATGTCCACGACGATGTCAAGTGTTTGACAACACATTACGCTTGTGTAAAGTATCCTTGTTACTGATGCACTTACTGCTGTGCCAAGGTAGGCACGCACTTGCGTGTAAAGGGGCTACACTGCGTGGCGGCACCAACAAACGTTCGCTCTTGTAGTTTGCTTGCAGCCACAAATCACGTCGTCGCACGCCCTTAATTTTTCACGGCTCTCAGCCGCCATCAACCGTACGATACATTTCTCTCTCGCCCTCGAATGTGTGACTTACCTTTCGTTTCAAATTGACGCCTCGTTAAACTTTCAAAGCAATCCACTCCAAAATTTCGAATGCTCGTTTTTCATTGAACGTAATATTTAACAAAAAGACAAATTCGCTTGTTTAAGACAGATCGAATGAAAACAAAGCTGTACATCAATTTATAGTTAACTTAAGAGAAGCTAGAAGTATGATTTTTAATATCACTTCATGTTTTACAAATCCTGTAACGTTCCTCTTTCTTCAATTTTGCTCACTAATATTCATATACCGTGTTATTTTGAAAAATATATCCCAACATTTTAAATATATCCCAATAAACATATATCCTAACAAAGTGATTTCCGAAGTCTCGACGCTGCTGTAATTCTTATCAAACGTAACTCAGCCTCGCAAGCTTCCAATCGTAACAATCTTACAGTGATTTGCGTTTAAGCACCAATCCCAACGTAATCAGCCGTGACACGTGTAAATAACAATAAAAATAATTTCAAAGCGACCTGATTATAAGCAACGACAAGAAATAGGTATCGCGCTATGTGGTAGCGATACATCGATAATACTCCGTAGCAGCTACCGCCGAAAGATTATTCAATCTGACAGCTTAGTGCCGAATCTAGCCCGCCTAATTGTCCGATAACAAATGATCCGAAACTCGTCGAATCATAACATCGATTATTCCGCGCATTAGATTTGACAAACGATCGATTTCCTGTAGCAATGGAGAATCATCGATTGAAAAGTAGCCGTCGACTCGTGGTGTCGGCAAAGAAGGAGAGAAAGAACACGTTTTCGGGGAGGGTGAGAGAGGGAGGGCCATCTTTAGTTGGACGTGAACCGTATAAGCCTTGGATTTACGAGGCTCGTAGGAGGTAGGGCCTCTTATTGGTACAGCTCGTCGAAACGGCGTTACCAATAGTGGGAAGTATCAGCGCCAGGGTGATTTCTCTATTAGCTTTGGCCAGACCCCCGTGGCGTGGGCCCCGAATTCTCCTCCTAACTAAAGGGCCACCTTGGAGCTTTGTGGGTAGCCGCCTTCTGGGGCTGACAACATCATGATTTTACCGGCTTTTTTTCTCCTTCTTCTTCTTCTCCTCTCGAACGATCAGATAGACGGGGACCCGAAACCAGTCAAAGTGGCCGCTTTTAGAAACGAACCGAACTAAAGCGCGAGAAAGCCTCGCAAGGATTGGTGGGAGTCAAAAATGGTTAGCTTTTGTCGCAGTAAACGCATTTATGCTAGTTTCCTTTCGTGCGAACGTTGCTCAACGACGTCCGCCAGAAGAAGGGTGGGAAAGTGGCATGCATGGCACCCTTGCGAGAGAACGACATAGCTTCACGTCCCGCCCTTAGCATATCCCACGAGAGACCGTGACATTTTTTCGGTTTAAACCGGATCGAGATTATGAGGCTCGATATCGTTTGGACCACGATGGAACGTGGCCCCACTCTTACTAGGGGTTAACTGCTTTTGACGCTCCTCAGGGTTATCAGACTCTCTATGCATATCGCGCCGTCATCGTCTTTTCGGTAGACTAGGTGTTCCTCGCCTTCTTGTCGAACATCTTGCAATCTTAATGTGTGAATGCTTGTGATTCCACAGTGACGGCGTTGCTATACTACTGCATTAGGATACATGATTCACGTTTATTTTCGTCAGTGTCATTTTAAAATCAGTTCCTGGCTATGTATGATTTTGTTCAGAAAGTTTCATTCCATTACAATTCCTCTCATTCATTCGATAATATTTCCGAAGCAAATGTGTTTTGCTTTTGTCAAAGTGTAAAATGTGGAACCGTAATTTTTTAATGATTTTTTTTCTTATGAATATCAGTTTGATGAAATTTTACAAAACTGATTAGAATGTATTAATTGTTTATTAAAAGAATTATTTACCATGTAATGATATAGATAATGCAATTTGCATTAATGGTACAGAATTCTATGAAAGTGGCGATAGAAGAAGATGTAAGATGTTCATAATAAATGGAAATATGTCTTCTAAATATTGCACTTCTCATGGTAAAAAATTCTCCCGTGAACTCTCATCAAACTAATAATAATGTGATTAAATAAACAGAAAACAAGTATCTAACTAGAACGTAAAATTATATGGTCACTGCACTGCGAATATCTATGCAATTTCGTACTTCGTATTTTGGCTATTTTATGTACATTCATATTCCACGCTCATTCTATACATTGAAACTTCCCACGAATAAAAATTCTCCGTCTAACGATCGCTAATTACTTAATAACATTACACAAAACTTCACTAACAAGAAAATTACGGAAGCGAAAGGCCGGCACGGCGTTTCGCAAAATAAACGAAGGAAATCGGTCCGCCCCAGGGGACGGACGCTTTCTCCTAAAGAGCGCCGTAAATTGATTCGGACTCGGTAACAAATCTAAACAGGTCGTGAGTATGTAGCTGAAAGAAATCGAGAGTTAAATTATCACGGTGTCTACTTAAGGAAGGGTGGAACGAGGAATAAAAGCAGCAGAGGAAAAGAACAGAAGAGGAAAAGAGAACGGCAGAGAAGGCCGAAAAGGAAGGAAGAAAGAGATCAATCGGATACCGGTGTGGTTCCCCCTGCCTATAGAAGAATAGTTCTGTTTGTTTGCGTGCTCGTGTGCATCCGTGTCCGATCGTGTTTCACGAGGTTTCGGTATGTGTCCCCCGCGGGCCCGACAACTCAATAGCCACATACAACACTGAGGAATAAGGCACTCTCGGGACCCGAAAACCGTCGTGTTTGGTCCCGACGATGAGTCCCCGGGGCTACTCAGGTAGGTCCTAACGAAACGACAAAGATAGCCTCGGAAGATCGATGCTTCTCGCTCCGACCTGAATTCTCTTCGTTCATCGTACAAGTTAGGATCTTCTATCCGACACCCCCTAACACCACCGCCGCTCGACATTCTCACGCTAATTGGCCGGCAGCGCCCCCCCTGTAATTTCATTAAGGGGGTCTCGTGCCTATGATGAGTTTAGGGCCCCGCCAACGCGCCTTCCTCTCTTGCTTCTGTCCTCCTCTCTTCCTCAGACCAAATATTTGCCAGGTTTGATGGCTTTACGGGGCCCGACACAGTCGTGGATCAGGGAATTGGGAGCTGTGTATCCTTCCAAGGATCTCACTCTCTTGTACCTTGTTAATCCTGCCAAATTGTCCGCTCGCTCTGTTTGCGCTTCCTTGACACGGATCGTTTCAGCTTTTGTAATTTGTTTAACATAATCTCGCTCATTCGCTGGAGTAACGACGTAACTGAAATTTACAGTTTTCTCAGTTACTAATATGTCGCCGTTCGATTTCTGGTCGAATAGAAATGGCTATTCGATATGTTATCAAATGGAAGATGGTACACGTCGTTACCAAGGAAGCGAGAATTAAAATGTAACTTATTGCTCGACGCGTCTGTGACGAAAGAATTAAACAGTCACTGTAGCTGTAAAACTACACGCAGTAAATTTATTTCGAAGACTGCACGGAAAGCATCTTAATAACCATGTTCATCAATAACAAACGTAATTTCTATACAGATTCCTTCCAATGAGGTTTCGTTCTAACGAAAGCATCGTGATATAAACAATACCGCTAAAATAATTTACACGATATCCTGTTGGACAAATTGTAGAGATTCTGGCATCCGATCTACTTTTTCAAAAGGAACCATTCCTTGCCTGACTCTGTAACAATTCCTGATGCTTGGTAAAAGCAACGTGTAATAGGTAGGTTAACCAGTGGAAAATCGTTCTGTCCATAGATCCCATGATCTTGCCATCTCTGCAGGTGTCGCACAAAGCGTGACCGTGTGAAAGACCGCATGAAATCAGTTGGAAATTCAGTACATTTCGAAGGCGGTTCATTAGGTTGACGCGCAGCTCTTCGACATCCGGCGTTCGGTTTAGTCGGGAAAAAAGATCCCGTGCGCCATTTACTTCCACGCGTTTTGCGCCGCTTCTTATCCCCAGGTATAAGCGTTTTCGAAGGTACTAGGTCCATCTTGCCGTCGGAATCACCGTGTGGGGTCTATTGGCACGCCAATGAAAGGCGTTGAAACGACAATGGAGCCCAGGAAGTGTACTCGAGTGATCCACCGATCGTCCTGCGGGTTCCTCGGGAATGCGCACAACTCCGAAACTTACCTTCCTCTCCTCTTCTTAGCCTCTTTTCTTCTCTTTTTTCCTTTTCTCCGCCTTCCTTTGGCGGCACTTAACTTTGAGCCGTCGGCTACAATGCACACTCCTCGACAATGCAGGCCCACAATCCGCCTTCGCCTTCACCTTCGCCAGATGCGATTTTGATGTACTGACTTTTTTCCCTTTCTCTCTAAACTACAGGTCCACAGTGAACACGCGCGTCCGATCCTTTAATCACCTGGCCGTTTTGCTTGCTTCGGATGCCTTTCATTCCGAAACACGCTTAATCGCGTACATTTCCGAAATCTTGTAGGTATACCGTTCTGGTACGTTCTTCAGAAATCACGTATTTGGAGTATAAATCTTGCAAAGGCAAATAAAAATTCGAGCGTGGAGAAATTTAAAAATTATTTTTTCGTTATTGTTTACGATCTTATACTGTGCATATTCGGACACTGCATAGTACGTAGTTATCAAGTATATTCGAAAGTTGTAATTCTCATACGAAGAAGATGAATAGGAGCGAAGAAGTGACGAAAATATTGTAACGTTACGGCTACTGTCGATTAAAATGTAAAACGTGTACTAATTGTAAGGAAATGAAACTGATAGTTACGTAGCTTGAATACATAATGTAAGAAAAGAACATATCTTATTGTCACTTGGAAAAAAAAACAGCTAAAAAATTCCATCAAATGTTCAAACTGGACAAATTGTGAATGTAAATTATTAAATAACAAAAAACTTAGAAAAAATCATTCAAATCCCTAAAAATATATCACTGTAGACTTTGTAAAATTTCTGTGGAAAATTATGGATTGCTACCTTTGGTCACTTTAGTATAACAATCTTAAGTGACCTAAGCGTATAATATTAAAAAGCTTAATTGTCCGAGTAATTAGAACATCCGTATGATTTTCTCACGTGAGTTTTCAAATCCGTGAAAAATCTCATGGAAAGTATTGGAAACCTAAATTTAGTCGAAGACGTCTACTCTTCCATCTGGAAAGTATCTGATCCAGAAATTATCCTACAAGAAACTGTATTAACTTTCTTGCAAGAATTTTTTAATTCCAAAAGCTGCTCTAACTCTGAAATAGTCGGTCGTTGAGAATGAATATTAAATCATACGGAAATTATTTCTATTGAATATATGACATTTTAAAGAAACTGTACCGTTAAACATTTTATTTTTAAAAAACGACAACTTAATATACGTATAAGAGTGTTTTGAACATACAAGGTGCTGACTTCCTACCAATCACGGTTCTCGAGCAATCGTCTTCGTCGAGCTGGCAAACCGTAGTTCATGGCTGACCGTCTTGAATGCTCGGCCACAAACAATGTACCAGAGCGTGCATACAATTTGCCGGCGCGTTGTCGCCAACGTCGCGCAACGCGCGTTATTGCATCGTGGTCTGTTACGTTGTATGGAGCCCTTCAGGGTTCTTTTCCACGGCCTATGTGGCCCAGACGTGCCTCGGCATACGATCTGCTTGCTAGTGAAATCGCGAGTGCCATTGCTCACGACCACTCCACCACTGCACGCTCTTCAACAGGAATTTCTTCACCGATCACTCCACGTTTCCTTTGTTAATGTGCATGTTTCTATATAACATATGAAATATTTAATTTAAAAATAAATCTTTGTCCACTGTACAGAAACTAAAACTAAAATTGTTTCCCCATTAGTTGCTAAATTTCTGACGCCTCTTTCAACTACTAAGGATACCAATGTGTAAATGTAAGTGATTTGATAAGAAATAGTCGATAAAGAAAGCAGTTGAGTACTTTACGTAAAACTTGCGTTTCGTAATTCAAGTATCTAAAAACAAAACATTGTTATACGTTCGTATAATCTCACTTTAGGAGTATTAGAAATCAGTAAGGTATTTATTATATTCAGTATATCAGTGTATCATTATATTCAGTTATAATTAGTAAGATATTTTTCAATGAGCCAGCGATAAAGCAAGCTAGTTCTTATTATTTATTATAAATCAAGGAATTAAGAAACATTATGACGGTAAAACAGTTGATATTTATATTTCTTTGCGCCGATAAAATAACGATAATTATATCATCATTTCATTACACTACGCACACATTGAGACAGTAACATCTTCTGTCGACTTGATTTACTACGTGATTGCTGCTAATGCGTTACCCAGCCACTTGATGTAGACTATGTTTCTAACGTGTCGGTAGGTTCAGAGATGGTGAAGGGCCTTCGTAGATCTCTTGAGAAGCATCCGCAACAGTCGGTCCGTGAAATCCCGATTTGCTCGCAGATTATGTTCGCAGATCGGCGAAGTTTGAGGAGCGTGAAACCAAGAGGGCGGAGCGTGACGCCACTTGATGCCACTACTTAAGTAGCACAAGCATTTTCACGCCATTACATTTGCCCCAAGTGTCGAGAGTTGTGCCAATAAGAAGCATCGTTTAATTACAGATATTAAGCACTAATATGTGTATTACACTGCAAGAACCGTAAATACACGTCGTACGTACAATTAACCATCATTAGTGCTTTCATGTTCTAACCGAAAAACTGCGAAATAAAATTCTAGCATACGTTTGTATAATAACAAGTTGTAAATGTTTCGATGGAGAACGTAGTCTAATCACTTTTACGTTATACGTATATGGCGTTTAAATATTGCGGAACAATTTGTAGCGGTTGATATCATTGTACTGCTTATTACGTCAACGTTGTAAGAATATACCCTTTCCTTTAAAATTAATATGGAAGAAATTTATTTTATATTAATAAATTATTATAGAAATATTTGAAGCTAAAGATAAAGCAACAAAAATGTCACATTTATTTGTAATCACAGTGGGTGTAAAAGGTATTCGTAGACTCTTTGAAATCTGATAACTTTTTTAAAATTGAGCCAAATGACTTGACTCTTCTCTAAAAAAAAATCAGAAGCGTTAGTTTACTGGATGACGCGTAGAAAGAATTTGTGATAAAGTTGCAATTAATCGGATCTACGAAGAAAGAAGTAAAGATCGTTTTTACAGTCTTTTTATCTGTAATTAACACATTTTGGAGACTTCTGTCAGGTATATGCGTGGTAAGAATTTCATCTAAATCGGCGAAAATCGCAGTTTTACACGATTCTTGGTCTAAAATCTAAGGATTCTTAACGTTTTTCGATCGCTTTCGCTTAATTCCACGTCAAGCGATTTCGACGCCAGCAATGTAATGATAAATGCGTAGCAAAGCAATGGAACGTGCATAATCTGATAGCGCATATAGTATACACGATTTGAAACAAGTCGACAGAAAGATGGAACGATAAGGCGGGTCGCGAAGGAAGGATCATACAAAGCGAAAGGAAAGCCACGACACAAAAGAGGGTGCTTCAGTTTCCCGGTGAATCAAAGATAAATAATAACCGAAAAGAGCGACAAAGAAGTGGGCTAACCATGTTCGATGGACGAAACGTCGAACTGGCCCCTAAATCACAGCCCAAACAAGCCTATTGTTACGCATTTAGCGTGTGAAGGAATGTTGGCAAATCCGAAAGGGATTGTCGGCCTCTTGGTACTCGATAGAAGAGTCTGGAGTGAGAGAAACCAGTGAAAAAGAGAAGAGCGGACGAGGAAAAGAAGATGAAGAGACGGTGGAGAAAGGACGTGGATGGACCTAAAGTGGCGCCAGCTTGTCGTGCTCGACTCTGTTCCTCTCTTTTTCATGTCAACGCGCTGTCTTCCTTTCACCGATACATCTATATATGTCCACATAAGTGTCGGTACTACACTAAACGTGGAAACCACCCCCGTAAAATGGGACGCCGTCGATCACGTCGGCTAGCTGGGATTTTTCTACGATAATCGTGTATACCTTTTGGGTTTGGACGATAGAAATCTGCTAGTTAGGTGCATTGTGACGCGTTGTGAATAGACAGAGCTTACGTTTATTCGACGATGCGGACAACTCAGCAGGAGGAAAATAACAGGGAGATATGAGACGGATTATTTTCAATGAACTTCTTATTATGGTTCTTTGTGAATGCTTTACGCGATGTACTACAAACGAATAAACCAATATAAATCATCTTGACACTGGATATATGTGATTCATAATAAATTCCATTGTCTTCGCTGTAGTGGATGCTTGACGATATGACAAAATGTAATTATTATCTTATTGCAATATGAGTTTAGCAGATATAATTGCCAAGAAATTAATGTAATATGATTTCTGCTATATTACGTTGAAATTTTCAGATTTTATTTATCGAACAGGTTATTATCAATGTTCATACGATTTAAAATTATATTTAAGAAATAATTATAACGAAGTAGTATTTACTATATGACAGTTTATACGTTAAGTAAGAAATATTTTGCTATTATCTTTTTAAAATTCTACACAGACTAACGTTGATAATAAACGTTACGCGTTAAAAATTCCTTTTCTTCCTGCAACTCTGTTTAATACTGTTAACAACTGATAGCTGGTCTAGTTGGCGATTGTCTATATAAAACATACGTCGAGCCTCCGTGCAGGTCATCAGCACCGTCGTTGGCGACTCACGTTCGATATCGTCACCTTCGGATCTTTGAACGTCTCTTCAAGCAACACGATAGTGCCCGACCCTCTCACGAGACTAACGAGAAACGAGATTCTCTCGCCACCCAACCACTGCAATCGATGACGCGTTCGATACAGCGAGCGTCTTCTGTTATATGAAATATAGAGGATCGATCTTCTACACCCGTTGGCTTATTAGGTCGCTTTTCTCGGATAATCCACCGGCAACTGTCTCTGCTCCAACGATTCATTAGACTTGTCTTATTTCAATTAGTTTTCCTTTCGGGAAACAACTGACGTCGGATACAAGTTCGATACGTTAAAAATAGATGCTTCTTACTTCCTCGAATAAGACCATTATATTTCGATCCAGTTTCGAGCAGTTGTTCATTTTGTTACGAAAAGAGTCGAGAAATTTAATAGTCGTTGCAATCCTTAACACGGTAACCAAGCCTTAGTCACAGAAACGATATAGAAATGTCAAAGCACGAGCTACTAGGTAGAGTTTCGGTCGCTAACATATTATCGCCTGGGCCGTGATGTATTTGACACGAGTGTCGGAAAAATTAAAGCAATCCTTCTGCGTGTATCGCCGGTGGTCCAGGTCGAAAAGCAGCCTCCGCTCGTGGTAATCGGAGATGCTTGGATACAAATATGCGTGCATTAATAGAGGGCGGCTCTAAGAGCGTTACAACAGGTACATTCTGTTAGGAACCGAGAGAACAAAAGTAGCCACAGTGGTCTGGACCTTGAGAAAAAATGACCGATTCTCTCAGGTATTTTAAGCTTAAGTTGATTATTCGTGATGATTCACGCGTATATGTTGCATTAGTTTATACATGTGTGTGCGTGCATAATCGTTGTACCGTATCGCAAAGGAATTGTAGAATGTGCTAGATTAATAATGTAAGAGTTTACATAATTAAATTCTGCGTGATTTGCTTCGACAAAGAATCCCGGAGACACGAATGCGTGGTCGAGCGCTGTTTGAGAAATTGTAACGTTTATTCAATAATAATTGTACACATGTTTATTCGAAGTGCAAGGTAAAATAAAACTTTGCTTTAAATCCTTTAAATCCAATTCCATTCTAAAGATACAATAGCATTAGGTTATTACGTTTGAAATACTCAATTTTGTCGTGCGTATTTCTCGACAAATATTTTATTATCTATTTCATTATATATTAAATGTTTTAACATCCGTATGAAACGTATCATTGTGTATCATTTTTAAGCTAACAGTAAGAATTTTCTCTTTCCTATATGTTTCCAATTTTTCGACGTTCGACTACATATAAATCTCTTCAATTAACCACTAGAACTACCACACCAGTCAAATTGAATGGTTTTACAATTTTATTTTAAAATTCCTACTTCGTGTTATATTTTTTCCCGCAGTGATGTAATGACTTTCGTAACGATAACTAAAAGAATAATGAATTTTATTTTCTTTTTTATGTATTCAAACTCAATACAATTTTGTATCAAGGCTACTTATACCAATACCAGTGAAAATAACTGGTACTTGTCAAAATGTAAAAGGATCCTGCAATCTGTTTATCGAACCCCAATTAACCAGTTTCCTCGTTTTCTACAACTTGCCACACGTTTTTCAAATTTTTGCCGCGATATGATGATATCAGTTATCAGGAAAATTCCGGATCGATCGCTAGATGCTAACGCTAGAAATGCCACAGCAGTGAAAATGACTGGTTCTACAATTTTACAAATGTGTCGAGCTTCCTTTAGGTCGATCATGGTCCCAGATGGATTAACATGACATGGAATTTCTTCTGTAAGTCATTTTGACTGGTTTCGGTACAAGTAGCTTCGTGTTAACTATCGGCGATTCTAGTGTTAAGAAACTAAAACGAGAGCAAGAATCGAAATTTAAAAATTCGAATCACAGGATTAATATCAAACATATTCTCGGTCATTTTCTCGGTGATGTATTTCAAACTGGCGGTCGACCGCTCGCTAATTGCACGGCTGGAATTACATTGAATCGCGTTTCATCTGACTTGACGCTTAACAATCATGTTCGTTGATGCGCGACAAAATGGCGGGTAGCATAGTTACAGAGTGTTCATACAGACGCCGTTATGAAGGGACTCTAGAGCTACCTACCGACCGGCTTATACCTTGGACAGCTCTGCCGAAAGAAATACGATTCCGCATTGCGGGGACAGCTCTGTTCTGGAAGCAAAGAGTGGGCGAAATGGAGGGAGAGGAAGAACGAGAGAGGGTACAAGACGGGACAGGATAGGACAGGACCAAGACCCCCCACGGTCAAACCTCGCACTTTCCCACGTGCGGGTGATCTCGTTTCATCCCGCCGACGAGATCTCTCCTCACCTCGACTCTGCATATTTTGCGCCTGGTCGACGCGGTACCACAAAACCAAATACCACAAACGGAACAACCAAAATAACTGTGGCTGGGCCACAGGATTTGTCCTCGGTATGATTTAACGACCGTCGCAAACTGTGCGAACGATGTGAAATTTAACAATGTAAAAATAGCCATTGTAAAAGAACGAAGGATCTGATACAAACGTTGTTTGGTTTTGTTACCTGGAGATTTATATCATCGATAAGATATTGTTTGACACGTACGGTACACAAATTGTTTAAATACCGTAGATTATTTTATAGTGCAAGAAACATTCCATTTGGTATCGTCATTCTTCGATATATTAATTTCTTTTCTAGGAAAGATGTCGTGAAAAATTCAAATTAAACGATGCCAGTGTTGATATATTTTTGAACGAATCGATCTTCCGTTGGAAATAGTGAAATATCGGTGATAATTTCGATTCGTGCGATTGTAAACGATCAATTAAAAGTATTTCACAATTTGCTCGAACTTCGCTGCAACCAATTTCACGACGGTCGCACTGAATTTTCAACAACTTTGTCTCACGCTCTCATCGTATTCGCACATTCGCAAAGTTCTATTTCATGGAAAGTTGCATGTACGTAGCAAGTCCTTTACCAGTATCTTTCGTAACGTGAGTTAGAGCCTATTGGTCGCAGGATTTCAAATAATAAGAAACGAAATCGAACTGTTTACAATCTCTTCTCTATCTGTCGCCATTACTCGGGTCTGGAAATTGCCTGCTCATAATGTTATAGGAATCCTTTTAACATTATTCGGCCGAAGTATATAAAAGCAGGCGATATTATTGCTTTTGTATATGTTGTACGTATGTGTGTGACAAATCTACATGGAAGCCAGTCATCCAAAGCAGCTTCTTCCTTCTCCCAGCCGGTTCTAATGCGGCAAGCTCTTTGGGATTCTTGATGGTCGTTTCGCGGATGTTAACAAGGCATCAGCATGAGCCTCGTGCCCGGCTGCGGTCGGCAACAAGTGGGACGATGAAGAGGAAAGGCGCGGCAGCCAGAACGGCCTGGCAAACTGGACAACATCGATTCTGAAATGCTCGATTCACGGCAGGTTTTGCGGTTTGGCAAGCCTTTCCTAAAGGTCTTCATCCCATACGAGTTTTTCGTTTTAACATCTCGCGTTCTCCGCCTTTATCCTTTTCTAACCATTCGTTCGTCTTTCGCTCTCTCCTTCTCACCTCTTCGCAGCTAATTCATCGCGTATTTTCGCAACGCGCGTATTTCTCCAGACCGCATGCGAACGTTCTCGCTATTACTCATCGAACATGTTTACGTGTCCTGAAACACAGTGTTTCGGAGACAGAGAGAGAAAGAGAGAGAGAGAAAGAGAGTAGATGGTAAATTACGGATCGCTCCGCTTTTTGCCTGCGGGAGACTCGAATCAGAACTATGAGGAGCATTTCCGCCGCTTGACGTCCTCAAAGAACACGGGCGATCTAGCGTCGAGCCCATTTGTAGTTTCCGGAGATTATTTATTACTAGGCTCCGAGGAATTATCACTGAGAGCATTTTAATTTATTCGTGCTTCGTCGTTTCCAAGCTTTCTGCGGTATTTTGATTATATCTGATGTCTTCTTCCAATCTTATCGAATTCAGGACAGAATACAAGTGTCGAGGATATGTGAACTATAACAAACTCTACCGCAAACGATACGAAGGTTCTGAACAACTGAATAGTTCCATGAAATTAAATACATCAGCTGTTACGATTTATATCAGGTTGATACGTGCGAAGAACATAAGTGACATTTTTCATTTCTTCCAAGATGACAATTGTTAAAATTTAATACGCTGTCCAGCGCGATATTAAATTTCATACTATCAGAATGATCCTTCTATCTCTGTTTAGAGCGTAAATCGTATGTTTGTTACCACGTTGACTATTCCAAAAAATACCGATTGCTATGAATCGTGTATTTGGCATTAACAATACCTCGTGGGTTCATTTCACCTACTCCAGGAATGTTCGTATCTTCGAACCAAAGAGTCCAACAAGATTCAATGTATTTTTCCGACGACTGACTGACGGCTAAACATCTTAATTGAACGAAGAACAAAGTTGACAGTGATTAATTTTCAGTTTCGGGATAACCACGTTGAATATTCTGTACGCTGCAATTTATTCGCGGTGCAAAATGCATGACGATGATGTTTTCCTCAGTACACTTTGACCTGACAGAAAATCGCATCTACGGTAAATCCGTTATCTCTGAAGATTCGTCACGCGATCCTTTAGCAAAAAGCGGCGCCTCGTGGCTGCCGTATTGTAAAGGCAGCAAAACTAAAGGTCTCAAGGACTTTTGATTTAGTGCATTAGAAAAATGGACAAACGAACGAGCAGTTATACCTGCAAAATAGTCCGAAACAAAGACCTTAACCTGCAGTTTCCATTATCTGCAGCATGTCGTAGTATACTTTTGCAACACCTTAATTCGCCGCGAGGGATCGGTTTTACAGCACTTCGTATCACCAGGCATCCACTTGGCCAGGGGTTAACTGACAGTTCCGTAATCGATGTTCCACGACTCTCCAAATCCTCGTTTTTACTCGGGAGACCAGCACGAAAGAAAGTGTCAATACCTTCTTACCGGACTGACAGACGCGTCTCCTTCATTTGCATTGAATACGTCCGAATGGCCATTTGTCGAGTATCACTGATGCGTTAAAATCGACAAATCTCTCTGTTACGTTAGCGTAAATTATGAATGGATCGTGGACGTTTATGGAATTTCGTATTTTTACGAATACGCTTGAAAAAGGAAAAAGAGAAAATGAAGCGCAAGTAGAAATTTCACTCGCTAGATATCGTAATTTAATTTACTTATAATTCTCAATGAGAATTGATTGTACAATTCTTCCAAGTAAAAGAAAAAAAAAGATATCTTAATTACAATTTGTACATTTTATATACGTTTGCGCGCTACGCGTATCGCGTGTATTTTCCAAATTTGCTGCTGTCTGTACGTAAATGGAAGTTTCTCTCCTCAACGTTTCATTTCATTCCGTATCTACGGAATTACAGGATAAGGAAAGAGATTCGCCGATTTTAGGGAATATTTTCACACCAAGCGAAAAATAAATATACAAATTTTGTTTTCTTTTATTTGGGAGAATTTTACAATCAATTCTCATTGAGAATTATAAGTAAATTATTCTGGCATGGTACTATAACTTGGATAATAAGCGTTTGATTCTAGTTGAATCTAATGTTTAAATCTACAGGATAATGTCTTTTTAGCCTGCGGATCTGATCCGTCGTGTCAAGTAATTGGGTAATTAGTGACAAGTACACAAATGAACAGTTAGTCTGAGAAGCTTCTAAATCGAAGGATATCGTATCGTTTTTAGGAAAGGAATAAAAATGAACTGCTATTTTTTGTCGAAATTCACAGAACGTTGCGCTGGATGTTGTTTCCGATTGGGATGCAAAATGTACCTGTTTGTCCAACGATATGTGTACCAAATTCTAATTTTAATCGATGTTCGATTCGATAAACTCCTGTTTGAAATCGCAATACGAGGAGAAAAACAAAAATCACAGATACGCCGAATTTCTACCAACTACGTGTCTGTCTATCGTTACGCCAACTATTCGAAAATAATAAGAAACATTGGAAAATTTGCGATCATACCGATCTTGAAAGCGACAAGAGGGTAAAGAAAAGGAAAACAATTGGTACAGCGTTTGCACGCACGTTTGCTATTATCCGTGGGAATCAACGACGCGCGACTCGAAGAATTTTCTAATCTGCTGATCGTCGGCCTTGCTCGTTTACAGCGAATGGAACAACAGAAAGGGTGTCGCCGTTCGAAAAATGAGAATGCATTACCCCGACGCCTTCTCTCTGAGTTCTCGGGGAGATCGACGTTGGTGGTTCGGTGGATAGCACCGGCGTCGGGATCTGGACGCTATTACGAACGAAGCAGAGAGAAAAAGAGAGTCCGAGCCGAGAAAAACGAAGACGGAAGGCTCCTCTCCTCGCTCTCGGCAGGCATTCCAAAACAAAGAGCCGCGATGCTGCTTCACTGGTGGACAATATGTAAATCAGTGGCTGGCCGTGGTCACGATGTCGCGACCTCGTCGTCCCGCTTCAGACTACGTTCTTAAACCTTCGCCACCGCCACTAAACCGACTACCTTCGAGCCGCGACTACTTCCCATAAGGGTCTCAGAGATCTGTAACGATCCGTAATGGCTCGACAAAGCACGACGGACCATGTATTTTCTTTAACTCGTGAAACGACGCGCTGCCCGGTTATATCATCGAGTAATTATTCCAGAAATTTTGTCATTCAGGAATTTCTATCGTTAGTTTCGTAATAGGAAACAAAGGAAGCAGCGGTATACGCTTCTGATTAATCGCGATAACAGCGATTATATTGGTAAAATTTGAAGGCAATTTGAAAATGTATGTATTTCACTTGTAAAATGTTAGTAAAAACATTAAAATATAACAGGAACGATGAGTTTGAACACGTAATCAGCGCTGATGATGGTCTCGCTAAATACTGTGACGTGCTAGTGTGGTAAATATTTGGCTGTTCAAATCGATGATTTTTACGAAATATATCCATGCCTGCAATAAATTATCTCGTAACTTTTACATACGCTTACAAATTCCTTTCAAATTTTACCAATATAATTACATTTACCATGATCGTCTTGTAATCCTAATATAGCGGCAATGAAATTTCAAAATGTTTTGCATAATACATATGATATATTTATAAACAACCTCTGCAAATTAATAGAAATACTTCATCGAATACTTTCATCAGCCACTGTATGTAACTAAGGAAATGGAACTTAAATGGAGAACCTTACATCATCTGCTAAATATCCTAACTCCTACTTACCTTTTATACGTCTTTTTTATCATTAAATCTCCCATATGGATACGTAAACATTCACAGTCTAATGATCGTAATGTAACAGGATCGAGGGGAGCTACAGTCATTGAAAATAGTAGTCCGACACCGTTCGGTCTTTCATTCCTGGCCGTCATCGTTCTTCACGGTAGCAGGTTGCACATGCAGATCAAGATCGTTATGGAAATCCACATGGATACAGGAATGATGACGCACGCCTCGGTCAGATGACTCCGGTTCCCATGCATTTTGCGAGGACGATCGACGATATTATACCAGTTCCACACCCAGCTTCTCGAACGCTCCTATCTACGGCAATTAGTCGTTAAAAGTGTTCGTGTGTTTCACCGGTTATCGGTTGTCCCACCCACGTGCCCGAATCGTCCACGCCGCGTTATCTCGCGACAAAATGCATCTCGTTGGCCCAGAGCAGCTGGTCGAAATCGTGGCTCGAACCACCGCGACGCGATCATCGTTCCCTCACCACCGTCGCTGCATCACACCGACGCTAATATTGCGAAACAGCCGAATTTCCATAATGCCGATCGTCCCTCCACGTTCCAATCTTCCATCCACCTTCTTTTTTCCGGCCGATGTCTACGTGCTGTTCAGCCTTCTCGGAAGCGGTCTCACGGTTCCCACGAACGGCACCTCTTTTCTCTGAAGCCATCTCGACATTGACCGAGAGAAACCGCGTCCTCCGATGCTTCACATCATGCTCCTATCTAGATTCCTAGCGAGACAAACCGACCAATGTACGTATCACGCAAGATTTTTCGATTTTTCAACGTTAGCTTCGTCACTTTGTCGTTAAAAGATTGCCAACTTTTCCAAGGGTTGATCTCGCGACGTTTCGATACTGTGACTAATTTATTCATCGGCGTAGGTGCACACGAGGAACGTTTTCGTCACATATCGCTTCATTCCATATTCAAATATCCCATAGTATTTTTATTAGAGTCGTTCGTCGTTTACCACGTCTCACCGAATTTGTTTTCACAAGGGAAAGAGACTACAGCTACGAAACTATTATTAACTTTCGTGCTATATACGTTGAGACAAGGCAGATACTTAGGTTAGCCAGGCGCGTTTTCCTAACTGGCCTGTCAAAATAATAAATCTAAATCGTTCTAAAGCATGGTGTCCGTAGTAATAGGATGAGGGGTGAAGGCTATTAGCACGGAACCGCCTCTCAATCCACAGTTCTTAAAAATAGTCATATGTTTGCTTTCCTGAGTGCGATCCCTACAATTTCAGTTGACAGATTTCACTTTAGAAGAACTAGAACATTTCCTAATCCTTTCTTAACAAGTCAGTAAGTTACACCATCGATACAAACGAAGAGAAGACGTTTCTTTTTATTATTATTATTATTATTTAATTTGTACTTTACAATTTGTCCAGCTAGACATTCGGTAAATTTTTCTAGTTTAAAAAGAGAAGATGTATCTTGCGAGAGATAAATTTCGCTATAATTTCCTTCATCTTATAATTTTAATGTTAATTTAATAATATAATATATATAATAATGACAGTCGTGTCGCATCACAGCTACAATGAAATTTCAAGCTGTTTCGAATAACATACACATTGATAAAAGTTGTCTACAAGTGTTCAAATACCTTCGTAAACCACTGTGCATTGCTGATCCGATTCCGATCGGCATGGCAACGATCAACGTCCTTTTAAACACGGAGCAACCCCAATCGTCGAATTCTGGCATCACACGCGAGGCGTTACGTCCACACATGCAATGGGTTGCACGGCGCCCCGCCACAGCACCACTCAACTTTGGAAGCCTTTTGTCTCAACGTTATTGAAAGTTGTCTCGAGGGTCACTAGGAATGTAGCGGCAAGATGCCTTCGGGTATTCAAGGACGGCAGAGGAAGCGAGTAAAAGAGAAGATGGTAAAGGATAGGGATAACAGAAAAGAGAGAGCTACCGGAGAATGGAAAAAGACAGGAGAAGCGAGATAGCGGGTGATGAAGGAGAATGGTGAGGAGGTGGTGGAGACTCCGTCCAACAGGCCATGCGGGCGCACTGTCCTAATTACAACGAGGCCTCCTATTTTTTTCGAGCTGAAAGGAGCCGAAGTATTTGCCCGCGGCAACGGAGGCTAGACGATTCCGGTCCGCTCCCAGGACTCGCTTCAGAAACGAAGTGCAAAAGGATCGTCGGCACTTCGCCGTCATCGAGGATCGGGCAAAACGAAAAAAGAACAGCCGCAAGGAAATGGAAGATGAAGAAAGAGAGCGAGAGAGAGAGTAGGATTCTCGGCGGGAACGTCGCAGTTTTCCCAGCCATTCATGGTACCGACCGATTTTTTTGGCCTCTTCTCACGACTCATTCATACCTCGCCGCATGAGATCCGATCGTCGATCCCTACCTGCATCATCAGCGAAGACACCGGCGAATCATCCTTTTCGGCCCTCTGCCATTGGGTCCACCGGTATGTATGCGCCGGACCTTTCGGATTCCACTGTTCGCTGCCGCCTTGTTAACCACCTTTAAATACTTGTCTGCTTTCCGATCATCTCTTTGTAACGGGCCGTATGAATATTTATATCTTCTCTGACAATATTTCAAAACACGCTCGGCTCCTCTGAATCACCGCGCGATTTCACTTTTCTACTTTACTCTTCTTTTCACATTTTCGCGCCTGTTTTCGGTATACGTCTTCTTATTATTAAACGTGTTGGGAATAAAAGAGCGAAAAGATTATTAGTAATCGTCTGCGGTCGAGATGAGTTCAATACCGTAATTTCTCTTATTCCTTTTACTTTCCGCGTCATTTCAGTTTAAGCGATACAACGTTGGAAATTTGTTAAAAAGCTTGAGTTAGATCTGGGCCAACAATTCTCTAAGCGATGGAAATAGTTATTTACCGAAATCCAACTCCATCTGACTTCTTCGCTAAATTTAGAACACCGAGCGAATTGAGAAAATAAGATAGTTTTATGTCCTTTGACGAAAGAAGAAAACTTTGTAAACACTTTCTTTATAAAACAATGAAACTTATATCGTTTTTCGTGCTTCTCGTCTTTCTCTTACGCTTAACAGAGATGATAGACGTAAAGCCTTTTAAAAAAGACTGCAGTGAAGTAATCAAAACTGGTACAAGTTGCGAAATTCTACAATTACCATAATCCCAGGCACCAAGTGTTTCATAATTACTTGCAAAGTTTGTATTCGACTAATGCTGAACAAGCTAGTTTGCTCGAAGCGTGATCATGATAAAATTCGATCGTCAGGATCGTTCTCCAACCAAATATACGCAACGATACAGGAAGGAGGACTAACGATCTTAATGGCTAGGCAAAACATTGACACCTTGGCGGCGCTCGGGAAACCACCTGGGCGAGGATATAGAAGGGAAGGCGGGCAGAGATCGTCAAACAGACGGTCAGCACGAGTGAAGTGGAAATCCTTATGAGAAGGTAAGTTGGGAGAGCGATGACAACGAGCTAACAGCATGGGTAAACACGGCGGCTTGGGACAGAGCCGTGGCCGGGACGATGATCATGTACTTACGCGTTTCCTCTCAAACATCGAAGACGTAGACAGCACCGAACGCACAACGACTCGGCCATTGATCATGGGAAACGACCAGTCGTTCTTGCTCGACTAGCAAATTCAGCAACGGGATCGAGCGACGATCGATACGCACCGCTATGACAAGAAAATCGAAACCGAAGAACAACTTACAACTTTACAGGAAACCGCGCCAGAAATATGATAATTTCATTCTTGATATTTGTAGTTTCAGAACGTGAGTTTTCACGACGATTGGATCACGTACCACGTGTGGTTCTTCAGCTTTCAATCTTGTCTCGGATCTTTCCTGAAGAAGAAGGGAATCGGAATGTTCACGAAACGTTGGAACAAAGCGAAACGTACCGACTTCCTTCGTTTAATCGTCGTGGAAGTTTAAAATCTAAAACTCCGTTTTTGTTAACTCTGAATTTTGTGTCGTTCGACTAAAAAAGAAGTATTTCGATACGAAATAGTCGAGGAAGGGAAAAACCTGATTAGATTCAAAGGTGTCAGCTTTTTGGAAATGGGTGATAGGTTCACGATCTTTTGTAAGAAACGAATAACGTTACTTTGTCGTTGATGCTAGTTTGACGTAATTAAACAATGTCATTTATATTTCTTAAATATTCAGGAAGTTTCAAAGTCAAACGAAAAGATATCTAGCTTTAACGTGGAACTGGTTGACGACAAAATGTGACTTATCATTCTTTTCACCTCTGTCCTTAGTTCTTTTATGTCACATTCCTTTTAAGCCTGCAACCTTTTAAGAAGCCTTTTTCCGGTGCTGTAAATACCACGGAACGAAGTGATACCTCTTCATTACTGCTATCACTGGTTTCATTTACTTCTTGATTGTTATTCAAAATGTTTCGGAAAGTAACTTTGTCCGATGGACGCGCTCGGTTATTGAATAGAAGTTTTATGGAATGCATCGCAATCATTGTATTTTTGTATTTCGTGTAATAACGCCCTGACAATACATCTGTGTTATTTCTATATCGATTACACCGAATTATTGTGAAGAAATGTCACTTTATAGAAAAAGATAGACATTGTATATTTATTACATATGTAGGTATAATATTTTAATAAAATATATAATGTACAGAGAATAAAAGAAAATTTGAAAAGAGAGAGTTGATGTTTTATCGAAAGCCGCTAACTGCCAATAACTGTACTTTTATATCGTTTAATAGCAATTTAATTGATTTCGTGTTTCTGTTTTCTTCGATAAATATTAAAAGTAATCAATGAAAATATAAATTAAAACTTTTATTTTCCACCTGATAAATATAATAAAAATACTGTCA
Source organism: Bombus pyrosoma (assembly GCF_014825855.1). Lineage (NCBI taxonomy): Eukaryota > Metazoa > Arthropoda > Insecta > Hymenoptera > Apidae > Bombus > Bombus pyrosoma. The sequence continues at coordinate 8,625,481 of NC_057770.1, read as the reverse complement.
AGAATACTGGAGTTCGCGCCAATAAATTACCATGCATTATAATAAAATATTCGATATTTGGATACACTGAACACTTAAAAAATAAAACATCTTATCATACTTTCTAATTTATCTCTCAAACGAAGGAAAATGCGCAACAGGATTGGAAAGTATCGCCAAAGTGAAATGAAACGCAAGATATACCATGTTGAACTGTCTTTGGTTTAATATGATACAACAGAGCGGACGTTCTAGGGTAGGGGCTCGTGTACATATTACATATTCACATATATAATTATACTTTGCAGCTTCTATATCATCAAATCTGTTTATGTACAACATATACCAAGCGATCAATAATTATTTTACGCAAAATTTTATATCGCCCGTATCGATCACGTAAAATGTGCCCGTGAAACGCATCACCGGAACCTACTCTAATATTCTTTCAATCGTTTGAATCAACGATCGTTTCATCCAATTCAATTCCATAGGAAAAATGAGCTTTCTTTTTCTTCCTTTTTTTTAACAGACACGTTACACGTATCTTTACATAAATACACCGCGTCTAATGACAAAAGACGGAAAAAATTTGCCAAAGAAATAGCGTGCGAACGGTGATTCGACGCGATATTAAATTCGAATAAAGAGTTGATCGAATTTCAATTCAAAGAGAAATAAAAAGACAGAATCCATATCGGCAATCGGTAGGATTATTTTGCTAATCGACGCTCGAACAGGCTGCGCTGCTGCTTTCTGATCAATACGTGCAATTGCCGAAGTCCTTCCTAGCGTTTACAAATCTGCGACCTCTTTTCTTCTCGAATGTCAAACGCGTCCGATTTTTAAATAGATTCGTATCCTACGATGATTGGAACGATTCTAACTAAAATGGCAGTCTTCCTTATGTAAAAGAGAGAGAGAAAAAAAAAGAAGAAAATGAAAAAGAAGCTAAAAAAAAAAATGATCGATACCGTCAAAGAATAAGTGACGATATACTAAATAAAAAATATATAAAATAGCAGTGATAAAATGAAATGCGCATTCGAGATCGATTCGTGAGATCGACATTGCCACACACATCGGCCTTTCTCTCCCTCTCTCATGTTGTTTTATATCAGCACGCATAAGCGCCTTCTTTCGATACACCCTCCATTTATCTTTCTTCCTTTCCCTCCCCTTCGACGGAATCAGAACTCGAAAAAATCAGTTAGTACAATTCGACGATGATAATAATTAGTCGTGTGAGCGACTTTCGACGATGCATATCACAGATACGATAATATCGGATTGAAAGTGCGTCTCGTATAAAGTGCATCCGCGTACACTTTACAAAATTACACGAACAGTGCGACCAATCGTGAACTTCCTGCACGCTTTATACTAACTATCTATGGTAAGCTTATAGGCCGCCAATGACATGAAAATTAAATATGAAAGTAAGCGGTCCTTTCTTTTACGGAACGGAACGCGCTTACCCGTATCCAAGCTTCGGATTGTAAGTACGAAAAGTCTGTGAAGTCGACCGTCTTCGAGCAAATGTCGAAGTGATAGCTTACGCGACGCTTTCTTCTAGACAGGAAAGTGTATGGAATAAAAAGAGAAAGTGAAATGGTAAAGTTTCAGTAAAAATCGATGGTAGTAAAAATAAACGAATTTTACAAGAGATTAAAATCCTAGTACAGAAGATAAAATGCAGTTGAATTACTGATAAAATTATAATACTTTCGAGTCATCGAAGATTACGTTTTGTTCAGCCTACAACAGTCTCTGATATCGCTAGATCAAAAATCGAAGTGTCAGGCACTATATATATGTATATATATATAAAAAACAAAAAAGAAAAGAGAAAAGAGAAATAAGGAAAAAAGAATAAAGAAGGAAAAGAAATTTTGTCGTAAAAGCCCACCCATTGAACCAATACCGGATAAAATTGATTTAGTATCAATCGTTGAAAATAAAACATCACAACGGATAAAAAGAGCGGGAGGAACGGACGTTGCGGATCGTATGTATCGTTATGAAATTTTAAATGTTCATACCGTTGAAAGGTACGTCGAGCGAAGGGAGTTGCAGCAGCAGCGCGGCGCGTAACGTAAAATGGCGTCGGCCGCGTCGATGCGTTTCCTTCTTCCCCTAATGATACTATTAAAATTCTACTAATAATATTAATAATAATAATTAATAATAATAATATATATCCTTCTGTATCTTTCCTATACTCTAGGTAATTTTAAGCTCAACTAGACACTTTAAATACAGTTAATCAGACATGTAAAATCTTTACAAAAATAAAATAAATAATCTGAATAAATACGAATATAATAATATTACAGTTAGTCAATAAATTATCATGTAGGATTAAGAGTGGGCGCGGATGGCTCGTCGAGAGATTTGTTTTCTTTCGTCGTCGATGATTTAATCGACGCCGTGCTGTACCTTTTTTCAGGGTTCGCGCGTGATATCACGCGGCATAGCACATACGCAGAAATTTCTCTTACTTCCTTCTCGCACGACACGCATAATCTAAGTTAAAGCGCGAATACTGTATTTTCTTGTATACTTATGATATAATACCGTTGTGGTGCACAAGCTCGTTTAGACGGATTCCCTCTGAATCCTTTCCTCTCTCCCTGTCGGCTCAACTTCTTTCACGCCTTGTTCGTTTCTTTTCCCTCAATGAATCCCTGAATGAAAATGACAGTGAAATATTTGTTGGTGCCGCTGCTTTGAAACTTTCGAACAACTCCGTTTTTAAAGGAGAATTATTCGAAAGAGAAAACATATTGATACATTGTCCAAATGGACAGAATGATCATCGATGATTGTATAAACCTTTATATTTTAAATCCACGCCGATTAAAAGTGACATACCATGGAGTAAAATGTGAGTAAAATTAGCCGAGTAAAATCAGATACCGTTCTGTTAAATAAAAAGAAAGAAATTTACGTCTAACGGTATAAAATATTAGACTGAATCATTAAGCCGATAAAATGCTAAACGTTATGAGTGATTTTCTAAAAATCGATCGATGCACACGAGTAATTTAAGAGCACAATGTCAGAGCAGCGATACCAAACGTGAAAGAACTGATAAATCAGAAGAAACTTAAGAGTACAACGCTTTGCTCGATGATGGAAATCTCAAGGAACGGTAAGATGTTGCACGGGATTGGTGTCTGTCATCTTCAGCGATCCTCTTCTATATAATAATTATACTTTGGACATGGATTTTCACGCGTGATATATATGACGCGTACTAGGTGTAAGCGCGTACGAAATCGAGTAATATTCACACACGTTCGTGAACTACGGCGGCGAAAGCCAATGGGCTGCTCATCGTACGACTCTCTGTTTCTTGTTGTTCACACTATCTCCTTGGTTGTCTCACTGTGGAATCTCGGTGAGCATCAACGACGGGCGGTGTATGTTATTGACGAGATTCGTGAACGATTTTCGTCGATTCTCTGTTTCAAAGTCATACTAGTCAACTTGATACAGATACACACGCACACTTTCGCGTTCCGACGATACGGTATATCTGTCGGTTTCACTGTGATGCAGCATCACCAGCTGATCTGTGGCCGACGGATAGGCCGATCGTCGCCATGGAGACACATCTCACTGGAACCGAGAAGGGTAGGTAGCACCTGGGCTTGCTTGGCAGAGCATGCCTAGGTTCTTCCCCCGTTACCCACTTTCTTCTCCAACCTCATGACGAAAGTTGGCCATCCAGGTTGAACTGTTCCGGTTTCCTGAGATGGGCGAGTCGTCGCCTGGTAGCCCTTCTTCGGCTTCCGCCTTGCCATCCTCAGGACTGCAGACCGCGGAGTAAGTGTTCGAACACTTGCACCACGTATTCCAGCCCGTTCATGTAGTCCCGAAAGATTACCCAGTCGCGTAACCTGCGGTACGTCTCTGAAGATGCCAAGCTACGAATATCCGACTTCATGATGTCGCGTGACACGTCTGGCCGTGGAGATAGCTGTCGCTCCACCAATGCCACTTGCAGCTCGCACAGCACCTGCAAATGTATATTTCCTAATGTTATGGTTCGTTCTGATGAACATCGAAGTGCTTTTTATGCGTAGGACACAAATGTTAATTGGAGCGCGGATGCCCAAAATGATTTATGCTTTTGTAAGAACAATCAGAGAATACTTTACCAATACTTTAAATATTTCGCACATTTTTGTATAGTGCATACGTTCTATATATTTCTGTATACTTAAACTTTCCGTAAGCGAGACAAATATACACAGACTATTAACGGAACATCTCCTTAGATTTGTAGATGAATAGATAAGATGTTTACCAATCTAGTGAACGTATTCCATATAAATTCAGTGGAATTGATCTTTCGATTCGAACGAGCATAAAAACATTGAAATATGGAATGCAAGTAATGTTATAGCGATATAGCTTAGATCTCTGATAAGTGAGTAATAAATTCATTACTGGTAAAAAGCTTGGCTAACAAATGGTTTTGCGTTGTAAGAGTAGCAAAGACAGTCAGCAAGAAGTGCGGTAATTTTTGTAGGAAAAATAAAACATATATTTTACATGTTGGCGACTTGACTCGTATCAGACCAATAATGGATTGAACAAGTGTTTAAAGAATCGTAGTGTGTAATATTTTTCATTAGTATGAATACGTAATAATTCATAATCTGTGCTGTATAATGTAACAAATGTATCAAAAAATATCCGAGGTATATAATGCTTTGTTCTCTCAATGTTAAATGGCTGGAAAAAGAACCGATAATAAGAAATCAGAGAAATCGAGTGGAAGTTGACTGGACAGAGCAGCGGTCCAGATTGGTCGAACGAACGATAGAGCTATAAACTTTTTCACGAGGTTCGAGTGTTTAGTCGCGTAAGTTTTGCGTCAAACTCGTAAAAGCAAAGTATCTTTTTTATCGCGTTTGCGACAATAGAAGGTAACGTGATTCAGGCTAATAGCATTCAGTGAGATGGTACCATTGTGAAAGCTGTTCAGTAACTTGTATTTTTTATCGGAAAAAATAAAGGGAACGGGAAATAAGATATCATAATTTAGACTAGTGTTCTTCAAGACAAAGTGTTTCAACGTAAATGTACACTCACCGTTCGCAGTGCAGTTTCGGTGGCCTTAAATTGCTTGCTAAACTGAAGGTTTAGATCTTCTTGATCCCAAACTACCTGTTCTAGACCCACTGCAAACTTTTGCATATATTCATACGTATCGATCAAGGCCGTATCAAGCTGTGAAAACAAGAGATCATATTTTAATTTAAGTGCATCTCTGAAAAATAATTTGCAATTGAATTGATTCAAGAGAGCAGCAAGAATCTTAATATTCAACGAACTTTGCAACCAGCTATTAAAGGTGAACATAAAAGTATGTTCTTTGTTCGAAGTCAGAGACTTTGTTATATTATCTAGAGTTTATTTGGAAGACAAATTAATTCCTCCACTGTATATAATTAATACAGTTTATTGGAATAAATCGTTACTGTAAGCTCATATTCAGAGAAAAATGTGCTTCAGTTCACTTTTACTCTCAACGCTTTTACGAAAATTTGCTTAAATTCTATACTTAATTACGTCAGTTTTGCTACTCAATCTATGACAAAATTCCATAATGTCTAACAGTACTTGATAGTTACACAACTATATCAGATTTGATTATTAAAATATGTAATTTTTCTACTTAACACGTGTAAATGAAAAATAATGTATAAAGCTAGGAGATTATATTAGCATAGAATACATTAGCAGAACCAATTTCACAAAGACGATAATTGTAAATCTAGTACCAGATCGTTAGAGCATGGTGACTTGATTAATTGAATGTTAAATAACAAGTCACTCGAAATTAAACATTTCGTTAATTACTGTCTTTATTTCTGCTACTCGCATTCTGTTAGTAAAAAAAAAAGGAGTAAACAAGGAGGAAAAAAGAAGAAACTGCTATGTATACATACTTCTAATTTGTCTAGAAATTCTTGCGTCAGCTGTTCTCCTAGTTGCTTGGGAATTTGCTGTTGCCCGGGAAGCCAATCGTAATGACTGTTTTTAAACGATGAGTGTAGATCGGCGAAATCGATGTTGAACGTTCGTCTAGCCTGTAAAATCACGAAAAAAATTGTACGTGTGATTAAAATGATGTTCGTTTAGAAAAGACACATATTTTAAAATAATTTTCAAATTACAAAAAGACATTATACATCGAAATGTGGTTGAAAATATCGTACAATCAGAGAGCAGATGATGGTTCGTTATATAAAAATAAATCAAATTCTCTTCAGAATGTTCAACCACAACCCATGTAATAACTAATAATTAAATTTCACCGTCGTCTTTCCCCCGGTAGAAAACGTATAAAAAGTAAAAAAGAAAAAAAGCTTAAAAGATGTTCAAATCTACTCTTCCATAATAAATCGTGTCCGACAGTATTTATTCTACTTACAAAGTCGTCGTACTAGATTTACTAGATCGTAACTACTTCAGCTGCGTTGTTTTGATGCCTTTTTGTACCTTTCAAAAAAAAATTACGCATATTAGCTGAACATTATATGTTTTCCTCATGAAACAACACGTGACGAATGACATCAAACTTAACTTGCATAGACGTTATTACTCGTTTATATTCAAAGTCGATAATTTATCGATTAGGAAAAAGGAAAACACACAAAAAGAGCGGAGAATGCAGCATCGACGATGAAAGATCGTACACAGAGCAACAAAGTCCTTAACGAAGAACGTACATTTTTCTTCGTGTTAACTGTTATGCGACGTGCAAATACCCTATATTCGTGCGTCAAAGGTACCAATGATCGGCCATGAAACACCAAATGTCTTTATTGTGAAAGTTAACGCGATCGCGTCGTATCCAAACTGGTTCATATATATGCAAAATTTTCGCACTGCACCTTCATTATGGGAGCAGTATGGTTCAATAACAGGTTAGCGAGTTTAGTCACCGATTAAACAGGGAGCAGCGCCTCGTTCACGAGCACAACCTCTCTCGATATCCCTCGTTCCTGGTACGATGGGAACGTGGACAAGCCATGCTGACGGATGAGTAAGCGCATCGCGAGTCCCCATGCGAACGGTGCACGCGCCCGCCTCGAGCTACGTCGTTCATTTTTTGGGAATACCAAGGTGGCTCAGCTTGTGTAAAAGCTAGATCGTTACCAAGAAATTACTTGGAAGCTCAGGCGCCAGGCTAGTCCCGCTAATTGCGTTACCCAAGTACAGGTTCCATCGGTCTGAACGTTATGAATCACGAACCATGCGAACCAGTATGTACTTACAGAGTCGAGTAACGAGCTGAAAGGAAGGGAGAAGCCCTCGCGCGTATCGTGTCACGACTTCGGGATGCTCCATTACAGCCTACGTTCCGCGAAACTTTAAGCGCCGCGTACTCAATATAAAAGGGTCTAACGCGATCGCAAGGTCGCATCGGCACGCGTCCAAACGCCTCATTTCGCGCGAAAAGTCTCGTTCCATGGTACAGTACGGTTATCGGTCAATTACTCGGAATTAGAATCGCCCGGAACTTTTAACATCTTCTAGTTGTTCAGTTCTTGGGTAAAATTTGGATACGTAAACGAGTGGCTAATAATAACGTTTGTTAATCACTCGGGTATTATATATATATACATATTATATTAGATTGTTGAGAAAATTCATAGCAGATGAATATACTCTGTTATCGTGTCTAATTATTAGTGATCGGTATCGTAATCAGAAAGGTGAAATATGTGCAGGTGTGATCCTAATTCAATGGCCAAGGATTGTAGGACTCGTTCGATGACCCAGCCGCGATTGTGCAAGGAAGTTGACTTTAGCCAAAGGAAGTCGAAACTGCGATAGAAAAGTAACCCGATATTTTGATCGATGTAACACCATTGACGTTCATATAGGCAACTGGATATCGATGTTTGTATCGATTCACTCGAATTTTGCAAGACGAGACGCTACGCGGAGGCAGATTTGAAAAATGCTTCTAATCTATGTAGAGATATTTCATTAATTATATGCTGTTATTGAATGTTAATATTTCTCTTCTGTAAATAACAGGAAATACGACTTACATATATCGTGTTTTTCATTCGTTGCCCTCGTATTTTATTTCTATAATCTTGAAACCTAGTGAAACGTAAATTGTAAATATGGTAATCTCGTAATGGCTTCATTGAGAGTTTCCTCTTTGGCATGCCATTGTACCACGGTAAATAATCAAACCCGACGATTGAATCACTTAGTGATTACACTATAAATGCTTTCACGTTGAAACTACTATTTTAAATAGACTTAAAAAAAATCGATCTGTCTCAAGCTGAAATAAGCACTTATTGTATCATCGAATGTGTCTTCGACCTCGCATCTCGGACCAGCTGGCCCGCACAAAGATAACGTAGTTATCCAGGCTCTTATCTGGCCCAGGAATGGAAATAATCATCATGCGATACTACTCTCACGAGCTGCAGACTGCGATAATACTTTGACAAGCAAACAACTAGAGAACTATGCGGCAACCTGAGAACTATGCGGCTGCCAGGAATAATTTCGATAAATTGTTTATTAATAAAACGAAGCATCAGTTAGTAAATAGGAGGTTAATCAGCCAATAAAAAGTAATAAGAAGTAAGTCGAAATGCATTTCTATTTTCGCAATTTGCAGAGTTTGAAAAATATATGGATTGAAAGAAATGTCGAGCTGAAAATCCTAGTAGTATAAGTCAACATTTTGGGAATTTAAATTTCCTCATCGACTGTTAAAATTAAACTTAAAGACAATTAAGTTGTAATTTCGTTCTTCGCCAAGATACTTTCTCGTGACTCGAGAAACTGTAATGAATTTTTAGAATAATAAACACTATCCGATGAAAAGTAGCAGAGCACTGACTTACACCACTACGATTGCGACCCTCCAAATATCTTGAAACGTACAGTGATTCATGACAGTATTTGACCAATGACCAAATATTTTGAAATTTTATTAAGGCTGTAACACGCTAATGAAATTTCAAAATGTTTCGTATATAACACATATACCTAATACATTCATAGAAGATGTTGGCGAGCCACTGTACCTAAAATTTAAATTTGAAGTGTATCGCGGAAAGACAAAAGCAGGAATAGAAAACGGCAGAAAATCGAAAGATGAAACGAACCACTCGGTGAGTCGAATTCTCACGCAACAGTGTGAGCCTGTCGTATTTAAAGCTAGTCGTTCTCTTCGATCGGTAATCGATCCTTTTCCACGCCCAAATCATTACGAAACCCTTCGAAAGGACACAGATACCCTTCAAAATAGAGACTTTGTATCGGAAACATTAAACACGATGATTAAAACCGAGCGGTCATTGATTGCGTCACGAACTATTATTATCACCAAGCGTGTATAACATTGACTGTCCAGGGAACCCTTCAATACGCGGAGGGGCTTCATGAACAGGCACCGAAATGGGTAATTAAATAATTTTATGATTATTTTACGCGAACGGTTCCCGCGTATAACGAACGGTATAATAAATACACGTTAAAATGTATTCTTACAAGTTCGTTTCTGAATCGATCTTACAACCTTTCCGCTTCATCCCGAATTAAAGTGTTCAAATGATTTACTGGAATTCCATCGGCACGTTTTATGGCTTACTTCTTCCGATGCTCGTTAGTTAACCACGGGTCCGTCATTTTTATTATATCTTCATGATTGTGATCGAACAAAGTGTCTCTGCTTAATTGAGAATTAAACGCTCTGGCAAATTGAAAACCAAAAGCCGAAATATATACCTGTATCGGTCTAATCCCGTGATTATCTGCAACGAATAGAGGTGATGCTTCATGAAATTTATAGAAACTTTTCAGACTGTCGCTAGTGATACGTATTTCAATCGCTTTAAGGTCTAAACAGTGAACAGCCATTTTAAATTATTAATCCTTTCTCTATACTAATTGATGTTAACTATTATTTTTATTATTAATATCTACTAACTGTATATGATTATTTGAGATAAGATCAGAGGCCAAAATTGGACTAAAGAGTTTCGTTCGATATTTTATAAATTTGCGATAATTCGACTGTGTCGAAATACGTATAATCAACGGTATACACAGCTGCGAGCCACAGGAACTAAAGAAGTTATAAAAAAAAAAGGTGGTGCTTTATCGATTTCGAAACCGAACGGATCGCGAATATCCGCAGGTCAGGTGAAATGCGTGGGTTTCTCGTATTGTTGCTTGTTGGAAGGCGGCCACGAAATGGTTTTAGCGAGCGAACGAATAGGAAAGGGAGAAGAAACGACGAAGAATGAAAGGAATTGTCGCTAACAACCACTGGCGGCGAGCAAATCTGAGACGCGGGTCTTTTGTGCCTCGTAAAAGTCTCCTCGGCCACACCGAGGCACGAATAATCGTAAAACCGGGCTGAAAACTGACAGGAAGTAGGCTGGCGAGAGTAGGTATGGTCTCTGTGGTACTCCCGAGGACCCGTCAAAATCAATTAGCCTCTCAGTCTTTCTTCTAGCGCGGCTTCACCGCTCCACCGCTTATTAGAAGTTATAAAATTTCGGTGCGACGGCCTCGAACCGATCGAATGGCTCGCTCTGTGCTCGCGACTCTACGAGACACAAAGGGAATGCTTCACGCGAATGAAAATCTTTTCAATTTCAAACTTTCCCGCTCGATTAATTCTACTTTCCTTTCAGAATATTTCTAAATCTAGGAATTTTTAGGAATTTTCTGTGAAAAGGACTCGTAAGACGAACTGATGAATCGAATAAATTCTCTTGGAAGTTCTAAGTCTACTTTTTTCAATCTGTCTACGATCCTCGCGAATTTTGATATTCCAATCTCGCTCTCGTTTTAGCAAACGGGAAGTATCTTTAATGTTTCAGGAAAACGTTTAATTCGCGCATACCAATAAGACTTGTTTCGTATTTTGTTCAAACTGAAGACATTTTTTAACCTTAGATAAAATTATAATTATGTCGAGAACGACGGAAAGAATTCGTATTCCTGGCGGAGTTCGTATTGGTTACGTTCGAATCGATAATTATTAGGCTACGGATCTTTATGCATTTATGGGACATATGAACGTACAAAGATAATAAAAAAAACACTCAAAGTATGATACCCGTAGTAATATTTTGTAGGTAAAACGATTCTCTACCTACATATTTGAAAAATATGTCAGCATTAAATGAAACCGTACGGATCGACATCCAGCCAACCGAGTAGCAGAAAATACGTGTCGTAGTGCGTACTGAATGTATCGAGGTGAGTAAATGCACTGGCGGGTTGTATATCCGGTCTGCGCTTTAGTATGCAGGCAGAGTGCCGGTGTGGTGTATAGATGCCCCATCCTTGGCGGGGAGGGGCAGCTTCCGATTCTGATTTATTGGAATCCTCCGCTTCCGATATTTTATCCGATTCCTTCACGTACCGACGCGCATATACGCGACTCGTAGACGTCGGACTTCCTATCTACGAAGAACAGAATATCGGATATGTAATCACCCATACTTGCTCACGAACGTCTTACAAGGACGTGTCACACAAATCTATGTTTACCCGAAAGCATGGTTTTTCGCTTGTTAATTTCTTCCATTAATAGATATTCGATGCGATAAAAATCGAAATAATTATGATGAAATTACTTATGATAAAATAATATAATAATAATTAAAACGACTTGTGATGAAATAATTAAAAATACAAACAGTTGGATGCGTGCAATCGAATACCAAGAAGTCTCCTACTACTTAATAGCCAGCGGTTCACCTAAACCTGATACGCGACTATTTCTAATATTTTCAAGCGTGATAAATTTTAACGAAAGTCACTTATGTCGATTAAAATATCTGATACAAATACGTAGGAAGGTTCGCGCACAAAGGATTCGCGGATCGAAACTGTATCGCAAAACACGCCACGTGCATGCAAGAGCGATCAGTCTCACGAACTTCCTTGCTTCTCGGTATCCCTTGCTAATCTACCTTTTCCCTACGCTCTACAGAGTGTCTGTCGACGTCTAAACGATAACGAGGTGGACGGTGACGTCACTGGACCACCAGACAGTACGTCGCCTAGAATCGGTATCAGCACGAGCGTCCTTAGAGGCCTCCTGCCGAAGCTTCGATTGGCTCTGAGAAAGTTGGATAAATGTCGAGGAGAACGAAGATAATTCTGTCTTGGTAGAACACGTTTCTTCCTAAATGGCACAACCTGCTGTTCAAAGCCGTTCGTTTTCCCAAGAAGGGCCAGAATAAGACAGGGAACGAAGGAGGGGGAGGAGGAGAAGAAGGAGAAAGAGAAAGATCGTTAGCGAACCAAACGATATCGGATTATGCGCTGACTTAGAAAACATCGGTATCGAGTATCGCGGAACGATGATGTAACGGTGACTTTGGTGGAGCCACAGGGCGGAACGAGCCCTATACGTACGAAGAGACACACAAATACCCTTTATGGTCGCACGCGATGAATGCTAATTCTCGCGGTCGTACACTCGCCTCGCGTAGGCAAATATTAGCGGCATAAGCATAGGAATCGGACCTTTCGTCGTTTAGTAATGGACATTCGGTGCCAATCGCGCGTTGAATGTTCCTCCAGCTGTATTATAAAACTCGCATTCCATTATAGATTTATAGTTTTGCTGCCAGTGACTTACCAGTGATTATCATTTCGTTCGACGTACTAACAATCTTGCCAAGTATCTATTAGAAGTAACAGTTTGAGTACGCGATATAATCGATATTTTAATTCACGCCACAGTCGCTTAGTGTATGATACGAAGAAACAGGAAGCGCATGTAGAATGGTCAAGGATGAGTCAGGTGAGTCTAAGAATTTGGCGGGCGCGTAAGGACGCGCAGTTATAGAGACCCGGAATCGTGTCGACACGTGTGCACAATGTATAACTAGGGGGACGAGCTTAATCTATCCTAAAAAACGAGAGTAAAGTTTCGCGTGTGTAACCGTACCTTCGATCCTGCGGTTTCCACGTCTCTTCTTTCGGATCGTTTCAGAAGAGAAACCTTGAGCAACGAGAGGCCGAACCCGGTCCGTGATTTATTGTCCTTGGTTAGAGATAATAAGGCACGATCGGGCTGGGAAGATTCTTTCGAAACGAAGGATCTCCGTGCGCGGTCGCACGAATCTATTTTTTTCCCCCCAAAGATCGCTTACATGTTTGATGATATTCGCAAAAAAACGTGGCCGAGAGCTACCTGCCGGTACACAATACCGTGACAAACAGCGACAATGATCGTTATATCGGATATGCGACTGAAATCGAACAGTTTTTCTCCCGTTCGAACAATTTTATTTCCGGCGATTATAACTCTGTATTTCCAATGTGCAATTACGAGTAATAAAAATTACGCGTAATACTGGCAATAAGAGAAACGGGGCAATTTTATCCTGACCACTTTCCAATCCATCCTGCAAGAAAACCAATGTTCGAATGTTCGAATACAGGGCGGAATCGACGACTGTCACCGTATCTAATTACGTAACAAGAGCAGGCTATTTTTTAAAATAACGACTTGGTGATTAAAATTTGGTGAGAATATAAGCAAGCGAACAGGCGAAAAGAATTACATATTTCATCGAAATCGTTTATCAGATAGTTGCAAGATTAAAATAAGAGAGAATTTGCTTTTCCACTTTGCCAAACGAGCATCGTTTATATATTTAGTAATTACTTTTCATCTGCTTTCAAGTCGATGAATTAAGAATAAGGAAAACGTAATCGACAAATATAGATAATAACTAAGATAGCAAAGAATCATGCTAGAAGAATATAATTCTTGAACAAATTCGAGAATAATATTCTCCAAGCAGTGAAAATAGATCGTTAACGATGAAACAGTTTATAGAATATTAGAAAATAAATTATCCTCGAGTTATTTCTAAGATTTCGTTTTCATTTACACCTATGGCACGCTCCACTTTCATTTTCTCCGTATATGTATTATATGGTTTAATGTATTTGCTTTTCCTCAGACGATAGACATTTTATAATGCTAAAATTCACTAGTATAAGATATTTATGAAGGAAAACAAAGCGGCGTAATATCGAATTCGAAAGCATATTCTCGAGCGGCTACAAAAGACGATTCGTAAGTCCGAGATCTCTTTCGAAGGTCTGTGCGACTCTACGATCAACGTCCGTACGACCGGAAGTACTGCCATAACTGCCTTCCGCTCGATGTCCCCTTTCCCCGTCCGATCCTCACCAGAAGTCACGTCAGTAATTATTGAACCATTGATGAACTTAATCTTCGTCTCTGATCGGCGATACCGCGCGCGAGTTGGATCGCACCGAAGATATCCCGAAAAATATTCGTGGCATTTCGAAAATGTTTCTCCGAGGGGAACGACGACGAGTATACACGCGCGCGCGCGCGCTAAACGAAAGAGAAAAGAGGAAGATGAACGTGCAATCTGTACTCACGTAATCATCACGAAAAAGTTCCGCGTGCATCAGTGCTGTTTTCGCTTGAAGGACAACTTGTTGCAGAAGCTGCGAGTCTGTAAGCTGCACCACGTCCAAATCACCGGTAAAATCTTCGGCAGCGAGGCCACAAGGATTCACCCATTTCGGGGGAGAGTTATGTCGTCTACCCTCGAGGGTCATCGTCGGAGCGCTGTGCACCGAGACCACGAGCAGGGCCAGCAAAAGACTACCTAACCCTGAAAGTGAAATTGAACAACGAAATGATTACATGATCAACGTGATACGAGATTTCTATGAAATAACTATTTTATCGGTCGCTTTTCAGCGATATATTTTGATCGGTAAAGAAAGTAATCGTCCAACTGTGGTCTTAGAGTTGGTTTAAAGGATTACCTAGTAGCAAGTTAAATGTTCAGATTTCTATACGTCTTCGTATATATGTATATATATCGTGACACGAAGTACATCAGAATCGAATAGAATGAAAACGTCGAAAAAGCAGTTGGGTTAATTTCGTTGGTATCGGTGGCTTATTTCAGTTCCATTGCTCTTATTTCCAATTCATGGATAACTGCCGCGGTACGTTATTAACGGAATTGTCCATGTATTAAGAAGATAAGAACCAGCTCACTGGTTGGTAGTAATCAACGATTTGACGTGAGACTCTTGGGGAGGATGCCCTCGAGAGAAATCATCCTGGAGCTTCCGGCTTGTTTCTTCTACCTTCCCCCCACCCTTCGATGCTGTCTTCGTCGATAGTAAGCGCCTAAATGGTAGATTTCGATCGAGGCCGTCTTATGATCATCCGGCAGTTTCGGGATCACCGCTCGTCGAATTACATCCACGCGAATTCGTCGTCGCATTATTTCACGAGTTACGACCCTTGATGAGGGGCCTGGGATCACGTGCACCGCTACGACGACAAACCATCAGCAGTCGCGTACGCATTCGGAGGATGTATAACCACCGCAGTCTACCGCGTACGAGTTCTCTTCCTTCGTTTAAATATCGTCGTCTTTCTTTCCCGACGCTGACGAGTATGCACGCTTCAAGCGAATACCTTTATATTTGATTTGTAACGCTAGAATCGTTCCGATATCCGCGTATAAACGCCGTCGATCTGTCTAAACAGCGTTATTTGCCAACGAAGTATCAAAGTCCGGTCAACCGTGATACATTAAAATACACCGATCAAATATTATGATAGATCGCCGAGAATATCAACGCAGAGGATTTTTGTCGTTTGTCAAGTTCAACCGTTTCGCTCGACGTTCTATCATTTGCAGTTTCAATTTGTCGCTCGCTCGTTACCAGCCAATTAGCACGATTTCGACGCATCACCGATGCGATTACTTCTCATTCGCGGCGATATTCGCGAATACACTAAAGTCTAGCCGCGAATGAATTGGAAAAACTATCGGCCGGTGTGTAACGGTCGTATCAAGGACTAGAAAATGTAGGTATGTTGTGCGATCGTACGGGCGCTAACGAATTTAATTTTAATGTGCAGCTACGCGTGATGCAACGCGCATGACGGACGCGTTCTCGAGTCGCAAGGAGAAAAATAAGCGGACGAAGAAAGAGAAAGAAGGATACAGCGAAAAGGAGGGAACGAGGAGGAGGGCAGGGAGACACCTCGGACACTTAACGCATATTAATAAGCG
The DNA here is from genome assembly GCF_014825855.1 of Bombus pyrosoma. NCBI lineage: Eukaryota > Metazoa > Arthropoda > Insecta > Hymenoptera > Apidae > Bombus > Bombus pyrosoma. The sequence goes on along the minus strand of NC_057770.1, from coordinate 8,609,384 downwards.
GCTCTTAAGTGCGTTTCGCGTCTTAGTGAGAGAGTAATTTGCCGCGGGGAAGTTTGCGCCCTGAAGTAACCATGAAATCCGTGTCGTCGTGTGCACCGTGTCTAACGGTGATATCCTTTCTTCCTACTACATACCTAACATAATCCTCGAATCTCCTTTCGGATGTTAAAAGCCTCGATTCACGTGAACAACGACGGACTCATTCTCGATAATTCGATGAACAGATACGTGTGACAATAAACTAGAAGACACACGTGTTAACTCTAATCGGACAGATTGGATTGGAATTCCCTGGAAGATAGATACATAGGTCACAAATCACGTATTCGCAGACTGTAGCAAGTTTCGATGGAAATCACGTGAATTTGTTTATACGTGCAGTTGCACCGAATTCGATGATAAACACACGCGCATATTTTTCAGACAATTTCTTTCTGCATTACGATGTATTTTGAATTGCGACGTATTTTGAATTACGCCGTTATACGAATGCAATACGGCGGAAAACGCCACGCGCGAATGTTTTTACGCGTTTCGGTGAATTTCAACGGCAAAACAGCCTCGAAACAGTCAAGTCAGCAGAACAGCGATTAAGACGGTTAAACGGCGCAATTAGGATCTTTGCAGCAGCGTGGAAACGATATCGTCGAGTCTACAATTTTCAGTTAAAACATGCCCAAAGAAATGTGTACATACTTTGGAAAAAGAGTCTGTTGAATAATGCGGCAAGTATTTTTACCGTACAAAAGTTCCCATCGTCGAGGTAAATGATCTCAGCGTCTACGATTATATTTCCTTACTTGTCGCTCGTATACGCATCGTGTACTTTCTCCAGTTTCTTTAATTGCACCGCGTTTTTACACCGCTGAAAGTTAATTGCCATACGATATGTCCTCCGTGCCGGCCAAATTTGTCCGGAAAGGGAATTACGATGATATGTGCTGTTTCGAGCAAGATCGCATTCTTAAGCCGTAAGAAACTCAAAGAGCCACCTGTGGCTCGTAACGTGCAACCTTGTCAGCTGGAATGCATCATCCGATATGCTTCGTTCACAAACTCAGTATGTACAATGTACATATCTCGGCTATCTCGGAGATAAATATTATTTATTTCTTATGTAGGCAACCAAAAATTGGTGCATGTTAACATTTCATAATGAATAATTTCCTTTGTAATTTTTTAAGATCAATTTACGTTATTAAATTCACATAGCAATTATAAGAAGGAATTTCAATAATTTGATCGATATCTTTTTTGTTGCTATTTCTTCCTTCATCCAGATCCTACAATTTAATGAAATTTAATGAAAATATCAAAGTATCTTATAACAATATGACAAAATCTTTATTTCAAATTATAGAAATTCGTTTTGTACGCTCGATTAGTATGACGGACTTGAGTTCATAATCCTAATACGGCTTTTGTAAATTAACGAGACACTAATTTACTTCATTTACGTTTTTTTTTGATAACGTTGCATTTACGTAACTTTTACATATTATTTCACTACTTGCTTCTTAATGAGTTAAATGAAGCTTTTAAACGAGCTTCTAGACGAATGACGAATGAACCGGTCTAGTGTTCTTCATCGAATCGCGCGATTTACCGCGGATATTCGGTAGGCGGTCATCTAACGGTCGACGTTCGCGCATCTTTTGTACTTTCGCCCCGTGTGGCCTGGACGATGTAGACGGTACAGCTAGGACCTACCTCAACGACGACGCTCGGCGACGGCGTTCCAACGAAATTCCTGAGAACCCGCGGTTGCGTGGAAAAAAGTAAGGCGCGCAAAGCCGGTGGACACCGGTGCAAGCGCATCTCTGCTGTTGGCCGGCAAGAAGATGGTGAAAAATGCGGTAATGACGCACTGTCCTCGCATTGCTCGCGACAATTATACCCCATTACGCCCGTCCCGCCACCCCCTTATCAACCTGATCGTGTTCGTGCCCGGACCGAAGCGCGTTGCGGTAGGTCGCGATGCGCGCCAAGTGTACCTATACGTTCGCCGATTTATTACACGCCCTTTTCCGACTATTCTTGTTCCTTGTTTGCCATTTATCACTTCAACATACTTTGACACCGAACAAATTTCAAAATCAGGCCTGATCACTTGGTCCTGATCAATAGAATCTTGTTCCATACACGCTGAATACCTTCAGCTCTTATTTTAGTCAAACGTAACCTTCTAGTCGACGAAGAAGAAGTAACTCGTACATTGAAAATGTCTCTACGTTTTTTCAAATGAACTCTTTACGTAGAAAGAAATCGTTCTGTCTTTAGTCTTGGTATGATAGGTATTCGTTTCAGGAATATTATCAAATGCGGTAAAATCTTGCTTCTCCAAACTGATATACGTAATAGACGTTGCTCGGATAATCGAATGTAACTTCTTACGAGAGTTTGAGAATAAATTTCATTGTTTCATTATGCAAATACACGATTAAATAAATTCCAAAATGAACGAAAAATAATCTTTGCAAAACTTTCCTCTACTTCTCGATTTATGGAGTTAATCAGGCTGATTTCTAAACGATTCGATTATTGCTATGAACAGGAATAAAAGCTTGAAAATGGAAGTGTAACAATTTCTTTCCGTTTGTATTGTAATTTTCCCGTTTTCCTTATAATTCTCAAGTTTTCTGTTAACTAACGATTTAGATTAATCAGCCTTTCGATAATCGAGGTTCTACCGTAATATATATACTATCGACAAGGATTTTTCCATTTAGTCAGTTTCGTTAAATTCGTCATTTCTCGTGTAATAATACCTGTGCTCAAAAAATATACCGGTTAACGAGTGGAACTGCGCACAGAATGGCGTATTATTCAATTTCGTATAGCTTTAGGGAACTGTTGCACGGAACACGGCAGCAACATGACGCATGAAAATTTTACGAACCGGCGCGCGGCATCAGTCAGGACTCTCCGTAGACTCGCGAGTGTTCAACAGGTGGGTGTGTCGGGCGCGTACGTCGCTCTTCGAATCGATGTCACATTTCTCACCGATTTCGCATCAAATTTGTCATCGTGCTCAGTTATATCGCGCTCCATTCTACGTAATTTATCGTTACAGAACAGTTGTAAATGGAAAAGAATACAATCGATATATGCAATCGGATGAATTTCGAAGGAAACAACGAGCAAAGAAGAATCGATAAAGGACCGTTACAAGGAGAATGACTAATGCGTTCATCGACTTGTTCAATAGTGACGCCAAACCGCGAGAGAGAATGTCAGTAGGGACAAAGGATCAAGAAAAGAAGAAAACATTATATGATCACGTTTACGTGGTAACTGTTACGTTAAAGTTTCAGAACGCGTGTATTATCTTCCACTTTTATGATGCATCTCAAAAGTCGAATTCTGTGACGCGTATCGATATCACATTAACTGTCGTTAATGTCGAGTCGAAGCACATTGCAACAGGTGATTCTGTACGAACAGAATCTCCTGCAACAGTCAGCTTGGAGAATATCGGAAATAGTAAGAACAAGGTACGTTTGTGTTCGTTTTATCATGGTGAACGCGTCCTGTTAGCGTTGAATGGACAAAAGTAAAAGCGTCGAATGAACGAAGAAGATTTCAGACCCCGGGAAAGATGCTGAACGATCATTACGTAAGAAAGTATTGATTTTACGTGAGTCAGCGTCAGGTGTGTTGATGTACATTGCACATTGAACGGACAGAGACATAGAGCGTTAATAAATGACACCTATATAACAATACATGTTTTTTTACCAACTGTTATTTGTTGTACGTTGACTAGTGTCTACGACGTGCAATTCAGTAGATGAAAGATAAAAAAATATATGTAAATTCAGTCGATACTAGGCTCATAAGTCCACTAGTAGTCAGTTATTAGCTGATTCACTTCATAAAGCAATTAACCGATTTGTTTCAATAAATATCAAAGGATAGAGTTTCTAGTGTTATTCTTGAGATAAAGAGCGAAAGAAAAGTTAAAAATATCGTATCAATTACACGTATGATGAGTAAACTGATTTATCTGTTAAGGACGACGACCGCTATACGAGCTGTTAGAGTTATTAATGTAAGAAATATGTAAATTAGTTGTAGAAATGAACGGAGAATATCTCAAAGTGTACAGATTTAGAGTACACGTTGCAGCTGGAAAGAGGACGTAATCTTTACTTTGACAACAAACATTCGATCAAAATAAGAAAAAAGAAAGAATAGTTTAGTCTAGAGCATAATGTAGAGTTTCTTGACTAGTTGCTTGATATTCGCTCTTTGACCCTGACCACAAATTTTGAAATATGATTTGAAATATCGCAGTGAGACATTTCTTGACGAGTTAGTTACGAATATCTGGTGAAAATTCTTCTTTTGCTTCCCTGCCATGAAATGAAACGTAGGCTCGGGATTTTCGTCAATGTCAAATCGTTCTACAAAAATTATTCAGGACCAAAAATTGCCATCTGTCCCAACGGATCGCCTTAAACATTGCGCGTGAATAAAATAGAAAAAAATCGTGCTTGTAAAAAAAACATTACTCGTTAAAGTTGCAGTTTGGCGAGACAAATACGTTAGTTTCGATAAATTTTTAGACCAATATAACATATCGAGTTGTCAATTATGCAGAGAAGAAAGAAAAACATAGAGAAAGAACAGTTACCGCGCACAGTTTCTTGGCAATCGTTGGTATCGAAACATCATCGTGTTCAGTAGTAAGTAGTTGGACTTACTCAGCCACGTGGTCGCAGTGACGGATGAGTTGTATCTCGATCGTATCCCCCGATCGTCGTAAAAAGCAGGTACAGGGCACGAATCACACGATAAGTGTCTCTTCTTTTGATCGTTTCTTTTTATTCTCAGAGCGACATCCGCTGCATAACATGGATTCTTATCCAAAATAGGTTTGTACCATTTAGTGGACGTTGTCATGTTGTTGGATGCAGTAGTGTTGTTTAGACCGTTGGACGAGGTACGATGGTCAAGAACTCTGTGCGATGTGGTCCTTTGGTCACGAACTAGAATGGCCTCCATTGTCATTTGTCGATCGTAAGCGATCGTCGTATCCTCCTCAACTGTCATATTCGCATAGCACTTGATCACTCTCGTCGCACGCAGGCACTCGCGGTGGCGCGTGGCAGCCAAGGAGCAAGCGAGACGTATCTATCCTCGCGTGTCGCAGCACCGATGTATACCGTACTGGCTGCGTGAAGGCGCGGGTCAGTGGTACCCTGTCATCGAGCGTGTATTTACGTAGTTGACAGATACGAGTCGCATGGAGAATGCACTGTTATTATAATAGATAGCGTCTGTTTTCTACGATGCGGTATCGTTAAGAAAGCAAATAACGAATTGTTAGAAGACAGGACCCTGATTTAGCCCACGCTCTTGGCTAAATCATAAGAGTTGCCGATGGTTCGGGTTATCGGGTGGAACGTGTGATCACACTTGAAAAACTGTCCGCACAGAATCACAAGCCGTTTGGCACTGGTCCCGACACACGCGATGCACTGATTCTTATACGAGGGGGGAAGGGGGTTACGAGAGCTGTCTCAGAAGATGGTAGGAGGAGGGGAGCGGTAGGTGCTTAAGAATGTGGCGGGGAGGTTCGCGTGGAAAGGAAAAAGAATCAGCGGCTCGGTACACCGTTAAGGGTGGTCCGTGCGGTAGCGGTGGTAACAGTGGAGATGCTTTCTTTTCTTTCGTTTAGCGTCCCTATTCTCGGTTTTTCCCAGTTGCCTCTTGTTCGTGGGTGATTATCCCTTTCACCGGCTGTCTTCGTTTGATCTCGAGTCTCGGAGATCTTCTTGGATGTTCTTAACCCTCTTTTTGGCGATACCTTCTTAGTTGCACGCCAGTGGGGTAAGGTCGTACCATACCGAATGTCAGGAGGTGACTGAGGTCTTCGTCGCCCTCGTCTGGCTGACTGTATCGAGTGTATCACCTCTCGCCTCTGTCCGAGTTAACCACGGCGCAGAGAAGGTAGGTAGGTAGGTAGGTATAGAAACAGAGAAGGAGAAGCCAGCTATAGGCAGGCGAGCGAGCAGAGGCAGGCTGTTCGTTCGTCGTTATAGTAGGAGTGAACCTGCGTAAGGGAATGGAAGTGGAAGGTGGACTTCTGTCTGTCTGCCTTGCTTGTCGGTAGGTCGTTTCTCTTGTCCGTTCCTTCTCTATCTATTGTATTCTCTTTCGTTCTCTTTCCTCTTTTCCTTCTTCTTCCTCGACCGACGCGACGTCGTTCTTTTCCTCTTTTATCTCGTGCGGCCTGAGTGTATGACTATCAGTGTATGGTAGTGGCCACTCGGTCGACCGGTGCCTATATACGATTGTATAAAGGCACCGAAGCACGTGGCCCACACCCCGCTTTCGGTCAATCCTAAGTACCCCCACTATCATCCTTGCCCTTCCTTGATCACTCGCTTTCTCGTTTCTTTCTCTCTCCTTTTCCTCTCCCTCCCTCCCTCGTCTCTCTCGCACTCCTCTCTCATTACTTCTTGCTTCTTTTCTATTCTTCTTTCTTCCCCCGGCCTTCTTTTCCTTTTGCTCCTCCGCCTCCTCCGCGCTCTACCGCCTCCTGCCTCCGATCGCATCCCTCCCCTTTACTTCACGCTCACCACTACCGCCTCTCCCACCACGTGACACTCGTGGGTCAGGACTCCACGACTCATTCATAACTCCCCGCGAGCGACCAACTATCCCCACTAAACACCTTCCATCGGTTTACCCCCACTTTTCACATCGTAGAAGCCGGGCATCTAAACGAACCGATCTCGTCTTCGCCTCACGATCAGCTTGCTGGAAGCTCGATGCTACACCGGCACGTTCCGCGGCTCCTCTAACCGCGTCACTCACAGGTGCACCGTGATACAATCTGCCACAGATCATTGGACATCGTCCTTCAAACGGATGCTGCATTTTTATTTTCCTTCTTTCCAACAAACAAATGGGTCTTCTACCGATCCGAAATCCGTAAGATTATCGTTAATTTCCTATATTTGTTTAACACTCTTTATATACTGCTCTTTAAAGTCTCTTAGACGTTAATATGAAATCTTTGCAACGAGCTTTTTTCATTTTAATGTTTTGTCAGATTTATTCCTTCGTTAGTTTGAACCTGTTCCTTCGTTATTACGTAACTTTTGCATTTCATGAAAGAAAGTAGATAGACCGAATCTTCCTTCTCCTCTCGTTTGTCAGCATGTTAACGAACGATTGTAAATTTCGCCGTAATTTAAGCGTGCAAACGTCTAAAAGGCAGAGATAGTTACGCGGTTTTACATCCTACGCCTGGTTGATCCTCAGGACAGACATCGGTGGTATGTCGTCTAGAGAAGGCTAGGTCCTCACAGCTGCAAGAACGTTCCGTCGTTGGCACGCGAGCGCTTTTTCCGTACTCGGAACAGAAGACACGTCGTTAGTTGGTTCGTTTCCTCCATAAGAATCAGCGGTGCATTAATGTTTTTATAAATAAATCCGTTTCTGAGATCAAGTTTTCCGTGGCAGGGGGCATCCCACAGGTGAACGTGTGCGTCATTAGCGGTGTTGTACGCGTGATTCTGTTAATTATCGTGGTCGTTGGTAATCCAAGGCATGTCGCCACCGCGTCGAGACTTTTGCATGTAGCATCCATTACGCAAAAACGAACGTTCGGCCTCTCGAACATGCAATTAATAAGCGAGAACCATGGCTCGTGACTTTTGACTACGTCAGAATAAGCGTACTCGCGTGTAAGTGTGTACGCGGTTATGCACGGTAAGCATGTTTCCGTAGACATAACACCGTGGAACAACGCTAATAATAGAGAAGATGACGATAATAGTAATAATTACAGCATCTCGATGCCCGCGCAACAACATGGATTAATTGCCGTTGAGATTCTGATGATAACGAACGTATCGAAATGTTCGATGAACACGGCAATGACAATGAGCGCTTTACGTCGATTCTTTTAGCGGAGTATCTTACCCTCTCGTGATGCTAGACGCGTTAAAACCAACTTATCATAACTGAATGACTCATTTGCATAGTTATACGTCTGCTTATCTATTATTAACGTGTTCTATGTATGAACGTTCGTGATAATACAGGTTTTTCTTGATTCAACCTTCTCAAAGGAATTCGTAATCGATCATCACTTATCTCGTCGCAATATCGAAGCCAGAATGCGATAGATGTTTCATACATTTATAGGTATTATAATAGCAACATTGTCGAGATTTCTACAAACGTTTTCATTTGTTAACCGAGTAATTTATCAATCAAAAATTTCTATAATTATTGAATGTTAACAGAGAGATATTAATTCCAATCTTTGCAAATACAAATACATAAAATGATAAAAAACATTTCTGTAAATAAGAAGATGAGTATAACCAAAAAATTATTATTAGAATTTGTAATGGGTTAAGGTATCAAAGAAACGACAATATCTAGTTTGCGATTTTATCTACGATTTATCTAATATCCTCTTTTTCTTTCTTTCTACGCGGACGATCCTTTTCGTTTGACATGTTTGAGAACATAATTGTTATCGATGTGGATGTCGTTAAATCTCAGATCAATTAGTTGTACGTTCACCTAACCGTGTACTCATCCCGTGTGTGCGATCGGCCCACCTCGATAATAAACCTTCCCCTTCTGAGAGTTACCCTGTGTCCTCTTTTTCCTCTCACTTGAAATCAGTGATCATGTTTCCTTTCACCGAGTCTTCCCTTACTCGTATCTCGTAATCGTAATTCTGCGTGAAACCCCCATTAGATCGAAAGGAGGGATGAGCAGCAGCTTCGTTAGTGACGAACGCTACTATTTCCGAAAAGGAGCGAACGATCTTTCTCGGTAGGACAGAGGCGTGTAGGTCAAAAGACGATGACATCTATTTCGCAGATTTTTTTTCGGAAGCTGCTCCAATAGCACAAACACGTCATACTTCTCAGTAATGAGTTAGTAAATTCATGTTAATTGTGCGATTTTGATAAGTCAAGTCTAAGTATCGAGAATTTCATATGGGACAGTGATCTTTTTATTTATAGTAAGATTCTTTGTTTTAAGATTCTTAGCAAGTGCATCGATAAACAAAAGCATATCGACGTGGCTCCGTTCAACTGTCTTTCATCTCGAAACTATCAATAGAGATGTAAATACAAATTTTCAGAATATCAGTTACTCGCGTTTTATACCCTAATAGATATAATAAATATTGTTATACTCCGGTGTACAATTTTATAACCCAATATAAACAGTGATATGATGTCTTTAATTCATTTTATTTTTCATTTTAACGTTGCCCTTTTTAAATTTTTAAATTTCCCTATTCGCACAACGCAGGTGTAGGTGGTTTAAACTATTTTAACAGTTAACACTGAATAACACGTGCGTGTTATAGTACAAGAATCGATAGAGAAAGGATTTCTAGGTGACTAAGCGATTTCTATTACACTCGCTTTAGAAATCACGTTACGAGTGAGAACGATCGGGCTAACGATTTGTAGGTTATGGTGCCACGGATTATACCACGTAACAACGCAACTATTTTTTTATTACGTGTGTGACGTCACAAGAGATCAAAAATCCCATGAAGCACGTATTTTACGGTAAAAATAGAAGCGATCTTGAAAGTAGAAGGGACGAATTTCGAATCAAGGCCAACCTCTCCTCCCATGCCTTTCTTCTACTTTCGCCGCTATTGGTTTATGGTATAAACTGGTTAACGGGATGACGTGCGAGTTTTCGCAATGATTACGGCGGTCTCGCCAATAGTTGCGAAATGATTTCGCGCCTACGAAAGCAGACGTCTACGCCGTCTACGTCACGTTAATTTTCGGGGTCAAGTGCATAAGAAACGCTGTTCGAGGAATACCTCGTGTATGACTACGCATGTGTATCCCGATACATTAGAATACTCTGTTATATAATAAAAAGATAGCCATCGTAGGTAGTATTACATCTGAAGCATACGAATTGAACCATTGAAGAAATTAAGACAGGATAAATGAAACTTATTTATATTATGAGAATTGTAGGTGTACTGAATATCAATATTTTAAATCTTTACGTACCATATTATCTTTTTATACCATTACCGTTATATCATATTTGTTAATAATTAACGTTTACGAACAATTTAAACGAAATGGTCTTGACGATTGTAGAATCCTGTTATTACAATTTGCAATAGTGCTCAATTTAAAACTGTTCCTTTCCGATTCACGTATGGAAAATCTATAACGAGTAAATCAAATTTACTGCATTATTGTTGCCATAACGTCTCATCCTTTATTTTATATTAGCTTTATATCCAATTCCTTTAAATATATTTCCCATTATACAGCCCAAAGAAGTCATAAAGTATCTGGATATCTAAGAACAAAATTACGCTTAATTGATAATAACAGGAAGATTTATAGAATTCCGTTATTCGATTATTGCGAGAAATCTGTTATTGTTTTTATGTAATGTAATGTAAGCAACCCCATTCAATCAAAACTCATTATGTCATGTCATAAAAGGGATGAATGTTAGCCGTGTAATTAAGTACATAATTCAATCATTCGATCCGACAATCGTCCAGTCCTTTCTACCATTGCTCAACTCTTGTAGGATTATGCAGGTCGTCTGCTGGGGAAGTACGCGTGCCAATTCGAACCGTTGTTAATACCTTCTCCTGGAAGTCGCGTCTTGACTGTCGCGTGCGTACTCGTACATACATCATGATTCAATCGTTCACGGCCTCGATAACGCTCGGTATTTCAGCTCGGCCCTTGCCGCTCTACGAATTCACACCGTATCTAAAATTCTCAGGTGGACCACGATAATTTTCTATACGATAATTTTATAAGTATGCAACGACGATACGTGACTATATGTTTGTTTAACGGAACTATAAATGCAATCACGCTGAGTTCGTCGTTATCGAGAACACGTATCATATGCTTTTAAGCTCTCGCGATCACGTTGTTTTAGGTTTCTGAAAGATTGACAAGACAACCTTCATTGGAAGTGAATGCAACATTGAGACAAATACAGGATGTGCTAGCTTTTTCTATGATAGACAAACATTATCAGAATGTTCTATTGGTACAAAGGAGGAAAAGATGTAAACGCAAGTTTGTTAGAAAGTTAGAAGAAAATCAGCTGATTCCAATTTGCCCGAAATACAACGTGAAATGGAAAAATAATTTAAACTTGGAAAAACTGATGAGCAAGTTTATCGTGTAAATTGTACTCTTCGGGTAATAAAACTATGTATTGGTCGGCATCGTTTATTGGCGTTCTGATCGGAATCTGATTAACATCTTCCACGATTAATAATAAACAGGTGTGAGCTTCGTCAGTGACACACTCTGTGAGGAGTTGCATTTTAATTTAAACAGTAAGGTGTACGTGACCGTCCTCACGAGATTTTTCAGTAGGTCCGCGAGCAATCTTGAATTACGTACTACGTATACACATGATTCTTGTTATGTATACATAATATAAGTTATCACATCAGAATCATGACTCCCAATGATAACGGGAAAACGTAGCTGCACGCGGCATGAACATTGTAGAGAAACGTAGAAGTGCGCGTTTAGCGCAAATACCGCGTTACAAAGCTAATAGAAAATCTTGAATTTTCATTATTTGCCTCTTTTAAGCACATTGAATTGTCTCTAAAAAATATAGATATAAACGGCGTCCTACTCATGAAATTCTAATAATCACTTTTTATCGAATTTATTATTAGTTTGTACGTGCAGTTTTCATGGCCGTAGCTTTTTCTCAATTATTTGTTCCAACTTTTTTGAACGTCAATTACTTGAATCCAACTTCTTACACAAAACTTTGTTCAAGTTCCTTCGTATCTTATAAAACGTGTTGAATCAAATTATTCAGATTCAAGAATTTCTCTTTGCACATGGAATGTGAATGGAGTATTTAAAAATCTTTTGCTATCAATTTTATTTACATACGAACATAATACAAGCTAGTATAACATTTAATTTATCCCGATTTACTTGTTGCATTTACAACTTTATTTCAAATACGCTACATTAATTTTTTGTTCCGACTTCCGAGTAATTAGTATCATTTCTTCCTTGACTTACAATAGAAAAACTGACCTTACTGCAACATACTCGCCAAACAAGTTGTGCCACATATTCCTGCCGCTCGTAATAATAACGCAAGCATATCCGATCGAAGGTATTACAATAAATCTCACGAGACGAATCACTTTTTATACTAAAATTAGCAACTACGTAAGTACATATTTTACAAATCTGTCTGTCATCGTCGCTGTGAGAAATTAGTCGTGTGCGTCACACGTGGACATCTAGTTTGATTATTTGCATGCAGGATTTTGTTTCCGGTTCAAATACGTTACACTGAGTTTAAGTGGTGACTAGATGTTACCCAGAAAACGTACGCGTTCCTCGTGGCGCTTGGCCAAAACAAAAAAAAAAAAAAAAGAAAAAAAAAGGACGAGCGAAAAGAAGCCGGAGGAACGAGAGCAGCGCGGTTCGAGCCGGTTGATTAGTGAGTCAACATGGATTATTGTTTCGCAGGAAATACGCGTGTTTTTCCGAAAATAAGCAGTGGAAGCTGACATACGCAACCGGTGCGTGACGAATTCATCTTCTGCTAACATTTGCCACGATCCACGCTCATGGTGTATGTTAGCTATGCAAATTAGCCTAATTTGGTATCACGCTGTTACGCGAGTAGTCACGCATTATCGCGTAATGTCTGTCATCATAACCGATAATCGCTTCGATGGAAATGAAAGAGAATAGTCGGAATCATGCATTCTGACCATCGACTGTTAAGTGAAACATTACGTCGATATAATGGATTCGTTCGTTAGTTCGTTCGACGATCGTTATAAAATAATATTGAAAAACGATGCGGCAAAAGAATACGTTCGCGTGTACCTCTTCTTGCGACGAACATCTTTTCTAAATATAGTAAATGACATGTTCGTTGACAAGCAATGAACATCGGTGCATTTAACGTTACCATCTTTTAAGCATCTTTAGCGCGTTCGTACTCCTGTTTGTCCTCCCCATACTTACGTTTGCATAATGTTGTTAATTTTACATCCTTTTAGCTTATTTCGTTTTTTCCTTTTTTTCTTTTTTGACGTATAGTCGAGTCTAATACGTTATGCCGAAGTAATGCTGCTATGAGCACGAATAACGAACCTAAGTAAAGATTCCTTTGGTCTTTCAATATTATATTGAACACTTCGCTTCAATACTCTCAATATTAAGTGCATTCTGTACATGTGTGTACAATTCAGTTTCTCAAAAATATGGAATCAAACTTTGTTTGCATATGGCATTCCTTCTGAACTTCTTTATAAATGTTAATATTAAACAAGAGCCAAAGCTATCAAGCAAAAACACAACGATTTCTTCCTTGTGAATGTTCTATTCGCTCGTCCAATAATGCATCGCCTTGTTAATCTACGTTCTAATAATTCATGTTCCACTGCATCGTTATAATTCGAAATATTTATGTATAAAATATTTAGACACGCATTATAGATCATCGGTATAATTCTATTGTTAAGCTATCGTCATTATTTCAAACTCAACGAATAAGTACAAACATCTATCGTTATATGTATAAGGAGGACTAATTCGACCGAGTGACGACATTCGAGAGCGAAGTTCGTTGGACCCTCCGGCTTGGAACATCCCGATGACAGAAGCCGCGTACTTTGGATCTCGCTTCTTCAACCGGTCAGGTTTTCGCGCTCGGTATTACGCGAGCGAATTCGAGGCGCGTACCGACGCGTTGCCCAGAAAAACGACGTTTAACTGGCCCAAGTGGAAAAGGCGGGAGCAATTTTTCGAAAGAGGCAATTATCGATTCGTGTGGTCCCCGTGATCGCGGCCGCTGCAAGAAGCGGATAGAGACATCGGCCACATTCCAGGGGTACGAAAGGCACGCCGGGAACCCAATAGGGACCTGCACGTTTTCTCTCTTTCTTTATCTCGCTCTTTCTGTGACCGTCTTGCTGTCCGTTTTGCCCTTTCTGCTTAACATTTCGGCCGCACAAGGACCACCCAGAACCACTCTCGTTGCCTGGCGCAATATTCAATACCCGAGGTATACCGGCCGCATGAAACCCAAAGAAACAGATAGCGGGTCAATCGCAAACGCGATTCTACTCCCAAACCATTCCTGCCACTTTACCATTCCTGAACGTTTCTTTGTTGCTCAGTGATCGCATATCAGTAGAAAATTTCACGCGATTACGATATTCATATAGATTTTGTTATTAACTTTGTCTATTGCTACATGAACTTCAATAGTCACGTGTAACGCTAATACTATGCTTAATTGTACAACTTGTTTATGATTTATATGCAACGATATTGTCCCCAGCTTAATTACGTATAGTAGTATTCACTGTAATACCTCCAGTGAACGTTCATATGTTAATATGTCTATTAATGTTCATCGCTTGGCAGAGATATGATTTAATTAAATATAAGTGCCATGGATAAAAAAACATTTCTTTTTGGATTTGATGCCTTCATTGGTGAACGAATTATAGAACATTTTCAATGAATTTCTTATTAAATCTTGTTAACTTATTGAGAAACGGAGTATTATATGGGACAGAATACGACCGATAAGAATAAAGGAATCGGTAGGAAGAATATTAAAAAGTGCATTCCAGGTCAAGTATAATACCATAACAGGTTTACACTGGTAAAGTAGTGGCCAACTACTTGAAGGCAGGTAACATGACTAATTTGGACGAAGTTGAACGGTAGCGCAGGTCAGAGTGTATTAGATTGAAACGAAATAAAATCGCTTACCGGTGCGATGGAGAGAGGTCAGCATCGAGGTAGCGGTGATTTAAGAATTTTCTGGGCCGTGAAATCAGCGTTCATTTATCGGTGTGTTCGTGTCAGCGAATGTTTTTTGCGACGCACCGAGAAATTACTTGCCATATGGATGGCCGCGTGACATAAAACGTCTCCGAGATTAATTCACATTCGAAAGGATCGATAATTTTTTGTGGATGCAACGGTCGCGGAGAATTGGAAGGATAGTAAATTGGCGAAGCTGGCTCGCGCACGCATATCAATGAAAACACGACGACGCCAAAGGAGGTAAACAAAAGACAGTGACAGTTTGCTGGGAATGAATACGTAGAATCACATTGTTTTCGTATTAAAATATGTATCTCTTAATCTCGTTAGAATCTTCCAATTTTATACAAATCTTGTTTCGACGATTCTATTGAAACGACTAGACTCTTTTCCTGCATTGTACGACTTAATTTTCTTGCTGATGCGTACACACTATAATGAGAAGTCACAACTGGAAAAAAATTAATGCGTTGTTAACCTATCACGAGTGATTAGCGTCTTTGTGTTTTTACACACGGACGTTCTTGACCGACCATGAGAATACTTGTATTTACACATGCGTTTATGCACATATGCAATTATGAAAGTACAAATTTATGTATGCTGTCATTATAGTGTTTATTACTTTAGATAGTGTTTGCTTAATTTTGATAGTACTTAGTTTCCTTTCAAGTTTTTGTAGACAAACAGAGTCGCCTTTGTGTGTCCAAGCTTAATTTTTTAATTTCATTTTAGATTTAAAAAGAAATTTAGGAAAATCCCGGGATGTTTATTATTATTATTATTACAACGTTATACAATTATACAGATCGTTAAATCAATCGTTTGAAACGTATCTCGATAAAAATGAAAGATCGAAGAAAACCAAGAGTGTAAGAAGTAAATTATACGTTATAACTAATCTCAATTTCACAATAAATTATCTTTGCAATGATTATGTGTCTTTGTTTATTCATTAACTTCAATTAGGCCAAATTGACTTTAATACCGATCAAACTTTATCTATTTTATTCTCTTAAATGTACGTAAACGTCTGTAATGTTTACTGTATACATACAAAGACAATACGAATATACATAAAATTATTTTCGATCGATACATTTTTTCACCAAACAGTTTCTCATCGTTCGATGTTTATATTTCGTTCAAATTAATTAATTGCAGATTCGACGGAAACAGATATATCATTTCGTTTTTGCCGCAACCTCCAAACATCGATATTTCCACCTGAACACGTACGTAAGGTAATCTCTCGGCATGTTTAAGGTAGAAAGAATGGTCATCGTTTAGCAAGACTTACAGGCGGCATTCCACGATACATTGCAGCGTAGATCCTCAGGCGACGAGTCCCACGCCATGGAACATTCACGTCGCGATCACGTTCGAGCATTTCACCCGACGTACGTTATCCGACCGTGAATGTCGTTTGCACGATCGCACGTTCTAACACGCACTGCCGCGTCTTTTCTCGCGGCACGAGCCGATCAGCTGAGCCAAGCCACTGGAAAATCATACTCCTCGCGAATACCGACAACTTTATGCCACTACGCCCTTCTATAGTAATATATAACACGTGGCTAATTTTCCCGCGATATAGCTCCTGGCCGATCCTTTTACCGAAATCGACATAAATCTGAATGGCTTCGATGTTGATCATATACTGGCAGGAATTCGTCTGAATGTTTGTAAATCGCAGATTAACACGTTCACTGTTGATGGAATTTTCATTGCCCACCACACGATATATGCTGATGTGTGCTATACATATTCACAGGTATGTAGACGTTTACAGACGTATTTTACACTAATTAACACGAAAACTTTTTTCAAATTTCGTGATTTTTAACTCGTCCGCGAAGTTAAACATTTTGAACAACTTATACCATTTATTTCTTGAATGAAAAAAGATCGACGTAATACACGAATCGTAAAAGTACACGGAGTTTTGAATTTGACAATGAGATGTAAATACGCGATGAAGAAGATGTAAATTAATACAACGATTCAATACGTCTGTGACAATGAATATGTTTTATCAATGTGTCTGTACCGCAGTGTTTTATTGTGCTTTTGTCCACTAGATTACCATGCTTGCAATACTAATTTATACATAGCGAAAAGGTTATAGTGGTAGAAGAATCAACTGATTCTATAACATACATAATCACGGTATAAAGTATCAAAAATAAGTAATAACAGCATAATTCAACGATGGATATAATAATATAACAATAGCTTTGTTATATTGAAATTATATTGAGATATATTATATATGAAAAATAATACGACTGCTAGAAATAAATACCAAGACAATTATTTTTTTAACGAGAATACTAGAACGTTTTAATGAATTTTACAAACGTTCGTTTGTTCGCTGTTATAGTCATTATCGACTCCAAGTGTGTACATGTGAGTATTATATACTAGCAATCGATTCTGGTGTTATTAGAGACAGCGACGTGTAAAGTTCTCAAGATCGGTAAAATTGACGGTAAATCATGGAATATAAGAATTCTAGTACTACTTCACGGAATCGCGAGATTATAGAGAATCAACAAATCATCGAGAGAGATTCTTGTATGTAAATATCGTAGAACCAATGTCACGAGTTTAAAGTTGTACGATGATCGGCGGCGCTCAGTTTAAATCAGCGGGTTTAATTTTAGGCGGTGTAACCGTAAAAACCGGAAACACATCCTTGAACGATCGCGCTTTATCAGCCAGTTGTTGCAATCCATTCAATCAAGCTTTAAAATTAAACTTCATTTGTCTTTCAACGCACGACGTTCGAAATATGCATTATACATTGTCCTTTCGGCATTAAAACGATCGTTAATGAAAATTCGTTTCCCGACTCTGTGTGTATACTGATAAGCAAACTGGCCATTTTTATGTATTTATAGGAGATTTCAAGGTAGAAAAATACTCAGAATGCATATAATATTAAAAGATATATAAAATATGCAAAATAAAGTACTCGCTATAATATTTATTAAAGAAAATATGATTAGGTTCCGTCTCTTACGTAAATATCCGGACAGTCTATCATGGTAAGCAAAAAGGACAAAGGAAATTTTGTAAAGTATCATGATATCCATTGTGATGTCTCTTCAGGAATAATAAGACAGTACCGGTGTAGAAGTTTGCATTAAATGTTCGTGTGTTTTGTTAAAAGTCTATTGCTACGTATGTCATTAAGTAATGAGGAGAACGTTGAATAATCTTTATTAAGCGAGCGCCATCCCACAAGACATTGAATATTATTAACTCATAGTATGATCGAAGTTATAAACATAATCATTTGTATTATTGCAGTAAATTGCTGTTTTCGATGACCGATAATGCAAATTTCTTTCAATACCACTTTTGAGGAGATTGAGCTGAGGATAATTTTCCGCATAAAACCATATAAACATTCTGCAATTTATCGCAATTAAAATAAGGAAAATTGCTTTCCAATCGTACTAAAGATTCATCATTCATGATCGATGCGTATCCAGCATAGAATTGCACAGACACGAGTCTATCGCCACGAGAAACGAAACGAAACGTACAACGTATATTGCTCGATGAACAGCTATTTTTACGAATCTCAAGTAGAGTTTCGACTTCGGTGTAATGGTCGGTGGATGAAGTGCATCCAAAATCGCCAGTCAAAATCGGCGTTATATATGTATATAATCGTAGTGGCCGAGTCGTAAATGAGTAAGGCAGTAAGGAACCGCGCGAGCCGCTACTTCCTCCGGGGATTGATTCACACTCGCCTTCGGCTCGTCTGGCCGTGCCTGTCTGCTATTATTTTTAGCGCGTGATCACGAAGCCGCGCGAAGAGAAGACCAGGGAAAGCGGCTACGGATCCGTCGCGATGCCGACCGCGTGCGTTAGCTCATCTCGCGGGCTTGGCTCGCATAATTGTCGGCCATTTCTGTCACCAAAGGCCGATCAGCGTGTTCGACCGATCGCGATCTAGCTACCGCACCCACTGCAAATGCTCATCCACCTGGTATGCTCGCGAAATCATCAGCGAATCGACATCGCTCCATTTTGCGCAAGTGTGCCTTCACTTGCGATCTAGAAAATGCACAAGCTCCAGAGAGAGACACGATTGTTATGCAGATTACAAGTTTCAGATACTTATTGCGTATTGTTTCATGGTTTATAGGCTAATTGAGAATTTTGCAATACGTTAGATCGTGGATTGATACATTCGCTGCTACTGAGACGTAGAGAACACAGAAAAGGGACACAAATAGGTACATTTTTGTTGATTTTCGAATTTTAGTGTTATCTGACGATACTAAATGCCGTTTTGTGGCATTTTCATCTAATCTAGAATCATTGTTTTGACATAAAATAGATAGAAGTCGGAAGAATCTGTTAGGTCCAAGTGTTTAATAAAGTTTCGCAGGAGCCAAAGACGTAAAGTAAAGCAAACAGCTCTTTTTTATTATTAACGGCTATCTATTATGCTGTTTCTCTTGTTTGAGGAAGAAACATTTGTGCATGGAATATCGTTCTTTTCGAAACGTTATAAAAAGCAATGAATAATTACTTATGTAAGTGTTTTCTATATAACGGAAAGTTTAATGTGGTCTAGAAACCACGAAAGCACAATGACACACGTGGAAACTCCTACCAGCCATTCTCGAATATCTAAAATCGCTCTTCGGTCGATTGCTACGAACGATTTTATTCTCGGTGAGTATGTTAGAAGTACAATGGGCTACGAGGATTTTCCAATTATGTCACAGTGAAGTTGCATTTTCTCTAGAAGAAAAATAACGACAGCTAATTTTACTGGAGATATCGATCTCGTAAAATTAATTTTATCGATTGCTTTTATCTATATCCGCGTATCGAAGGTTATACGGCCTTTAAAGTATTCAGAGGAGAAATACAGAGAATTTGGACAGTCATTGGTCAGATATATTTATTACGTTATTAATTAATTTATCGTTCTAATTAGAAACACATACTTGCAGAATAACTTCTCTATGATAAAAATTACGCATGACGAAAGTCATAGATGTGATTATCCACGTGTTTAATAAGTACAATTGACCTATTGTACTTTATAAGTGCCGATGAAAATAAAATTCATTTCCGTCTAGGCAATATCCTTATTTTCGGAAGATTTTTCCAAGAAAGGGATTTTAAGGCTACGTCTTATAAGTCTGATCACACGTCCGCTTCCGGACAGTAACGTTTCTTTCCTCACAGAAATTACGTTATTTACGTCACTACGAGGGACTTCCTCGACCTAAGAATAGCAGACTTTTTTAGCTGATGCACAATGTTATCATGACGCATTCTGGTGAGAAGAACAAATCTTTTAAAGTTACACACGAAGAGAATGATAGCTACATAAATGACTAAGCATAAAGATTTGGTATTGAAAAGTTAGAGCAGAGAATTTATATAACGCTATTTTACGATATCAATTAAATCAAAATTAGAATTACTAACCACATGTGATTTATATGAATTTTAATATAATTTTCAAGTTTCTTCTATACGAAGTACGTTGCAGGCATACAGTATGGAAGTAACGATAGTAGATGTATATAACAAATTTATACATATAAAAGATGCATAAAATTTCGTAAGAAAATCCAACTTCTATAGAAATTCATAGTATTATAAATAGTACGGCGTTGACTTATGTATGAGTTCTACATCTTTGAAATCGTGGATTGGCGAACGTGAAAGAAAAGAATGATTATTAATCTTGATCACAAGAGTACGTATTCCCAACTACTGCAATTAAAATGCAGGTAAACATCATGGAATTTAACTTATATACTGAATTTGTAATTAGCTCGTTTACACGTTTATTCCTCTACTTCCTCTAACTGTAAATGAAAGAAATATATCGCCTTTGCAACATCTTGCCTATAAATGGCTTATGTTCTGAGTATAGATACGTTTCATCCAATACTTCAAAGTGTTATAGTCTGTACGTTTTTCTTTTTACAAAATCTCATGACTCTCTTTTTATGAAACTGTTTCTAATTTTATGAAACGAATGATTCTTTAAAACTAAACAGAATTTATTTACAATTATATAGTCACGAGTTTTCTTCTGTTAATCATAAACTAGTTTTTCCACTATTTATTCATATATTTCATTTCTTATTCACAAGCACTCTTACAAGGTAAATGCGTAAATAAATTTTTCATTGAAGGTTTCATTAAACAATGAAATTGTTAGAACTATAAATATTTGATATGAGAAATACTAAATCTGGCCAAAACACACGAACATATTTATGCAGATGCTGCTACTGCACGATTTGAAATATGATTATATGTACGTATCTATTTCATTCTCGTTATAAAATTTTGACCAGACTAATTTATGTACAGTGCATATTTAAATATACGTTAGACAGTAGTTGTTCTAGCGTTAACTGTCTTGAAAGACTCAGTTTAGTCTTAAGTTATGTGGACCTTATACATCTTCACACAATTTATGACAGCTTAAATGAATCGTTTACGTTGTACCCTTCTAAGAAAGTTAAAAGAGAGTTGTAAACGGCGAAGCATATTAATTTTACTGTCTTTACTAAGCACGCGCAAATGTTGTTATGTTTGAAAGAAGAATTATCACTTGGAAATTGCAAATCCCTCATATGTAGCACACAGATTGCACAATGCTCAAGTGTAACGCTATCGATTTTACGAGTTTCGCGTAGGTGAAAAATTTTACTACCATGACGAAGTCCGCCTACTGGAATTGCGATGTAACGTCATGGAAGCTACGTCACTGCGAATCTCTCTGATTTCCATGAATGAACGGACATATTACGTACTATCCCTTCTTAAAGAATATGCCGTTATTTGGTGAAGGCATCCAAAGTTAGTCACGTAATTCGGATATTTTCCAGTAGCTCAGGAAACCATGAGTAGCTATGACTCTCCACTCCTTGGTGATTCAGTTTTTGTATCTTGACAAGTCGAATTAAGAGAGCAAAAATGCGTAGAACGTAGATCATATGCAAAATTATACAAAATATTCAAAATAGAGTACTCATTACGATATTTAATGGGGCGAAACAAACTTTCATTTGAAATCCCACTCTTTTAATTAACTCTAGAGGAACATGAATTTTTATACAGCTTTACAGTCTAGTTATTATGTATTGTATTACATATGACTTACCTTTCTTTTAAATCGAAAGCTCCTTGAGTTGGCTCTGTAACAAAAAAAAAAAAAAAATATAGAAATTAAATTAGTTTCTTTGGGCATTCTAAAATTATCAAGTGTCTATAACAAATAATAATATTTGTGATAAAATACATTCAAATACACGAGAAACGAGTTTAAGGACGCGACGATAAAGTATAAAAGATAGTAAAATGTAATATCAAGAAATCGAAGTACATTAGTATCTTCATCTATTTTATGTCTGCTTGAAACGTTGTACGATACATAATAAGATATTTTTAAGCTTTATGTAATATTCGTCATGCACTAAGGAGCATTTTATCCTGGAATATCCCTATATTTATCTTGCGGCTTTTAGTTACTCTACGCGTCAGGCTTACCGCTGTGGTAATAAATGGTCAGCGAGAAAAAGAGTAGTCATCCTTCGAGTATGCAGATATTGTTCCTTAATCACAGGTTTTGAATCATGTTCTCTTAGATGTTGAACTCGTTGATCAAGATACGCGAAGTTAAGTCGTCCCTTTTCTTCTACCTTTCAAAAATTGTTCTTGTTGTTTTCGTCATTTTTTGTTCATTAATTCTGTTTTATGCACTTATAAAGAGCGTCGATGACAACAAAATTATATATCACTTTAATAAAAGTAGAATATTTTTTAAATATCAGGTTGGTACATAAAAAACGTTCTTTCTTTGAATCTAACGTCTCGGTATATCCACATTTGTATATATTATATAAATATATTTATTTAATTAAATATATGTATCTTTATTTATATTTGTTTATTTAGGCTCCCAACACTGACCCACTAACAATTGATCAAATATATCGTACTTTAAAAAAACCAGCAAAGTTTCATTTGAAAAAGATCGTGTACACCATAGGTATGCACCAATCTGATAGTTTATGTCGTTGTGTCTCATTTTGCACGGCGCTCCTGAAAGAAATACCATGAAATCGAGGGGCTGAGGTGTTGAGATAAGATTATAAAAGATTCCCAGTGCAGACAACACGGCACCTGTTGCGCTCGTTTCCCCGTAATCACCCTGTATTTCAGTAGAGTGTGCACCGCCTGGGACAGCCGTGCGAATGGCATTTGTAAATCATGTATCGTTTGCATTTTCTTGACACTGCATACTGAGAAAAGCCAGTCTTCTCGGAGCTTTTGTTTTGGTATTCAACTGCATATTTTATTATGTTCTCATACTACATTATCATAACAATATATAATGCTTATAATTCTATACATACTTGCGTTCATTGGAATACCGACGTGTGAAGAAGTGACTGTTTCTTTTTATCATAATTATGTATTTCTTGGCCACGGGTGTATATTTAGATACACAGGTATAATTATAATCGACACGGGAAAGAAAGTAGTATCTTTATAATTAAAGCTATGGTTTTTTTAACGCATAAAGTGGAAGCCTATAATTTTGAGGAAAAAGAGGATAGATATCTGCAAAAGTTAGTTTCTCATTTTTGCGAAATTGTTAATATAGCTTCGTATAAACTATATGTTAATAATACCAGACATTTTGTTCCTGTCTTATTCCACTTGTTGTGCACAAACCGGTATACAAACCGACAGTCATGTCGAATGGTATATTTTATTACGATATATTACTGCTAATAAGTTCCTTATTATTGAAAATCAATCAAACTGCATTTATACTTATGAGCGAAGTTACAAGACATTATAATTACGCGTGATAGATATAAGTGGACGTCATAATTATGAAACAAAGTTCAAGCTCACTAATCACGTAATCATAAACAAAACTATCTTATCCTATGCTTCGAAGATTTTGTTAGAGACATATATGTATATATAATGTATAAAAAATAATATATGTGTATATAATAATATATTATTAAAGCTTCTATTTAAAACTAATAGTTAATTGATCTAATGTTCGTTAATAATAATTTTATCGTTAAAATAACGATGGATTATTACCATGAATAACGATATACCTGAAATAAAGTGTCGAATGGAACTTCATCGATCGAGTAGGAAAAGAACGCGAAGGCTTATGTGCGCAAGCAAAAGAGCGCAAAAATATCCGTCGGGTGGCAAAGATAGCGAGGAGTCGCGATCACGTGCAGCATAAGCTCCCGAACGCTCTCACGATGGCGCGTGGTTTGAGAGGCCGGTGCACACAAGCTGGCTTACACTTGTCGGTCTCGGAGCGTCTGTATGTGCACATCATTTCCTCCGGGTGATTCATCGCGTACGCTAGCTGCGCCCTTCAGGGTCGTAATGGCGGATCCTCACTCGAGGTCGAAAGATCGCACGATATCGTGTTACCCTCTCACAGGGTGCACCTGTGCACGAAACCACCTCGGTGGCATCGTGCCACACATTCTCCTTCAGATCACCCCACGTTTCTTCCTCTTTTCCTCTCTTCCATTCTTTCTCTTGCCTTTCCTCCACCGCTTTCCGTTCTCTCTTTCCCTCCATCCATTCGGACAGCCGTTTGCTTCCGATAAGATTGCCAACAGGCCCTACGCGATTGCGCTACCGTCAACAACACGTGCCCGGACATCGTGCGTTCATTCATAACCACGTTCATTCAACGCGACTACATAGTCGTATCGATTGAATCAATGATATAATACAGGAAGTTCATCAGCTTTCGAATCAACTTTAAAATCGTGTTCACAGGAATTTAACTATCCTTCGTGCGTATCTTCGACGACGAGCATAACAAACTGCACGTAACGCTAACTTGTTTGTTCGTAAAATTGAGAGAATATCGGGAAATCGTTGAGATAAATACGTTTTTAATAAGACGTTCGTGTTCTACGGCTTTTTATCCGTGTCAGTTTATTTAGAAAATTGTTGCTTGTCTTGATGCTCGTATTATTTACCTTGGTTTGACGGGCATGTATGAATCAAAACAACGATGCCATATGCTTTGCTGGTGTGTCGAACACGCGTGCAACAAATATAATTAACGAACGGTTCAAAATAAAGTGCACAAATTATTATTAACAATAAACGATCTAGCATCTGTGACAATTTTTTTAGTTAGCACAATTTCGCGAGTTGTCTGTTGTTTGTTGGAAATGCGTTGAAACGTAACAGGAAACCATTAAAAGAGAAAAGCTATTATGGTATCGGTTTGTCATAATATTCTTCCTCAATGAATATCACCTTACGTCGCTCTTTGCAGTTACTCTGATAGTGAGCAGATTCTACGCAACTGCGTGCCATTGATACTTTGTTCCTCAGTCACGCATTATTCATTCTTAATTTCTCTCTCGTATCCACTTCTGTATTCCTTTCTAATTGTTTACTTTCAGTCCTTTTTCTGTGTCTTCCTAGTCTCCAAAGAAATTTATGCAAATATTTTAAATATTCGAGCTTCCAGCTTTTATTTATCAACTTGTACAACCGCAGTATTGCGGTTGCCTATATAAGTGTTGAGAAAGCGTGACCGAGATTATAATCCTTGGAATTTCCGGTGGAAGTAAAGAGTTTGGCATTTCACTAGGTATACAGGTAGCAACTAAATTTTTTCGGGGTAGGTTCATGAAGGAGAGACGTAGTAAACGGGTTTGTACGTCCTGGAGTTGAATCATCGCGGATCAATTCCAGGAATGTTCCATTCATCTCGGAGCAATGTCTCGGACGCGGAAACCGAAGGTCTTGCGGAATCGACGAACCTACTCGCGGAAGAAACGCTTTTCTGGCCTCATTCTCATCGAGAGCAGGCTGAATTCCACAAACAGTTGCGGTTTCGAGGTCGTATCTTTTTCAATAAGAGCCTGCTAAATTTTAGGAATACGTTATGCGACTTCTACTTAGACCAGAAAGTCATAGGCGAATATGGAAATTAGTATAAAAAAAAAACGCGTATCGAGTCATTTCTAACGTGCGACAATTTAAACGTTCTCCTTATACTGGATAAATCTCTACACTACCTTCGATTCTGAACGCAACCCATTATGTACTTTTGCATTTTGTAGTGGAATGCACGTGAAATGTTTTTTTAAGCAAAACTTCAAACACACGAAGTTTTTCAAAAGATTGTATATTTAATTAAAATAATTTTCATGTCATTGTCATTCTTATCTTGTCGTTAGATCTTTATGCAAATGCATATTTGTGTAAATACAGTTAAGGAAATGGGTTTTAAATAGAGATTTATTCCACGAAATGTAATGCAAATATTATAATAAGTACTATGTATATTCTAAATACCTTGTATATTTTTGTACAATATGTGTGTTCCATATTTTTCATAAGTGCATAAATATGGGCAGTCTAATTTAATATTTCATCCATCTATAAATATTAATTCTATTTAATTATAAATATACTTATAGAAATGATCGATGCATAAATTAAGAAACTATTTGCAAAGATAGTAATCCATAAGAGCGAAGTCGAAGGTATAGAGCATTTAATAGAATCTCATATTTCACAATATAATCTGTTTATTTCTTCGAAACAGCAAAATAAGCAGTTACCTTTAATTGCCATAACTTCTGCATATCATATAACTCATGCAGAATTCATTTGTCTATTCTCTTTACCTTTCCTGTTCGCACCACTCGACGTGTAATTGTAAAAAGTAAAAGTCTACTTTTATTTGAAATATTAGTCCTCTCATTATGTAGATTATTTTCAATAATATCTCACATTTTCTATTTTAAAATATTATGGACTACATTCTCTGGTCTACCTCTTGGTTCATTTTCTACAGAATTAGTCTTACAAAATTTCTTCAAACTGTTTCAACATTTGCATAAGCTTCTTCAAATATTACATACAATATACATTTTTTTACATTTTACATTAGCTAAATTTCCTCGTAAAAATAGTTAGGGAATGTCCCGGTGATTCACGGCGACACATGTACAATGAAATTGGCTACTGATCTAATACCACTTTCGATCATTTGTTCGATTTTAAATATACCAAATATTTAAATACTTATTTAAAGTTTGAAATATTAGAGATTATTCAGAATCATCGTTTCATACGTTCATTTATCTTTAACACGAATTACGAATTAAATTACAAATTGCATCATTAAATTATTAGACAATAGATAAAGAGAAAATACACTGTTACCATTTGCAATGTTACCATTTACTTAATTTTAATAAAGATATTAGAATTTTATTATACATAAATATACTACCTGTTACAATTTCTCTTTCAGATTATATATCAACTTGCTTTACGAAGCACGATTACGAGGCATCTTCTAATGGTTTCGTCAAAGAATATCCGCTTACGTGCGCTTAACGTGCGAAAAATACACTCAATAAATGTTTGCCAGTAACGTCTCTAAACATTTGCCCGTACTTCAGAGAAACAAGTTGATTATTTGATTAGATGAAAATTTATTATTTTTAGACGATCCGAAAATCGAAATGGAACATTTCGCAATTTATACACCGGATCTTGGTGGTATGCTCTGAATCATTGTAAGTGAATTCTGCGGTTGTCCGGAATGTCCACGTGTTGGGCCTACGTTCGGTACACGTTTAGTCATGATCGGCTCTCGTTTTGGGCTATTGCGCAAGATCAGGTCCCGTTACAAACATTTCGTGTTCTGAACAGTTCTGTTCCGGTGTAACCGCCTGACGCCAATTTCTTTCATTTTGTGTAACTCACCGATTGACCAAGATATGTGTACACGAATAAAATATAATTTAATACAATTTATATTCTCTTCGCATGGTCCAAATCATTGTTGCGTGTATTACTAACTTTTAACGATTAACTTTGAAACAATTGCATCGAAAGCATTAACGTTTATGGTACGATCATAATTTCATTGTCTCTACGTACAAAGGTGTTAAACGAGTATTTGTGTTATTCGCGTGTTTGGAATTTATTATTGAAACTTTGAAATTTATTGAAAACGTAGTCGGAAATTTAAGTGGAGAGGAGAGTTGTTCGATATTTTGTGTATAAAGAATATAACAAAATGTATGGGATAGATGGATACTACAAGAAGTCTACTTAAAATTTGAATCCCCACTGTAAAATCAAGAGAAACGATTAATATATAATAATAATACGAATGTCGAAATTGATCAAAATGATGATCAAGAGACGTGTCAGTCTTATATAGACACGAAGAGAATTAACTTCGTTGTATGGACGTTGATATATTGTTGATAAAATTACTATTATAATATTAATCTTTTATAATAAAATTTTTTGAATCAGATGATCATTTTTAAAGGTTTTCATAATGCCCTAATACCAACGAATTGGACTGCGTCTATTTGCATTTCACTCGTATAGCTTTCTTTCTATTCGACGACATAATTTCCATACCAAGGTGAAAGAGAAGGAAGAAATCGTGCAGTACACATTTATACACATTTATTTCTCGACCATTGTAAAAAGTACACTTAAAGTTTAGATCGGCTTACTCGTCTCATAGGTCGACAGCGGAAAAACGGTGCTTCGTTCGAGTCATTCGCTTCCGAAGAAACTCACCTTCGATTCTCGATCGAGGTTACATCTCGTCGTTAAAGCGTTACAACATACTCGATATGAAGTTGCAATAATTTCTGGGTGACCAGTCACTCAGCCGAAGGTGACATGGAAAAAATACAAGGATCTTCCCCGTTTGTCGTTGTCTACGACGCGACCGTAAGAATATTTAACGACATTCGCAACGATATTTTCCTGTCTCGAAAATGTATTTACCGTCGTGAATGACTGATCCACGATCGTAACCACGATTCTCACACTTGACGACGACCACGACGTCCCGTGTCAACGAGAATTATCGCCGTTCTAACATCCTGAGTCTCGTACCGGACCGTTTCGGTCAGTGACGCGTGACGATCCTGACTTCAATATTACTGGTTCGCGTGGCGAATTAGCATACCCGTATCATTTTTTTCGTCCGACCATAAACTTTGTCGCGAACGTGAGTCCAGTCATGTTATGCCCGAAGAGAGCTGCTTGCAATATGTATATCTCACGAGAAACGAGCTTCGCGTTCTTCGAAATTAGTTTTTTGTAGAAAAAAAAAAACAAAAAAAAAAAAAAAAGTAGAGGAACAGCGGACCGAAAACGTTATGTTAAAAGGACTGCCTAATGTTCTTAAATGTTTGGGTGCTTATGCTTGGAATACTACCGAAAGAGGAACACAAAGATGTTAACGTTTATAGTAACAGCAGACTTGTTGTGTTAATAAAATGTTATTTTTGAAATTTTGGATATTTAGTTTTTCGTGTCCACGTGTATATTATTATTTGAAATGTATAATTATAAATAAATGTAGAAGTGTGATATAAGCGTATGTGTAATTATAAGGTAACATTGGTTGCACATATCGGGAAGTTTATGCAAATACATATCAGTTTTATCAGAAGATAAAGTAAATTTGAATTGTACAACTTGTAATTTAATACCATCATTTCACTAGTGAGTGTTATCCGCAAGCTCACGATATCCACATTATCAAATTTTCTGGTTAGTTCAACAGAGCCCCAATTGTAAATGTAATATAATTATTAAAAAAAAAGTAGTATCATTTAGCATGTCATTGGTAAATGGAATATTATTACATTAAAAATATGTATATATATACACTCTTATCTATGTACATATTTCAAATAAATAGCATAGATACAATTTACTGTTGAAAATTTATTTAACTATGTACACACATGTATAGCATATTAAGAATTAAGACTTTTCATATGACAAGTTACAAGAACCTGGCAAAAAGTTTATATATTATCCTTTACAAGGAAATTACCATAATTACACCTGTTATGCTGATTGTAGCTAATCGTTAAATCCATTCCATAATGCATATAATATTTGACGCAGAACACAAGTTAAAAATTAACATTCTATTGTGTAACAAAGGGTTTTTATCGATGCTAATATATAAACATGTTTATGCAAGTGTAACTTCTATAAATTGACCCGTGTGATGGCTGGCGATTAAACGAGTGTGAAAACGGCTCGTACGTGCGTCGAGTTCCCGCGGATAATAGCTTCACGGTCCGAAGAAGACCATAGGTAAACCCCAACGCGATTGCTGAGTCATTATGCGACTCCGAGAAACCAACTACAGAGTTTCTCAGTAACCAGATCATCTTCCTCTTAAACTGAACGTACCGCATATGATTATCCATTGAATGAAGCGATTACGGTCTATAAACGACATTATATTATGTAGATAAGGCAGCGGAATGGGCAGCTGCTTGTTTTAGTTGATAAAAGTCTTGCGGTCAGTTAAACAGTAGTTTAATGTGCTGCATGAAGGAAAAATGTACATGACAGAGAATGATACATAGCGGAATTATAATAAATCGTTTATCGTCAATCATAATAAGATTAGTTTTTCTCATCCATTTCATACTTTTATATATTCGTACAAGAAATCACATAAAGACAAGAAGATGCAATCTTCTCAGTTTTCTAACTCAGAATTCGAAATCTTTCTTAGATTGTGAATAGAGTTTGCCAAACTCCTTTGCACAACCGAACTAATATTATTAGTAAACTGCGGCTTTTTATGAATTTATGGGAACTTTAAAAATTCGAAAAATAGTCAGAGAGCTGATAACATGCAGAAACACATCAAACATCCAAACTATGATACCTTTTACAATATTTGATAGATAGAAAACAATCTTCTACCTAAGTTCCGATTTTTTAATCAAATATAAATATTCATAAAAATATGAATTTGCATATATGTCCGCAGCCTAGTTATTAGCGGGGTTTGACAAGTCACTGACTAGAAGTTATTATTATTAATACATTTTCTTATATGCAACAGTGAAAAAAAGTACAAGTGAATTTTTCAAATTATACAAACCAATTGTTTGCCCTACTCCACTTTAAATTATAAAATCACGAGGGGCTATTTGTGGTCATAGAAATCTACGATCGTTATTTGTTAATTCACTTAATATTATTAGTTAACAAATTAGCCAAGGTTATAAAAATCACTGTGCTTAGAAGCATAAGATAATCAGTTTGATTCCACGTTGGCAATAACGTTACTTCGGAGAGCAAAAGTTTGGCGTTACACGATCGATCTACGACACTCTCACTATACGATCGACCTACTTTGGAATACCGGGTTTGGTTCCTCGTTTGTTCTTACGCACGTCTGTGCAGGTTTTGACCTGTTTCCCTGTGCACCTTCGTTCATCAGGTGAATGCTTATTATATTCACCTAAAACGATTTTCTTTTTACTTCCACTTGTTTGTCGTTCATCACTCTCTCTCTCTTTCTTTTTATAGGATTCGGTTCAGATTGTATTCTCAATGGAGAAACGAATGCTTTATACGCTAAATCGAAGGCTTAATAGAAAATCTGTCTATCAAAACATTTGTCTGTATTGCATCAGATGTCTCGCTTACGTTAACCTAAATTCTTCAGCTCTTTCTTTCATTTTAAGTAGTATGTAGCTTTCGAAATGGCTATTTTTACTTGCAGTTACACTTGCATGCAGTTCACTATTTTTTATCCAAATATATCGATGATACAGTAATTAAATTGCGGATGTTTATACGCTTATAGAAAATTTAATATCTTCAGGACTGAATCCTCTCTTTTTTTTATTTTTATTTTTTTTTTTTTTGATTGTGGCAAAAATTTATTTCTCTAAAATTTTATCGTATCATTTATTCCTATTTATCATTATATATTTTGTATTTTTTATTCCTAGTTATGTATCGAAGAGTTCTAATAGATAACTTATGATAACACATTAAGTGTTTGTTTACATGCAATACTATCGGCGGATTACAAGTTTAGAAGTAGAATTACCGAAGACAAATAACATACGCATGCAGATATTTTAAGTTTATGCTAGGCAAATAATCGTTCGTCTGGCGACGGATATTCTGTAAACGCTACAACTCACTTCAACCATTCAAGCGAACATGACATTTAATGGTTTTAAAGGCAACAATAATGTACGATCATTAAGATTCTTACTTCGAAAATAATTTAAATTTTTATACATTTTAACCATAAACAATAAATCTAAGTTCTTTTACAACTTCCCAGCATCTGCTCTCATTTTTACTTCAACCAAGGACATTTGTAACTACCTATTTCATAATAGAACTAGAAATTATTTAAGAAATTATTTTGAGAAGTTATCTATTCAAATAAAAATAATAAAACGTGCCTTTATCTGATAATCGTATAATAAAAGAATTCGAAGAAAAATCATTTCTCCTTATACGAAAAAATTAAAAGAAACCAGGTAACGTACAATTAATTACTTTTCAATTAATTTGAAGAAACGAATAAATGTTGAAACCACTTGTTTTATATATATATACAAAGGATTTACACGAATGGATTTTACATGAATCACAACAATAATCGAAAAGTAAATTTATCAATCTTGTTTCGAACGATGACAATATCTTTCGAATATGCCACACATCTCGAGTGTACATTTCCTCTATCACAAATGCATAATTTTCCGGTATGCTATGCAATGTCGTACAAAGTACAAGTGCAGTAAGAATCTTCTAGGGTGCTCAAGTGTAAGTAAATGTTCGCCACGGTAAATCCCCAGTTTTCCCACACAGACACGTTCCTATGTGCGCGCATACGCACGAGAGTTGAATAATATGTTGGATAAATTATTACGTTAACGGCGTCCGTGATCTGACGCACGTTATCTCACAATACTGACCTCTTTTTTTTTTTCATTTGACTAAGAGGAACAGATACGTCCTACACCAGACAGAACGCTTATCATCGATTTCTTTTCGTGAATTTAAAAACGTATCGAACAAGTGTCCGATACATGTGTACGTTTTATCTATAGCAATTACACGAATTAAATCGCCATTACATTGACGATAAGTCAATTGATTCATTGACCTTCCTTGTCGATGTGGTCATAAAAAATGTTCCGCATTTTTTGATTAGTTACTTATATTTTTATATCAGCCTATTTGAAAGCGTTTTTGCAGTTTGTGATCGAAATTAAGTTGTTGAAATAAGAAATAGGTATTCCTATCTATTTTCCAACACTACCAACGCTTTATTAGCGCTTTGATACTCACAAAAAAAGTGACAACAAGTACGAATGTAAGCACTGCAATTTGTACTAACATTCTAACACAGAATTAGAGTATTTAGAGTATATAGAGTATTTTGCCTAATAGTAGAATCAATAATAATAATAGAAATGTCTGATGTCAATTAAAATAAAACTTTATATTGTGCTTCCAATATCAAATATTTCAATCTTCAATCAAGTCATAATTAAATTGAAATCATTATTTCCAAAGACGAATTTGTATTTTATATAAATAACAACTTTGCATCTTTTTTTATTCGAGCACTAAACTCTTTAAAAAGCTGTTAAAGGCATATATACTTTCATAATGATTCTCTACTTTACCCGTATGTGTTATACAGAACATTGTTCTCAGAAATTGTCTTGTATTACCTAACATTCAAAAAAGAAAAAGAAAGGTTAATTAAAAATGAACAGATTGATAACGACATCTCCAATTAATTACTGTCTCATTTACAGTGTTAGAGGGACGTTCGATTTTCGCAGTATTCCGTTTACGCGGAAGTAGCGCGCGCGTTTCTAGACAAGCTCGTCGAGAAACAAACTAAATCAGTGCTCGATACGAGAAACGTTCCGCGGCGATATTCCTGCAACGTGAAGGAAGAGAAGACGACGAGCGCGGCGCGCAACGCCATGACGTGTATGAATCAGTCGCAAGCAAGTGTAACGACCGAGTGACGTCAAGAAGGTTGCACAACGAAGCGCGCCGGTAATTCCAACCGTTAGTTCGGTCGATCGATTTCTAGATCCTCCTATGAACGCTTGGGAGATGGAACACAAATCACGCTCAGATTTAGTATTCAGAATTTGTTCCTTTGACCGTTCGAACGACACAGTAATCATCACGG
Source organism: Bombus pyrosoma (assembly GCF_014825855.1). NCBI lineage: Eukaryota > Metazoa > Arthropoda > Insecta > Hymenoptera > Apidae > Bombus > Bombus pyrosoma. Next base: position 8,575,469 of record NC_057770.1, on the reverse strand, counting down.
AACACTAAGTCGCTTCATTTTGTTATTTTAAAATTAGCCACTTATTTCTGATGATTTGAAGTACAACATTTTAATAAATATGACGACGCATTTGATGGTGAACTATGTCTTACATGCAGAATAGAAGATTTCGTGGTTTTAAATTTTGATTTAGACGATACGTTCGTTTTAAAAAGATCGAAGTATCGTTCAATTACCGGAGATCTTTTCTAACTGAACGAATATTACTCTTATTGCTGATCTTTCGGATCGAAGGTATTCCTTGCAATACTTTTCATATCATTTTGTACGTACGCGTCTTTGCATTAATCAATGACGTTAAAAGTAGATATATTTGAGCAACACATAAAATTGTCGGAATAAGTATAAAAGTTCGATATACAATTTATCGTGGAATATCTGTGATGTCAATTAAGTTCATGCGTACTCGATTAATCTTCAATGACGTTTTTCTCAGAAATCTGGTTCCGTTTGAAGGAAATTTCTTTCATAGTTCTGACTTAATTCATATTATAAAATTACGTGATTTGAGATACTAATTACTGATTTTTCTCGTCTATCATACTATTATATATATTCTTTAAGATGTTGTAATAATTTCATAATAGATAATCAGATTGAAAGTGAATTCTTACACATTATGAAACAACGTAAAAGGAAAAATGAGACGTTTCCGGGAATGCTCTCTGTTTCTGGTAGAACTTCAAATAATTCTGACAAAAGTTGGGATTTGTTAGCGGAAAATCATATGTACGACGTTAATAGATTTTTCAAATTCTTGACACAATCCGAGGAAAAATGGCATAGCAAGATGTAAGAGCAATCGTTGTGACGTCACTAAGAGCAGTGCCACTTGCGAGACATGGCCTGAAAGAATCACTGCAACACACCTTTCAGCGTGAAAGTGGAGACAGTTGCGAGTGAGTGAAAGTGCAACGTAATAAGGCCAATATGAATCATTGGTTTCCAAATTCACATACCGAGCGATCTTTTCTCTTCGACATGAGAAATAAATCGATCGATTGCATCTTGAATACGTGCAAATTTGTGTTCGAAAAATAATATACCTACATACGTATCTTCTATAATATGTATCTTTTCAAAGGTAAAAGAAAATAATGACTACAGAAATGAGATACCTTTTTTTTAAAGAAATTTAATGAAGTATAAGATTCATTTTTTTATATTTTAAGTTCAATTCCCTTGCTATTGTAATTTTGGAATATTATATTATTACTGAAATGTCTTTTTTTCTTATTTCCTACCGAACATACGAATAATGATAACATTATGAATGAAACACAAATATTTAAATTATATGTCCTATTTACCTTCTACAATGAAAGATATATACAACGATACTGTATATATGTATGTTATTTAAATGTAAACTTTGTCAAAAACATATAATTTTCCATTATTTTCATTAACTATGTTCCATGTATCTCAGATGGTAGCTCAATTTTTCTCACTTGTGCCTTTAAACAATGAATCGAAGTTTTCCATCTTCGCACATAACGCGGTAGGAATTTCATTCTGGAAATGATTCTGTGAATGGAAGATTGATCGCGATCTCGAAGAGACACGTCTCTAAGAATTGTTAATCAGGTCTATTTTTTCTATACCTTTGCTGCTAGCCTTTGTGGAAATTTTGATGATGTCAACGTCACGTTTGCAAACGTCATAATAGTTAGTACCTAGAACTGGTGATATTGGCCTTCGCTAATAGAAAACTGCTTCATTCATAACAGAAAAATGTCTTTAACGAGCATAATTTTCATCGCACGAACGAACATGATGGAAAATTCTACAAAAACTAGTGCATTTTTATAATTCAAGGTTCTCAGGGTTTGATAATAGAACTACAGAACCATCGAAATGACACGACATAGTCTTGACAAAAAAGAAAAGTTAATGCCAATAACTGCTATGATTTCGGAGAAAAGGGTTTGCAACGTTTAATTAGAGTATCTTATACGATATTATTTCAATGTTATAAATTTTAGTGGAACGTAGAGTAATTTTTTAGCGTAATTTTAAGAACTTTACCTACATGATCAAGCAAATTCAAAAGATTCTTATTGATTTGTTTGCGTTGATGTATGAAAGTTTCCTTTGAGAGTTTACGTGTCTAGATGAGTAAATGCATATACGTATACGTATACGTATGTACTTAATTGTACGGATTATTCACTCGTTTACGTAATTAGGCTTCCTTATACCGTATGGAATATTTTGTTTCTCTCTGATGTAAGAGAATAATTCCAATTTCGATATTCAGTATTTTTCTATTATTTATTGCCATTTTTAACCCGTTAAGGGAACATTCTCCTGTGAAAGTCGCACAATTTAATAATTCTCATGAATGTTTTTTAAAGCAATGGTACGTCTAACGTTACAATCTTTTCCATATTTTATTTAGTACTTTTTATACAGTTTTAACTGTTTCTCAGTTTAATAATCACTTGTTTAAAAATTGTATCTGAAAAGATCCTACCACTGTCATGAAAAAAATGTCATGTGGAAACTGTTAAATTTTGCAACGTTCACAGGAGAATGCCCCCTTAAGCAAGAAAGACGAGTAAATTCGTCAGCCGGATTTCCAGTCTCCGTGCATAATAATTCCTTTACTTACAGATCCAATATCCTTCGACACACATTTCTTTCTTTATAATAAATTATATCATATTTATATATGTGAAAATTAAAATAAACTTCACTGAAATTGATTCTCTTTATCAACATTTAATTCTGCGATCACAAATAGACTGACGACTATTATTCGTTTACAGGAAATTTGGAGATACAAAGTTGCAAAGATATGCAAAATGGAGCATTCGTTAGAACATCCAGAGAATTTACGTTTCGTTTCTTTATATATTCATAAGAAATGCGAAAATTCATAGATATCAGTGCGAATATAAATACCCATAACGCAGTCCAATTATAAATGTTTCTCGTTAGGAGATAACCCGATTAACTGCTCAAGTAAAATATATAATTAACCATCATAGAGCCATTTTACGTAACAAAGTGGATTAGTTAATTTCTCACAATACAAGCATCCAACTACTAAATTAGTTATCTCTAATCGAAGGAAACTCTATGGGTGCATGAAGGAAAAAAAGAATCAGCCGAATATCATTGATACTCGGTCACGGTTAAGGCGGACTGCGTATTATTCACTGGCGACACGAGCGTGGAAGAGCGGAGACTCGTACACGTGGGTGCGCGCGCTCGTGTGTACTGGCGCGCAACATGTGGTCAGTGACACACGAAGGAATCGTGCGTGCGAAAAGTTTAAGGCCGCGATTGCGCTCGTGTGCGTCCCTCTCAACCATACCCCTCCACGCTCACACATCGCTCGCGTATCATATACGTGTGCACACGACGCGTGTCTCGCGCTTATATATCGTGTCCTGCTTCCTCTCTCTTACTTTTTACCTCTTTATCTGTCCCTTTTTTTCTTTCTCTGTCTCTCTATCTGACAATGCGGCAAAGACCGCTGACCTTGGCCTGCTGACCATGAGTGTCGGCCGCTTGATTCGTTACGTTGGTAGGAGGGCGCTACGGTATTCGTACTTGCCAGGTATTCGCGGACTTCATCGATGCCTGCTTGCTCTACGCGTTTAATAGCCGAAACTACCGGCGAGATCAAGTTCTATAGGCGCTTATAAATCCGAATTTTATCTGATAGTATAAGTTTAAGCTTCTCTTCGTAAGGTTCGTGTGTTTCCTCGAGAAAAGTGTCTTATCTTTGTTGCGAAATGTTAGGAGATTTCTTATACAGACGGCTGATTGTTTGACTTGCTGATTGACACGAAAACATGTGTCGCTTTTCTATTTACATAGCATGGAGTTTGTGCACAAGGCGCACGTTAAAAATAGACTATTCATGCTTTTAAGATTTATGCATTTATACCATATGCTAAAATATGCAGACTATATACAACACGTAAAGATTAAAAATATACAACATATCGTAAGCTAATATAGTATTCGTTATAATATTCAAAGAATGAAGCTAATCTCTATTTGGGTTCTATTTTTTTTTTTTCTTCATTCATTGCAGCCATAAAAATACGAATGTGCATAAACGTTCAGTTAGTGAAATTTTTTAACTATAAATTGACAAGTATAGGGAATAAGAGAAAATATCAGGTAACAGGTCAAGCAGCTAAAGAAATATTAAAGAGTGAAATAAAAACATTAAATATATTAAGTGTAAATTAAGTTATAAGGATCAACATTTCTAAAAAGAGTTTATAATATGTATATCAAGTACAATAGGCTTACTGTTAAAGCCAATAGATAAAGCTGAAATAAATAAATTTTGATAACGTCAATTTTTATTAAATATATGGTAACAAATTTTTAAAACGAGATAGAAGGAACAAATTTAGAGAAACAAATTGAAACGAACATGGAAATCTACCGTGGATAATAGCAATATGCATTGGAATTTTACAGGATATGACATACATAATAGATAGATGATAATTTTGATTACAGCAATCTTATAAATACTTATGTATCTGTATAATACGATTGTTTTGCATAAAATGGAGCAGAATAATATCAAAGAGAGTATTTACGGAGCATAGATATGGATACAACAATATGTAATAAAAAAAATTCATGAATTAGATTAGAACGAAGCAGGTTCGAAGTATCTGTGTCTCCATACGATAACATATGTGAGTCATTATCACGAAGAATGAGTCACGAGATAAATGTAGAGTAGAAACTCGTAAAACACGTAAAATTCATACATATGTAATAGTATGAATTCTTAATCATTATATATTTTAACGGAAAGCAATATATTACATACTTTAATAATAGCAAACTTTTCATTACATAATCTCCATCACACATATAATAAAACTTATTGTACAGTAGTGATATTTTTGAAAAGAATGCATCAGTTGGATACTGGACGTAACCAGAGACTAGGATTAGAGACAATCGAGATGTAGAATCATCTAAGATTGCAGAAATGCTCAGATGAAGTCAGCAATTTGATTAAGTAATAACAGTGTTCATATGTATATTGTACAGCTTATTTTCATCAGTTTAAGATCTTTTCAAGTTACTTGTTTATACTTTCTACAGTTTTACATATAACCGTATATAGGTCTATTTATATGTTTTGAAGAATTATCACCTAAGTTTCCACGGCCTGCCCGATGGCAAGCAAATGCAACAGGAATTTGTGCGATATGCGCGTTTCTACGGCATGATTCATTTAATTTTTTCTGTCGAGTAGTAAAAGAGGTTTCTGTATACATAGTCCCAGAAAAATAAACATAAAAGGCAATATATTGCAAACTTTCGAAATTTTAATTATAAAATAATATTTTACAGATTTCTATTGTTAGAAGATCATATTTTGATGCTAATTGCTCTTCGGTAAAGGATAATTTGACAAATTTCTGTGAAGTATTATAACTGAGAAACATTTTAAAACATATCAATCTTTTTTTAAAATTGTAAAATTTAATCTGTAATTTCTATTGAATCGCTAATAATGTATTATAGTAAACAATCTATTTTAAAAAGAGAGAAAAGAGAATACTTTTTCTTAAATGATATTAATTCATATAAAATGATTAATAAAAATTTGAATTGCAAGTAAATCGCAAAGTTTGTATCGAAATATAAACTACGAAGATATCCACGAAAATTTAGCTGTTTTTCATTCTACATTGGAGTTGAGGTTGTCAGTGTCGTGTGAACGAAACTTGTCGCACAAGTTTATGCGATGGTTAGTTTCTTTAATGTCCTGCTTTATTTCTCGCATTACATCTCCGTGAATAAAATACAAATACTCGGTTGAATTTCATCGTAGTACGCGCAGTATATTTCGGTATACTGTTATCCTGTTACCGTGATATCCTGTGGCACACGTGTCTCATTGTTTGCAGGACAGTGGTAAAACAGGAATGAGTGGATATTTAAAATGGCTAGACACATGTTTTCTGATGATAAATATAACACAATTAAAACTAATTTCATCTCTATAAATATTTATATATATTATATTCTTCAATTACGGATCCAGAGAGAAAGAGAGAGAGAGAGAGAGAGAGAGAGGAATAAGTGATATAATAATCTTTAATTTCATGCAACTCTTAACTGTTTCTAAACTTTAGACTGAACTTTTATAAATTATGCATGAAAAGTTGTGTCGACTAAAAATAAGTATAGCTCCAAACTTAAAATAGATCATTTGTTAGACATTTTCTGTTGGATACAATTTTTAATTCTCTGTGCGTGTAATTTAGATGCAATTTTAAAACTTCAAATTTAGAAAATTATCGTATATTAAAAGATATAGTTGAAATATATATGAAAATGCAATAGGTGTGTATTTTGTGTCATTAAAAAACGTATGACACTTCTCGTTCATTTTTGCCCCTATCTTTATCTATATCTTCATTTAATAATATCGCTTTATTTTTATTTAGTAAAATAACTAAATAAACTAAATAAAAATATAATATGTTTATCTTCTAATCTAGTTTCACTTCAGTTTAGTCCACTAAATTGTAGTTATGTTTATGGTTAAGATATACTTTCTTTACATAAATTATGACAAGTTAAAAGCAATTGTATGCTTAATCGCAATGTTGTTACGTTAACAAATATTACCGTGTAATTTAAGATACGAATATAAAAATAAAAAAACAGCTTAATCACATTGATCGCATGTATGGAGACATCTGTAGAAGAAATGATTAACCCGCTTGAATATCTACACAGAAATAGTGATTCAAATACATACTATGTCAGAAGGTACGCATATTAGCATAAATGATAGTGCACATAATTTGAACTATAGCGAACTTCTTTACCGATTGACTGATTCTTCTGTATCGACTGTGGAAAAAACCACGTGGTTGTGTATGCACGTGACATACATGAGTTTGAATAGATGCTCGCACTGAAAACGCACTAGTTCTAACATATTTTATCAATGAAAAAGGTAAAACTAAAATATGATTAATTTCCTAGAAATAACTCGCTTATAAATGTACCTAATTATGAACGGATTCTATAAATATATAGTTTGAATAACACGATACAGTGTCAGTTCAATATTGCATAATATACAAATTGAAGATTGAGCTTCATGTTGCCTCCGATTAGAAAGAATAAACGCAACTTAAATATAATACCGTGTAAATCACATTATCGTGTAAATGTTACTTGGCTTTTCTTCGTAAGATTAAGCTAAATTGTAAGCTTGCAGCTAAATCCGTATATAATAGTTAAATTCCATTATTAGAACAATATTTTGTTTGCAGTGTATTATACTAGCACGATATTTATGGATATTCGTTCAGAAGAAAAAGTTCTTTCAATGTCATGATTTATACTGAATTTAAAGTTAAAATTGAAAATAGAAAATCAATGCGGAATGTTTATTTTTCTTCATTTCCAAATGCTTTCTTTACGTGAAATATAGTTTCAACTCTGACAAATGATAATGACAAGAAGAACTTGTATTTGTAACTAAATTTAGTTTCAGTTCCAACTGCAATTTATCGCTAGATAGAAAAACAAATTCATCATTAAATACAAATCATGTACATAGGTATATACATATATTATTTTAATATCTTGCATCTAGTCTAACGCTCGTTTACTAAAAGTATTTTAATCTTAACTAAAAATGTTTAACACGATATTTTCGCTGTTGTAATGTATTTTCCAATTTCTACCCTTCAATGTAATACAAATACTTCTTCTTTTCTTCTTTGATTTGACATAAAATAAGTGCAATTTTGTTTTTCAGAAAGTATCAAGTTCTTAATAATATATGCTAAGTATTGCAAACACTTTACTGCCTTTTGGAAACAGGAAACGACGTAGAAAGCTACCTGAAGTATTACGTCTGTTCGTTGGCTACTAATACAATACAACACACTTTATATAACATTTTGTGGCCGTATATAAATTCAAAAGAATATTTCCCGTGATTTGGCAGTAGTAAAACTGAAATTAAAGTGCAGCTCGATAACTGACACAACTAACGTAACTACGTCAGGCTCGACTTATCGATCTCAGACTTGGCGTCGACCTCTAAAAGAGTTTGAACCAATTTTAGCAATCATATTGAGTACATCAGTTTCAGAGGAATGTGCACATAACTCTTGTCATGTTAATATTTTAATTATCTTAATTATGTTAATTATCGTTATATGTATTATACATATACAAAGTTTATCAAATTTTTAAACAACATTATATTGATTTCAAACAAACAAATGAAATTGCAAAATGAATTTTATCAACAATAATTTATGAGTATTTATATAAGGCTCGAAGTGTTTAAAAAATAAAATTGTCTCGATTAGATAATTCTGTGAAAAGAACCACTTTTACCAAAAATATAAGAAATAAAAATTTTTCAAAAAGCATGTTATCGATATTACGTGAAATTATTCAGTATATCTATATTACGTAAAAGACTTTATAATACACAATGAATATTCTTAGTTCTTTAACATTGTTACAATAAATTACGTAAGCACTTATACGTATGAAGACTTATTTAAGATTATTCTTATCGATAGATACTGTCGTACAATACCACGAAACAGCATGATCTCACGAGAATGTTAAAGATAGATTGTTACACTTGTTTTAAGTGATCCTAGTCAAGCTACTTTGTACCTTGCCACCTTTTATTAAAATAACTTTTTCACTTTCGTATACAATATATATTATTTATATATTGAATTTTTACTTTTGAACTATAAGCAAATTATGAACAGTTCATTAAAAAATAAATTATTAATGCATTAAAAATTTTAGCACTACAATTGCGATGACTATCTTGCAAAGTGCAGGACTAATTTTGAAGTTCAATAGTTTTCCATAGTCCATGTGTAATAATGTATAAACGACATTGTAATACTAATTATTATAATAGCCATGAATTGAAACAAAGACTAGTAAACACGATGATGTTATAGACTTTAAGTGGACGACTCGATAGTGTGTAATTTCTCAATGGAAGTATGTACATAGTGTAATAGTGATGGTTAAGTGATTGATCATCAGCAGTGATTTAAAGTGTAAGTGTAAGTAGAAAATATGTAGCTTGTAAGTGTTGCTTCAGCTTAAGGTTATAATGCTTATGCTAGCAACCATAACAGAAGGAAAAAGACGATCATGATTATATGATATACGTAAATTATGTAATTTGAACACTGGAAGTGGAAGGGCTTGTTCACGTCATAGATAATTCGCATTCGACATTAATTTACATAGATTTAAATGGCATTCCCCGATTGATCTCTGTGTATTGAAAATTTACGTAAGAACTTCGTTTCCTATGTATATTTGCAGTTCTAATATTGACATAAATTTGTATATTGCAAATGATATTAAAAAAGAAAGAATAAAAATAATCGTTTTAAACTTGGTCAATTATTTCATGCTATAAAAGTACTATATACCGATACATAAAGTAGTATAATAAAAATACCACGTAACAATATACCTATGTATTTAAATAAAAGTGTAGATTCATTTAAAAATATTACATAAAATTTATAATCGACAAATCGCTCTGTTATGTTTCTATTTACATACATCAAACTACCTTGAGGTGGCTAGTTCTCTCACTATTTCTCATGGATCGATAATGGTTAAGATGATATCGCAGTTTTTAAAAGTATAGCACATGTACTACGTATACAATAGTGATAATGTTAATCCCTGACATCGGTGATGTCTACGATGTTAATGTACAACATTACACAAATATTAATCTGTATAATATAGAGCGCAGCGTTATGTAAGTATAAAAAAGAAGATTGCATTTAATTGCTGTATCTCATTTAGTGTTGGTATTCAGGCCATTTTTATTAGCACAATAAATGTCTCTTTTGTGACGTTCGCTTGGAAGCAGTTACACGCAAGCTGACTGCCAGTAAAATATTTTAGAAACATGTAATCTCAAATCTACACTCTTTTGCAAACAAAAAAGGAAGAAATAATTTTTTAGATAAATGTCACGTATTTCAAATTTACAGTTTGCTGATAAGAAAAAAAAACAGTAATCATTGATATAAATAATAAAAAAATCTAAAGATCCAAATTGTATACTGTTCTGTAAGATAAACACCTAAGAACATCAGTGAAATATCCAAAAGCATTATTAAAATAAAATAAAAATAAAATAAATAAAATTTGATACTAAAAATTTAATATAAAAAATCATCGAATTGTGGATGTTTATGCATACTCATGTCATGAAAGTAATTAAAAAAAAAAGAGAAGCTAAACGGAGATTTATTTTATTTATTCGCGTATTCACTTTACTTGGAATTCTATCGTATTTGTACTACTCTCTTCTAATATACCAAACCACTTATGTGTTAATAAATATTATCTATTCAATGAACATAGTCCTCTTTTTGCGTAATGTATGGTATATCAAATAGTAAAGAAATTTAATATCGCAGCAACATGCATCTCGCTCTTCAAATACTTAATAAAAAGGATCTATAGTCTAACAAATCATAGCTTTGGTATTAAACTTAGAGTACAATGCACCGTATAAAAACATATGACGAAACAACTCATAAACCCACACTCGTTTAATATTCCAACGCGTTCGGCGTTCTGCGTCACATGTTACGACAGAAAGTATACGCGATACCTGTTAGCAAGGAACCACGAAAATGTAGTTATTATCTTGCATAGAACCTCTCACCAAGCCAAATCTGGTTCAATTAATAAAAGCGTTGATAAATTCGATTTTACGATACGTAACGTAACGATCGTAGAAGGAAGTAGAGGTTATTTGCGGCCGGCAGTCAAGGACTTTCTCTTACATAATACGTTCACACTGTTACAGCTACGCTGTCCACGTAGCAATAATTATTACGATGCTATACAAAGAATGGAATCGTGTTTGACGATTTTCTAGTTCAGGAATTTCGATAACGAGGAACAGACTATTAATATCTATTGCGTGTTCGTTTGATGTGAGCCGACATCTACCACGTTGCTAAACATACTAGACAGAATAAACTACACGGCTGCGATCTAAAAACAAATTAGCTACCAGGAAGTATCTATCCTTATACTTATAAAACAATCCTAACCTTAAAACTTGCTGGGGTTAGGTTGGGGTTAGGTTCCTTTCGAACAAGTAAAGCCTACTATGGAGTGTCTGATTCGAGATTTTCATTGAACTTCTCTTTGATAACACAACGATACGAAATGAATTACTTATCTATTAAAACTTATTATTTAAATCTTGTATTCAGGGGCGATAATTTTATCAAACATCTACTATGAACAGGAACATTCGATCGTTACTTGCGTGCATAAAGACTTGCATTCATAATACTACTTTCATAACCTTCATTCATATATCTCTTGATAGAACATGTAATAAAAACAAAACACGAATGAGTCAATAAAACTGAATATTAAAGACAACATACCGTTTGGAACCGTGAGAATTTGTTCGATGGGAGATCCGAATAGCGAGATCGATGAATCCCAAGCACGTATTCAAACCCCGGCGTTTCTGGTTAAATGTCCAAGAATCGATCGGATCAATGGAATCTGACGATCGCGCGAACACTGCGGCTTCTCAATGTCTAGATGCTTCTTCTAAGACTGGTATCTTTTCAAGGACGGAATAACGGTGCCAGAAGCGCGAACGACACACTAAGCTAGTTAAACGGCTGGCCACCACTTCGGCTTGTCTTGTCCTACCTGATGGATATCCGGCGAAAAGCTCGAGACACGTGCCGCGACGCGATGTCCGGAAAATTTTGGAAGATCATGCGTAGCTGAGTTACGGACGATGCTAGAAACGAACTGCCGTCGTGAAAGATCACCGAGAACAAGGCGGACGGTTGTGCATATCGGTCTAAGTTAGCGTCGTATTGGTAACAACGTACACATAGGTGCCTCCTCCGCGCCACTATGTAGATATGTGTTCTGCTGCGACCGTGTTCAGAATCGCGTGAGAGTGGGGCGTCTGCGCTCTCTCGTTGGCGACCTTTATTTGCATGCAAATTAGTGCGCGGGCGTGTTATTACTTCCATGTAAATCGAGCGTGCGCCTTTCACGTGAACGCTTTTCCTGAACACTACGAGAATTATTTTTCCTCCCCCCTTTCTTTCATCCTCTTCCTTTCGATTTTTATCTACTTAAACCTTGATACTTAGCCAGATACACATTGAATTATCGCGACTGATTATTTTGATTAATATAACGGTATCTGAGGGACGATACGATTATCGAATCATGAATTGTGATTAGGAAGATGCGTGGTATGATAACATTTTTTGTATATCGTTATTTCAGTTGAAAATTTGGCATTCTCGTTTTTAGGGCAAGGAATATAGAGCTGATCTCATAGAAGTAGAAACATAGGAACATTTTGGGGTTAAACCGAGTGAAAAGCGTCTTTCTTAGTTCTTCTTATATTTAAATATTGCATCAATTGCTCGATCAAATTATGTTAATTATTAGGTAATAAATAATGAATGATAATTCACTGTATAATTTTAAGAAGAAAGTTTGGACTGGTGTATCATATTACGTATATTGTTTTATTCAATTTTTCGTATCTTTTAAGAATCTGATAGATTGTTTCTTTCATGTTTACGATTAAAGATCATTAAATGTGCAAACTATTTTAGAATTAGGTTTTGTTAGTCTATTTTTGAAAAACTATTTCTAAAAATATGTATATAAACACTGTCTAAATTTGTGGCAGAAGCGAAGATAGACAGATTTTATGTCTCGAAATACGACGAAAACCAGGAACAACAGAATTGCGTTGGAGGCTTTATTTTCGAGAAAATCATAAATCTTTCGTAGAACAATTTCCTGTACATTCCTATCTGGTTGCGAATTTGACAAATTCACGTGTATTGGATATTTCCAAATACAATTTCTGCGAAAATGAAGCCTCCAACGTGATTTCATTATTCTTGATCTTTGTCTTACTTTCAGCTATATATATCTAACAGAATATGTGCTTTCGCGTGTGTTAAAATTTATTCTCGATGGAATAAAGATTATTTTTAGATTGAATTACATAATGTTACAATATCGTAAATTCCACATAAATTCGGCAGAGATATGATAAGTAACATTTGTTTTATATCACATATATAAATTATAAATTATGGCTAATGAACAATACTAACAGATAAGAATCTAACAGATAAGGATATTAAATTATGCCATTAAAGCCAGCTCTTACGGAATGCACCTACATATACATATTTATGTTTGTCATTAAATGCCATTAAGCGCTGCAATGTACCTACATATTAGACTATTATGATTTTATCTTATCATGTTTAATTTTTCCTAATCAGATTCCCGATAAAATTTTTGAAAATTCACTATTGAAAACTAAAAACACATTAAGTTAAGTAGATTCTTTACAAATGTTCTATGCATATCACGTATTCTTATTTTTTATATCAATTGGATACAAGTTGATGTAAATTGTGACTTATATAACGATCAGGGAGCAAGATGTAAGCTCCTTACTTACTACCTACGCAAAAAACATTTGTTACGGAAATTGCATCAAGTTATGTTGACGATTAGTTTTATTTTTAACTTAATCAAACGTGTGATATCTTAACAGGAGTTCAATACTCATACAATGATGCATCTCAGCAGGACGATTATCACGTCGCGCACCACATATATGAGAGAAATAAGTTTGATATTGATAAAATCAATATTATAGTCGTCTTAGTGATTTTACATGCGAAGTAATTTGAATTTAAAATATTAAGGTAATCGTAAATTTTCGGATCCGTTTATTTATTTATTATATGATCAAAATATTTTGTATTAATACTGTCATGCAAAATAAATTAATAAAATATATGTATTTGAAAAAATAAGTAGTAAATGGATAGTATTAATTTTATTAAGTTTATTTAATTACTTTCTTTATCGTAGTACTTCGTAAACTGTGAGAGTTCGTTCAAAATTAAACTGTTACGGTCGACTCTATGTGTATCTATTAATAAGAACCTGCAGATACCTAACAATTCGTGCACGAGAACTAAAACGAAAGACATTTCTAAGTACAGACAGGTAGAAATTAATAGGCGTGTTAATCGTAATTTAATTTAAAATTTACTATAATTTCTTTAATTAAAATTAGAAACTTTATTTAGAAAGATAAAATCTCTCAGAAATTTCCGAAGATTATTTTTATAAAATTCTAATCTAACAAATATAGGACCAAAATTATTATACTGTTTATTATTATTATACTGTTAGTAACAATTTCACAATATCATGTTGCGTAAAATTCATGTTTTATATTTTATGTTGCATCAAAAAATTGCGTATCCTTTATCGTAAGTTACATTATTAAAATACGTTATACTAACTTCTAATCCATATTTATACACGCGCGGTATAATCCAAAAAGTTAATACCAAATAGATACAGCATGCTTAAGAGGTCAAACAGGAAGCAATTCATGTAAACACTTATTTGAAGATAAGTTGTTTGGGAACTATCAGAAATCAAAGATTCGTTGTTTGTTTAATCAATATCATGCAATGTATCTCTTTTCATTGCTCAAGGGGGTTACACATTGCCAAATAAACAACTGTCATTATCAGTCGTAAAACGTATGATTTTGTCGAGTTTAAATTATGCAGCGTGCCCCAGAAGTTTAAACGATCAAATGTCTCCAGTATGTCCTATAGCTGGAGATAAGAAAAAATATTATATAAACGTTTTATAAAAAAGTTATAACAAAAATACGAAACCTAAAGGCACTAGAAGAACATCGTGAAAGATTGGCCGGGGAGAACACATTATTTGTTCCATGAGGTCGTCAAATCTTACATCGTCAGTCTTTTATCAGTGGGAAATAGTGAAAGCGATTGTATATCGTATAATAATCAATTCGCGACAACAAGCAATAGAAAAGATTAATGGTTCATTCATTGAATAAATCAGCATTTGCTCACAATTGCAACAGCAAGATAAACATGAAATTCGAAGTGTAATAGACTCAATTTCCCTATGATGACAAACTTGTATCTAAAACGAAGGCCGGCACTTTGAAATGGAAATACAAATCAACTTCTTTTAACGTAATAAAGCGTTCACAGACATATGTTTATGCAACTTCTTCTTCTTGTTTCCCGATCGCTCAAACTTGGGACACTCTGTATGTTCCGGAGTCCATAAGACAAGACTATAGAGGAAGACGATGGATTTGTTGATATTGATGACAAAATCTACCTCTTAGCCTACACACTATGTGTTAAAGCTCCATCAACCGATCGCCAGTGACTCGATAAATAAATAATATTTACTACAACTCTTTTATAACAGGTTTGCCTTCGATTCTTTCACTTGAGCTGGTTCGTGGAAAAACTGCCAGGCTGTCTCGTAATTCGTTCCGTGAAAGCGATACCTATGAATTTTCATGATTTGCTGGAATTGGCGACACTTTACGCGGAACCAGGCTATGCCTTCCACGATTTCATTCTCGTACGTGGAACGAATTCCTTTCAAAAGTTGAACGTGCACTAAAAAGATGCAGGTGAAGATATACATAAGCACTTGCCTACTTTTTCTCTTGATATCTATCTGCTGTATTTATGCACGACTGCAGATAAGCAAGATAGATAAAGAACGAGAACTAGTCTGGTAACATTAAGAGTCTAAAAGGAATATCTTTTATATCGTCTCATTCCAAACAAATTGAGATGAATTGCTATAAAATTACACTTTCAAAGAGATATAAAAATCACCATTGGTTGGAACAGCGACACTATTTGACCTTTCAATTTGAGTGTGAAGCGATCGATAAAGTTACAGTATCGGTGTAGTAGAGAGAGCAATTGTACCAGTGAATGGTTTAACAGGTACGAGCCAATGGCAGAACCCGCATCTTCTGGTGCCACGCCCCATCAGCCTCCAGCAGATCAGTACCTGGACCAGGATGCTCGAAAGGCAGATTTGAAATTGTCCTAACCACTTCAATCTGTATTGTGCATCGTTTGAAAATAGCGAATATCGTATTCATTTAAAACAACCAGAACAGACTTCAGCTAAGATATATCTATGAATGTCCAGTTTCTATTACTTACAGAATTCTGTTACACGTTGGACGTGCTCCAAGACGGTATCATGCAAATGAAATCTCAGCACAAGGATTCCAAGTGCAGCCCATACTTTTTCAGTAGCAAGCTTACTGGAAATGTATAACAGGTAGCCATTATTATTACAACATCGCGACAAAATGGCGAATCAGTTGATGGATTGCAAAGAGTAAAAAAGGCAAATAGATACACACATGTAGAACAGATTAGGGATGAAATGACAAGACATTAGTTGCCCTGAGGATGTTACTAATCGGCTACTTTGATTTAGAATAGTAACGTGAAAAGATAGATTTGTTAACGTTCGTAATTAATGTTTTATATTAATTTTATATCGATCGCGAATTAAAGCGCGTCTTTAATATAGAAAATTCCAAAATTTTACTAACGATTACTTGATGAGTAACACATAGCGTAAATCTACTCTAGTAGTATTTGAAATAAAATTTAATTCAACTTGAGGCGCTAAATTCTTTAATAAATGTTGAAAATAATATTATAAGAAGTTATTATAATAAATCATAATCATTTTGGATCTTGGAATACAATATCGTTACAAAATTTGAATTAACAGATGGAATTGGTAAAGACAGTTCTTTAATATTCAAACTATTTGACAAAAATGATATAATACCAATCACTCACTCTCATCTGAATTATGTCGATTCAGAAACAATATACAATACATATAATAGATGCATTGTTGTCTCTTTATTATACTATATACCTCACATCTCAGAGAACAGCCGCACTTTCTCTAAAAAGAAAGTACCATTAAATTGTTGAAATGAAACGACGCTATAAGTTCTTATTCCCGTCAATTTTTATATTTTTTCCGAAAAAAAAGAATGAAATCGATATATTAATAGCGTTTGAAAGTTACGTTAATCGCTGCTATTTATTCATTGGGTAAGTTATAAGTTACTCCAAGTACAGTACATCGAGAAGCTTAAGCTGATCCTGAACGTGGCTCGATACCAGAAGAGCGGCGAGTTGTGACAACTTCTTGGAAAAGATTAGGCGTCGTTAGCGGCCTTCGCCGGACATCGACCCTGTCGGTAGTGAGTCTGTCTCAGCCTCAATGTTGCTCAAGTTCTCAGATGTCTAAACATCGAATTCTTCCATATAACGTGATCAACGTACGAGATAGATATTTCCGTGATATGTTAATACTTTATTTCACCATAGGACTATAATGACAAGTTTCAAAAGAATCCGTATCCGGTAATTTTTAGCGGCGTCCCACTGCGTGCGCCATTTTGGTACCACGCTATTACGATTCGAAATATTGCAATTTTAAAAGCAAATTGAAATTCGAATTAACTTCTCTGGCACAAGTTTCGATTGAGATCTCAACATTGATTGATTAATGAAACTTCCTGTTCATTTTTATGGTAGTTGCGATTGCTTTTACTCAGATTATTTTACATTTCTATTAAAACACCGACTATCATATGACGTGAAAAATTAGAAGATAAAATGTAACGGACAGAGCTATGAATACTTTTACTTGCTTAAAAAACTAAAATAATTTCACTACTCGTCATATCTTATTATTTGAAGATACTTTAAAATACTTTAAAATAAGAGGCAACAAGAACGTTTGGTTAAATTAGAACATTTCTACTATTTATCACACCATATATTCGAGGATAATTTGAAGAACGAAATGAAATCGTTGGTAAGAAGTAGAAGCTATACAATTTAAATAAACAATACTTCGTCTCGATAAACCAAACCCAACCCAAATCAGGTTCTAAACTTTTCCACTACAATCGTATCACACATATCGATTTGAACGTGTTATTCTAAGCAACAAGCGTCGATATTAAAACGGTGTCTAAGGAATCGGAGCCTCGTAGCACGTTAATTAAATCTTGTCAGAAATGGAAACAGGTAGTCATTGACGGTGAGAAGCACACGAGCCCTTAGAAATCGGCCCGGACAAAATCTCTAGAGGAAGAATGAAAGTAATGTCGTAAATCCTTTTGCGGGAGGTTCTCGCCGTTGCATTGCGAGCACTTGTGCAAGAATCTCTCGTAAGTCAATCCACTTCCCCTCCGATGGTTCGCCGGGTTTCCCACTCGACAGCCATCTCTCCCACCAAATCTGTCCGGGAAGAATCCGCGGAACGTTGGAAGGGATGGATCTGCCCTCCTCCCTGCTTCAGAAATCTTTACTCTATCGGTTAGGTGGAGGAACCTTGTACTACAAGATGGATAATTTGTCGTTTTAACGGCAGCGCACGCCGACGCAAAAATCTTGTCCTTCGACGAAACAACCAGCCTACCGGATCTCCTTTCTGGTTTTTGCACCAAAGGGATACTGTCGGAAATATTCGTCGGAAGAATACCGCCCTATCCTTTCCGGGTTTCCCAGTGACGTAACGCTACGTCACGGAAATGCGTCACGCGTATTTCGTCAACTTATCAATCGAAATTCATATATCTTGCGAGTTCTGACAAGGGAAAATGATTTGAATGTATTAATAAATGGGATTTCGTTTGTTTTCCCTGTATTATACTTATTAATCTGTTGATCCGTCTATTTGACCTGTTTAACCTGCTGTCCTGGTCTCTTAGCCAAGAATATTTATAATTTCAGAATTCGTAACTGACGATGACATTCTAATTAGGTCAATCTTGATTTTTGCAAATATAAATACGATATGGTTATTTTTCTAATGGAAATGACATGCACAGTACGGCATTTGAATGAGAATTCGGGATAAAAATCAAAATTCGCTGGTGATGTTCGTAGACCACGTTTGCCACGGTCGCACGTTCGCAGTCCACGTTCGCAGGTTCGCAGTCCACGTTCGCAGGCGACGTTCGCACGTTTGCAGACCACGTTTCCACGTTCCACAGTACGGCATTTGAATGAGGATTCGGGACAAAAATCAACAAATGCGTATAATTCGAATGTACAGCTTTCCACAAACTTGATATCAAGGGATGTGACACGAGTAAACTTTTGTTAGCATTTTCGTTACCCCCTGGCTCAGTTGAATATTTATTTCCTTGGCCAGCCACACGCGGTGACTTAAGCAAATAGTGCTGATACCAAGGACAATCTTTCTATTATTTCGTAAGGATCATGCACAAGTCATTTATTTTCCCTTTCTTTCCATAAGATATTGTGTTGACACTTAGCAAAGGACAGGGACAGTTTGTATAACTTAAAAAATTTGTTTGGAATAAATGTGATCAGAATTCCACGCCTCAACCAAGTCGCGATTACGAATGGATTTTGATAGAAAAATAAACAACATCCAACGTAATAGTTCGTAGCAGAAAAAAGTTATATAGCAATGTGATACAATATCTTCTTGACAGAGAACAATTAAAATTATAGGATAATTTGGACCGTTTTCTTTTAAGATCGTTCTTTAAAGAAAGAAAGGAATTTTTAAACTAGAAATTAACATTATACATATCTTTGCTCAAATGCTTTATATTTAAGATATAACAAACGCTATTTAACAAGAATATATAATTGAGTGAGTGAGGTAATTTTCAAGCGATTAGATTTCAATGTACAAACGATTTTTACTAATCCTCTATCGATTTTAGGGGAATTATTGTTTACATTTATACTACTTACAGACTGATGATATCGTCGAATAATAAGATCAAAATCGAACAATGATTATTTCGATTTTTATTCACTGTATACTATGCGACATATTGAAAACTAACAGATCCACGTATAAATAAAGTGAAAATGTAAAAAACCAAAAGACTTTTCTCACTTGTGACGTTCTCATTTCCTTCCTGTGTATCGAGTGACCCATAAATGCCCATGTGCATAAACGATCGGTGAAACGCGTTGATCGATTTACATAATAATCGAAGCAAAGCTTCTTGATATCGTAGGCCAGTATGACGCAAAGAAGTATGTAAAAGTTGTCTATGTGCCATATGATATATAAATGAAAGGCGTTAACGGCGCGTTACTGCGTCGCCTAGTTAATTAGAAGAATTAATTAGCATCGACAAGTAGCATAATTAATATGCGCAACCAAGGCGCCTTCCTCCGGATGTCGATGCGGTGTCGAAGAT
Organism: Bombus pyrosoma; assembly: GCF_014825855.1. Taxonomy (NCBI): domain Eukaryota; kingdom Metazoa; phylum Arthropoda; class Insecta; order Hymenoptera; family Apidae; genus Bombus; species Bombus pyrosoma. The sequence goes on along the minus strand of NC_057770.1, from coordinate 8,555,263 downwards.
GTCGCGATTTTCGGCATCGTGAAACGAACTCCCACACCTCCATCTTCGACCACCTACGATGATTCGTGCATCACATCGAATTAGCAGAATACCAAGGTACGAAGGGAAAAGTCTCTTAACTCGTATAAATCTTTATTGTACTTGATCGGGCGAATCAATCGAGTTTATTGAGAAAATGAGTTTTCGAAATTCGTATGTATTTTCATAAAATTAATGCCGGTTCTATATATGTTCGGCTGCGTTTCTTTTTGCGATTTTGTCGAAAAGGAACGTAACGTAACGAAGTAAGCAGATAATGCGTTGGCATATACTAATGTCATCGTGTTGCGTTCAGGCTGTTCCTCAATGACATTCCACGGGTTTCATTCATGATGCGCTTGTTACTACGCCTTATTTTGGGTTCTCTGACTGTACGGTGTAAAATACGTATACAATTCAATGAAAGTTATGGGATTCAATATACTTTTTAAGTCGATTCAATATACACCTATAAAAATGGCACTTATAATCAGAATATAAAAAAAGTTGTCATTTGTAATTTGTAATTTTAGGCAACTAATATTTCATAATACTCAAATCGTGTATTTAACTATTAATAGACTGCGCGTATTTATGAATTAATGGAAATTTTAATATTTAAGAATGTACAAAATGTAGCTAACGTATCTAATTCGTAAAAATGTACAAAGTAAAATGCTCGTTGGAACGTTTAGAGGATAAATCAAATCTCTATTTATGCTCTCTTTGTTCGCTCGTATATATTCGTAAAAATAGTAGATAATATTATAAAAATAGCAAGTAATAATATTACCTACACTAGAAACAATATTAAGAAACGCAACGTTATTCAATCAGGATGCGACGACATTAAAGGACAATTGTACGAATAGAAAAGAAAATAATGACAAGTGAGTGGCATTATTTGATCACTGGAGCTGATCGAGAATGTAATCATAAGGTCGGAATGAACGGTTGGCTCGCGCGAATCGCGACGATCATTTCTGACAGGAAGTCTGGCCAAAGAGGAAGCCTCGGTCTGCGTCAGCAGACGTCGTTCTCTACCGTACGCCTTTCGTGCCGGCTCGTGCCGTTTCAGCTGCATTCATGCCTTTTGCATTTGCTCGTGCAGGCTTGCCGACAAAGACCGCCGGCGTGGCACTCGCATCGCATTTTCGATTACCTGCTCGACACAGCTCGCTCGTGTCTCGCACCCACGTTCTTTCATTCCGACTTCGCGTCCTCGAAACGAATGATCTGTATGCCATCGTATCGCTCGAACGATACGTCGTCCACCTTATTCTCGTTTACGAAACGAGCTGATTTGCTTATTAACACGTCTCCTGCTGGTCACGTAAAAATACCTTTTTTTTCGTAATATCGTTTCACCGCTGATTACCTTAAAATATGTCCACCTTGTACAAAATTGTTGTATCTAGATTTACGATTATCCTTTTAAAACACTGCTATAATCAACGAGGTACTGGATAGAAGAAGTAGAAAATAATACGTTATAGACAACTAGAAGGACGACATACTTTTATACGAACGATTAGGCAATCATACGAAACAGATGTATCTTTGTGTAATCAATGCGAAATATGTTAACATTTAGTCGATATAATCAGATGATCGTTCTATTGATTAAAAATATCATTGGGGATTGATCCATCAAGGTACAACGATAGACCAAAATTTGCAACTTTCTTCAGTGAATTTATTTGAAGTTGGCTAAAAAATTCTTTCGTTTACACGTTGTTGTATACATTAGTGGTTATTTGTAACATTGGATGTATTTCTGATATAGCATTTTCGTAGTAGGTTTAATATTTCAGTCTAAATGTAGTATTTATACGTTGTTCTGTTTAATTTTAGAATTCTTCTGATCTAGTGTATTTATTATAGTACTCGCTCTGTATTTCGCAGCAACGTTCCTTTATATTATTGATTTACTCTGACATTTGTACTTTGCGTGCCTATCTTTAGTATCAGTTTCACCATCACGTACGCCAATCGATCACATTTTCTACCGTGAAATACGCGATAAAGAAAGCTTGTTATTTTCCGTTGTAACAGAACGATATCAACGTTCGTGTTACACGTCAAAATGTTACATTGTGTTTCCCCCGGCAATGTTTCGCATAATTTAAGTAAAAAATGCGTTCAAACGAGCATTTCGTACGTTAAATATAAATTAAATCCGTAATCTACGTATCATGTACCGTGTTTTAATCAAACTTTTAATTCAACATATTGTGGGTCATTATTATCGCGCTCAAATTGATTTACTTCAATTTACACGATTAATTTCTTCAAGAGTGATCATTTGAGAGATTAATAAATACTGTTGCACTCGGTTCACATTCGCAAAGGCTTCCGTGCAATTCGCGTTCGGTAACTGGTGCCACACCCTTCCGTGCCGCTTCCGCCCTTCGTTGAGAGAAGTTAGTAGCAAATTGGAGACTCCCTTGCCTTTCCTTCCAGTAATTGGCAAGCGATGCACTGGGCGTTTTTCTCGGTCCGGCCCCGATCCGTAATTGCATCCGACCAGCGAACGGATCCACTGTGCACACGCATAGATGGAGGCAGGCCATGCTCGCTACAAAACGATTGAGAAACTTCTAAGTACATTGTTTCTCTTCCAATAGCCGACGAACGAACGTCAATGTTCGAACGTCCATTTGTACCGAGCTTATTAATGGTTGAAGCTAAAGTTTAGTAGACAAGCTATAAAACTCCTAACAAGTCGATTAATGTTACAAATCGTCGTTCCTTGAAGAAACTTTTTAGGGTTGAAATTTTCATACATAAGAATTATCTACGTCAAAGTACGCGCGTCATAGTCTATCGGTAGAATAAAGGAAATTTCGATACGTTCAACTAACAAATTAAAATAAGGAAACTTCCTATTAACAAATTAGGCGACCCCGTCGATAGTTTTATGTTAGATCGATATTTATACAAATCTACGTTAACGATGTTACGAATTATTATTAAAATTATTATCGTTGCTAACAAAAGCGATGATTAATTTCAACAATAAATTTCCCTTCCGTTCGTACGTCACAGACGTATTACTTGACTACAGTTTTTTACATTTCATGCATTTGTAAGAAATTCAAGTGTGCAAAAATGTGCAGAATACACGGACTGTGCAAAGATATATAAAATATCCAAGGTAAGTACCTCTGTTGCAATAGTTGGGAAGTAAAACGTAATCTCTGTCCAGTACCATTTCTCCAGTGTTTGTAACAATATGAATTTACATAAATGTCCGCAGTATTATTACAAAAATCATTCACTGTAAAATACACACTTTTTCCTCGACTAAATTAAGTTTCCTCATAAATCATGTCACTCGAGTCATACTGAATAACGCGCAAAGAAATCTCTCTATTCCCAGAGGAACGGAGAAAAAGGATTAGTAAGCGACGGAAAACTATCGGTGAGAAGTTGATGGTCATACTTGCGCCCTGTCATTTCACAACTCGTAAAAGCTGCTCCTTCTCCACCTTCTTCTCGTTCTCTTCATTCGGTTGATTATTTCACTGGCGGATCGTTGGCCGATGACAGGTGAAGCCAAGTTGTGCAAGGAAGGCAATGCAAGGAGAGATTGGAAGCGATCCATTCGACCGGATATAATTGTTCCGTTACTAATTGACTTTTGCGGAGTACCTTTTGCGCGGATCCAGCCACCTACTTGCCTTCTTACGTTAACAAAGCTGATTTGCTTTACCTTGGTCTTCTGTAATAAGCGTTAATTCGAAGAATACCTTGTGCAAGTGGATCTTCCTTATTATAAGGAAGATATAACTGTCGATAGATTGTTTCTGTTTTAGCTCGACGAGATTTCATTATAGAACTTTCCGATCGAAACAGCACATATTTAGAAGAATACAAACGTGGCTCACCTAACTCGACTTTTAGTTCTACGTAACGGGCTTGTTACAGAAAAGAATATCTAATAATAATCTTAACCTTTTTACCATTGTCGATGTTTATCTAGAAATCGAAGATGAAATAGGGATTCTGGAAAGATCTTCGTTCCTTTGACAATGAGGCGTGTAAAAGGTGAGAGTATAGAATGAAACAGTTAATTCAAAATAAAATAAATAGAGAATTTATCTTGCGTAGTTAAAAACTTTCAAATGATCGTGTGTTACTAGATATATCGTTTATCTATCATTCGTATCTTCTGTTTGATTTCAGAACTTATAGAAAGAAAGCTTCATCCCAGAAAGAAATCTTATACCAGACTTCAAGCAGAACGTTAAAAATCGAACGATAGTCTATTAACGAAATTCAACTGTTTTGATAATTTATAGCACAGATGTGAATAAAATATTTGTAACGGCAAGGTTTTGTTTCTTAGAGAATCTACGCCTTACACCTCATTGTATTTCCAATGTATCCATACATTATGCTTCACTAAATAATGATTCACGTTTCTCTGCTTACTTTCGATACGTCGTGCTATAATCGTCGTTACAGCTCCCACGATCTGCGTATATCGCGATCGATCGACTAGAACTATCGTACTGGTGATTAGGTATCGCAATGACAAAAATTCGAGGGGAGTCAAGTAAAAAGATCACGCACGTGATCATGTGTGCCGCGTCGTCATGTATTATTAGCAGGTAGCTTGTTAGGCGGTCGGTTTGTGGATAATGGCAGGTATTACAACACGCGACCGTTATTAACCCCTCGGTTGGTCTCCCTTGCTCTGTCACGACCCCCTTTAATCTGTCTTTATTTGGACCCTGTAGCCGCGGCTCGTTCACTCGATTGAGAGAAACACCCTGCCAGACCAGATATAAATCATTATTCATAATAAGCTGTCGCGACAAAAAATTTCTACCGACAGATCTTAGCTACGCTAAATGATCGCCGTCGTAGTTGTCTCTCGCCCCACCGGATGACTCCCCACCGGTTCTTCAGAAGACCTCGAGGAGATCATCGCGCGATTAAAGGACGCCGCCTTGTGAGAATCCAAACGTCCTCTTTTAAACTCATTTTCAATTCGGAACTTCTGATTTGTAGAGAGACTAAGCGCCATCCTATAAAAGTAGATGAAATTATCGGAGATGACTGTTTGACGTGACCTAAACTCCATCTATGCTATACATATAACGAAACAATTACCTTGAGCATGTAACAAGTTGTTTTTATACTCGAGCTGTACGATACTTTCTTATAACTTGTTGCTATGTAATTGTTGTATCTTTCTCGTATCTTATATTCTTATATCTTTTGATTTTGTAACAAGTTTCTATAAGATTTTGTATCTTTTTTGTTAGTAACGGTGTCCAGTGTTAACTCGACAGTAGTAGCTTACGTGATTTAGTCAAGGATTTTAGATAACGAATTATATATTCCTCACTAAATTTTATTTATAGGCAATGAGACATTGCAACTGAATGTTCGTGTACCTTTAGTAACGAAATGATCATTTTGTTATTTAAATTGTGAGATACGAAGGTAAATGTTATAATTCACTATGTGTATATTTGACTAAAAATGAAATATATTTGAACAAACTTTCTAAACTATTTTCTTCGTAGATTGACTTTGTATCAAACCTTTTTCTAGAAGCATAACTTAAACTTCCGTTGCTAATTTGTTACTAACTCTCAATAAACGCAAGCGAAGTATCTAATGAACAATCGATACCGATCCTGTCCCATTCGCAACAAAACTGTACATGCTAACGGGTTTGAAACACGAAATTCGTCCAGTTTATTCGAATCTTATAATCTAGTAACAAGCATCGACGACCGCGATCAAGGATCATATTCCCAGGTGGTTCGAACCCGGCAAAGAACACGTCTTCATTTTAGCAGTTCGAAGGTGGTGGTGACATTCCAATGGACTAGGACGCGGGCCGAGCGGAAAAGACACGATATTCCCGTGCACGTGGAGATCGATGTCCTGGAGAACGTGGTCTTCACTGTCCTCGTCAAGCAGCACCTCGTGTCCCGATCATCTTCGTCGTGTGGGTCCGAGCGTGCCGGACATAGCACCGCGTCCTCGCGATCGCCAGGGTTTTGCCGTTGCGCGACCCGAGTTTTTCGCTCGACTCTCCTCTGGCGGCAACTCGAGGCTTGGCAAGTCGGGAGTGCATTACACGCAATTAGACGCCAGGGTGGCCCCAAGGTATGTCCGATAAACGGTCCTCCTCTTCCCTTCTCCGCCTACCACCATCGCCTTTTCCTTCGCGACTCTCTTTCTTTCTTTCTCTTCCTTCTTCTTTCTTCCTTTCTTTCCTCCTTTCTTTCCCTGTGCTTCTACCTACACAGGTCTCTTTTCATCTCTTTTCCCCTTTTCGTCTATTCGTCGTTTCATCTCTCCTCTCGTCCCTCTTCCATTTTGTCGCAGATTTCTCAGCCGTACGATTTCTCTTCCTGCACCTTCCAATACCCGCGGAGCATAGCATGAGAAACAAACTCTGTGCCAAGCTTCGGTTCGTCTCCCCCTTTGCATCATTCCTCACCATTCCTGCCTTGTCCTTCTTCCTCTCTCGATAGTTCCCCCTGTGTTTGCCGTTTCTTTCATCCACGAAGGGGACCTTTCCTTTCGGAGCAAACGTTGCGGACCTATCATCCGCAACTCTATGTAATTCGCCGTGAAAATGACCGTCATGAACTTTCAACCCCGCCGTGTGCGGCCATGTTGTTCCATGTGAATGAGGAGCAATTTTGAATATATCTACATATTACCTAGGCACTTGTTTTACAATGTAACGTAATGTATATGTGTACTACTTTTAAAATAAGCAGGAAATATATAATATACTCGTTCGATATCAATGATATATATTCTCCATATAAGATTGCAAGATTCTAATAAATGTTCGATGTTGGTCCAAAAACTGGAATTTAGATTTATTTCAAACTTGACGTATTTGTTTCTTCCTCGTTATTTTTAATATATATTTGGAAAATGAATTAAAGATAATAAAAATAAACAGTTGATTTGTACTATTTATAAATTGAAAAATACTTCGTTTGATTTATAGTATTGTACGATGGATAACAAAAAAGTAATAACACGAGGACAATGTCCTATGGAAAAGAAAGAGAAACAGTGAAATAAATTTCGAATTTAGTCTGTACTGTCTGTTAATTTAAAAATAATATCTCCTATTAATTTGCGATATTATATCGCAAATATCGAAGAACGATGATACAAGGACAATGTTCTCTAGAGAAAAGAAAGGAATCGTGAAAGTCTGTTACACGAATTTCGACTACAACGTCGATCGTCTGGTTCTAAGAAAATAGGATGACATATCAACGGGCTTCAGACGTTCATCGCATTAAAGACTATGGAAACTGTAGACAAAACCAGAACACGTTTGATTCGCTTGAATAGTACCTCTCGACGACAAATACAATTGTGGTATGCGTGTCGCGAAGTGAAAGAGGCGAACAAACATAGTATCGCCTCGGTCTCCGCAAAAATGTCCAACTAATTATATTTGTGCGTGTGCGAACACGTGTTTCACGCTTGTACGGACAGTCAATGGAGACTGTGACTATCGTCGAACAGGTTGGCACACGGTCCTGTCGTTGTACAAGAGAGGCTGGTACGCTCTCAGAACAAAATGGGAGGAGACGAGAGAACGCAAGAAAACAGCTCATAGAAGAAGTACTAGCACCGTTTAAAGCAGGATGCGAACAGACCGGCGCGTTCTAAGTGTAATTACCATTGGCGCAATTAATTTAGCTAAAGAGTCCCGGCATTAATTTACAATGTGAGTCTCCCTCTTTCTGATGTCCTCTCCTCCTCTACTTAATGCCCTCGTCAACTGTAGCTGCCTGCATCGGCATTCCTTTCTCGCGGTTCTCATCGATGTACCGCCGTGAATTTCATCCGATTTATAAATCATCGTCGAAAGATCGAGCCGTCGATGAAACTGCGGTAAACAAGCGTTCGCGTTGCAACAATTATGATTGACACTTATTACTGAATTTTTCTTTACAATTATTAGCTGTTTTCAGAACGCATAAGGTTTTTATCCAAGTTTTGTGTCACGAATCTATGTTTTCGATCGTTTAACGTTTGGTTATAATTAAGCGTATAATAAAAGATCGAAATTAATAACAGCTAAGAAATTGGGAGATGAAAATGGAAAAATATTTAGACGAGCGTAACGAGCATTAGGATCAAAGATCAAAGATAAAAAGATCGTTGTGTATGAAATATCGAACTGAAACGATTAATTACTAAGAACACATTGATCACCATTATCTTTATTTCTTATATTTTATAATTCATAATCTAAGCGCTTTTCTTTTCAAAACGCGATTTATCTGTTTTTCGAAAACCATTTTCGAGGTATTAATTTTCAGAGTTGATATCTTGGTCATTTAAATATGAAAATAATGTATTATACGTATAATATATAGCCAGTTATAATATTTGTTCAATAATTTAATTATGTTAACAATTAATCTATTTGTTTGCGCTTTTATAGGAATTTTTATAGAAGTAAAGCAATTCAGATATATTTTGGGGACTGTTGCGTTTCTTTTAGGAATTCTTACATCTGATAGACGTTAACAACTTTACTACGTGGCTGAACGGCTAAAGAAAATGGACAATGTAACTATCCAAGCTTGACTGACAGAACCAACTTTCTTCTAGTTTATAATCTTGTTACAGCTGTGGCAGATAGAAAGGTGGAACGTTCGAATAGCTTAAAATTGCGATCTCTACACGAGATCAATTCTTCGATATTCACTGCAGAACACGTGTCTCTTCCGATTCTCTTCTTCGATCACCTGGTACTCGAAGTATCAGCTGCTGACCTCTTACTTCCCAAGCACTTTGTGTTTTACAAGATAAGTTACCAGCTTTCCATTTAATATCAATCACTTAATAATAACTTGATTCGTAAAATTTGTCATTTCATTAATTTTCTATTCATAAGAAACAAATATTCAAAAATTGAGAGTCGGATATAGACTCTCTATTTTGTATTTTTGATCGTACCAACATTCCTAGCAATAATTTATACAATAATTAATATATTTATATAATATATTTACTTGCACTTAATATTAAATCTATATTTTACGTTGCCAATCTATATTTTAAAACAGAGTTTGACAAAGGATGTAAATTCATACATATGCGCAGCAGTTAGTAAACGACTCTAAAACAAAACTCGATAAGAAAAATGTTAGGAAGGTTTTATTCGAAAATTTCAAAGTCTTGTTAACTCATTGCTGTAACACTTTGATGGTTTTTTCTGCATGGGCCTATTTTAAAATTAGCCATTTATTCGTTCGCCAGTGACATCGAAAGTCAAGCGTAACGAAAGAAACAGAGGCAGTTTGCGTAGCCTGAAAGAATACTAGAATCTTGACACACCTTTAAAGCCATGGGTCAGTCATTGTGGATGGTGAAGTGCCGTGAAAAAGATCACGGAGCATTGTGTCCAGCTCTGGCTTTACAACTGGGCGGGATGACTCCTAAATATTTTACAACTGCCTCACGGTCCTAACACAAACGGCCGCCCGTCAGGACGCTCATTTTTTTCCCTTCTAACATCTGTATAATATTTCACCTGGTGGGACGTGCTCGTGCCTTCTCTATAGAATGCGAACAAGACAGCTATTTTGTCGCACCACCTTGATGCCAGTCGATTTCACGCAGTCGCAGCTTTTCTGCCCGTTATTGCCGTGCGGCTTCGATTAGTTGCATGAGAAACTCGTACACCCAGTTCTGCTTTCATTTCGACATTTTTCTTACAATTTCGATTCAGCGTGGTCTAGAATTTTCCCGCAATTCTCTTCGTACACGATACAACTCGATCTAACACGGTTTAGTCGAAATTTTCGATATGATTCGATATGATTTGGGAATAATTTATTATTTATATTAGATTTTGTTTGGAAGTGATCAATTTTCCTGATTGGGAAGCTATCCACCGTGTAAGAACAGAATCAGATTGTAATGATATTGTTCTTGGAAAACTGTTTTATATAAGACGTTTCGTACAAACATTTCGTATATTAGAAATAACCAAACGAACCATATGAAAGCAAAGCATTAGTCATTTTTCTCTTTCATCTTCCAAATACCAACAATATGGCATCTTTCCCGTATTCACCCTAATACATTTTAAAAGACAGAGACCTCTTATTTTCCATCAAGATCGCACGTTTGCTGTACGTTTGCCGAACGATCCGAATCCAGCCATAAATTCCCGGATGAGGAAACGTTTCGCGTCTCATTCGTTAAAGAAGTCTGTCGAATTACAGCAGAGCAGCGGAGCTGCGGCAAAAACCGTCGAAAAGAACAACATTGCCGCGGAATGGTTGGGAAGGACGAAATCCTCGGTGTGGACAGTAGACCGCGTCCACGAGGCGCAATCACGAGCACGGTCCATTGGCATTGGCCGGTGGTCCAATTAGCGCAGCATCCGATAAACGAACTCGCGGCAGGGTGGCTGTGCAATTGCTGGTAAGCCGCCATATAAATTTCTTAGTAGAAGCCGGTCTCTGTACAAGCAGCCAGGCTAACTGTGCTGTATACGTCGAGCTGGGCTTTCTTGCGTGCTCGCGCGATACTCGCCTCAACCGGGCGCGCTCGCTAAAGGGTATTAAATGCCTTCCTTCTAGGCTGACCGATGATTCTGCCGACGACAGTTACTATCTGGAATTTGCCGCTTTCCGTCAAACGACCAGGAGCCACGGACCGAGGCTGTACAGTTACCCGTTGCATGGCGACAAAGCGCGCTTTTAAAACGCGGCCGTCGCGCTCTGCACGCAACCCTTCTTCTTCTTGCTCTGTCATTGCCCGACGCTTTGCCCCTGTTTCGGACTTCATCGTGTCGCTTCAATCGTTCTACGTTGTTTCGGGGTAAATATGGTAGAATGTCGGTTTATGCACGTGTATATGATATTTGATAAAAGAATTCCTAGGTATCATTCGTACTAATAGGAGTAGTGTATGAATGTGAGACTCGAAGACATGGGAAATTCGAATCTTTCTGCTAAGAATTCGCTTAGGGTTTGTCAAGCTCTATCAGGCTGCGTTATTAGCGCGTAGCTTCAATCAACCTGCCCTTATTTGTCAATAATTGATAACAGATGACGCTTATATGGCAGCAGCAACTATTAACACTTGACATACTACAAATGACGCCAATGTGGTTTCAGCGGCGATCAAAGTGTTAACTGAGTTGTCACCGTTTCGAGAACACGTCTTTTATATTTCATATTGCGATTCATCGTCGTGAGTAATTTCAGACAATATAAGGTTTCGATATACATTTGGAGAGATTGGTGCGAACGTTTCAGCTTTGAACCATCAAACTTGAAAATAGGACAGCAACAGCTACGATCGAAATTCGAGCAGCCGCAAATATGTCCTCCAATCATCGTGCAAGTTTAAGATTTAGAATTTTTAAAAATTTCTTAATCCTAATAATCCCCTAATATATCTCTTCTAGTTTTAACTAATATTTAGGTACGTAATTTTAGTATCGATAGAAGAAAACTAGATTCTGTAAATATTTCTCACATTAGGATAATTACAGGTGACACTGAGAGCTGCCAACTTGGCAAATCAACAAATATGTAAATAATTTTCCCAGTTTTGTGATTCGTATGAACTATAAGAACGAAGCAACAAGTTACGACGTTCCTGTTGCAAACTATTTCTTATTTCTCCTGAATTCAAGGCGTAAGGATACTAAAACACACATAGTTTTACGATTTGTGTATTCGATTATACTAACCATGTCAAAGTCGATAATGTATCTATTGGTTACGTTAAAATCTTTTTGTTTTACGTTAAAAAATATGACGTCGCGTAGGAGGATTTGGCCTCTGGCCAAAGTTTCTTCTTCCGCTCGCTATTCAGCCAAGTTCAAAGTAACCCGCGAATAGCCTTTCGTTATCCTACAACCAACGAAGATTGCGAAGACTTTAGTTTGCAGTTTGGCATTCGCCAATCATCGCTACGTTCGTGGATCTTTCATATTCTTCGGTTCGATATCTTCGCGGCCGACGATATTTTTTTTTATATACGTACGATTGATTTGTAAATTAGTGTGCTGGGTGTAACTTGAGGACCAGCGATGTTGATTTTATGTAAATTGCATGTTGCACAGCAGATTATATGAATAGAGTGGTTGAGAAATATTCCGTTGAAATCCTTGAAGAAACTGCAACTCGAAGCCACGTGATGATTGTGTTGTAAAACGTAAGTTCTCTTGTTCGTACCTTATGTTTATATTTTATTTAATAACCTCACCTATACATGTTCTTAATCCCGTCGTGTAAATTGTGCAAATTTTTTACTATTTCGCGATATAAAAATTTTGATATAAAATTAATATGACATTGAAGTGACATTTAAGATTGCGCAATAATGTTATAGTAGCTATTTATTAAATATTGCACCGATAGAAAATACGATGTATAAGTTAAAAATGTATGTATCTGTAGTTAGACTATCGTACGTTTTGCATGGAACCGACGTAACGAAACTGCGTAAACCAAACAGGAATATTACTCTGACCATTTCCTTTCATCGCTTGAATGAGATTGTCTTTTTCTTGGCAAAAGAATACACTTATTCCGAAGATTCATCTCTATCTATCTATCGATTTCTAGAATGTTATTTCATTTCTTCTACGCACAGTTTTTTCCTTCCTACAAATAGCTAGCAAAGTAAATGTTGGTAAATACTACCTGTAATAGCTAATTATTAAAATCTGAAAAAGTTGTATTTTGAAAACGTATCTTATAATTTTGTCGTGCAAGAAATTAGAGGTTAATTACAAATTTCCAAGGAAATAGTAGTATCAGGTTATCCGTTTTGTTATGTATACACTATTTATTCATTTATCAATCTAGTATAATTATTATATTATTCATATTTCACCAGCGCCACATATATGACTTTCAATGGCATTAAAAATAAATTTATAGTCATTCAAACAATCTTAGAAGTTTATGAACTATAAGAAAGGGTTGAAATTTCTGAAGATAGAAATTTGCATAGCAGTTTATGATAATTGCTTGAACATCGTAAACAAGATAATAAGGCGTTATCAGAGTTAAATTTATCGTGAGTTGCGTTTGTCGAGTTTACTTAGGAAACTTATAAAACAAATAGCTACATATATTACTTTTAATTTATAACTATAGCTATATTAGTTTTTTATTTATAACTAATACAATCTCAATATTTTTCTTAAAATTCTAATAAATTAAAAATATAAACGATAGATATTTGCAGATTTTTCAAATCTATTAAAGGATAGAAAGTTAAACTTTGTTATTGATAAACTAAGAAATTGGTTTATTTGTAGAAATTGTATAACATAAATTTGATAAGACTTTATCGATTGAAACTATTATTATTATATATTGCAATATACTTATAACCTGCTAACATGATCTACGTTAAATCCAAATGTACAGATCCGTCTTACGAAATGTATTTTATTTAATGAAAAATATGAACTTTCCTGACTGTGCAAGATTGCACAAGCAAATATCGTTTATGCAATCGGTATGGATGTAGAAGAGATAAGTTTGTGTCATATGTAATAACTAGGTCAACAGCATACAAACGAGCCATTAGTAATTTTATAAACGGATATACTTATCACATTAAATTCTTGAAATACGTCCAAATTCTATTACCAAAAATTTATTATGACACTGTATTGAATATGAAATACTGCTACGTGGAAGAATACATATTATGCAGTGTCTCATATGTTCCACTGAACTACATATTTGTACCTCTGATATAAAGAGAATTATAGATTGAAGAAATAAAATTTCTTTCCTTAATAAAACGAATAACTTGAGAAACAAATAATATCTAATATGTTGATATTAAAGAATGTTAAGGAGAGAATAATAAAATAAGAATATTAATATTAAAGAACTTAGAAAACAGTAAAACTTCTAGAAGTAAGAATATTTACATTAGGGAATTCAGGAAGGAAGTTAAGACTTTGTTCCTATAGTTTAATGTACAGGGTAATCCATTATTATAACCTATAAATGTTTATATTTCGGAAAGTAAGTAGAATCGAAAAATTTTCTTGAAGATGAACACGTAGATTTTTCGTAGTGTTCAATTCTTAGTTCTTGAAATCTCGCCTTGGAGGTACTCATCTTCGTTTAGCACAGAACTGAATTACTTGTTGCGGAAGGTCAGGAATATGCATTTGCATATATTTTCTTTGCTTTTGAAACGTTAGAATTGACCAACAAGAACGAAACTAAAACCTCGAAGGTTTAATACAAATGTAAATAATGCAAATAAATTTATATTTGCCTTAATATTTAGAATAATTAGTGACCATTCTAATAGATGATAATTTGGAGTACTTTAGCTTTTAGCAAACATCTTTTTCATATTTTACGTAAATAATGTAATAGCGTGAACAGTAGTGTTAATAAAATGAACATATGAAATATTCTCATGATCTCCATATCCATAGATAACAAAAACAATTAAATAGTTTCCTCAAATAAGAAATTATTTGTTAAGTACTATGTAATATTCTATTGTATTAGATACTGAATGTTAATAAATTCTAAGTTAATAACAAACATGAGTATTCTAGTAAGAATTCTTCTTCTAAGTAAACTACCAACGATTGGAAGAAAAATGTAGTTGAAGAAAGATACAATGCAATATTCGATCAATCAAAGAAAAATAATAAAGTGTGGGTTTTTGTACAAACCAAAGTTAATCACATTGCAACAATTGTATTAACGTAAATTGTGTTATTATTTATTTTTAGTACACATCTATTCCTTTCTCGCTGTGATTCACTTATCCACAAATACATAATATCAACATGGATATGGAGGACGATATAAGCTCAATCGCAGAAAAAAATACAAGATCACCTAGACCTAATAGAATATCTCATAAAACAAGTATTAGAAAATTTCTCACAAATGGTAAGTAAATCTACATCAATAAAAAGGTTTGAAAAATTTGCGACTAAATAATATACTTATTTGTATTATTTTTATGCAAGTTTGGCGCAAAATCGAAGCCGAGATTGATGGAAGAGAATACAAGAATACGGATGACTATGGGGATCACTATTTCTGTAAGTGACTATGTTTGCAAGTGAAATTGTATAATTCAATAACAACTTTCATATACGCATTTTAATAGATAATTTGATATTTTATCAATAAATATTAAAGTTACAATACTTATTTATTTTAAAAATTCGTCTTTATCTACAAGTGGTAAGAAAGAAATTTTTTGCGTCGAAGATGAGAAGACAAATATGCAATATAATATTTATCTGATATTATTATATTTGCCGTGTAAAATGTATCGCTGTGTAACGTATATGATTCTCATTTATAATATTTAATTATTATATTTATACAAGTTTTAGAAATAGATGTAGTTGTTACCTATAGTTGGGAAGTAAAACTTTGTAAAAGATAAAATAATTTATTTTAAAAATATTTTCAGAAGTCGTTCGGACGTAATAAATAAAAATGTCAGTGAATGGAATAATAGACTCCTTACAAAATAAATAATTTACTATTTAAGTTCATTAGCTATACAATAATATTTTAAATATTATATCACAATATTAATTCTTAAAATGCATTCAGTAAAAACAACTGTAATTATATATCTCGATAGAAACGTTTAACATGCGTGATAGTTATAAATCATAATACTACAAAGTTAATTAATTAATGTCTTCTGAATTAAATTTTAACTAAGGCAAAATACAACTAATCCTAATAATATTTTATAAAAAATTATAGCAGTCCACAATAAAAAAAATTCTAAGAACAATAGCAGTATCTTATAATTCGTAATTCCAATTCAAGCTAAATTTAACATTTATGTTCACTGCAGTACCTCATCCAAGTTGCATCTAAATACGTGAATGAAGCCCTAGAAGGTGACGGAAAGAGTTAAACTTAAAAATCCTGAGCTAAAAAGGTGATATGTATCTGTCTTTTACCTAACGGGCTAGTGATCTTTCAATTCGTATTTTGAAATTTTGTTTTAAATTACTAGAACTCTTCACTTTACTTCACTAGTTTGATAAATCGTCATTAAAAGAAAAAGGTTGTAGATACACAACAAATTTATTTATAAAAAGACAAACTCACTGCAATGTAATATTTAACACTACATTAGACGTAAGTATCCATAAGGTAAAGTATCTACAAGCGATGCCATCATCAAAGCAAAATTTGTTGCTTTGATTTTGAAATCTGCCTTTCGCCATTAAATTATTAAATACGAGTCTTCTTGTATTTAATATCTGACACATGACGAAAACTGAACTTTCATATCGTTGTGAGTATTTAAAATTATACTTAAACATAAATCACTCAAAATATTACGGTAACACAGATGTAATATTTATTGCAACGAAATTAGAGAATATCGGATTTCTCTATTACAAAATACGCAATTCAATTTTAACATTCACTTATGTGATAACTTCTGTAAACATTAAATGTTACTTTGAAGTCATTCAGTTTATATTAATACCACTGATATAAAATTTTAATCATCGGAAAATGCAATATACAAGAAGATTCTATCCTGAACTAATAACTAAAACACACAAAATGTTACCACACTACGGGTAAATATCCGTGATCATTATGCTCGCTAAAAGATCTACGTAATACAACCAGTCACTCGTGTCGATTCGAATCTTTCACCCTACGATATGATTAAGTAACCGGAAGAATAAAAATGCATGCGACTTACCACTAGATGCGAAGAATATTATTATTAGTATTATTTTTGCCCGGGAAACATCATGAAGGCACCGACCTGCATAATTAAAATGGTAGTTGTAAAAAATTTTTAACAAAAGAAAGATGGAACTTTATTAAATTTATAACTTTGGTAACAATAAATGTTGAAATTCTAATTCTTTAATAATAATAGAAATAGTAATTTCAATCTAAAATCTGATTTTATTTCAATAAAGAATACAAATTTGGAACTTCATTAAATTACCTTCATGATTAACAGCAGTTTAAGCTAAGAATAAGACAAAGTGATATATAATATATAAAAATACTTACTGTTCTTGGTTTTTAAAAAGGTTGGATCCTTTTGAGAGGAGGGCTGACTCTAATACCGGAAACGAGTATTTAAAGAGAAGAATATATCTGTGTGTGTGCGTGTGTATGTATGTGTATGTGTATAAAAAGAAAAAAAAAAGAGTATTAACGTGCTCGTTTAAATTACAAGCGGCGGACAAACACTGGCTCTAAATTCACGTATTAACTCTGATTCAATTTATGATCACTAAGAACTATCTTAATCTGAAAAATATTGGAAATAACTTTACGTAGCAAACACTGACTCTGCCGATCACATTACACACGGCCACGAATGTTCCCTGAAAATAAATAAAGGATTATATTAGAAGAAATTTAGAAAAGCTATATTACATATATTACATATATATATATATATATATATATATATATATATATATCAAATGCCAGTTTGTAACAAAAACAGTTATACTACGTAGTAGCTAAAAATCATATTTATCAAGGATTGTCAATCAAGAATACTTAACCATGATACATATAAAAATCGTGGTTCGTATAAGATTAATATTGCAATATCAATCTCCATATAGCAAATAATAGCAATCTACTGTTGTAATAGCATCAATTACAGATTCGTCCGAATTTTATTAGAAACTTCTAATTTTTACTAGTTATCATAATATACCGTTAATCAAAAATTATTTATTTAATAAATAAATAACAATATAATATGTAAATCTAACACATTTTTACATACACAATTCTATTTTACTTTTCAATATGAGATTATGTTAAATTATCACTTTACAATTATTAAGAATATTAAGAATTATGTTAATTATATTCTTAAGTCGTACAATAAGAAAAGATACTTCATATCAGATTCATTTTACTCTTCACCATATATATTTTGCCTGCTCTATTTTTATCAACTTCCATGATTGAACTACATATATGTAGTTCTAATATGCCTTTAATCTAATTAATAGACATATTCGACAATGTAAAAAGAAATTTCAAACTAATAATTTTAATCTTTACCTAATGGGATCTGGATGATGTTCCGTTTCGCTGGACTTCCCGCGTAAAACTAACGTTTCTCCAAGACGCCATCAATCTATCGACCACGAGAAATTATATCGATGACATAATCGAATATCGCGGTATGTAATTAGCAATTAGCGATTGCACATTCTATAGTTTCACTAGTTTCACGAAAGTGACGCGGTCTTTAATTCTTTTTTTTAATATTTATATAGACAAAGTGTACTTTTAAATTTTTAGACATTACAATTTTTTAAAAAGTTGGAGATATAAATGTATGTATTTAGTTAGCTAGTTATAAGTTCTTCGCTTACAATTAGAGACAAGTAAAGTTTACTCCTTCCGAGTTCACTAATTAATTTTGATCGCGAAAGAGCGTTATATGTCGTGTTACATCGGATAATTCTGTGCTTTAAATGCCGTGAGATTTAGTGAGAAAGATGTCGATTGATAAATATAATTTTTATCTGTGATCAAACTTCAAGTTCTATGGCTGCAATTCAAGCTATGTAAGTACATACATTCATACATACATACATACATCTCCCATCATTTATATAACTCCATACTTGCAACATCGGCACATAACCACAGTAGTGTGAGTGCAATGCATATATGTGATGTGTGTTGTAATCTTACGCTATTGGCGTTCTCCTGTAGATCCTAGATGATGTATATTAGATTTAAATGAATAATGCTATACATACTATCATTATAGAACCTGTTTTCTTATTAAAATATAAAAACATAATGTATTTGATTTTCAACATATATATACTATATATATATAGTATTTACACAGTCGTATCTTAAATACAGTAATTCTTAATGTTTAAGGTACTCATGAAATTATTTTAAATAATAATATATTATAAAAAAAATAATATAAATTAAATTAATATAGAAATTACACTTTCTTTACAATTCGAATTAGAAAAATAATATTCTCTACAACATAAAAATATTATTTCGAAGTTTAATACAATTTTTATATATTAACATAAATTCTCATTTGTTGTATTGTATTTGTTCCATACATACATACTATCGATTTTTATCCTTTTCTGAGGAACTATAGCAGGGACCTAAATTAATAAAACTTATTAATATTTCTTATTATTTTTAATATTCTTACATTACTTTCAATATTTCTAAATAGAAAATAGCCTAAAAGTATTTTATAATTTACCTTTTTGAACACTTTGAAATTAGGATGAGCTCGAAGTGATGAATTACTTTTTAGTGCGGAACTTATAACATTTTGTGCTTTATGTTTCCTTTTTTCTTTTTCCTGAAATTTTGAAGTAAAAATGATATATTTATACAGTAGAACCTCCTACTTTAGAATTTTCTAATGAAAGTTATATATCTATTAAACTTACCACAGAACATATAGGAGGTGTATTTAGTGGTTCTGTTGTATGTGGTGTAATTGAATTTTCTGAACATGTCGTTTCTTTATTATGCTTTTTTTCTACTTTTAGTGTTACAGGGCGCACATTTTTTAATTCTATTTTTTCATCGACTTCACACATTTCTTTCAAATTTGCGGCAGCTATACGATTATCAGTTAATCGAGCTGTTTGTTGCATTTGCCTATTTTCATCTCTTAAATTACTTGTTTTAAATATATTATTCGATGTATTATGTATGAAATCTTTATTAGAATTTGTATTATTATTTTTATTTTGCTGTATTGGGGTTAGTTCAATTTCATCATCACTTAAGATTATTACTTCCTTTGATTGTCTCTTATCCTGTATATTACCATGTTTGTGTAAATTTTGATTATCATGGTTAGAATATCGAATGATTTGTGATAACATGTTAGGAAAAGTCGAATTGTTTTCATTAGATTGTGTATCTTGCATACTTGCCATTGTTGCTGAAGTATCATTAGGAGTTTCGTCTATGTATTGTAATTTATTACATTTTTGCTTTCTCGTAGGTTGTGTACCAGCAAAATTTACATTTGATTTTAATTCTTGGCTACTAATGCTGCTCAATGTTTCAGGAATAACACGTTGTCTTACTTGCACGGATGTTGTTTTCAAAAGGTTGGAGATTTCTTTTGGTTGTGTAACTTGCACATTTTTCACTCTTGCTGAAGCATCAGTAGGAGTTTCTTTTATGCACTGTATTTCATTATATCTTTCCTTTCCTGTAGGTTGTGTTAAAATATAATGTACATCTGATTGTGATTCTTGACTACTGATGCTACTCAATGTTTCAGGAATAACACGCTGTCTTATTTTCACAGATGTCGTTGCCGGAACGTTGGAAATTACTCTTGATCGTGTAACTTGCACATTTTCTGTTGCTGAAGTATCATTAGGAGTTTTTCTTGTGTATCGTATTTTATTATATTTTTGCTCTTCTGTAGGTTGTATGACAACACCACTTACATTTGGTAATGGTTCTTGACTGATATCCAATGTTTCAGGAATAATACAGTGTTTTACGGGTGTCGATATCGAAAACGAAGAAGTTGGTAATGTTGACACTTTGGCTGTTTCATCTTGTGTATCAAGATTTAAAATCTCACATGAATCATTCTTTCGTTCCGATCTTTTTAAAAGCTTTGCGAATTTATACATAGGATTGCAATATTTTTCTGTCGAACAATGCAATATTGCAAGACAAATTTCAACTTCAGCTATCATTCTATAATTATTTGCTTTCAATGCTTGTTCTGAGGAAGAAAGCACAAGATAATTAAGTACATATGATCAATAAAAGATAATGCCCAAATTATTTTATAATGTGTAATAATCACTTACGTATTGAATGATATATACGGAAAATATTGTCTGTGATCTGTGTTGAATCATTTTCTGAATATTGTAATACAATCACGTTTGGGCTACAAAATTCTGTAGTTGCTAGGCTTGTTCTTTCAAATAATTGTGGTATTCCACCTAAAATATATTTCATATTAAGAACAGTATTTAATAATATTTTATTCAGATAAGTTATGGATACAATTTTCAATTTTTGGTATTCACCTGCTATTCTAATGATTTTTTTATATTTCCTATATTGAGTTGTACTAAAATGTATAAATGTTAAATTTTTAAATAACGTTGTTCTTTTCTCATTTGGAGAAATCAATACCTTTCTTTTAGCAATTAATGGTTCACTAATTGGTGGAACAAAATTATTTGAATCTGGAAGTTGCTGACTATTATCTATTGCAGATTTAACTTCGTCCCAATATTTCATTGTCACTATTGGTAGAGCAGAAGCCATAGCAGAGGCAAGCTGTTATACATCCAAATTAGTAATACACATTCGATTAGGAAATAAATTACCTAAATTAAAAAATTTTCTCAAGGAAAATACCTTTAGTGTTAAGATAGCATTTCCCACTGTTAAATAAGTGGATGCCCTTCTCCAATCGCTGTCAGTAATTATTACACCATCAATTTCTTCCATCAATATTTTTAATCTTTCTATCTCGTCATCACATAAAGTAGATACCGTTGTTATTATAGGCACATTTATCACCCTAATGTGTAAATTTCCTCCATATAGAAGACTTACATTTATATGTAACATTTTTAGATAAAAAAAAGTAAAAAGGCCGAAACTTACTTAAATACATGGTTCTGTAAACCAAATCTTATTGTATCTTGGTGTTTTAAAATACATTCAGTTTCAGTTAGTTGTATTATGTCACGTTCATGAAGGATAAAAGTACCATATTTTGACTTTAAGTCTTTTAGTTTACATATAGATGTTGGTTCATTACTCTGAAACAATATAAGAATTTTTATTTTGTAAACAGCATTTTCTTATTATATTATATTTCTTTTTTTAAAAATACCCTTATCTCCTCTAATTTTGTAACGCTAATTGAGGCATGTTCCTTGCTGATCGATTTATCATTTGGCAAAACAATGTCAGCTTTTTTCCTGCCGATTAACGTCTCTTTGTTTGGTTTTAAATATATACGGACACCTAAAATACAAAAACTGGATTAACATTGTCATTTATGATTCATCTATTACTTAATCGATAACAGAACGTACCTTGTTCATTAACCAAGTACCACATTGTAATCTACAATTATAAAATTACACTTAATTGACTTAGTTCACACATCTACAATAAGTTGACTCGCTCGTAGCCCGGTATACGGTATATTGGTTAGGTATGCATGTTTATATCATGGATATATCTATATATAAAGACAGAGTGTGTGTATGAGCGAACTGAAAAAACGAAGAGGGAATAGGAAAAGAACATGACATTCGTACAGTAAATATGATAATGTAACACCAATCAACGAGTGGCATCAGTTTTTATGCCTGATTAGATAAAATTAATGATTAATTAAATTTTCTTTGTATTAATTCAGTGTACCAGTTTATCAGCTCTATTTAGTGCAAAACAAAGACACCTCTATTAAAAATTTCTTTTTGTTCAGAATTCAAAAGGTTTTTATTGCAAACAAAGTATAGATGTAAAATAAAATAGACATAACAATATCAGTACGCTCTTAAATACGAATCCCACAGCCCTGTTGGTATTTCTATTTGTAACCTTACTGATCCGCTATAGAATAAGATTATAATAATTTTATAAAACAATGACAGGGATTTAAATTAAATGTAATTATGAAATTATGAATATGATATATAAACTTGGGCACATTTGATTTAAAATAAAATAAAAAGCGACAATACGAAATAATGAATTATTTTAACAAATTTATTATTTTTATTTTAGAAATAACATAGCAAAAGTAACTCAACTTTGCGATTAGATATATATACATACATTCATACATTCATAAATGTATATGCATTTCTTTAGACTGAACCGGTAATATCGCATGTGATATGAAAATGGTAAGAGTAGTTTCATAGTATCGTGAATAGAGTCCGTTAGTAGTATACAAATTGTTGTGATCGAGAAACACGCGCGCACACGCTCACGTATGAATAAAGATAATTTTTTATCTTCTGCAACATTTATCTTTGTAATAACGGCTGGTAATTTGCTTGAAACACAAATGAAATATATCGTACCTTTTAATATTTTATAGATATTTATTTTATCAGTATATATGTGTTTTTTAAATAATTGTATATACTTATAAAAAATACATTATAAAATCGCAGGGATGTTTGCTGAATTTGTAATGTTAAATTTGTATGTAAATCAATTATTATCGTTAAGAAAGACAAACACATATTATAACGAGCGCATCTTCCTATAATTCGACAAATATATCTTGAGTCATTATGACCTCAATATGCTGCATTTGGACTAAGTAAGAGTAATCGATAAGTTTATATGACATCATGAAAATGGAGTACCTTTTTAAGAAGGATAAATGGTTTAATTTGCAATTCTTAAAGGTAAATTGCAAGGATGAAGTTCTGTTACATATAAATAATTTTAATTAAAAAAAAAGTTTCTATTGATAATAAATAACGAATGTGTTAAGGAATACGAGTACACTCGTGTATGAATGTATATTCTAGGAGAAGACAGGAATACAAATTCTAATAATTATAGTTGAGTTTCAGACATAGAATGCAAGATGGAAGTTCAGGGAATATCCTCTATTCAAAGAATTTCTCTATAATAATTCATTAGACATTCTCTTTTTTGGAAGAAATACATTTCATCAACGGTGAAAGGTAATAAGATCAACGGATTATTTCTTTTTGTTTCTATATTAATCTTTTCTCCGTGATCTCTTAATTAGTTAATATATGTTTTAAATATTAGTTTCTACATATACATAATAGATTTAAATTTATGGAAGAGATAGCATTTTAATGTCAGTTTTAGTTTTCTGGGAAGGAAGAGGGTGACAGCAGTCAGATAGGTGGAAGAGAGGCTGTTTGAGCACAGCAATTTCCTTCTTAGCTCAGTTTACATAAAGGTTTATCCTGTGATGCTTTATTTTCAAAACTTCGACAGTATAAGATATTTTAATACAGAGATATGTTTATATAAAAACGTGTTTATGGACATTAGTTAATAGATCATGATTTATATTAAATTTCAACACATTTTACACATCATCTTATGTAATTCTACTTATCAGAATTATTTTTATTTCTTGCTCCTATTTCTAATTATTTTTTTAAGTCTATTTTTAAGTGAAACTACGATCTTTGGAAAAATAAACTTACAAATGTCATAAAAGAGAATAACGATACAAAAATATATAAAAATTTTATTGAGGATATGTAGAGTAGTCCTACATTTAATAGAATATCGGACACAAATATTAATATACCTTCATGTTACGTAATGATCCTCAACGAATTGCTTCGCGAAGTCCATCTTCTTGGCTTATTTCCTACTACGAAGAAAGGAGGTTAACAAGCATGGAAGTAACGCTTCATGTATGTAAATGGATCTTCAGTAGGCTTAAACTGAAGAGCTCGGGGCTGATTTCGTTGTATGTACGAATATTGATCGACTCATTAAAAGTGTTTTCGACTGAGACAGCGCTATTCGAAATGCCGTACAGATCTATATATGTGTTTGCGAAAATACTATGCGTTTAACTAACTGAAAGAGAGTTAACGAACATTAGGGGTGCAGATCGTGCACAAATTTCCCGAACGTTCAAATCGAAATACTAAATCCAATTATCGTTAAATATTCAAGCAGTACAACAGCTGCATATAAGTTTGTAATTTGGTATCGTAGCATCCCTTCAAGTTGCTTATTCATTTAACCACCGAAGTATCCGAATCCGAGAAATCATGTTTTAAGATAATGTGAAATATTAGATAAATTATTGCATAATATGAAATGGTCGATTTTATGAATATGTGAACTCATTCGGAAATTAGTTACTAAAAGTGCTATTAAGCAATATTTATTTGATGTCAATTTATATTTGAAACTAGTCGAACACAATATGATCTGTATCTTGAACATTGTTTTACTGCAAAAACAAGATATTTACATATATACAATGATCGTTACGGTTAATTCTGTTTTATGAGTATTTATAGCCGAACTATTTGTATGTAACCATTAATCAATCCCTAACTTTCCAGAATATATGCCAATATATGGATATTTAAATGTATCTCCAAAATTAATATCGATATACTAATTTTTTACCAATTAGTTAAGTCATTTGAAAACTTAGATCTTCGATATACACGTAGATCGATAAGTTCGGTTGTCTTTTAGAGTTATCAGCAAAGGTGCATTGTCCCTGTAAGTCGGACGTTGAAAGTTATTAATTAATTCACATTTGGTAAGCATGTGCATTTATAGAACCCTAACTCCCTTAGCTATTGACATATCATGAACCTGAAATTGTGTCATAGCAATTAACGAGACCGTTGGCTGGGTAGGCATCCAGAGTCTGATCCCTCATGACCCTTCTTGTGTTATACATCGCTCCCATGTATTTTATGGTGAACAATAGATACAAAATATCATTCGTTTGTTCTGTAATCGCCTTCTTATTTTGTATTAGCATCTAAGATTTCTTTCCTGTCAGAAGTGTTTTTATTTTAAGTAATGACGACTATCTCAAATACATTATCCACTGCTTTCGTTAACTTTTTAAGTCATTTTCTCAAAACGGATAAAGATCAAATTGTAACAGTTTTGTCGATGGTATTATTTAAATAATTGCTTCGACACAACATATGCATCAATAATAAGGAATATTAGAGAAGCATCAAACTCTATATAGTCAGAATAAACGAATAGGAACCAAAGGTCGTACTTGATTCTTTAGTATAAAAAGATCGACATGATTTTCCAATACAAAAGTTCGATGCGTCATATTTACGTTTATCAATTTAGAAAAATTGCAAAACGTTAATATAATCTACAGCTTAGCAAGTGATCCATTTTTACAGTTTACTTCGATTTTTTTTTTTTTTTTGTATTTCCGTCGATTCCAATAAATTCAAGAAAACGAAAATACTTTCTGATGCAAAAGGAATCCCTCAAGGGATTGGCATTGACCTTTATCGTATTTCAAAGTGTTCACTCGAGACGTTTCTTAATCTCGCTGTTCTATGCGACTGAAGCTTGATCTACTTTTATTCGCAACGATGAAAAGTTCTACCGTACTCGACAACGATCTCCCTGTTATGCAGGCTGCTTTACACAGCCATAGCTTTAGTCGACACTTTATCACTTTCATCGCCCAAGAAAACTTTTGCAATTAACGCAGTGTCAGCTAGAGAATGTTAATTTGACCGAGTTACCGACGCCCTCTATACGGCGAATACCATCACTTTATTATTCATTTTCCTGATGTGATTGCTATAATATTTTCAACAAACGATCCTCTATCTTTTCACTTTATCTACCAAAAATCACAATTTATATGTGAACGAAAATTACTAATAGCATGATGCGAATAGGTTTAATTTCTCGCGTGGATATGTCGTGTGAGATATTTGAAATTTGATCGTGGAATAAATTATTATTGTTATATATCAACGAGACTTAAATAATAATTGTGGAAAATAATGGATTTATTAGTGCAAGTTTCTAATGTAATTCCTTAAAGTTATTGTATATGGATATTTGTGATGTTTAGTATCAGAAGAATTAAATAGATTAATAAGTAGACACATGTGAAGCTTTTTTTATATGCATTATGAATTTCAAGTTTTATCGATTTCATATTCAGATAACAAAATTCGAAAATCGTATAATTCGTATGTGTAACTTACACAATTTTATTTACAATTAAAATCAGAATTTGTTAAGAAAACTATTTAAAAGTCACAATTGTAATAAGAATGTTTATTTTTATGTGTATATTATATTAGAATTTTGTGACTTCAATACCAAATATTTTTTTTTAATTCTATCTTAATATTAAGTATTTTATGACTGCTTCTTTCTAATAAATCACTCTTTTTTATCCATGAACATAACTCAAAGTGCTTACAGTGAATGCAAATTTATAGGTTTTCGAGAACGACTAAGACGAGGTGGCATTTACTGGTAAAAATCTGAACTATATTTAATACTTTCGGGGTCGAATTTTTTCTAGCCTATAAGAAAAATTGCTTTTTTTATTAATTACGAATAATAGAAATACATTTCTTGAAATGATTCTATGAACATCATAATATCATAAAACATTATGCATATTCATTCCTTAAATTCAAATATTTATTCATCGACGCACGATTACTGGTGATTCGTTTAGGATTTGTTCGCCAAATTTTCGAACTTTGCTCTCTCATAAATCCTCGTTAAGTAGCGATGAATGAATCCTAACTTTCTACAATCTCTTCCGCTAAATAATGGTGTACGTCACCCAAAGTCTTAAGTGCTTCATTATCAAAGTCGACTGACCGGCCCGATTTTGGTTCGCCTGAGAGATTAAGGTTACCCTTAGGGAATTTCAGAAACAGGTGTTGGCATTTTAACAAGTTTGAAGCATTGTTTCGCAAGTGTTCTGGATAACAATCATGGTAGCAGTACCTTGTTTAAATATAGCAAACGAAATCACAGGTAACTTGTATGAAATCTTAAAATTATTTCTGTATTCTATGCGAGTAAAATGTAGCTAAAGAAAGTAACTTAAAAGACTCGGCATGATCTTTATAATTAATCTGGACATAAAAAAAATGTATTTGCTCTTATAGATAAGAAAAGATGATGATTTTGTTGTACCTTGGTATATATTAATCTTGTTCGATGTTCTTTAGTATGTAAAATGTTGCAATAAATGTTTAAAAGATCGATTAATGTCATTAGTAAAATTGTAGAAATCGCGGAATATAAATAATCAGCTTTGACAGAGTTAGAATTCTCTATTGCAATATCTTTGCACGTTCTGATACGTGACGCAATAGGAGACACGATCTTTTTGATAAAAATGAAATCCGAATGAATGATAAAAGCGTCACATCACCGGAAGCTCACGGATGAAGGCACTAAAATATACTGTATGTGAGTAGTTTCCGTTCAGTCATCGTTCCGTTATGCAACAGAAAGCACGAAAAAAAAAACGAAAATTTCAAAAATTGGTTACATTTGTGAAATTTTTACGTGTACTCCACCAATAGTCACTCGAATATTACCGAAAATTGTAGTTTGAAAGCCAGTGAAGATCGAAGCCACATTGATACACGATCGGAATTTATCCGTAACGATGGGAATATCGAAAAACGTGAAAGGAAATGTAACTGCTGGCTATTGGAGCTGGCTGGTTGCTGTTGAAAGCTTTGAATGTTTTCTTTTAGAAAGTATAATGCATGATACTAAAATAAGCAACGAGAATTTGTATCTTTAAAATACTAGCGAAAAGTGTTGGTCGTACATAAAAATGTTGCACTTATATACATATGTTTCTTTTATTTTTTTTTTTTTTTTTAGTACCTATACAATGAATTTCAATAAATTATGCAGTTACCATTCTTATAGTAGTCTAAGTATTTTTAGAATTTGTGTTTTTCAAAGATATATACATTATATGATATATTGTTAGATATGTTGCAGTATTTCTAATATCATGTGAATTCATAAATATTTTAACTATGTTCTTAAATTGTTAGTTGAAACGATATACCGTAGCATAAAGATTATGGTATTAAAATATATTTAAAAAAATTTTTTAGTTGATCTTATAACATTATCTTTATTTCCAGGGATTAGGTAAATTGCTTGTATTAAAATCTTTCTAAGAAATTGCATTAGAATGTTTTCCATTCAAATGTTAATGTCTCAGTGCCTATTCTTCTCATGCATATATAGATACATGTATAGAATATTTATTGCTTCTTTCCATTGAGCTACAACGTTTTATTGATTTTTCTTTCTTTTTCAAGACCCACGTACATACTTGCATTTCTAGCCGCTGCTCGTATTTCTAGGTTCATTAACTGTTTCATAAAATATTAGTTAGATTGCTCTTAAAGGAGAATATCATGGCAAAACTAAAAGCGGGTGCAACTAAAGATAAAATTTAATACAAAAGGAAAGGATATTAATAAACAATACGTACGTCGTATTCTGGGCACATTGTTCGAAAGTTTTTGTAATGACAACAATCTTCATCCAATTAATTAATTCAGCGTATTTGGATCCCATTTTTATTTAAAAAAAAGAATAAATAAATAAGGAAATATAAACGTCTTGGATTGCTAAATATTGCGGGAATACGATGAGTAATGAAATGGAAATTCAAACACTGATGTACTTGTGATTAAACGTTTCTTCCAATAGCAGTAACTACCAACAGCAGCAATTATTCCTTTCCGCGAAATGTTTCCCTTCTTCCAATTGTTACAAGATGGAACGAGTCATCTGCAACTCTCGCTTTATAATTCCAGCTTCATTAATTGTTCCAGTCCCTCTTTTCTCTGTGTCACAAAGATACAACAAACGTCTATTTCTGATAAAAGTCAAGGTATATGAGAGAGAAGCAGATAAGTATTTACATCATGAAAATTATTCCCTTGGCGTTATCGTACATATATCTGCGAGTAATATTTTTGATTTACGAGTTCACGAATTTCATTGCTAAACAATAGACAAAATCATATCCTTATGAAGGATGAATGAAAAAATGAAACCTAAATGGATTTATTTCATCCTGTAAACTTTATAATGTGTACATAATTCACTGTAAACGTTCTGTATATTTTTGCATATTATACGCACTTTTTACGTTTTTGTACATTGAAATTTTCCATAAATGCATAAAAGTCCGGTGTATACTTATTATCATTAGACATTATGTGGATTACTTAAATGTGTGAAAACGTACAGGATGCATAATAATATTCTAAAATATACAAAGTATCCGAGAGGAAGTATGCATTATAATATTTACGTGACACAATCCGTTTCCTTAACTGTATTTATAAAAATTTCATTTAAAAACTATTTTCAAATACTTTTAAGTATACTCAACGTACTAGCAATAACGTATACACACATTATTTCTTATATAAGTTTCATGTAGAAATTTGGAGCAAATGTAATCTATTTTTATCCCCATTTTGCAGAAGCTACAATTGTTTGTCGTCACGCTATCGGGGAGTATGAAAGATTTCTATGGAAATCACAGATACGTTGAATTACGAAAGTAATGATATAGAATGCGCGCTGGTTCCATGTTCTACATCTGTCGCATGCGTTAGAATCGTTATTCGATATATGTATTCGTTGTATGCCGTCGAGGATTCAGCTTTATGACCAGATGCTTGTCTTATGCTATGAACGAATTGTTTCCGACGAGTTGTTATTGGAATTGCTTCATGTTATTTGCGAGAAAAATACGAAGATTGGAACCTTTATCCTTGGAATGATATTTAGATTGTGAATGAGATTTGCACACAAGGATGGAAGTAGTTGGTCTGTATTAGGCATTTCATGCGAAACATATTTTAGAGAACAGATTTTTCAGCAACTTTTGCAAAGTCATTTTAATATCTTTTCATTACTAGCAATAAAATCTTATTATTAAAAGTAAGTTAAATAGTTCTCGAAATATCGTTCTGTTCTTATATTTCTTACGATGAAAGAGTTAATGATTTAACATTAGAAAAGAGTTATTTGAAATGTGAACAAATATGTTTTATTAATATGTTTGTTAAAGACATTGTATATATAGGATCGGAATCTCCTTATTTAGAAAGAAGGAGTCTGTGAGAAATTATCGAGGACGCTCCCGCGAAGTTGCTTAGGGGTTGGTTGGCTCAACTGACAGGAACGAGATATCACACGTTCGATTTCCTCTATGAGAACCGACACTTTCTCTCAGTTCTTATATGTATGCAGCAATATATTTTTGAAAAATGTAAATGAGAAAATAAAGACGGGAGAGTAAAATTTATTCAAGGATAACAACGAAAAATGTTTACTATGTTTACTTTGTGTTTAAAGGAAACTCGATGATAGAATAATCTTACGTAAAGTAGTTCATAGATCATTTCATTTCTCCGTGCAAGGTGTTATAGATGATTTAGTAAAATAGACGAAATTAATTCTTTACAGCATCATTCGAAGTTATGTATTTCCAGTTATAAGTGCTTTCTGTAATTCCAATTTTATTTCTTTTATTAGAATTGTGGTAAAATGATTAATTTTCAAAACAAATAAGAACAAAAATTTGCCAGTAAGTTATTTATTCATACTTTATTTCCGATAGAAATAAATTTTCTATCTGTGTAACATCGAACGACAATGTGTCATTGTTTGATACCATGTGCTTGAACTATCAGTGATGATGTATGCTTTTAATTATATTCCATCCTGCCCATATTGTGATTTTTTAATATTCACGACTATATTTATAAATATTATTTATTGATTACGTATATAGACGATCTTAGTCGTTTATTATAAAATTTTTAAAATAAAAGATACAATGATAATTCTATTAACTTTATTATTTATTAACTTCACCGATTTAAGTCATTCATATAAATGAACGAAGTTGAACGCATTAATTTAACCGACAAATATTTGACACATCTAGTTGTTCACGCATAAATAGAACCATATAGTTCTATATATTGTAATCATAAATGTAATCATTTATAATTATGATTTGTTAAAAATTACGAATACTTAATATCGTTTAAAAAAGCTTGAAGATATTTCGTTATAACGACATATTCTTTTATATGAATAGTGTTTATAAATATGAATATGAATTTAACTCAGGTGTGAAAATAGCTTTTACATACTGATTTTACGGTTGAAATTTCATTCGTGTATTCCGGTACGTTCGAGAAAGGCAAACGCTAGAATAATGGTATTTTATTATTATCCGAATCGGAAGATAGTATATTTCGTTTTCTGTATTTAGTGATGACGTACTCTGAGTGAAGTAAGGGTGATGTTTCCCGAAGAATGAAGCTTCATAGCTTTCTTGTGAAAAATGTACGAAGCAAACTTCCATCAGAACATTGCTGCTAAATAATGTAGCTGAAAACGAGGAAGTTTGATTTTCCAGTTTGCACACTTTCGTTCTAAATACATAATTCTTTTTCGCTGTCATTACTTTTTTGTCCTATTCTTATCCTTAGAAGTATGTATCCCAGAGGTAAAGGCACTGATTATGTCGACACTTTACATGCGCGCTAGTTTTTAGACAGTATAAAGAAACGTTTTATTTTAGTTTTTCACTGAGAAAGTATTTGAGAGGTTCCAAACCCTTTTATAGGTTATCTGATAGAATCTTTGGAAAACATACTTCTTTTGCGATTTTATATTCGGCTTTATATACATTTCGAACAAATTGCAGCAGAATCTCGATTACTAGAAAGTTGATTAATGGCACGATCGATTATAGTAACGTCAGTATATAGTAACAAAATTTCCAAAATGAAAAATTTGAAAGTGTTTTTTAAAAATAGGATTTGAAGGGAAGATTAAAAAATGAGAGAAGAAACTAACTTATTTAACAATTTTTGTTCTTCTTAGTTCCTAAATGTCTAATTTTTTCAAATGTAATAAAACATTTCGAACTGACACATTTATGTGTTACAAAATCGTAGAAACAACGAATGGGGCTAATCTACCTAACGTTTACAAAATGTTTTTTATTTAGAGAAATGGGTCCTTGTCAAATAATTACAATATATGTGAAACATGCAAACAAATTATTTTGAACAACTATCTACCTCGTTCATTGCGTATCGCAATTTTTAAAGCATTTCAACGTAATAATTTTCTATATATAAAAGTAAACAGTAGATACAAATAACACTGAAATATTTAGGCCATGGCAGGTAAACTTAAAATAAAGAAGTTTATTTTGTGCAGACGATCCATTTATTCGCGTACGCCTACGCTCTATACCATGGTAGTACATTAGAGCACATTATGCAATAAGCGTTATATGTCCAGTACATTAGGAAATATAGATATGCTGCCAAGTAGCAACACTATGCATTTGAGAATAATTGACATGCATAAATTCACTGTATTATGGGCTACCTATTCACGTAGACAAAAGTCCATAAATAAAAAACGTTTAAACAAATGAATCCTACTCGTGTGCAAATATTTATCTTCACGCAAATATTAATATTCACTAAATATCATAACGCGTACTACATTTTGGATATTTCGTATATTTTTGCATATTATGTGCATTTTGTAGAGTTTTGCATCATTGAATTTTCTATAAATTATTTTAGACTTTTAATTATATATAATTAAATTATTTAATTATATAAATTATTTTGATTTTTTAATACTTTTAGAATAAATTCCCCTATTTGTTACAATAATTCCTCTATTTCTAAGTGGCATTATTTTAAATCCACCTAGAGTTATATATACTAACGTTATGTTCGTAAGCCAAATCTTCGAATTGCAATAAAATATTCAACTGGAGTCCCATAAAATATTTCATCTCATTGCTATTTGTCTTCCTTGCCTACCTACCCCTCCCCCTATGTCCGGTAATTCGGATGTCGATAACGACGTCGTAGGGAGTCGTTTAATCGGGCCATGGCAAATCGAGGGAAATGCCACGTTACTCGCAATAATCTGTAGCACAAATTGAAGATTGTTTTTCTTCGTCTCTTTTTCATTTCGGCTATGCTCTTCCGACGCTTCTTTCACTGTCTGAAGCGATCATTACACGTCTACCATGGGCGATATTTTTTCCCATCCGAACAAAGTAAACATTATTTTCGAATGACCACAAAGCAACGTACAAGCGACGTTTTCTTTTTGGTCTTTCTATTGGAAACTTTTAATACGCCGAGCGTATATCGCGGAATGTGGTACGAAGTGGAAAATCTTCGTCAATACTCTATTTCCATCGATGTTTACTGTTTATTCGAGGAAGCTGTTAACTTTTCGAGGAATCTCTGAATAGTAAAACTGATGGAAAGCAAATAACGTATTCGATTGATTGATGCCGAGGAAATGGAATTTGTTTATGTGTACGTAGTACGATCAGCGTAGTTCGTACAAATGATAAGCATGTCGATTAGGAATTAAAATTATTCTCTTTTAATGCTGTAAAGTATCGTTTATTTATCTGGAAATCGAATACATTCAGGAAAATATTTAAATCAATTTAATGTATATGTATTAGGTTGTATTGATTCACGGCATTTCTCATAATACAGACCATAATGGAAGAGAGATTTGTATGATGAAGGAGTTCGAAGACAGCTCCGTACAAGTTCGAAACAATATTTAGCAAACATGACAATCCAAGGCTTGATATCAAGAGATTCGACTGGTTTAGAGTGTTGTTCTCGATTTGTTTCAATGAATGAAAACTGGTAGATTATAATGGATAAGATTAATTTAATAATCGATACATTAATTTAATAAATATTTCATTCTACATTTTTTCGCTTTACTGACGTTAATACTTTCAACTTAACGCGTTAGTTATGCGTTAATTTTACTTGACGCGTTTTCATTGATCTATTGAATAATGCTCATCTTTTCTAATATCAGGAGGGAAGCGTCTAGTTGATGAAAGTATTTTTTATGAAAAAATATAATGTATTTAAGACTTTGTAAAAATATTTAATTTCCTGAAATATGTATTACGATACATCGATCGAATAAGATACGTTCAAAAGCAATAGCAAAATGTCCACGAGCCTCAAAATTAATGGACACCTCGCACATATATTATCGCAGTACACTCGTTTGTTCGAAATCAACCGTTGTTTTCCATGCTCCGTTGAGCAGACACCAGCAGCGAATTAATTTGCAGAGTTCTGCTTTACAAAGAACTACCTGCAAGTATCGAAATACATGGAAATTAGGGAAATGGAATTTACGAGGTGTGCTTTACGCACTGTTTTTCCCTCTTAATTTATACGTGATATTACGCGTCATATGCAAAATATGTAATAGGCAGTTATTTAAAAAAAATTGTTTCAATAGGGCGGTTTATTTAAATATGTAGGTCAATTAATATTACAAGTAAATGTATAAGTAATTGGCAGAGAATGAATTGGGGGAACAATGAATGAGGTGGAAGTTATACCGGCGGGAATTCGTGAACGTCCCAGATTGTGGGAGTGTGAGAAGATTATAGTGAGACGCAAATGTGTGATAAGCAATTGTAGCAATTATGAAAGGAGAGTGATATCGGTTAATTTATATAAGCGTCGTTTCCTCTTGTTATAATTAACAAGATATATGGGCGAGTTTGTACAGATTGATACATATTATAGAGCCTGATAAACTATATTCCTCGAAATACAAAATGCACATCTTCGTTCGTAAGCATTAGATCACATTGTCAATTCCATATGAAGTGTAATAATTGGTCAAGATTATTAGGGAAAAGATTCATTCTTACCAGACTTACGCATAAAAAGTTTGTAAAAATTATTTTTAATAATAGATCCTTAACTGTAGAGAAATAATATGTTTAAAATAAATTTCTCTGAATTTGGCAACAGCTATCCAGAAATAGTAAATAATTATTGTATTATCTCAAACTTATCGCATCTCAAATGATTAAAACGTTTATCCTTTTTAGTTTAAGAAATATATAGCATATCGATATTTGAAGTATTTTTTTTTTTTTTTTTTTAGCAAAATACAGTTTCCATGTTCGTAAAAATCTTATTCATATGTATAATTTTCGTTTTATGACTTGTGTTACATATAACATATTCCATCTGACATTGTCTTGGCTTGATAGCTTATAACAGGTATTAACGGAAGAGTCTGGTGAAACATTGTTCACGTAACTGTAGGAGATACAATTTTATCTGTGTAATGGACAGCGGAAAGCTGCATATCGTACCGGATGGAACGAGTTCCTGACTGTGCATCTATCGAATTGGTTAACCAGATCCAAACCCATAGGCGAACGTGACGAGATTGTTGACTGTCCTCGATTGTTTGCAAAATGTTCACCTAGCCTGTAGTCCTAATTTGTCTTTGTTGGGAATTGCGGTTTAACGCTCACTACATGTAGAATAACTACATTTGTTACTTTGATATAAGTTTACTTGCTTAAGAAATGTTGGTATTTATTACTTTAACGAAATTTTAGGCTATATTAATAATTTTCTATCCGTTTGCGCGAAGTTATTTTATATCAGAGCTAAATTTTATAGCGTTGTTACAGTTATTAACAAAGAATGATTTTACAAATAACTTATTAGCATAAATTTATATATCCTAATATATTTTTTTTTTTCACGAAAGCAATTTCCAGCAGAAGAGTTTGTCAATGTACGTGTGTGTATGTGTATACGCGATCTTTAATTCAATATCAACATCGATTGTTGCGTGTGTGTGTGTATGTGTATGCCTTTGCTCTCTAGAGAGTTGACTTTCAAAGTGTTACATAGCAGAATAAAACTTTTTCGTGTACATATTTTCATTCACGATGCTGGATAAATGAGAGGCTCGGAATTTTTAACTTCATAAACAATTTAACACATACAGTGACCCATCCGTAACTTACAGCTGATACAACTCTAAAGTGGTGGTTTAACGACCGTGCGAAAATTGTTTCGCGAAAAGGATACAAACATTTGAAAATGTATTTAACTTGAGATTCTGGAAATATTTATTCATTAGTACCAGCAAGTTACGCAAATAATTTAATTTGATTTTCAACGAATGATGTACCTCCTAAGAACGTGAACTGAAAAGTGTTTGAAAAAGTAAAATATAACATATGAATATAAGACGTGACATTTATATATCTTTGCTGCATATTTTTATATAAAAAAAATAAAACATCATTTCGTATACGTGAAAATCCTTGAACGCTTGCAAGAAATAACATCGAAGGAGATAAAGTATCAACATTTGTAGTACTATTACATTAGCTACTATATTAACAATGATAATATATTATTTCTTTCACAAATGAACAATGTTAAAGGCAGTATAATTCACTTTTTAAATTATAGGAAGCGCATCTCTTACATAATTAAATCAAATTTAATGCTAGCAGAAAGAAAACATGTATATCTTTTTATTAAATTAGTATATCGTAAAGCGTTTCTGAAAAAGCTACCTACTTTTCTTAACCCTTCAATCGAAATCACGTTCTGTTTATTTTGTTAATTTCGGTGGGCCACGCTATTATCGCATTGCGTTTTTTTGTCATGCATTAAATCTATACAAGGTATATATATATCTATATATACCTATTTATATAATTATAAATTTCATTCGCGATTTTGTACAAAGAAGTATGAAAATTGGCTGCGGCTGGAGCGTTGAAAATATATCCTTAATTAATTTCGGCCACGTGTTTATATGAAATTTAATTAATTTCTAAAAGCGTATATAATATATTCTGCATAAATGTTAAAATATTTAAAATATTTGGATCTCTGTTTTATTTATAATTATTTATAATTTAATTACTATTATATCTAACAATGAATTCACGACTGAAGCTTTTTCCTATTGCACTGTACTAACAGTAAAAAATTCTGACTTTTATAACACGTGTGTGTGTTTATTATTATAGTATACTGTGAACTATGTGTATCAGAACAATTCACATATTTGAATTCTTGGGTGAAACGCACATACATAATATATATGTCGGAGATTGGCTTGGTGATTAGATTATGCACGTAGCTTGAACGTTATTAATAAACGTATTATAGGTAGATAGACGCAACCTATTATTTACTGCAATTTCGATAGTTAAATATTAGAAGTATACATATTGGGAATCTTTAAAACCATTGAAATTACTTCCCTTTCATTATTAACTTTCAGGAAAATAATATGAAACATATCTTTATTCCTCAGGAAGTTTGTTCTATTTTACAATACTCGCCGTTAAAAATAACCGAAGAATAGAAATGTTTCGCTGGAGTATCGTTTATCAATATGGTTTCAAGTTAATTTGAATATCGTGACGTTCTATCTTTATAAATTATCCGCTGCTCCAAGAAAGGTCTATTTTAGTAAAAGGATTTGGAATGCAAATTGCTTGCAAAGCGATATCAACTGCTGAAACGAGTTCACGGGGAATGATCTCCCAAGTTTAATTTCAAGCCTATAATGTTTCCTATGAATTTACTGTTTTTCCCCCATTTTCTACATGTACATGTATACGTTTCGTTTGATGTAAAATAATTGAAAATAACTGACATATTTGTGTATTCCAATCGTTTACAAACATTTAATTAGACGCCTGTTCTTTTCGTGATAATTATAGTAGGTCCATTATTTCATTTAATAAGCTGTAAAGAACGTAGTTAATTTGTAAAGTGATGAATTCAATAAGCTGATGAACCTATAGCATCCCACGTCTGACGTGACGTTGAGTTATACTACTGAGCAGTGTCTCGCAGATGGGCATGTGTACAGCGATGATTGGAGATTAAGGCATGCGTCTAATCAAGATAAATATCAATTTAACACCTCATCGTGTGCAATGATATGCGATACAACTTTTACACGTTTATGACGTTGTGTCTTACACATGAAATTAAAATTAAAAGTATCGGAAAGTACACATAGTTTGTTTAATACGTTAGTACTGATTTATTTAAGTTTTTTTATTTGACATCGATCGTCTCAAATATTTGTAAAGTTTTAACATGTTCATTAAAATTTTCCAATTTTTAAGGCTTCGAAACAAATGCAGATATACAATCCATATAGTTACGATTCCAGTCTTATCTCTTATCCTCGCTTCACTTCACTCGTCCTGTACGCAAGATCGTAACCCACTGAATTCTCTGATGGTAGTGTGGCGGGTGCCCGTGGCAACAGGTTGCCTAGCAACTGTAAACCTCTTACATCCCTCGTTGACTCGTTGGCTACGGCACAGTTGCTGACGCTAACGTTGCTGCGGTATCATTCACTTTGTTCTTTCCGTTATACCATTTGTGGTATCACCTTTTTTCCATATTAGTCATTTCGGCTATAAATGAATGATTTTTGATGAATCTTCATTTCGATGTCTCGGAATGTACGAACGGTTTCCTTCAATATTCCTTCACGTGCACGCGGAAACACGTCGAAGGGATGCATAATTTAAGGGATATCCTTCTTTTTCTTCTTCTTCTTCTCCTTCTCTTTCTTCTTCTTTGATAACGAACTGCCAGAGAGTTTTCGGGGAAGCTAGGAGGCATCTGGAATATCTCCAATTGTTCATCATTCTATCCAGCACTCGAATATGCGAGAGAAGTTTTGTTCTAGCGACCCTCTTTGCTCCGCTATTGGTGTAATCCCAGTGCCCGCGGCGAAACATTTTTCCAGAATAAATTTTCGAGAATCTCTTCCTTGACTTTCTCAGGCTCGAACTCCATTATTTACGTTGTATTGTTACTGGCTCAATTGGAGATATTCGATACAGTAAACGCGTTTGATGCTCTTTTTTATTTGAGTTTGTTTAAGTTTTACATTAGGAGCTTTGAATGAGATATTTTTCTAATCTTCGTGGCATGTAATTTAGTTTTACTTTATTACAGGAGAACGTTTCTTACAGACAACGATAATAGTAAATCTCGGTTAAGAAATAGGAATTTACTAATTCCCACCTACTGGTGGGAAGTAATAGAGGTAATAGAAACAGATGGGAGGATATTATTCAAATATTGCGTACATCAAAATATTTAACATCATTGAATTTGTGCAATATGAATGCGTATAATTATATTACATACTTAATAGCGCTTATGGATTACTAATTAGCCATCAACATGAATATTAATAATCAAATTATTTGAAATAGTGTAGTACTCAATTTTATAAATTTACGTTTGTCGAGAGGATATATGTATTTAGACTAATGGGTTAATATTAGTAAGGTACCTAAACACTGTGTTATCTTCCACTTCAAAATTAAATATTTTCTAAATTATATTAATCGTGTAAAATTTATTATGAAAGACTGTTACTCGTTTTCGCAAAAACTGTTCAGGTGATTCAACTAACCGTAATCCAGACTCGCATTTACCAGTGCAACTTGCTTGTAAAAATTAAGTTTGACAATTTGAGGTTTCAGTTGTTCACGATGTTTGTAACTGAATCCTAGTTAAGGCCACTACTTAACTTATTTAACGAAGATAGGAATAAAAGTTTCGTAATTAATTCGTATCCAATAAACTGAAACACGTTATATACAATTTTCTATGGTTTACTTGTTATCTAAAAGCATAGAAACTTTTTTAAATCCACATTCCATTTATTTATTAGGATCCCATCAACTTACATTTAAACCTTTCTTTCTTCTTTTCTTTTAAACAGATCACCTAAAATTCCGTTTCCTCTTCCTTAACATTTAAAATAAAATTTGACTGAAAATTAAATAGATGTTCGATTACAAATACAAATTAAACAAACGTTTTTACTAAAGATCAATAGATCATTTTTATTTAAAGTATACTTCTACTAATATTCTGTAAAAATGCTTGAGAAAAAGAAAGATTCGTGTAAAGAATTCGTTGGAAATATATTAGTTAGTGCGTTGTGCGAACGAACGACGTGCCACGATAAATCTTCTTGACAGTCCAAATCTTCACGAAAAACATCAGACATTTTGCTGTGAAAATCGTTTATCTCCTGTTATATGAGCTAAAAAGAATACGACTGACCGATGAACAATGAATGTCATATGTCATTTCTCAGCTTCGATATTATATTTGTCCGTGTTCATTTTTGAACATAATTTCTTCTACTTTATTGTTATTGTATGAGCTGTCTTTTATTTTGTCATCTTTTGTTTCGTTTTCTGATATCAATTTACACTTCACATGCCTGCTGTTAGCTCAAAGATCTATTTATGGGAATTGCTTGACCTTTCTTTTTGTCACGTTTTTTGCTGAAAAACTTTTGAATTAATTATTATTTCCTTCCCAATTTTAATCTATCTATAGATTTTTTACCAAGAATTTCTTAATGCAAATTCACGTTCCTGCGTTGTTGTTTAAAATGTGAAATATTTATTTATTGCAATATTATGTCATTATTCTCTTTTAGTGTTTTATAGAGTATTGTATAGCTTTGTTCATAGTTTATACTTTATACTTTATTGCATAGTTTATTTATGGCTTTAGTTCTATTGTCGTTTAATACTGATCATAACTTCCTTGGACTATTTTATGTGTGTTGTTATACACACAAATTCGTATTTATTTAGATTGGACACGTGCATAAAAATTGTATACATGAATCTAAGTCTGAGCAATGCCACCGTCTATTTTATGTCGTATGATTTTTCATGAGAAAAATATTGAGAGTCCCAGTTTTTTCAACAAAATTCAGTCAGCATATTCTAGGAATAAAAATTAAAATAACAACAAAATGTTGTATAAACGTAGGCTTAAGTTACAACAAAGTTACGAAATAACAACAAATTAGGTTTTCGTTGAATATATTGTTTAAATGTGTATCATATTCAACCATGATGATGGGTGAAATCGATTATGTGATTTTCAAGATTATCAGATTTTACTTGAATATGCGAATATACTTATATATATAGAACTTGACTTCTTTTGTTCGACGAAAAGTAATACAAGAGGCAAAACTTTCACAAAAAGTTATGAAATCTATTCCAAGAAATAAAGAACGCAATAAAGACAACAAAGACGTAGATATACGGGTCAAAGTGCGTCGTATAAAAGTATAAAAACTATATAGATATTGAATTTTTTTAGAATTTCCGTAAAATAAACTACCATTCCGTGTCCAGGATAAAAAAGCTTGTACAAATACTTCTTTTCGCAGATATTTTTAATCTTTTTTCTTTTTTTTTTGGGGGGAGGACGGGCGATATTCCGTTACATAAGCAATAATAAATAACTTCTTTGTTTTAAATTTTAATAACATTTTGTACAATCTGTAGCAACAATATCATTTCATTTCTGCGAATTAAATAACTCCTATATGAAATATTTGTACACAACAGTTTTTTTTCCATATCCTAGTCTCTTTGCGAATAGAATAAATATGATTTACAATATTTATTGTTCCGAATATAATTATGATACGAGCGTAATAATTAAAGTATTTGAGAGAGAGACAGCAATGTAAAATAAATAGCTTGTCCTAAAATCGAAAGTGACGTCATTTCTGGAATTAATTGTAAATGCAACGAGTTCAATATTCATCTCTGGCAAAATAATTTCAAACATTGACATATTGATACATGGCTACCTATATCTCGATACATATTTAATTCTATTTTCTACTCTTTCGAATAATACAGAATTTCTATCAATTTCTAAGAAATAACGATTAATAATTTTACTAACTAAAAAGTTAATTAAAGAAAGCAGCAAACTAATATGTGATAATACGAAGTGTAACTTATTCTACGTGTGATTCTCCTGTCTCTAGAGTTTGAAATATGTGATTTAGGTGTCCGTTTCACGTCTCAGATTTCTCACGTCATTTTCAGTCTATTGTAAGAGAGTCATACAAGATGTTAGGTTTTCTCAAGCGACGTACTACGGCATTTAGGAACACCCGCAACATTAAGCTGCTTTACTGCTCGCTTGTTAGGCTGCGTTTAGAATAAACTTCGACGATCTGGTCATCGTGTCAAGTAACGTACAGGCAGCTGTTGGAAAGAGTGCAACACAGGTTTCTCAGATTTGCCTCTTTCAAGTCGGGAAGGAATCCAGAAATGGATGTTACGGACCACAACTACTCACCGATCTCGTGTAGTTTGAATCTTAAATCTCTTGAATCTCGTAGGACTGCGGTCGACTTAATCGTACCATGCTAAATTGATTAATAGCTTTACACATTGTCCGAAAGTCTCAAAGTTAATTAAAATTTACGCATCGTCGAGATCATTTAAGTTTACGCGAAAACTTTCACTACTTACGTTTATTTACTTTTTGCTTTTATTTATTTTGCTATTTGCGTACCACTTATATTTATAAGCGAATTGTCTCCGATCAATGCTAATGAGCTTTGTATGTTGTTCGACCTTTTCACCGGATTTGCAAATACTTTAAAGATTTCTGTACTTAAGCTTTTATAAATTGTATCGATCTTATTCCGCACGCTATTCAGTTTACGAACACTAACGGGGTTCGCCAGTATATCAATAAATAAAGAAAGAAATATTCAAGTGTAATTAGAGAAACAATTTACAATCTTAACTTTCACTTGATTACTTTGAGATATAAACATTCATGGAAGTTTAGATTACTTAATTTGAAGATATTTAATCGCATCTTGCACTTTGTATTTTATGCGACGAGAATTGTTAACGGTACCTATTGTTTAGATAAAGAATATAAATTAAATTGAAAATTTTATCCTAAAGTGATGTGATGAACCATGATTCGACGATATCAATTAAGGGTTAAACAAGCACGATGTAAAATTTATTATGAATAACCAAAATATAAAAACACGAACCTGTGAAAGTGCAAATAACTGTAACATCGAATTTCGAATAAATTCCGGACGTAAATTCTTTGCAATTTGATGGTTTGTGAATTCTTGAATTTGAGAAAGTAATCCAACGTTCTGCAAAATATTCCAATTTTTCGTAGCAATGCGATTTTGAAGAGTTCGGGGACTGGAAGCGTAGGTGGGAAAATGCCAATGAGGATTTTTTGGGCGATGTCCTGAATTTTGCATACGTTATGCACAAGCTTGCTGCATAGAATATGCAGCCATGCAATGCAGAAACGTTGCACGCGTGCTTAAATTGGGAAAACGAGTCCTCAAACGGTTCGTTTACGGCCTTTCGTGATCTGACATCCTCGAATTTTCGATGTGTCAATCGTAGTGATCGGAGGACAGGGAGAGATCCTGAATTTAAATCCTCCAATTTCAATCGGAATTTCGGTGATTTTCTGGTCATCAAGTGGTAGATTTTTTACGTTAATCCCAAAGCAGCAAAAAATCACGTACGTGTCATAAATATAAAATTCTGTAGCTGTTACATTTTAACAACAGCGTTACTTTAGCACTGTGTAACTAAAAAGCTCGTTTATTATTTAGCAACGATGATTATATTTTTCGATGAACTATGTGTTGCCTTGTAAAAAGCATAATTACACAGTTCACCGTTGATGAACGGAAAAACGTATTGAAAAGAGAGAAGCTTAACAC
The DNA here is from genome assembly GCF_014825855.1 of Bombus pyrosoma. NCBI lineage: Eukaryota > Metazoa > Arthropoda > Insecta > Hymenoptera > Apidae > Bombus > Bombus pyrosoma. The sequence continues at coordinate 8,511,182 of NC_057770.1, read as the reverse complement.
GGAATTATGAATAGTGTTTTCGAAACGAAACAAAGGATCCCAGAATTTTTAATAAGTTTTTGGTTTACTCGTTTATAACAGTTTAAGTATCAGTTCACTTACAACTTTCAATTTTATTAAAAATGAGTAGATGGAAGATGTTAAATGCTTTGAATAATCCTAATTTGATTGAGGGCTTGTACAAATAAAAATATAAGTTATGTAACAATTATCTTTATGTAGATTATTTGGTTATTTAATTTCATGGGTAATTATTATTGTGACATCAGCAATTTCACGTGCTAATCGCTCTAAAAAAATGTGAAATTTAAGACGAAATACTTATCCTTTACGTGCTGTATAGTACATATACATGCTTACTTACAAAAAGGCCGAGATTCCTTCCGTTTATTCCGTCTCTTCTTCCTTGAGTGCCCGAAGTCCGGACAATTTTCTCGGAGTTCAAACGACTTCCTTCCTTTTTTCCCTTCTGTCTCGTTTGATAATATGGGAAGTAGGGAAGAAACGAAGATCGTGACAGTCCAGCCGATAAATTACGAAGTTAAAGTTGCCTCGCAAGCCCCGTTTTTTCGACTTAACGATATTAATAGCACCAGTGGAGATATTAATCTTCCCGACTGTCACAAGAACGAGAACAGACATTCGGTGTACATGCGCAGAAAAATGAACGGCTGTGGAAGATATCGTGGAATAATTTCATAATTTTCCTTGAACTTGACTCTCGAAGTTTAGTCGAGATAATCCCGCTCAGACCACTTGTCGTATTTTCTTCCTTAAATTAGAGAAAATTACTAAAATACAGAGAGAAACGTAATGAAATAATATGTGTGTCGTTTGTTTTGTGTCTTTAGCGTAATATTTTTGACATTTTATCGGACAAAATTAATAATCAGATAGAAAATTAAATGGAGTAAGTGGTGAACTAGGAAGAGGCGGTCGTATGGTGTTTCTTAAACATATTTTAATTCCATAGGATCCATATATATTTTAAATGTGATATTTTCTAAATATATAAACTTTATTTACAATTAGATGTAGTTTAAAATAATGTAATAAAATCTTAATATTGTTTTAAATTATCTGAAGTAATTTCTATTCGAGAACATTTTCATTTAGATCAGAAGAAGTGATCGTAATATCTATTTCTATAACAGTCAACAACTTTTTATAAGTCAAAGGGGAAACTCCAAGTAAGATATATTGTATCTCTATAATTAAATTTGGAGTCACATCTTCTCTTTAAAAGTGGATTAAGTGAGTTTGCGAATAAGACAGGGCCATAAAATATGATCTTGAACTTAATGAAGTATAAAATATAATCGATTTATTTTAGCCTCAATTTGACGTTTCACTAATTGTGACCTTTCATATAATGATCCAATAATCTGAGAAACTTTCCTGCAGCTAATTAATTTTGTAAAGTCAATCCTGCATACGTTTTGTTTGCTGATAAGAGCAGAGAGAGTTAATAATACTTAATTAGTTTAAACAAATATGACTTTAGATACAATTATTTGCTTTTTAGCTGTCTTATTTATTTCATCTTGATTTTAATTATTTAGTAATTTAATTTACTATAATATAAATATATAATTGAAACTGATAACTACCATGGCTATCATATATCATTATGCAACAATTATCTGCGACTTTTTAAAAATAATTGCTTAAAAAATTCGGCGTTTTGATGAAAAAAATTTAATAGCATGGTAGCCATATGAAATCGACACGGAGGATTATTGTGTCACCATGTAGGAGATCCTCTTCTGCCGATTCACGTTTTGTATGTAAGTGTGCACCTTCCATTAAAGAATTACGACACATATCGGAAATATGACAATGGAAGGAGGAGCATATTGGCAGAAGCGTCATGATTTTCATTTTCGATACTTCAAAAGAAGATTTGATGTAGAAATAGTAATGGTACGTGATAGGGCTACAAATATGTTATCACTTCAAACATTTGTTATAAATTGCAATGATTAACCTGAATGATTGAATGAATCTACGATATCATTTTGGTGGTGGATCTAATATGAAATGGGATATAAAACAATTTTACTAATTTACAAATTTCCTTCTCGTGTTAATTGATAGTATTGAAACGCGTTTGCATCATAAGTGCCATTCAAAATGATCTTGTATATATCTATAACAGTTTTATGCGGTTCGTTGCAAGAGTTCCAGTCGTGTGGAATAAATGATTAATTCTGGGAATATTATACATTCCGGAGACACAGTTGAGAATTCAATTTAGATATGCACGTGGCTTGGAGATGCTGAATACTTGGTGGTTGATGGAATGATTTCAATTTCGTCGACAACACGTGTTTGCTGCATAGAAAATACATACTTGTCATGATATATGTAGTATAAATAATGAATACGAATAATGTACATTTTACACATATCAAATAATCATATTATAAATAAGCTGTTGATAAATGTACTAGCATTTCAGTAGTATAACATTAAATTGACGTTCCTAGGGGACAAAATTAAATTCTGCCTTTCTTTTCTTGAAAATTTTTCTTAATGAAGCTGCTTACTTAATAATCAATAATTAAACATATATATATATATATATAATTTACTTGATGCCATTGCATAACTAATCAACAAAATATAATTATCTTTATATTGTAATTTTTCCTTAGAATTTTTTATACATTATTATTAGAATTGTATACGTTAATCCTATTTTCACAATTTCGTTGTTGCTTGTCATGGAAATTCAATTCTCCGAGGTTACGAAAGTATTTGATTATAACTTTGTCACTGAAGTGAAGATAGTACTAAGTTCTTTGCAGTATATGCTATCTTCTCAGTCAATAGAAACCAAGATCCGAGAAAACAAGGGGCCAATTAGTACGGATGATGGCTAAGGAGACGATGGATTCTGCTGCCTGTCCAAAACAGATATCTGACACGTTCTCTGTACCGGTTAGCACGATTCTCGGGCACGTTTATGCCACCCGGAATCTTCATTGATCGTATCTTGCTTCGAATTTCTATGAGACCCGATTATGATGTAAAGCTTCAACGTGTTCCGAAGAAATCCTCTTAGGAATTTGGGTTATCTGAAAAAAGAAAAATGAAAAACGAATTAAGAGTCAGCGTTTAAACAACAGAATTCACCGTCCCAGTTTTTCCTATATCAAATATTCAAATGCGTGTGTATACCTCCGTTTTAGTGAAGATTATGAACTTCAATAAAATTTTGATGCAACATCCAATTGTACAATATAACGAGCATTGTCATTTTTTTTACGTACATAAAATATTTATGTAGAATAATTTTGTTAATTCAAAGCGTTTGTCACAGATGTATGTTATACATGCGCCAGTTTCACGTCTGTTTATTTAAGTTTTATTACAATTTACTATGATTACATGTAGGAGTTAAAATATGTATATGAACGATGGTACTTATAAGCCTTCAGCTATAGTCATTTTTATCTATCCTTTGCTGATAAAATAAATTTTATTTGATTTTGTAAAATATTTCGATCAGATTAACTTTAAATCTACACCGTTATATATAAAGTATTTTCCCTTCTTGTGGAAACATAGTAAAGATTTAATTAAATTTTGAAGTAATGTTCTAATTAATTCAGTCGAAGTTATTCGATTTTAACGGACATGTTTTGTAATAAACTGAATTTTCTTCAAGTTGAGGCACTTCTAAGATTTTGTCCAAGTTGTTTATAGCTATACGAGTCCTTATTGTCATTATTCATTGGAGAAGTCATTCGTACTATTTTCACATTAAACACACAAAAATTACGTGTACTGTTCAGAAACTTTGTTTTACGCAAATTATACGTATATGTAGTATCGGGGAAAAGGGCCTAAGAAATATTTAGTGAACCATAAACAATGTCCCGAGTGCCGAGGTGCCGATGGGCCCATCAATGTGTTGTCGGTCCTTCAATTAAATAGTTTCGCAGAAAAGGTCTACGTGACCCTGGCCATGAGCGGTTGCGGAACATGTGCGTGGGGGGTCTAAGAAAAGACAAGAGGGATGCGAAGGCAGAGTTAGTTGTTAGTTAAGAAGACGAAAAGAATCAATCGAGAAGTCAGAGAGTGTGAGTTGCGTTGTCAATATAGTGTTGCTAGCGTTGTCGAGAGAGTGTGGTCCGCGTGAGAGAGAACGTTGGATCCGTTGTGGCGAGAATTGTCCAGATCGTAACGTGTTATTGCGATTAGTTCATATTAAACTATCATCGTTTTTCTGCTATATCTGTACAATCCATTCATTATAAATAAATAACAAATATCAGGATATAATAACAATATATTCCATAGACGATGTTACATATATAGGTCGAAACTGTACACGGTCGCATAAGAACAAGCATTTTTATCGTTGCAGTTTTTCGCTCCTTCCATCGTTCTCGAAGTCGATAAAAGGCTTTTTTATCCTTTCGCTCTCGCGTTATTGGGAAGTAGGTCATCCATTAGTTGGTTAACTGCGCTGTTTATAGATTTTGTCTTAACGATGATGGCATGTCAAAATATGCAACTGGATATAACAGCAAGTTGAACAAATTTATATCAATCGCAACAACCTTTCGTTTCGCTTTCTTTATTCTTTCTTTGTTTACGAGAGTTAAACGAGAGTGTTTAAGAATAAAAGTTAGTAGACAAAATAGCAAGAAGGAATTGTAGTTGTAATTGGTCACAGTATTTACAAGAATATTTGAATATATTCATCTAATTTTGTTCATCTTGCAAGGGTGTGTTTTATTAAATGTAATGAAACCTTTCTTCGTAGAGACGCTAAATAAACAAATATAGATTATGCTGTTGATATTGCTACGACCGCGAATATACAGTTTGATATGTGATATTACATGACTTCGGAAGACCCGGAATTGCCTAGAAAATAATCATTTAATCATGTGCTATATAATATAGTATATCTTATAGCGAAATAGGGTCAAATTATAATTTCTAGCAAGCACTGCGGAATATATGCACCAAAACCCAGAGGAAATTTGCAACACGCAACAATATGATCCAAAGTGGGTGCATCGATCATCTTCTCCTCTCACGTTATAAATCATATATAACGAATGTAATACAAAAATAAAATACTGTGATTTATCAGAGGAATAATAAAAATATTCAAATATTGACATTAAACCAAGAAATATTTCATTATCCAAAGTTTAATCGGTTATTGTTTTCCCACCTATTTAAAAATAATTATAGGTACAATTATAATTTTTTCCACGGTCGTTTACCACTATTCACACAGTTTTCCATTATTCAGAAGCTTTCGATCATCGGAATCGCCCGGACAAAAGTGATCGCTGATTAATCCAAGTATCGAGGTAAAAACTCAGAGCGTTTTAGTGCTTGAAATCGTTATTCAACGCACGCAACGCACAGTTGTATAAGTCGGTATGGTAATGCGCTGAATCATAATAATCCTCTTTTAGAAAGCTATCCCCTATTTTTCGTGAGCGATTCGCTACCGGTGTTTCGAAAAATCCGAATGGCATACGAATCGCGACGGACAACAGGATCGGAGACTGAACTGGATTGGACTAGTATGTTTAGCCGAGCATGTAGAGCATGTACACCAGAGAAAAGGATTCCTTTCTGTCGGAGGAGTGTACGTATTTCGGCGAATAATACGGTAAACGCTAAAAAAGGAGCTTGAAACCCGTCACCCCGGAAACCAGCTTCCAACGTCTTTTGCATCAAAGGCACGCGGCTTGAAGCACACTTCAACGAGCGCGTTAGTCAGTGGTACACCAGTCGAGAGCTTTATAGCACACCGCGCTAGAACTGCCAACTTTGAAAAAAACGTTACGCTTTTGCAAGATTTTCAATATCATATGATTCCGTATTTGTACGTACGTGTATAATATGTAAGTTTTTGTCCATTAGTTTATACAACGATTCATTTAGTATTCGGACATCAAGGTGTTCGACAGATTATTATTCTATATGTATATTTGTTTACAACGATTGTTAACATAATCTATGATATAGAGTTTAATATAATAAAATACATATGGTAGGTACGCTTAGCGGGAACATGGAATTTTATTTATTTTACTTAGAAACTTAGCTTTTCTAGCATTTAATTTGAGTATGAGCAACCAAGTTGGCAATTTGTTAGCTTTAGCGCTCTCCTACAATCGATTTTTCGTATCCTGTAGCAGTAAATCTATGTGACGCATATTTTTACTTACAACTATTCGCGACTTTACTGGAAGATTAAAGTGGAGTCTTTGTCTCAACAACGTAAGTAGGATGTACAATAAATCCTCTTATATAATAAATCTGAAGTTTCCTATTTTGCGTGTCGTATTGTGAAATATAATGAAAAGGAATATGCTTACAAAGGAAGTTGCATACCTAACTATTTTTCTTCAATGATAATTTCGAATGTAAGAGGGTAAAATTTCATTCCAAGACTTTTGAATACCGTTCGCTTAGTATTCGCTTCGTTTCAGTAAAGCTTCGTAGTTAGTTAGCTCATCTTCCTAATATTTCTTAAGGTCTGCCTTTCTCAGTAGAAAAGCACGGCTCTCTTGTTTCACTTTGTATGACCCGAAGGTAAGAAAGATCTAATGAGTAAACCGTATTACCGTGGAGAAACAACCAGAGAACATGGTGTGGAAAAAATTTTATAAAATTTTATGTTTTGTCGTTAAAACCTATAATGCAAGGAGCTTCATTGACGTATCTAAGAACTGCAAATGTTCTTTAGTATCTCAGTACATATGTATACATCTAAATTCTTCTTGCAAATATGTAGAATTATATTATGTATTCGTATCTTTCACTCTGTATATGTATACCACACTGATATCGATATAATTTTACAAAATGAGTGATATAAGAAATATTAAATTTTTAATATTAAATATTAAATTATTAGTAACTATATCAAATTTTTCGAGATAGAATTTGTATTATTACTGTATTATGAGATTTTTATGTTTTAATAGATAAATTTAAATATATTGAAAATTAAAAATTAAATAAATCTCGATATAAATAAAACTTAGGGATCAAACTTGTTGCTTGACCTCTGAACTCGTTGGCAAAGTTTCTTGAGTACATCACTAGTCACTCTGTTTGTGTATATGAATGTTACAACAGCGATAAGAAACCAATTCTAATTACAAGGCGAGATAGATTACAACATAACGGAAAAGCTGTTTCCATGGAACAGTTCAAGAAAAACAAAACAAAATCAGTGGAATAGTTCGAAGTGTAGTGGATGTGGTAGCAAACGTATGCACTCAAAATATCCTAGACACCACATGTCAGAACCGCAATTGGAAAGGCCATATTGCGCAGAGGTTTCTGCACGAGATAGATACTTGGCTATCCGAACGATAACAGTCGCGTATAGAAATAGGCGAATTTATACCCAAACAGCTATACAGAAGAAAGCAATCAAGTTTCAGTGCAATATACTGAATCATCATACAATATACCGGACCATACACAACTGTGATCGGAAATGATAGATAGAAACATGTCGATCAACTAACACATCTAATTCTGGATCCGTGAGTAAAGACATACACGAAATGGCAATAAGCACGAACAAAATAAATCTTTTCCTTTTCTCCCTTATCTCTTTTTCAGGGAGGGTAATGTCGAGGAGTTCGAGAGTTTATATTAATTGTCAAGCGGGAAGAGCGTGACTATCAATTTTTCTCCGTCTCTTCGCACACACGATCGAGGTCAGGTAGTTTTATACAAACCCCTAAATTCGAATCACATCGTACCCTAAAGTTCTATACCAAATATAATAGCAATTGTACAATAGAAAATAGTGTTTCAATTGTTGTTATCATCACAGCGTATATCAGTAAAAGTAAAAGTAAACTTTGAATCTCTCGATACCATAGAATATTTAGAAATAATATGAGGAAATATTCTTGTAGAAATGGTGGAGATATTTTAAATAGATAAAATGATTGGCTCATCCTACATATACAGAAGGTTCCGTTTTATTAAACAATTATCATAAAACATACTTGAGTTTCCAATATTGCTTGATTGCGCATCATTCGAATTTTATGTGTTGATAACTTCGAAAGAGCATGTGGTGAACTGATACGAAGAGTCAGTGGATTCATTACGGCAAAGCAAAATCGATACGCTTAACATTTTGAAATAGGATATTAACACCTGGTGGACATATTGATCGCGCACCTACTCTTTTCTTCTGACGTAATAATCGCAAGTTTGTTGGTATTGTCTCTGTATTTTGTAAAAATACAAATTTCAACGTAAATTTATGTTCAAATAATATTTTTCTGGTTTCTACTCGTATTGACGAAATTTGGTTGGAAAAACTTGGAATACGCGTAAAAACGCGTACAGTACTTGTTCGTTATAGTATAATGCAGGAATGTAATTGTCCTTGGCATTAAAACGAGACAAAATTTTTATAATAACGTTAAATATTTTGTGTGAATGGAATAACACTTTTAATAGAGATTTTATACGTTTTATGTTTTGTCTGAAGCCTAAATGTAGAAGTTCATCGGTGTGAAAACTTTTCTACATATTCTTGATATTTTGAGTATTTGGACGAATGCTTTAATAAATGGAAGTTCTTATCGTTAGCGAAATGTCATTTAAGAGTAGCTTATCGAATGCCTTCCAAATCATTGGAGTGAACTTAATGACAATAGATTGTGGCCGCATCTATCTCGAAAATTAATGATCCTAAATGTTTTTATATGCAGATAACGTTTTGCATTAAAGTCCAAGAACTAGGGACAACGAGTACAAACCGAACAAGAAACTCGGAACTATAGAAATGATTCTATTCTCAAAATTACCATTTCCTATATATATATATACAACTGTTTTAATTGTCACTTTATTAATTTTATTTTAATTTTCAACTTTGCTACATTATTTATACAATTCTCGTTTAAAATGTAATTTTATTCCAGCTGAAATACGAAAAAAATACATGAAATAATTTCTATTCTAGCTGAAATGTATTTAAGAATATCAGCTTTAAAGCTATCTTTTCGTCAAGTATGTACTTTAATATGACCCTTTATCTAAAAGTAATTGTATATTATATTTGTTTCAACGACTGAGAGAATTCTGAAAGGTTTATGTGTTTAATACTTTTATACCTAGGAAAGAACGAAATGTCTATTTACCATTCAAGTCAAGCTAGCTATTTTGCTTAAAAATATTATTAGTTAAAATAAGATATTTATTCGGATACCACGCAAATCCAAATTGAGAATTGTATTACACTTTATCCCAATATTTGCTGAGCGGTGAAATTAAATTAATTAAATCCGGAGATTAAAGTAATACAAATATCTATACACAACCGTTCGAAGAAACTAAAATCTTTTTCCCTTTTTCTCTCTCTCTCTGTTCTCTTCCTCTTCTTGTCTCTGTAAAGATCGTAGAATTTAATTTTTTAATTCGGTTCTCAGCAGGATTCTTGATAATTCGCCACTGATGTGAAAAGTTCGCATTCAGGAACATAAATATAAAAAGTACACTAAAAAATTATCAATAACGATCAACTAAACTTTGTAACTTTGTCATAAAACGGTTAAAATATATTGAATTCGCTAATTCATAATTCGATTAATTATTATCTCTGAAGAAAGCTATAAACACTGGCGGTTTTATTACGAACTTTGCCATTTCATCTGCAACAATCTAATAATATACGAGCAACATTTGTATGATACTTTTATTACTCAAACGTATAATTTGTAACATCGAGAGAAATCATTTATTGCATTCACGCAATCGCGATTAAAAATGTACTTTCAATCGGCGCCCTCAAACAAGTTGATTAACAGAAATTGATTTGTATTGCCTAAATATTTCCTATATATTGCTCATGGAACTAATTAGAAATATTACGTTATTAATTATGCTCATTTCGCGAGCATGGCCTAGTAAGTTCGAAAACCACAAATGGGATTTATTCCCTCGAGTTTATATTCTGTTCAACTTGATAAATTACTTCATTCCATTTGAAATTACTTTGCAGCTTATCCTTCAAATTTCTCATCAGGAACGCTTACCTAATTTATTTCTACGCTATTTCTCAACTTTTTCAGCTTCTTATAAATCAAACACTCGGTGACTGTAGAGAGTGTTATTGATAATTATACCTGGAATTGCTATGATTGTCACTATACGATACTCGTGCAATATGCGGTTATGTATTAACTACAATTCAATGACAGTTACAGAAATGTATCACAAGAAATATCATAATCTGTCATACTTGTTGCGAATATAATGAGAAGAGCTTGAGAGAAAGAAAAGAAATAGAAAGGAACTTGAAAGGATGGTTTATTTGATTAAGCTAAAAAAATTGTGAACCGCCGAGTGGAGCAAAATAAGTGAAATAATGATCGAATTTAGTACCAATGGAATATTTATTATGCTTTGAACAAGTAAATATTTATTATAATTATAGTATATAATTTAAAAATGATAAGAAACAAGACGCGGTAGTATCTTGCAACTATGGTAATATGCTAGCGAATAAAAGGTATATTATAAAGTAGTAAAGTTTGTTTAAACCAAGAAAAAATCTTTCTTGCAATATTTTTTAATCTTCACTTAGAACGAAGGACTAGAACATGGCCCAGTTATTAAAACAGTCTTGCACATAATTGGCAAGTATGCTTGAATAACGATTTAATTAAAATACTTTAATTTCATTCGAAATACACGACAAACACAATTCTGATGGATTCTATCAGAAGGGATCGTCACGTCGGAAATTCTTCGTTGTTTGACCCAGATACGATTAAAAGAATTTGCTGGTTAAAATGTCCTTATCTGATACTTCATGAAAGTTTCATTGGAACATTTAGCTGTTGTTTAAGAATAGCGAACATTTCCTTCGTTTAAAAAAGACATTCTGACAATCGTCAGTCGAATAGTTTCGGAATGCCGAAGATGTTCTGTTAAAAAGGAATTCTTAGCCAGCCTGTGCTGGAAATAATTTCAGTTCTTAACTAGTCTGTGCTGGAAACAATTTTAATCCTTAAATTGTCTTCAGCTACTGTGTAAAAATCATTTATTTACTCGGATTACAAATTAATTATCAGGCATATTTAGAAACCTTTAATATCTTTCCAGGCACGAGATATATATTTAAAAAATCATAAATTATTAACGATAAGCTATTTAAAAAAACGACGCTCTCATAAATTATGAAATATTTAAATATACACTGAAATATGATAAAGAATAATTTTATAGGGCAGCGACAAATTTGTAAAATTCTTGTATCAAATATTAGCACACTCAATTGATTATTTTAGTACGAAAAAAATATTAATATGATATTATTAGTAAATGCCTAAGAAAGTAACTGTGAATGTAATTAAATAGGTAATGATATTGTTTTTTTAAGATGAAATGCTTTGCTATTCGAAGCTTAGGTTTGGGAAAATCATACCAAACTTATGGTTAGCTTAATAATTGAATTTTCTGGGCACATGAACTATTGAACTTCCCGTAAGAAATTCCCTTTGACTAATCAGGGAACGGTAATGACTTGTTACGTTTATAATTGGGTGAAGGTATCAACTTGAGAATTAGTTTCGATTAAGCTTCATTAAACTTTAAAAGTCTTTGTTCGATAATCTAGGGATTTAGAAATTCGATTATAAAAAGTAATATAAGTAATACTTTATTCGATTGTAGATACAATCGAGTTTCTTTCGTTTTTTTGTTATCATAGATGATAGTATTTAGCTCACAGATAGTATTTAGGAGTTGTAAATTCAATCAGTAAACAATAGTTCAAAATAATATTAGATTAATAATAACAGAAAATTAAAATCATTTCTATTTTTTTGTGAGATATTATTTTCATCACGCAATGGAGCTATAAATATTTTGATGATGAAAAGATTCACGTGTATAATATACCAACTAAGATGAAATTAGTTAATGAATAATTAATGCTATTTGCAATTTAAATTCAGTAGACGAAAAGAGATGCTCATTGTTCATATAATTACTTTGTTTGTCATTACACTTGATTATAGCCATGATGAGGTAAATAACTTGGTATTTATTGTTTGTAAAATACAGCTGTAGAGATAATGATTCAAAGACAATTTGAATCCTTTAATTATTTTCATTATTTAGAGATTGATTAAGTTTTCCATTTTATTACAATTCAGTAATGATTCTCTGTGAAGGGTTGCATTCAGTTCATAAATTTAATTATATCAGAGTGTCTCATAGAGTTTCATTTCTTCCAATGTGTTTTATGACTTAGTTTACATAGCATAAATATTATTTATTCATTTCTTTTCTTTAACGTGTTAAAAATAAGTCCATCGTCAGTTTCTTCACGTATTATACTTTTGTTATAGCCTTTTGATAAAACTTTTAAAGACTTTTGTTGAAACTTTAGCACCATTTCTAACTGTAGAACATGATATCAAAGTTTGTATGAAAACCTGTGGGACACCCCATATACAAAGTTATCTACACCTTGCAGCGATAAACATTCGCATGAAACAACATTCTTTTTGACTTTTGAGAAATAAGTACTTTCTGTCGACAATGTAATTTAAATTGAAATTATAGTAATTTAAAGTGAGATATAGAAAGCGAAGTTGTTTGTGTCGCCAAAATTAAGTATCAAGTAAGTAATAACACATAAACCATTTCAAGAAATAGCCACACATCTAAAGCTTTCACAACATATAATACAATTATCGAAATTGGAGCTTCTGGATGTAAACCGTGTCTTCTCCGAAGACACCCCAGTATCGTTATGTTTGTCATTCAATCTTTGATAAAGCTATGTGCAGTCCTGGCGAAATGTCAGAATATATCTTCCAAAAAGGCAGGATTTACAACCGGAAGCTGCAATTTTGGTAATTGCACACATTTCGTTTGCACACTATTTGCGCGTAAATATAATACTACGACACGTTGCAAAAACGTACCGTGTAGAACTGATTTTTATATTTTATATAGTATTCTATATATTGGTGAAAAATATTCGAAAAATATTTCTTTCAGTTTGCAATTCTAGAAATATTCCATGTGCTTATTTTTATTGGGCCACTCTATATAATACCATAGATATAAATTCCATGTAATATTCCATGTAAGTCAAATTTCGACAGTGATAGATTATAATAAGGTATAGTATCAAAGTTTAGTCATTAATCCTTTTTCCCTATGTTACTTACATTCTAGGCGAAAAATGCTTGAACTGGATTATTCGAACGAGTCTAGTTTACATTGAAGAGATTTTTATAAAAACCAGCATTTATTTGAAAATAAAATTTTGGCACGAAACATGTAATATCCTGGAATTTCCTGCTTGAGTGACAGAGTGCAGTTATCTTTTCCATCCTTCAAAATACGTGTTAGAAAACGCATCGCATTATTCAGGATAATTTATTCTGAGTTTAAAATGAAAAGAACGGATTCGAATGGATATTTTAGATAGTTTCGTACATAGTATAATTCTATAAATCTCATTGTCATAGATTCAAATTTTTAATTATAAAAATATCAGATCGTAGAAAATTTCATAATCGGACCTAACATAATTTTACTCGAACCTAATTAATTAGTATGCAAACACTAATATACAATAAATCAATTAGTAAATGCTATATAATAAATACAACAACGGTATGCAAATATTTTTTGCAGCTATTGCATTGAAAAATTGTATCTATTTTATATCACAAAAATTAGTAAATGCAAGATTTTTACTTTTCGTTGTAACTTCTCGCCTGCTACCCTTTTTATTCCTACAGGACGCGCATGGTATACAAGTGTAATAGTATTGGAACAATTTGCTGTAACAATATTTTGCGGAAAGATTTATTAAGGTCACATGATCGCGTCGCTTCGTGCAAACATTGCTACGCATTAAAGATCTACAGCTACATACATACAAACGTGTTATGATTCTGCGAGAATCTAATAGAAGACAGATACACACAATGCTCCTGCGCTTTCAACATAAAACTCATGTGCTCTTATAAAGGTACTAAATTTTCATAAAGTATTGCTTAAACTGACTGATTCTTTCTACAACATTTGGTCGAAATGTAGTGTAAAATCGTCAGATCAAATACCGTGTTAGACGCTTCCTGTTATAAATTGGTTTGACTACGCTGCATACGTTGCGATGCAAAATGCACTGCCTCTACGTACAGGATGCCCCAGCATTCACAGTGCAATCATACGTGATAAAAACGTTGATAGTATACGTGAAATAAAATTTCGTCATGTCATGCTTCAAATAACTTGATTTTTTCGAAAACGAAGCATTATATAAAAAAAGCGTCACATGAATCGTCCCTTTGCCAATTGTACCATGACCGTTGCGACACACTGTATAGATACACGCACAACATCGCCCATAAATATTACATTTGCAAACCTTCACATTATTGTAAACATACAGAGTGTCCGTGTTTAACAGCCAAATTTTGCAGATATATTTTATGAATGTTGTTCGCGTTTTCGATGTTTGCACGTCACGACGCCCGTATCAACGCGTGCTTCCTGCTTTTTACTTTCGCGTTCCTTCCACACTTATCGCGTGCGATTTCGGGAAGGTCCAATCCTAATCAATTTCCATCTTGTACGACAGCCATAGATCAATCGTTAGGATAATCAAAAAACGGTCTTCTTCGCTCGGACTTGTTTTCGATTAGCGAGCCGTTAGAGTGTCGTTGATACGAGTCTATCGCATTCGTATCGCGTGAAAATCTCACTTTTTCCAAATCTAATCGCGTCAACTTGTCTTTGCGAAAGTTTTAACTCGGGCGGTACATTCGTACAAAGTACAAGTTTATAAATGCAAGTTTGATGTATCATTTTCGTCAAAGTTCTCCGGTTACTTCGCCGAGTCTTCGTCGATTTACTTCACGCTCAGCGTTAAACAATCCCGGCGCCTCTGCAAATTGGATTCTGCGGTCAGCGGTCCGTTATGGTACAGGTATAATTAAGCATAAAAGTTCCTCGAAGCTTTACTAGAAAGTTTTAATAAAAATACGAAATACAAAGGGAACAATAACGGATTTACGATTACTATGCTATCAGATAAGAATAGGATTAAAATCGACATAGTCATTAGCTACTGAAAAAGATTCGTTTGGCTTAATGGTTGTAGACTTTTTCCTTTGGCGATATTTAAAAGGAAAGATCTCTGCGAACAAGCCGGCCATAAGTCAGCACTTAAAGCAATTAAAGTCACAATATTCGTCAGGAAATTGAACAAGTAATACATGGAACGTGTTACGAGAAATATTATTGATGTGCGCACATACACGTGTTTGTAAAACAGCTAGAAATGGTCATTTGGCCAGTATAATGTTTCATATGTAATTGACAGAATGATGCAATGAAGTAAAAAATATCCATTGATAAAAGATATACAGCGAAATATACTTTGGAAGCATGAATTTTATTCGAAAATTCTTACACATATGTTGCGTAAGTTGAAAATAGATTGGAAAAATATAAAGTATGTAGAAATACAGATTAATAGTAATAAAAATGTAGATAACTCAATATTATACGAACCCCATTTTTGTAACATTTCCTTTATAAATTATTTAAAAAGAAAGTGGCGAAGCTTCTTTTACGACACCCTGTGCATACCAGGTGATCTTTGTACGTTACGATGCGATGCATCTCGTACAATGAAACGACGCGTGCCAGCTTCGCGAGTGCACTCTGGCCGTCTACACGCCTCAGCCAAGCTACAAGATAGCGATAAGAGCATCGCGAAGAAAAGGCGCTTTCTTGCTAAAGATAAATACCTACATCGTCATCTCTGAAAATAGCAAATCAATACGTCTAGCCAGTCATCAGCCTTTGTTTCTCATATATTTCCCGAGGTGACCGACCTATTGTTGGTTATCGTCCATTTACGCGTGCCTTTGTCCACCTCCATCGTTTTTCTTTTATCACATCATTAATCGAGTGATATCTAGCTGTTCTTTCAATTTTGTTGTCGTATATTTTTTACGCAACTAAATGATTGATATTCATTTACGTCGATTCAACAGATAGGAATGATTGATAAAATAAGAAAAAGTATTTATCAGAATAATTGGATTTACATACATATATAACGAAATGTTCGAACTTCGATTTTTAGCATTTATTTAATAATTATTTAGTATTTATTTAGTAATTCATTAATTTGTTACGTAGTGTATACAACATCTATTTATGTACCCATATTTGTTTAGGTCACGGAGGTTCGTAACAGAAATATTTTTCCTGGAATTAGTCTAGACCATCGCGAAGGCGATTAACGTCGATCGATTAATAGCCAATCATTTAAGCTAATAATTTTACCTTGCGAGTATTGAGAGGACTATGAATGAATTTCTAGTACTCCCACAGCCGTTGTAAATCCTTCAATTGTATCTATAAGCTGGCTTAATGTTAGTTTCGGAGTGGATCGGAGAAAGCATTGCAACTGGATGTAATACTCTACCTCACAATTTGAATGTTGCTGATAATAACGATTTAAGTTTTAAATTTAATATTAAAATTATATAGATTATTCTTGTTATTGATTTCCTTTCCATTTTCCGTATTAATATTATTTGGGAAGTATTCATATCTGTTATGCGAATTCACATAGGAAAGTATTAGCAATAAAAGCAGAATATGAGTCCTCTATTTACAGAGAAATGAACGATAAATTGGAATATACCTTTATATTGAAATTTACCATATAATTATAGTGATCAATCGTAAATTGTCATCGATCATTTTTATGTTATGAGAAAAATTAGACTCTGTAGGATCCTGTGATTTATATACGCAAAATTATTTTTAAATAAATTCCTCCGTCGATATAACTTACTTTTTAGATGATGGACAGTAATGTCTGCCCTACGTATCAGAAATCAATACAGAGGAATTAATTGAATTGGAATATGAAGTTCTGCTACTTCCTATCTATCTTCCGACCTTGTTCCTACGTATTATTACATTTTCATGTACTTTAATAATTGTTTGCAGCAGAAATATTTTACTATAACGACTATGATAATCGATACATCTTTTTAAATATAGTCTTTTTAAATATACATCTTTTTAAATATACCATTATAAATTAATATATTACATAATCAAATGATGTAATTATTCGTACATTAATCATAGCATCAAATTCATCTTCTTACGAATCACGATCGTTGAAGTGATTTTGCTTTTATCACGATCTGGGATCGTGATAAGACACTTCTAAGTTGTTCTGCTGTTCTTGTACTTGCCGAAACTCAAAAGGATTTCGACCTATCCTACCTCTATCGCTCGCCATTATTTTCTTCGACGATCTTCGACACTTCGCTAACTTTGAATCACTGATAGCACTTTAACCGCGAGCAATTCCAGTATGAGAAAACGGGAATCTCGACTCACCCTTCGAGATGCATCGGTCCAACAGGACCTTTCACGTAATCTCGAGACCCGATCAGACTCCAAAGAAAATATTCTTGCACGTTAAGCCAACTTGATTTGCCAGAATTGTGCGATCGCAGTTGAATTATAATGATTCTTGAGAATATATTATAGTTGTAAATTTATATCGTGACAATGCCGATAAGATTCTCGCATAGTTACAAAAATTCTAGCGATGATGCAAACAAGATGGTCGATTTTAACATTATTCCTAAGTAGGATCTCGGTCCATTATAGATTTGTGCTAACGGTATACAGTCGTTCGTGAAAATCTTTACACATCCCATAAAAGACTCATTTTTACCAAAATAAATTTTATTTCGTTATAAAATGATAGTTAAAAATATTCAGACACATGCATAGGAAAAAATTGTGCTCGTGCAATCTTACCGTTCCTAACTGTATTATGTCAATGTACTACGGAGATCTTTTTCCGCCTTTAAAGTAGTTCTTATAGGGTACATTATAAGGTACATGGAAACTTTTGTAGTAAAATGTACGAATTTATGCACCAAATAATATTTTAAGAACAATTCTCAAAGTGCTATATTTGATAACAATGATATCCATATAAAAGATGGTACAATAGATATTAAGGAAATTAGATTTCGATAGCTGCTTCATTTACACAGTTCTGATCATTAGGAACATACAATTTTATAAAATATTTGAATAAAAGAATTTTCTTTATTTCAAGAAAGAGAAGAAAAGAAATGCAAGACTAAAAAGTGTAGGCAGCTTAAACGTATACAATTTCATAACGGTTCACAAGTTTGCCAAGTTCGTGAAAGGTAGATCGAGAATGAAAGTGACAGACTGTGATGGAGGTTGATGTAACGCGAGATAAAAGCCACATAAGTTCACGAAGAAGAAAGCAACTGCAATATATCTGGAAGTTCCGAGGGTTGAAAGATCGTCTAGGTGGTTTCAAATTAAACTTTTCAAAAGAACGACTCTTTTCGTACATCTATATATATATCATACGTTCTATGAGAGAAAAATTCTATGAATCGCATTAACATATTTTGTAGTAACTATCATTCCTTATTATTCTTTGTTCCAATCCAGTCCCAGCTGTAAAAAGTTTCGTTAATCTCGTTAAAGACGAAGTCTCGCTACGAAATATTCCTCTTCTCTTACATATCTACTATCTTAGCAAAAACTATATCGTTCTGGAAAAAGCTAATGTATTAACGCAATAATTTTTATACGCCGTAGTTACGAAATCCACTGATACAACGTACTTCTTAATAAAACAAAAACACTCGTATATTCGAGAGAAAAAAAATGCCCTTCATTCGCCGCTTTAATTCGAACCTACAAATACCTTGCAAGTTAAAAAAACTCCGAGTTCCCCTTAAGATCTTTCGTAAGTCCTTACATAGCACGTCTGAACGGCGCAATAAAACGTCAAACATAAACTAAGAAGCTATCTCTTTACGCGGCTCCGTCCGGACTCCATTGGGAAATAAATAACAGTCGGCCCTTGTTATACGTCGTTTAACGGTCAATTATCTTGGGGTAATGCATTTTTTTGACATTCGCGACAGAGTAGGGGGAAGGGGAGATAATAATTAAAGCGGGAAAGTGAAAGAAGGGGAAAGGTGCAATGTAAAATTGAAGGTGTCGAGTGGCGAAGGACCGACGAGGCCACGTTTCGTAGACGTCCCCAGTGCGCAAGGGCGTTGGCGCTGACGACGAACGGTACTGGAAGTGTTGAGGGTGTGGGATCGTGGGGAGCTTTGGAGCTTCATGGCGGGATGCAGAGTGGGGATGGTTTGAGGAGAGCATGGGGTGGGACAACCAGAGACGACCGTACTCTCCCAGTCGTTCAGTCCGCGCCCCGACACGCAATCACGCGCACACTTCTCGTCGTCTCGCTGAGAATCCGAACTTTCCGTTTCCTTTTTTTTCTCTTTACGCTCTCGCTTGTGACTCGAGAGTTCTTCGAGTGGCTGCCACGCGCGTCTTACACCCGCCGATTCTTCTTGTTGTCGCGATTACTCTTTTCCCTTTCAACGTGACGCGACTACACGCGGTCCTCTTTGGTGAGTACTTTCTTTACTTTCAAACTTTCTCTTCCTGTGTGTGCTCGTGTTAATTAAAACATTCGACAACGTCGCGTAACATGGTGGCAGGTCCATTTTCCACGAATTTCTACGTATCCGTCGTTCTATACGGGTTTAATAAAATCGTTGCTTTCACGTTCTGTTCTTTTCATTTTCTTTATTTCAAAGATACACTGTATTCGAAGAATATTCGTGTGATTATGTTATTGAAGAAGCTGAAACACGGTCTTGTACATGGTGATCGAGAATAGAACGCTGGTTTATCTGATTTCGTTGTTCTCCTATTTGCTTTGGATCGTCGATGCGACCGCATTTTCGATACACCGCGTCCTCCGGCTCCATTTGGTTAATGAAAGCTGCGATAGGTGTCCTTTGTCCCTGAAAGTTACAAGCGGCAGAGCAAGTTGTTTCCGTAATTGCAACGGATACGCTAAGCCATCATACCGAAGCACCGTGAAAACTCTGAAATGAAGTTGTTTCATCAACAGGATTTTTACTTAACCCGGAGACTCGATCACTGCCTCGGGTACTCTTTAAATGGAAATAAGGATACGCGACAGGCTGCTGCTTTTCATTAAAGTAAGCCTAGCTTGTCAGTTTCATAGGAAACGGGTGAAATCATAAGTGACAATGAAAGCGGTCGCTTTGAATTTCATTAAACGTTGAATTTACCCGCGTATATGGAATATTCTTCGGTATTTAGAGACGCGCATCAAAGCAAGATATATCAAAGCTATTTTCTGACTCGTACGCTACGCGGTAGTCGCGGAAATTTTTTCGTCCATAAAATATTTTTAGCGTTTAAACGAAAGCTACATCTTAATAATGGCACCATTATTCTCTTCCAAAATTTACTTCTGACTTAATTGATACCTTCAAAAAGAAAACAAAGTTACTCCAACTACTATATTCTATTGGAATTACAAAATAGATATTATATCTCAAATGAAACGATTTTCTTTTATTTTACAGAATGTGTGTACATATTACATATAATACATATTTAATAATAATAATATATTATATATATATAGTTTAGTCCAATTTTAATTAATTTTAAAAGCATACGTTCCGGATCACGTTTTAAAGGATAATCGAGAGTTTAATGTCACGTATTTCCAAAGTATGTATGTACAGCTTCACTTCATCGAATAAACAAATTGGTAGGGTAGTTTATCGCAGTCAAGAAGTTGAACAGCGAGTTTCCGGTTTCCATAACTCAGTTGTGAACATTTTGCCCACTTTACGCGTACATGAATCAATCTTCCCTATAGGACCATACATACGATTTGATGCTTTCTAAAATCTATGAGCTATATCGAACCTGGTGTTTCAAGTTAAACAGGGACTAGTAAAATAATTTATGAAATGTGTCGTACAAGTGGAAGCAATATATCGGAAGATTATGAAAGTAAGTATTCCGCGAAACTTGGTTGTACCAGTGAAAAAGTTTGTGTGCCAACAATGTGAACACCCACTATTCGACTCAGTGCTCCATGAAACTTTATGCAAATTTAAACTTTCTTTCCGGTACTAATAACGTTGATGTAATAACTTGTTTTAGGAAGAAGTTCAATTACTTGAAGTTAATTTAGTTAGTGTGTTCTTCGGTTTACTTATTCGCAAACGACGGGGGAATTATTAATTTTCGTAATACGTGGGTCAGTTGAACTTTAGCGTTCGATACCTTCGTCTGTATCTACTATAATACAGTTTATTACTGTTCTTAATTTTTTTATAGCTCTTTCACCTTATACGTCTTATTTTTTTAGCTTCTTATTTTTTCCTAGTTTCTTCGCTATTAGCGCTACAATTAATAAGAAAATGTATATTATTGATGTATGTATTAAATGTATGTGTAGTTTCAAATTAATTTTCAATATAAATCGTAGACACGTTACAAATTGACTTTAATAATAATTGACTTTAGTCATGTAACTACAATATGTTTTTCTAAGAAATTCAATACAACTTTCTGCTGAAAACAATTATTAAGCAATAACATCTGCAAAAATTCCATACATTTCAGTGTTATATGAACTTAATACAAAAATAGAACATTTTTATTTCGTATTTTTATATTATTTTTATATTAAGGCATCTAACATATCGTGTTAGTCACATTTTACACTTAAAACTTGTACTACATTAAAAAAAATTTCATTATGGAAAACATTTCAATACATAAACTATGCATATATTAAATCCAAACAAAGCTGCGCAGGCAAAGCAGGGAACTTATTTACATATGTGTCGTTACTGCTACGATTAATGTCAAAATGTAATTTAATATCTGTATGAAAAAATTTCTCTGGATTAAAGTAACATTTATGATATCAAATTACCACATGTTTCAGTTATGTCATATCACAATATTCGATTAAAAGAAAACAGTTCTATCAAAAATTTACGAAACGATCAACAAATTTACTAGAGAGGCTCAACAAATCTATTCAACTAAATGTAAAATTTATTATTGTGAGTTCCAAATGAAATGTCGCTTCCTTCATTTTTAGATCATCCTCGAATAAAAAGCGAACTTTGAATGTATTTCGTAACGACCAAAATTATATATCGTCGTTGTGGTTGATCGCGTTGAAGATAGCTGAAAGTTTTTCCGCAGGATCGTATGTGGAGATAAGGATGAACGCCATTAAACAGAAAAACGGTTTCCGATACGGATGCAGGGCAAAACGCGAAGAAACGTAGACCGCGGGCACAGGGGAAAATATCGTAGTGTGTGGGCGCGGTGAATCTCAATTAGTACTGTTCTTTTGATTTTCCCACTGGACTTTTCACCGTGCTCGAAAGGCGTTGTAATTAAAGTCTTTGGCGTTGCGTTACACGATGGTCTTAATTTTATCACTTGAGACGCGACTGCATGGAGTTTGCTGGTAATTTCGTATTTAGCACCGTTCCGCTAGGCCTGTAGAAATTTACTACGTCTTGGGATCACCTACGGCTTCCCTTCTAGCGTATTAATTACTCTCAGCCTGTTGTTGACGTAAGCAAAATGACTTAATCCGACGTTGAAAATTTTTTTCGCTAAATTTGTTACTTGAAAGCCTGGAGTAATTGGTAAATCTCGAAAATATTAAAGGTATAGAGCTTTTACCAGTTTTTACTCTTTTACTAGTTATATTATATAGTGTAAGTTAAATGTAAGATATCTAGAATTTTTAATTTGCGTGTGAAAGTTCAATTTTTATAATTATATTCATCAAAAAATTAAATTTTACATGACCCACTTACTTACTTACTTACAATAGAAAAATTTCTTAATATACTTATAACATCCTAGTTGATATGAATTTACTATATTAATTATCATATTACTTAATTTTATAATATTATAATAATACTGTACATTATAATTTCATAATACTAATTTATATATATATATAAATAATAATTGTATATATATATACAATATATTTTATATATTATAATATATATATATATATAATTATAATATAAGATTTATATCTATATAGTTATTAAATCTTATATTACAATTATATTAAGTGTTTGATCTTAAGTTATATTTTAATTTAATCCTAGTATAAATTATGATTAATAGTTTCAGTTTGAAATTATTTTACATCAATACACGTATGTATATTCGAATTTTGCCTATGAGATTCAGTTTGTGTTCTAATATTTATCGAATATCAAAGTTTTAGACAATTTCATGAATAATTTTCTCTGGCGTTCATATTCACGTAGATTTCAATCAAAGCAAAGCTATCGATGATAGAAAAAGTCAGTTTACGTGTTGTTAAGCTTTGGCATTTCATTTCATCCCGCCTTCGGCGGTTTCCCGTGCTCCTGTTATTAATTAACATAAAATAATATAATGTTGCGTCGGCGTGTTCAAACATGACAAGAGTAGTTAGTAATGGCATCGCCTATCCTATAATAAATAACGAAATAGAGCCAAAATAAATAAAGAAAAAAGCGTGAAGAAAGGAAAAAGAACAAGGACAGAATACATGCAGCCACCATTAATTATAAAAGGTATTGAGTTCCTCTCCTGTTTCCCAAAACATGTACTGCTAACAGCAGTGAAAAATTGAACCAAGGCTGTAAGATGCAAGAAATAGGGTAATAAAATCTTCGCCATACTTTTATTATTAGATAATACAGTATTATAACAGGGTGTCTAAAATAGAATAGAAATCGTTAATGGAATTTTACGTTCAATAGTACAGTGTTAATAGAAGATCTCTAATATCGAGTAAAAATCTTCAATGTATTCTTATTGTTAAACAATACAGTATTGGTATAGAGGATATCTAAAGTGGAATAAAAATCTTGAATATCTTGGAAATTACACTATACGCGTAACAGGTTTAGATTTTGTTTATTACGGTAAAGATTTAATACATAAATTTTCAAGCTCGTTAAGCACGTTATTAAAATACGTGACGTGATTACAGATGCGCCGTCAAGTGGATCGGTTAAATGTAATTAACAAATTATTAGTTAATTAATCAACGGTCGCAGAAGCCATACTTGTACATTATAGTAATTGCTGTGTTTTAATACTTTTATAGCATTTTTAAAGTACAATAAGTAGTTTATGCACACAAATACACACACATGTACACACTCTTTGGCCTAGTATACTTCCATGTCGATATATCTCGAAAACAAATTTCATATGAACAAATTTTCTATATTTCCAACTTATTTTCCACATAGAATCGCTTCTTTCTTCGTTACACAATGATTACTTTTAAAGAAATCAATTAATTTTTTTTTTGTATAAAACAAAGGGAACTATAGTTTGTTATGGATTCAGACATAAAAGAAAATTAATATATATTTCTGTATACAAATGTTTGGAAACTTACGAACTGTAAGTTAAATATCCTCATATTGTGTGTATCCCCTTTTCAGGATTGTGTGAATTCAAGATAAATAATACGTATAATAATAATTTATAATAATTAACAAATTTAAGATAGCTTATTTTATTGGAATTTCTTTTTCCATTATTTATTGACAAATAAATAGGAAAAAGACCTATTTACTGTAACAATCGCAAATTATTTGCGATCAATTTATTTGATAATCAAACTTGCACCATTTAAAATAGGAAATATCACAGATGCAGCAAAAGTTTAATCGGAAGCTTAATTAACATCGTTAAAATTATTTACGAGATAACTTTCGCCACACATATACACAAACATTATTTACATGCTGCGATTTACAATACTAATAATAGCCATTATGATAAAGCAAGATTTATCGTGGCCGTCAAAATGTTAACAAAAGTATCCACTGCTCGACGTTCATTGTTCCTTCATGTATAAATCGCATGGTTTACGAAGTGAAACGTTCAATGTTATTGCAAGGTAGATTGCAGCCAGCTAAAATGCTGTTTCGCGTTTTGAAAAAAAAACAAAAAAACAAAATAACGCAATGTTTGGCTCCGTTTACGAGGTCCGGTGAACACGGTGATTCTTGCCCTCGAAGTTAACCGGTAGAATGATGTGCAAACATTACTTTCCAATCCTGTAAACGCTCGTCCCTGATATTGGATTCCCGGCGAAGTTCGCAACTTTTCCACGGAACGTCCTCTACTCTTTTTCCCACTCTTCGAATCCGCCAGCGAAACTTGATTCATCTAACTTGGTCTCGTAGACCTGGCTGCACAGTCTTCATTCCGGTGAATCAACGCGGGAAGAAAATTTTCCAGGAATCGCCCCTTAGGTTCTTCGATTTCTATTCTCTGAAGAATTGTAGTTTGTACCAGATGTTCCCGGGATTCGATAGGTCAGATTAACTCGTGCGACATCAGCTTGCAACATGCGAAAACGGGAGGAAATTCCCCTTGTCAAAGTCTCGAAGAATTTTCAAGGGAAATTGTCCTGGTCTTGTCATATTATATTATTGAAAAAGTTCCTGGAAAATTCCTGTTACTTTAACCAGATTTCATAGTAGTATAATTGCTTCTTAAAAGTTTGCAAGTTCTTCTTTGATACTTAAGAGCGTCGTCGTTGTATAAATATGATGTTTGAATTTCGTTTAAAGAGAAAATTCATGCTTTCAATCTTGTAGGTATGTTGTAGCTATGATAATATTATTGTAGGAAACGAGCTTGAAATATCATTTCAAGTGTATATATTATAATGCAAAAATATTTATTAGTAAAGGGTTGATATTTTATTTTCATTCGTTGAAATATATTTGTTTGAAAGTAACGTTCTTTATGCGTGAATTTATTTCGATTCCTTTTGTTGCTATTAAATATGGCAAAATAATATATCCATTAAGTATATAATAATCCATCACGTTTAATAAACACATACGAAATTTCTAGTTCGGCCTAATTTATCTTGTTCTCATTTGGCACCTCTCGTTCGTTGCTGAGATCATTTGAAGGAGTTTTTCAGTATCGCTAGTGTACGGTACGTAAAACTTTTGTGAAAGCTTATGCCAAAGCGGCAATGTCCAAGTTCGACAACTTCAAGGTTTTCGATGGGTTTTTGTAAAACGAGCTGGCTGTTAGAGACATCTTGATGCAACTGCTATCTTCGGCACTCACTTTTTGACGCGGATCGATATTTAGGAAAGAGAATCGGAATGGGGCGGAGATCTGTACACGAGTTTGAAAGTTAATTTTTTTATGCCAAGATCAAAGCGATGAACCGATATTTTCTTAAAAGTGTGCGGAGTTTTAAAACTTTAGAACCGAATGCTTCCGATTACTTCGATATTTCAAATATTTTTCGATTAAACATGTGAAATCATTTTGAGCTGTAACGCTGAAGCAAACTTCTTTTCACTTTTTCTTTTACTTGAAGCAACTGATAAACTTGTTCTGTTTTAATTTAGTCGTATATGAATAATACTTTTCCTTTGATAAATTACTATAGATCTTCATTTTTTTAGTACATTTTGTTGTAAACGTAGAATTGACTGCAATAATACAACTAATAATAAGAGTTGATAATCAGAGAAGATGTATGAGATCAAATGTTTAGGAAATAACATTGAAAACAGTGGATGCAAATCAGAAGAAATTATAGATGAGCAACATCATGAAAGAAACATCTTAAGATTCGCTTGGCTGCTGCATGTTGCTATTACCAAACCATCAAGGTACATGATCTGAGAGTTTTACACAGTACTGTATATATGTATAGTCAATAATTTATGACTACATCTTTCGTTGGTCCATAAAGTTGCAAACTTCAATCTCCAACGACTTAAAATTTTATAATTTCAATGTTTTATAAATTTCAATATCAATGAAATGTGAAATTAACTTTATCTCGCTTTCTACGCGCTACGCACACGTGTCATAAAAATCACCATTTTATTTTCATTTAAATTTCCTATATCACATTTTCATTTTTTTTTCTAACACGAGGACATTTCTACCGTTTTCCATATTTAATTTCTCTGTTTTAACGTATTTACGATGTGTGAGTAGAACAGAACGAGAAAAGACTACACGGCTGACAGGATGCCTGAAATTCCGTTTCATTACGTTAAGCCAAAGCTGTTTCATTAAGCCAAAGCAAAATGGCAGCCTAATCCGTGATTTATAAAAACGTGCGAGGACTTGCCTCCATTTGAACGTCATTTTTTCCTTCTAGCAGAGTGTGCAATACTGTGCCGTGTAATTACCTTTTGTAAGCCGGTCAGTTCATTAATCTCGCGTTAATGAAACTGGTCCTACGTACATGGTTTGAAGATCGAATCGATCCCCGTGTTGTGAAGTGCTTTTCATTAACCGGTTGTACACGCAGTTTCAATTAAATTCAGCCAGCATATTCGGAAATTACAGGGGTTAAACGCTCGTGCGTTATATTTTTTAAAGGAAGAAATTAAACGCTTCACCTGTGGCCCTGTTTTCAATGGTCAATTGTAAAAAACTAAACGGTTGTTTCATGCACAAGAAATGTTACCGTTTCTTCATTCTTCCTCTTTCTCTTTTGTTTCGTTCATATTAGCTTCTTGAAGCTAAGTTTTATTCCCCTTTGTAAAGCAGCGGTCTGCATCGGTCGCTTCCTTTTGTTTATCCATGGTTATTTCGAATGCACGTAAACAAAGGAATGGGAACAATCGACGAACGCGGTTTCTAATTTAAAAAGAAGGAGAAAATTCAACCAAGGAGATCAGCATTTTACGTTTCGAGTTACGAATTTCGAGTTCTTACAATTTCTTCTGATTTAAATATGCCTTGATAAAAGTTCACTTGCGTGAATATGTTCGTCTCTTGATGGAATTTCCCTGTGTCACACTGTTTGCACTCCAAGAACGTAGACTAACGTAGGGCAGCTTTAAAACCAGAATGATGTAATTATGGAAAATGAAGCAGTTTTGAGACCTGTAACACACGTATATTGTATTAGATCTTTTTTCAAAGCATATGGAAATTTACAGAAAAAGAGAAATATGTCCACAGAATGATCGTCTGTTTTGGGAGATAGCAGAAATTTGAAGGTGATCATAAAATACTAAATATAAATCTTCCAACTTCCAATTAATTATAGAACATGATATTTATGCTACAAGCTCGCGAATGCAACTAAAAAAAACGAGGTAACTAAAGCTTTATTATTATGCTTGCAAAACTTTTTAATTATTGTGGAACATTTTTTTTTCTCTGTAATTATGGTTTCGTAAATAATTGGAGTTTCGATAAGTTAATATATTCATATAAAATATAGCGATACACATTTCGTCGACAAATAATTTGAAGAATGAAAGAGGAATTTCTATGTATTTTAGGAATTCGTTTCGTCAATTTAGAAGTATTTGCACGATAAACATACGGTTTAGTTGCAGTTTAACTTTCGGAGAGTTACTAAAGCTCGCAGAGTACCGACTGCATTGACTTTGAACGTTCGTATCACTGGTATCGGAGATGCCAATTTATGTGGTTTCATCGTCACGTCAATTGGAATTTATTTCGCATATTTACTGTTACTTCTCTTATATCTTATTCTGCTAATTATGCCTAGCCACATTACAATTTCTATTACAAACGTAGGTGATTGTAATTACGATGAATTAAAATATGGAAGTAATTAGGATTTAAACAAATTAGGACTCATTAGTATACGTAATAATGAAAAAAAATTGAATGAAGTTATCAAAAACTATTTATTTTCATATAAACTTGCAAACTAAAATAGTTACTGTAAAATATACGATTTTTAAGAATATTTTACTAACTGCTTTTATCAAAAATTCCTTTAATTGGATTTTTTCTTTCACATAAGATGCAAAATTATGATTCGTTAAGATTAGTCGGAAAAATGTCATATTTTAATAGGAGGAACTGGAATTAACCCAGATATTCCAATCACCTTTTTGTAAGAGTAATCGCAAGCTATCTAATTTTACTTCTGCCGTTCGCACTGTCCAACATCCGAAATACGAGCTATGTATAATACGCTTTCATATTATATTTTATCTTTCTAACTTTGAAAATAAGAGAACGTAACATAAAAATTCGAAAATCATAGATATCATAAAAGTAGGTCGTAATACCCATACATCAAAATGTACAACTGCAAACTCCTCTTTAAAATGAAACTTTAATACAAATGTTAATCCTTTCGCGAAATATCCTAGTTAATAATCATTATACTTGTATGCTGAATCGATTAATATTTTTATACAACAATCCCATCTCAAGATAAAAATTCATCGTAACATAAATTAATAAATAATAAGTATACTCACACAGAAAAGTCTCTATTCTTTCTAAATAGCTGTCTATTTGCTGTTTATACAATTTCATATTTTCACAAACGCAATTATGAAATATATAACATAAACTTTATTTCAGATATTTATTTTTCCATGTTAATAATACTTTTGCACACTTACAATCGTCATATATATATTTTTACAAAATTACATTCCCTATAGGTAAACACATAAATATCAATTTATACAAAAACTAAATTTACTACACTATATTTCTGTTCCAATATACTGGTGGCAGAAATAAAACGAGAATAGGTTGGAGAAAGTTACATAAATTTGATCAAGGACCTACCTGTCGGGGCAAGATTCGTTGAATTATCGGGGTGAAATCATATTACAAAGGTGCCCTTGAGAGGAAGTAGAATATCATTACCCCCGTCGTTATTCCTAGGAGGATATCGATACTGTCGACTGCTTACTGGCATAGAAAGCCTACTCCTAGGACATATTTACGAGCTTGTTTTCCAGAAACAAGCCAACTTACGTCGGGTAAAAGTGTCCATCTACGATGGTCGCCTTGGAGACACCCGAGAATTTCTTGATCCCCAAAGAGCGGCGTCACTGACTTTCCGGTCGCCTTTGTGACAAAGCTAGGTCTACAAACGTCTATCTCGCGACCCCTCCTGAATATTCTCACAGTCTTTATCGTGTTGCATAATGCAGCAGCCGTCGTGGATCTTGGTCCGCCTGCTTTGCTTCTATTTCAATTAATGTCCATTGATTCGTAGCGAGGGAGGGAAGTTAGTTACCATTACCTACATACCTCGTATGGAGATTTGCATGAAAATTCACGGACGCTACGATATAACGTTAATCGGCGGAACAGCGGCAGGATATCAACCGGTGCTATATGTCTGAAGGAATTCTCGCATAAGTTCATCGTTATTCGAACGTCGACTATCGTCATATGGCGCATACTTTTCCTTTAATATCGTATCGTTCGAAGGCTTTACGGAAAAATTTTATGGGAAAGTGCTTTGCCGATACGACGAATGCCTCGCTCTCCGATATCAAAAGTTTTATACGCTGTATTTATTACGTCTGTGAACAATAAAACTCAGTGGGTGAGGCTTAATCAAGAATGGATAAAGGCATGGTATTAAATGAGAGGTTCAAAGGAAAAGCGATACATATGGTAGTGGATATTATTTAATCTAAGGGCTGCATGATGAGAAAGTGAAATACGAGCTGTGCAGAGTATTATACGTTTCAATCAATTTATCGGAGAATTTAAATTTTGTAATTATAATTTGTTGATAATAGTAAATGTGTCTTCTTATATTCATACTTAATATAATTAGAAAAAGATAGGCGATTATTATTTCGCAAATTATCAACAAATATTTCTTCAATGTCTTTTAATTTTTGGATTCAATTATATTTCCTCAATTTGACAGTAAGTATAAGACAGAGCTATTTGCCTCAGATTTCGAATAATCACAATCGCATTTGGCTTCCAACATGATCTAAAGAAGTTAAGCGTTAAATATTCACGAGATAGATTGTAAAACTCTTTAGTTTTTTCTCCGTAAACCGCTAATTTGGTTGCATCGGAAATGAGCGCCGATTAATTAGGCAGGTAACATGATTAGGAAATTCTTAAAGGTTAATAGAAGCGTGTGCGAAATATCGACCCAGTAGCTTTTGTACAGTAGCATCGCCATACAAATTGCTAACGAACTGTTGACGTTGTAAGGACGTCAAACATTCCACCGTTTGGTGCATTCTAAAGATTTAAATATGTTTAGGATCGCAAGTTGTATGGCAATAAGTACACGGCAAGAATAATACAGGGGCAAAGTTTTAAAGGAAACGATAATAAATATACACGGAAAACACGAGATAGGATGCAGTTGCAATTCACAAAAAGCTTTTGTTACACCTATTTTCCTTTATCTTCACGTTTATATTGTCTTTTAAATACCCCTTCTGAACATTGTAGTTAATTGTTTGGCTACTTAACGTTGTGGAACCAGTTGCTGTAAAGTAATAATTTCGGGCTCGAATTCAACCCATAAAATTGTTAAAAAGGAACTTGTATAAAAGTTTTTATATCTAAATTGTAGATATTTCTGTATTAAAACGGTTCTTGATATCAAGCGAAGTAGCATAACATTATATTTAAACATTCTGTATAATTCTCCCTTCTATAGTATAGTATACAAAGAATTTGTATATGTTTCATTCTTTTTCTTCATTTTTATGTTATATAACTTCTCCTTCTAACCTCTTTATAAACAATTATAAAATTTCTCTTCTTTATAAATGAATAGCATCTGACGTACAAAAGTTAGAAATGCTTCTTAAAGAATGAAATATATAATATAATATCATATAATGTAATATTTTAAGAATGAGATATATATAAAATATAAAAGTTGTTTCTTCATGTATTTATTAAATAGCATGATTACTGATTCGAAATTTAAATATCAACGATGAACTAATTTCGATTCAAAGACAGTATTTAAAAATAGTAATTATTAGGAAATTGTATTTTATATTTGTTCGAAATATCATCATTGTTTCCAATGTTATGTCCTGTCTAAAACTTGCATCGAAATTAATTTTAACAAACAGTAATTTCTAATCTGCGAATACCGAAAGTATTTAGAAGTAGCAAATAACAAGGGTATTATTGAATTATCAACGGACTGAATGCTGATAGTATGGTAATAGTATTATGTTGAGATCGATAGATATCTGAAATGGACATCTTTGGACTAACTGGAATTTAGACGTATTTGCATAATACGTGCAATATAGGTGACAATAAATCATGCAGAACTTGAAATTATCAAACTACAATCAACTGTATATGCAAATAATATACACGTATAACACACTGTGTTAAACACATTGTGTTTTAATACGTAAATTTTGTACAAATATATCTATATTCAATTACATGTATCGTATTTGATAGGCAAATAAGTTTCACAATCTGTCACTAAATTTTTACCACATATGCCAAAATAAGATGGAAAAGAGTTGGATGCAGAGTATGATCATTATGTAACAGGTGGCTTCCTATGGCCTTGCTAAGTACCAATTTACGCACATGTAGGTTCTGAATGCATTTTAAAAGATGATAAAATTGAAGTACCGTACCGTTTCCCCCTTCAAGCTTCCAAAATTAACAGTGTCTGCAATAGTTGGATGCATTTTCGTTTAATAGCCGCAACAAAACGTGAAGCGAACGATGAATTTTAAATCGATAGGATTGATTTAAAGAACGATTTTAACAAAACACGGTGATGATATCGTTATACTTTTGCGAAAAGTATTGGCGTTCAGTTTCAATCGCTTTCCTTCGGGAAATTTTTCCTTTTTCGATCAAAAGTGTCGATGTAGCTACATAAATAAAAGTCTGATTCAACGTGATTAAATTTGCAACTTTGCTGATTTTATTTTTCTGCCTTATCGTGAAATTTGTGGAGCATGTAGAGCATGATCGATCGCGCGCATTCTTTCACATGATTTCGTATGCAAAAATGCACCCATCTGTTTCCACGTGAAATTCACCTTACATATGTAGATTGTAGATACGTGTGAATGTCGTATCTTGAAGATTCCCAATAAACTGTCGAAATAAAAACGTACAATCTTGATGGAAAAATAACTTAATACCTTGCAGAAACGACATGGATTTAGAATTTTCTTCGTTCACAGCATATTTGCATACGTGATCCGATTATTATCTACATATAGAATATTCATGCCTACTTTGCATTCCTTTTCAGTCTGGCAAAATTCTTTTGTCTGCACGTGTTTTAGAATCTTCTTGTGTCTTGTATATATGATGCCTCAGATTTTTCGCAACAAATGAGTTCATTAAATTGTACGAATAA
This sequence comes from Bombus pyrosoma, assembly GCF_014825855.1. Lineage (NCBI taxonomy): Eukaryota > Metazoa > Arthropoda > Insecta > Hymenoptera > Apidae > Bombus > Bombus pyrosoma. The sequence continues at coordinate 8,478,055 of NC_057770.1, read as the reverse complement.
AAATAATAGAAAAGTATTATATACGCATAAACATAGATGATAATTTATTAAATATTTTATTGAAGAGATATAACGAAAATATAAAATACTCTGTGTATGAAAATTACTGTGATATTAAACAGATCTTTAGATAACGTAAAAAGTAATTACTAATTTATTTATTTTAACAATGTTTCTGTAATCGAGCATATAACTCAATATTAGGAAATATTATTATTTATGTTTAGTAAAAGAATTTTCAAATATAACTGTTTATCTTTTCTCTATATTTATCTTTTATTATTCCATTGACTTATGTTTCAAAGAACCAAATTACGTGTTAGAAAATGAGATGTGAAGGTATATGGATAAGGGAAGTAGTCTATAGCTATTTTCTTTTTCTCTTAACTATTCTATCAGTGAAACGTACTTTTCACATACTCACACGCAGACACATCACGAATAGACGATTTGAAGGATGCAGATCCGAAGAAGCTGCACATAGAAATAAACAGGCTAGTTGCAAGTTTCCTGAATCCCTCCGCCTGCTTCTACGAAGATAAGGAATCGCTGTTGGGCGAACGAATAGATAGATACGAGCAATGGGATAAGACGAAACTTCTCATAAGCTTGAGAAATATGGTTCGATTTAACATCAGCAGAAATTCCGAATTATGGATATCAGTAGCATTTCCCAAATCCATGAAACAAATATGTTGCTACCATGCGACCGCGTGAATAAGCGAAAACCACACGCCAGTTTTATTTATTGCACACATATCCATGATCTTTAATCAATCGCCTTGTGCCTAGACTTCTGGCAATTGATTGAACGACTAGGACATTTTTCAGTCGACACTTCGCAACTATTCATGAATCTTCCAACTGTTTCCAGTCGGCTTACCACTACGCGCCATTTTTCGACATTTCGTGTCGAAGTAATGATAAATCGCATAATTATTCTTGTCCTCGAACAGTTTCCAACAAGTTTCTGCAGCAGAATGGAAAGATTAAATAAACTGCAGAAATTACAGCTCTCCATTAATCAATTAGGAATAATAACATCATGCAGGACTTTATTTTATATGATTATGATTCTGTACAAAGTATTCTTAAATATGTTATTGAAAATATTTAATAAAATATTATATATGATACACGTCATAGCATATGTATTTTTTATAATGTAAATATAAATGTTAATTTTTGTAATAAAATAATAGTTATTCTAAAAGCTATTCTATCTAAAAAAATAGCTATTCTATCTATTACTTTATTGAAGCGTTAATAATTTATACGCCGTTGGTATATAAAATTTAATTAAATGTTGGCAAATGTTCATCAAAGTGTTACATAATATCCTAGGTACATTTGCAACATAGAGGAAAACGTTTATTAATACAGCGAAATCAAATTATATTGTAACGTGATTAACGCAATTTATCTCAATATTTAGACCCTCGAGCATAATTGTTTATCCGCTTTTCACCTATTACTCTTTTAAAACTACACGCCAATAACATTCAACCGAACAGTCGTTCACTCATGTGAATCTAAAATTAATTAGTAGTTTCTATATACATGCTAATGTTCTAATGAAATTTTAGTAAAATTCATTACATTGTAATTTACATTGAGGCCGAATTTATATTGAAGTTTCAAATTTACTGATATTAAATTCTCAGTTGCAAAATTTAATAAAATATCCACAATAGAGGAAAGTTCTCCAAATAAATTTTATGAAATGTTGTTGAAGTCCGTTTTTCATTCAGCGGATAACATTCTAACACTATAGAGAAGAAAATGAAGACATTATGAAAGTAAATATAAATTAAAAATAGATATATATCAATCGAATTCATGATAATTCCTTGCAGAATAATAAGCCTTAAAAATGAAGATATATAATGCATAAAACATTAAATAATATAATATCTACGTTTAATATTTTAATTGTGGTGTAAATGAAATAATAAAGTAAACTTTCAACAATGTATTCTCCTTGTATTTCAGCTCAAGAAAAACGTTGCTGAAATTGCTGAAGTGATTTGTCCCATTTTTAGCGACAGTGTCGCGATAGATATCACATGTAAAAAGTGACAAACGACATTGTCCAAAAGAGATTTTGATTTTAAAACCAATCACGTTCCAATGGCTGTAAAAACTATGAGAAACTAGAGACAATAAAATCTACTGAATCAAAGTAGTCGAAAGATGAGAAGAGAGTCATTGATATGAAAAGAGGACACTCCAGTGACTGAAAATATTTCAGTTTTTAAGAATAAAGATACAGATTTTTACATACAAGTCACAGAGTATAAAAGTGTAAAATATGAAGCTAGAGACACAGAACTTTTTTATCCTGAACCTTACTACTGGCATCTTTTAATATTCATAATCCTAGCATTTTTAATTTTGCTGTATTTACTAGTTTACTGCAGGTTCTACGCTCCCCTTTTTTACCTGGAATTTTCCAACTCAACGCTTCGCTTTCCAACATCACATTCCACTTTCCAATTTTTTCGCTTATTTTTAATTCGCTCGATCAATAAAAATCAATTTCCAATATCTACATTAACATAGAAAATAGAAATTCAATTTCTACCATCTACATTTACGTGGAAATTTAATTTTCTAATTTTTAATATACTTTCATTGTACTTGTACATTTATTGATCTACATCTCTTTCAACAATAAGAAACTTAAAGATTGTAGAACTCGTAGATACGAACGAGCACCAGACAAGTTAAATCGAAATTAAACTGACCAAATATCGCTATTCTGTGATAAAAACGGTCGAATTTCGTCGCCAATGCTTAGAATTCGTGTTTTTTGTGATTTTCTTCGAGTCTCGTAGAACTTTCAGAATCCAACTTTGAAACATAACATGAAACAACGAAACGTGCACAGTGGAAATAGTAATATATAGTATGTTTGTATATATGTACAATATGCAATGTACAAACAAGAGTATGTTTCAAATTGATACTCGTATATATAACTAATTATTAGATTAGATGTTTTCTTTGCTGCATTTTAAACATGATACATATGTATGTTATATATTTTAAATATAATATATATATAATATTTAATTATATATTTATTATATATATATTTAAACTACAATTGTAATTATAATATTTTATTATTGCAAGGCTATATACCTGCTTAGATAAAACTGATTGCTTTCCTGTATACAATGTACGTATATCTATTGCATCCTAAATTCTACGTTATATTTTATTAAAGTGAACGTACCGAGTACAAAGATCGTTCACACTTGCGTTATACCAGATTACAATCGATAGCATGACGCAAACAGGATTAAGTCTGACAAATTAGTATTTCACGTTACTATAACATGTTAGAGAATAGAGGAGACTTTATAATAACTTTAATAAATCTGTGGAAGCATAATCATATAAAATTACAAACAGGTATGCAAAGCATCGATTTTTCTAATTTCCTGTGTATAGAAAACTTTACCTCTTTTTAGTGTTATTGTTTAAGATACAGTATAACAAAGTGGTTGTTAATGTCGTTAGAAAACATACGACCTCCATTAGCGATTTGTTAATCTATCTTTCAAGAATAACGTCATTCGTTTGCTTTTAAAACGTAGAATATTTTACGTCTGTAAGCATAAAACTCCTGTTTATTAACAAGGAATATACGTACACATAGCTATTCGAGAAATGCGATGTAACTTGAAAATGAATGTTATATATTCATTGTCATGAGTTTATGTACATATGTACATGTTTATTTTATTCAATATTGCGTGTTATACCAACATGTGTAATGTGTTGCCTCTGACATAACATATGAGACCCAACCATATTATGGAACAGTGCTTGTTTCATGGTAGGGGAATTGAAATTAATGACAAATGTATATTTCTGTTACATTTCGATTGACCAAAATCACACGATTATTAAAATAGATAACATGACACGAAGATATAAAACTTGAATAACACTTCGGAAACACTCTACTGAGTAAAACAAATTAGTACTTCAGAGGAAAATAAAAAATCTATAGGCGATGAAATTTTCCCATGAAGATCTGGCTAAATGATTAATTGTGTGAATTCTTGTGAAATCTATATAACAAATAATTTCTGACTAACTTAAGGTAATCGAGTTAAGTGACTCACCCTGTATATATTACTTGGAATTACGTTTTCCATTTACTGAACTTACAGGGCAATTTGAGACTCATGCTGTGTATTTGCACTGAAAGCATTTCTAGAATAAGACCTACCAGTTAATTGTATGTATGAATGTACCAGGGATGCTGAAACTACTCTTGTACTTTTAGACAATTTACTAGCTTATAAAGCGAAAATTGTACACAAAGAAACTGGGTTGAATAGTAAATGCAGCCAAAGAGAAATTCTATACAGCAATTACGATAAAACGATTTAAAAAGAAAATTGTTCTGAAATATTTTTCACGTGCTACTAACTCAAAGTACAAGCTTGCTTTTCACACATATGATTTTAATTACATTGTCGGTGCAAGTTTGTCAACTATGTCCTATTGAAATAAAACATCAATATATCTTATTCATTTATTGCAGTTTTAAATAAAAACAGTGTTGCTAACAGGATTGTACTTAACTGGAGCGAGTTTTGTAGAAAAAGCTTAGAAGCTGTTATGAAATCTTTTATTCTATAAAGGTGACTCTCGAAGGTATTAGAATGCAGCATGAAAAACTATTTGGAATAGTATCAAAATCCACTTTTATATTCTCGAGGTTACTAGGATTTCCTCTTCGATGCATGTAGGATACATATAACGCATATACGAATATACGTATATATTATTTACATGTGTATTACGGTATTGAACTAGTCTATAACATATCAATTTTAATATCTTTTTATACAAACAGCCAACCTATAAACGACGTATAGTTTACACGTTTGAATACGATAATAAGGTTGAAAGTCTATGCTCGGAAAAATGTTCTCGATCATGTTTGCTTTAAATGCGAGACTTCGACATCGACACATTTTCCTGTCGCAACCGCAGAACCAAACTTCCTACGATGTCAGCAACATAGCGCGGATGCTGGGAATTATTTACGACAACGCGTATAGCGAACAGCGGTTTGCTAGGACTTTCGAACCGCTCCTGCCGATTTATCGGGCTTAAGGGGAATTTAAGCTGGCGTGGGGTGTCACCTTGACGTTGCTCGATAGGTCTCCGATAAATTTTCTTTAATTGACACGATCATTTGACACGCAAGATCGATCAACGTGAGACCGATTAATTTGCATCTACACGATATGCTCGCATGCATATATACGATACCTTCATTTCCATGGTTGTGTAGAGTTTAAAGCGGCCTATGCTGAATACGTTCACGCTTATGCTTCAACACGTTGGAAATTCCCGTGTTAATGAAGATATTACATCTGAAAATCCTGTTGAACAGTTCAATTTTGAAAGACAGTTTAGAAACGAGAATGTTAATGACATATCGTAAAAGACGTTTGTAGCACAGACTGGAACGTATGATCACTAAATCGCTGTAATTGAATCAACGAAATTTGAACATGAAAACTTGCGATAAACTGCGACATAAATTCTACGCACAATCCAAATGTAAAACTTGAGATTGCTTGAATCAGGATGGCCGTGGTAATTGATCCTCCTCTTTAAGTTAACAAATGGTTTCATTTACTGTCCACCCCTGCTTGAATCGTTGGATTTCTACGCCCCTGTAAGATCATTCAGACAATCTGTTACATTTCTACCGCGTAAGTTTGCCTCTAAATATAGATTTCGTTTATAAAATATGTACTATCGCAAACGACTTTTATCTTGTACTCTACTCCTTCTCGGTTTCTTTTGGTTCTTTTAAAAAATCTATGTCGAGTCTTTCGTAAAGTATCCGCGTTATGCAATGTATTACATTCAGATGGGTTTCTTGCGCTTAGGCGAAAATTAAAATAAAACGGCCACATCTGTTTGAATTATTAAGCCGAGAAAAGGGACATTCACTTCGACCTCAACATCCAACGAGTTTGTGAAATTTAAGAATTAAAGAACGTTGCTGGAGGCGTTTCGTTTCCGGGATAAATTTAAATTATCTCGAAGTGACATTCCAGGCTGATCCTTCTTACGCTGTCTCTGAAGAGAGATTGGACGAACGTGAGCCCTCGAAACGGTTGGGTAAGGATAACCGAAATTCCTTTGGTCGATCCTCGACCGATTGGACCATTACGCGTCGCTAATGACTTTCCGAAGTGACCGCGTTTATGCTAAGCTAACGAGAACACGACAAACATAGAAAATAAAGAAAATATTGTTACAATTGTTGAAAGAAATGTCGTTGTCAATTCTGAATGCTAAAGTTCCGATTCAAAAATAATCTATTACAGCCAAATGCGTGTTTCGTAAAATTGATTACGGAACTCTCCACATTTCTCTCTTTTTCTTTTTCTTTTTTTGTTTCGTCGGACTGTACAGAAGAGACAGACATTTTCACTATTCCTGTTTCTGAATTGTAGAGTTTGCAGAATATTGCAGAATCTAAAAAGAGGTAATAGCGCAAAGAACTAACGTCAAGAGAATACGGAAGATATATAAGAAGTTCCTATTCGTAAGTTCGAAGCTTGACACAGATCACAAAAACGAAATACGGGATTGCATTATCGCGCAGCAAAATACCTTTGCGGTTCACCAACATTGATTGCTTTTTCCAAGTGCTCCGCGAACCCGCTGTAATTGGACACAGTGGACTTTCGCAGCAATAGACAATTTAAGCCGGAACAATCACCTCCAGCATCAACGGTTTAGGAAATAGGAAGTTTGTAGAAGCAACGTCGAGGAGGTTTTTCACTTTGCAAAATTGTAATTTCTATACATTCTAATGTCTAAAGCAAAGAGATATATTATAACTTTATTTATATATACTGTACATGGACTACTATTAATTGTACTGTCATTATTAATCGATTCAACAGCACGGTTTTAACTTGCAATTCAGAATAAAAAATTACCATAAGAGTATTAGCAATCAATATTTTGAAACATAGTAAAATATTAAAAAAAAAATAGCTTTTATGCTTCAGAATTTACTTGCGAGATTTAATAAGCCGAATCGAAACGTTATTGTGAAAATGTTTCGTGTGGAATTCAACATAAAAATTTAATAAAATTTAATCGAATTTAGTGAAATTTATTTTACACGTTGTGAATATAAAGAAAATATACATCGTGTATAGTACAAAGCCAAGAGACACGTACAAATGTTAGGTAGGTTATGTTAAATCTGTAATATTCATCATGTAGAAAATTGTCAAATCTGTACACGTACTTGCAAGCTTTTTGTATGCTGAATTGTACTTGTGCCATTTCAGAAACGTTTGACATAAAAAAAAAAAAAAAAGAAAAAATTGTCGTTCATATACCTATCTATGTAGATGCGACTGAAAAATAGAGGATATGTTTTAAATACGAATATGAATGGTTTCGTGCAGTATACATATATAGGTGATCGATTTTGAGTGTTCTAGGAATTCTACGTTCAACTTGTTAACGACCCAAAATGGGCCGTTTGTACGAGAAAAATGCGGAACGAAAATGTGTCTGTTAAAAGTTGAGCTGTGAAAAATAAAAGACTGCAAAAAAAGAACGTGTATACTATAAATAAGAAATATTTTATGATAAAAACAATATTTATAATAAAAACTATATTTTTAATATAGTTTTGCCCCGCAGATTGCATTACTTAATTGTTAATTCGTTGCCTTTCTACAATCCTTGTACACAGCTTCTGCCGACTTTTATCAAATATTTTGTATGATTATTTTGGACAAAATTCAGATCAATCCATTTTTTTCTGATATCCTAGGTAGAATATCGTATTTCGAACAATACCAGTGAATGTCCTAGTATTTACGAGCGCATCAACGCTTTTTACAATATAGCAAGATATAAATAGCTAAGGATTCGATCATTTCATATATTCCAATCTGAATATGAATAAATTATTTCCTCATATTCTTATTTCATTTTATTTCATTTTAAATCGCAATTCATAGGATAAAAAGATGTTAACGGCGAAGTTAGAAGAAACGCGGTCACTCTAGCGTACTACATTTCTCACTCGAGGCAATTAAGATATTCAGACATACGCGATCGATATTCTGTCATTGTTTAAACAGAAGATAATTCCGTCAGATACGTGTATACACGTGCCTGAATATTGTAACAAGTTCGAAAGGACAGTATTCGTCAATTCATTGTCTGCATCTGAAATGTTGATTGATGTTCCTGCGTTTCTCTTCTTTTTAAGCTGAAGAGAGGAGAAGATCTCGGGACGAAGGAGTTTTGCGTCCAGAAGGAAGCAAACTAGCTCGCTATAAGATGACTATCAGATGAACGCGACCATTCATCATCGCGAGCACCGGAGATAGCGGTGGAAAAATGTTATCATATCCCGCATTATGATAGCGTCGTTACCGGCAAAATGCACGAATGAAAATTAAGTGGCTGCTTGGTGAAGCGATAGAAACGAATGACAATAACGAATTGTATTCCCACAGTTTTCTTTATGCGCAGTATCGACCATCGATCGTCGACTATCGACGCCATCGACATTGCACATTTGTGACACGGAGATGTATACTATTGCTCAAAAATATTCGAGTGTTCGCTTACTTTTCAAAGATGTATTAGATATATTTTTATTACAGAACAATAAAATTCTTCGATAAAATTGATTTTTAAAAGCCAATACGTAATAATAAAAATTAGTTCGGTTCAGAGTTTAAAATTCTGCGAATCTCAAAGTGGTAACTGGGTATGTTGGGTATGGAAATGTTTATAATTTTTAAGACAGGTGTTAAAAGAATAATAGAAAAGCTAAATTATAATTTTATTTTATCTTTACGTTTAATATGATAATTAACAGATCAAAATTTAATTATATTGGCTCATCGAAAGCAAACTTCAGAGAAGCTATTTATTTCACATGTACCTACCTAATAAATATGAATATAGTATATATATATTTAGCACTCTATCTGTATACTGGGTCGCTGTCGACCAGTTATTTTAAGCAATTTTTCATTTTTTCCATAAGTTTGTTTAAATTCTGTTTTGCTTAAAAAAGTTAAGGTAACACATATAGCAATAAAAACTGTTGGATGATATTCTAGAAGCTTGGAAGAGGATTCAACAATTTTTGGGAGCATTTTAAAACACGGAAACTTTAAAAAAAATTCAGCAACCAAATTAAACGGACGCCGTCAGTACAAACAAAGTTTACAGACGAAGGGTTAATTGAAAATATGCCAGAATATAGTGTATGAATAATTAAAAGGTTCCGGCGTTGAGAACATAATAAAAAATTTGTATGATTAAAAATGAAATACAGTAACTTGGCTTTCTCCGAGAAAATTTTCCAATTTCTATATGAAACCTATATAAATATAAATCATACATGGTGTTCGAGATACATCTTTCATCGCGTTTTCGACAGAGTGTGCAAGCTTCATATTGACCTTTCTTTAATGACTAGCAACAATTTACTGTAGAGTAATGGATGACTGACCGATCGAGCTCTTAATAAGCCGCGAATGTTCAGTTGTTCACGCTCTGGATATAGTTGATTTACGCGAAACCAATTTTCCAAGTTTCGATACTTTTCCAGTCTTTGTTAAATGAGTATAAATGAATGTCGACGCTGGAGCCTGTCTCCGCTATTCTTTTTCGGGCACGTGCAGAATTAAAGCTTTTAATGCTCTGCCATTAAACTTCGTTTCTATATCTAATCCGTGTAGTAAAACGTAGAGTAAAACGTAAAAGCGATTACTTTCCGATGCATTTTACATTTATAATTCATGCACATGCCATTTGTATCGTTTGAAAATATAAAATGCCGCAAATAAATTTCATCTGCGTTTATGTTTCGAATATTCTTTCAGGCAGAAAGAATTGATGAACTGACAGAAACACTTTATCCGATTGATTTAAATGGTGAAGACAGAACGATTCTGTTCAATGTATGGAAGATTGGAGATAGATTTTTACGCTTTTTATTTGATCATGATGTTATCTCTGTTTATTAAATACTTTAGAAATTGTATCGTAATATCAAAGACACCAAAGATGCCTCGAAACGAAAATACGACACCAAAAGATACTAATGAAAATGCAAAGATCTGTCTATCTCCTGTATATCTTTGTGAACAAATACAAGTATTCTACATACTGAAAACTTAGAAACCAAAGTGATACTTTTGAGAAAGATTTTTTTGTACGCACAGTACACAAGATGTATAATACTGTAAAATAAAACTATATCTTTTAATATACTTTTTTTAAATATTGAGATATTTAATATTTTTATCTATATTTTTGTACTGTGAAATTTTATATCGATTTATTTTTTCCGTTTCGGCGTATCCTATTTTTTTGATTGATATGATTCAGTGAGAAATAACAAAAATTGTTGCTATACACGACCAATTTTATCAACTATACGAAGTTTCGCTATGTAACTCGTTTTGTTTCGTTATTTATTTTTCGTATGCATGAAATAATTGATAACAAGCGTTAATATTTGATATTGGTCTATACTAACGATTCTAGGAGATAAAGATGAGTTTAAGAGAATCTGAAAAATTGCTAATTGAAATTATCAAAACCTTTAAGAATTATTATCTTATTTGAAATGATAAAATATTTTATGTAATATAATACTATACTAATAATCTCCTCAACTTTTGGCGCAATAAAATTAACTTTTTCTTATTTATTTTCAAAAAGAATCTTAAATTCGAAATTACATATATGTTGTGTATCTTTTAGAAATTCTTCTCCCACTCTTCATATTTTTAACCAGTTGTTCATCCTCTCGCAATGACGTTCGCCGTATGAAAAACTAAAATTTATTGACAATTTTTTAAAGTGCACTTTCAAGCAACGACACTTTCGTTATTCCCAACATTTCAAACAGGGATGTCATATCTTTCAGACACGTTTTAAGTATTAGTTCAACTCATGCTTTTCCCCCTTTTCTCAAATTAAGAAGTTAATATATTCCTTCCAATTAATACGATTTAAAAATAATTTACAAATATACAAGCTGATGAAGAATAAGAATGGAAGAAATTATAGATTATATTAATTATATTCTTATTATGTAGATACTTATTAGTAATATTGTAATATTCCTAACTTACCTTTAAATTTGCTATTTTAAGCCTAAATTTCAGGAAATTCATAGTACCCCTGTATATGCACAATATCGAAAGTTGCGCAACCAGTGTATTCTTTCTATTCGCGTAGAAAAATACGCTCTTTCTCGCGGATACTCGATTTCTGGTCACTCTGTGAAGCAATTTTAGTAACAGATATTGATTTTTAGCTTCTATATCATGCCGAACTGCGATTCGTTTGTACAAAACGCTACCATCCCTCATAATAACAACAATCATATTTGTACCTAACAAGTTTAAATTGTTACTTGCCCGATTGTATCTTCCTAGCAGCCTTCTGTTACATTTTTTCTTAAAATTTTTTTAATTTCGATAAATTTTCTTTCGCTATCGGAACGTCTAAAAATAAAAATATTTCCTTTATGGAATCTCTGATATTGTGTTACTTATTGTTATTTTTATTACTTGAACTTTTTCTCTTACATATAATATAATATTTCCATATTCTCAGGCACTTTGTTCACCATCTGGAATCATAGTATTATCCTTTCTGTTCCTAAGACGACCGATATATCGTGCTCAATTTTCCTCGACCTATTTCTTAAGTTCCTTCTCGTCTAAATTTGTCTCTGCCTTTAAATTATGTGAAGGATTTTACTTTCTTCCAGTACAGATATTTATAGACAAGATGAACGTTCGAAGGATTCCTCGGATATTGTGTTCATCGTTTTTTTATACGCGTCAATTAATTTTGCCTCGTTTGCCTTTTTCATTACATGTAAATTTAATTTACAAATCCTACAAATTCATGTATTATTATAGACACAACGGGACGTTGGAAAGAACTAATTTCCTCTCGTTTCTCGTAATATCGTCCTTTTCCTTGTGTATGAGAAATGAGAACAAACTGTAAGAAGCGTACAGGTAGATGTAAGAAATAATCGTAGAAATAAACCTTTCTTAATGCTCTCGCGTTTATACGCAGTTGCATTTAAACAAAGACAACTGAAGATATTTAAGCATAACGACTGAAATCTGTTTCAGAAGTATTATCAAGAACGTGTCTCTCACAGTTAAGTGTTTCTATTCGGAAAAATAAATTCTCCGGAATATTAATTAAATCTTTATTAGAAGGAAATTTCTCTAGGATATTTTACATTTGCCTGGACATTGCGTTCTAATTTTTGGGTTGTGTTGTTCAAATGAAGCGATACAAATTTAATAAAACTTTAAACGTTCTGTTCAACGAAACACAGTCTTCTTTCTCTAATTTACTGCTGCTAATTCAATTCAGCTAAACAGATCTTAAACGTTTTACGTCTCTCGGAATTAAGAAAGTAGCGCTTGCGAAATGAATACGTGAGATACATAACTGCGTACTCCTTCAAAAAAGTGGCTGGCAATTAAGAACGTATCAACGCGAATGTATATTCAAATTTCACGGCAGTTTCGTTACGAAGCAATTGTTTCTCGTTAAACGCGTGCAACGTGTTTCGTACGAGCAAATGCGAGGCGAAAGCGCGATAAATTTCAATAGATTTTTACATCCTAATTCCTCACTTTCGTTTATTAGCCAACGAAGTCGAAACATAATGGCGCTGCTCTGAAATGGCGTTTACCATTGTGACGACATTTCGCGCGTGGAAATGGGCATTAAATGCGATAATTAATTGTAAGAGACGTGAACAGCGCTCTTAACGTTTTCCATTGATGTTGATCATACATACCGGCTCTCTTTTCTTTCCTCGCTTTTTTTTTTCAATTGTCAAGAAACGAAATTGGGGCAAAGAGGCCACGTATTGCAGAGAATTTTTCAGCCGTACAGAAATTATCAAAAACGTTAAGAACGTGAAATACGTGTCACACTGTAGTGGGAATTATAACGTAGTAACGCGATTTTTTAAATTCGTTGAGCGATAAAAATGAAGAATTTCTCTTACAGCCTGCGACTTATATTAACGACATCGGTGTACGTATCGGGCGAATTTTGTCGCGAATTAATTAGACGAATTACTGGCAATGAATTAGAGGCGACGAAGAATTATCGCGACGTTGTTGTCACGAAATAAAGATTCGAAAGAATTTGTTGTAAGTCTTTGCGGAATTTAATAAAAGTTTTAAAATCTGGAGAGCTTGTTAAAACCTTTTGTAACCATTAGCTTTTTCGCAACGCTTAGTACTTTAAGATTCTTAAACAGTTTTTAGAGCTCTGGCTTATTGCATTAATTACACTTGATTGTAATTATCAAAGAAACCTAAGAAACGAAAACATTTATTAGCGGACTGTTTCCGAGCATTTACTAAAAGTGGGAATGCATTTAGTACGCTTCGTAGCGATGTTGTTTAATGCGGAAATAAGCTAATAAATAAAATTGCTTAAACGAAATACAAGCGTCTGACAAAGTCTGAGTAGTCGCTCTACAGTTTGCTAATTAACTCCAAATTAGGAGTGAAAGCACATTTACCAAAGGAATTAAAGAGCACGCGCTACGTCTTCGTTCTATTCTTTCTGAGCAGTTTTACATTTTGTAAATGTGCTTGTCCAAAGGTGGAAATGTAAAGTAAGAGATAAAAAGAGCAATGCAATTGTAAACAAACGTGAAAGGGAATCCAAATATTGTTCTGAATATTTTATTTGTTGCTGAATCGTTTGTGATGAAGCTCTTGGATTACATTTCCAAGCATCTCGTTTCTTTCCATGTGAATTTTATATTTTTCATGCGATAGGTGTAATGAAATATTATTTTTACAATTTTTATCTTAATAAAGCCAATAAAAAATTACAATTCGTTAACATCAAAAACTTCCTTCTACAGGAAACATGTTGCCATATTAAATCAAAATATTACTTTATTCTCCTTCATATCTATCAATTACAGAAATAATAATAAATAAAACGTATTAAAATGTTTTAAAAATACAATTTCCAGGCGAATTATTCGAATAAGAGTTAGGTAAGAGAAATAACCATGTACCTCCATTAGTCGAAGAAAGGAACTACATTTTCTTATTTGGTACTATAATGGGCGAACGTATGAAGGATTGAAATTTTGCCTCGCGTCGTTCCGATTTAACATGGGAGGGGAATGTCATGTGCATACAAAAAGGAAACGCGTTTCGGAAACGAAGGAACGTTGAAAAGTATGCCGGCGAAGGACAAGAAAGGTATCGTATAAATTCGGGAAAATTCTATCTCGTGCAAAAAATCAAATACGTTTCCGTTGCAGAATTTACAGAGCGAATATTCTCACGTGATATTCCTACGTGGAAACGAGAGGTTGGGTAAAATGAAGCGAGAGAACAAATTTTCGGAGGAACATAAAATACGTACAGCTCAAGTTTTGTTATGTTGACGGAATAGAATTCCTTCACAGAGTATACTATTCGTATAGTTATAAATACGCGGAATAAAATCGTTTTGCCGTTAATTAAGTTGTTTATATTTTTGCGAACATTCATATTTCGCAGAAACCTCTGCTTACGTAGAAAACTGTGATGAAATCTTAAATAAAGTTATAAATACGAATTTAATCAAATCTTATTTTCCTTGTCGTCTCAGTGAAACGGAAAGGTTTTGTAATATTTTAAGCAGATAGTTATCATAAGACTGAAATGATTTTTTTCATATAATATTTTGACCAAATTGTGAGATAACTCTATCTAAAAATATAATAAAATAATTCAAATAAATGTTAATATGAAAATTTTATAATTTATAATATATATTTATAATTGATAATTGTTAATTTCTCAAATATTAAACGTAATTATAAATCTACGTGTACTACAACCTTTGCATGTAACTGTAAATGTTACGGTTAAAATATTAGAAAAAGGTAGATTAGACGAACACGAAAAAATTTCCCTTGGTACTTGTTCAAATTCCATCGCCTTGGAAACAATGTTATTGTCAACATCTGGCTTTCTATAAATTCCTTAGAGAGCAATTAAAACGATCTTACACAGAATGTCTTCAGTAGTTTGTTTCGTTATATGTCTTACCCACGGTGGCGATACCGTAGAAAAGTTTCCAGCCAAAGGAAGTTTCCACTTTATCATTTAAAAGCGAGATGCCGAGAAAATTTCAGTCTCATTTCGCTTATGAATCAAGCGACTAACAATTATATTGTAGCATTAAAAAGTTTTCCAATATTGATTTCCTATTAAGTACAGGCATACAAAAGTTTATGAATATAGAATTTATATAACTTTGGAAGATACCAATGTATATTTTGTAATACCAACATTTATTCAGTAACATCGAATCGGAGGAAATTTGCGTAATTATGCATTTAAAAATGATTTTCTATTGAGCGTATATATAACTAGATACGCCTAATTCTAATAAGTCTATTCCAATTTTAATAAAAGAAACTAAAATAAATAAAAATTTAATAAATAAAAATAAACAATAATACGTTCATCTACGATCGATGCTACGGATGCTTGTGTAAGTGCAGAGAATAGGGTATCAGAATGAAAAGGTATTGTACGGCGGTTGTCACCGAATTCTGTTACCCTGACCATATAAGGATGCTTTATAATGTGACATATTCCTTGACTCTTTGCTTTCCAAGGAATATCAGTGCCAGATAGTCCAAAGTATGGGAAACTCTTTTTGTGTGAGAGAAAATATATTAAGCAGACGCGAGTACATCTATTCAGATGAATCTGTGTATTGTAACAGCCGCATTCTTTTGTGGCCTTTAGATCGCTGGTTATTCCGGAAACCAGCGGCTAATGTACCTATTTGGCAAATATTTCTAGACTAGGTGAATGCTCATATTCTTTTGCCTCGCATAATACAGGCTAGCACATATTTATTCCAAGCCAGGGAAAACCTTTTGTTTTAGTATAATTAAAATATCACAAAGTTTTATCTATAACGCGTAACTAAATTTATTTAACTACAGTTATTCTCTATATTTTTGAATAATTTTATTTTCGTCTTATTTCAGTACAATTACAATATAAAGTATTACAATATGTACTATACACAAATTGGTTTAGCTATAATCATATGTTATTTTGTATGCTGTAATTGAGCTCCAAAAATCGTGTAAAATTTTAGCAATTTTCTATAAGTATTTTATTTTCATAAATGCTTTGCAGCAATCATTCAAATGCGATAACGATGCCTGATGCCTTTTCTCAAGGGGAGGAAAGTAAATCCGCTGAAATGAAATCGATTATTCTATTACGTGGTAATTAGTATGCATAGACCGTAAAGAGAGATATATTAAAATGCGTTTTAAGCCAATTCTAGTTTCGAAAGAAGTCATTGCTTTCAGAATGGAGCTATCAAAAGCAATTAAAGAATAAAGAGCATTTAAATTAAGGAGAAGTAATGGCTTTCTCTCAGCTATTTATATGCTTGGTAAAAATAAATACATTAATAAATTTGCAATTCGGTACAAAATGAAAGAAAGTTTGGAAGGATGTAAAATAAGCAAAAGCACTGGTTACTATTTTTATGGTATCTAAAATTATGATACACTTTTCATCTTATTTTGCATAATACAATGTTACTTGATAATTACAATGGAATCATTTTATTCGATTAAACGAAACAAATAAACATTGCAATCGTGTATTAAGAAATTTGTACATTTTTTCTTACTCTTAACGTTATTATTAAGGACTTTAATTTTGCTTTTTATTAATTACTCACATTTTTTTGTTACAGGTGAGTAGCTGTTTGAGGTTTATTTTGATCTTAGTAAGATAGTTCTTCAACGCCAGTAAATATTACGCTTTCCGTAAATTTCGTAAGTATTCGTAATATTTGTTTCTTTAATAAAGTTCAATATTTAATCGAATAACAGAACAATGCATAATTTCTATAATCTATTATCATACCAATTTAATTATTTGTGCAAATCTCGGGCATTAATTAGTGTACATTGACGCATAATGATTAAAGAAAATATTTGCCATCATTTGATGTATACGAACTAGAATATAAATACTAAATATAAATCACTCGATACTCACTATGTTGAAAGAGATATGCACCATTTCACTGAAATAACGTATCATAACAAACAACAGTGTAAGTTCGTCTTGGTATTGGCATATCTGACAACTTTTGACACATGCTTTTCAAACCGCATTCTAATATAAATAATATGATATCTTATCTACGAAAGGAAGTTCGTAAGCACTTATTAAGTAGCTATTGATTATATCGGAAACATATATTCTCTGTATGATAAATTCTGTACCCTCAAAAGGCAGAAAGATTAAGAATCACTAGACAATAACACTTCTTTTATATTTTTCAATATATTTTTAATTTTCTTCGAAGCTTTACATAGTATAATTTTTGAATAAATTTACATGAGTAGGAGTTGGAAATGTATATTGTAAATATGTGTCACAAATCAACTGAATTTTAAGAATAGTGCACATGATATTGAAAGTTTCGTTTCAAAGGGTTAAATCTATGTTTATAGAAATTTCAGTTTAGAGCCGGTATACACAATTTTTTTTTTAAGCAGCAAAGAAATGTTGGCATCATACCAGCTCTTTAATATGCTACGTTTTAGAGAAGTCACGTCAATATGCAACTGGAATTAGGTTAACGTGCGACGTTATAAATGCACTATTGCCATTCCTGTTACCAATATAAATACGTCAATGGTTTTGCATCAAATTACAGAATATACATACTTCTATGTCAACATCAAAGATCCATTCTAAGCCTATTATAAATTGTCTCAAAGAAGAAAGGACATTTCCTTGCCTGTCCTTCTCTAATGGAGGTGAAAGCGTTTCCTTTACGACGAAACACCTAATCGGATTTTCCGAATATCACGGTCAACGATGGGCGTGACACGGTCGCGTTGAAATTTCCAGAGAATCTCCCAAGTGACAATTTGTGACAACACCGTTCCGCGAGTCAATAATAGCTGATGGTATATATGTACATACGTAGAATTACGTGCCACGCCAGTCGACTGTGGAATTTGCCTTACCCTTTCATTCCCAAATTGCTTGATAACCATAAACATTTGTTTGTAATGTTTCTATCCGTTACATGATCGATACAGGCAATTTGGAAACGTTCACGGATTGTTTGACACAAATACAAAAGCATAAAAGGAAAAGTACGTGTGTTGAATGTTACGATTCTCAAAGAATCTTCTTGGAATTTAGTGAAAATTATTTGCTGCTTTGAAAAGTTCAATGCTAATCACGTATCCTCAGAATGAAATTTAGAAAAATTGGCGTGGATTAATTCGTATAATAAACCCGAGTATAATACTATAACACGGAAACGAGAGGTCGCAAAAGATCAGAAGAAAATTGTGTGCATATATACCTTTCTTTCGCGCCTCATTTCCCGTGCTCTATTTATCTCAACGGAACTATATCCCCGTGAAAATAGAAAGCTGGGGAATTCACGATGAAAGGTTAGAGAAACGTGAATGTGATAACCAGTCGCTGTTGCGGTGGTCTGAAGATACGCGCATTTAGGGCGCACTCAGGTGTGCAGAAAATGGTGGGGATTAAGACGGTAGGGTGCCTGGACCGAGGGAAAAGCTGAGGGAAACGGATGCGAAGAAAAGCGTTAAGTTTAAGGCCTTCCAGACATCTTCAAAAAAATCGAGCTGGTAAAAGACTGTAAGGTTTAGAACGTAAAGTGCAGAAGCTACGTAGTAGGGCTACGTACAAATCTGCCAGTCACGCCATCAATTTTTCCTCGAGAACGAATTGTCCTTTACTTTCTCTTATTTACTTGCCGAAACAAAAAATCAGGGATATTCAAAATCTTATGTACTCGATGACTAGTGATATATACCTTCACTAATTATGTTAAGTACATTGCATTACAATACATACATCACTGGTATAAATCAAATATAAATAAAACTAAATATTCTTTTGAAAAAAGAGTGAAGAGATTATCAGATTTCTTGCATTCTGTCCACCTTCTCATTTTTGTTACCATTACAGTTTTTCTACTTTTAATCTTTTTTGACCATCTGTGAAATCGGAAATATTTGTCTTCTTTTTTTATTATGAGATTAAAGAAGAATTCGAATATATAGCACGTGCAATAATAAATATTTGAGCCAAGTATCGAGTACAATAGCGTTTGATTTCTGGAAAATTAAAGACATTAATTATATACTCTGAGTGAAAGGGGAAAACGCTGAAACTGCTACATAATTTCAATAACAAGAAGGAAAGAATAGAGTAGAACTTCAATATCTTTAACCAACTACCATGGTCAGTATATCGACTATCGATTCTTGAAATACAGAAAATTCAAACAAATAATGTCAAACCAATATACAGTAAGGAACGTATAAATGAGGAAATGCCCATTGCTAAGTCCAACTAATCGTGACATGAGAAATTTTCCATTTTGTTTTCTACAACGTAGAATTTAAGAGTACATTTCCTGTACTTTGTAGCATTACAAATTATATGATCTAAATTTTTATTTCAAGTAATAATCATCAACTGAATTAAGTTAAATTTGATGCAAGGATTTTTCCTATTTATATACACACATTGCAAATATATTATATCGAAGCAGCAATTTTTTATTTAAGCCAATTAACACAAATAATAAAGAATTTAGTTTATATCGAATACAATTATTCCTACACGCTATGTTAAGTATATAAAATAATATTAGACTCATCGTTGTTTGCTTCATTTCCCATCCATCAAATTACGTTAAACACAGGAAGATTCGATGTCCAGTCCTCAGTTTCCTCAGTCCTTGTTCAAACGATAGAGATATATCATTAGCCTTTCACCATCGACATCTGCACACGCCTTTAACCGCCACTTAAATGCACCTGTTTGTTGGCTCGACAAGCAACGGCGATTCGCCCGGTGGAAATTGTTTGCGAAATGGCAACAGATAGGGAGCACAGCCGTTAAATGTGTGGCGACTCGAACGCTAATGCAGCTCTCAGCATCGCGTCCATATTTTATTCATGCAGCTGTCAGCGAATATGAGAGTGAGGAAGGGTCGAAGGTCGTCACGCCGCCTTTCTCCGGATGTCCGCCACGATATAAGGGCCAAAGGAAAGAACCGATCATTGTCTTGCAAAGCAGCAGACTGTCCAACTGATCTACGTTGTTCAATATCATCAATCAATCCGGCTTTCAACTCCAATGGACACCGGTGAAAATGCCATCACGTGATGCGTGAATCATCGATCCCTCTCATCATCGCACTCAGTTCGCTTACATGTAATCACGCTGATAGTGATTCTTCCTGAAGTACTATGCAACGTTCGCGAAATTTTCGTAGTTGCTATCAAGCGATAATAATTCTGCCATGATTCTCGAAATTCGATATTTTAACTTTGATCGTAAAATTGGGACGGGAAATCACGCGTATATCAATAAAAAGTTTGTTCATGCTTTACTCAAAATATTTGAAATATTTTTAGGATTGACATTTTTATGGTTTTACAAAAGTCACATATTGTCAATTCTGGATATGAAAATGACGTTTGGAACTAGGCGATCGTGGTAGTTTTAGTATTAGAAAGCTCAGCTTAGCAAAAATTATCATTTCCATTAACAAATATAGTTAATTGCAAGTTCTTGATTTTTGAAAGAAGATAAATATTCTTTCGCGTCTTGTTTAATATAATAACAATTTTTTGCTCGTAAGAAATGAGACATTCCCATAGTACATGATTAATATCCTGCATCTCATACCCGCACTGACATTCCTCGATCGCTTACAAAGCCCCTTCGTGCAAGTGAGTACGCAAGACTATAGCAACCCGACCTGCATCGTCGTTACAGTCTCCCGTTATAAACTCTACTCAGCATACCATGTAATACTTTTTTACTCTCTAAATTCGCAGTAGAAGACAAATATTTGAAAAATTACAATCTGATGATTTAAAAAAATAATTTATCGTGTATCAAAGAACGTACATACGTTGTGCTACAAAATAACCTCTTTATGAAAAATCAAAATGTTTCCAGCATTAAAGACAAATCAAAACAGTCGTTTTAATATTTCAATATACAATTTTTCAGTTAGAAGCATCATCTTCGATCTAAAAATCATTTTAATTAGAAAATATGTATTTCTCAATTCAATTTCCAGTCTTTCATATCTTTTAGGAATGAGTGGTGTCTTCATGGGTGTTCCGCGAAGTATAAAGCGACAGTCACGCTGAGAAATGAAACATTTATCAAACGTATCATCCACAGTAGACTTTGATGCTGTAAACAACGGGCTTAGATCCGTTTTATCTCTGTTAATTCAATCGTTTAACAAAAGCTTCATAAAGATGCAGCAAAGTGATAGAATACGAGAGTTTCTGCGAGTGACACGTAACCGGTCTTTGCCATGAACACTCTTATATGCATAGAAACGTTTCCACGTTTTCATTAAAGAATTCTATGCATCTCTAAAGACCTGCCGGGCAAGGCCTGACAACTTTCATGCATCACTGCACCTTTATAATTTCGCTTTTGAGTCATATTATGCCTTTGAACGTCTGAAATATTCAAAATGAAATTTGTTGTTCGCTGTTCCATGTAAGATCTGCGGCATAATCTTACCTTGATGAAACAGCCAGGCACTTCTATGAAGTCAAACATAATCTCTGATACTACAACCTATGTTTAATCGTCGAAGCAATAATATTCCACTAAGGAAAAAGCAATTTATGTATTGCCGGCCCAATGTATGATTTTTGTTTCTAGACAATTTATCGTACAGATATTTACAAATTTTCTTTTATATTTGTTATTTTGTATGATTATACTAATATTGTTTCGAATATGTAGAAAGTAGTCGATGTCCCATGTATCGTTTTTCTTATGAAGACATCTATTTGTCGAAGCGAGAGAAATCTATCGCGTTGAACTGATTTTGTGCGTTTCGATTAACCTCATTAACAGTCAATCGCGTTTTTCTTCCATCGTTCTTCTCGGCTGTTATTGAAGACACTTGCATTAAAGTTAATCGATATCCTATCTAGATAAAGCGTCGCTTCCTTCCTCAGACTTTAATAGTACTAGCTCTTTCACACGACGGTTGAGTGCTTCAACGATCTTTCAAACGATTTCTATCCTATCATCGCTTCATGAATATTACCCTTTGAAATATTCTTCCGATTTTCCATCAAATTAATCCGAAAATGATGAATCTTCAGGAGTGTCATGCTTCTTCCATGCTGTAGACGAGAAAATGCAATTCATAGCCGTGTCATAAAAGCTTAATGATAAATCAGTGTAAAAAATGTACACGTGTACTATGAAATAATTAGGTTTCCTTTTTTATTAAAAATTATATTACGTTTAAAGAAGTATCAGATCACAACACGTTGCAGATAAAATGATGAAACTCTTTTCATAAAGCTTTTAACGTTTCTCCTTCATTTATAGCGACCATTACTCTATGATAATATAATCTAATTAACACATAAATCTAGTAATTCCTTTGTTATCTCAAAATTAATTTGAGCCTTCTCACTCAGCTCAATGAAACATAAACTCCGTATAATTGTCACGGGTTAGCGGTTAAGTCTCAACTGCCGGCGGTATTTTCGCAAAGCATAATCTAACAATTCGTTTCGTTTCATTAAGACACAAATGAAGAAAACTTCTTTCATATTTTTATTTATTTTTTTTATTCTCGCAATCTCTGTACGAATAAGGAAATTTTAACTCACCATTGACCTGAACAATACTCTTCCGCACAAAGGACGAAACAGAAATTACGTACGTAATTCTTCGTTTTCGTACCGCTGCCAACGTGTCAGAGTCATCAACTTGCAACTTCTGTCTGCCAAAATTAAGAGCTAATGTAAAGCGGAATGTTAACAAAGGTGTTCATGTGTACGCATCCTGGGCGTAAACAGTGGACGTGTTGCACGCTGGACGCATATTTTGCTTCTGGCGAAACTAGATCTGCGACAGACATTGTCCCGTACTATACACAAGCTATGTACCTACTACTACGTGGTTCATGCATATGTTATCACGTAACGAGCTGTGCTAGCAGGTCTAAGAACAGAAAGTAAAGATACAAAGAGTTCATGGGTGACACCATGCTCCATATATCCTGCATATTGGAAATAACGAGCATCTATCAAGATTAATTGCATGAACTGACATTTTCTAAACGATTCTAATGTTCTATAATGGAAAGTTTTCACTCTAAATGCATTAAAAATTTGTTTTTACGCGATAGATTTTGAAACAAGCAATAACGGTGGTACGAGCAACGAATTATATTAATTGATAATTTACAGTCGCATCAATCGTTGTGATAATTTATTATAAGTAATAAATCGTTATAAAAGTTACGTACAAAGGGGCATTGGACATGAATAACAAAAGGGGGAAAACAATTGTAAAAACCCTGATCTTGCAAAACGTTTGTAATGTTTTGCATCTCTGCTGGAAAACCGCTTTTTTGGCTTAACCCACTTTTTTTTATTTCGTCGCAGAAATATTATCGCACATATACAGGGTGTTCCGTGAATAAACCGACAAACTTCGCCAGTATATTTGGTAAAAAAAATGTTGTATAAATAACAGATCGGTTCAGCTTCGTTACCGAGATATGGTCTAAAAATATCGATACTAGTTATTTCGTTGGAAGACTGTGTACTCGTTTTGATCGGGTTGTGTGCATTGCGCCGTTTTACAAAGTTGGTAACGACGGAAAAACTTGATGGATTGACGAGACCTACAAAGAGTTTCAAAACACGGATTTCAAACGTTCATGGTGAACAAACTCGGCTTACTAAAGCTTGTTACTGAAGCTTAGCCTACTAAAGCTTGAACAGTCAACGTGTTTGTCGCCGTTTGAGATCATACTAATGTTCTCTAGAAGAGAAGTTGAAAATCAGCAAAGTTAGGATTGCTGTGAATAATGGAACACTGGAAAGATATTTGGATTTTTTATCGATCATAGAATGGACGATCGATGATAACACGTATAACAATTAGGGACTTAAATGAAGTATTTCATTTCTGAAATTCCTCTTCTTTGCTATCAATTGACTTGCAACTGTGTCTTTTTCCTTCCGAGGATCTATTCTGCGCATGAAAGGATCGTAAAAAGTCAGTTACTAGTTCAAAACTAAACGAAAGTTGAAAACGAGAGGAAAAAGAAGAAAAAGGAGGAAGCAGCGCACGGAAATCGATATCAAACGTATCTCAGACGTGCATTTTGGAACTTTTATATGTTTCAAATCTTTTCTCATTAATAATTTTACTACCAATTTTATCTCTACATTGCACACCAATTTAAAACCAAAGATTATTTTCATACAAGTTTGAACTTTTCTTCCTCCTCCAAGCATCATCTAGAGGAACCATATACAGTAGTTAGTAAATACCGATGGAGATAATAGTGAATATTAATTAGCGTGCAATTGAAAGACTAAGAATTGAAAGTGATAACTGTTTACATGTCCACTTATTTTTGTCTCCGACTATACCTGTATAGAAACATAGCTTCGTTATTTAAAAGTTAGCGAATTGATCGGTCCGTCCCTAGTATGCGCTCGTGGATTGATTGTGCAATCTCACCGTGTGTTGGTGGAACGAGAGAGGAGGAAGATGTACGAAAGAAGTTGAGGGATAAATAGTAGTTTAGTCGCCAATATCCGATTGTGGTACGAAACTGCATTTCACAAGGACAGTTCGGTGAAAAATAACGAATGCTTCGGCCGCTCCGCCTCGCTAGGGAAATTTATTTAAACGAAGCCATTCAATAACGACATCCCGAGCCAAACTGTCCGCGCTCTTCTCTTTTGGTTTCTCTCTTAGCCGATCTCGCTGAACTTTCTCGACACTCGACCCATTAATTTTTCAACCAGTCAGCAATCCACCGCCACTTCCTCTTCCTTCTTTCCATCTTTCTTCGGCTATTCGTCCCTTTGAAGAGCGTTCATCCGCGGGCCGTGTCTTCGAATACCACTTAACCGGTCACCCGGCTGTTAGGCATGAATAAAATCATCATCGGTAAAGCGATGGGTCGATCGATCGATTCGTTATCAAGTGTCTTTTCAGCTAGCTCCATTCAGACAGTTCGCCAACCTTCCTAGCAGCCTACATTGTGTACATATCGAGATCTTCTTGCTCGGTTATTGTAGAACTCCAATGTTTTCGCTAAAGATTGACGTTTGCATAATAATAGCGCAATTATTTGAAAGATTACATTTTAATTTAAAATGTATACGGTTTCCGTAATAAAATTAATAAGGGTAGCGGTAACGAGGTAGCAGTAGATTAATTTATTAGGGTGTACACTGCTGTCGATAAGTTACGGGATACTTGCCACTTCGAAATATAAGTTTTAATGAAACAAATCTGTGATAAAGTGTTCAAGAGAGTATAATTTAATTTTCTTTATGACAGGCGCGGTAAATAAGAATTAATTTCATTTTGTAACTACAATATTCGTTTAAGTTCATTCCAAGTTTACTAAATAACAGGCTACAACTATCGATGTATTATTTCATTAAAAATAGAATATGAAAAGGCAGTATCATCTTTTCGATATACAACAGTTTCGTATCTTCTTCTTCGTCAATATTATCTGGTTGATCGATTACATTTTATCGAATAGAGAACCTCCCCTTCGTAAACAGATTTTCTCCATTTCTACCCAGTTTCAGTTTTTATTGCTCTCTTGAGACGATTGCTTTTATTTGAACCTTCACTGACCATTTCTGAATTGGATTCCAATTTACGTGACAAATAGCTATCCTAGTTCTATTGATCCTCAGATTTCAAGCGTACGTCGCTTCTCAAATATTTTCGTGAAACGAAGATAGTGTCGTGTTACGACATGCAACTTCATTGATCTGGAGACAATATCCTGCATACTGAATGCAATACCGCCCTTCAAATAAAGCGTTTCGAATTGCCATCGGTGTAAAAAGAGATCTCCTTTCCGAATAGTAATCTGGAAGAGGAAATGTCGTTGCCAACGCGGTATTATAACTTCGAATGCTTCGCAAGTTCAAGCTGAATTAAATAGATCTGTGTTTTACGGGAAATCATTTCCATTATTAAGCCACCTGTTTTGTAATTTAAACGAGTTGCATCTAATAAATACCGCCTGAAAATAACATTTAAATCTTTCTACAATTCATGAATTATTTTATGCGTCCGTAAACAAAATATAGTATTTAGCATGATGTTATTGAACAATTGATCAACGTGTTACACTTAACGTAATTTTCTCCTATTCAGAAAATTAGATTAGGAAATTATGTCAGTTATTCCGTTTCCTCGTACGAGAAATTGAAAAACGTATCCTGCTCGTGTTATTAAACTATTCGTTATTAATTTAACGAATTATTGAACATCAACTAATTTCGTAGTTACCATTAAATCTTCGGGAAATATCTGGTAATATTTCACATGGACAAGTTATACGTATGCGTATAAATTTCGACAGTATATGACTTGTGTTAACGATAATGTATGCACATGCCACTGGCAAGTGCCTCTCGAATTTATGGATTTCAGTTTTACAGCCAATATACGTTAAAGGGGTAAGAGAAGAACGTCCAGCCAGAAGAAATTAAATTTTGTTGCTTGTAATTACGAAATTTTCATTTATCGTAGCCTCGATAACGTAGTAGGTACGTGGTATAAAACTAGAAATTTCTGAAGAGCGGATTGGAATGGCTTTTCAACAGTTCTTGAAATGGTATTAAAGAAACTTTGCACTAAAATTTCATCCATTACTGGAAAAGTTGCTATTGGCGTATCTACTTTCTCTCTCTTTCGTCCCTTCTCTTTTTCTTTTAATTTCTCTCCAATGAAAAAGTTGTCAGTTAACTGCATCCATGTCCAATAATTGAAATGACTTACAACAAAGATAAAACCGATCTATTTCCGATTAAGGATAATTTAATTACTGACTCACAAGAAGAAACTGTGCATTGATAAATAACGTGATTTGGTTTTGTATGCAATGAAAAATGCGGCACATTTCATCGAAGTTTCCAACAAATCTATCTGACTAATTTCTTCGTGTTTAATCTATCTGCATAGTGTCTAAGATAATAGTTTAGATAGAAAAGATCCTTCAACTTGTACAATTTTAATACAATTTATGCAATTTATACAGTATACAGTTATACAATTGTTATTTTATACAATATTTTATACAATTATAATTGTATATTCAACTTGTAGAGAAACTATAGTTATTAATAGGTAAAAGGATTAGAATTTATATTAATAACAAACAAATTGTTGTATTAAAATTTAGCGTTGAAGCGACGTTAAATTTCTATCAATTTAGATTTTTATTTAATTTGAAAGAGATTGAAATTAAGCAAGGAATAAATGGCAAAAATCAGTTACAAATTTCTGTGACAAAAACAATTACGGAATTAAATCTGATATAATGCAACCGAATAAAACAATACTATGTTGTTATGTAATTCGTTTCAATATATTGTTATCTTTTTAAAATAAATCATAATTATTTTGCATACGGTTTCACCATCGTATTCATGCCACTTTGCCGAATGGTAATACCTTTTTCAACTTGTTAATTCATATCCAAGGTGAATAACAGCCATATAACACTGGAATATTTTAATCATTACAAAATAAAGGAGTAATTGCAATGGAAAACATATTGCTTTCAACGTCGTGAAACGTATAATTTGAATGATACTTCAATTTTAATTATCATTATACGTCAAGTGTCATGTTTGAAATGTCACGAGTATAAACATATTTTTAAAAGTTTTATTTATTTATTTGTATTTATTGTATTATATACGGTTTTCACTCAAATGTTAAAATACGCAATTGAGATTGTTCCTGTACTAATGTCAGATAAAGGAATACATTTCACATATGTATAAACGAAGTAATTTGGATAACTAAATTTATTCTGTACGCTTACAAATTTGATACACCTGATGTGACATAGAATACAAAGTGCTGTATTTTAATATCAGTTTCTGCAATTATCGTTCATCTGTCTAATTAGAATAACGTAACAAGTGCACATTTATGTAGGTCATGTTCGAAAATTCGTAGCTTATAAGCATCTAAAGATAAATGGATCTACGCGAGAAAATAAGTATGAAGTTTCGTTTCCGAATAATTTAATATTGAACGTTTGCCGAGTACACATATATTTTTCAATAAAACGAAATATCACACTTCGGAAAAACTATTTCGACAAAATTTATGGACTTCTTAAATTACCAATATCCCTGTTGGATCGGTCGTAATATGATGACTTGCCCATCGCACATAACCCCTGAATATAACACAAATATCATAGCACCGCGTGAAAGTTATTTAACATTTTGCAGAAATTTTCTCTTTGCATTGTAGTTAATATAAAAGCTATTAACATTATATTAACATCAGAAACTTATCTACAATTCTTGGAAAAAGATGTAGGTCAGACCACTCCATTCATAGTCATCTATGATAAGATATGTCTATTATAGTACGTATATTCAGAACCAATCGAATTATCGATTTAAATCAAAATGCGCTAGTAAGGGTATACCTTTCGCTATCCTCTGAGTCGATAATACATGCAAATTTCGTGATTGTTTTGCGTGAATTGTTTATAAAATATCAACGTATTATTTGGTGAAACTTGCTGCTATACAACTCCTCATGGTAAGTTATATGGTTTTACATTAGCTTTTCTGAAATGTTGTTACATCATAGATTTGCTATTTCTCTCGAGTACTTGTGGTTTTGAACGCTAATTGTAGGCGATTAATAGTTAGAAATTACATCTTTCAGGTTAAAGGTACACGTATAAACTAGTTTCAATCTGTGCTTCATAGAATAAGGATCTCACGTTCAGCGGTGGATATAGTTTGCGTTTTCATAAATTTTCGAATAGATCGAATCTGTGGGAATTCAACGAAGAAAATCGTCAGACCATATGATTTAAATCGTGTTCCTAGAAATTATTACACAACTATATTTGCCGTTCAAATATAATTGCAAAACGTTTCAACAGTTTCCTAATGATTTTCGAAGTTTATCTCACTTTTTGTAGATTCTCACTAGTTAGGAACAGCTATGCGATTTACCATGTAAATAATACCGAAGCTGTAGATTCAGGAAACGCATTATTGACTTCACTGTTATTGACCTAAGTTTGTGCAAATCCTACATAAAAGTTGATTGTTTTCGCGCACGAACGGTCAGCTGCAGCAATTCAAGGTTTCGAAGTTCCAAAATACGAATATGCCGGCAGGGTTTATACATCACGTTTACATCTCTGTCAGAGGATCCAAATAGAAAATATTTTTGTTGTATTTCCTGTTGACCTCGGCGGGTAAGTCAAGGCGAGCTTAGATTTACGTGTCAGCCAGGACAGTCGCGTTTCTCCTCTTGCGCTGATAACACCATTCTGATCGTACGTTATTCATATATGTCACGTAAGAGTTTTATTGCGAAACAAAGTAAACGGTGTACGTATTGTGATGTGAAGTGACCAGTGATGTTATGAAAGTGTGCATCAGTGATAATTAATATTGTAATTAATACACATCAATGGTTTCGAAGATTTCCGACGATTGGTAAGCGCACAAGTGAATGTAATACATTAACAATTAATTAATTTCTCAGTACTCGTGTAAACGTTAGGGCCGGCATAAGCTTAACAAAATCACATTTTACGAGATATAACATTGATCGAATCATTTTAACGCATAGATTGCAGAGGTACCAAGACTATTTTATCATAGAAGTCTTTTTATTTATTGTATTTAAATAATACATTGTGTTATAAAATATATCGTTCGTGTGATACTTTAATCGATTGCAATCATTATTATCAAAAAATACACCATTGGTTATCGATTTTTTATAGAAATAGAAACGAAAAGTAAGCACTATATGATAGAAATAAATTTTCAGCGACTGACAGACAGCTGATAACGCGTATAAAATATTTTTCGACGAATCGACCTTTTCTAGAATTTTCTCACTTCAGATAAGCAAAAATCAATTATTAGCAGTATTTTTTTTTTTAAATAACTGTATTGCAATTCACTGTTAATATGCTGTTATTCATAATTAAATGCAAACATATAGGTCAACATCAAATTCTTTCATTCATTTATTTCTTCATTAAAAAATAGCTTTGAAAAAATAATTTTTATATTTTCGTACTCTGCTCATCAAAACGAACCAATTGATATACATATGTTGTATAATATGTTATATTTCGTGAAAAGTAGCTTTTCCAGGGAAATATGCCCATTCGTTTAACTTTTTAATATACGTGTAAATGTTAGATTGAAATATATGTGTAAAACGTATATAGAACTAGGAGGAAGGAAAATAGATTAGTCCGGAAATGATTTCTCTGTTACTGGTGTACGTAAAACAATAGAAGAAAAGTGAAATAAAGTGGATTAATCTGAGAATTTACTCTGCAGAAAAGTTAAGAACGTTTAGTACAAAAAGATATAATTTACGTGTATTTTAAACGCAGATAATAAATCAGAATGGGGATCCGTACATGCAAAAAGAAGATAATAGGAAAAATGTATGTATTGTGCATCCCTCGAGATATGTTGGCAGCAAGGGATTAATGTTGAACACGAAAACGGATAAAATATACGCGTAATCTAGTATTGTAAAAAATATTTCTGTAATAATGTTATAAATTTCTTTATAATTCCCAATAGGTATATAATTAATTTAAATGCATAAATGGATTAAATGGATTGATTCATCCAATAAATAATATAAACTAAGATGTTACAGCATAAGGAAATTCTGATGAGGTTTCAAAACATTTTGTACAACACAAATAATATATTTATAAAAAGTATTTATAATTATTCAAATGCTTTCGTGAGTCACTCTATTGTATGTATATTTGCAATGCGTTGTTATTACGTGTCAGTAAAATACAAAACTTTTGTCTGACATACTTTTTACTAGTCCGATATTTCTTCTTTCCGTTTTTCAAAAGAAAAATTTCAAATTACCAAAATTGAGAGGGCAAACGATTGTTATATTCGTTAGCATCATCGAGCGAACAGAAAGAAATACAGTCTGGTGAAAACATTAAAGCAAGAAAAATCTCACAACCTGTAATTCCCTTTGACAATTTTACACATTGAATAACCTGGTGCTTCGAGAAGATGTACGAATATCGGCTTGAAAATGGAACAACTTCCGCTTTGTCCTTTATTTCTATTTGTTTGCGCGATAATAAAAGCTCTATCGTAACGAAGAGCCAGACTGGTTTCCGTAACTGAAGCTCATAGTGAAGGCTACGCAGAAAAGTTTCAGGCCAGACAGAGTATTCTGTAGAAAAGCAAGTAAGGAAGGCTGGTTTTGTTGGGGAAATGAAAAGCCTGAAAATAGAATCTGGCAAGGTTAATAAACTTTCGACGCAGAAAGAAAAGCTGCCGGGAAATGGCAAAATCTCTCGTGTTATTCGCTTCAATTCGTAGAAGAAAAATAATGAAGCCAGGATACCGATGTAATATTGATTGCTCGTTAAGGTTAACAGTGAAATGAATTTTTAAGCAGATTGTTTGCAGCCAGATCAACCATCATAATAAGTTATTAACGACTCGATTGAAATCATTAATTGAACTGTGTCATTTATACGAAAGGTTTGTCCTAAAGATTTCAGCAGCTGCAATGTTTAAGCAAAATTTGTGTTGTATATAATTTCATTGGGGATGGTATTTGATGAGTTTCCGTCTGTTTCAAATTTTCAAATATTTCCACGAATGTTTTAACAGAACTTTAAAAAAAGACGTTGTTGAAAAAGGAATATTTAACGTATCAGCGAAATATCCAGCTGAGGAGAAATAATATTATGATTTCATCGAGAAATTAATTCCCAGTAGTATCCTTCTTCCAGCGAGAAATAGGTCATGATAATGAGTGAAAAACAGTAGCATAAAATTTGATAAATCGAATTTTTTGCAAACCTTATGTTGTTATCTTTTCATCGTGAACCAATCGGAGAAAGTGTACAGAGATTAAAAGATATTTGTTGCAAACATATATTTAACAAACAATGAATACACATAGTCGCATTTTATGTTCATATTTAAGCATATAATAATACGATAAATATGGTTCCACTTTCTATTTTCATCACTGTCTTGTTTCATCAATTGTCTATTTGTTAAATGCTTTCGTGATCTCTGCAGAATATTGAATATATTCTATCTTGTAATTTCTATACATAATTACGATAATCGAGTCTCATAACAGTACCAATAAAATCTCAAAATTATGTATTTATAATATAAATTATATAAATTTATAGCATAAAATATACTTTATATATATACAAAAGGTGTCTACAAATGTTCGAATTCCTTTCGTCAGCTCGTGTATATATCATAACAAGTACTATTTCTTTAAAAGTCTTTGGCAAACGCAAAGTTCGTCGAATCGAAGTTTCTCGCTATTCCCGAAGAACCGTCGGCTTTCGTTCCACTGGACGCTGAAAATCCCTCGCGAATCTGAGGCGCGTTGAAGTTTGTATTTCATTTCGTGAGATTTATCGAGATCGTTTCCATCGCAGCACGCTACACATTGGGAACAAATCACGAGTAATCCGCGAACGCCACACGGGAGAAGAGTGTGCTCCCGTTCCATCCTCACTTTCCAGCCGCAGCCTGGATTTTATTTACTTGCTTTATCGAAATAGAAATCCTTTTGATTTAGTCGTCTCACAAACCAACACACAGTTATGATGAACGCGAAGCCTCACGGAAATGAGTTCTTTGAACGTCACAAAGGCTCTGATTGTTTCTTTTTTTTCTTCTTCTTTCTTCCTTTTTTCGTTGATCTATCTTGACGCACAGAAAGAAATGAATGCATGAAAGTAATACGAGAAACGTTGTTCTTCTCATAGCGTACCTCCTTGAGAAATAGAACTATATGCTGTTTCGTATATTTGAAGTATAAATATTTTATACTATAGGTAAGGAGATAGATAAGAAGAATACATCGACAGCGAACAATTCGCACCTTCTTCCTTTGAAAATGAAACAATAAAATATGATCGAGTAAGTGAATAGGAAATGTGAACACGTTCGAAGTAGTTATTACAGTTAATGACGTAGGAATAGTAATATTTCCGTCAGGATATTGCGAATATTTATGGATTTGTGAAAAATTTAGAAATTCACAGAATACACGTAGTTTGTAAAAATATATAAAATATTCAAATTAGTTCACATAAATATCCGTATTCGTTACTTATCATCCTACTATTCATATCCTGCTTTTTTATTAACGATATTGTTTTCCGATTAATTTTTGGTTAGAATTTCAATCTAGCTTCTTAAATTATATCACTATAATATGAAAGGAGCGTGACATTTTGTATTACATCGTAAATGTAACAAATGGAACTGCAAGCATAAAATCCAAAACTTTCCGCAACATGAATTAAGTCATCAAAGTTAAAGTTACTTTAATGCGAGAAGAAAGTAAAACTTTTCATGTAGATGCATTGCTATAAAAGCACAGACATTGCGCCTATACATAATTTCGTAAACATAAATACTAATCTCGTAAAAATGTTATTTACTCGCTATAAAATAATAACAAAGATTTGAACTACCATGAGATTCAATTGTCTGAAAATAATCGAAATATTCTACTTCGTTCTAATTTTATTGCGTCGATGAAATAATATCGATCATCTTTTACTGCAAAGCTTCTTTGTGCATTGATCGCGATTCTATCGTAAATTCCTTTGGTAGTAAAAGATTTTTTTATAACTTTGTAGGATTCAGCGTTATTCTGTGGCATACTTTGTTCCAGAATCTACGTAGAAAAGGATAAATGAAATAGACCGCGAAATAAAAGTACTTTTAAAAACTACTGTGGCACTTACGCTGAATTACGTTATTACAGACATTCTGGTTAAAAGCACAAGAAGCAACTCCAAGTTTCTTAACATTTCTGTGTTTCTAAAATTTATTTACGGTATAAACGTGCACACGTCGCTGACTTGTTTTATAGAAGATGAAAATAGTAGTTTCTTGTTAATTTTAAATAGGGACATGTAGAATTTTATATTTTACATTCCAGTATGTTCGAATATGCTTTGATATGTATTATCTTTTCAATATCTTACGCAAGGTTTTCGCAAGATTTTAATCATACACAATTAAAGTGAATTATTTATGAAATGGTACGAAACTTCACTAACACAATTATTCGCGTGTCAAGATAATCCAATCCAGTCACTGTATTGAATATTTGCATATTTATAAGAGACGTGTAAACACAAATCAATTATAGCCCAATGTATTAATCGAATATGACGTATCATTCGTTGAAACGAAATAGTTACGTTCCTAAACTTATTCTCTGATATTGGAAACATGTAATAAGTTTGCAATTGTGCCTGTGACCTATATAATAAAATATAAATAAATATAAATAATAAAAACGAAAGCTGCTACTTGTAGTAGATGATATAATATTCTGTAGCATCTAAAAATTATAATCTTAAAATGTTATACATTGTTTACATTTTCATATCATAAACATAATGCTCGTGGTTTATGCGTATTACAATTGATCGTATGTGTCAAAATTACAATATATCTTTGGGATTACAATTCTATTATTTTATATTAGCTATGAAAGTTTCGTTTGGAGGTAAAATTTTGTAGAAATTTGAAGATAGCTATCATCGAAAATATTTTTATTATTATTTCCTTTTTTATTTATTTATTTATTTATTTATTCATAATTCTTCCCTTCGAGGTTAAAACGCGTTTCCAGTTACATTTCTCTTTAATTTAAACTTGTGACCTACTTCCAACCACCAAGTTTAACATCTTTCGAACTAAACATTTAGACGAATTTATTTTTATTACGTTCAATTAAGGAATGTAATATTGTAATAGCTTTGGCGGTAATTTACTTTGCAAATTGTTTATATATCTTCGTGGAACAACATTATTCTGCAAACATTTATCTAACGAATATTTCTTCTCCTTGGAATTGTAATAACCGTTTAACACCGCAAGATATTTTTGCTCGGTACGAATTTTCCGCTAGTGGTAATTTGTATGAACTTCCATTAACATACAATTAGTTAATACAGCGTATCAGTATCTACTCATACTTCGAATAATGTGTAATACGGTAATGAAGTAATACTGGTAATATTAACTACGCCCTCGCACTATATTTATACGTATTTAGGAGAAAGATACTAACATGAATAATTGTTGAAAAAATATGAAGAACGGAATAAATAACGTTGTATCTGCGAATGAAAGTAAATGTAATATACACGGCAATTATAATGCTTGATAACTTTGATTTTATCGAATCACTGAATATTATAACTACGTAGTGCCATCTGTACAATGTATTGTAGTATCGAATAGCATAAGCTCGAAGGATTACCAAACAAATTATTACGAACTAATCCTAACTATGCTTCTAAAATTGGTTTGAAATTGCTTGAAATTGTCTGAAATTACATACCTCGTGGTATTATATAACATACATGTTGATCATAAAGTATCAGTATTATCAATTATTCCAGTTCGATCTATTTAAATCTTTTATTATTCTAATTTTATGATTAAAATGTATGTCAAATACAAGCAAGTGTCCAGATATCCTTGTGTAGTGTTATATTTTATATTTAATTTAAGCAATAAGATGATTGTCGATCATGGCGCGTGCTTATCAAGTTTGCGCCGGAATTCCTAAGAAAATACCGCTTTAATTGCTGAAACGACTTCGTTTTCGTTCAAGCCAGATGCAAACAGAATATGGTATGATCCAATTCAGTTCACGGCGATAAGCCTGGGATTAAGAGATCTGATGTTAGGAAACGTAACGAAAGCTCCTCTGTCGTTCGGAGATTCACCGTGATGGATGCTTTCCATTATTCTGAATTGAATTGATCGAACCTGGAAATTGATCGAACCTGTTTGTCGTTAAATTCCAGTGTTCTTCGATGGAATCTCTCTGATCATAAATTCACTGGAATTATATGTGGATGTAAAATGACAAGCGCTTTCAAAGTGTTTGAAAAACTATAGAAATCGTACGTGGGACATAGCTGCCCCTCGGAACAATTCGTAAACGTTTTTATAGAAATTTTGATGAAGTACACGCGCTATTCACAGCGTTTATTTGAAGTTCCTTTCAGGTGTTTGAATATTTCATTCCAGTTTTAGCTTATATCTGGATTTCTTTCCAGTAATATATAAGATTAGAAGGGAAATTTTAATTATCTTCTCATTGTAGTTTACAAGCACAAAAGCATATTACATTTTACAATTTCGGATTAAATTCCAAATCAAATCAGCGCGTACTGGAATTTTCATTTCAATTTTAATTGCATTTTATAATTCCAATGACATTGCCTAACAATAGCGATTAATAATAATATTAGAGTGAATTTCCTTTTTACAAAATTTTTAGAGAATAGCAATAACAATAAGTTAAATTTTCGAGCAGACTAAGTTGAAATCTTTAACTGAATTTCTATTTGAATTCTATTCGTTTGAATACGCGTTAGAAACTTCACTCGATCAAATAGTAACTTCAAGCACGCAGTGAGAGCAAGACTAACGTCTGTATCGAAGATTCAACCGAGAAGAATATCACGTAATTTGATGTACTGAAGGTAATTCTCAAAATCCAATATTGCTACTTCATTCCGATTGCAGTACGTTTTATAGAATTATTCCGTAAAACAGAGAATAAAATTAAGAAAATAGCCCCAACTGTTAATTAAATTCCAGAGAAAATATAAACTAAAATCAGAGTGAAAATCGAAGAGAAATATATCCACCAAGAGAAGCTTCAAACGCATACGGTTTAATGGTTCGATTCAAATGAAAAACTTTTACAATAGTATCGTTTGAACAGCGTTAAATCAAAATCGTGTAAAAGGTTTTGGTAGTTTTAATTGTACTAAAAACACATTCTTTTGATCGAAATCCCGACTTTAAAAAATACTAGATTGGCACACGATATTTTAAGGCCGATGGTATTAATCGAAAAATTTGAGTTAATAACCAAATTGCTGATTAATGGATATAACCGTGTTGAACTGATGCGTGATACTTTTAAGATCGATGGTTCCCATTAAACTATTCAAATCAGAAATTAGTTACAAATCCATTAGCAATTAATGTATTGACACTAAATCTGGTATACTATAATGATATGGCTTGTCTGCGTACTGTCTGAAATATCTAATTGATCAATAAGTGAATAGCATGTTTAAACGTATGCACGTTATTTTTTCTCTAACTATTAAGAATAACGATAAAAATGATAAATACACATGAATATATTTAAATATTATTATAAGTATGTACTAATAATATACATATAAACATAAAAGTATTACTTGATTTGATAATGAAATCTTGATAGAAATGATATATTCGAACTTTTTTATTATTCTGTTTCTGTCGTGCATTATTTTTCTTTTTTCTTTTTTTGTTATTTGTTACACATTTAAAGACTCCTTGAATAACGTCAGTAAAGTAGCGAACATATTGGTCATTTCTAATAGACATTTCGTATATCTAGCAGCAATTCACAACGTAAGTTGACAATCCAAGTTAACGACACGATTATTTCTAATTTTCAATTATCGTGAAAATTTATTAGACGATCCAAATTAACGAGAGACAACGATTATAACGATACTGGTCGTTAACCCTTGGAGAAATGATATAGTTTTGAGGTCAGATGAGAACTCGAACGTTTTACCAGTAATTTAATGTTCAGTGACTTTTAAAATGTGCGGCCAATCGGCGCGATTCGATGTTATATTCATCGCGCGATATCACTCGGAGATTCAAAACTGCGAATCTCGCGGACGAATGCTTTCCGTTTATTCACCCGTGTAATATATTCGCGTGAGAACGCAAGCGGAAATCGTGAAACAACAAACTCATAGTGGAATTACACGGCATGCTAGGCTCTTAAAAGGTAAAATGCGGTATGGCATGTAACTCGCGTTCCATAATTCGCACTCGGCAAAGAGGTGATACTCCATAAAAATATGAATTAAACCATAACAATGAATATAAACTTTGTTCCAAGGCAAGTCTCGTTTTTAGAGAAATAACGGTGAAAATTTTGTTTCAGGCAAAAGCATATTAGTTGTTTAGTTGTTCTCGAGGATCTACGAAAAATAAAAGAACATATAAGGGACAAAAGATAGCAAAGTAAGTACCGATCGAATATGAAATGTTCATTAACTTTCATAAGTAAAGCAGGTTTGAAAGATAGATAAATTCTTAGAAGAATGTTGTACTTTTTTTTTTTTTTGATTTTACCTGAAAGGCCTTAAAAACTTCCTGTAACGTTAAAATTCACGAAAAAGGGGGACATAAATGAAAGCACGGACGAAACGAAGCTCCGTTTCTGAAATACGAATGAATTATAAATCAACCATGAAACTATAGAGAAGATTCACTTGCATGGAAAGTTTTATGGTAGATTCAAAACGCCAGCGAAACTTTGTCAGCCGAGGAAGGAAGGACTGCGAACATCTGAAATTTTGATGGAGCGACATTTTTTCGTCGTGGTGGGTTAGATTATTCTTCGAGGAAAATTTGATTCTCGTTGGCTATAACCTAAAAAGCTAAAAGTTTTATAAATGACAAGGCTTCGAGTATTAGCTCCGCCGTAACAACGTGGTTACCCACTACGTGCAAATATCGCTGTCATGTTCGCAGCATGTGCAAGGTCTTCTGGCACGTAGCCTGCTACTCGAAAAAGTTATCATGCTTCTGGAAAGTACAGAAAATATGAGGCTAGGTCAACAACTTGCGATTTACTGAGCTCGATCTAATAAAGTAGAAAGGATCGATTTTCAACTTTTAATTAAGAATCCGAAGAGATAAAATTTAGATTGCCATTTTTATGCGACGTTTACACTCCGCGAGGGCTGGACTTTTAATTATGTGACCTTTCTTTATCGCCATAGACACAGTCTTGTTACTTTTAGTCTATTTCTCACGTTAATGGCACAATCCTGCTAATCCGTACATTAATCTTTGTAAAAGGATGATCGTCGAGATAATTTCTGTATCTATTTTTCGACTTTCGATTTTTTATTTTTCAAGCGCTGCTAAAGAACGTTCTCCATGGCTAATTGGGATAATAAATTAATGGCATGCAGTACAAATTTAATTAATACGTTTAATTCAAAGTTCAAATAGGGGGGAATTATATAATGGTATTGTTTTGAGAAACTACATGAAATAGGAGGAAAATGATATTATTTTGAGAAATAATATAATATGGAAGGGAAATGATATTGTTGTGAGAAACAATATAAAATAGATGAGAAATGATATTATTTTGACAAACAATGCGATGTAAAAAAACATTCAAATATATCTGAGTTATTTTTCTCTATGCATGAGCAATTTCGCCAAATTTTTTCACAATGTTTTTCATCCCTGTAAAAATATTTAGTGTAATCTATGTTATATAATTATTTACGAAACTATTTTAGTTTGAAGTAACGTTTGGATATAAAAAGTTACTCGATTCTTGTCCAGCTGATGGAGTACATTCAATAACATTTATTGTATTGGGTAATTTTCTTTAAAAGATATAACACACTTATATGTACGCAAATATGCGTCAGACACGCAGCTTTCCAAATTGTGCCCCTAACTATTAATTAGAGTCGCTTAATTAATTGCTAAAAATTAAAAAAAAAAAAGAAACATTGAGCGTTTTAGAAATGAAACGTATACGATACCACAAATACAAAGGAAGAAAATTGAAAATCTAATATCAGATTTAACAACCGTTGGAAACTAAATCTGGAAATCTGAAAACCGATGAGGAATATCAATATCAACTCTCATAGGCATAAGAAACGTTAGATCGCACAATATATATCTGCACGTTAGTGGATATTGAAACATTGTTTTTGACAGGATGGAATACTGGCGGGAAGACGGCGAAAAGCAGATACGATAGAAACCGAGAAAGAATGGAGATTGTTTCCCGATGAGATCTGTCTATTCGATGTCCGGCAGACATCGGTTACGGTTTACCTGTGGCGTACTCTCGAAATCTCTAAACGCACTTGGACGAAATGGAATTGCAAGTGACGGCAAACAATTTCGAACAGAGCGACGTCGGTAATAGTTGTGGAGCGCTGGATGGTGGAAGTGAGGCTGAAGGCGGCGAGAAAGAGCTGGGATCGGATCGGATCGGTTTCACGTGCACGGCAAATATATATGGGCGTTTGCCATTGTCCTGGTGATTCGCGGCGTTCGTGGTGGCGGCGGTGCTGGGTGCAGTATTACTTGGATCGATAGGACAAGTAGCGGGATGTAATTGAGTAGCGAGCCCACGACAAGTACCGGGCAGTATCAATCAGCACAGAAACGCTCTACTCGTGCGTCATCTATCAGACAGGATATATCGACGTAACTCGAGTAAATTGATGTGGAACATTGATTTAGGAACTGCAATTGCCACCTACATTCCAGCAATGCGTCGTCAACGTGCAGCAAGGATCATCAACGTTGCTATTCACATATTTCAATAGGTCTGGCCGTGTCGCGGCCAACCGATGTTCCGCTTTCGGGTCACCATGGGGGAAGAGGACGGTCACCGGATTCGGTGAATTTTTTAAATGAAATGCTCTTTGCTGGCACCGAAATATTTTTGCATATGGAAAGTTCGTTTTCAATCGAACAATAGACTGCGCTATTCGCGATCGCTTAAAACAGATTTTCACTACTGGGAGAATTTTGCTATCACGCGTAACCAGATTTCTGCGTTAATACTTGGTTGATTTTTGTTTTTTAACTCATTGAGAACAATTTCTCATTAACGCAACGTTATTAAACGAATATAAATAAAGTAAGTTGTTTTGTTGAGGTACAGAAATGTATTAGAATAATGGATGCATTGTACAAGAAGAAGCTCTATAATTTGCAAACGAATAATTTATCGTTGCGTTACAAAATTCCGCTATTTCTTCAAAATTCAAAGTTATAGAACGAAGATGAAAGAAGAGGTAACGAGGAAATACTTCTCGTAATCACGTGTTACACGAATACAATAGAATTTGACGTTACTGAAATATTACACGTTATAACTGACGTGAAATGTCTATTATGATAATAACACTTTGATATTTCGAGTTATTAAAATATGTGAATGTATATAATAATTCACACGTAACATTTTGAAATTCTAACGTTACTCACTACTGTGTCGTGATAATATTGGAAAGGATACAAAAATGGTGATTTAATGTTTCCACTCAAGTAGCTCTGAAGTAAGAAAAGTTCTTGGTATTTAATTGACTGTTACACCCTTACCGTTTCCGACAGATGGTTCTGCTCATCCATGAATACGAATTCTAAAGGGTTAAGGGGAAATTGTAGGACGTCCATACGGACGAGAAAGAGTCATAAGAATGTACCACCTGTTGCCATGGTTACCGTTTTAAGCCAAATGCCTTTTTCTGGATTTTATGTCACGTCGAACTATGTGATAAATCGAACTGAATTTTTATTTGCCAGTTATCGAGAACAAACAGGACGCTATAAAGCATAATATACGGTGAGCCCAGCTAGGAGTGTTACGAGCTGTTTTCTCTTAAACTATTACAGACAAAGACAAATTTTTATCTTTTATTGATTCAGTAGGACTTTTGATAAAATCTATCGACTATCTTTTTACAAGGCCATCGAGGAGATGATTACTCTTGGTATTTTTAGCAGGACAATATACCAAATATTATAGTTTAGGGTAGTCTTATTGAAAATGACTGTATTTTGCCTTAATATTTTTTCTTTTTGTTGAAATGAAGAATTCTGTGAGGATAGCTACGACATGCATCGAAATTGGTATATAAATTGGATGTTTTACCAAGTGCTTAAAACGATTTATGTACTTGTTTAAGGTACTGCCGTGCTAAAATACATTTAAAATTATGTTGTAACTATTCCAACATTTAAATAAAATAGACATGATTGTATTTCGACATGATGAAACAAAGATAATAGGTATTATTAAATGGTTGTATAGTTATCAATATCAATTGATATAAATTTATACAAGTTGCTGCCTGTCAGAATTATATTAAATTATAATGATATTAGGAAAAAACGCGAATGAATTCTGGTAGATGGGCCAAACTGAGAAAATAGAGGATACTTTCTATCATAACCTCGTTAAGTACATTTATTTGATTGATTCTAGTAATTCACCGTCTCATTGCCTTCGAAAAGGTTCCATTGTAGTCTTTGAAGTTCACTTTTTCCACATATCCATGCACCTTCGTCACGTATACATATAATTTGCTCAATTTTGAGAACTTCATTAAAAGTCAAATTATCTGTAACTGGAAACGATCAAATAAAATTCCTCGCTAAAAGTTTCATTTGCTCAATTCATATTCACGTATGAATTAATACTTTTAATACTTTTCAGTTTTAAATCATAATGGAATATTAATAAGTTTTTAAGACTGTTTCGTAACAATTGCTGTCTATAATTAGTTATTATACTTTAGAGGGATACTTACAAGAATTTAAATCGCATTTATAGGAGGCTTTAACGAACATTAAGATTTTAATATTTTCATTCAAACGCGTGATGGACTCTTTGTACGTATCAATGAATTTCATTGCTAATAAATACGTGATAGCTTGCCATGATTTGCAAGCGTAACGTACGACATATATTAAAGGAAATTAACAAGCTTCGAAATTTATTATTACCGTACGTTTTATAGTCATACTCTATTGTATACTCTACATACATTCCACGTGAATAAAATGACTAGCATTTCGTTTATTTCAAGTAGATAAGCTCACGAATATAACGTCGTTCGAACAACAAAAAATTAAAATTATGTACCATAAAATTCTACAAATTTAGCTTTCACATCTTCAAGTTTAATTTATCCCCAATAAATATACTAAAAGTTAACTATTACAGGAAATAAATAGACTGGAAAGACGTAGCTTTGGTAAGCAAAAATACATTTATAGTCACGCGAAAGGACTGAAACCGGATCGCTTTTGTCGTGACCGTAAAGCTCGAATCGAAATGTTATCCATTTCTCGTTAAAATCGTTTCTTTTCCGGCGTAACTCCGCTTCCCGGTAGGCCGATCAGATCAGGTCGTCGAAACTACTGAAATTCAAAGACGTTGGTTTGGTTTGTTAATCACATTGAAGCACGTTTCTTCGGATTTCGTGCAGGTTTCCGGAGTAATACACGATCAACGTGTGAATAGCTGCAATCTGTGAACTTGTGTTTCGGCGTAGTTTCGCAATCAGTATTCGATTGACAAATTGAGAAATTCTTGTCCTCGAGATGCAACAAATTTTCACGTTGACGACATTTTATATATTAAAGCAGAATGAAATTGAATAATTCCGCGTAATTTCTGAGCGCCATTAATTATTTACATATTAATTACGGTCAAGCTATAAAGCCTATTGGAAAATGGCAATAAACATGGAAAATATAAAATCAAAGGTGGACAATTTGAAATTGCACGTATCCAAAAATGATATTTAAAACTGTACACATATAGGTATATACTGATGGCTATTTTAAAATTATGTTTCTTATATTATCTTATTATTAATCAATATTTTGCTAAAAACGTTAATAAAATTTCATTTATTGTTTTAATTGATTTAAAATTGTTTGCTAAAACGTTCCATTTTCGTGTTATCGAAATAATAGAGTGCAAATAGTAATGTGCTACAGAAGTTTACTTCCATTTCTCCTAGATTCTAATCTTATATTTGGTTTTATGCTCTTCTTCCAAGAAATGGTCTAGTCGAATCAGATCTACACGAAGCGCGCTACCGATTTTCAATCGGTGTAGCGAATCTTTTAATCTGCAACGAATTGAACGAGTTAGCAGTAAAATGTCGAAAGAAGCACAATCGTTTCAAAGATATCAAATTGATGAATCTATCGAACTCCAAACGAACGTATAGGGTATAGACGTACAAGATCCATCGAAGTCATACTGTTTATAAGAACGAAGCTAACTAAAAATTTCAGAAAAATGGTAAAAAGTTTATTTTATTTAACAAGCGCATAACAAATAGATATTGTGCATTTTGAATTTAAATAAGTTTTGTCACTAACAGTTTTATATTGTAATATTATACAAATAGGTTTAACACAATTTAATCTTTCTTTCGAATTTTATTTATTTGTGCATAATGGAAATTAACTTCGCATTAAAATAAACGCAATTTCAGATGGACAGATAATTATCATGAAGTTAAAGTCAAGAGGCTTTGTGTCATTTTACAAAAATCAAATTTTCCATTTGATAGAGACATTAATTTATTAATATTTCTCATTAATTAGTTGTGAAATGTACTCTGCCGTACATAGTTGTTTCAAGCCTCCTCATAAGTGATATTGGTATACAATTAGTCAGACGTCGA
The DNA here is from genome assembly GCF_014825855.1 of Bombus pyrosoma. Lineage (NCBI taxonomy): Eukaryota > Metazoa > Arthropoda > Insecta > Hymenoptera > Apidae > Bombus > Bombus pyrosoma. The sequence goes on along the minus strand of NC_057770.1, from coordinate 8,433,472 downwards.
GTATGGAGTATCCACTGTCGTATGCCAGCTGTTATTGAATTTCAATCAAACTGCATTTTACTTAAAATAATTCACTTGACAATTTTAGCATTATTCAGTTAGTAAAAAGGACTTTGTTTAAGTAACTGGCATTCTGTTATTTTTACAATACATATAACTATATGTATTAGATTATTTCATAAATAATGCAGTTTCCTGCAATACGTAGGTATACGTTTAACAGTAACAATACTTTTTCTCATTTCTACGATTGTTTGTCATAAAAATTTTTAATAACATTTTTACTTTACAAACTTTTTTCTCAAATAAGTTGCATTGCATATGAGACGAGTCGATACACATTTCTTCGTTTCTCTACAAAATTCCAATAAAGAACTTACATAACAATCTATACAAGAAGTTACAAATTATATAAATAATATTCAGAGATTCTGTCGATGTATAATAATCTAAACTAAATTCTTTGACTATACGATATTTTCTAAGTAATCCAACAATAAGCAGGTTTAAGCTAATATTGTTTGCTTGATATAGATCCATTTTGGTAGACCAGGATTGGAAACATTAATTCGCAAACAGAACACGATATTCGAGCCTGATCGTTGGATATAAATCTATCAGAAAGATACAACGAGAGAGGGGGAAACTGGTTAAGAACATAATAGCGCATTGTCAGTAACGAAATGGCTTTTCTATAGACATCCCAAAAATATGTTCTTTCTATATCTTCATTTTTTCACACAAGAAAAAGATTTCAGTGCTAAGACGAAAATGGAACTTCTAAGAACATACATATGTACATCTCTCTTCTCCCTTTCCATTTACTATTTTATTCTTCCTATTCATGATTCATTTTTCAACGGTATAATCGTGAATTCTTTATTTTATGAATAAAATGTTTTATTTAATTATGAAAACTATTCGTTAAAACTATTTTATATACTATACTATCATTAATCTACATTTATGACTTACATTCATAAATATTAACTATTCGTAATATTATTATAGCTCGCTAGTATTTCATTTAATTTTATATAAATGTGTTCGTCATTACTCATACGTCCAATTCAATTTTTAGTTTGATATTTTCATTATTGTATTTATTCATTAAACTAACGCATAGTACGTAAATTATCGCATTGTTAAAGTAGAAATATATTTTACTTGAAAAATAAATTTCGTACGTCAGGAATATAATGAATATCCTGTACAGTATGTATCTTCACATTTATCAAATGAAATTATATAATGTGACGCCACAATACCTACATTGTAATATTTTTTATCAAAAGAGCCGTGTCGAAACATCAAACGAAACAGAAGTATAATATTTAAAAGTAAGAAAGTATCCATTAGCGCCCCAGACACTGGATACATTGAAAGCAATTCGAAATAATTCTCTCGCAGTTGTTTTGCATTCGCATACGTCTCTCGCGTCGTCGCTGACTAAGCGTTTGCCTGGAAGATGCATTTGGAATGCACTGTATGTTTACATATACCCGCTGTGAAGATTTGCAGGAACACTTTTGCGAATGTTTATTTTTCCTGGCGGATCGTTTCAAAGCCTCTGGATCGAAGAATACGTACTTTTATATTACCTTTATCGGAAATCCGTGCTGCGCCTTTCCTATCATTCCTTTGTACGTGACGTGGCTGCAATTGCACGTCAATTTGAAGCCTTAACATTCGCAACTGAATTTCTGTTGAAGAAAATATAAACTTATAACGATTCTGTCGTCGTCTTCTTTAATACTATAGTATTTGAAATTTTTATTTTATTGAAAACATCAATCTTGTACGGAATATTTGATTTCAAACGAGATATTAAACAAACGTACCGGGATGTTCAAGTTATTTTGTTTACATGTATATCTTTAGATAGAATATTATAGCTTTTTCCCCTTTAGAATATTATACTCAGTATACTTACACATTCTTTGTAAAGTAGTTATAAAATAGCTTGCTTTTAAGATGAATTTGCCATATGAAAATAATAAAAAGATTTTCAACATATATCTGTATTTGTTAAAATAATCGTTGTTATATAATAACGTACAAAATAACTCGGGAACTTTGGAACGTGACTTTATTTGATGGACACTGGGTATTTTGATAAAACCAACTCCAGTGACCAAACATATTACAGTTGTAATTTAATATGTTTACTTTATACTTATTCTTAATATTTAATATTTGTCTGATATGTAATATTTCGGTAAAAATGATGGATGACACTTGGCCATGGAATATTCATTTTCTACTAAATTTTAGACGCTTTATTTCACAGTTCATTTCTCTTCAAACCAACAATGTTTTTACTTGCGATTTGAAGACTGACTGCTAACATAAATCTTCGCAAATGACTGGGAAGAAATCGTGAGACTAGGAAGGAATATTCTGGAATCGTCCCCAGTCTTTTCGACAGTATTTTGATTGGCGCAAAGAAAAGGGTGCTGGTGGTTCAGGGGACGTCCTAAGTCGAAGTTAAGCACTTAGGCTAAAGAAAATTTATGATACTACGAACTGAGTAAGATTTTCTAGAGAAACGTAATTTAACTTGACATTTGGTTAGGATCATGTATGCTGGATCAGCGGAAGTTATTTCACTTTGTTTCCAATTAACTGTAATGTACTAAATACACGATAGATTAGTTCAGTTTAATTATTCCATTTTGCTTCCATTTAAATTATCATAATTATTCGAATACATTATAAGAATTTTGGAATCTCTATTGCGAAAAAATATTTGAAAAATTTACGAATACTTTCATGACTCACTGTATATTTTTCATAAGCACGATATCTATAACATGATACTTGATGATCTTTCGTAAACTTTTTGTGAAAGTAACTACTCTAACACGCGTTACTTGCAATTACAGTAGAGTAGTTCAACCATATTCAGACGTTCAATTATCCCCAGAGAACAAAATTAAAAAAAAGTTTTATCTTTGTACGAAGTTTCTTCTAAAGCTTTGTTATCTTCGTCTCTTGTAAACTCTGTGGTCGGAGATATTTTAATTTTCGCTCAAAAGATTCTTTAATTAGTAAGTTATACCGCCTGCCTTGGAAAAGGTTTAAGAAATTATACCTCTCAGAGCGAGAGGCAACCTAATTGACAATCTGCTGAGAGAAGATTTTAGACTTTACTAAAAAAAATACTTCGTCTGGTAAACATTCTCTGCAGATATAATTCGTTCAATCTTCTGATTCGACTACGACGATAATCCTTTACGCGAGATATGGTAAGAAAATAATGAGATTAATGAAAAATAAGTAAGTCGATTTTTGAGACAAAAGTTTGTCCGCGAGTGAAAATGTAAAACGTAAAAAGAAATTGAAAATAAAAATAAAATACGTTACAACGACACTAAAAAAAAAAGGAGGAACGAGTTTATGTATCTACTTGAAGAGAGAGCAGCACTCTTCACGTTGCTGTTATGTCTCCATTTGTACTTTGAGAGATATCTTCAATCCATCTTACGTTTCCTTTGAAAGCATGAAATTTTGATCCAGTTCATTTTTTTCTGAAGAGGATAATATTGATGTTATGACAAGATTATATCTTGCGTATAGCAGATGATGCAGAACTTGAAATCAGTTTAAAAATAATATACAGTTTACCATTTTGTAAAATAGATTATAATACTTTATTTGAAAAAAAAAGGCAGATTATATTTCGAAATCGTGAAACATAAATACTTGCAGAAATGAATTTCAAATTTACACCTAAAGTTTCGTAATATTCTAAACGTTTATTTTTAATCTCGTTGCGTTCTTCTCTGTGCGCGAATTTTCCATTCAATTTCATGTTAAATATTTTCTTAAAGCGTTAAAAATCTGCTTAGCTTACTACATTAAGAACCAGATTGAAACATAAAAATTGGAAAATTGCAACGGAGTTAAAAGGAAATTCTCCTGGCAAACATGAAATTCTGAAATATTTGTCACGGAAAAAGAATATGTTGAGTCTATGGCATTTTGTGTGTTAACACGAAATTCAAACGTTCCCGAATGCTCGGAAAATAATTGTAAATAGCATACAACTGTTTGATGGTAAACTAGAACGAATTCACAAACGCTGGAGGCAATTTTAGCAAGCGAGTCAGCGATTAGAAATTAAAGCCATGGCCCGTTTGCGGTCGGTGAGTGTGTGCAATTAAAGAAAAGCTGATTGCATTTGCATAGAAAGTTTAAATTGGTGTAAAACCTAACTGTCTGATCGTGTACCGAAGAACTTTTTATAATATGGGGGAAATCCATTCGTGCAGTGCGTTTTGACGACGTTGTTCACTTTGGATCTGCGAGCATTTGTGAAACGGTATCTACTCACGAAGCAGGTCACGACGTTTTCACGTGAGATTTCTTCTCTTTCGCGAAAGAAGAGGAAAAGGGAGAGGAAAAAATACAGAGAGAAAGAGAAAGGAGCACCGCAAGTCACTCTTTACTCGAGATCTTTTTACATAGACGTTATCGGGGAGATTGCATTGATCCTTACGAATCGAGAAAGTGGCGCATCCAGCCGATCCAACGTTGGAATAAAATGGAACCGGATAACCCACGAGGATCTCAGGGAAAAGAAACAACAGGCGTTTTTCTAGAGTTGCGCCGACCTGGTAGATTGCGTCCTTTTTCCTTTCTGTCGGAGAATTCTCAGGGGTATCAATAGCCAAAGCTACAGGAAATGTTCTTGAATTTGTGGGAAACGACTCCAACAAATTCTAATTCGGAGGAGGATGCTCTTGCAAATATCTATTTATTCCAAGTGTATCAAGCTGACTGTGAATTGTATACGTGGTGTATGAAAATATATACTAGTGCGAATATAAATGATATTTTCAAAGATTAAAGTTATTTTATTACTTTATCAGAGGGTATTCAACTGAAGTTTTTGAGATACACTGGCCTAAAAAAAGTATCTAAACGCTTAAAACTTTGACATTCATGTTGCATTTGTTATACTATCACAGTGCTATAATATTTAGATCATCGATATTTATACAATGCATATTTTTATGGATACAATTAAAGAGGTGGAAAATTAATAATAAGTAGAATATTATTTCATATATTAAATATCGTAAGGTATAAGATATTTTGGATATTTATATATTTTTGCATATTATGTATATTCTGCGGATTTTTACGCCTTCAAACTTGTTATAGATGCATAAAAATCTGCAATTTAATAATTTAATATATGAATATTAAAAAATTTATCAAACTCACCGATCCAAGGTAGAAAGCAAGCGTCATTACTTTCTGAAGCAGGCCGCGTACATCTAAAAATATGTACAAAAAGCGTATCTCCTCCTTATTGCCGGAAATCCTTCCATTTACAGTAAACGAAACGATGAATAGCGAATCTAGATTATATTTAGCTTTGCCGGATCGACCTCCTCAATTTTTGTAAAAATATCATCACGCAAAATTCAATCATATATTCCAATATCGAGGCCCGCGGAACCTATGAATTTTCATTAAAATGTGGTTCGCTCATTTGAAAGTTGATTTCTTGGCTCGCGATAAATATTCATGCGGCGTATAGTCGAAAACTTTGTCGAAAAATCTTGGGAGTTGACTGATTGGTCGCAAATATAAACCGACCAGAAGCAAATCGAACAGACCGTAGAGTGTAGAGGATGATGGAATAAGGTGCTAGCTAGTAATCCATCATAATGATGACAATGAGAGAAATGGTAACTGGCCTGTCCGGCTTTACCTTTTGACAGCGCATTGTGGCCGATGACAAATGATTTCGCGTCCGTCCTATCAACAAAGACGCTTATCTGGATCCGTCGTGGAACTTAAATTGCCTATCTGTCATGGATATTTACCGTGGCTTGCTCGTTTTGTTTGTAACCAGCGAGCGAGGACTTTCGTTCCTTTTTGCCTGAACGCAACACGCCCACCGACGCTCCATCAAAGAAGACCCAATTTTTCAGCCACGCGACACGACACATACCCGTAGGCTTTCTCACTACGGATCAAATTACCGCGACTCCTTTTCCTTTTCAACGGTGAGAGAACGCGCCCACCGATCGAGCCTCTTTCTATCACTCGTCTATGGACCCCGGAGTTGTCGAAATCAAACGGATAGATGCGATTACTTCGAGTGAAAAAGGAAGTGCTCGATCCGGATTTCGTTCTCCCGAGATTAATGTCAGAGACAGGTTTTCTTTATTGAGGATTTTGAACCCCTCGATGGTAGTTTATTTCAACTTTACATTGAGTGATAACGAAGAGATTTAGGATTTTAAGACGTAGATAACGCTCGCCTTCTATATAATAAATTCTATATACTTAATATTATATAAAGAAAGAAAAAGTGTATAGGTATCCTTGAATTTATTCGGTGGTTTATTATTATTTGATAGCTTATCGATAATGTTACACATAATGTTCAACCATCTATCTGCTCAATTTCCAACCTCTAATTTTCTCATTCTTCGAAACGAAGTATCCCTCGAAAAGTTCATTCTATATTCTTTATTTTCTCTTTCATTTTTCGTCCTTTTTCGGATGATAAATGCACAAGAAGGGAACAATAAACATTTTTTTATGAGAGGACCAATGAGCACATTTGAAAAGGGAAATAATCACCTTTCAAATAGGAAACGATACAGGAAACGGTACAGCCCATAATGTTTGGGTTATTGTACTTAAATATGTGTTTGCTGAAAAGGATTTTATCGCGCCGCGTGTATTACAGTTGGAAATCCACGATTTCATTAATGCACGGTCATGTAGACGTTTCCTCTCGGTTATTCGAAAATGTTGATTACGTACTTTTGTTTGTACCGCAATTCCATTCGTATCTTTGATTGCACAATCGTGTTCATAATAAAGATTATCGTCACAATTACAAGATATCCTTTGATGAATCGAATCCGTTCTGTTTATTAAAAATGTAGGGTGCTTTGAAAAGTATTGTACTTCCAAGCAGATGGAAGATAACGTTCGACGTAAAAATAAATCACAATTGGGCAACGTGTCCGAGAATATCCGAGCTTTTGCACATTCGTCAAGTAATAATATGTGATCTGTAAATGACAGACACGGAAAACTGGCTTTGTGAAGAGCACGTTGCAGAGAACTTATTGTTCAAGTCACATCGCATGTTTGATAGACAGGTCAGGCAACATTTCAACATTTATTCGGAAATGAGTAGAATTTCAGAATGTTGTTATCCATAACCGTAGCCTGTTAGATTCTGTGGATACAAGCAACACGTGTCACTTTACGGTCGCGACAATCTACCGCTAAACGCGTTTTAGCAATATGTCAATTTACATGAACGACGTTGCATGCCATTTCTGACGTTCATTTGCAATTCGCATGTATTTTTGACAGGCCATGACTATCAATCATAGCTACATTACAGGTATTCTTTTCTTTTTTCTCGTGTTAATTGTTTTGAGTGAATTCAAATCAGCGTCAGAATTAATTCTTATCTTATCTTCGCGTGCAGTCCCGAAGAGAATCAGAACTGTAATTTTTTAGTCAATTTATCGTATTCTATGTTTATTCTTACAGTCTATCAGATAGAAGATTCTGTTTAAATCACCTTTCTTAGAAAATATTCACTGGATATTTAATCACCTGGAAATAATTATAGTGGACAGTGATTATAGTGGAAAATATTAGCTTCTATTAAAGAGGTGTTTTCTACGTGATTTATCTGTCTAGCAATAAGCCGTAATCGTTTAAAATGTGTATAATTTCAGAAAAGAGTAAAATGGAATATAGAAAAATAAATAGATTGGAAAATATTATATATAATCAGCTTACTGTTTATTTTATGTTATGGAACTTTTAATACTTGGAATTTAAATATCAAAACAAAATCTTCAATCTATTTGTATGAATGAATAAAATGATCTACAAATCTAGAATATGCATTATCGTCGAAAATAGCTGATCTTAATCTAATGAATAATATGTTCATGAGTTAAAGTACAACTAAATCTGATTAGATTATAATAAAACTAACTTTTATCTAATACTATCTTGGTGTAGTAAAAGAATTGCTGTACCAACCAAAAAATATTTAAAACAAGGTACAAGTTGAATATCCTTAGGATAATTAAAAGACCTGACGTATTTTCATAAGATATTGGTGTCATATAACATTTCAATTTTATACTATTTAACAAGGTTCCATAATTATGATTATCTTCCCTAATTTACTGAAAACATATTATCCATTTTATACTCTTTCATCACGAGAATCTAATATTTTAAATTTTCTTTTCATCGGCACGCCGTAGAGAAGAGGAACTATCAGTTTCCACCATGCGCGAGTTATGTTGAAAATATCATACCGCGGTAAAGATCGCTGCGTAGTAGAAAAATTAAAAAGCGCCAGGCAAAGTAAAATTGCTATAAAGTATTCTAATTTTGGCGCATATCCAGGTTTCCATCTGTCTTCGTTCATTACATGGCCACATGCAGAATTTTTCATATTAGCCATTTGTCCTTAAAATTTCTCTCTTTATTATTGGTCTCTTAAATATATATCTGTCAGAGAATACTTTCTACTTTCTTATTATACTCTTGTCAGTAGTCTATACGTAGAGTTTCTTTAAATAAATCTCTTTTCTCAGTAGAAAAGTTTTAAGTTGAGTGTCCAACATAAGAGACAAATCTCTTATAGTATAATAAATATTAACGATAATACGATACATGGAATAAATCAACGAATTACAAGAATTTTAAAACAATTAGAATTACTAAATTCGACATAATGTACATTGGTATCATTCCAGATATTTAGTAGAATATATATAAAATAATAATCATTATCCAATAGCAAAACACGTATTCTCTATTATTGTATTTTTCATTCCATAGCTCAAGGACCTATGCAAATTTATGTGAAAATGGATGCCCAGAAAAGCTCTAATTCCTAATATATTCTTTAAATTAGTAACTCTTTTTCAAAACTTGTATGTGAGTTGTTGCTACACACTTTGCTACTACTTGCTACTTCTCACGTTATTCTCAAAGATATGCTTTCAACCCACCAGTTTAAACCGGACTTATTTTCATCTCATCGATATAAATGTTTACCCATAAAAAAAACACCAGCGTTAGACATTTTCTTAAGAAATATTTTCCACATAAGTTTCACTAACATTCATCTGCCTGCTTGGAATGCCCCTTTGTGAGTTCCATTCGTTTCGTGTTCATTTTCTATGACGAAAGAAATGTTAGAGGAAGCATAGATAGGAAAGCGTGAATCAGTCCTTCTTTCACATGCACGTTGATAAGAGAGGTATCCGGAAGTTTGAAATATTACGGTCACGTCTTTGGCGAAAGGGAAATCACGATCGTCAGCACTTGAGCAAGGTGGGTCCACTAGTCCAGCTTGCTGGCTGGAAAAGTGCCAATCGGTTTGACCTACATTCGTTCGGAATGACAGTGGACCGAGCGACACTCGTTAGGAACTCTGATTTCCTCGAGAATGCTAAAAGTTTCCACGAGCAGTCTTACGATTCGAAGTTCCTTTATCACTGTGATCTGTAGTATACAACTCGTGCCCGGTACAACTTTCATCTCTTTGTCCCCCAGCTTAACGTCAAGTTCAGTTCGACCGAACCATATACCCACGATACTGAAACTAAGGAAATCGTAAAAATGGGACGTATCTATGATGCTTGCTTTAATGTAGTCCGAGGTAGTAGATCAGGTCAGCTGAATTTATTATTATCCTTATCCTTTCTGGGCAGAAATTTTTCGTTACGTTCGTAAAGATTGTCACGATCGTGGATTTTCATGCATTTATTGGAAATTTGGAAGTCTTACGATTGAACGCGCATAATATGGAAAAATAAATAAATTATCCAAGGTATAGTGCTTTCTATAATACTTGGCAATATACTCAAAAATATGAATCTACATAAAATTTATATTATTTCATTTAATAAGCTGCCAGGAGTTTGTATGATTCTATGATATCTGATAAAATCATATAGAGTCAGTAGATTAAACAAAAAGGCAGGAAATATATTTTATACGATGTTCAATCTTGAGTAGAAGAGTAGAAGTGCAGCCAGCGTTTGAGATGTTTAGTGATGGGCATAGTGCCAAAGTGAAATACGCAAATACCTTATTTACGAAAGCTTTTCTCTTGAAAGCAGCTAATAGCTGACAAGAATTACTTTAGCCAAGAACAAAGTTCTATTTCTCTTCAGCTATGTACGTATTTACCATTTGCCACAAATATTAGATTTTTATATTTTCGTTGTTTAATGGATTAATCAGCAAATAGGCAATAAAATTATCAAAGTAAATTATACTAGAATCATAAAACAAACTATCTTGAATCATACAAAACTTAATGTAATAAATAACAATGTAGTTAACACAGTTAAAATAATGGTTCGCTGTATATAATGAATAATAATTTATATCGAACGATTTTTCATTTACATTGTTTAGATATTATCTATTATTTGTTGATATATTTTGAATATCTTTAAAAAAATATATTACCTTCACTTAACGAATACGTGCTATCTACATCATTTTGATAGGGCGAATCGTTCTATGACTAACATTCAATAATTTTTTTATTAACATAGAATTTTCATCCAATCAGAAAGTTATTAAAATTCATATTAAAACTTGTCAGACTGTCGAGAGAGGTGAGAGAACATGTTTATAATTGATCGACGTCAATTTCAATGTTTGCACAACCGTAAACTCGTTAAAGCATGAATATAAATGAATATATTTACGAAAGAAACGAGTCATGAGAAAATTTCAGCATGTGCAATGTAACGTGCGATTTTTGTCAAGTTATTCGAATTTATTCAGGCAGAAAAAAGCTTGGTTATGCATTCTAAAAAATAATAAATTTTACGAAGTCACTGACTTTAAATATTTCCAATTTATTATGACCGGACATCGATTTCTATTAAAAATTTCTTTTTAATTAAAAGTAACTTTAACAGTTTACACTAAAATTCTGAAATAGATTAAAGTGATAGTTTATGAAGTACAATAATTTATAGAAACGAGCATAAATATTCTTACAAAATATATTATCAAACGACAATAAAAATATGTATTGGTGTTCAGTAGGTTTTAATCTGACAAATATTCAAGATCGTGCAGGTAATAGTTTTGCTAGGCCGATTATGGCCTAATCGGATCAAATTGGTTATTCCATGGACGCCCTCAATTTGGTTCAATTTTTAAAATGATATAGCAGCTAAAAAATGATATAGCCCAGCCTAGGAATTCAATTTGGTACAATAACAAATTATAAAGTTACTTGAATTATGAAGTTTAATTCAATTTTAGAAAATTTCATGAAAGGGTTCATATCTTAATCTAGTTTGTCGGAAGTTCCAATTTGCGAGTCCTTTCACTGCTTTGTTGCATGTAAATAAGGTTTATAATTTCAATATACGGTAGCATAAATTATGATATCCCACGTGTAGTACGATATAAGCGGTTTATATTTATATCAAGTTAAATTAATATTACCTAGTTTTCACAATTTCGTTGGTAATAGCAATTACTTGAGATAATCAATGGTAATTTTTCGAAACGGATATCTAACTAAGTGATCTATTTTAAATAAAGAAAGAAGCCCGTCATATAATTAATTAAAATAATCTGTCGTGATTTTTTCTTTTTATCTTATAGCTTGAAATAACGCGAAATATAATTATTCCATTTTCTCAAACGACAACAATTCCCCTACGAAAATAAGTGTAACACGAAAAATGAAAAACGTTCGTTTGCTCGCGATTGTAGAGCATAGATATCATAACGGTGATTTAGTTCAATGATTTCGTTTAATATACCGCTAGTATTCGTGTAATCAGTGTTCACAAATACGCACGCGAACTGTGATCACTAAAAAATAAAGGTACCTGTTTCATTTTGAAATGGTAATGCGGAATTCATTATCTGGAACAATAAAAATGCAAATCGTTTTCGATAAATGAATTTTCGGATAGCCGACCGGAAAAAAACAGCAAAGGTTAAAAGTGTGTGATAACGGGAGGAGAAAATCAATTAGGATTAAACGTAAATATTTATTAAAGGAAATAGACGATATATATTCTCGGCAAAAGATATTTATGCCAGCGTTTATCAATTTCATTTCAACGGTAGCTTTCAGATAATTGATTTTTTGAAACTTGATATTATGGAACTTACTTTCAATAAAAACTAAACGTATTTTATTCATCTGAGAGCGATAGTTGCACCTTGATTGCGGAGGTGTACAAAGTTTTCACTTCTTTATTAGTTATTAAAATTCAATCGAGATTGAAAGAATATTAGAGCAAAAAGGATATTTTGAAAAAAAAGATGTACTTGAATAATAAATCAGCACGGTGAATATTGATTTTCTCTGGTGATCAGATTTATTGTTCGAAGATTGTTGTTACTGTTCTATTAGTTAAAGTAATGACCGTAATAATGACATTTATGTTACATTATCGCTTTTAATTTCAAACTAACTTCCAAGCCTGATTATAACTTTACGCTCTCTACATTTGTTTGCTATCCTCTGTAAATGTTAGATAGTTTATACTTCTGTTAATTATAAACTTCTACATACCTACTGTGCCAACCAATTATGCATTCACATGAAACAGTTTCGGAATTAAGCTCTAAATTATGAAACTTTCGAATCAGTTTAACAGGATTTGTAATTTTCAAAATGTCAAGTTTACTACGTATACATATGTACGTCTGGATCTTACACTAGTTCATAGATCATAAATATTAAAAAGCGTGGTATCGTAAAAATGAAATATAACTGGAAATAACAGTAACTAAAACGAATATTCTTCTTGCGTATGCGTGTCTCAAAAGTACACGTTTCGAATAAATGCGGAACGGAGAATAGCACGGTTTAATAGTCGAACCACGAAACAAACCACACGTGTTGCGTGTAGATTCTAGATCCTCCAAAATCTAGTCTTTCAAGTTTAATTACCAGCACTCAATCGGTTAGCCGATTATCACAATGATAACGTAGCAATCTCTATTATCGTTTCACCGACTGTTCTGTATCGCTTCGTTGGCATCGGTTCCACGCTGGGCCGCAGCTTTAACGGCGGATGCAGTTCGGTAACGCTGTGCAACTAGCGATTTTGGCATGGTTAGGTCGCAGCTTACTAGCCACGTAAGTAATGTATTATTCTACCTGTTGCCCAATAGCTTCGCGGCCTATAGTGCCGAAGAAGAAGCTGTGATCTTGCCAATCCTTTTACAAGTTTGCAACACTTGCGACACATCCATCATTTATCCAGATGCCGCCCATTTCCTTCCGCTGTCTTTATATCCTTTGCTAAAGGAAATATCTCCCTTAGCTACACAATTCTAGTTACTATACATCGAATGTAGGATAAGAAAATATGCATCGACTTGTACAGAGTATGACCGAATGTCTTTCAAACGCGAACAGGAAGTGATTTCTTATGCAAAAGTAAATTAGATCTCTAATGCAATATTCTTTCACACTTTACTTTCAAAGATGTATCCGGTTTTTCTACGCACCCCAGACGCTGAAAACTCACTCAGTCGCAATAAACGTTCACACTGAATTTCCAGTCTCACGAAAGTTTTCCAGTCTTATCCCTTTTAATGGTAATTGACGCGGCGTAAATTCACGCGCAACGAGAAAGCTTAAGTTGGTTCTTTTAGAATAAGGAAGATTTTTTGCAATGTCGTACAAGAACAGCCATCGGGATTCTGTGAACGTCGCAATTTGAAGAGGTCATCCCAATTTTCCTACTGGGTTTTCTCTGCCCGATGCATTCTGTGGAACTTTTTAAAGTTTCTAAGGTGTTATTGAATTTTTCGCAGGGAAAATTAGAGGCTGATATAAGTGATTTTCTTGAAAATTGTGGTTCCACTGAAAGGATTGTCTCTCTGCAATTATCGTTACCTTGGCTACATGTTGCGTATTTTCGTTGTTAAATGTGTTATTTACATAGATAAATATCCCATATATTTGGGACACGTTAATTTTTGGGGATGTAATCTTCTATGCTAAATTAGTTTCTTTGAAATTCGATGGTTTTATTATTCGCGATATCTTGAACTAGGTCGAACATTCGCAGTTTTTAACTAATCTTCCGCAGGAGGTTACTTCTATAGAGGGACAAATTTTGAATAGAAAAATTATGAAACTTTCACGTAGACCAATTACTATCAGGTATTTTTATTACTGATCGCACATTTTATATTACACAGTCGTAAATTATATCTTAAAAATCGAACTCTGTGTGTATTCATTGAAATATCTTTTGGCCAGAAATTTTTTATTTTCTAGATGAAGATTTGTCAAAGGGAATATCGATGTGCAAAGATCAATCTCAGTCCTTGGACCTGAATACAATTAGCTCAAACTGTGTCGGACGTTAATTACCGCATAATCGGGTTTCAACGTGATTTTACGGGCTACTTGATACTATCTCGACAAAATAACGATTCATGCAATTAAAGTCAAGATCACGGTTTTGCAGTACACACATTATAAACATCATTAAATTCAACACCTTGTTAAATTAAATAACGTGCAGATATGAAAAGATCGATGCATTTATTTCTGATAATTCGCACAAAAATATATTTTACAACATTAAATTTTGAATAGAAGTCTGTTAATAAATTTAAAAGACAAATGTTTGTAATTAAATTGAATTTAATATTTTTAACATTTATTATAAGAGAATGAAAGAGCATTAACGAAAGATTAAAAAAGAAAATCATTCAATGTATTTGATGAAAAAGTATCTTGGAAAAAATCTTAATTTTATTAAACTGCACATTTTTAAAATCTACTTTGAAAGAATAAAGGAACAATGGAGAAAGATCAAAAGATACGATTAGTGAAACTATTTTAATCATTCGAACGAAATTACATTCCAGACGAAAGGAACATGTTTTGGCGTTTAACAGCAAGTAAGGATAAGTGTTCGAGCTTTTACGAAGGAAGTCATGCAAAGGGAAATAGCTGTGGTTTCTGCGGTTAAACGCCTTTGCATAGCATATTTATCAACCCTTATGGACAGTGGCGGGTGTAGGAATTTCTTGGAACATTAACTCATACCTCGTATAGCTATTCATCATGCTGAGTGCTTGCCCATGTAGTTTTGCTTTCAAAGCGTACAATTTTTGGTTTCGTACAGTCTGCAATTTTTTCCAGTTAATTACTGTAGCGATGATTAGCTATTTAAAAGAGATGTAATGAATCAAATCAGAATATATAGGCTGGAAAAATTGATATGAAACATTTAACGCATGGTATCACGAACAATAACATATCACATTGTGTATCATCATCAATTTCTCTAAAAGAAAAGTTACTATAAAACTATATCTATTAAATAAATTGGAATTTGTAAAATTTACTTGTACGAAATTTCATCTTGATACTTGTAACTTGTGACTAGTAGAATTTCATTTACGTACAGTGATACTAATTCAGTTGCGCCAACCGATTCAGAAATAAAAAGGTATTACCCGGACCAACACGCGATATTCATAACGGACTTAGAATAAGACGTTATAGTAAACGCAGCAGCTTATGCTACCGATGCAAAAATTTTCCGCCAAGACTGTGAATTTGTACTGCTTTCTCTCGTAATTGCGAGATAGCATGCGTTCGAATACAATGTAACTTATCGTGTCGCTTTCTCTAAATGTGTGAAACAGGTGGAATAGAAGATGCTGGGATTCGAACAACAGACGGAATTGTCTCCTTGAATTAGCTGTTAATGTGTAACATGGCCGTCTGAAAAGCGTCAACTGTGACGAACAGGTAATCTGGTGACCGTGTTTCCTGCTTGGGAGAAGATCGATAGAGACGATGGAGACGAGAATCGAAATTGTAACGGTGTAGAGAATAATCGAGGACGAAGGCCTAATAGCCGAACCGCGTAATAGCGGTGAACCGGCCAATATCAAGTTATGCCGTGTAGGGAATAGGATATCAAATAGTACATCAAACAGTGTCACGCCTTGAGCCACTGTTAACGAAGGTTCGCTGACACTTGATCGTTTAATTAAATACTCTCAGGTGGCCTTATTTAGAGTGGGTTAAATTAAATTTAGTATCCTTCAGAAACGCGTGTTATATCTTGCCTGTATTATAAACCTGACTACATATCTTCCTTCGAAGCTTCCTCATAGTAGAAAATCATTTAGACTCCTGGCGGGTATATTACTGTTTGAAAAATAGGATGAAATTATGACTGTATAAACAGGAGATTAATATTATCAATGTGAAAATGTTGGCTTGGATACATAGAGTGTTTAGTCTGCTTATATAATTTTTCAGACGTATAAAATTAATGAATTCTCTAGTCGTGATAACGTATTGAAAAGAAATTATTAATCCTGATTTATCTGTATTGTGTATAGAGTGTATAACATATAACAAACTTAATAATGGACATATTTGAACAAGACGTGCATTTTGGATATTCATTTATATCGATCAATGTTAAACAATTATTATGTAATTATTGAAGTATTAAATATTATATATACGTAGAACGAACAGATGTAGTTAACAATGCCATTAATTCTCCTTTCAAGGTCCGATTCCATTCCAAATTTCTACAGCTATTAATTTTTGATATAATGTAATATTTGTATTCAGAGTACTGAAACGAAAATCAGACAAACTTTAGTGATTTATGTATACCACGTGTCAGCTATGTATGCTTCCAAGTAACTAGAATTCTGTTGGGATGAGAACGCTATAAAATTGATGAAATTTTAATAGATATTACGGAAGCGTCGATACCAATAAAAGTTTCAAAGATAAATTGACATATTATATTCGCTAATGGCATGGATAATCAATATGATAGAATAATTATATTTCCTGGAATATCATGATATTTCAATTTCGTAAAATTTCTTCCTGGTCATCTAAAACGCAAGCTCGTAAATTCCAATTTTATTTCAAGGTTTTAAAGTACCGATAAACTGTAAGCGAATTTAATCGATTATGAAGAGTTAAAGAAATAGGAAAAATTTGCAAAATACTACATGCAAATTTTAGTGTTTGTCGAATATCTTTTTGTGATTACTAAAATAATTGTTCTATAGCAATAACAGAGATTAAAGCGATAAAAAAATTTTTGGAAATGAAATGATTCTTTTTTACCATTTGAACATATTGGATTAATCACAAAGAGAGTATGGCAATTCCGTTTTGTGTGCACCAATCTAGCCGCGGTATTAGCTTTGCAATACCAATGTAGACTCTAATTATTGTCTGTAGTACAACCCTATTGTTACAGTGCTCCATAGACTTTGATTATATTGTATGATTAATTTTCTGATTAACACAATTTTTGTTAAATGTAAACGCGATGCAAATTCAAGGTCGATAATTTTTTAGGTGGAATATTTGTATTTATGTATTTTATATACAGTAAGATATTGATTATTGGAGGATCAATCAACGAAAAATTTGAATGGTTGGATGGTTCCGCGTAAGAAAAATTGAAAACGGGAATAATTTGAATTGAGATAAATTTTTACATTTTTATTTACAAAAGTTCGTTCCCCTGGAAAATATCGGTATATCGATATACATAAATTTGATTTTTACGCTTCGTATTTCAGACAGAGATATAAACAGCTATGTTATAGTAGAGTGTAATTTCTAAATGTAAAGCAAGGATAATTTACTAATTGCACAAGACGTTTAAAGAATGAAAGAAAAGAAGGAATAGTTAATTCACACATCATAAACATATACAAATATTTAATACGCGTAATAATTTCCCAATTCTTCCTAGAAAATACCAGTTGAAAGCACTACAAAGTATTAAATTAATTTAAAGGAATATTATTTTCATTGCATACGTCGCTTAAATAACAGAGAAAGAAGGAGGATAGTTAATTTCCATATTATAAAAGTATTCATTTTTCCAATCTTCAGATGATACTAAATAAAAACATCGCACAGTGCTTTAAAGTAGTATTAAACATGCTGTTTAAGCTTACAGTGTAATTTTCGAAAATATAAAACTGAAATAACTGTGGTAGTGGTCGCACAAAATTTCCACCAATATTATCGTGTCAGAAGCTTGGATTCCGTATAATACGGTACATGTAGTTTAATAAACATTTTGGTAATATTTCCATCCTAAAAAATTCATTGCAAAGGTACAGGTAACATGATCGTGGAAATTGCACTGGTCATGTTTTAATTCCCATTTCCAGCAGCTGCATTTGAAAAATTAAAGGCCAGCGCACAACATGCATTGTAAAAAAAATCGCGCTTCGCTCACTTTCTCACTTGGCTTAGTTCCATTTACATTTAAGCATGGCTGCGTGAAATAGCTGGTTTAGAGAAACGCAACAATGCATCTATGTAGAAAAACAATGCAACGGTGCAATTCACACGATCACAAAGAAATAGAAATACTAACAAAGAATTTCAGGCACTCAATTGAATTAAATGACTTTGTAACATTTTTGAATAAAATAAAAACTGTCGTATATTTGTAATACATTTGATTATCAAATATATTTACCGAATAAGGACTACTATTTTCTCGGTCGTTCTGTATTTCACGCTGTGCTTGAGAATATCCTTCGCGTATATTAAAGCTCTTGGCCTCTTAAAGACTTCGTAATAGATGATAAGAGAACAAAAATGAGGTTACACAGTGGTTGAAACGCGTATTTCTCTATTTTCTAGAATTAGAATTGTTCTTTTCCTTTTTCATAACCATTTTCGTGTTTCTTGTGGCCGGCCACGATGAGACAGATAAATATCAGTACATGTGTATAACGTACAGACGTAATTAAAAAACTGTATTTTTTGGAGACATTTCCTTTTTCGTCGTATTTAAGACGAAAGTATTCTATGTTGGTTCTATATTCTATGGTATTCTATATTCTATGTTGCTAAAAAGTTTGTATCATATATTATACGCTATGCAAAATATTCTTATCGAATACGCATTCTACGATGAAATCAATTTTCATTAACATGTAAATTTTTTTAATGTTATAATATTCTTGGTAACACTGAATGATAAACGAATTTATTACACAATTTAATACTTCTTAATACATCGTTAAAATTACTTGTATAATTAATCCATAAATGAGAAGAGATTATTATGGAAATGAAAATAGTATGCAAGATAAAAGAGAAGAATGTTGGTCAAGCTGAATGTCTTGTTTAAGCAAGAATAAAATGGCCTCTCTATGATAATAAGGTCGCCGAATAAGATGCAAATACAGAGAATGTTCGCTTTAGTCAACTACGTGAAAAGATTTAACGATTCGCTTAAGCGGCACTATTGTACACCCAAGTTAAATTCTACCGTTGCTCGTTCTTCGGTGTTAACATGTTTTATTATCCTTTCATATTGCCCCTATTGTCGCACCTTCTTTTGACACTTGCTTATGCCATTTGTCATCTAGTTGCAGACGACTGCGTGTAAATAGGACAAACTGAATGTACTTAAATTTTTACATTATGTCAGCATTTTGTAAACTGGTAAGTACGGTAAACGGGAGGTGTTTAAATCTTTGAACTATATCACCGTTTTGGAATTTAGTAGCGATCATATTATTTGCAATACTTATTGTAGTGACCAATGTACTATATAACAACAACAATGACAAAGGAATATGAGTACAAATATTTAGCTATGAAATAAATTATTTTCTATCCACTGTATAGATATCTACTTAAATATTACATTTTATTTGACTCTTAATGGGCTCATTTTAATTAATGTCAATGGTACCGTTGATTTCAGAATACAAATTAAGTTACTTAACCTTATTATGTTGAAATGTTATAGTGTGACTGAGTTAATTACTAATACGTGACTGTTTCTACAATAATAATTATTATGTTAGAACGTTCATGTTGAATTATTTAATTTTATCTCAGCCTTTGTTTCTCGTGTAACAAAGGCTAGTATACGCAGATTGAAGTCAATCACAAAATCTACCTTAGTAATCTACCTTATACCTACCTATCTAACCCAAAGTGATTCTCACGTTTAATCCACCCAGTAATAGTAGTTAAGAATTCCAAACGATTAAACGAATATTTTCGTTCCACTTCTTATCATTTTTATTAATGTAAACTAATAATAATACGATTAATAAAATAAAACTATTATCTACGCAAAAGTTGATGTGATACACGAGCGAAAACATGACCGTGTTATTAGTAAGAAATTTTTCTAACAATACTGAATGGACAAAATACCTACAAAAATTAACATTGAGAAACTAACGATAAAAGGATTGCACTTAAATCGGAAATAGGATTCGAAATAATTCGTTTAGAAACATCCGATGTAAGTGTTGTTAGTTAGTAGATTCGAGTTTCCTATGAAACAGCAAATGTACTCAGGATGAAGGTGCCATCCAGAGACAATGCAATGACGCGGCTTAGCCAAGATTTATACAGCTTTGCACAGCTTCGTGCATCCGTGACTCTCTTGAAGGAATACGGTGGTATTTGCTCTAACTTAAGCGTCCTAGGAGATGGCAAAGATTACTCACCGGCAACAGACTATATTTTAACTGATCGAATAGACTTTGCCTACCATTGGCTGGAACTGCTTGAAGTCGAATCGACCGATTGAATTTCAGAAGACCATAAATTGAATTCCAGCGAAATATAAGCTTCTTCAGAATTTCATAGCTCTATTTTTTTATCGTAAAAAATCCCTTGAATCTTTCAATAAAATATGACGCAGAGAATAATTGACTAGATCGTAGATATTATAAATTGTATGTCACTATCATTTTGTCTGAAGTATCTTAATTTTTAACACGCGAAACTCAAAGTAATGTTTCCTATAAAAGGAAAGGATTTCACACGTGATAAAAGCTTTTTCATTGAGATGGATACGCTAATTTTTGATAATGTTTCATACCTTTTCTATTTCCAATAACATTAACGCTATAATCCAAAGAAGTTCGTCACTCCTCGGAGCCACATATGGATTAATTGATTTATTCTTATTCCTACGATATAGCGTTGCTCTTCTACATTTTCAACTTATTTTGCACCATTTTTGACATTTCAAATAAATATTCCTATGCCATCATATTACACATTAATTAAAATAGCACATTAATTAACCGCCATTTACATTGCGCAGCACATCCTAATAAAGTGGCCGGTCGAACCTAGCGCGTTCCAAAGTAAATAATGCATCGGCAGGGAATGAAGGCGCACGAACGATAATGGAGAGCGACGTCTGAAGGCTCTGGAAGCTTCCATTCCCCGGGGATTCTTCTTCGAAAGTAAACTCGATTGTCCGTTGGCTCGGGTAACGTGGTATTGCGCGTGAACCAGCTAGCCGCAGCGTGCATATGTATATACTAGAGACGACTCCGTTCTGTCGTTAGAGTTGGGCTAATTTATGCGCGGTAAATCGGTCAGCTTCGGTACGATGAAGTGCTGCACGATATAAGTTACGTGCACATAAAATATCTGTTATGTAAATCGTTCGACCGAAATGTCTAAGGCCCACGCGCGCGATATCTCTGTCTTCTTCGGCGTACCAGTGAAAATTATAGGCCGCAACCACATCGTAGCTCGGAGTATCCAATAGCGAGACATTCCTGCAGAGACTGCCACTAGGCTGGAAGATTTGTAGAAGGTGGCGACGATGTCTTCCTTGGCTGACCTCCACACGAGACAAGTTCACTCCCCGGTCTCGACCAGGGTCGGGTTCGTTCGTGCCGCGTTCATAAATCTTCTAACTTTAAAGCCTGATTTACAGTGAGAACATGAGTCACGACGATACACCAAGTAACACCGTGATACGATTGCCAGGTGAATAAGAAATTGCGATGGTCAACGCTTGCAATTTCCACGGTAACGCGTTCCTATTGTACTAGCGCTTTTATATGTCTTATGATTCAGGAATTAATTTTCTTATTATACAAATATATATATATGTACATAATATGTATTTTTATTATATATACAACAATGAAATTATATAATTCTTGGATCACAACATATATACGAGTTAATTACTTCAACGATTAGTTATGAATTATTGATAACTTATTGATATTTATCAATATCTGTAATTATATTTGGACCATGCGTTATATTATATTCTATAGTTCAAAATTATTTATATATCTAAACGTAGTTTTATTTCGTACTAAAATAGTTTCGCAACCTCGTCCTTTCACCTTTCAAAAATTACTGTAACTCTCTAAGATACTGTGTATCGATAAGTTCAAAAGAAGAGGACTGGAGTGCAAAGTAATACGTAATAAGTCTATTACTCGGATTCTTATTCGAATTTATTGCAAGAAGCATATCAGCGTATTTTCGGTGTAACCTCGTTCTATCGTTAGAAAGAATTTGTCGTGTTCTAGAGAACTTGCGTAATTTGCGTAGAAAGATATTTAACAGTCGTAATCGTAATATCAGTTTGTTACTCGATATTTATGTAATGTTCGTGTCTTAGAGCGCCTCGAATTAAAACAGTTCTATTACGATAGTATTAAACGCACTTACGATTAAGTGGATTTCGCATGAATGTTAGCTACTCTGAAAGAGAAGCAGAAGAATTTACCGACCGGAAGTATTGATTTATCAAGCAACCGATGTTCACGTAGTGCAACGCCTTGTTATCCTACGACATTCTAGTAGCAATGTTTTTTACTTATTTCACATTTAGCTTTCCAGATAGGCGCACGATCAGCTCGTAATAGAACTTCTTCCTTTTTCGAGCCGTAACATTCTCTAATTCGTTGCCCTCCATTTTCTTTATCGTCTCTATTCTTTTTTGCATTCTTCCCCAGTGCCTTTTTTTTTTTTGATCGTTTTCTCGATCGTCGGCAACACTAACGGAAGACCTACATTGGAAACCATCAACGAATCCAAGAAGAAGATTGGGTGGAAAGAAAAGTGGTCCATCGTGATGGTCGTGCGGTGAAATTCAGAGTGGAAACTGGTAATATAAAGAGATAGTCGTTCGAGCAGATAGGAATGGGTTTCGGAGGAAAGGAATAAACCTTATACGACTGTCACGATCGATCACGTAGTTCGTTTCCCATGTGCAGACGCTTTCGCCACTTCCATCATCGGGATGTACACTCCATACTCGTTAGTGTTTACAATTTTATAAATTCCTCCGATATCTCGCTGCATTCGAATCTTGCAGAGAAACAGTAAATCCATATACTACTGGATTATATCTATACACGTAAGAAATAGTCAGAAGACAAAACACGATTAAAAACAAGGTCATATTGGATATATGTTTATATGAACTTTTTATTTTGTTATTTTTATATCCTTAGTACACCCCTGTTTTACTTTGTTCGTGCAAAAAGATAGCGTATATTATTCATAACAATAGAACGATGCTGGAAAAAAAAATAAAGTTATTTTATTCGTATAGTATAGTAAGTATAAAAATCTAGTTTCACGTTTGTATCATAGCCATATTATTTTTCTGGATCTCTCACGGATTTGTAAGAACGAAATATCAACGGGGAGGTGGGTCTAAAATTGACAGATATTCCCTTGGACGTAGTTAAAGGAATTGCTGCAATTACGTGCTAAAGCTTCACTATTAACGAGTACCCTGATAGCTGGAAATTAGAGCGGATAATGCAATTTAGTCACGTAGGCTGGCAGATATCCATGAAAAATTGTCGATTTCATGGCTAACCTTAGACAGATGTCTATTCCATTTTCCAACAGAATGACGTAAAAAGTGAGAGAATTACGATTTAATAAATCTTGCCCGATTTGTCGATATGAACGAGAATCGAATTACGTACTATTCTCATTGATATTGCTTAATATTTCTGTCATTCGTTTGTTTTCTAACAACAATACTTTTTAACAAAAGATAGATTTGCATTTACAATAATTGAAGCTATATTAATTGTTTGAACTGGATATATCTAATAGGTTTAGGCCATAATAAATAACATTCATCATAATTGTTTATTTTATAATTAGTATAATAATTATAGTCGCTATATTGCTGAAATGCGTGATTTTGCCAAATATATACATAACAAAACACTTTGTTTCGAAATACCTCAAACATTTAACACGTATTATTCCTTGGAGAAAATAGA
The DNA here is from genome assembly GCF_014825855.1 of Bombus pyrosoma. NCBI lineage: Eukaryota > Metazoa > Arthropoda > Insecta > Hymenoptera > Apidae > Bombus > Bombus pyrosoma. The sequence continues at coordinate 8,409,367 of NC_057770.1, read as the reverse complement.
TTTCAAAATAATTGATAAAATATTTCTGCACGTTTTCTTGACACTGGTTATTCGTAAAAGTAACGTAGACATTGTAAACAGGAACAATACGTACACACGTGAATGCACGGGCACACAACGGATTTTCAAAATCGATTTTCTCGGAAACTAAACTTCGGATGGGAAAATTCTATTCCATATATTTGATTTATTTTTGTACCAGGTATTATCTTTTTCTCGCTTATAGTACTTTCACATTCACTGTACTGCCCTATTTTAAAGACAAACGGTGAAAGGACCTCGATTAATGAATATATACCATATCTTTCAGTAAAAATAAACGAACGAGAAAAAAACAGGTAAACCAGTTAATTTCGTATTCAGTGTTAGAATTTTGTCAGAAAAGGTCAATTCAAAATAACGTTTGGAATCGCCATTATACCAAAACACGTTGCAATAACTTGATTACTAGGAATATATACTCTTTTACATTAAAAAAATAAATAAAAAGATATATACAATTGACGACACGATAGAATGAAAACAAACAGAGCACGATTGATTATTGGATGGAATTTATTGGAACGTCGAACTTGTGATAAAATCAATGTTCGCACATTTCAAGCCCGCACCGTATCGGTATGTACGAATGTATGAATGCTTGAAAAATGTTACATTCCGCCTGTTTATACTGCATAATCTTTACGTGACGCGCATACAAATACAAAGCCTCTGACAGAACATTTAAATAAGCGATTGATAGACATTTTCTGGACCAGGCGATGCAGAAACATCTTGCTTGTCATGTGTCATTTACATACATTTCAACACTTCCACATTGTTGCAAATACATAGAACACACTTCGAATAAACGATACAGACATATTCTTCGTTATAATTTAAATTTAACAACATTTGATCTCAGCCATGACAAGAAGTGGGAAATTAAAAGTAGAGAAATTTCTTTTATTATATGTTTGGAAATATATATGTCTTTTATATTATCAATAAAAATATATTTGTTTTGGTGGAATCGTAATTATTTAAATACTTACGGACGAGAGTGTATTTGTAGCTGGAGCTGTTTCGATAGAATATTCACGAATGGTTTATATTTCTCTCTCGGTTAGGTATTCTTCTTGTCTCCATTTTTTATAGAATTCTTGAAAACCCGTGGTAATACCTAAACTTGAAACTACGTGGAATTCTTTTCATTCGATATGCGCCTCCTCTATGTTCAAAGATGTTGAATATTCTGGATTGTCATAAGCTTGCATCGCACGTAGTAATTCCGCAATAAATTGAAATTATTACGATTTTTAGGAAAACGAAAAATCACGGCGTGTGTCACTATAAAAAGTTTGCTATATTTTTTCAAATCATGAAAACGTGTCTTCGCAGAGAACGAGGTTACTACTTGATTAATTACGAAAGTAATAGAATAATATCTCTAGGAGTTGGAATACGCGATTAAATTCAAATTCTCAAATCGGTATAGCGATGAAAATGAAATAAAATTTCAAGAATTTTTTTAATTCTGCCATAAAAACAAAATATCCCGATGATACAACGCTATTAGCTATTTTCTACTGCTTAGTTTGGTCTTGGTGATTGTTCAATTGCACGCCCCAGATCCACTCGCACGATTTTCATTTTGTCCCGATGAATTCTCTAAAAGATAGAGTATCTGTTCTGTACTTCCACTTCTCGAACCGTCCAGCTTTTGGTCAGAATCGAGAATAAGAGGATATACCTACAAAGTGCACAGAACACAAGGTCCTCTATTCCAAGTGATCTCGAAGATCTTCGCTCTAGTGGTACTTTTACGAGCGCTCTGGCCCCGACTTTATCGTTTGGACACATGTGCATTGTACATAAACCGTGTTCAATGAATACAGACAAGGAGCGCGTATTCGAGTTTCTGTGGGTCGAAATCTTGTTATTTCTTGTCCCCGAGCAATTAGTTATTACTACACGTTTTGCATATTTCCTTGTATTTGCACGAAGATTAAACGAATGTTATCTGTAATTACTTATAAATCGTTGGCATCATTCTTGGCAAGGTATTCGCTTTTATACGTTTGAAATACATATATTCTGATAATAAAGGAAAATAATACTTGCATCGTACGTGTTATACGTGTTCTACCACTTTACGTGGCAACGTGATTTAGATAGAATAACGTTGCAAATAAAAAATCGAATATATAAGCTGGAATTTTCAACTGTTTGCAGCGACTGGGATGACTTTTATCGAGGTAATTATTTTCAAAATGGATCGCAATTTAATTTTGTGAGAATAACTTAAAGGTACAATGTCAAGAATGTAGTGTATAATCGTGAATTATTATGAACACGCGGATATTCTTAGAAATACAGCGAATTGTAATATAAAAATTGTATTTTCCACGCTCGGAAAACCAACACACCACAAAGTATATTACTTACATTTACACCCCACGAACAGACAATTCTTACCACGTTTGCCCGCTTGTCGTCCACAAAGTATGGTAAATTTACAATTATGCTACTTAAAGTAGTATTTCTCGCATGCTAGTTAATCCAAGGATAACTACTCTTATCATCCTAGTTTATGTTTCTCTATTCTTTACAAGTGAAAGAAATCACCTCGTTTAAAGCTGATCTAGATTGTTATACAGATTGATTTAGGATAACTTCTACCTTCTCTCACAGACCACATAAACATCGCAGATGTTGTATACTTGGTAAAAGATACTTCTAACAAATTAGATTTCATGGTAACTAGAGAAACAAAACCCAAACAGAAAATTTGACCCTTCTAATATTTTAATGAGTGTTACACGATACTTTTGATATTTTGTATAGTTTTGCGTGTTGTATGCGTTCTGTCTATTTTTTTTTTTTTTTTTTTTATATTTAATTATTAAATAAATGTGTAAACACGTTCATATCCCAATCATAACAGTCCCCTATTTTACTTACTTTGTTATTTAACACTACTCTTATTAACACCATGTTAACAATAGCTACGTTTTCATGCAAAACTAACGGACATGCTTCTTTTTATTGATTTCAGGCTCTAACAAGGCAGAATAAACGCGCAGCCAAACTAATCACCCATAACTAACCAGTGTGCCCATTATGACAACTCTGAGGATTCCTCCGCATCGTCTTAAGTCGTAAAAGGATCGGGAAAATAGCGTTCTCCGTGAAAAGGGAAACATCGTGAACTATCATCGAAATTAACGCATGTGTATCTAATCCATTAACACATCGTGGGTTTCGGATACCTGGTCGACAAAACTAATATCCGAGGGGTTAATTTAAACACTCCATCTCTGAAGAGAGGGAACAACGTGGTTGTACGCGAGAAAGGGTGAGCACGTAACTATGTCGAAAAATTCCATTTTCTCCGTGTCCCAATTTCTCAGGGAGTGATTCTGTTCATAATGAAAATTAAAAGTGGACCAGTTTACCTTTTACCGAGACAGTTACATACGGACCAGCTGAAATCTCGTACCTATTTCTAAATCAATTTATCCTCTTTTCATTTGCGATTAAAGTGTATTTGCTTAACGTACATCGGGCTCTGAAATTTTATTAATTAATACTTGACGAACCATTGCTCGGATCGAAACGATAATTAAAATTTAAAGGATTTAAACAAAACTGTACAGAGCTTATGATAGGAAATATATAAGAGTTTATTAACATGATTAACTTCATCGAATGCGAACTCGAATGGATCTTTTCGATTTTACTATATTAATTACATGTTCGAACAATGGAATATACAGATATTCAGCTTGATTTCGATTATCCAAGTAATTTCTGACCAAGTGTGCATTCACAGAAATCAAGTTATTCGATTTAAATTCAAATGACCAAACTTTAAAGAAAGATTCGATTTATGTGAAATAATAAGTTCACGGAGACAAAGTATCTCCAAGTTGTTTGACTCCGGGTGACTTGATTAATTCGTTCGGGATTGTCTAGGATATTCAGACGATGACTGTTCGAGTACGGAACGCTTCACTGTATTCAATTAATTATAGAAATGTGAGAAATAATCTTGTACAATAAAGATTCATAACACGGAACAGTCGTGATTACTATCGTAAGCTAAGTGCATTCACATTAAATTACAATAGCTTGTCGTTGAAAGAAGAAAAGTGCAGCGTTAACGGGGAAGTACGTAGGTTATTAGAATCCGATGAAAACAAAAATTGAATAGGAAGAGCTGTTTTGAAGCAGGCTAATGGAAACTCGATTTGCCCAGCGAACTCGACGGCTGTAGAAAAGATATGCGTAGAAAGAGCCGTTTTAAATCGCAATCCTCGTAAATTCTCTACTATTCCTCACGAATTCCGAGATCGCAAATGTATCCGGCTGGAAAATGCGTTACTGCCAGCTGTAAAGTATACTAGGAAAGTAAGAAAAATCGCTGACATCGATCGATTTCAAATGCATAGCAGTAGCTAATACCGACATGCCATAGGGAAAGATCAGCTGCAAAGTTCAATTCATACAACATTAAAGCACGATCTAGCAATGGGAGACACGTCACGATATAGAGTGAGACGATTCGCGGTAATCTTTGCATTCGTTAGAAATATGTATGCGTAATGCAGCGATTTCTTTAAATCGAATAACTCATTTTTCGTATGAGAGGCCGTTTATAATATTTTTAAGCGTTATCGATGTTCTGATAATCGAGATCCCGCTCTGCTTTCATTTCCAAGTAGCAAAGTTTCATGTAAATTCGAGAATACTCAAAGATAATTGAAGATAGAGAAACAAAGAAAGAACGAGAACAAATTTATTGCAGGATTCGAAGAAGCCTGCGAGTACGGCGTCAGGAGATCGCGGGGCCCTCCTCTGAAAAAAGGGGCTCCGCACGAGAAGGGGCACGTAAACGTACCCCTGGACCCGTCGTGGTGTTGTCCGCCGGGGGTGGCGGTGGTGGTGGGGGCGGAGGTGGGTGCAGACGCCGTGACTTGGAACGACGCGGAGGTGGCGGTCGGGGAGCTCCCTGTCTTGCCACCATCAGCTCCTCTGTCGCGGGGAGTGCGGGGGGTTGTGGCTCTGTGGTGGGGCTCCCCTCCTATAAAAAGCGTCAAGGTATCTTCTTCAACCCGAAAAAGATAAATGTTATCTTCACGAATTTTTATTCGAGCAATTATCTACAGTGTGATATTTTCTATATTTTTCTGATTCTTCCAATGAAACGTGAGAATTAATATTGTAATCCGTTTATAACTTGCATAGCTTCAAGTCAGATTTTATTATTTCTTGATGGAAAATAATTAATTACCTTTTATTATTTTAGCATATTGTACCGAAGTATAAGCAAGTTCTTATAATTAAATTTAATTTGCTTATTTGTAAATATAAATATTATTAATTGATATACAAGTATTAGTGATTGTATTTATAGCAACATTGCAGAACAAGCTAAATCAAAATACTAATTATTATATTAAAATTTCATATGATATGTTGAATGTAATTTCGTAAAATAATTGAAACTTTTAATTGTCAGTTGTACTTGAACTAGAAATAAGGGGAAACCGTAGAAAATTTCACGTAAGTAATGAAACTTTTTCTGCAGCAATTAATTAAAAAGATGTTCTAATAGAATCGGGGAAATTACGAAATATTTAAAAAAGAATATAATAGAAGATATATAATTATAGAATAATTGAGGAATTCCCTGGGATGGTGTAGATCGGCAAATTATTTACTATAAAAGATACAATAGATATATTATTGAAAAAAACAAACATGTTTATAGCACTATTACTATTTGATAGATTTAGATACATGTTATTAATATAGGCATTTAAATGACTAGTAGATTATTGTTCTAATAAAGATATCACGATTTGCTTCGAAACATAAAATTTCATTCTCATTTGAAAATTCATCAAAATTCATTTTCAATATTATTCGATAATCAAAAATATCATTTTTCATGATAAAAAGGATAATCGCAAATGCTTTGTCGACTTTGAGAATAATTGAATGCAATGTTATGTAAGAATATACCTTTTACGTATTTTAATACAAATATTTGAGGCTATTATTTAACGGATGTACTTAGACAGAGGCAATATTAAATCTTTGGAATATAATTCCTATCGTTTTAATCAAAAACGAGAACATTGGATTTATATGCTGATCGAAATACACAAGAGGTGGCTACAAATAACGTTTTATATTCTATCTTATGCTCTGTATATTTTATACGCTTTATACATTGATGTTTACGTGCATTACGTGAAATAGTTCTTTTAGTAGTTTTGTATTGAATAAATTTGATAGAAAGTCAAAAAACTGTTTCAGGAAATTACATAAACAAATGTAATTGTTATGTTTCATATTTTTCATCGATACTGAAAATAAATAAAAATTGTCATTGAAATGTAAAAAAAAAGATTATAAAATAAAATTTTAACATAGTTATTATAACGTTATCGTATTGAACAGACCATATACATAGTGGATAAGCAAAGACACCTAGTTGACTGTTCTCAATCTTATCTAGCGTGCCAGGTTAAATGTGTTAGACTTGTCTTCGCTTGTAGAGACTTAGTGCTTTATTCAACCTTTCAGTAAATTTCACCCGTTAGGATCAAACTTTACACAGAAAATTTGCCTTGCATAAAAGCTCCTAGAATACAATATTACTTCCAACACTCATCCGACATAATATTCCAAATTATTATTTTAATAAATATTGATAAAACTAGCAGATTAATTCTACGCTCAGTTACATCTTATATTCAATATAACCAATATCACGGAGTATACAAAGCTATTTGAAAGGTATATATACTTAACCTGCAGTAAAATTAATAATACAGTAATAATATTATTTTCAAAATATCGATATAAATGCCATTCTTTGCTTCTATCTACGATCTATTAAGTGAAATACAAAATTATAGGTTTGCATATTGTAGTTTGTTCATATCAAATTATAATTACGCAATGGTTGTGTTTCTTAATAAAATTATCGAAGTATTCATTCTAGTAAATTGTAAATTATTAATATAATAGCTTATATCGGGTATTAAAATGTAATATCTATCGTATGCAGTGATGTACGTCATTCAGATACAGCCTAAACATCTTATTCCACGTCACAGAGTATCTAGGCCATCATGGTCATTCTCTTGATTCTCCATATCCGACTTATGGCAAACATACCTGATCGTGATTAGAGCATTTACTTGATCAAATTATAGGTAATATTCAGTACCTAAATTAGTGGTAAATTATCACAAACTCTCTTTACTTATTTACTTTATTTATTTATTATATAAATTGATTCTTCTTTTAATTTATTTATTTCAACAGAGTTCGAACTAAATAGTTCATTTATAAATCCATGCAAATTCAGACAAGAACATCTCGCATCTCTTTCTTTAAGGAAATAAATAGTTCATTTGCATAAATATAGAAATCACTGTATTCCAATCTGAAACTAATAGCTGATAGTTAGTGATTAATTTAATATCTTGGTTTCAGTGATGGACAATTGATTTCGTTAATTAGTTTAAACACGGTTACGTGGAATAATTGCCTTTCAATTAAGCAATTTAACTAATTAAAGAACTAATTACCATTGCCCTGTACTATTCTAGTAATACCTCGTTTCAAAGTCAGTTAACATTATTACTACTGTGGCACCACCGCTTAATTCCGGAACACAATTACAGCTTATTTAATGTATGAATGTGTTCTATCCACTGTTATCATTCAAGCACATAATTTCTCTCCATAGCTACCGTTTCTAATTATTTAAAGTTTATTACAAATCGGTTGCTTACACAAGTAAGCGCGTTTATTATGTTTATTACACGTCACTCTGAGTTATGCAGACAGATGCACACTGGTATGAACATTATGGTCAATTTATGCCAATTTTGGAATGCATTATTTGATAGAAATCTCTCAATGAATCTTCTCAAAGGAATAATGAAATTAGAACGTTAATCATTGTTTAAGGTAGTTTATCGTCGGACATTATGCATTCAACATAATTAATACAACTTCATTTGAATACGTATTGTTAACAATAATTCGTATTTAAAGAATATGAAAATAGTTAATTCTCAATTACTAGTAATAATTCATTTACAAACATTCAAAATCTTCATCAAACTTTAGATACAATAGCATTACATTTAACGCCATATTTATGCAAATTGTAATTAATATTTTTTAAGAATTCTCTTTTGTATTCTATATAATATATTTTGTTTTTATATTTTATAATTAATTGGCAAGCATGTAAGATGTTCAGCGTGACTTTAATTACAACAGCACTTCTATATTTTTATACAAATTGTAATTCATAAATTCAACTTTACAAAATCCACCTTTGTGAATTTCGATCAAGAACGATGCTAAAAGAAGCTAAGCAGAAAATATTTTATCGGACTAAATAAAACTATTATGGCTAGTGGAAACATTTTATATATATATATATATTAACCGCACTTAAAGCCGTAAACAGGAATAGAAAAACGTCCACAGGGCACGGGGTAGATCAATAACTCTCGGATTCGCGTTAATTGAACTTTTTCATTCTCATGAATGTTTTAACGCCTGTTTCATGAAATTCTTCAACTGAAGCTGAATCTCATATTTTTAATGCCGTTCCCATGTTCTCGTTAAAAATTCAGCAAGTTTCATGCGACGCGGACGTGACTCTCGCCTGTGATTTACCCAAAACGTATATATTTTGTCAAGAATATTGTCGTTTCAATGCGTCTCGCTCTAATCTCTATGTTGCTTTATGTCTAGAGGTCTAGAGAGTAGCAGCGTGTTTCTGTACAGAGGTTTTGATAGAAGTTACGTCAGTGTCTCGAAACTACATGATCTCTGGCTTCCTTCCTCGAAACTACCCTTATCCGACTGTTGTTGCGTGTAAGGTAGCAAACAGAAATGTGCTTCGAGTTCAAGCTAAGCGTGATAAATGGAGGGAAATAAGCTAAACAGCCAGGATCAAGAAAACTACCGACCAGAATAATAGTAGGGTACGTTGACTACGCGCAGCAAAGGGACGAACCACACCTTTTTGCCAAACAATGCTTCTAAATACGTGGAAGCTCGAGAAATGTCATTTCTTGTTATGTCTTGTTACAGTTTGCGAAATATATATAGATATAACAAGAAAGTTGATTAAAAGTTGATTAAAGTATTGGTAACACTAATAAAATTTAGGAAAGTATAACATAGTATTCAATTCTTCGTGTTTATTAATTACATACGAAAAGGAATTCTTCCAAGTATTCTTATCTTCGAGCAAAATATTACGTTACGAAATCATCGATCAAACAATTTCCTGTAAAAGTACGCATTTGTATAAACATCCACAACCTAATTCCCAGATACTTTATCTACGAAAATCACCCTTTCGCGAATGTAAATAGAAATGTAATACAGATCATGTACGTATCGAGCGCTGAAACACACTCTGTACATTTTCACAAAAATTTCATAAAACAACCGATAATATTCAACATACTACCAGCGTAATGTACTACTTTACGCTATGAAACAACGAATTCGAACGACCTTAAATTAATCTCTCGGTGTAAACATGGTCTCTTTGCCTTTGGGTAAATCGTGAGTTTAATATTATATTGCACATCATTGCGCGTCGTTGCGCATCAAGCCCATGCAAAATATCGGTATTCTTCGAAATCTCGTCACGTTTAAGCGTAACTCGCTGTATAATCTCGAAGGTACCGGTACCACCTGGGGTCGAGGTAGCCGGGGCCGTGGCAGAGGTCGCGGGGGCGGCGCGAGCCTTCTTGGTTCAGGCGTCGCCCCCGCGAATTACTCTCCAGGACTGCAGGGCGTAGCGCCTGAGCTACGGGAAGTAGTAAATATTCTTGGCGAGAGGAACCAGGTTGGCACACTCACAGGCGTGGGACCACCTCCGGGAACCTTGGACAACGATGGCCAAGGCGACGAAGAGGAAGGTGCTCCGACGAAAAGACCACCAAGGCCTCTCTACAGGAGATTGATCAATTACGTTCGACAGGCGTGGACCGGCGTGAAATTCGCTTTAGGTATTTGGCTAGCTTATCGTTGAAAGTATTCTTATGTAATGTATCTTTGCATGATAAAAATTCTATAGAATAATATGGTTTATGTATATGTGTATGTATATGGTGTGTCCGGTTTATCTAGAATCGCTTAAATGTCTCGAAAAACGTGAACGATGAAAAAAAAATGATGATAAAAATGTTGATGATGAAAAAATATTTCAGACAAAAATTGCATGACGTAGAGGGCACACTATACTTTTGCGTATTTGACCTTGTGGCGACTTTGAAACCCTCTGCGAGGATGATATTATAATTTTTAAGCGAACACCTCCATCTTCTATTATATATCCTTCGAGCTGATATTCGGACGTTTTCAAAGCGCCACATACTTGTGACATAGATAAACTTTCAAGATTTGACGGAGCAATACAAAATATTACCTAGAAGTACTGATTGGAACGGACTAACTGTTTTAGAAACGTTAGAAAACTGCAACTTTGTCTTTCGACAATGCCATACTAGTAACAGCATGATGAAAAATATTTCTGCGATGTACATCGGGCAACGCTAATGCTGACAACGCATCGAATTTTAAAATTCATATCTTGGTAGCGGATGGTGCAAAAGAGACGAGTTTGTAATGTTCTGGAAACGACTGAATGTCAGCTGCGAGAATGTATAGTAAAGTGGAGGTATCCGTATAGAAATTTTTACATTTTCTTCGTGTGAGGTTTTAAGGTCAACGCAAGGAATACACAATAGTATAGTATATCCCAATCATTCTCTGAAATATGTGTATTGTATTATTCATGTTTTTCGAAATATTTATAAATTATATATTTAATATATAATAAACCGGACACCGTGTGTACGAATATTGTAGTTGAAATTATACTAGTTTGCACAGCACTTTATAGCATATTTTTGGATTACAATAGAATTTTCTTCAGCACATGTTCCTTTCTAAAATATAGTTTAAAGCTATAGAAGATGAAATTGTGTAGTATAGAATACATGAGTATAGAATGTGTATTATATAGAACACTAAAAATGACAAAGTAAAATCCCAGTAGCGTTGACTTCAACTACATACCATTTTCTTTTATACGTGTTCCTATTAACTGTATTTTACTGAAGTAAATAATTATTATTAAATTGAAATTCCAAATAACGAACACCAATGACTGAAATAATCAACGTATGCTTTAAAGGTAAATTAAATCTTCTTTCTTTTTTGTTCCGTTAAAATCCTTTCTAAATTTTTTGACTCATATCGAGTTTATTTCATACTTTTAAAGTTTATACTTTTGAACTTTTAGGAAATTTCCAAACAGGCAGTATTGTTTAAAGCTTTTGACATAGCTTGGAGTATGTCTATCTAGAAAAGATTGCCGACATTTTGACAGGATTATAGCTAGTCTCCATCAAAAATTCAGCAACGCAGAGAGACGGGTTTTCCGATTGTCATGTATTCAAATTGAATGTTTCGCCATCATGAATCGAGGACTATCAACTAGGGTTGAACAGAAAGTGAGAAGTATATTTTAACCCGTTATGTTTGGAGCATAATTCCAATTGAAACTGTTCTCTATTTAATTTTCTCTCTTTAAACAATATTGACTATTCATTTCGAAATTAATTAATGTCTCTTTCTTACTACGAAGCGACATTAAAATATAAAAATCGGCGGAAATGTACTTATCAGATCATTCTTCTACGACCTTATTACAATGTATTCAAAAACAATTCATACAATAAACATTCAAATACTTTCGTGAGTCTCTGTGCGTTCAAAGCTACGTCGATATTTGGAGATTGAGCAAGTTACGTATCAGAATACAAATATGTTTTACAAAGTTCGTAGCAATTTATCGCGTGCATCATCGTACTCTAGAATCGTATCCCACGAAGTGGTTAGAACACATTTTCCTGAAACGTGTGAGTCTCCCGAGCTTCTATTGCGAGGGGCCTTCAACTTGCTTACGTGCTTTACCTAGCCATCTATGTTGCATGATATTCCTACATGCTTCTTCCTCTGTATGTGCACGTACGCCTTTGTTTCACGTGTTTCAAGGGTTATTGTGTTCGACTTACCTCCAATCGACCTTCTTCTTCCGATGCCTCGTTGAGTGACTATCATTGCTTTACGGTTTTTTCTCGTTTGGCCGTATTGTGCTTAACTGAGGCTCGTGAAAAATTTAGATCGCTACTTAGAGAGTCTCTGAAACGTTCCTAAAACGATATTACAATTTATCCCAGTTTAATTGAAAACTCCTGACTGAGAGTATTTATTTATACAATAGGGAGAACAATATACAGTAGCAAGAAAAAGAAGTATAGGTACACCATTGCATGCAATATGGCATTTATATAATTAATTAGGTCCAAATATATTAAACTTCGTGTTATGTATTTTGATATGATCACAAAGTTTGATACTATGATATTTGATACCAAAATGAAATGCATAGAATGTAATAAAAGAACACTTCGCCGGAGAAGAAGGGTGTGTTCGAGTACTTTTTCTAACCGCTGTATATGTATAGTATTATTTTGTAAATTTTTTTATTTCAAAGCTTCGGAAATTGTACTAAGGCATAAAAGATAACTTACTTAATAAGAAGAATTTAACACGTTCACTGCCAACCAGTCTTAATCTTGTCCTCATAGAAAATCATCAAAACATAAATGACAAAGAAAAAGGAGGGACATCTATCTCTTCCATAAAGTGAGATATTACTCAATAACAATCAACGAATGTATCGATTTGACAATTTCTTTTTCATATTGAATACGTATAAAAATTGATTGTATTTGAAGGAAACAACGTTTCGACGCAAATTATAATCGTTCAACAGCAGTGTCTAAAAAAAGTAGGTTGATACTTTCTATCGATGGAACAGCTTCCAATAAATTTCTTTACTGTTACTCGCACAAGCCACCGCCTTTCGTTCGCATGAAAGGTAAATGAATTCTGGAAAGCATTTTCCGGGCTGCAATTCAACGCCTCGTTTAATCGAAACGAATAAAAGCATACGTCGGTGTGCATCGAAACAAGCTGACAATAGGTTGCTCGTTGCACGCCACTCGCGGAAAATTCATTTAAATGTGCAAGAGGTACTGTTAGTCATGACTGGTGAATCGTCTACGCGCATCGATCGTACGTGCCTCGAATCCTTCCTTTTTTTTTTTTTTTTTTTTTGCGACCGTAAAGAAACACAGACGTGCGAATATTAATTGTCCGACGTTTTATATCGTTCAGCTAAAGTGTTACTGTTAGAGTTGGAAAGAAAGAATTTCAAACCATCCGTCGTTCTGTTCAAAACGACAAATTACGTGTAAATGCGGAATATTCTAATGTGCCGCTTGAAATACTTTAAATTTTTAGTAGACGCAATAGCTGATGAAGGTATTTGAACATCTTTTACATATTATTTCAATAAAATTTTCAACAAAATCAAAGCGAGTAATAAAATAAATGCTCATTATAAAGTAGTATCTCCTTATTACGAGATCTGTTTAGAAATTTTTGATTTATATTATTATTAGGGAACTAACTCGTCTTATGATATTTTATGATATATCGTACAGTAATATAAATATCATACTATACATATGTGTACTATACTAATTATAACCACGTTTCCTAATTTAACCATGTTTCAAATTTGATAGTTTGAATGTTGCAGTATTAATGTTCTGTAACTATATACGTATAATATCAAATACGATTATTTAATGCCACTTCTAAAATCATAAAATATTGCCCTTGCATTGTTTATTATTTGTCAAGGATGAGTGATGTGAAAATTTCTTTTAGTTCCTTTTTTTGTGAAATGTTTCGTGCTTTGTTCTGAAAAATAATGCGAATAAATATTGGAAACACGATATATTGTTTAATTTGACGATCTGTAGAGATCTAAAGAGCATTTCTCTTTCATTATACTGGCGAAATTGTACGATAAAATTTAATTGTATTATTATTAAATTAATAATCGTGCAATTAAATTTGTATGCCCAAAAAATTGATTATAGTCAACGAGTTTTATGGACATTCGTAACTATTAATTAAATATCGTACAAACGTAATGGTTCTATTGAATATTTGTTATTTCCGAATTCTACGAAGCGTAGAAAAAAATTCACTTGAACAAAAGGAAACATCAATAAATTTTATACTTTAATACAAAAGCAAAATAGCACAGAACTGATTTATTGTTTGGTATTCTCTTCTTCATCGCAAAGGTTACACAACAAACAATTTACAAGTAACTCGAAACACACGAATTGCACGATACTGTCTATAGAAAAATCGTTCCCCTTAATGAATATACTATGTACTCTTTTTCACTATATGCACATGATCAAGAGGAGGTATATATTGCATTTGCGAACAAATAACGTGCGAAACGTGTGTGATAATTAACATTATTCGTACCAATATTCAATATTAGCTAAATATGTTATGTAGTAAATAGCTATGATAAAGCCAGAATTAAGTAAAAAAAAGTAAAGTATTTTCATTCAGGACTTGGTTCATGGAGTACACGTGTACTCACAATACCCGAAGACAGTTAAAAACGAACTAACGGCTACCTTCCTAACCAAACGTACTCAATGTATAAAAATATTATGTACTTTTGTCAATCTTGAAACTTTCATGCACAATATTTTCGCGTGCTCTTTGAGATACCGAAGACATTTCAAGTGGACAAAATTAATGGAACAACCTACATACGTATTTTTGCAATTTAAAGTTACTATCACGGTACTGCGGAAAGTAAATTGCAAAGGGCGAATGTACTTTTCCATAATTAACAGAAACCTTTGATTTCGATTTTACAGACTCGGAGTACGAAGAGGAACAGACCCCGAGATATAGACCCGACTCGTTGGCGAGTCTTTGTCGAGCTACGAGATTCACCGAGGCAGAGCTGAAGAGAATATATCGTGGCTTCAAGGCAGAATGTCCCACGGGAGTCGTCAGAGAGGAAACTTTCAAGTGCATCTACTCACAGTTCTTTCCGCAAGGAGGTGGGTGCATTATGGCATAATATCCGAAAGATTTTACCATCGTTTTAATTAATGACGGATACGTGGCGGAAACTTAGCGGAAGATGAACACAGCATTTTAATTCGTTCAGCTAGGGATGCACAAACTGACTTTCTCCAACTCGACTCTATCCAACTTTTGTGATTTCTAGATAAAGCGTATGGCGTAGTACTATCAATATCATGGAGAAATAAATAAAGGAAATTATATTTTATACGTATATAAAATGTTAGAAAATAACATCTAATTGTATAACAATGCATAGTTACATCACTATGTTGCGCAGTACTCTTTTACGGGATTAAATAATTTGTAATTTTGAATATTTAACCCTAGTACGTCCTTTGAGTCATTTTTTAATCAATCTTGTACATGAGCACATTTCTTTTTGAATTGAAGCGAAAAGTGGTAAAATCTAGCTATAAAGACGAGAGAAGTTATTGGAAATTCTATACTCATTTATTCGATAAATGATAAATAAAAACTGGTGTTGCATTAAAAAGTATGTTGACGTGAAATTCGAATATAAGAACCAGACGAATACTATTCCATTCTGTTTATTTGAAGTGTGTATTCACATTTAAATTCTCTCTGCTTCGCAGTAACGCGGAGCTTCGACGAAAACCATAAACAATAGGCTAGCTATATGCGTGTAGATACTGGGTAAAGAAAAACACAATGGGAGAGAAAGCACAATCGAATAGAGCAAATAGACCCACGATACTTCGTTGAATGCAGATATAGTTACCATGGTAACAAACTCTCGTATCAAAATCGTCCTACGTTTCAGCGTTTCTCTTTATCCGTAAAAACGATATCGATATTCGTCAGTGAATGGCTTTCTATCGATTTCAAATATTTTTGTGCTATCCGAGGCTTCTGTGTAACTTGCGAAAAGCTTGCTTTAAATTCCCCTAACGACAAAGACCCCTATTCTACCTTACTTAGAATTTATGGCGTATTCAATCAATCGAAGGGCTCAGAAGAAAAGTGGTATAAGCAATAAAATTTTTAATTCAACAACATTTACATATAAGTTATTATATTACATTCCCCGCATTTATATTATAATTTTGCATTGTACATTTGTTCCAGAGAATAGAACTGCCAAACGAATTTCATTGTTCAATTGTTTTCATATATAACATATCGCTTTCTTGCTTATAACTATCGATTTGCTACCATGTATATAATATGCGGTATGTATTTCAGAGTGAACGTTGCGTTAGTATATTCAGAAAGCTGTCCTAAAAATGTCACTGCAGTTTTTGATTGACGGATCAATTATCTTCGCTTTAATTAACACGTGTCGGCCACTGTAAAAAGGGAATGACTAATCTACATTTTAGGAACAACCATGGACCGAAATTCAGTTATTTTATTATTATTTGCTTTATTATATTTCATAGTACGATATTTACAATAATGATATCGATAAATTAAGAAGATAGCAGAACCTTTTAAACCGTGTTGTAGAAAAAAATGACTGCACCGTAAAATTGGCGCAAAAAATTGTTCATAACAAAAGAAAAGTTTGTGGAAAATCCTTCGATTCTCCTATGTATGTGGAGAGCAATATAGTACCGGTGGGAGTTAAATTATAGTGCGAAATTGTTCGTAGTCGACGTTCTAATATTCAAAGATTTTAATCTGCAACGAAAAGAGTAAATTTATTGTTAAACGCGATTTTGCGGAAAGCATTAGAAGTTTTATTGGTTTGACTAAGGTAAAAACCTAAGATTTTTGGTCAACGATTCTTTTAAACGTGTATATCAGATTTTAAACTCAATCTTGATGGTATTATCGATTAAAGCATTTTTGTTGGCAACGAGCACACACGGCTGAAGTGTCGTACTACTTTGTACGCAGCTGTAAGTACACAAGACGACCTTCGATCCCCTGATAGTGACAATTTCTCTTCGCGAACAATTTTATGGCTGAGTGCTACATGTCGTATCGATACCGTCATTTGTTTGTCGTTCGATACAAGAGGAAGAACAAGGGCAAATCTCAAAATCTGAGAAAAAATGTTCCGACAAGCGTACAAATTCTAACCGTTCATTCTTCGTCGATGAAAACCAACAATATGCAATGATTTATGTAACCTTAAAACTCTGACTATGTTTATGGGAAAACTTTAGTCAAAACTTTAACAGACAAGTTTTTAATTAAAAATTTAACAGGCACATATTTAACTGCAGTGTATTTATAAGCTTTTATCTAAAGCAATGTAGATAAGTTTAAGAAAGAAGAATTACCAATTTTTGTCATATAATATAATAGAAAACATATTTGTTTCTATAAGGAAAATTAAGGAACAGGAATTTATTTATACTTAAATCATACAAATATTTCAGTAGTGAAATTTTAAATAATCAGATTCTATTGAAACGTAATTAAGTTATATTTCTACTTCGTTAATAATAAATAAATGTGAAATCCACATAGTTTTTCGTGCATCTCGATAGTAATTACCCAGAGAATAAATTCGACTATTCCATACGCGGTTGTTTTGCATAATAGTTGCGTGTATAACAGCTGTAGTATCTCACGTGTTACAATTTCACCTCCAACATTTCCTACAATTTATAGGTGTAAGGTATTAGTTTCATTTACATTCGCGATAGTAGCGTCAAAGAAAGATCATCAAACTGATTCCTGTAAAATTATTGTTATCTGGAAAAATTATGATATACTAAAAATTCATTACAAACGCTAAATAGAGTTTATTATTATTAGCTTCCCATCTTACAAATGTAATTAACTTTCATTACAAATAGCAACATTATTATAATTATAATATTTCATTACCATTATATCTAATCATGATTATTAATTATAATATTCATTAGTAAAAATATAAAAAAGATAAAACAAAATTATTTTTACCCTTAATTGAGAGAAAGAGAGAGAGAGAAAGAGTAGCTTTTAAGAATTCGTTAAATAAGAAACGTCTATCTGTTTAAACAATCAAATTATTATTGTCAATAGAGCAAGTTATAATTTTAATGTCCTTTCTGTTCTAAGAGTGACAATAAGAGCGGCATTAGTCCATACTACCAAATACGATCAATTGAATTCAATTGACTACCTGAAACTTTTGGATATAAACTATATCCGATGGCAACATGGTTCCGACATTTCGTCGGTCTTACTGATACCAGCCAGACTTGATACCAGATGTTCAGTTTCACGGTCGACTAAATTATAACTCGGCGACGCGACGACTCGATCAATTACTTCTAATTCTGCGACTACCGTAAATCCATTTTCAAATCCTTCTTTACAACACGTAGTGTGTTCACGAGTCTCTTATTGTGTCAAGAAATCCAGACAATTCCACCATTGATCGAACTTGCGCGAATAAAAGTAAACCTATACGTAAAGATTCTCGCTTGTAACTCTCTGTGAGATCAGTTGGTTCTCTAAAAAATAGCCTTTGAAAACTAAATGCTTGATTTGGAGCAGCCCTGATGAGATAACCTTCCTGAAGTAAAACGGTTGATGAAATCGGGAATTTTTGGAACAGAAATATTTTGTCAAAAATCTCGGAGAGCTTGTTATATTTCTTTTCTTTCTTTTCGTCTTTTCATATTGTATTAGGAAGCTTGTGCTACCCAATCGGCGCTGAGTACAGCGTCGCAAAGCACAATGAATTTTATGACTGTTAATCTGGGTTTCGCACCATTGTGTTCGCCTGTGTTCCTCTGCGTTGCACGTATAATATATGTGATATGATGCACTATTTTATGTACATATTATATAAAATATTGTACGCTACATCATATGAATACACCGACTTCGTTATCACAGCCAAATACAGAACTGAGCGACTAGATATATTCTCGTTCCTCATGCTGAAATTTCAATTAAGGGTTTCCATGATAGCACATTTTTTTTTTAGATTCTCAACATTTTCATAAATGCACATCGCCAAAGTCGAAATTCCAAAATTTCAGTACCATAAAAAATACGTGTGTTGTGTAGGTATTTAAGAGCAATATACTTAATTACGTCACTCTCGTATATTTTTGTTTCGTTTCCAATAAAACAACCGAACAATTGCAAAAAATAATTTGATTAATGATATTTGCTTGACAGAAACAGTTATAATATTACGAAAATAATACATGGCTATATATCGAATTCTTTTCAATAGCAATCAATTTTCCGTGAGAAAATACGATACAAAAATACGATACGGTTGTAAATGCTAGCGGATGTACAAAGGTCAAAAGGATCAGCCGCGAGCGTCTATCCCTGCTTCTTATCAGAGAGATACATGTTTGTACTTATCTAAAAGCCCTCAAGCGTTTCGAGAAGGTAAACGAAACTCTCATGTATGTTCGTGCAATGAAATAAGATTTATACCTTTGGATCTGTCGAAGGGAATGTCCAATGACAAAAGGACGTTCTAAGGTTTGGATCAATAGTCGAAAGTCGAAGAGGTGAATTATGACAACACGATACCACCCATTTTGCTGAATAGTGAATTTTCGCTATAAGGTTGCTTACAGCAACTATCGTCTAACTTTGGAAAATTATATATGTCTGATATAGTATAATGTACAATATCTGAATAGATCACATCTAATATCGATATATATAAAAATACAATATTTCACGTCAAATATAGATTTGAAATTTTATTCGCGTAGAATTTGAAATCAATTAGATATATTGGCATGATAAATATGGGAAAGTATCTTTATAATCTTTGTGAGAAATATTCGTTTCCTTAAAAGCTTGGAGCATAATTTATATAACAAAGTATTCTCGTTTCAAAATGATCATCTAAATGTTGAAAAGCTAATAATACCCAACGCACGTTTTGAATTATAATTTATATACAAAATTAAATGTTTTAAAGCCACGTCATTCAGTAAAATCTGATCTTTCCAGCGCAATTAAAATAATTTAACTTTTCAACAGTATAAGAATAATTAAAAATCGTTGGCACAGTAATGTTATAAATTGGAAAATGTGAAAATATGATGAGCCTTATTATTAATGAAAGAGAAATACAATTTTTCGAAGCATATAAAAAATACATAATATATTACAATTGCTCCTAGAAAATGAAAAATTAATAATATAAATATGCTAAACAATAGAAATATATTGTATAAACTTAGGTATATTCTTAAGAAAGGTACAAAATATAAAATAATAAAGTACCCTTTAAAAACGTGCAGTTTCTCGATTTGGAGCTTGTAATATGTAAAATTAGTATAGGTATACGTACTATAAACCGTTGTTTAGAAAGTGAAGTCGATATTGACTCGTTGTTCAATTTAGAAGATAGTAAAAGTCTATTTTCATCATAAAATAGAATCCTTGTGCGGCGAACAAATTTAACTTATAATATGGTTCCCAAATTCTTCCATAGTAAACAGGAAACTCGTATAAAGTTGTAAGAAAGAATATCAGACGAAATGCAAGTGGGGAAAGTTATTGTTAGTATTCAATAGGTATCCATTTTCATTCTTTAAAAAAATATAACTTCCCAAATCCCTGAAAAATGTAAGTTTGATCTGCAAACTTTTACTCTCCTAAAAAACTATTCATTGCTTTGACAATATCATTCTTCTTTTACTATTCTTAATACTTTTCTCTTGTATCTTCTTATTTCTCTCTTTTGCCATTATTTATGTAACAAGAATATAAAATATTTATATTACACAGCGCAACTATTTTTTAATAAAGAAAATTATTTAAAGATCGATGGGATTCAGTTTATAATGAGCTCATCAGTTAGACTAATTAATTGTAATTAATTTTTATAAACTTCATAGATTAGATGAAAAATCATATGTGTGCAAAATATTTGTGTTTCGAATTTTCTATTCCAAATGGATAATTTCACATTCATTTACTTTTCAATTCCGTATATCGAGTAAAAATTTCGAAAGGAGCTAGAATGTAGATTAGAGTTTGCCTTCGAAGAATTTGGTCTCTGAGCAGGTCTTTTACCATAAAAATATTACTACTTTACCCCCAAGCGCAAACGTCGCTGCATCGAATTCCCGTTCCAGTGAAAAATATCCCAAGAATTTTCACAGCGAACGAAACTTATCTCAACCGTATAAATATTACTCGAGAAATACAAAAGATATCTTAGACTTTTTATGAGAAACTTTTATTGTTGGATAATGATCGTACTATATTTTTACTAATGTATTCGATTAAATCTATTTTGTTAAACAATCAATGGGATAACAAAAATTATCAGTATCATTTAACAACAACAAACGGATAAATTTGATAAGTTTCATAACTTAGAGAAATCTAGTTCAATAAATGTTTCCAATTTAATATCGCATGTTTGTATAGACTTGGCACATACATATATACATTTATACAACCAATATCGTCACTTTGATGGTTTCAATTCCTGTTATATATAGGAATTGAAGCCATCCTATAGATATGTACATACGATTTTAATTGGCTATAAACTCGAACAGTCAAAGATAAAAACAGAATAAAAATAATTATAATATTCTCGAAAATAAAGATCAATACGTGTATTTAAAAAATAGAAAAGTTCGTAGAAAAGAAGGAAATTTCTAAACATTTAGAGAAGATCTATTTATCATAATAAATAGCTTCCAATGCGTAGATACAAAAAAAAGCGATTTTGTTTTTAATTGCAGGTGTTGCAAATTATTTCGCACGAGATACATTTTATTTATGTGTACATACTTCTTTACTTTAAAATTAACGAATTTGCAAATTCTACCAAATGTTCTTAAAGGACTCAAAGTTTTTACATTTAGCGGAAAGCATAAAAATGTTGGAATTGGATAAAAAATTAATTAGCATTAATCTGTTTGTAGTTTGTGACAGGGTGACATTCGGAACACAAAACTAATTTTTGATTTTTGTCGTGCCACTAAATAATAGCATATCTGTCTTCCTCTAGAAGCCTAATTCGTACAAGCTTGACAACTTTAACGAGTTAATCTGCTTTACGCTGGTGCTCGTGCTAGCACAAGAGTCCCACTGTGATAATTCGCTGGAAGGAGTTGAGTACTAATTTCTAGACGAATCCTTTCAATTGAAGCAGCACCTCCGAGATTTCTGCTTAAGTAAAGACGAGACTGACATTCCTTAACCTTGACATTTCTCTACGAAAAGTCTCCTATAACGAAAGACATGTAAAATATCGTCGTTCAATTTTTGGAATTATACATTTTATTAAATTGTTATGTAATTCTTTTACCCATTTTTCTAAAATGTAATTAACAAGGTTACACGTAACAAATAATATTTTTTAATGATTTTTCATAATTTTTCCTAATTTTTAGTCGTATTCGACACGTATCTCATTCTCATTCAAATTTTATCACATCTTTACACAATTATTTTAGTTATTTTAGCGACTTTGAATGAACATGCTACGAATATGCATATAATAAATGTAAATTTACCAACATTCAGTTACTTCATAAAATATCAAACTGCTATCCTCGTTTCTTTAAATTCTATACATATATTTCCATTGAAAACTACGAATAATAGATTATTCAAAATATACTTTTCTCAAAGAACATGTATTGTAACTACGAGTTTTCCATAATATCGATTTATTTTGTTTGATAGGATAACGATTTTCCTCCGAAGGGGAGCAAAATCGTCACGAAAGAAACGTGTCTCTTCTAACAGAAATAAAGTAACATCTCCGTCAAATAATTTCGAATGTGAACCTCTGCTCTGAATTGAACTTCTGTTGGACAAGTGGAAGTTATTAGCGCACACCGGTAGAGTTTCAATTTACCATGTTAAATTCGACGATCTGGAAAGGTTTCCTTAGAAAGGTCACTGAGTATTTACCATCTGAGAAATTCAAGTGCTTATTAAGGCTGTACTCCTATGTATATTCGGTAGACGTTCAAAATTATTATTGCCAAGGGTTTTCTTTTCGACGAATTTTTTTTAAAGTAGAAATTCGGAGTTAATTTTGGTGACGTCTAAGAAATTAACTAAGAATTGTAAATTATTTGCATTATAAATATTAGATTTAAAATACTGTCCGTATCGATGTTTGCCATGCTTGTATATTATGTAACTTTTCGTTTAGTGATGACATTTTATGTTAGTGGAAAATGTGTTAAAGAAGACAGTTTTATCTGTCTCTTGTGGCTGTGACCTTTTTATCATGGGTTACCACTTTTATCTCTTCAACGTCATTTCTAATTCTATGAATGTGAAATCTGTTATTCGTAAATTATATTTATATTGCAATTTATATACAAGACGAAGCTATAGAGTCGAGTTGGCACAATTAATACAATAAAATATTTTTTTAATCTCATCTACATATATTTCCCTTAAAATTATTCAGTCTCTATATAAAAACACTTTCAAACGTATCGTTAATAGCTTCGAAGGTACTTGAAAGGATTAACATAAGCAATAATTTATTTTTCCTAGTGAGTTGTTTTTCCACGAACGTGATTAAAATATCTATCTTTATTTACTTTTCCAGCTAATACTAGCCAGTATGCACATTACGTTTTCAACACCTTGGACCAGGATCATAGCGGTATTCTCAGTTTTGAGGTAAGCACGATCTAGTATGTGTTACATTATTTAACTGTTAACTTTATTCACTCGTGCAGTTCTATTATCCAAATTCTAAATTATTAAATTAAATAATATTTACTTAAAAATTCGAATGATTAAAAGTATTAAATTATTTAATCCATGAATGCATACGAGTTGAAAATAACTTAAATTAAAACGTAAAATTAAAAAAATACATATTCGGTTAAAGCGCAATACTCCGTGTGCTTTAAAAATTCAAAGTGGTTATTGTTATACAACTTAGAAAAAAAAAACTATGGAAATAAAAAAAAAGAACATAAGCGATAAAACTAAATTTAGGTACTAACTTTAACGAAGAAACAAATAAGATATTTGTACGCGAAAGCTGAAGGAATTTTGTTTCGAGAACCTTTAAAATCTGTCATAAAAATCTGTACTAAAAATTCATCGAACATGGAAATAAAAACACTGTAGCATGAAAGCATCGAGATTCATCGTAAACACTGAAAAATTTGCTTTGAAACTGAATTAAAATCCAATCAGCAGCGTCGTTACTCGGAAAGCTGTTGAAAGTATGTGCAAATAAGGATAGGATATTAACGGCGATCGATTTTCAACAAAGCACTCAATCCTACTTCCAAGGGAAAAAATGAGCCACTTTCAGATTTAATTATTACAAGCCGTAGAAAAAAAAACGACCAATTCGCAACGTTAACTACATTTAAAACCAGAATTACACTGACAGAAAGTCTCATTATCTACGAGATATCGTATAAACGGAATTGCCCATTATGAACTTTCGATACTCTCAAACGATTGTTACGCATCTTTGTTGCCAATATTTAAACTGTTAAATTATCATTAGAAAAAATACTTGCACTTGAAATATTTTTTAAATGTATTCTATTCGGTAATATAGGATGTACAAATACAAATTAACATTAAAAGACGCAAGTGTTATACGTTGATTTATTGAAGTCAAAGTAAAGGGTGTAGTTTAGTGTGATATCTATATCTACCGTGACCGTAGAACACTATAATTTCTCTGACATAGATGTTCTGATAAATAAGTACCACTATGTACTTTAGGAACATGAATCCTTAAAATTACATGTTTTTTTCAACTAAAGATTTAGTAGATTAATGTTTTATAGCGCAGGTTCATTGAGAAGTATTCCTAAACACATGTTTCTTGTGTCTCTTCTCTTCTTCTATTTTGTAATAATATTTGGAAAAAGAATAGAACTCTCTTACATAATAGCTTAACTAATAACGATGTAACCTAATATTTACTATTTCAGAAAGAAGATATGTTATAAATTTCGCGTGGAATCTAAAATATTTAAAATATACAGCAACGATTTAAAGCGAGAACGATTAACATGTGAATGTCGAGACAAAGGAATTTCTGCGCGATAACACATTGGCAAAAACGAAGTACGATATATAAAGTAATACAATAACGTTTACCGTAATAACGTTAAACGCATAATCAAATATTTCCAGCGCACACTAACAATGCAAAAAAATTATTATAACGATATATTCAAAAGTAGATGTTACTTAACATCATGACCATTAATAGTTAAGTAAAACTACTTGCGTTCCGCTAGCTCCTACAAATTAGAATCCCATGCATCGTTTAAAATCGTTAAGTGTACCCATAATCCTCCGTAGATAAACATATTTTTTCACGCTACATCGGCAAACTGGGTCGTTTATATCCAAGCCTGATCTTTTCGCCGTTCTACGCTCTTAAAAAGTCTATCTCTATTGAATTATACATTCGTCTGCTAAGTTAAATAGTTGAAACTGCTTTTTGTATATTTGTAAAAATAAAAGCTTCAAGAGTGTGATTTCGCATGAATCGTCAATGACCTAGTTTTCATGCAAAGAATTGACAATGTAGAGTCAGATTAAGCTGTTATACTCGCTGAACAAATACCTTAACGAACGAAATAAAAATGAAAAGATTAATATGCAAAATATAAAAATCGATATGATAGCGATAAAGGAAATTCCATTTGCTTTGCTCCGATACAAATTACACATAATAGCGCCATACGACCGTTGCTTAAACGTTGTTCATGCATCGCTTGTTGAAGCAAGCATTTCAACGTCCCATATTCATCACGCGAATTATTGTCGTCCTTGTACAATTAGCCATTCGCACCGTTCAATTGGCAAGTGTGCTTCGAACAAATATTCGACGGAGATTAACGATAATTGCCACTAGCAGGATGCCACTAACGAGCACCATAGATCTAACTAAGTTTTCCAATCAATCGATGGTGCAGTCCAATTAATCGATGATTCGCGGTTAATTTGCCGACGGTGCAGCCGTTCCTCCCCTTCTGTTTATTATTTCGAGAATCGAGAAATAAGAAAACTGAGGGGAAGTCGTTCGAAGATAATTACCAACTAACATAATTATCCCTGAACGCTTCGGGCTGAAGATGTACCTTGTGTAATTAAACCTCGGGTTGCCCGAAGCTCACACATTGCAGTAGCTTTTTACGTCGCAAACATTTTCTCCCGTCTGTTCTTTTCGTTTTCTTCGGCACACAATAAAGCTTCTACAGTAGCCTTTGACGTCCAACCTCCTTTAATTAACTGCTTTTATCAGATTCTCTTTAACCACGTACACACAGGCTTGTTTATAGAACAATATAAGTCAACTTTCGAGCGTCCGCCCTTTTTGCTGCTCCGACAATGGCGGACAATCGAAAATGGATTGTGTTCTCGTTGCGGTATGTCTTGACCATACGAGGTTCGATTACATAAAGCTCTGTATTAATATATTCTTTTGTTTTTCCTTTTTTTAATTAATATTAATAATTGACATTATTAACCATTCTACATTTTTGCGCTTAATTAGGTAACTTAATTGAACAATATATGTTTATACTGGTATTTATGAAATGGTAGCATAGTAGTAAAATTATAAGAACATCAGCTGACACATCTTCTTTAATAGAAATTTAACAGAAATTTAAATGAAACTCGATAATTAAGATGAAATTCTAAATAAAAAATGATGAATTTCGAAAGAATTAATCGGAAATCTCTTCTCTTAATACGTACCGCTGTGCATTTGTCTGCAAAAGTGAAATGCAAACTTCAATACTTTGCTCGATGGTATTAAAATTTCTCGAAACATAGTTTCCTCTTTAAAAGTAGAATGTTTCAATTTCAGAGAAGTAAAACCTGAGTCGACATTTTACGTCCTGGAAACTTTCTACGGTTAATAGATCGAACAAATTTATCAGAATGTCCTATGAAATAACTTTCCAAAATTATGGAATATTCTTCCAAAATTATGGAATAACCTTCCAACATAATAGAATTCTTAGCTTCTTATTTTAGGACAAATAAAATTAACATCACGTCTGAGAATTTACTATAATTTTCAATCAAATATATCGAGATTATATAAAAGAAATAACATTTTTCTCCTTCTTGTCACACGTTTCACCAACGAAAGAAGATTCAAATGTTAATAATATATCGACATTAGAAAAATGTCACGTTGTAAAATTTCGCGTGTGAAAGAACAGAATATAAATGCTTCGCAAGGTCGTTTCGAAGAATCGTTCCCAGCTTTCTTTCACAGTTTCTAAAATTGACCAGGGGAAGACAGCTTTGTCCTACGACATACATTATCTTGAACTGGAACTGCTATTGGTCCAGTAACACTTTCGGGTAATACACGTCCTTATCGAGCCGAATCGCATTACGAGCTCACCCTAAAATCTGCGAACGCGTGCAGATCACCGCTACTGCTTTACGGTACGATACTTTTTGTAGAGAAATTTTTATCTCAGCACGACATGACTCCTCCATCTTCGACTCGATGGCACATTTTGCTTCTACACCGGTCGTTTTCCTCAAAACGACAAAAATGAGTTCACCGATTTTTAGCTCAATCGTATTGTTTTAGAAAGCCTCAATGTATAGTACCTAAGTATGTCTTTAACACAGATACTCGAAATAATGTAATGTTTCGAAATTTTTCATTATTTTTCGAAATGCGTTAATAATAAACTGAGCAAATTTAAAGTTATTTTTCGTTAATATGTAAATATAAAAAATTTGATATTTGTGATAAAATACATTTGCACTTTATCTGGATAATTATTTTTAAAAAAGTCCTAGAACTGGATGTAAATACTAATCAAATCAGAGACATACTTTATGTACTGGTCAAGTAGAATGAGTCTTTCAGTTGATCGATAAATTCAATTTTCGTGAAATAATCACCCATTGCATAGACGTTCATGACTAAATTCACAATGTCCCACTCAATGCGTTTTGTCCTTTAAGCTCAATCGAAATCGTGTTCAACGTTAAATCGCTGGCGGCATAATCACGAAGACCTAAATCAACAATCGCTATTTATTCCGGCGAGCATCGCTGTTTGCGATTAGGACTGTTGCGAATGTATCTCCTATATTTGTGACCAAGGCATTCCTACTTCGGCGTTATAATGCTTACTTACGCTACAGGCTTGTTTGCCTACACGTTCACTATACAGCCTTGTTCAAATTGGAAATTAATGTTCGCTATTAAGCTCACTTTACGCAAAAACAAAGTTGGCAAACGCATTCTTATTAAGAATGTGAAAATTAAAAAGAGCAAGATAAAGGTTTGTAAAAATAATAGAATATACAGTGAATCTCAAAGGTAATTATACTTTCGCAATTATTGAATTTGACGAATTGAAATAATCGTATAACATAAATGTAATATAAATTAAAATTTATGCCATAGTGAATTTTTCAATAAATTAATCATGTCACCTATAATCTCTCTCTCTTTTTTTCTCATAATCTTTCAATATTCGAGGTTGAAATTTTTATTGTAAGATAACCTCCAAAATCATTAGTACGCTGTACGTTAATTATTAATTTTTACATTCTTTTATATTAACAACAGCTTTGTTGGTCATCTTCAACAGCTTATGTATATTAGATTTTCCACGTAAACGCATCTTCGGTTTCATACGACTCCATAGAACAAAAATCTAAAGGGCGTAGGTCGAGTAATCGCGGGAAGCATGTCACAGGTTCACCTTTTCCTAACCATTGACCATTAAAAGTTTCGTTCAACGATGCTGTTATAGTATATCTACAGGGACATTATCAAATAGGTCAATGTTTTACTTTTATCACTACAAGATATTATCGTATAATCGAACTGGGTCATCTCGATAGTATTAATCCTATAAAAAAAACGTAAAATATAGCATTAACAATACAAAAAATATATTATTTTATAACCATGGAACTATTCCGCTGAAACAAAATCGTGCACATTTGACCGGTTAGATCGGAAAAAATTGTACGTTAAAGGGTTAACACCCGGAAACAAACAACGTTACAACTGTCTGCTTCCGATCCGACAAAATGCCCGTAACTCGAACATCGAGTATCTTTAACTGGTTCGAGCAACGCACGAAACGCTCTGCATCGATTGCTTTCGAATGAAAAAACGCCGTCGTAACTCAATTTGCCATAATTGAGGCGTGTGCTAATCCAATTTGTCCCATGAGCATGAACTCCAAAGTGCTTTTGGCCGTGGCGTGTACGCGGCGTGACACGTGTTGTAGGGCGTTATTATTAATTCTTTTTACAGTTTTCAATTACTTCGTACTGGAAGATGTCGAAGCCATTATTGCAAAGTTGAGCACGTTGTATACGCGACATCGAATAAAGTACGCGACAAATTACTTCGTTTCTCTTGGTGCACGAAGGCAATTTATTCATAAGCGAGGCAGAGGCTGCCTGGCTTTTTACGTTTACTCGTATCATAAAGTAGCCGACGACATGTAGAAGACAATATAACGTGTCTCTTGGTAATAATCAAAACTTCAATGAAAGCGTTCCCGTGGCTAGAATACGACCGAATGGCAATCGCAAACCGAGTAACAACGTATTATGAAGCACGTTTTTCATGTATTTTTCTTTATTATACTTCGTAACTTCGTTATTTGAAACTTTATTATCCCTTGCGCTGATATCGCGCAGATGATAGGCAGTATCTGTATACTCTTTTTATTTCGAGTTTTATTTTTAGTTTCGATTATTTTCGTTTGTACTAATTTGTATTAAACTGTTGCGTCGTGCAAACGTGGAACAGACAATTTGATTAACGCGAATGAAGATTTATTAGAAACACGTAAAAAGGCTTGTTTCCAAAGAAAAGCGCGATGTAAAGTGCAAAATAAGGATAGATAAGCGGCTCGAAAGGTCCACGAAAATTTAAACTTTGTACCTAACTAAGATTAAGTAATCGTTGCTACTGATTTATTTCCATCTTTGTAACGCCTAATAGAAACAACACTTTAGATAGGATTAATGATTATACATGTAGAAATCAGATTGAACAAATTCTTGATATTTAGAATCATGGCTTATAAAAGTATAGAGATTAGTAACAGTGCTATATAATACTGATATTTATAAAAAAAAATCATGATATTATAAATACCATTATGTGGGAAATATTTGCATAATTCTTATAACGTAGCATTCTTGTTATTTACATTTTTACGATATTTTTTGGTATATTTTTCGGCCACTAAAATGTATTGCTATCCAAAGAGATAGCATAATTTTAAGCATTTCACGTTCTCTTCTCTCTCACGACAATTGCACCCTTCGTTCGTTGGTCTTCACTGACCTACTCCAAGCTTTGACACCTGCATTCTGTTCAATGATAAACGCTGATTCAGCGTTCTCCCTTTTCACTATCGCCAGACTGGCGTACGTATTTTCAAAGAAAAAGTAGGTCACCATGTTTCCGGAAATTCGATTGCCATTCAGTATCTTTTGCAGTTTAAATGTTGCACTTTGAAGTCATATCCTTCGAACCAATTGAAATAACAACTTGTAACAAACTGCACTTCCCAAGACACGCTTTTTTCCCGGTGTTCTATGGATCCACTCAGAAACTTTCCCACTGTACATTTTACATTCAATGTGTAATATTCATTTTATACGGGTTGTTGTTGCTAATACAACCGAGAAGAGGATAATTCTACGTAAAAATAATAAGTCAGAAGCATAGAACGAAATTTCATGATTAATAGACAGCAAATGCTTTGAATATATAATTAAACTCCATACTGTTTTTCTTCCTTTAACAACTTGAAATATCGAATTTCAACCATATCGACTACAAAATTACTAGATAAATTTCGTTCGCGGGTTATTCATAAATCATTTTAAATACACATTAAAGTTATTTCAAAATCTATTTTATACATCGTCAAAAAATCTGTATTGTTTTAAAATTCCGCTATCGTAATATTCCATTGTGAGATACGTGATAATCAGAATTTTTTGCTTCATCTTGTTGATTTTCATATTCCTTTCTCATTTCTAGTTTCTCATTTATTTTTAACAAAATTCTGTCCGTAAATATAAATGGCTTGCTGTTCCTATACTCGTAAAGAAAATAAATTCGAGGCCTTAAACGCGAACTTCAACGTGAATTTCTCGGTATATGATAAAATTTGAACCGACTGCGTAATTCCTCTTTATGAAACTTTTCTCTCAATTTTGCAAAAAATCCGCTTCCTGTTCTCATCTTTCGCTTACCTCGTTTCATCTCTCGAACCCGTTAGTGCTCTTTGCTCTCTATGCTGTTCGAAATAAGCCACGCTAACAGCGCCGACGAATACATCTCTTTAATGTTTAAAGAAGTTACTAACAACGTACTGTTCGTACTGTGATATGGTATCCTTTAAAATTAAGGGAAACCCATTTTGGCCTCTTTAATCGCCGTATTTATGCGCTTGTGCTTGTCTCTTTAAGCCGTTTTGCAAAGGTAATTCATTAAAAGGAGGAAATTCGTTTAAAATTAAAAGATTCTCCTGGATAAAAGAACCGTGGAATTCTTCGTATGTTTAGGGGCAAAAAGTAAGTTATTAATTTAAAATTAATTTTTAAAGACACAGATAGAAATGATTAATGCATGCATAAATGCATGTGCAAATTATCAAATCATGTTATACTTTCCTGCGAATGAAGATACATAAATATGTATTTAAAATTATATATAAATATCGAACGTTTTAATTAAATTAATATATCCGTAACGTCGTTTTAACGTATGGAAAGCAATAACGAGACAAAAATTATAATGATAATAACTTCGGAATCATAGAATACCCGCAGAATTTTCGAGCAATTAATTCTCTACGCAGAACAAATATCGTCTACTAACTAGAAATATTTACAGTGTCACGTTAAACGACCTCACACTTTTGATCCTTAATGGAGCCCTTTTTTGTGATAATTTAAACTTCGTTGAAAGCACGAAACGCTTGGTCTATTTTAAAACGCGATGCAACGTCAATGCCCACTTTTCTTGGTGAGTGTAGTCGAAATTACGCTTTCGCATATGTAGAGCGTACGGAAACGGAGACACAGTGTCGCTGCAATCATTCTCTTCCGGCGTAAAGTCAAGCGTGAACGAGTGGTACAATGGAGCAGAGACGAAAGCTACTACGAGCCAGCTCCTCCATCTTCTATCGCCATTCAAACTTCTGCTAGAATTTCCATAATAATTATTGCGTCTGCATTGGAAATAGTTAGCCTGTGGTTCGAGCTACTTGTACGCGTAACGCCCACGTTTTATTTACCGCCATAATTCTCTGGCATTTTTCATTTTCGCTCGATATATTTTAATTTTGTAGAGAACGTAATTTATTTACAAATGTAGAACTCAGAGCAACGTCGATCCACGGCTCGTTTTTTTCCAGACAAGCAAAACGACGTTTTGGCTTCCTGGTTTTCTGCTCAATATATTTCAACCCTTTTGACAGAATGAAATTTAGCTAGAAAATTACAAATGAGCAACTCGTAACGAAAACGGACCTCCTCCGCGTTTGCCTTCTTTTAAGAAAACAAAAGGATACTCTAGTACCTTTAGTTTCAACATGTATATTTAAATTTTCTAATAAAATATTCACATCGCAGAGAAACCGCGTTCACTTAAATAAATTAGATAGAATTTCATAGCGAAGATAATTTCCATAGAATCTATCGATTTTCAGTCAAATGAGTCAAGGCACAGATCAACCTTTTGATTTTCACTAAATTAATTCCTACGCTTTGGTAAAAGCCACATAGTGTTATTAGAAATCGATGAAAATGCGTGAATGTTTATGATCGTTAGTATGGCTGTCGATTTCATAAGAAGATTGTAAATATCGTTTTCCATCGTCAATTTACCGCTAGTTCGTGCATCATATTTTAGTAACACATTCGCGTATTGTTAATAAAAATCCTGCAAGCTGTCCACGTACTTATGAGCAGCAGTATACGCTTTCACGTCGTGGCGGGTTTCCGGCTCGTAAGTTGGCGAACTGGCATTAAAGTTTATTACCCGTGGGACGATGTAGTATCTGTCGTTATCGTCGGACAGTCAATTATCGCGCGATTAAATGGGCTTTTCGCGTGTGCACTTTGATTTCGATTTAATCTCCTTCTCGCGTGAACAAAATCGAAATTTTACGAAAGCGATACAGCGGCTACCAACGTCTCTTACGTTAATGGATTTCTCGTTACATCTATTTTTTGGTATCGAGCGAGAGCAACTCGAAAATATTATTTTAATCACTATCTTTTGTACGATATCAGTAACGCGAAATACGAAAGTGCGTATAGTCGGGTAATAACAAAACTCGTGTAAAAAACGGTGAATAATTCGATACATTTTAAATGCTTGTTCCGAAATGAAAATTTTCTTGCCTCTGAGATAGAGAAACTCGTCTATTTTACTGTGGAAACAACATTAATTGTACAAATTAAAATCAAATATCTTGAAATTAAATGATTCAAAATCGAGATCACGTACGAGCAAATGAGTCGCGTGAAGATTAAATATAATTTCAATACAATAAATAGTACAATTAGTTAAACTTAATGAATAAATTACTTAAATACAATAAACGATGCCGATCGATCTATTGTAAATCGTTGTGTAATATTTCTACAAACATTGATAGAAAAACAAGTCTTAAATCTCATCGTAATGGGCTGTTTCAATAAAACAGTTGCTTAAGTGATAGAGAGCTCTAGATTTCAATGGCTTTCCCAATTAAACGACATACCATTAGTTGCAATCTATATTCTATGGCATGGTATCATCCAATCGAAATGAAGGTGTAAATCGAATTTTAACGAAAGTATACAAGCTAAATCCACGATAATCTATTTAAATCGACTTCTCGTTCATTAATTAAACACACGAACGATGTTCGTTGTATTTTATTCTCTTTTCCATTCTCTATCGTGAATAATTTCATCACGTTTCAATTCCTATGATATCCGTAACGCAGCAACTGAATATATCAACAATTTCGAAATGTTATTTTTCGAAACGCGATTACATTAATTGTACTAATGATCAATAATATTAATGAAAATGAACAACGAAAACAACTTTTGCTTTTAATAAATAAAATTCCGTCGTTGATAATAAAAAAGGGAAAAAAAGACGGAAGATCGTAATCGTTTATAATAATAATCATGGTGTCTAAGCAAAATCAGTTAAGCTATGACGTGAATTTTTATAATTTAACTTTTTAAATTTGTGTTATAACAGCTATAGACTGACTTCTATTCTGAATATTCTGGTACGTTAATTTAAAGCACGATACTCATTTCCAATATTCATATTTCATATCGCTTTATTGTTTCTCCTCTTCGTTCTCTATTATGGATATTTTGTCAGTGAACATTAAACAGTGAATAATTAAACAGTGAACAATTTCAATATACGAGATATGGTATCTAATACAGCAAAGACCAATTTTATTCCGATGTTGTAGGACTTCGTTACTGGTCTCAGCATACTGTCTCGTGGTTCCATCGACGAGAAGCTGCGCTGGACGTTTTCCCTTTACGACATCAATGGCGACGGTTGCATCACAAGGGAGGAAATGACGGACATCGTGACAGCTGTATACGAGCTGATGGGGAAATTTTCTGACCCGAATATGGACCACGAAGGTGTGCGAGAGAAAGTAGATCGAATGTTTCAGGTATGAATTTTTCCCTGTTGTGCAGATTTCCTTATCGTGCAGATATTCATGCGTGAACTTTGATCAAAGTTCGATTAAAGTTTGCACAACGGTAGTAGATTACGTTACATTATTGTGCTTGTATATTACATATTACAGCAATACGTTAATTAGAAACTTAATGTGCAACCCTTGGTACATAGTTAAATTCATAAACCTTCCCTGGAGGACGATTCGATATAAACTTCGGTATAAAGCGGAATTTAAAATATCATAAATCAAAAAGCAATTTTAAAATACATCGCGATAAATTAAATTAAAAAACTTTCGCGGCAAAGAAGAACATTGCTTGCGGTTAAATTACAGTTAGCGAAGTACAGAACTTCAAAGTTTCAAAACACAAATCGCTACTTTACAACATTTCTTACGAGTTATTTAATATAAAATGAAATTTTGTCTTACATCTGTACATACTATTCTTCTAATTTTCTCCATATAACATTACTCTTGTGCCATGTTTCATGAACATCGGAAGCATATTCGTTCCATACACCATCTGGCAAAGCACCAGCTGTATTGTCTGAAAACTACGTATATAGAAATATTGTAAAAGAAAAGTTATAATTATTTTCTTCTTATTGTGCATTCATCATTCCCGTCGAAATTACTTTGTTAGCTTTAATATTAAATTAAAAAGAACAGATATATATATATATATAGTTCCAACATAGATCGAGCAACAGTATAATATTTTCTCATTTGAACACGTTCGTTTGAAATTGTTACAAGTATACATCGTACAATCGTGTTACAAGAAATTCCGATTTTTACCTTTGTACAAAGTACATCAAACAGCTTAACCTATATAGTTGACAATTAATTTGTCGAATTGAAGAGTCGCTGGTATAGTGCGACAACTAGAAAATCGATCAGCTACTCGATGATCTTTCATCGTAGAAGGTAACAATAGACAGAAAGTTTTCACAGGCTTTGACAAGCTTGTTCGTTCACTTTGACGAAGGAAAACGAGTGCTCGTAAAGCATCCAGTCGATTTCAATGATGCAAGGAAAAGCCTTTCTTTTTAGCGACTGTCACATTGTTAGCCGCGAATGACAATGTCTGTGATGATGTACTCGTACCCTTGTCTCTGTTATCTTTTTTCTACGTCGAATAAAAGGCGATTCGTTTCAGCGAGACAATTTTGGTGCGGACCCCATACCACTGATTTATCAGAAAGGAGTTGCTGTTATCCTTCGTCTTGAGATGTTCTCAATTTCAACTAAATATTTTTCGAAAGGGAAGATAAATATATCATAGTATTATTACAATCATTCTTTTTTACTAATACTTTTTTTTACTAATTAGCAAGAGTAACATTCAACAAGTAAGTGTATCAAAGCACGTGCATATTCAAATATTTAGAAAATCTTTTAAATACGTAATATAATCGTATTAGTAATTATGAAAATGGCCTAATCGCGAGTTAAAAACTAGATTGGGGTTATTACATTGTAATAACATGGAACATCTTTTAATATACATATCAAATAAATTGGATAGATTACATTGCAATAAATTGAAATGCAAAATGAAGTTCATACTGGTACAGTTAAAGCAAAATATATACTTACACTAAATATCACTAAATATTGTTTTCTTTCAGAATTATTTCAAGCTTTGCCGATATTATTATAATATTCGACTCTCATTACAGTGATGCTGAAATCTTAGAATGTTTCATACAGTACATACGATATACACATAAAAATTTTCTACGACAAACGTTCACAGTTCGAAGTGGCTTTCGTCAGCCACTGTATATGTACGTGGAGTAAACGAATTAACAAGCAATTCAACGGTAAAATACTATAATTATTTGTTGCATAATCAATTGATAATTTCCAATCTTCGTCTCGAGTGCTTGCTGTAGCTTGATCATGTTTATGCGCAAACGTCATGAATGTTAAACTTCTGCCAAGAGGAATGGTAACGCGAATTTATTGGCGAAGCTCGTACGAAATCCAAGGGTAAACGGCTTGTTTACGGCTACCGGTTTTCGCGTTCACATATGCATGCACATATATGCACAAAGAGCTAAGAGAACTAACAAACACGAACCGGGGGATGAGTGGCGAGGAAACTAGTACGATTCTAACGTGAAATCGCATTGCAAAACATACACTGACGTGCACTGACTAAATGTCCAAAGTTCTCTAAGCGCTTCGTAGTCTATACTTTTCAAATCTTGTTGCTAAAGCTACCGAACTTCGCCGTGTTCATTCGACAAAATGTTCGCTAGTTCTATGAAATTCAGGAATATAAACGCTTCATTCGACGCGAGATCAATGAAACTTGGAGATAAAGTATATCTTTTACTTTCGTTATAACCGGATTATCGATTTTTACATATTTATATCAGGCGTGAAAAAAGAAAAAAACACAAGAACGAACGTAAGCTTAAAAGTATATGGTCGTATGCTTGGAACTAGACAAGAGAAAATTATATGAATCCTAGCAATCTATTCGTTGCAATCATATTCTTAACATTATTTCCGATACTCTTATCGACTTTTTATTAAATCTACACGAGATACGGACGTTAGAAATATTCTTATACATCAACACCTAATTTTTCGATTTTCCTATGACCTACAAAACAGATGTATTCTTGCATTTTCGACGAACGAGGACAGAAGCAACCGGCAGCAACACAGAATTGCCAATTTAAAGTTTGTTCCTCCACGATACAAAAGAAGAATACGAAGTTTAAAGTGGTTGATATTTCGTTTCTATCGATTACTTTTCTTCATCGGTATCCAATACCAGTACACTTTACTGTCCAACGTGTCCGAATGAATTACTGTACTTCTTTATAGGTATTGTACTTCCATAAGAAACTGAAAAAAGGATATTATACTACAAGTTTGTACTTGTATAAGAATTGTTTCGTTGAAAATACATAAGCGTATATACGTATCTACGTAGTCCAAATTCGCAATCCTAATAACGAAATAGCAAACGTATCCGCATTGAAACTCTGACGACACCTTTGTCACATCGGCGCTCTTCCTCCTTCCGGTATACGATTCCGGGTTTCAACAAACGACGATGACGCTTCGTGGTACGGTAGATTCAATCGGTGCTAATTAATCAGTGAGAAAGCAGATGTAACTGATGTGAGCTGCGCCATACGCCGTTCGTTACTCCGTATAGACTTTTAATTAAAAATGAGCAACGTATAGATCGTAGAGAAAGGACCGAGGTTTAAATCAGATCCATTGTTTCTAAAAGCCGGTACCGAGCTTTCGAGAGCTCTTTACGTCCAGTCAAACATGCGGATCATGTTATGTTTAAAAACAGGGTCAAGCGGCTTCAATGATGTACACAAATAAATTTGAATCAGTTACTTAGCGCGATGAGATATTTTCAAGATTTTAAGACTTCGAAATTTTAAATAATCGTAGATTATTGATTTCACCTAAAGCGATATTCTATATTTATGCCAGAGCTGAGTCTATTTTTAACCATTATGGGCATGATTTTGTGAAATATAGTGAAAGATCTTGAAAATGCCAATCCGCAGATGCTACAATATTACAGTTTCGGTCTGAGGATACCACACCGTAGGATCAATAACACGAGTATAAAATTACGATGTTAAAGTAAAGATGAATATTATCTGTTTTGCTATTTGATCGTCTTCGAAATTTAAGCCTAAAAATTAATTACATCCGAAATGTTTGTTCGCACGCGTATTGTAACCATTTGTAAAATTATTTCTTCCCTTAGTAACAATATCATTGTTATTTGTTCGCACAGTTATTAAATCTAGTACGAACGAAACAGTAAATTAACAATAAATAAGAAAGGCTTCTTAATTTATCGCAGGAAATTACATTATGAAAATCTATACGTTTCTAATTAATGAAATCTAAAAACATGTTTGATTGGAGAGTATCATATCATATAATATGAATATTGAATTTATGTTTGAAGAACCTACGTTTCGATAAATGTGACGGCGTCCATTATGTTATTGAATGATGCACGATAAAATGCAATATACGAATTCCAATGCACAAATTGATGAACGTAAATTTTTATTTCTCGATTTACCTCGCCAATACAGCACATGAAATAAAATATACATTACTAATAATACTCAGACGTTATTAATATTCATAATTCGACGACCTTCTATTAAAACTGCCAATTTAGCGATATCCTCTTTTTACTTAAAATTATTAAACAATACCAGTCGTTAAATAACAACAGTTATTAAATAACGTGTCGTTAGAGCTTTCGCGTGTCATTAGAAGAAAACTTTACTTGGGAAAACTGATACTGACTGCAACACAACACAATATCTACCAAGTTTAATGAAGTGTTAGCTTAGAACCATGATTAATAGTAACGTCCAAAGTAAGCTTGTTATTAAATTTCTCCTTCTAGTTTCCTAAAGTAAATCTATATCATTGAAAACTAAAATATTCCGCATTAATTTCTACTCCATGTACATAATATTTATTCTGTATAAGCGTGTGAAAGGTGTCAAAATGGCAGCGCGCTATTTAAAGGAAACAGAGAAGGAGGAAACCAAAGCATGACAGTTAAAGTGACATGTGGAAACGTAGAAGAGGAGAACAAATATCGAAGGTCGGAACAGGAAAGAATGTGTAAAATCTGCAAGAAGGATATTGGGACGTTAAAACATCTGGTGGTAGACTGCACCGGGATAGAAAGAATACAACACGAGTGTGGAAAAGATTCTGACTGGTGAAAGATAGGAACAGGAAAGGATAAGGATAGAAAGAGACGAAGAAAGAAATGGTGGAAGAAATACCCAAGATTAAAAGGTGCAATAAGCAGACGGTTAGCAATAGGGGCTGCTGACGGAAATAATAGTTTTAGAATAGGAAGAACTTCTGGCGTGCTCTGTAACTCTTACTATGTAGTAACTGGGTTAAGGATAACATAAGAATAAAGGAAGGACGAGTAAGAAGATCGGATGAGAAAATGTGTGATTAAAAGAATGGTAGGCTTTTCGTTAAGAAAATCTACGTCAAAATGAAATAAATTATTATTATTGCTATTTATTCAAAATATTGAAATCAATGAACTCTACTATGTTTGGATAAGATTTTTAATAATTTAATAAAATTATTTAGTTTTTAATCGTATCAAAAATTATACTTATACATATACAGGTCAATTCAATTTGTTGAAAGTTTATATTATTATTGTTATATTAATATTATTATACAATATTATTATTCAATATATTGCAATCAAAGTTTGAAGGATATTTTAATTTTAATTTTGTGAGACTTACGCACTGCATATATGAGACGCGTGATTATTATAAGTGTCACTTTCCATTATCCAGGGGAAATTCTGTATAAACACAGCGTACTATCGATTAGCAATAAGCTAGTATCCGTGGCATTCGATTTCTATAGTTTGCGAAACACGGTTCTCGAATTACACACGAGCTTTGCAGATACCATCCTTTTGTCTTCAACCATTTCTCCTAGAATACTAATGAGCACCAACGTTTTCAGCATAGTGTGTAACGTTTCAACGTAGTTTGAACTTTACATTCAGTCAAAGCATTAGCCACTTACGCAAAAGTTTACGTTCTCTATTTCGGACGTTTAACATCATTAATTATCAAATTTGTAAGGGTTAAAGGAAACTTGGAAATTTTACAAAATACCATTAACTTTAAAAGTTTCATAAAATAACAGATATTTTCAGCGCATTAAAAACTGAAACGTACCGATAATAAAGTTTCTTATGAAATTATTATCGCTCTCGCGTGATACAAAATTACTTGCTCTCTCCAAATTTCATACAATTGTAGGATCTGGATGGAGCATGAAGTGAAAATGTTACGCAAATTCTTAAGTTTCCTCTTTGTATTGAATTCAATAATGTAAATTCATGAGAAAAAAATTGCAAGTAAAATGTTGCGTTAACGTAACTTTTATCTCTAACACGTTAACTATTAATTAATGTAGGTTTGGTGTTGATAATTAATCGATTTCACAGATTCGATTATACTTAGCATATTTCTCCGCCTCGTACAACACGTCTTAACACACAGCATACAGTCTATTAACACGTGGTCGACTTCTAAGCAAAAGAGCGTCGTTAAAAGTCGTACCAACTTAGCTTGTAGTAACTAGCGATCATGCCAACTTAACTTTTCTCAACATTAACTACCCAATAGTCATCGATTATGGTAAGTATTTTAGAATAATTAAAATAAAATAAAATTCATGGATAACATTGTCAAAGAATGAAAAGTATTCAAAGGCAGCATAATTGAGGCATCTATTTGAGCTTCTAGGTCAAAATATAGTAAACTGAAAAAGTTTTCCGAACTTTTCTTCGTGTTACAATAGATAAATATATTAGGCTGTTCGAGAAGTGTCTTTCTTTCGCAAACGTGCTTTTTACAACAGTGCACCTTCATACAAACGTGAAACGTGTTTATCTCAACAGAACAAAATGGATCGTACGTAATTCGACAAAATAATATAAAACAAAAAACGTTGTGCAGTAAACGATTATTTCCTCATAAAACGAAAGAAACTTTTCGGATAACCTAATACATACAATGCATCTACATGCATACATATGTCGTGAACCGTAGACCTTTTTTGCACGACAACATATTTGCGATAGATTATAGTATTTTGTTTCTTTTTCATGAGAAATTACTAAAAAGCGAATATTAATATTTGTATTTCTTTTGTCTTCCTTCATTTTAAGTATACTTCGTATTTTCTCGATAAGAACAATAAGAATGATTTACTTTATACCTCCACTGGAAATTTGTAGCCTGCGTCAGAAATGAAACGGAACTGATTTTCCATATTTTGACAAGGAACAATTATGCTTTATTCGATATTTTTCTTCAAGTCGACGAGGGATGCAATACTTTTCATGACAAGGTAATACTTAACAGACTCGTACATAACACGAAGAGAAGTTCACGGAAATCTTTTCATACCAACGTATTTCAAATTCGCGTTGACAATCAACGTGTTATCGGGTCAAACAAATGGATTCTGTTCGTACAAGGATTTAGATTCCGTAAAATTAGAGCGATCCTTTCGTCACATTCTATCCAGCCGTAGAGAATTGAGAAAGAACATGAATATTTACGATTGTTGCAGAAGATGGATGGGAACAAAGATGGAGTGGTGACGCTGTCGGAATTCTTAGAAGCGTGTCGCGCCGATCCCGATATTTCAACGAGTATGGCTGCTTTGGACACGGCCTTCTGACACTCGGCGCGACCACGATACATGCCATGGACCTAAAGAGTTTCTGTTGATTTAGGAATATATCGCTCAACGTTGTACCTTATCTCCTGGACCAGGGGAATTTCCTCAAGGTTATTACGAAGATTTCGACCGAGAGATAGACTCGGCGAATCTCGAAATTTCGACGTCGAAACGCCTCGAAGGAAAACGATGTACGATTACGAACGAATGATGTATGATCCGGTTGGACAAAAGCGTCTATTATTAAGTGAAATTCGTAGCGTTTATCAGGTGAAATTCAAAGACGATGTTTGGATGTATCGGATTCTTTCTACGTAGATTTATTCAATAACGTATACAGAGTGGGGCAAAATTCAGGTTTGAAAATGAAGCGAAAATCAGGAATAACAAAATTACGTTAGAGGCTTCGTTTTCGAGGAAAATACATTTGAAAATCAATCTAGCACGCGTACAATCGATTGATGACTGGCGTTATACAATAGATCTCGCTGCAGACAACTACCTACTGTCACTGTTCTTGTACACGATACAATGTCAACTGTCAGTTTCTACCGGGCAAGAGACATGGCGATGATCGTATATAATTTTTGCATTGGAAGCTTATGGTGGAAATACATCCGCTGCACCCTGTATACCATGCGATATGTCGCGTCACGTATTTTCAATTAGCGTTACAATTCGGTCATTGTCGAGCATGTAATACCGTAGTTCTGCCGGAACGTCGATCAGATTTCCCACTTCTGAACCGATCTAGCCACTTGGAAACAATATTCTCAGCTACAGCAGCGTCTCTATAAACGATACATATCTTTTTTACTGTTTGTACGACATTTCTTCCCATTTATATTAGCAGTGCGTCGAATGACGAAAATGCATCTTATTTTCCTTCGTCTTTACTTTTAAAGTAAACACGTTCCAATTGCAGAGAAAGACGCGTTAACCAGTTAACAGCGGAATTTAGTTTTAAATGTTTCATACAGGCAATGACGAGAATACACGTCGAACGCAGGGCAAAAGCTTATAAAAATTTTACGAAAAAAGTAGAACGAAACGGGGGAGGATCACATTTTTATTCGATAAAAGATTCACAATTCGTATTATTAAAAATTTAAAAATTGCCACAAAATAAAATAATTCGGGGAATAGCCGATATACGCAGTGAAGTACAGAGATGGGGATACATTGGAGAAAATAATCAACTGAATTTATAAAGAGCAACACATTATTCGAAGCATAACATGGAGAATAATCAAATAATCAAACTGTTTTTTTTATAAAATACACAACAGTTTTACTGAAGGTATAAAGAAAACGTACCGCTAAATGTCATTTATGTTACTTTTTACTAAGATTTTGAATTTTTACAGTAAATGGTAATTGTTCAGTTCACATGACGAGTATACGCGTCAACCGCAGAGAAATAAAGTTTTGGATTGACGTGTATACAGGTTGAAGGCAGTTAGCTGGTTAAAATGTCAGAATGCGGCGAAACGTTAGAGAACGTGTAACACGTGCTTCATTTTGAAATGGTGACGTTTCACACGTTCATCACGTCGCTGTGGAAAAACGCTACGAACTTTTGTTCCAACCTACACACTTTTTTTTCTGTAACATGGTCGCGTTAAAGAAACCTTTGAAACCGAAGATCACGAAATGGTCCTAAGAATAGAAGAGATTGTACTTTCGATATTCGTAGTTCTAGTTGTCCAGTGTGCGTTTCGCTAGGTAAGGGAGGATTAGATGAGAGATGAATAAGAAAAGCGTTAAACGAAAAAAAAAACAAAAAACAGATAATATACCATATGGTCGTTAGTAGTTATGATCGGAACTTGTTGCGAACTGTGTCCGACAGTTCACTTTTTAAAGAACGCGCGCTACAAACGATGAACAAATATGCAAATTTAGAGAAAGCAAAAATAATAAAATGAGGAAAGAAGCAACTGTGCCATCGAGACTTGACGTAAATTGTACGTGGCATTCGGCATTATTCGTGCCAAAAAATACATATATTATAGTTCTATAGAAAAGGTATAAAAGAAAGGAAGAAACACAGACATTTGTGTGGAAATAATTGAGCTTAACTTACATTTGTTTTACCTTTATGTTCTTTACTTAAACAACAAACGTATTTTGACGAAGAAGAAATGGAAGAAAGAGAGACATCTTCACTTTAGCTGATATTTTATATTGAAAAACACGCATGCACGGTAACATATGGATTCTTAACGACTTACGATAACGACGTAGTCTAGTTTTCTACGACGACCATATTTTTTTACGAGGCTATTGCTCGTTACGTCGAGGCATAGCTTTTTACATTTACATTTTATGTATTAAACTATCCGTTCGCATAGAGATTCACGCTGTTTTTAAATGCAAACGAGGCGTTTCTTTTTATTCGCGTGTCATCATTGCCGAGAATACCACAAAAACTGTCCGTCGTTTCGTTTCATTTTTGATACCACCATTGTTTCTTGTGAGAGCGAGCATTCCTAATTCCCCAGAGCCGCGAGAAATCTCAAACTTAATTCGTATTAGATATAAAACGATCATAGATTTTATTCGTCGATTTCGGCGAGATTTTGCGAATTATCGGTAGATTTTTTTAGTTTGCAAGACGAGACAATGTAGCGAGCGGAGATAGGTCACGTATTCGTCGCAAGGTGTTCTTCCCAGCGTGGCAAATAAAAACGGGTAGCAGTAAACGTTGAGTACGATTTTTAACGATAATAAGACAC
Source organism: Bombus pyrosoma (assembly GCF_014825855.1). Lineage (NCBI taxonomy): Eukaryota > Metazoa > Arthropoda > Insecta > Hymenoptera > Apidae > Bombus > Bombus pyrosoma. Next base: position 8,364,670 of record NC_057770.1, on the reverse strand, counting down.
ACGAATCGACACGTTGAACCTGTTCGGTACGAGCGTCGATAAAGTCAATCGCGATAATAATTGCTACGCAGTCATCAGACGATACACGGCGGACGAGCGCCGTACCGAAAAGGTTGATCGAAACGCGCGACAGAATTTAGTAAAGGAAAACCGGTCGGCGAGAGTACACGAAGAGAACAAAGAGAAAAAAAAGAGAAATAATTAGCATGAGACACGTAGAAAGTATAACAAAAAAGAGATATCGTAAAAAGCCGCTAAGACAGCTGGCCATGTTAAGCGGGACTCGTTGTTTCTAGTACGTAAGCAAGTAGATTAAGCGATATAATAAAAGTATTTATTTTTGTGACAGGTAAATGAATTATTAATCGTGGTAAGAATTTAGCTCGTAAAGACTGCGTGCTGCTAAAGAGAGAGAACGAAACAGAAAGATGGATGGTCAGGGAAGAGAACAAAATCGAGAAAGAAATAGAGAAAAAAATGGTGAACACGAGAAAGACAGAGGATAAAGAAAGAAACGCGGGAACAGTCTATATTGATTTCCCATTCAAAAGATCTTCGATCAGCAACCTACGATACCGAATTTTATTGTAATTACTAAAGTTTTGCGATGACTAGACCAAAGCGTCCGCAACGGGCAATGACGATTGCCGAGCGAAATATATTTAATCATTTTCCATCACTGCCTACTTCTGATTAACTTGTAAATAAGGTCGGTAAACTTGAACGAACGGAATAAAACTCGCGATGCATCGAAAACTTCGGATCTATTATAAAGTTCGACGCGTCTTGAGAAAAAAGGAACAAGACAAAAGCGAAAAAAAGCAACGGAACAGTCCGAAGAACCGCTAGTCAAACTTTCTTTTCTATCGTACATTTGTGATAAAATGTTACGCGAATCGTGAAACAACCATATGCTTCTTTTGACATCGAATTCGCGTTATAATTCTCTGTTACTTAATTTTCCTAGCAGCGATACGAAAACAAAAAATTGCACGATGCATCGATATGTCGATACGTGGCTATAAAAGCAAGAGGAAAGGAAAATCGTGAACGAATACTTTATGGAAACGGGAATTTAATGGAAAGGACATGGAGATAGATCTAGCGCAGATCTAGTGCAGATTTTTAGCAGCGCCTACACTTAGACGATAAGACTTACGTATAAAAAGTGAGGCAAGCATTTCAAGGCGTTGCCTCGTATCAACTCGATCACTACCGCATGTCTTTGAAGTTACTGAAGTAAGTATAGAAAAGACAAATGGAACGGCGTAATTATGTTATCTAGATATTTTCAACCCCAACCAAACGTAGAAACTAGATGTCAGAGATGAAGCGTGAAATGTCTCACGCCCACGCCACGTTGATTGAGAATACGATAGGTCTAATAGGTTGTTAGGTTTCCTATTTCCCATTGATTCGAGTATCGAAGTAACTTTATTATTTTTTTAAGACGAAATTCATCTAGTCGTACAAACCCAGGAAGACAAAATTATATAAAATGGCACACGAATTGAAAGCGTAATGATGCTATTTCAAAAACACACTGTCGTTTCGAAAGCACAATTTCATTGTATCACGTTAACTCTATCCTATACTTAGTCAACTCGCGTGCATGTTTTCGTACACGTATACATATTAAATACGCGATTAAAAACACGATCGTATTCACATACATACAAAGCGCGTACACGCGCCAACCATACATCATCACTAACAGTAAATTGTCTTGTCTTACTTATAGTGTGTCTAGAGCATTGCGTCTGTAAGATCTTGTATCTATGATTAGAAAAACTTGACCGATAAACAGCAACTACTGTACCGTTATCGGTCGTTAGCCAAAATTATTATATACGTATTTGACGTGTCTTTTAGAACGCCTTGAAAGCGAGGTAACGCATGTAAGAAAAAATCAGAGAAATACTCTCAAATAACGGAAAAGAAACTCACAGCAAGATGAAAATTAAATTGGCGATCTCACCGACGACAGGCGCTACAGTGTTGCTTAAAAATTTGCATCGCATTAGCTCGTTCGAAAAGTTTCTTTCGTTTTATAAGGAAATAATGGATGCACAATATTTTCCGTTTTATATTATTCTATCGAATTACGTATGATCCATTTTATTCTATCAAAATAAAGATCACAACGTTCGACGGATTAGGTTTCATGTTTGTATAAAGATGCGTCGTTGCAAAAGACGTGTCTGTAAAAGAAAGACACTTTTCGGACGATCTAATGCATGTTACATATGCTGCGAAGGATACTGGAAAGGATATTCCTTTTTCGAACGATCTCGCAGAGTATTTTTCTGGTATTTTTCCTAAGGACCAGAATTCATATTTTTTAGGACGCGATCAAGGAAAAGTATGGAAGACGTTTTTCTTAAGTTCATCGATGTAGACAATAAAAACAGGCTCGAAACGTTGCATCGAAATCGTTTCCACGTGCATGCATCACTCGAGCGTTCGTGATTTTCATTCTATGTATAATTTCAAGCAAATAGATGATCATTATAATGCAAATAGCACCAACTTTCCAACAAATACTAAAGAGCCATTTAACCGTCTGTAGCGTCGCGATCTTGCTTTCGTCGCATTCGTGTAAATGGTCCGCAAGATTCTTGCTACTGCGTTACCACACACCTTGCACAAATATTTTCAACCGGTTTAAGCATCTTTTTTCATTTTGAATGTACGTACGAACGTTATTTGGAATTCTTATGAATTTCAAGTATCTATCTCTCGTATGATATTTTGCTGTTACATTTCATACACGAAAGAGAATAAAATATCCAAAAGAAAGTGTCGTACTAAAGTTCACGGATATTGGTCACTGAAGGCCATTAAGAGAAAATATCTACCGTGCCATTTCCACGTCGGTTATCCTTTCCTCAACTATATTATTCCGTCTGGCTATCTCAAAGGCCAAGTCGAGATGTGTTCCGTTCACTTCTTAATGCATCGCTCCACGAGCAAGCACTCGAGCATGCGTCAGATGTACGATTTTCTCTCGATCGTTGCTCAAAAAATGGCTCCAGCCAACTAGTGTCCATGAACTCTTCTGTTATATTATAACTGGAAACGATGTTTAAAATAGGTATAATCGTGAATTTTGTATTAAAACGATTAACAATAGACGAGTAATAATCGCTCGAAAGTATTCTTCACGACGTAACGCAATAGCAAGCAATCTTGCGTTCTAGACATAAAAGATTCATACGTTAAAATTAGGAGAATACGTAATGGAACGCAAAATTTAATACGAAACTGATTACCTAATTTTTCATCGCGGCACTTTTAGCGAGAAAAACATAACGATAATTGATAACCACGTACAATGAAAACTTGTTCAATTGGCTCTATTTTAAAGGACGAAATGATTCGTGAGGGATACAAAATATTATGTAATATCTCGTCTATCGTAACGTAGGCACATACTATTCGAATAGGATTCAATGATCTATCTTCTCTATACGAAATCTATCTCCTTCTCGATAGCTACTCGCATCTTTATCGAGAATATTTTCGGTGGTATCTACTAGAAGTAGTATTATAACTGCTGGACAGAGAAATCGAAAGGGAATTGATTCGTGTAAAGGGCTCGGTGTCCCATAAAAGGAAATCAACTAAAGCGACGAGAGGTGTTTAAAGTTTAAAGGGTCATTGAGCCGATCACGGCCAATATAAGTACTCACAGAAAGCTACTAAATAAAACAGTGGAAGATTACGGTCGGGCTGTGCTTGTACTGGCTGACAGATGGTCCAAACGTATAGATTATGTATTCATTAAGAAAAGAATATTAATCGAGGACATAAAAATATAACTGACTGTGTTACACGGCGCACGAAGAAACCATGTACCAGAAGAATTACGCGTTTACATAAGAAAGTTTAGATAAGAATTGGAGATACCTTACTCTTATAAATCTTGTCCAATCGATTCTTTAGGAAACGTAAGGTTGATTTCAATGTATTTTAACTTTTAATCTCCTCGAGCGAAATGGAGAAATCGTTTGCACTCTGTACAAGATTTCGCTATTCCTAGGAGATTTCTAATTCGTATAGATTTGAATGCATCCGAGACTAAACGTTAATATCAAAATCCCTTACTGCTCAACTCAGTGAATGTTTAAAAAAAAAAAAAAATGAATGGAAATGACACTCTCGGTTATTTATTGCGCAACTTAACGATTTAACTCAACCATCCTAACTTCGACTAATATTAGCAATGACAACCGATATACATTTTCCGGGAGGCAAAATGTTGTTCAAGAGAACGTGACAATTACTCGAATCACGAATATTAGAGGGAAGAAATTGGGTAACATCGCGTGCACGCAAGGAAAGTTAAATAATCATAGGTTTTTCATTATTAAACAGCGTTAGTATCGATCTTTTCAATGTAACCTACGTGTGTATGTAATACCTCGGATTAATTGTTTAAATAGTTTGAAAGTTGAAGAGGTAAGACGATATGCGTGATTTCAGGCACCGTGCGCTAATCACAGCAAGTTGACAAAACAAATACTTATACGATATGTTACAAGTAAAGAAATTTAAACAAAGAAAATGAAGAAAGTGAGGGAGAGAGAGAGAGAGAGAGAAAGGTAAAAATATTCATACGACGGTATATTTTCAGTGTAAAGAAAATATATATGTAATATAATCCGTGGTAATAACTACGTATATCTTGTAGCTTTAACGTACCGATGGAAGCGATCTTCTTTATGAGCGTTTCGAAAATTTGAAATTGAAAAGAGTAAACGTTGTAAAATAATCACGAAAGCTATACGCTGAAAATAAATTCATATTTTTCTTTTAATAACATAGAGGAGGACTTGTTTCCGATCGGTACAAGCATATAATCGGATTATTCGTTTGAATGTTGATTGTTAAATGTTAGGATAGAGAACTTTAAGAAAAAAATGCCCAGTCTACAAGCATCGTGCATCGGAAGTATGTTTCGTTGCGTGTGGAATAATTCTGTTGTACCAGTCAAATTCTTTCATCGAAATGGAAACATCGATCGTTTCTTAATTTTGCCTTAAATATACGTTCTCGGAAACTTTAATCGTGTAATTTTCGCGTGTCACGTATTGTCGTAATATGCATATATTGGCAATTGAAAATTAATGTTACTTTGTTATTTACACATATCGTTAAAAAATTTGTGTCATGTGTAATATCGATTATTCTATTAAAAACTTATAATATTACGAGGCGTCTGGAATCAATACCCACCAAATCCATTTCTTGTTTTGATAATTCATTTCGTGATTTATTGTTATTATTGTTTTGTATAGTTAACAAAGTCGATCGGACTTGGCGAGTTTTGATTTTAAATGTCTCACATATTTGTTGGAAGCTAAATATCAAAAAGGGTATACATACGTTAAAAGTCTTCTGTATTATTTACTAATGTGTACAAATAATTACAAATAATTTGATTCTATTGATATATGAAAATAACAATACATTAAATTCATATTTCCGTATTATACGAAAAGGCTGCCCTAAATAATCTTTAAATTTATACATAATTTCACTTGATTTTGTATGAGAGAACGTACGTTTATTGTTTTATTTTCGTAAGATATTTATCAAGTACTGAAGTCAACCTTTCGCAAATATAATTTATATGCAAGATTATAATTTTTTCGAAATATAGTTTGATTTAAGAAGTGCAATCACTGCCATTGCTTCTTTGCAACGATATTCACTTTCCTTATTAGAAATTTTAACACTGCCTCAAAGGGGTGGCCATTAATATTTAAAACACTGGTATCAACGAATGAATTTGAGTTTATACTTACTGAAATAAATTGAAGTTTTAAAAACACGCGAATATATTTTTGGCGACAAAATCATCGTTTGGAACGCTGCGTTCATAATTACCTTAATTATAACAAAGTCTATATATATATATATATATATATATTGATATGATTACCTTAACTAGTTATTGTATTATACTTGAAAGTATGTAACTATTTTATAAATAAATAGATAATCAATGTTGATTGTTTTATATCCTTTTGTAACAGTATACCTATCAAAAATAAGGTACTAACAACGAAAAAAACTATACTTTACAAAAGTCTTCACCATTTTTTATTTTCCCATCCATAGTTACACAACTTATTTATTTTTTGTTACGCTTAAAAATATTGCAGAAAGTATTATGAATTTGTTGTATATATCTTATAAAATCTTTCCAGTCACTAACTCTTATTTGTAAAGTGATTTACTTTAATTAATAATATTGACTGAAATGTATTATCAAATTTTATGAACAATATGCTTCATATATCAATATGTGTTTCAAACATATAATACATAGTTCCTTTCAAATATATGAATTGTAATATATTAATTAAAGTGGTGTTTTTATAAAAATGTAGAATAAACTATGTACTTATAGTCTCTGACTTCATTTTATCCAATAATTGTTGTCCAAAAAAATCCCAATATCTCCTTCTTATTGTATCATGTTTCTCAGATAATTCTTTACATAGCTAAAGTTGTAATTATACGTATAATTATAAATTATATTAGTATAATGCATAAATATTTATACAAGTAAAAACGACAATACCTTAAGAGCATTATTAATATGAAATATTGAATCTGGTGACTCATCTGTTATTGGTTTTTCTTGACAAATGTCTATAATACAGGCCAATAAATGATTAACACGGCAGCCAGCATTATACAGGTCTTCACATTTCTGTCTTACTTTCTCATTATAAGCCAAACCATTGCTATCATGCATCAAAATACTAAAATACGGTATATAATTCATATATTAATTAAATTACATAATTTACAAATATGAATTACATAAAAAACAATGACAAACAATACCCTCGAAGGTAATTCCAAGCACTTTCATTGCCTTTAACTAATTCTATTTTATCTAAGGCATAATCAATTTCTCTGTCAATTATATCTTGTTCAAACTTGGTTGTGTTATTTATTACAAAATAACGTTGATTCCAAGCAGAATTATTACGAATATCTTCGTTCAATAAATGTTCTGTATATTCCAACTCTTTATCAAATAAACTGTACATTACATAAATAAAAGATTTGTTATTAGTTAGTATCTGAAATCGTAAATTAACAAACATAATAAAGATAAACAAGATATACTAACTTAAATGTTTTTATACACCACTGACGATGCTGCCAAACATGATAATTCTTTGCATCAATTTTTAAAATATTTTCTGTAAATTCTAGCTCCCCACTAGCATCTTGAAGCCATTCAACAATAAGTTTCCTATGATGCCACACTTGATAATTCTTAGAATTATATTCCGTTAGTATATTAGTAGATTTTAATTCATCTCGCAAGTCTTTGCCGAGAGCTCTAAGTATCTCCCTCCTGTATTGCCATACTGTATAATTTGCAGGATTAAGGTAGATACAATCTTCTGTTAAAGCTAGTGCACGCTCCGACTTTTCACCAGATTTTAAGATAGCCCGGAAATAGTCATATGAGTCCCTAACTTAAAACAATAATAAAATTTTAGTTAATAGAAATATTATATGCATTAATTTAATATTAAATGAAAATAATGGATTTTGTACATACTGAAGCAAATATTATATATAATTATCAGAAATATATAGGAGCATGGATGGAATATTTTTTAATTTCTAAACATTATGATCTATTTTATACAAAAAATAATAATACACACGTTTTCTGTACAGATTTTCATAATTTACTTTTATTATCTGAACTATTCGTGTAATATTTACTTTCTCTTTCTAACCATGAAACAGATATAATTAAGACTTAATATATTTCATAATAAACAATGCGATATTGCATTAATTTATAGTTTTATTTTTCTATTTTAACACCTATTTAAATGCTTATCTATTATAAAGTATATATATAAGGTTAGGTTATAAGGCAGCGAATCATGATCAAGAATATAATACAGACAAAATAGAACTAATGACCTTATTGTCACTTGAACATAACATACATTCCATAAAACATATAAAATACTTACATTTCTCAGAATAAGCAATTGAGACAATAGGATTAGGGCCGTCATCCTGCGGTACAGGAACCACATCTCCCCATTCTTCACGATCCCTGTATAATACCCAACTTGTCTCTTCGGAATTTTCGTCAGAGCTTTCCATCATTTTCTATTTTTACAAAAGGCTAGTAAAACGACAAAAATGAAAATCTACTTCCACAACTGAGCTACAATATCAGTTGTATGTTTTATCTTTTCAAACCTGTTAAAGCCTCCATTACATATAGTGAAATGTCGATAATGTATCGATAATTTCCGCTATCGAAAACTATCGATATATTTTTTATGACAATCGATAATTTCGATATGTTCTATTTCACGACTGTGGGTTTATTCCGATATACCCCATACACCAAAGTATTGAAAATTTATAATATATATTACTATCTATAGTATATGTTACACTGGTAGAGATAAATAAGGAGATCGCCGATGAGTATGGGAGATATTTAGTCAAAAGTATGCCTTACAAATTACCGCCTCTAGCGGTCAAACGACCAAACTTCTATATGTGCTTACAGTTAATCTGACTTTACGTCGTTGGATAGACTATAAGATCTTATCACATCCATTTCTTTATTCCTGATAAAAAGATATAAATACAATATATCCACAAAAATAATACTATTTATATATTACTTCTGCTCACTACAATTATAATATTTATACGTTGTTTCCATATTTATCTTTTTTATCGATAATCTTATTGCAAGACATCAAAAGTTGCACTTTCGATACTTCATGTTATCCAGTACGGCTAACGTTAAAATCAGTTATATCTTATTATGTTTATACGATTACGGCAATTACAAGTATAGAATACACATAAAGAGCGTGAAATAATCTTTATAAGAATTATTATTATTTCTGCTGCGTATTTTACCTATAGCCATTATAGGAGTTTGTTTTCTTCTCAATAGATATAGGAACTATACCTATAAATATGTATGATATTTGAGGTTTTATAATAATTTTATGTTTAACATTATGCTTTAATCACAATTTATTATTATTTGTACATATTTGTATATATGCGATTGATTTTATTATTATAACTATGTAATTCCTAACAATTCCAAAAAAACAATTGTTTAAAATATACATAAATGCCTTATAGAATTACAAATTACAAACTAGTTCTTATACAAAATCTTTTCTCAAATTGGTCAATATTTTGTTTGGATATATACATTTTTTCTCATACAAGAAAACAAAAATATATTTTATCTATATATTAAAAACCAATTTAACTGAAGCTTAATGTATTAAAGAATGCAAATTTATGAATATGATTCAAATATTGTGAAATATCTCAATATTTTTATTTTTAAATAGAAGTATCTTATATTCAGTGGTAACCAAGATTTCTGAAATATATAAATATAAATTGTAAAAATATTTCAAACAAAATTTAGTATATATTTCAATAAAGAAGAATGAAATTCATTATTGGTAGAAGATCTTAATAAATATTAAAGTATTAATTACTACTTCTAACAGTTGCAAAAACATTTTATACAATTTTATAGCAAGACACTTTGCATATATTTACAAATACATTACTTTTTCATAAATTTATTAGAGAACACATCAAAAACATTGTAATTATATTCTAGAGCTGTGTTTCAAATAAAAAATTTTAATAACATCATATCATAATACAATATTACCTAAAATAATCTACATATCGCGTACTTCCTAAGGAATAATCTGTTTTGTATCGAGCACTCATCGCATTCTCTATTTTCTCCCACATTCATACTGAATCAATAGATTTACAATCGCATTTTTTTAAGCTACCAATTTTCATTACTGTTGTTATATATGGCCAAGTGTTTGAAACCAATGAAAATTACGTTTTATCTTTTGCATGTGATAATACAAAATATGATAGCAACAAATGCTATAATGCAAGCAGTTATATACAGAGTTTACAATTTTACTTCTCACAAAATTGTAATGCGTAATAAATAACGTACTATGTATAGCATTTCTTTGCAAAGATTCACTTTACGTACATAATGAAAATTTGGTATATATTTAATTCTTGGATTAATTCTTCTCTTCCTTCTTTTCAGGCCCATCTTCCTGTTGCTGATGTTGATTTTGACTTTGTCCTTCTCGTTCTGCGGCCATCTATATATATAGTCAAATAAATTTAATAAATATAATGAATTTAGTAACAATCAATATTTTAATAATAAATAAAGTACGCACTTTCTTATACGCCATTTCAAACAATTTAAGACTAGCTTGTTGTAATTCATTTGTCTGTCTCTTGATCTCTTCTGGTTCCGTATCGTCTTTCTTAGCTAATGTTTCTCGCATTTTTGCAACCAATTCTCTGAGTTTGTCACACTATAAATCATTGTTAAATGGTATTATGACGAAATGGAAGTTGATTTGACATGGTATATCATATAATATCGTATACCAGGTATGTAATAATACTATATATAAAGGCTTACTTCGTCTTGTGGCAATTGTGCTTTAAATTCCTCCAATTTGGATTCCGTATCGTGAATAATTCCCTCAGCTTGATTCACAGCTTCAACTCTTTCTTTTTTTATTTTATCTTGCTTAGCATATTGTTCAGCATTTTTCACCATGTTTTCAATTTCATCTTTACTAAGACCGCCACTTGATTGAATAACGACTGCAAATAAAAAACAAAAATTGAATAAATAAAATTATTTTGTTTGTGTGTATAAAAACTTAATTCATTCGTAAAAAAATATGTTGGATTTAATTTATACGTTTACATACTCTGTTGTTCTTTTCCAGTTCCTTTATCTCTAGCAGATACGTGAACAATGCCATTGGCATCAATGTCAAATGTGACTTCTATTTGTGGTACTCCTCTAGGTGCGGGTGGAATTCCAACAAGAGTAAATTGTCCCAAAAGTTTATTGTCGCTAGCCATTTCTCGTTCGCCTTGGTGTACTTTGATTTCTACTTGAGTCTGACCATCAGCAGCTGTAGAGAATACTTGACTCTTTTTGGTGGGAATCGTTGTATTTCGAGAAATTAATCGTGTGAAAACGCCACCCAGTGTTTCAATACCTAAATAATACAAACATTAAACCAACAATTCTATGACCATAACTAAAAAATAAAAAGTTTATTTCATCAAAACTCAGGAGATTAGGATCTTCATTTTGTTCAGAGAGAAGATTAGTTGTTATAAGCATCATAGTCTAAAAATAATTTTGATGAAATATGTAAAGAAAGAATCATTTACCAAGTGACAGAGGGGTAACGTCCAAAAGAAGAACATCTGTTACATCTCCAGCAAGGACACCACCTTGAACAGCAGCACCTACAGCAACAGCTTCATCGGGGTTTACTGCCTTGGATGGTTGCCGTCCAAAAATATCTTGTACAGTTTGTTGAACTTTAGGTACTCTTGTCATACCACCAACTAATAATACTTCACCAATGTCAGACTTCGTTACTTCAGCATCAGAAAGTGCTTTTTGACATGGCTGAATAGTACGTTTAATTAAATCAGCAACAAGACTTTCAAATTTACTTCTTGAAAGCTTGAGGTTTAAATGTTTTGGTCCACTAGAGTCCATAGTTAAGTAAGGTAAATTTATATCAGTTTGTAAAGAACTAGACAATTCAATCTTTGCCTTCTCAGCTGCTTCCTTTAACCTTTGCATTGCCATTGTGTCTTTAGTTATATCTATGCCTTGCTGTACACAAAAAAAGAAAATGTTAAAATATCATATATAAGTACTTTTAGTACATATTAAAAATAATACAGACTACTTCAATATATATACCTCTTTTTTAAATTCTGATACAAGATAATTAACTAATGCATTATCAAAGTCTTCACCTCCTAAGAAGGTATCTCCATTTGTGGATTTAACTTCAAAGACTCCTTTTTGGATTTCCAAAATTGAAATATCAAAAGTACCACCTCCTAAATCATATACTGCAATGCTAAAAGAATATACCATATACTTGAAGAGTATGCTCTTTTTATTAATCAAAATAATGAATAATACTTTATAAAAATAGTCAGAAAACAAATTCAGCATGTATAATGCAATAGTTCTAAGAGACGAAAAATAATGGCATCATTCTTGTTTTGATGTACTTTATATGCATTAATATTAAGTTTACAATATAATTAAAAATATTGAAATTCTCACATTTTATCTTCTGTTTTATCCATGCCATATGCAAGAGCAGCTGCTGTTGGTTCATTAATTACCCTAAGTACATTAAGCCCCGAAATTTGACCAGCATCCTTGGTAGCCTGTCTTTGGGAATCGTTGAAGTATGCAGGTACAGTAATTACAGCATTTTTTACTGGAGTACTTAAATACGATTCTGCAGTTTCCTTCATCTTTATGAGCACAAATGCACCAATTTGACTAGGGGAATACAGTTTACCATCACCTCCTTGTACCCATGCATCTCCATTAGAAGCTCGAACAATTTTATAAGACACAGATTTCCTAAAATTATAATGATTTTAAAAAAATATTACATTTATTAACACATATGTGTGCGCGCGCACGCACACACATACACATACACACGTACAAAATGTACATACATATCCTTTTTTACTTCAGGGTCGTCGAATTTTCGTCCAATTAATCGTTTTGTAGCATAAAATGTGTTTGCTGAATTTGTAACTGCCTGACGTTTAGCTGGCATACCAACTAAACGTTCATCATCTGTTAAGTTAACAATTTTATAATTTAATTTCATTAAAACAAAAACTTGGAAGCAGTATCATAAATCAAATAGGTTTTGGTATCTTATGTTTTAATGTTTCAATTCTATTTGTATTATTATAAATAGAAATGAATTATAATATTGTATTTATTATACAAATTATGTTTTATTTAACATGACTAAAAATCATTATTTCATTTACTTTTAGTTTTATTTACATACTATATAGTCTTTAAATAAATTTTACTTGTATGTTTGTATTCTCTAATCAAAAAATAGTTATTTCAGTACATTACAAACAGATAAAGGAACAAAAAACACAGCACAACTGAATAACACAATAAGACCTTTTTCACAAATTAATACATTGAGCAGAGGAGAAATTACAAAAAAAGTAAATAAATATATTTAATAAGCAGTGTATCTTATATGCCTTACGAACTATCTATGTAAATCACTGATTTTACTGGCATGTATAAATGTGAATTATTGACAATGTAAATTGTTAAATATTTATTTCATATATGTGAAGACATATTTTACTACAAGATAAATATGTTTGAAACTTTAATGTTGCAATATTTGAGAAAATAAAATTTTAAATTCTGACCTTTAGTAAATGCTACATAAGATGGAGTTGTTCGTGATCCTTCTGCATTTTCTATAACTTTGGCTTGTTTTCCTTCCATAACTGCTACACATGAAAATGTTGTTCCAAGATCAATGCCAATAACTGCACCTTTCACGCCTTCGGATCTAAGTAAATAATAGACTTTCATTCATGATATTTAAAAACATAGTTATATTATTAACAATATATAAAAATTAAATACAATTTTAATGCAAAAAATAATTATAGCATGAGCAATTTACTTGTATCTATATTGTTGCAGATCTGTAAATCGTTGGGGTACTGCCAATGCAGGAACCGCAGCCTGAAAAATATTTTAATTTATGTATTGTAAATGTTATATTTAATGCATCCTACTATAACACAATTAATTATAATAAAAAAAAAACTTCCTGTAACATTTGTTATAAATGACATATAATAAAAACGTAAATGTAATAAATATTATGCTATATCTTTTTATAAAATTAATTTAAAATATATAAAAATATATAATTTTTGTTAGAGGCTGGTCACGTGCCGGCTACGAAATAGCTAATGCTTAATGCTGATAAAAAGAACATTTAGCTATAGAAAATATTGAAAAAATAAAGATAGATACGAAATAATAAGTTCAATCCTATTACATGATCAAATGATTGTACAAATTCAATACAAGGTAAAAATATTCGATAAATGTAATTGCACGCCGTGCCGTAAATCGCCATCGAAACTTACATTTTTAACAATTGTACTGAATTGTTGTTTTCTAGTAATGTCGTAGGTTATATTACTACAACTACGAGTTAACAACCTTGCAGCGGTCAACATTTTGATTTTATATGTTTTATCCTTTCAAATTTATGAAAAACTTAAAAAGAGACGCGAATATTCCAACTTTATATGTAATGATGCAACCTTCAGAGAGACCAGCACAATGCGCATACCATGCGCGCAGTAGGAACCTTCCATTCTGTCGACTAATGTAGAAAGTATTATTTGACCAATGAGTACTCTGCTCTGGAAGAATATACGAATCAACGTATTCCATGGCCTTCCTACTCTTCGTTACTCGAGAATTACCCCGAATATTCCACAACAGTATAGATATTGTAATCATTAATCAAACAAATGATAAAAATCTGAAATCAGGGAAATAAAATATATTATATAATATTTAAATTATTATAATACGAGTTGGTATATTTAATTACTTTATTATAAAAAGTAAAAGATATAATTATTCAACAACGAAAATTGTCTATGGAGGTATTACATTCAGTTGCTTCCGGAATTTAAAAGGTGATGCCACGCGATATTGCAGTTATGTAATAAAATTAATGATAGTAAAATAATAATTTGCTTGATATTTACAAGATATGCAATTAATTATGAATAAATGTTATTTTAAAACGTGCATTATTTAGAAAATATAAAAAAGGTTAATTATATAAGCACACTATAATATTTTTATTTGTTATCGTATATGTTGCAAACATTTTCAATATAAACTAATCTGAAGTATAAAGTTTTTATTGACAAATACTTCTCATTACATTGTTTTAAGCAATAATCTATTATTCTCTTGTTTAATTTTTTGGACATTAAATAATTGTTGGTAGCTATTAATTTTATTGTAATGATATGAAATGAATGAAAATGTTTTTGTTGGGAATTATCGACTAAAGAGCAACCGGTCAGGTCAAACCGATCGGTCGATATTGCGTACCTCGAATGAATTAACGCTCAAGGTGGAGGAGGTTTAATATATCGAATGTTAGAGTAATTCAGCACTGTGTTGAACTTGTATAAATGTAACGTGTACTGTACTGTGATGCACGGCAGTGGTAAGATCTTGTTGAAAGTAAAGTCTTTCACCCGTATGGTACGATGTCTGATGATGAACTGTCCTCCTACGTTGCTGCGTCTCCTTACCAGCCGTTGGGTTTCGTTACTCCACTGTGTCCTTCCGGCTAGTCCTTTCCAAGGGATTTTTACATGACCTTGAAGTCGTTAGGTTTACAGCTCGGAGAGGACATGCAGTTCGGAATTTCCTAAAGAAAGAAATGGGCCTGTCCCTGCCATAAACGGACGGTCACTCAAAATTCCGAACAGTTTTATATATGTATATTACGAGGAATCTATTTATATATAGGAATAATTATTGTAGAAATGAAAACATTTCTGTATTTTGATATTTTTTATTGTTCTTTGATTATTATTTTCTATAATCTGTCAATTCTGAAAGATATTTGATGTTATTTTATGTACAGAAAATATGGGAGTGTTTATATTTCAATGATACATTTTTTAAATTTTTGTATTGTATGTATTGCATGTATTTTTTAAATACAATCATTATTAATGTAGTTATAGTTGTAGTTATTACAAAATGTATAAAAAATATTAAATAGGACATAGTGAAAGAGATACACATTAGCATGTGCATCAGATACATAATTCTTAAGTAGTAAGTAGCAAGTGTGTATTTCATTTATAATTTTATTCATTTTTGATTTAATAAATTCTTTTTTAATTTGTCGTCTTGGAAAAGAAAATGAAATATACGGATTTATAGCTTCTATGATAAGGAACAATGTTGATTAACATAAGTTCTAGCGTTTTCTGTTAATAATAGCTATGTAATGTTTGCTATGTACAATTACAAGTAGCAAAAAAGTTATGAATTATTCCTTTCTTTCCAAAATGAAAGATTCGGCGATTCGCTTTTGTGTATCGTACAGTTTATCACTTCGTTTCTAAAAATTAACATTGATTATTATTTCTTTTGTCTATTACTTTAAAAGTTTATTCAAATAAAAATAAAGCAATGAACTTACAAAAAACGATCTCTTAGAAGAAACGCTCTAGGTTGCACCCAATTCAATCTTTCACCATTGTAACATAATATTTGCGTCATTGTGATTTTTCGGATCTCTTCTAATTGATATAAGGTAAACGATCCTGGGGTATTTCCATTCTCATACCAATATCTGTCACCTGTATTATAATTTATGAGATGTTAGATTAATCAGTGAAATTAATCATAAAATATATACTTTCAAAGCGAAGAGTTTTACATACTTTTGTAATGAATATAGACATCGCGGATCACTTACCAAAACGAATATTCCGAAAAGTACGGCCCAATAAACAAAGAAACGTTGGTCCTAAGACTGAGTCGGGTAATGGTGCTTCCGAAAGCAATCCTGTTACTAGATCTATATCCTCTACATTTCTGTAAATTGAAAAAGAAACCATAAATAGTACTCGTTTCAACAACTAGCTAATGATACAAATTATTAACTATAAATTATAAATTAAAATGTATTCAGGTTCAAATAATAAATTATTATAATTATATCTTACTTATAAACATTTCGAAGTCTTTCTATAGTATCTTTGGACATTGCTCCTCTAAGATGTTCAAAACTACTGACGTGTGCTAAATTACAAAATGATCGCCATCTCACGTAAGGTGGCAAACCATGATCCCTTCCTTGTTGTATGATCTGAGCAGCGTAATCCACGGGAATGTCGTTGCTTTTTCCATCATGGAAATATCGTTCCAAAAGTATTTCATTCAGTCCTGGTGGCAATGGCTTCCTAGAATGTCCCGCTGTCGCGGAAATTAAATCTTGCATCCTAGATCGTCATTAAAACCAAGTTCTCATGGGACAATGTGTTAGCAGATCGTAACAATATTTAAAAAATTTTTTATCTAAATTCTATATATACTTTTAACACATTTTAACATTTTTCTTTTAAATATTATTATAAAAATCTTAAAATCATAGTTGATATGTACAATGAAAATATAAATGGGATAAAACCGTTTTAGTTTTCTATTTGAGTGAGTGTAATATCCTAACAGAATTCTTATTCGAATAAATGATTTTATATCGCAATATATCATTTCGATCATCGCTCATCATGTCATCGGGATATGTTATTATATAATTTAAAAATTATGAATTTTTGTATCTAAAGGTCTAGACTATTATGAATCTTCGAAACCTACAGATAGTAAGGATCACTTAACGTAAATAATCTATTATATTCTGTAACTGATGCATACTTCGAAAGGTTGCGTTAAAAACTTTGCCATTTGAAGCAACAAACGACTGTACAAACGACTCTAACAATAAATAACTACGAGTCAAATAATTTACTTGAACTAATGCCATTTAAATTGACACACACACATTTAGATTATTCTGCATTAACCGTAACTATTTCTTTTGTTTTGACTGGAGGAACAAATACGAACGAAAACTTAATTTTAAAGACTAAACAATCACATATTATCAATTACGCAATCACAATCGAGTTTAATTTTTATAGTTAATCAATTATCGTATTCATTTAACTGACTAGATCTAATTAGAATTTTACTTGATATATAATCGATTTCTTAAAATAAATATCAATTATACTAAATATGAAACTGAGCAAAGAAATTTATTTAAGTCTCATAAAGTTTTTAAAATAGCATACTATTCGATGTTAAAAAAAGATATTAGAAAGTTCCGTAATATCACAGTCGATTGTCAAAAATTGTTGAAAGTTAACTATATTTTAATAGAGAAATGTTTATAATTAGAAATTTTTAATAAATCTATGATTAATATATAAGGTAGCTTAATAGTACCTTGATGATTTTTATCTATATAATTATGATTTTTAATAATTCTTTAGAATAGTTTAAAACATATTTTCTGTTCATGAAACGGAGTACATGTCCACTGCCATTTGGCATATCATAGCAGAATCCTTGTGTATTTACAGCATGTAATATATGTTCAATAAAATAATTGATCTTGTGAAACCTACAGTCAGACGTACATTGGACTAATCATATCTTGTGCTATCACGTCGAACTCTATTAGCTACATGTACATGCATATATCTTTCGATGATTAAATCTTATGAGATGTACGTATACTTAGGGATGTTTTTCATTAAAATTATATTTATATGTAATTTCAACTGACCTGTAGCGCCAGCAATCAAGCGATCAATAGCACCAGCTTCATAGAACTCTTGCGGAGCGTAGAAGGCCGATAGTAAGGACCTTTCTCCAGACTTTAACGCCGATCGCGAGTCAACTAGGTCGAGGGTTTTTGGGGTCAGCGTGGCAATGAAGAAGAGTCCAGCAGAGGCGGCAGCGTTTGAAAGTGTCGCATCCGTTCGAGTATCGTAGCCTCGAAAGTATCCTCGATGCGTTAAGCGTAACTGATATCTTCCAGTTTTCCAAAAAATCGAATCATTTTACATACACATATATACACTAACATCCATAAGTATCTAGACACTATCAAATTATTGTAAATATGCAAGTATAAGAGAAATGAAACTGTAAGGTTTAATTTGAATCTCTGGTCTTATTTCAGGCAACCATATAAAATAGCAATAAATATCGATGAGAACATTAGTTAAATAATAAGAATATTTGATTTTAGCTATGGTAACAGAAAACAAACTGACCGTAGAGGAACATTTTTCAGTCATAACTTTGAAAATATAACGAATATATGAACCTTTAGATTGAAATGTACTATTGTAAATGTCTAAATAGTTATGGGTTATAATTATATCAATAAAATAACTATACAATTATTAATAAGACCGAATTAAAATTTTGTGGTGCGTATGTAACGAATGAAACTTTTAATCCGTGAAATTAATTATAAAAGGAAAGAGAGAACACGTACTTGTCGAGAGTTGTTTCTCCGAGAACAACGGGTAGAAACTCGTTATAAGTTATATGTTCCATTTCTGCGATAACGATCCTTCTTGCTTCCTGATAGAGTCTCTCGTCATCCCAGTGAGGGTTCAGTCGTCCTAGCTCTGTAGCGACTCGGTTATGTTCACGCAGAAAAAGTACATGCATTAGAGTGAGACCGGGGTTCTCGTTTACCCGTGAATCCCCGCTAAGAAAACATGGGAAAGCTTTGTTCGCGCTTCTACAACTTTCATACTTAGGCGAAGGCATGGGTAAGTTCTTCCTCTGTGTATTAAGCAAACCACCCTTGCCGGATCGCAGAGCTTGCGCTACATCTTCGGAACTCCCATAAACAGGGGAAAGGTCTAAGTACGATGACGCTTGGTTGATCTGCTGCCGAGGACCCAATTTGCATCCCTACGTAGAAAAATATTTTTACACTGTTTGGTAAGTACCGCGTTAAGACATTTTAACTAAGAAGAACAAAATTAATTTCTACTCAAATTCATCATAATTTGTTGAATAAAACAATGCTGCTGATGGATAATACAAGAACCGACAGGACATTCCCACTTATCTAATACTTAGTAAACACGTTACATATCAGGAATTCCTGCAGAGTTCCTGCAAGGGATTTCATTCACACGCTATATTTCAATTACCTGTAGCGAATTTCCTGGGTGCGGCGCCGATCTAGAATATTCCATGCAGCCGACAACATTATTGGCTCGGATTGGAAAACATTCTGGATGAAAGTGTTCGTAATCCACGTCGCAACATTTTAGTCTCGCCCCATCGGGTAGTTCCATCTTTGGCGTGTGCGCGAGATCGTGAATGAGGAATTGACCAAAGAGCGCGGTGAGCGCCATTAGATACGGATGTTTAAGATCGGATCCTCCGGAATGAACTCTCAAAGAGACGTCTCTGGCGCTAGGTAAATCTATACGCGGTAGAGAAACACCATCGACGTATTCAGTTGGCAAGAACCGTATATAAGCTTCTAGAGCTGCGCCCCAAGTCGGATGCAAACCGTTATTGCATTTCCCGCTGTGCGTTCTGTAGCGGGGATCGATCTTCTTGCAGCTGGCCATCACTTGCAAATATGTAGGCGAGTCAGGACAACTGATGGCAGATACCGATGGTAATACGGAAGATGCTTCTTTTGATGACATGTTCAAAGCTTCTACCAGCATTACGGCCATCGTTTCTATCCGTAGAGCTTTCCTTGAGAGATTCTGAGCGTGTTCGGTCATTTCATGTGACACACCGAGGTACCATGAAGGAGAACCGTGATTCAAATGTGTCCGCGAGTTCAGGATTGCTCGCTCCGCCTGATCGTATTTCTCCATCGAAATATTTGTACGCCTACCCAGATCCAGTAACATATTTGACGGTAATGTAGTACCTTTGATGAGTACCAACGTGGCAAGGAATCTGTGAATCGAAATCTGAAGATAGAAAATATAGCTTACCTCTAACTATATTACCGCATATAATTATCCGAATATTACGATCGGTCTGTTTTTATCTCATTATGTATATTGTTTCCACTTGTAGTTAAGCTTCAGTTTTTGATAGTGAAAACGATGGTAACGGTTTATATATAATATTAAAATTCAATGGCAATGGCAGACCTTTAAAAGAAATAAAACTGTGGGAACAGAAAGCGTTTATAAATGTAGATTCTTGCAGCAATTCTAGTTCGTTCGAGAGTAATCTTGTGAGAAAAAAATTCATCAATTATCTGTAATAAACTTGGGAATAATATACCTCTAGAAAATAACTTTACTACCAGTATCGTGAGAACGATAAGGTAACATTCATTTCTTGTTACAAGCAGTACAATCATTGTTAGGATAAATACCTATTGGTATTTTATAATCTTATGGGTCATCAAGATCACCGTTAAAGGAATCTAATCATAACAAAGATAATATCTGCTAAGAACTTTGTTTGCCAAGCAATATATATATATTGATTTTATGTAAATTGATTTTTTATATTTAATTATTTATAGCAATTACATATTATAACGATAGTACAAAGTATTTTTCTATACCGAAACTTAAATTATATTTCTTTCCTATTAATTACTTTCTCCGTACTGAAGGAATAAGGAAGGACTAATTAAACGTGACAAAAGCTGAAACTTTCGTAGCAGTATGAAACCCCTGACTATTAAGATTGTGAGAATATAGAAGGTGTTGAGAACACCATGATAATCTTGCACCTTCCACTTGAAGTGAACTCGTGAGAAATCATGTATAACTTCTATTATACAGTAGTATACCTTGACGTTACCTAATAATTGTCATGTAAATTCAATGGTTGTGTTATTACCTAACTTGACAATGACGCGATAGAATCAACCATTAAAAACACAATTATAGGGTTGGGCACATTCGGATTAGAAGTTCTTGTCGTTCCTACATCCGCATTGCGATTGAAATGGAGTATGCGACAAAAATAGCTAATTTTTCACACGATACAATTAAATATATATAGGAAAAATTCGTATTATAATTTCTCCATAGATTAATCTTCTGGTTAATAAAAAACGATGCCGATACGAAGCAAATCGCGTGACTGACTAATGTCTGTTCTGTTGCAGATACCGCAATGGATCTTAGAGACCTTGTCTAGGAGATGGCATTTCGCCTCATTCTGTATGGAGCACTGTCCATCATTCTATTTATCGCGTCGTCTTATTTGATATTAAATTCATTCATCCTTTCATCCACATATATCTTGGAGTTAAGTCTGGTACTTAGGTATTTTTTTAATCATACCGATGGGATACACGGGCGACCTTAAGAAGAGATTAAAGAAGATTCGTTGTTTGACATTTAACTCTTTCCTGGTTCTTTTGTGACTTTCTTACGTAATCTTTTCTGCGTCCACGAATAGTGCCTGTACAAATCGATGAAAGCTATTTGGAAACATGGTTTGCTCTTGCTGAAGAAAATTTTCAAATTCCTACTAAAAATAAATAGATATAATCATGTATACACGTTATTATGTGACCTGATAACACTGATGTTGGTAAATCATTAATGCTATATCTATATCAATTATTTGACGATTCTTCCCGTTTCTCTATTTTTAAGTAGGTACACACATATAAGTACAATTAAGGTACATATAAAAAAAATTTCTGTCTGTATATATAATCTACTATATTTTAGAGTTTCTAAAAATTTATATCTCATATGATTTCATATATTCTTTTTACTAGTAATTACTTTGAAATTTTGGAATATCTTATTCACTGTCTTTTAATTATATGTCAAGAACATTACCTAGAAAATATATGCATATAAATATTGATTTAAAAATAATAATGAGAAATGTAAAAGGAACCATGACCTTTAAGAAAAACATGTTTCATAATATATTTTTTGTCAAACTTTTGATGACATGGTGACAAAGATATTCAACGCAATAAATTTCCATTTTGAAAGATTTATAACTAGAAGTTAGCTTTCTGATACATCGGCATACCAATAAGTCTGTTTTATATTATATCTCATGTAAAATATACATTTTCGTACACGAACATTAACAATTCTTCTTAATAAGAATATTTATAAATATCAATCTGATGCAAGTACAAAATAAATTTTATTATATTGTTAGATACACGGTTGAAGCTTTCTAAGAGTTATATATGTCAAAAATTTGTTTATATTAATAGTATGATTGATATTTACTACGAAATTAATATTTATTCAAAAATAAATACAAATACACGTGATCTTTTTTCTAGCATTAAGATTACATTGTAAACTAAATATTGAAATAATATATAAAATATAAATTACAAAATATTTGCTTGTAACAACTTCAAAAAATGAATTATGTAACTTTTATTAGGAAAATAAGTCACTGTGCATTGAGTGATTATACTCACACATGTTTGTTTTGCTGACACACACGTGTTTCTATGATCTATGCCAAATCCACTCACTGAGAAAGTAGGCGGCACATTACTAATGAATTTTTAAAATATTTTTAGTTTCTCTTCATTAATTAATTAATATACTAGATGAAATTTTAAACACATAATTATCTGTAATGTTGACATTATTTTAAAAATGCAAATGGAGAAATCATTTTCAAATGTTAAATTATGTCAAACATTCGGATGAAACAACTTTATTTACAAAAATTATTCAAGTATGTAGTTGTAATCATAGGTCGCGATTCGAGATGTACTAAAGTATGTAGTCGAGATATCGTTTATCTCGCAAAATGAAAGCGGAAACACTCACCGTGACAGGAAAAGAAATATACCGTTGACCGGCCTTCGTTTCACACACAAGTACATTTTTTCCAAAACTATCGTATCAGTAGTAATTGACAGACAGTAATTGATTGTACATTAATTACAACAACGTACAACAGAATTCATTTGCCTCGTAAAATTTCGCAAGAACCGCGCCGAGTATACGCAAGAGCACGGAGCGGTAAACCTGAACTGAGACCGATCCTCGAACGAAAGTAAAACTGCAGTCCGTTCCGTGGGTTTAAAGAGTGGGGTCCAGTAAGAATCACGCTAGTATAGGGTGTCAACAAGGTACGCTGAACCAACGTATATAACTCTTATAAATACGGTAAAAGCGCATCATTCCTGCAACCGGATTGGTATTATGAACAAGACCAAGGTTCACCTTTCATAGTCTATGTTATCCGTAGTCGCGGTTGGACGTACAGTTTCAAGGATCCAAAGTACATTAGCACTTTCGTATACATAGCACGCTGTATGTGCATAATTACATGCGTGTTCTTTTACAGCATACCTCTCGTATAGGGTCTTAGTGCCATTATACTGTGCTAATTGACACTTATAGGCTCGACTATAACGTTGTCCAAAGATTAAGATTCTTGGGGACGACGTTGCGAATGATTAACTGCGTTGGTTATGCACAGTCTTATATACGCCTACAATCTTGATGCGGCAATCCGTAAAATAGTATGTATTACGCGTCTCGTGCGATTATTTATGGCACGCGTAGGGAGATAGATTAAAATTAAGAGAATGAAACAACTTTATAAGAATTATTTGTATGCTAATAACAATCTGTATCTGTTTTCAACAAACAGTTGATGTCAGTTGTTTCAAAAATAATTAAACTTAAGTAATGGGATCACATTTCTTATTGAATATGAAGATCTTTGCCTCATAAACGTGAATTTAATATTACATATTGGTATGTAAAAGAGAAAGATAAGTAAAATAATATGTACTTCATGATTATAAAACTGGCTTACTTAAAGGTCAATTATAGCTGATGAAAGTAATACAATTTTATATTAATATGTTCAATACATTCTTTAATAATATTTTTGAAAATCATTATTCCTAAATAATAAAAAGTACAGTATTTTTGTAATCAACTTTCCTGTATTCGTAATAAACAATAAAGTTCTCCAAAGAAAAATTTATATAATAATGGAAAAAATATCTTTTCTTAGATTGTATATAATAAATAAATAACAAATAACTTCTTTTGAAAATTAAATTTTATATCTTGAATCCAGGGTTTCTATAACTGTTCAAAGATAAAACTGTTATTAGAGAGGCTTTGAGCACTTTTATTTTTGCTCCATGTGTCACTGTTTACATTATTCATTTCTTGCTATCTTTTGCTCCCATAATAATTGTTTATTTAAAATGTATTGAAATTATCTATAATTGTGTTCATATTATGGTAATATTTATTGCTGTAATTACAAAAATCGTTTCTAAGAATGAACATCGTCTGTATTTTCAAGTACTGCTCCACTATATGCTAAGTCCCAATAATGTTCTACTTGATGTTTCTTGAAATGTTCACGCGCCATTTTTTCAATCGGGCAAACTTTGAATTTGATTTCTCCAAAATGACGTTGTTTACTAGTACCTTCCCATACAAGAACACATTTGTTCGGCACATCATTTCCATTATCTTTTATAATATCTTCCTCCCATTTAATCCGGTTCATCATTAGTCGTTTGTATTTACTTAATTGCTTGGCTCCTCCTTCAACAACAACAACATTGCAATCTCGGAAGAGCATTACACAGCCTGTTAGATAAAGTTGCTTTGCATTTGTTTCCACTTTAAACTTTTTCGAAGCATTATTTAAAAGATCACGTATTCTGTAATGACAGTATTACTTTTTACATGATACGTATATATATTATATAGTTAGATAGTATTTATTTATGTGTTTTTAAGCTCACCTATAAACAGCTACATGTACACCAAGCGTGGTATCCTCTTTAATTTTTCTTGCCTTTTTTTCCCGTCGCTGATCAGCAGTAAGTCTTCGAGCTGCATTAGCATCCTCGTGTGCCTTTAATCTTTTAGCCATTTGTTGTCGGACATGAGCTTCTATTTTCGTAGGATCTTGTACAGCTTCTGTGCCTAATACTCGCATAAGATTCGAAATTCGTAATTTTGGTTCTGGAGGAGGTTCAAGACCTAATCGTATTTTCTCTTGTTCTTCTTTCCATGCCTCTCGTCTATTTTGCCTACGTAATTTCTTGCGTTCCTTTTTCGTTAAAAATACAGGCATATATATTGGTTTCAAAGGGTCAGCTAAAATAAAAAAGAATAATTAACCACATATTTGAAATAAGCGTTCTCTAAAAAATGTATTAGGTAGTACATACTTGGTGGTCGCATTTGTGTGGGATGTTCTACAAGATTTGTGATAGTAGAACTTTTAATAGTAGTAGATTCATCTTCGTTCGGATATCCTCCTGTTAATATAACAGAATCCCACCATTCTACATTAGGCACATCTTCACTAAGAGCTTCTGTTTTCGGCGCTATGAGCGCCAATTTAGTTGCAGAACTTATACCAGTCTTTCTGGCAATTTGACTAATCTCATTTTGTAATTTTTCTAATTGGGCTTTCATACGAATTCTTTCTGCTAATTGCTGGAATTTCCCAGGTTCGTGAAATTTGAGTGTCCGTTTGCCTCGCACTGCCGGTTTGACACCTATCCTATTATCAAAAAAGTGCGTGTCTTGAATTTCTTCTGGACCTTTTGATTCTTGCAATTGGGCTTTAAATTCTTCACGTTTTTTTGCTCGAATATTAGCTTTTAATGTTGGTACCACTTGTGTGAGTTGCACTTCCTTGCCGGTTATATCTACAGTTCTGCCAGATTCATCCAAAATTAGTGGAGTTGGTTTATCTGGGACACTAACATTTCCAAGTAATCCAGAGCTTAGTTTACTTCTAATTTGTGCTTGCAAAGCAGCTATTTTTCTTGCTTTGTCAGAATCTGTTTTACTTAATAAACCTTGATTATACATGCTTCCTACTGTTGGTAAAGAATCTCGTGCTTTAAGTAAAGGTTTTACTGGGGCAACTTCTTCTTGTTTTATAGCTTTTAATGCTCTTTTCCTTTCCTCGATTTCTCTTTGGGCATTTGCCATCATTTGTTTTATCTAAATAGAAATAATAAAATAATATAAAATAAAAGCAATAATACTATATGAATTAATGTAGTAAATATATTAACATGTTTATATTAGTTCACATTGATATGAGTTCATACCTTATCTGCAGATAGTTGTGCTTCCGTTGTTTTTTCATTTTTGACTTCATCATCCTTAAATCTAGGTTTCTTTGCATCTTTATCCTTATCCTTATCTTCCACATGATTTCGTTTTTTACTTTTTTGCGCTGCTTTGGCATCATCGTATATTGTGAATATTTTTTCCGTCAATTTTAAAGCCTTTTTGTCTTCCAATAAAGCTGATAATTTATCTACAATATTGGGAACATTATAAAAGTATATTACTTGTGTCATAGAAATTACATATTTATAATAAAGCTTATGATTACTCATATTAAATTATTTATAGGAAAATATAATTCTGATGCACTTCATTCTATGCTACGATAAAATAGGAATGTATGTGAATAGTATAATAATAGCATAATTAATAAATAGTGTTATAGTATAATTAATAAATAATACAATCAAATGATGTGATGATTGATAATCATGTAAGTGATTATATTATTACAAACCTGCCGTTTTGCGTTTATCATAACCTGAAGTCATACAATTGACAGCCGTGGTAACAATAGCAGGTTCCCCAAAACCGAGAAATTTATGTACTGCTTTTTCGATTTGTGGTTTCATTTCATCTATTTCTTTCCTTGTTAATGCCATTTTATTAAATATGTCAATATTTGTTGTAAAGAATTAATTACGATGATCACGGTCGTATACAATATACATTATACATAGGTTCGAAGGGAATATCATTTTGATGTCATATGCATCTGTAATATTAATTCCTTCACTAACCGCATAGTGGCGCGATCATGAAACTACCCAAGCGCGCATGTGCATTTGTAGCGGTCTAGCGATTACCGCGCCTGCCGCTACATATTCGAATAGAAAGAAGAAACGAGTAAAGAGAAAAAAAATGCGTGTACTGTGTCGTGTTGCAAAGGGTTCGTTATCTAAAAAACTTAAAAATGTTGATTTAGAAAAGAAATGGGCGAAAGCCATTCCTGATATAACAAAATTTAACTCACAGTTGATATATGAAAAATATTTTAAGGATCATAATGAAAAAAGAAGTGATTCAAAGAGACAATTGTAGTAACATACTTTCTCCTGGTAATTCTGTAGTGCACATTTTATGTCGTTATAATAATATAGTAGTAGAACTATCTTTATCCTGTTTCATTTATTTTAAAATGTTTTGAATGAACAATAACTTTCCGTTGATTATTAAGTGTTTACTTTAATTTTCAAATTTTAAATCAAATAACGCATTACATCTGTTACTAATGACAAACGCGTATGCGCATGCTGGAGGAGTTTCATAATGGCGTCATCATGTGGCTAGTAAGGGAATTAAAATATGTACATCAAAATGATAACATCCCCCCACCACCAAAAATTGGAAGAGTTGCTGAACCCATGTATAAGATCGCGGAATTAATTCTTTTATAAATCCCACAATTTAATACAAAATTGGGTACTTCACGACATAACCTCTATAAGTTAAAGAATCATCATAATATCTGTTTATAAAACAATATTTTTTTCCAAATTAGATATTGGTAAACATACACAAATATTACCGACGTCAAATTGCAGCACCGTAATTGTTATTTAGTTATTCAGGAGTTTTCAGTCATCGTGGTAATATATATCAGGTAATACCAATAAGTTTCCCAGGATGTTCACGAAAATATTCCTAGAGTATGTAATGCTAGTGAAAACTGAATATAGGAAATTTTTAAAATCAGTTTTATTACTAAATAAATAATAAGACTTGGGGAGGATACGTAGTGGTGTACTATTTAAAAATGAAAATAAAAAATAGGTTAATTTTGAAAAATCGTAATATTTTTTAACATATGAGAGTCGCCCAGAAAGTAATACCCGTTTTGAAATAACAACAATACAAATGCATTTTGAAAAGATTGACATGAATAAAGCTAGGTGAGCTTTTATAAGCACATTCGTGTTACATGGCTTCTATACGTAGATGGATATTATTTTCTACACGACCCTCGTATTTCTTAGTATGTAATATAAAATGATCACTATACTAAAATTTTGATGTAATTGTATATATATAAATACTAAAATATGTAAATGGATGAGATGTATACACTTATATAATCAAAATGGGTAGAAGAAAAAAAACAATTGTTATGTAAAAAGAACGTTAAAATTTTTTAACATATCTTGATTTAAATTTTTTGAAGTATCATTATTTTGCTTCGTTCTGAAAAGTAGAAATGTTATAAATTAATTCAGTCAGAATGTTTGAAGGTAAAAATATAGTATCTTTTATACCTTATTGTTTCATAAATTCTTTTATGTAGGCCTCCTTCTGAAAGTTACTTTTTACTATATATATATATTTTTTTTTTTTTTTGTTTCATATTAACTTAATAGGCTTTATTAATAAATTGATAATAACGAAACATGTGATAATTATTACAATATATGAATCTTGTGAAAGAGACAAATGTTTTGCGTAAACTTCTGAAACCAGCTCTTTAGACTTTAGACACTGGACATCTGTTGCTGCAGAGTATGATAGAAATTCCTAAGAGGTCACTCGCGCGTAATGAATCTAGATACAACCTACGCAAAGTTCTACAATACCAACTTTAGATGAAACTAGTAATGCAAATCCACAAAATAGCATATGTGATGGTTCTGAAAAATTTGTTACTTTAGACATTTACTTCACCGTAGTTATCAATAATTTCTACATCATGTCTCCGCGCATATGGTTATTAATATCAAAAATTTATGAAAGTTATATATCTTTTTAAAGCAGAAAGTTTCTAAACATTTGATTTATTAATGTGATGTACAAATAACATTCAATTGATAATAGAACTTTTGTTACGTTTGTAATTTTTGTATTAAATTGCCGTCATAGTAAATTTGTCATGATTTTATTTTTTTTTTTTTGTTATTCTTCCTTATCTCATTTAAATAATTTCGGTGAATTAATTAATTTACTGTTCATTAGATAGAGTGGAATAGGATGGATAGAACTTGATGGACGGCTAACAATTTATTTGACAAGAAACAAATATATGTAGATAGAATGGACTAAAAAGTATTGTCCCTAATCGAGTAACGAACTAATGAGGAAATTCAATGGAATTTTTAACAGTTTTGATCTACCCAATTTTAGTTTCGTAACATTTGGAAACAAAACAGAAAGGTATCGCATTTTAAAATATATAGCGTTAAATCATGTTAAGTATTGAATGAGTTCAATAAGACTTACAGTATCATGTAAACTTGTTACAACGAAATGTATGGGGGTATAGGGGATGAAAACAGCTGTGGAGGATAGTCGAATAGCAGTGGACCGACAACCGCAAATGAGAATGGTAGAGGGAACTATGCTGTTCCACGCTTCCTTGGTGACCGATGAGGCCAATTCTAGGAACCACATTTGTTTCATTCGAAACTGTTGTTCTAAACTTTTCTGTTAATTGAAACGAAGAAATTGAAACTCGTAACTGTTGTTTTAGGCTGCTATCGAGCGGGAATTTTACAAAAACTGCGGATGCAGTGTGGACAAATACTGGAAGGAATCGAGTTACCTTCACTGAGAAATACATTGATTAAACCTCTTTAAATAGCCTTAAGAAAGCTTACCTGGCTGGAACTGTATAAAGAGGATTGGTAACTTCGGTTGAAAGCTGCTCGTTTTTTGCAATTAATAGAAATATCTTTCGCGCAAGATATTCTACGACCACGGTATCGATTATTGTACTTATGACACTCGAAGTTCATTAGTTTGTTGTGAAAGCGTCGCAGTTAATTACGTTTGAATTAAGTTTATTGCAAGATCTTGTTAGAATTTTATCATTGAAAATAGAAGAAGAAAATGTATTAAAGAAAATGATTCTAATAAAATAGAAAGATCTACTTTGTAAGGAAATTGATTAAATCGTAAAAAAATGTTAATAAAGTAATTA
Organism: Bombus pyrosoma; assembly: GCF_014825855.1. NCBI lineage: Eukaryota > Metazoa > Arthropoda > Insecta > Hymenoptera > Apidae > Bombus > Bombus pyrosoma. Next base: position 8,334,096 of record NC_057770.1, on the reverse strand, counting down.
AAAGTTAATAAGGTCCTGGCAAATGTCGTAGCAAAAATGTCCTTTTAATATCCATATGTATTCATTATTAATATTCTATGCTAAGCTAAGGCTAAATCCCAGTACTCTTGCGCCTCGTATTTCTTAAAGTACTTCCGAGCATTTTTTCACTTAGGCAAACTTTGAGTTCAATTTCTCCAAAATGATATTGCGTATTAGTATTTTCTCATACAAGAACGCATTTGTTCGACGTATTATTTCCGACCCTGCCTTTTATAATATCTTCTTTTCGCTTGACACGGTTCATTATCATTATTTATTATCAACAACAACAATATTGCGTCTCATAAGAGTATTACACAACCTTTTAGATAAAATTGTTTTGCAATTCATTTCCATTTTAAATTTCTTTGAAGCGTTATTTAAAAAATCACGTATTCTGTAACCTGCTACATGTACACAAATCGTGGTGTCCTCTTTAATTTTTCTTGTCCTTTTGTCCCATCGCTGATCAGCAGTAAGTTTTCGAGCTGCGTTAGCATCTTCGTGTTTAATCTTTTAGCTATTTGTTATCGGATGTGAGCTTCTATTTTCGTAAGATCTTATACAGCTTCTGTACCTAATACTTGTATAAGATTCGAAATTTGTAATTTTGGCTCTAGAGGAGGTTCAAGACCTAATCGTATTTTTTCTTGTTCTTTAAATGCTTCACGTCTATTTTGCCTACGTAATTTCTTGCGCTCCTTTTTCATTCAATATGCGGGCATATATATTTGATTTCAAAGAGTTAGCTAAAAACTTGAAATAAACGTTCTCTAAAGATATATTAGATAACATATACCTGGTGGCCGTATTTGCGTGGGATGTTCTACAAAATTTCAGATAGTGGAACATTTAACAATAATGGGTTCGTCTTTGTTCGGATATCTTCTTGCTAATAAAACAGAATGCCACCGTTCTACATTAGGCAGATTTTCGTTACAAGCTTTTTACGCGCGCTAATTTAGTTGCATTTTTCAATTTTGCAATTTTTGACTTACACGAATATTTTTAACAATTTGGCTAATCTCATTCCGTAAGTTTTCTAACTGGGCTTTCATATAAATTCTTTCTGTAAATTGTTGGAATTTTCCAAGTTTATAAAAATACGCTACGTATACGTGTATTACACGTATCGCCGTATGAAACCGGTCTTACAGTTCGACGCAAAGCCGTTAATCCTTCGTCGAACGCGAGATAAGATTAAAACCAAAATTACCAATTACTTTCCACTCTACGGCGCGTATACCAAAAAAAAGCTTTCTCATCGAATTTCATTTGTAATTTATCTCGGTAACCGGGTTCTTTTTTCTTTGGTGGTGTTAGAAAAGCGTACATTTTCATCGCGTGCGACGCGATATCGATGCCGCTAGTGGCAGCTCCACTGTCCGCGCGGAATACCGAAACGTACATCGCCATCCGTACTACTAATATTCAGTCAGTATCGGGTCAGTCGTGTTTCTTCGTAAATTTAACGATTTTACTGGCAGACGTGGCCACGTCCTGAAATGATGTACGGTTCGCTCGTATGACTCGGTAGCTAATGCTTTAATATGCGCAAAGGGTGCCATGCCCGTGTCACGCGGATTACCGCTAATTGTAGTTTATGCTTTATACTACGCTATTCTCTTGTACGTTCTGCCGTCCGTTGGGTATTCGATATATACAGACCCGTACATTTACCTGTATAGGTGAACGCACTTCCTATGAGTATATAGCTATCCATCTAACAATTTGCGAGAGCGCGCTCATTATGCATAACGTACAGCTTGTACAAGTTAGTTGCTTCTAACTAAGTACAAATGTTATCGTTTCCGAAGATACCGGAAATTCGAAAGGTTCTTTGCTCGAAATTTATAAATCTATTTCGTATATTATCCTTCGAAAGTATTCGGACCATAATATAAAATTGAACAATTTTGTTTTTCTTTGGTCGTCAGTTTAATGGTGAAAGTTTTAAAGCTATTAGAACCAGAAGCGTGCATTATCGATGATGACCAAATGGTACCTACTTTGGTTTCATAACGTGTCGTAATGTTTACACAATTCAAACACGTGACGGAAAGGAAATGTCAGAAATAATCATGATAGATGATGCCCTATAAAATCGTTCGAAAAGTTCTTTGATTTTGAGAGGGTGAACAGTCTTTGTGTTAGTTGAAGAAGAATTTCTTTTATTTGACTTATAATTCAGAAAATTAAACCGTCTGAAAAGGAAGAGATCTTTAAATAACAAAATGGTTGTGCAAAGTTCGACGAATTACGAATACCAATTTTGTTATTGTATATTAGGTTTTAGAAATCATCATGTCATTATATTTTACTATACACAACAATAAAATAATTGTGAATTTCTTTTCAATTTGTGATTACATCACATCGTGTTATATACATATGTCATACATACATCATGTCATAACATAATTACGATAATCTCACTATAGCATAATGAAATTCGAAAGTTTTCTATGTTAGGTATTCAAATACTTTCCTGAATCGCTATATGTATATTAGTCAAACAGACTCTCCACTTAGAGTCCTTATCTTTAAAAATAACGCAACACTTTAGAAATTAAACCGAAGCGTAGCGTAGCGCACGTCCAAGGACAGGAAGTTCAAACTTTCTCGGTTGTCATGTCCGTGTGTTCGTCAGTTTCGCTAACATAACCGAGCACCGCACCCCTATCTCGCAATTAAACGTGTCTATATCCATACCGTGTATCCAAACAGAGGATCTCATGTACATTCACGGCCAAACAACCGCGTACGAGTGAACCAGCATCGAGACAGTCGATTCGCGCGGATATTCCCGTCTCTTGGCACATCTCTCCTATCACGGCGACGGGCCATCGGTTTGTTCGTTCGTTTTCAATTTTGTGATGATGCGCCCGCGTGACGCTGGCAACGGCAACACTAATTACACCGGTGTTTCTTCATCCGCGATCCGAATTCACCGGCGCGTCGTTTCTATTTCAAAATGTCGTTATTCCGGTGACAGTAAAACCGTACAGTCACTTTGAGTGTTCCGAATATCTAAACATGATTATAATAGCGAATGCGAGAGGATGATTCCGTTTTAATTAACGTTCTGCCGCGTCCTTGTACGATGTAACACTTTGTGTCGTGCATTTGATATATATTTAATAATACTTATTAAATGCTTAGATACTACATAAGCAGAAATACACTGGTTTGCGAAAGTATTTTGAACACACAGCGAAACTTCTATGTATATTCCGTGTCTGTTATATAAAACATTCTGCACTGTCTGATGATTATCGATAATTAATAGTTAACGAAAACGAAACGTATATTTGGGAGGGATATTGGATGCAAAAATAACTAGTTTGATGCTAATTAAGGTTAATAGTTGCTAAAGTTCATAGATCATGTAGTTAAATATCATATATATGTAATATTTATTAGTATTTTTTATTACACAATATCAGACACGAAATGAATCAATATTATTTAGCACCGTGAAAGTATTTATAATAATAATAAGTTAGACGTATTAATCTCGGAATAAAGTCAAAGTAAGAAAGATATTATATATTTTCTCTTACCTCTTGTTAATTTCTTCTTTGCACGAATATAACTTTTATTAACAACCATTAATGACTTGTTGAAAGAGATCTCAATTGTCGTGATACGCGAAAGGAGAACCGTAAACTATACATACCATTCTCTGGGATGATATGTTTGATAACGTCAGACAGAACTTATGCTTTGGTTATATCGTTAATCTTCTAGTCATTGTACTTGTTCGTGTCGTTCACATAATCTGCATTTAATCTACAATGCTCTTAGTGTCCGAATAAGCTTGTCGTATCTAATATGGATTTCTATCAACGAACAATATATTATTACATATTCACAATCGTTGAGAAAATCTTGATTATGAAAGTTCATGAAGGTATGCAAACATACAGAATAAAATCATGAAGGTAGTTAAAGGTATAATTCATTTTTCATTCTCGTTTATCATTTGACGTTGAACCTCTCTTAGTAAATGACGTAGGAAGATTAAGATATTGTGGAATTCATTTATGTAAGTAATTAGATAAACGCGAAAAATTGAGTAAACACATTGGTAGAAGTCTAAGAAAATCTATAAAATTGTGCAAAAGGTTTAAATGGAGATTTCTACTTGTTTGGTAAATTGTTGTTACGTAATATAATATTTTATATATTTAAGCTAAAAAAAAAAAGTTATACGGATATGCGGTATTTTGGGGTTAATCAGGAATAAAAATAACAATATACATTTTCTATAATATATTTTACATTATAAACCAACCATATATCATCATAATAATATCTTATACTCTTAAGCCTAAGCGTGTTTTATCCTATATTCTCGTTTATATACTTCCTTCATATTTATACTTTGTTTACTTCTTCATAGTATTTATATATATATTTTTTATTTATATTCATCATTATTTATAATATACTTTATATGCTATATTATGTATACATAATATCATACACGTTTTTTTTTCACGCACGTCCCAGGGCGTCTCGCATTTCCATTGTTATATCCTGTGAAAATTGTCTTTTGGAGGTATCTTCCATCATTTTTCTCTATGTGCACGTGCACGTGTGCTTCTATTTTTTTCTTTTCTTTTTTTAAGTAATGTCACCTGTGTGATTCGTGTATAAAGTGTACGTTTGTATCATCCATTCCTATGTGTCTATCTGTTTCACGTGTACGTGTATTTTACTATTTTATAGGTATACGCGTGTACATATATGTGTATGTGTGTATTGGCCTGTATTCGCGCACGCGCACCTGATACGTTATCGCGTATCATCTCTGTCACGTCGTTAGAAATTACATGTAAGTACATTATACAAGGTTTTGCCCGGTTGTTGCTCCTTGAGCTGTGTCCAGCGACTGCACATCTCCTAAGCTTAAGTGTATGCAACGAGGCTGCCATGGGACCCCGCGGGCCGTTCATCGAATCGCGGAAATACATTTCGAATTCTCGATTACATCATTGTTCACAATGCCGTTCAACGCTTCGCATTAGAGTTTTGGAAAGGGATCTTCGCGACGTGAAAGTATGTCGGACGACGTACGATGGATGGATGTCACATGCCCCTTCCCTTGAGCTCCGTCGTGCCGTTTCTACACGTGATACATAAAATCTTACGTTGGATTTTTCCCCCTTTGTTTACTCGCGTTTTCTTTTTATTTTCTTTTTTTTTTTGGTTTCTTTGTTTTGTTCGTTTGTTTTAACCCCGAAATACATACACACGATGAAGTGAAAAAAAGGCACCTTACTCCTTAGCGTACGGTCGTAAGTGATATGCCGCATACCGCGCTGGGGGGCTGGAATGGGAGTGGGAAGGGGTTTATACGATATAATAATGGACCCCGTGACGCGCACGTCGGATCGTACGAAACACTACGAAACAATGAAGGAACGTCGTAATCTCTGTATGAATCGGACGTGATCGTAATTAGCGTTTATTATTAAACTTTTGTCTCTCCGAAGAACTTGTCTTTTTTCCGTCGAGGCGCGTGAATTTCTATCGTTCACACTTTCTCTCTCACACACGCTCACTCTTGTTCATTTATTCACTCACTTGCTAACCGATACATACACGTATTTTCTTTCTCATGCGCTTGATCGCTTTCTCTCTTTTTTTTTTCTTCTCCTTTCGCTCTCGTAATATCGTTGCGTTCCTTTCATTCGACGCAGCAAACGTATTACATATTCATATTTTTAGGGGCTCAGGGGGTCCGGCAGGCTAGCCACAACATTTTCTCTCGTGTCTGTTTCTTTCACGAGATACGTTTCAATGGGTTTGAAGTTTCCTTACGGCTAAGGGTATTTAACACAGTATGTCGCGGAGTACGCGTTAACAGGTGACGCGTCTTCCGCCCCCTTTTCCTGTTCTCGTTTCTAAGCTTATACTCGATATAATCTCTAGTTGTCGGCTATTATCTTCTTACACATTTATATCTGGTATGTATATATAATATACATATTTTTTTTTTTGTATTATACGTGTGTGTATATATACATATACATATAGACGTATGTATGTATACACATATAGATGCGCGTGTTGGTTTTTTGTAGTCTTTTTTTGTAATATATATATTTATATGATCATATACATATGTTATTTTAAGGTATGCTCGGTGACTACGCTTACGGCTCCTACTTTTGCTTTCTTTCGCTGTGTGCATCATCTCTTACAAATTTCTGTTAAACATTCTTGTGTTAACGCTAAACTGTTTTCACGGTACTCTGCATCGGTATTCTAGAGTGGCTTGACTGCTGCCTTCCTACCCTTTTGCCAGTTTCCGATTGACAAGATGACGTTACAGGTGATGATCGAATTCAAGCGGATAAACTTTTCGAAAGTTCAAGACTAGATTTCCCGGTGTTTGACGTTTTTGTTTCCCCGTGAATAAAGAAAACCGTGCATGTCATCCATTTGTTAAACACTTGAATTATTTCCATTGCGCTCGTAACGTTCTATATTTTTTTTCCTACTATGAATTTGAACGAAAGGAGAGCCAAGTTATCGACGATAAAAGCAGGAATTCTTGCGTTTATGTGCATCCACTAAAGTATTACGTTTCTCTGCTTGGCCTACTTACATGCGTTGTATTTCATGGTTAACAATTATCGACGACGATATTTTCATGTTATGTTTAATCTACCAACATGACTTCTACGCTCTTTTTACGATGTTTCAGAATCCGATGCGATATTATTTGTACAACATTAAACAAGCGCAAACGGTTAAATACACAATTTTGTTCACCAATTTTCTTTTTCCTTCATTTGTACAAACACAAAATCTTCTTTGTACACAAAAGACAGACGAATACTCCACTGCGGGCTGCTACAAATGCTGAATCAGCAATAGCTGTGACTAAATTGTACGGTTACCTAGATCTGGTAGTTATCTATAGTTTTCTACGTCGTATTTCTCTAGATTCTTGCTACATATGCGAAACGACTCTATATATGTACAACGTTACATGATCGTTTAATTACTGTATATGCCGTGATCTTACTTGGCGCGTATCATCTCAGAGTAACATTTTTAAACAAATGTAACTACTCTTAAATAATATTATTTTATAGGACGGTAAGATAGGTACACGCAGTCCGTCTGTCTGCGTATGGTCGAAGGAACGGTCGACAAATTGCGTAAAAGGATAACTTCTACGTAAAATAAATTTCTCCTATATTATCAACAAAATAGCTAAATCAATTTCAATCATGAAAACTTTTTGTTCACGAAGCATGTACAAGAACGAAGAATTTTATATAGGAATGTAACCACGTTACCAATTTTAATTATAGAGGTTGTCTACGAAATAATACGTGATACTTAACAACCATTCTGTTTAAATTCCCTAACTCTACCATACAAACTTCATATTTTCATTCACCGTTTCACTTCCATCAAGAACAAAAACCGCTTTAAGCGGCCAATACTTGCGACTTACGCCACTGGATCTATCAACAACGTTACATTTGTTGTTTCTTTCTACGACTTCTAACGAAGATTCACGGACTTTGCTAAACAACGCAGTGATATGTTTTATATGTGCTTTATGCGCGTGTAACGCTTTTGACGCATTGAAACAGTGTTTCGTTGTATATTTGTTAAAAGCGAAGGTGTAGTGACTCGATACATAGAATATTAACAGGGCGTTCGACAAAACCGATGCGATGGCGTTTCCTACTTTCCTTCGCCGCCGATGCCGATAATCCTCTCTGTCCATTGTTCGTAAGACGTCGCGTGAAAGCATACTGGAACTTGGTTAATTATTTTCACTTAGTCCTCGATGAGAGGAACACGTACAAGTCTCTAAGTGTATGTTTCTTGAATGATTGTCGGCTATCATATTTGGTAAATCTCCACGAGAGGAATCCTTCTGTGTAGGAAATCATTTGTAGAGCGATTCGGTCGTTCGGCACAGAAGGATGGCAAGGAAGCCAGAAGACAAAACGAAGAAGAAAGGACGTCGGGACAAAAGAATGTCACAAAGACGTGATACGTAGTAATGAAAGAAAGTCGAAGACGCCAGTAAGTGTGAAAGAAGAATAGGAGAGGAGGTTGGTAAAAAAAAAAGAAGGAACTGGGTCGTGGTAACGCGAGAATGTCGTGATTCGATAACGGCTAGGCAGCTGGTATGCCAGCTTGCTGAAGCTTAAACGACACGACGGTAAAAATTCTTGAAACGGCGAGAATTGCGAAATATCGGACGCGTTACAGGGCTGTAGAAATTCTAGAGTTTGCGTCTCGAGAACACGGACGAAGGATGGAGGCAGCAGCCGCAGCTTGTTTCCTATATATTTTTATTTCCGTGTTTATGCCTTGTTGTGTTTTACGTTTACGTGTAGTATTTATGTGTGCGTGTGTGTATATGTCGTGTAACGGTGCTCGATGTGATTTGCGGATATAGTTATTGCGCTATTCATTTTTTTTTTTTTCGTGAACGTTTCTTTTCTTCTTCTTATTTGTTAACTTAGCGATCGTCAAGCTAGACTAGATTACTAAGCCTAGAGTTGTTGTTAAGTTTCTCGCCGCTACGTTCTCTATACGTACGCTGCCGTGTAGAGAATGTGGTTTTGTTTGTACGTGTGTATTTACATACGTGTACGTGTGTTTGTGCGTGCGTGCGTGCGTGCGTTTTACCTGTACGAGTGTCAGTGTACGTGTCATTTTGTATCCCTTTTTCTGGGCGTGATTACGCACATGACTTAGGTACCATAAATGGATTTGACCATTTTCTATCAGACGAATCACTCTAGCTTGCATTCTCTCTCTCCCATTCTCTCTTGCTCTCATCCCTCTGTATTGTTCGCATCATTCTCACCCTTTTTTGCCTAAATTTCTTTACACGGTTTTCCTCGATTCCACTCTCGCTTCGTGGTCGTTACTTTCCAAAACCCCGTGGTATCTTCTACTAATTAAATTACATTAATTATCTACTTATCACTTTATACTACATTTTTGGTTTCCCCTTTCACGCTGCGCCGTGTATTTCTTTATTTTTTCTCCTTTTACTTGGCTAGCTTCATTCGCTTTATTACCTAGACAACGTACTCGAGACTAGCGGTAAGTTCTATACACGCCTTAATGCTTAAGGCGTCATTCTTCAAATACTTTTTACAGGACGAGGATCCCCGCTGATTCTTTAAAAGAGTGGGGGACCACTCTCTTTCTTCCCGTTGAAAGTGGAATCGAGTCGAGAAGTGAACTTTCTGGCAAGGGGAGTGATTATACGGCCGAAGGACGTAAGAGTAGAGTGTACCAGACGTATGATTTGATTTTCTCCTTCATCCCCCACCCCCCTTTAATCGACTTTCTTTCAATACGACGCCTCGCGCTGCCCCTTAAATTCACGCTACGATTTACGTCGTACATTCTAACTCTTACCTGCCATTTTATTCGCCGCCCTTTTCCCTTTTTCTCTCGCTCGTTCCACTTTTCAGAAAAATAACCTATATTTTTATTTTTTTTCTTGTTTGTTCGCCTAACTAATAATGTACACGATATTTTGTTTCACTTATGTTCTTATGTCGTCTCTTAAAAGCTATTTCTTTTTTTATCTCACGCACAGCGCTTTCTTTTTTTACTTACGACGATTCAAAATAACAGCTTTCGTCGTCGCTGCACGTTTTGGTATTTATTTATTTATATATATATATATAATATATTTTTTTGTATTTATATGTATGTATATATTTATTTATAATTCTTTCGTTTCTTCCTCGCGATCGGTACCGTGTCCTTTAGGCTGTGTATTTCATTACGTTTGTGTCGAGAAACAGAACTCCGTTACTGTTTGGAATGGCCAATGATTCACGTCCGCGCTTCACGATAACGTGTTATTGAATTTTGTATCACTTCGTTGTATGTTCGTGTAATTTCTTTTTTTTTTTTTTACAAATGGCTCTTACCTCTCTCGTGTTTATCAATTATAAAACAATTGACGGGCATAGAGTGAAATATGTTTGGTGTTGGTTTTAAATCTTGGGCCACAATCCTTATGTTTTAAGTACACGATAAAAATTTCTCCATTGTACAAATTTTTGATTCATCTGTATAGTTCTCGCCTTAACTTATCGACACGAAACAACTAATCCGAATGAATATATTCCACTGATTTTGTATCGAGTGCACAGAGTGTCAATTTAAGAACTACCTAAGAATATGAATAATCGGACAAAGATTCGCCGTTTGGGAAATAAACGACGATAAATACCCGAGGAGTTAACCGGGTAGTGAAATTTAAATGAAAATTAGTCAACTAATTCAACTAATTTAACAATTTCAATAATAAAATCGAACATCTATAAATCGTAATAAATTTTAACAAATAATCTTACTACGTAAAATTTGTGAAGTTCTGTCGAGATGCTTTTCGTACTGGGAAGACACTAAGAGATTATCGAATTACACGTAGTTGTCAGATTTATATACTTACATACGTTTTATGTTTCAGGCATAGAAACGTTTGCTCGTTTTCTCTCGCCGAATAGAACAATATTAGTTTACAAGGAATTAATGGTACGAAATATTTGTGGTCCGCGAGATGGACTGAAGGCACACCTTTTATATCCATATCCACGTACTACGTATCGAATCGTTCGGGAAATTAGTAAATTTACTGATATTTCCTAAATGCTACGTTGTCCCAAGCGGGTTTGATTTCGTCATTCTCTTGTATTCGATGCTCTCGCGATCTCATCAATTCTAACGTCTCGCAAACGTCCCTGTATCGTTCTTTGATCGTCGCGTTTTTTGATTCGAAAACGTTGAACGCTTTTGATTCGTTTAAAGCACGATCCGTCGTCTATCTTTTGATTAATAACAAAGTCGTCCATCTCTCTTTATCTCTCTCCCCGTTTTCTTCCCCCTTTCTCCATTTTTCTCCTTTTCCTTTGCCCGTTTTCCATTCTTGCTCATCCCCTTTATCCCCTCTTTCTTTTCTTTTTCTTCTTTTTGCTCGTCTCTATTTCTTTCGTTTCTCTATCCGTTATTCGGTTCGCTCGTCTAAATCCTACGGGATTCATCGTATCATAACGAAACTCATGGCTTTGCACCCGACGACGCGCGCTCGTATGATGAGACAGTTTCATTATTGAGAAAAAAAGACACCGTACAAACACGGGCGCAAGGAGAGAGAGAGAGAGAGAGAGAGAGAGAGAGAGAGAGAGAGAGGGAGAGGGAGAGAGAGAATGGGCGTCTATCAAAGGGTGATTTCGAACGGTCGACGGCGAAACAGAAGAAGTACGATACGGAAGCATCGGATCGTGCTTAAAACTGAAAGAGACGAAGCATGGAGTAAGTATGGACAGGTTACGAAGGTCTAAAGCGGGGATCATAGATAGGCAAATCAGATGGGATTACTTCGTCCTCGTTATACTTGTTAAACCGTCGTCGGTCTTCGCGTTCATTTTTTCTTAATCCCTAACCTCTTTCTTTTCTAACGATCTCTTCTCTCGTTTCTTTGTTTGCTACTATATACATATATAGCAACGGTTTAAAGGCTGAGGGATTTTGTTTTCCGATTCCGACGGAATTACACAAAGAGAGACAACCTTTGAAAGATTCAATCGGAGGACAGGATACGCGTTCGCGAGGAAGGAACTCGACGGATCTCTAATCTAACTTTCGTGCTGTTTGTGCAATGTGTCTATCTACGAATTGTTTAATCTTTTTTTCTCGTCTCTCGCTTGTTGTATAATTTCTCATTATTCGCAGACTCTCGTTCGCTCACCCTCGTTCTCTCTTCCTAACATTCTCTCGTTCGTACGCGCGAACGTATCCACGCATGCTTACACTTGCTTCTTACTTACACTTGTTTCGATTTCGTTTTTTTTTTTATTTCTTTTGTTTCGTTAGATTGGCCAAGTCGAAATTCGGGACGTCGGACAGACCATTTACCGATTCATTCCATCTTTTCTCTTTCTCTTTTTTCCTTTTTCTCTTATCGATTTCTTAAAACTCGCGTCGTGTCCCTTCTCTCCGATCTATGTACCCCTTCGTTGTTACGAATTCGTGGCTCACAAGCTGAATAGCTGAGAGCGAGTTACAGTAGAGAGACGCAGGGATAAACGGTTTGTTTCTTCGCTTTCCTAAGCTTAGTGATTTATTGCTTAAGCGTCTTAAAGTCGAGATTTTTCCCTTTGGTTCTATGGTATTCGTATTATATAAAAATCTAAGGTATAAGTTAAAAACCACGGTTGACCCGACACGATTGATTGGAGTCGATCGATCGCTGGATGACGCTTTGTCCAATCGTCGCTTCCTTCCATCCTTTCATATCCTTTTATCTTGTTTTTTTTTTATTGTATCGTGTGTTACGTTTGTTTTATCTTAATCGCGAGATCGGCGCGCCAACAGCATCGGTCGACACCCCTCGGCGCATACGGCTGATCTTTTATAAAAATATCCAACTGTCTAAGTGCCGCGTCAAAAGGATCAAGTCGAATAATAAAAACGGCTCTTCGACTGTTCTGCGAAGACTTCGCGCATGATTTGTCTTTTGGCCTCGAGTCTGATAATAAATATAATAACCGAAGGAAGAAGTCCTCGCAGTGGCGGAAAATGGATTAAGACACGTGGATCTTTCAGTTCCGTGGTTCACGATAGTCGAGTGGTTGTACGTTTAAACAGTTCCTCAGGAACGCGGAATCGTTGAATTTCTGAAGGTCTGTTTCCGCTTTGCCGCCGAATTTCGAATCGTCCTCGAGTAACTTTTTATTATAACATACCTACCTAACTAGCTAATTGTTGAATTTCGTTTATAATAACTTTTTTTTCTGTTAAATTTACTTTATATAATCTTCACGAGTGTGCACGTGTTTATCGATTTCTTTTATTTATTATTTATACAGCACGATTACTTGACGGTCGCTGGTTCGCGCTCCGAGTAACGCGTTTACAGTTTCTTTTTACGCTTTCGACTTATTAATTTTCACTGTTAAGCCCAAACTACAAAAATAATGAATCCGGGTTACGGGTCGATAACTGGCGGCGTCCTATCGCTTTTCTTTCGCTCTTTTTTTTTTTTTTTCTTTTTAGGAGTTTATCGTCGATAAAGGAGTTTAGCGTCGATTAAATGGCGGAAAGTGCAAATCACGAGCTTGTTCAACATGCGTCAACTCGTTCGTCTCTTCCGTAATCAGTCCTTTGTGGACGATACAACACACAAAATATTGGTTGTTTACGCTACAAACTGTCTTTGATGATCACATGGTGGTCCGCGTATCCCGGAATTCGTGTTTCATTACTGAAGCTTTTGACACTACCGTGACGGCAACGCTATCTATTAATTCAAGCCGAGAGAGACACTACATTACCCTACAGACTGGACGAGAGGATACCTCCGACTTGTTGACGGTACCAGTTAGTTTTCTTTCCCGTAAAGATTGCCGGTTATATTGGACGTGAAAATTTTAGGGGAATCTGGAAGTACTCTCTTTTTTCTTTGTCATTCTCTCCTTATATTTTTTTTTGTCTTTTTTTATCGTTTACTTTAAGAAATGCTTTTATAGATAAGAATTCATCCCCTTTTCCTGTCATACACTTTTTTCCCTTGCTCTGTTCATTAAAGCGATCGTTAACTACATTTGGCAATTTCTGCCCTCTGCTTTTATGTTTCATCAAGCCGGAAGCGGCATGATTTTTGTTGCTTTTGCTGTCGCGGTGGCGTCGATGGTGACGGAAATTTTGTTGTTGTTGGTAGTTGTGGTAGTGGTGATAATGGTGGTGGTGGTGGTGGTAACTGTTGTTGCTGTAGAAGTTGTTCCTGTTGGTGGGGTGTACTTGCTTACCATCACACTAGAAGGCTAGGCGTCAGCCAGTCCTCATCCGCTAGCTGGACCGCAACCAAGAACACACTTTACCATTTGAACACACAAACGCTGGTTAAGTCTTGGTCCGAATTTCAAGAAAATAATAGAAATATTCTCGACAACTTTCTCTCTTTCACTCTATCTCTCTCTACCTTTCACACGTCTCATTCGCACGTTCCACACTTTCGCTTTTCCTCTCGCTCTTTTCTTTTTAATTCTAAAAATCATTTCATTCTTGTTTCTCTATCTCTCCTTATGCCTCTCACATATCCTTCGCATTCCAACACACGTAGACTGGTCGATCTGAATCTACCTTTACCGTGACTCAACCTCAATTGCTTTCAATGTTGTAAAAGTGTGAGCAATTAATTAAACACATTATTACCCTAAGATAATTGTGTTGCTTGGCTTTGATAACGCTCAGAGGAATGTATCAGTGTGGTGTAAACGTTTTCAGATTATTTAAATGTGGTGTTCGATCAATAAACTATTCATTCTCTTATGGACCGATTATGAAACTATGGATCGATTTCAGAAGGATAATTCCAATAAAAATATTAGCGACGATATTATTGGTATAACGAGACTTTCGTTCGCTCTCTTGCTTTTGTTTCTTGCGTTTCTTCCATTCAGTTGCAATTTCATACGCAACGATGATATCCATTTTATAGATACGTTCTCCAGCGACACTTTTCTGGTTGAATACGAGGTTGAGCCAGGTTGTAGATGCAGTTTCCTTGACGCAAAGTGATATTTGAAAGTAAGGATAAGCCAGGCCGTGCGATGATAGTGGTAGCGATCACTGTGCCTGCGAATCGAAATATGTAAATAAAAATAATCCTTCGGATGGTTTCGAGTATCTCTCCTCTTTAATAACGAACAATTCAATGTAACATTTTCCTAGCCTTTTAACTTTTCAATAATTCTAATTCTTGCAAACTTTTAACAGCCATGGTAAAAAGGTAAAAATCTCTATCGACTTACGAGTATTTTTTAATAATGTTTATACCTTCTATCATGTTATATATAGCTAGAAAATGTAAATGAATTATTCGTTATTAATTTGTACGTGTTGTATGTTGTATATTTTACTGTATCGCATCGTTAAACTCGAGACACCATCATCGTATTTTTTTTCATAGCACTTTATTTTCTTACGTATTGTGACAATTTGAAAGAATTCAGCGAGATACTCGAGTTTAGATAAACAAAGCTGAATAAGCGTGTAGTTCAGCCTTTATATGACAACTAATACTCGTGCACATTAAGTATCATGCAAAAGAGTATGATAGTGAATGTAATGCTTGGGCACACTTATGTAAGCTTGCATTAAGCATGATTACATCGTTTTCTGTTTAGCAAAATTTGCTGTCGAGTATATTGAAAATACGATTCGTAATAATCTTTACTTTTAAATAATATACTGATTAAAATGATTTGTATTAAAATTTTGTCGAAATTTGTTAAGCATTTGGATTATCTATATTATAAGAAACATAACATACTAAAACAGGAATAATTATGTTTATGTAGTATCATTCTTTGTGTCGGTTCATTTACAATTTTCATGAAGCATATCACTTGCATACATAAGATCTTTGAAAATTTTAACAAACCAAAGAAATTGTATATAAACATACTTTCAAACATTTGATATTATCAAGATATAAGTTTAATATACAAAGAGAAGCTTTTTAATCAAGTGATAAAATGGTCAAATTTCTTACTGTATATTAACTACAATACAAAAATATTTATTACGATGAAAGGTTTTGGAAAACTTCATACTGTATGATAACTAAGATACAAAAATATTTACTGTGATGAAAGATTCTTATGCAGGATCTTGATAGGCTTTATAACTCTTTTTCACTAGTATTCCCTCATCTCGAATAAGTATTGTTAGGCCCTCTTACTTCTTCAAATACATACTGAAATTAAAGAAAATACAGTATAAATTCCTTATATCATTAGAAAGTGTCGTTTAAAGTAGAGTAATTCCATTATACGATTTCTTAATCTAAACTTCCTAGAAAGCTTATATGCAGCCTGTCGAAATTCATGAACTCTTATCGCAAAATAATAAGGGTACCCTTAACATAGAATTCTTTATTGAATGCCACTTCTAAATCAACCTAAAAGTTGTTAAAAAGAAGTTTAATTGATAAATATCGATCTATAGATAATATTATATGTGTACGTATATTATATATGTATTGTTATATTTCAGTATAAAATATATTAAATTTCATTCAGAGAAAAACTCAAATAGAACGATCAATAAAAACGATATTTTAGAAATAAAGTACAATTAGATTCGTTTTAACGTACTCTTTTTGCTCACAACAAAACAACTGAAATGTAACGTAAAACGTTGTTATAAAATTATGTAATATTAGACATAATATGTCTTTACTTGCAGATATGCTTGAATTTCAAGTTAACAATTATTAAATAGATTATTTTCACGTTAGTGTTCAAAAAGTTACCTTCAATATGCCGTTAAATTACGATATACTTAACAAAATGCTTAACAAATATGATTATAATATAATTTCTACTTCCCTTTTTAATATTTTGGAATGATAACTAAATGAGAAGTAAGAATTGTATATGTTAATGCAGATGTAACAGTTATAAATAAAATACTGACAATACGTTCAGGCGATTAGCGTTCTACGAAGCACAATTATAACAAGATTCTGGAATAAATGATTATAAGATCCATGCGAGTGATTACTTGAAAAGTTCATTATTAGAGCAAAGCGTAATCAAGCGTGGTTAATGAATCGGCGTATATGTATGAAAACATGTACTGAAATCCATACATGTAGCACGAAGGTGTGGCATTCATTACATAACACATGACATATTGGAATTTCAGACAACTGGAATAAAAAACACAAAAAGATTTTATCTGTCACATTCATCGAGATAATGGGATCCTATTAACAGTTCTATAGAAAAGCCACTCTTAACACAAATTTTCGCAATCAACATCATTCAATCATCTCAATAAATCCTGTACTGTATACAGAAGCCAAGACTAGATTTTATAAAATTGTCATTATAATTTGATCCATTCATTTGCTATCAATTCGATAAAAATTATCGTTGATACGTGATCAATTTTTAAAACACGAACAAATGTATCACTTTACCATGTCTATTATTATTATTATTATATGTACCACAGTGATTTGTTCCAAGTTAATGTGACAAAATTTGGAAACAGTATCAAAGTCGAATGATATCTTTTTCGCTTCAGGTATTATACAAAACAAACTAGAATCTCGATTATCAGTATACTTAACAGAAATATATGTTAACGTGAAATTTGAGGATGATCTTGCAAGAAAGATGAAAATCAGGATAGAAACTGAAAAAGATTGTTATATTTTTACTTAAAAGCTTTTCCTTCTATTTAACATTTTAAAGGCTACTATGGATGAAATTTCACCCCGTATAAACTTAATATTATTATCCTTCAATAAAACAATGCCGTTATTCGTGATTTTTCTAAACAATAACTTTTTTTATTTCTTGCCTAATATCGAATAACGATAGAACACTTGATTATATTTATTTAGCTTTATCGATGTTTAAAATAGGAAAGATATCCCGAGATAAAATTCAACGCGTGATGCTATAAATTACAAGCTTTTTTGATAACAGCTTCCAAGGGTTAATATCGTATGTATAACCTTCTCTCATACGAAAATAGAGTTGTTCCCCTGCGTATGAATCGTTACTATACATTTGCAACGATGCATTTCGATGCATCGATCGATGGTTTTCCAACGAATGGATCAAAATGACGACAGTTGATGCAAGAATATATAAAGCAAAGTACGAGATACAAGTATAGGTTCGAGTAAAAGATACAAAAGGTAATACAGTATGCACGAGGATAGGAAAAAGAGAGAGAGAGAGGAAAGTAATGGTTACCTGGAACTGTTGCATCGGGTAGGCCATCATTTGTGCCGGAGGTGGTGGTGGTGGGGGTGCGGCTTGCACCCCTGGGGGTGCCGTGACCGTCGTGGCATGGTGTGGCGGTAACTGTGGTCCCCCAGGTAATCCCTGGCCCCAACCTGCTGCCGTGCCAGCAGCGTGGACACCCATTCCCATTCTGTATTTACACAAGTTTCTACATGTAATTTCCGTGCAAATAAACAACTTCGCTCGAAAGCTTGTAAATTGTCGCGAGTTTTGCAATTCAAAATGAACAACGTGATAATAACTTACGTCGGATTTGCGATAATTAAACTCTGGTTTTTTGTGCATTTCTGGGAGATCTAATGATGCAAAAATGCATACAAATGCACATAATATGCAAGAATATGTAAAATATACAAAATATAATATCCAGTGTAATATTTAGTAGATTAATTAAATTTCCGGTTAGGTTTCATTTCTTTGCCAGTGTTTATGAAGATATGAATTTTCATGAATATCCGCAATAATGCTAATAATTTGTGGAAAAGTAATAGTCGAATATTATTATGCACAGTATCGTTGAAAAGTAGCCGGACACTTGTTTATCAGTAAGTTTCTAAAATACGTGCATTAGTTATTAGGTGAAATTTATACGACAAGAAACGAAGGTAAAATCGCTCATATCGCATATCTAATTATGGGTAGCGTATCATTTAAAATCGTTGTAATATAACGTTTAGTAGTAAACTGACAGCTTTATATCATATTTACGTTCCAATGTTATAACACGAGATCTTTTATGGCTATGAATTATGTAACGTCAACGCCTACTCTCTGATAATACTTTTGACGCAATTTATAAAGTTGTACACGAACACAACGAATATCGTAAAGATAAATTTATCGAACAAACAAACTACGTGTATGCAATATTTTCAAATTATCGAATCGAACAACCCTTACCTGCAGCGATTAAAGATTAAAGAATTTAAATCATTTGTTTGACTTTACAGATGTTACAAGGAGAAGTAAACCAAATATTTATAATAAATAAATAAAACTAAATAAAGTAAACTAAATAAATGCAGCATAAAAAATCTACACCAGTTTCTCTGAATTTTAAAATGATTTTGGACACGAATTAAAGAAGCAATGGAACATTTGCATACTTTATTCGTATTTGAAGTTTTACAATTGTTGACCATTTTCTTCCTTCCGAAAATGTTTTCGAGAATGTCTCAGTGGTTCTTTTGACGGATGTTCCATTTTCAAGTGTAATTACATTTATTGAAAGTGTTGGAAATATTTAACAATTCGTTAACTCTTTTTACCACAATATTTAGAGATATTATAACGAAAATGTTTTATTTTCCAGACGGTACGGTTTAAACATAAAATCGCACGTTCCAGATTCATGAATATATGTATCGTTACATAAAGGTTTCAAACCCTTTCCCGTACGATGCACGCAACTGAAAACTTTAGGTTATCTAGGATGTGTTACATTACTGGTTTACAATCCTGGTAATGCTTGAAAGGCATTCGGGTACGGTCTTTAAGGGTGCCATTTCACGGATCGTAAGAACGCTGAAAGATATTCTGCTTGCCAGAAAGCACCCCGTTCGTTCTTGCCGCGTAATCTCTAAAAATTGCGCGATCGGCAAATGCACAAATTCGATTTGATGTCTGTGTTAAGAGTGCAACCATGTACCCGTTCGCTATTTCGTTTAACAATCCGATCGGTTAGGCATCCTATAAAAATTTGAGGAATAAAATTGTAATGTTATCACGGCGTTTTATGTTTCTCTCTATTTATATCGATCGGAAACTAAAATTTTCACGATCCACATTCAAGTTTTGGTAATAGTGGTCGGGCTGTAAAAATATTCTTTGAATGTGTGCGCAATAACTGATATATCTTTTTATTTGCATAAGAATTATTATATTTCAATGGCGTTATGTCTACTCTATTTTTATATATTTTTCCACCGCTTTGCCCGTAATGGACTAATATATTGGTAATTGAAGTATAAGTATTCTAATGGAAATAGACAAATGTTTCTATAATGTTTCTTTAATAAAAGTCAATATTAAATTTGGTGAAAGTAAGTTGCGTATCTTTAGCAATTGTAAAAACAATCAGAAATTGTCATTTCTATGAATTTGATAGTTCAAGTGTAATATACCGAGCATTGTATGTACCTACATACAGATTACATAATATATAATACGTAATTATTTCGTGGAATGCAAATGACTTCATTTATGATACAAGTAAATAAATTTAGTTGCTATACCTAGCAAATGTGACGCGGGTTAGACGTAAATGGAAACTCGAATATGGTTAAATTCACCAAAGGATATGTAAATTCGAGTGAACTGATTTAATGTGGTGATTTGGGGATTGATTAAATGCCACCAATTATACGGCACGTCGTAAAACAAGAAGCTCAATAGTCAGTAAACATTTTCTGATGTTACTTTATTATTCTCGAGATACTCTTTCCCTTTCCTCTCTTCGTGTTTTGTGATCTATCTTAAGCTCAACTGGTGCATCTTATTCAAATTCCATCGATTTGTCAAGGATAAATTTAATGTCAGGTGATATTTAAAAATAATGTATAGTATGCCTGACGTTTCCTTGGCTTTTGTGTCGCTCAAATCTCATAGGGAGTGTAAAATGACAGTCTCAACCCTTCAGCGTATGATGCACACAATTGAGAGCTTTAGTTTATTTCGAACGTGTACCATTTCTATTTTACAGTCCTGAGAATACTCCAGAAGCATTCGGATACCCACTTTAAGGGCGTCATTTCATAGATCGTAAAAGCGTCGAAAGATATTCTATCCCAGAAATTACCTTGGCCTTTATACTATGTGATCCTTAAAAGTTGTGCTCTTTTGTGCTCTACACATTCTCAGGTTACAGTTTAAAGGCTGGCAATATTTACTATTTTATGACATCGTCAAATTTTCAATTAAATTTATTCACCGTTTTATTACCAGCATAGCCGGAAGTCTTAGCCTGATATAATCGTTTGTACTAGCAAAATGTGATATAATATCGCGTTAGATAAAGCAAGCATATTTGTTGTACGAGATTCCACGTTGAAGTCATTGGAAATAATTTGTATCATAACTTTAAAGCGTATATAATTTGTATATCATATAATGAAATATTAATAATTCACGAAAGATATTTAGAAAGAAGCTATAAAATCTTATTGCTATACAAAGTTACTAATTATATAGTAATAAATATATTCTTTATATCGTCGATAAATAGTCGGTATGTGTGAGGCTACTGCCTTCGTTCGAGAAATTGAAACAGAAAATCGAGTAGAGTATTGTTAAAGTTTGTCTACTTTTATTTTCTGGAATCAAACGAATTGCTGTCACTTAACTCGTTTCAACAAAAGTACATAGTTTCGTTTCAAGTAACTGCTTGTGCAGTAACTACCTAGGTTCGAATAACCATCCAGCTGCAATTGATCCTGGTCCTTTGTACAGAATGGTAGGTATGTGTACGAAAACGAAGACAATTCGTAACAAATCAGATCGGTAACAAATGGGTAGGAATAGCATTCGTTTGTTCTTCACATTTACGTAAATAGTAGAATAAAAGCTATTTTTTATTGAGTAGTGAATTGACTTTTTGATCATTGATTATTAATAAAGGTGTGAGAAATTGAAAGTCGAAAATAGTTGACAGGAAAGTATAGCTTTCGAGTTTTCTATCACTGACTTTTCTAATAAAATTAAATATCTTTCAGATATCACAGAACATAATTTATTTTTCTTTTTTACCAGACAGTTCTTATGAATACAATAAAAAATATATATATATTTCATATTATCTCATCTATAATTTTGTAATCATAATTAGAACTGAATGGAAATATTACATGAAAATATCAGAAGTTCTAAGATCCCTTTATCAATATCATAGATTTATTATACACAACTATTAGGTAATTTTATTCTTACGCTTAGTAAAAACATAAAATTACTAATTATCTACCACTGTAAATAGAAATTGATAATTTTTAAAGACTATAACTCTATACCTTTTTTTAGCATTTTGCAGGAAATGTTAGTTTATTTCTGTCTGGGATTTCACTACGAATTCAACGATGTATAATAATGTGCAATTTTCATCGGTCATTTGCAGGCTATTGTGCCATGAACATTAGCGACGTACATTAACTTCAGCCAACGTTTTAACTTACGATGTTATAAGAACTGACTTGACCTACTGAGCTATGTTTACGTTTACTGGTATATATTAGCTACTCGGTACTTCGCCTAATTGATTAAGATCAATGATGAGACTAGGATGGTTAGGGGTTACATTATATTCAACATGTTGGTGTAGGTTTTAAGCAGGATGAACATCTTCTAAAAGGTTTTTGACATATTGTTTTCATTTCGTTTATATTTCGTCTTTAAAAGTTTTGTTAGTTATTATTCATTTTTAATATGTTTAGTAGTTTGTTAATGATAATAGAGGAGTAAGAGTACGTTTTCATGTTAAAACTGATAATTTGATTCATAACGGAATAGATATATATATATATATATATATATATATATATATATATATAATACTTCTCCGCTATTACGCTATAATTCCTTTTGTTAGTATAAGGTACAGATAATTAGTTATAAATAAAGAAATAAAGACAGAAATTAAAATAAATTGTATGTTATCCTAGATATACGTCTTATAGATTATTTTTTGAAGTATGCAGTACATTAATACTAATTCGAAATATTCTACCTGTCACGAAGACAAATATTAAAATATTATATAGGAAATTTAATTCTTTAATTAAATACCGCTTCTACACCTCCAACAATTCGAAATGTGTACCAATGTATAAATAATACTTAGTGAATCCTGTCTATGAAAAATATAATATATATAAAAGAAGATTCAAGATTCATTAACACTCATATCAAGGAAATATGATAAATTCAGCGAGTCCAATACTGACGCTACATAACTCATTCCATATCATTTCACAGTGAAGTACCCATACATCAGAAGAGAAAAACAGTGCGGTTCTAATGACATTTCAATCCTATTTTTCCGAATTAAAATTATATTACCTTCTCGACGATTACATTATAATACACCAAATTCAACAAAAATACAATTTACGAAATAAAAGTCACGTTTATCCTCACCATTTGTAACCAACTTAAGTATCTAGCCGATAGTGTATAGTATCACAGAATTACCCTGTACGGTAAAAGCATAAGGGAGCTTACCCCATGTACTGCGCCTGTTGATATCCGGCGAACTGTCCATAAGTATATCCCTGCATTCCTTGGAGGAAGCCACCGGCTTGCATCTGCGTCGCTGTCGTAGGATAAGATTGGGGCGGATACCAGTATCCTAGCTGGCCAGCTCCGCCGACGCCACCGACGCCTCCAACACCCGCGACGCCTGCCGCCGCCGCGGCGGCAGCTGCTGCCGCCGCGTAGTATGGGTACGTCGCCGAGGATAACGCCTGGAAGAGCACAGTGATCAATGAAATAAAAAAGACTAGGAGCATCGTCTAGATTTTATGCTTAACCATCTCTATACGGTTAAAGATGCTAATACTGCTCGTTTAAAACTCATCTTAATGCCTCATATATGCCGTTAAATCGTTATTGCATCAAAGACTCCGCGTTTACTGTAACGCGTTGTCGTTAAGTTCACAGGAATTTTCCCTGTGGATGGTTACCGGAAAAATCTTTCGATGGAAATATTGTTCGCGTGGGAAATGGATTGGATCGGTCAGATTGAAAATAGAAAGGAAGAAGAAATGTTAATCTTGCTTTTACATATTATAGGTTCTTAGAAGGTAATTCATTTTTGTAACGTTTGCCTGATTCTTAAATGTTACAATGCTATGTGACCAACAAGGCATCTACGTTTTGTATATCTCGTACAAATGATATTAGGAATTAGATAAAAGTATGTTATATATGTACGAAGTGTTGCTTCTTTTATCCAGTGCTGTTCTCTTTAACGGGAATATCCTACGTACCCAGCATCCCAACATTTTTCAAGATATATCGGAATATTTGAAGTTTCCTGTGTCTTTTAATCATTTCGGCGAAATTGTATTGTACAGGCTACCAGATAAATACTTCCTTCTGGTCTTCAAGTAACAAGGAAATTGGAAAATCAAGAAAACCGGATTTACTTGATACTTCTATGCGCATTCTAAATGCATCGATGCAATCGTCTTACAACCCAATATGTTCATAAAATAATTCTGCAAGTGTTTGGATACTTTCGTAACTCACTGTATTTTCAGAAATTGTACCGGGATCTAAACGTTCACACCTTCTAAAGATGCATGCGAACAAGCCAAAATCTTGAGACGTGAATTATCCTGTGCATCATCTGGCGATTAATTTAGCCAGGTTAAGAAGAAGATCGAACATGAAAGCAGACCAACTGCGTCGAGTATGAGACTGAGGCATGATGAGATACGTAGTAATGCGATATCCCGGTACTACTCGTGGGAGAAGCGCGTTATGGGAATAGGGATCAATTAGAGCGATGTCACGGGCCGAGTAACAGTGGATGGATGGACGGAAGTACTGCTGAGGAGAGTACAAGGGAGAAGAGGGCGTACTTCGGCTACCATTCCCAGATCGGACGTACTTACTCGTCCTACCGGCGCTAATTGCTAAGAGACCCGACAGACACACTTTAGAGCAAGACCCGTGAATAGACCGGAATCTTGCCCGATTCCCTGTCCTCCCTTCCTCCTTCCGTTTTTACTCTTCTACTAGGCTCGTACCAGTCGGTCATGCACTGAACGCAAAGCCCAAACCGGATGGAACAGGCAATCGAATACTGTAACTATTTCCTTTTTCCAATATCTGGTAGGAGGCTGCTTTTTGCGATTTATTCTTGGTAACGAGGCGTAATACGTTTGTGCCTTGCGTTTCTCTTCGATACGATCAACGTTCGTAGATATTAGTATTGTATGTTTAACGAAATGAGAAATATTCTTCTTATTAATCTTATTAAGATACGTATCCTTAATGAAATGAAAATTTTTCGTCTATTTCGGTTTACTTGTTTTTGCTTGTAATTTAGTAAAAATAAAAATCGCACGATAATTTAAGAGACCTTCTATTTTGAAATCGTGCTTGCCTCTTATTTAGTTTCAATTATATAGAATGCTTACCAAGGACATATATACAATACGATCGAACGGACTTATATGATAATGCATTTGCCAAGATATCTCAATCCCTAATTCAAACCGAACTCATGTTCTAGTTCGAAGTGGACTTGGTATTAATTGCTAGGATCTTTGGCACATATCTCGAGGTTAAAACATAGTTCGAGCATAAACCTGCTGAAGGATATTCTCCTTGAATTTATATTGATTTCATTCGATCCCTCGTGTTAATCATAATATACGTATATTATGAATTCTGAAAGTATTCCTATTTTTATATATTCTGTATCTTTATTCATTTTTCACATACTGTATTCGAAGAATTACAAAAGAGAATGTACAAAGGCCTTTTATTTCCCTTTCTTAGTTGGCCAGCGTTGTTGCCATTTTCCGCGATCGATGGAAGAAGTGATTGGAAACTTTATTTGAAATTTTATCTTAAGCGTCTCGTTTCAAACTTTATCCAGAATTCTGTCGCGAATTTCATTGCTTCCTCTTTCCATGAGAGGTCGATAAAAGAGCGAACGTTTACCTGCCCAGTTTGTTGAGCATTGTTCGGATCCCCGCTCTCCTTGCCCCAACTACATTTCACCGTTTGACCATTGATGTCGGTGTTGTGTACTGCCACAATAGCGTGTGTCGCCGATTCTTTGGTAGAAAACCTGAAATACAACCAAACCACGAATTTCAGATTAGCTCTCAACGTTTCGTTCAAATGCTTTCACACTTAATAACTTTTTAGGTTCAACGAATTCGACGATCGTCAATTATTTCAAATGAAAAATGTCTCTTTTCATTTTAAATCCGCTTGTGCTGGCAGACAGATAAATAAGAGCAATTATTTCGACAAAAGAATTATTCGATAGACAAAAAATGTGTCTTTGTCATCAAATCTTTTCTAGTGCCGCGTATTGAACAATTTCATCTCGTTTCACAAAGTACTTAAAAATTAAGTAGCTTATTTCAAACGTTTATGAATTATCTATCGTCCAATCGTGCTAACTGAGGGTTTGGATTACATCAATTCTTTATCTTAACTGTCCCAGTTTTCCACATATTTTATTTAAGTAATACTGTCCAAAATTCTCAAAGAAAAGAAACGAAAAGAAAAGGGAAAGGGACTTCGTTGAAATCTACGATATCGCGCTGTGATATTTTTTAATAAATCTTTATAACACGTTGCATCAAGTTATCCCTGGAGAGGCAACATCGAAATTTCGGATTTTTGTTAGAGACAGCTGAGAGAAGAGTTGGAGATGATATGTAAAGACAATTATGCATATAGTAGCCTCTTTCTAAAAAGCAATTAAAGGACGGGCGTTAAAAATTCGTTTCAAGCGTATTTGCTGCCGCCACGTGTTACGAGGATAGACGGAATTTACAAATACGCGTGCACGCCTGTGAAGAAAAATATGTAGCACGATCTGGCTGCACTTTTTTCCGCCAGTTACACGGAACCTTATTATCGTAGCTTTAACGAAATGGTCGGCTACTAGTGCTCTCAGCGACTCTTGCAGTTTAATTTATGCGAGTTTACCGTGCGCACGAATAAGCACGATAATTGTGAATCCCGCCGAATCTAGATTATACCCGTGGATCTAGAGATTCCATGTTAAATCGTAGTTTCACGTATATGTATATCGTGCGGTGCTACTTTGAATTTCATACAGTTTGGAGAGCGTTCAAAGTGTATCGAGCATGTGAACAAACACCCTCTACCCTCGGTGATATTATCATTTTGTCGATAACGACCGAGTTAACCGCATGGCCTGCTGCTACTCCTATCGGTCGGCTTTATCTTCCTCTTTGTCGCGGATTATTTATTTATTACACCACGCGAAAATCAAAATGCCGCTGCTCGCACCGGATAACAGCCGGATCGCATTACTGAAAACGCAGACGCAGCCTTTATTTATCGAGTCCTTCAATTACGGCGAGGTTAAGGTTTGCCATTTGGCATTCAACCAAGATTCAGATGGGCCGAGGGGGTGGTATGTCCTCGTAAATGTCGTCTATGTAACCGGCTGCTGAAGGGGGCACGTTATGCCGTGTGGCCGGACATAAACACGTCGTTTTTAGAGGCATTATAAAGATAATCTTATATACGGATGCTTGCCCTGCAGGATTCGGGCTGCAGTTTCCGTTCGTTAATGAACGGGGTTGCATTACGATGGGGCGAATTCGAGAAACTTTAAACTATAAAAGTTAAGGACAAGAATTAATTCTCGCATATCGTGTCTTTTCTTTTGATTTTTTAACAGAATATAGCAAGATACTGTTAAGTTGGAATTCTATTATTTCGTTACGTTTAATTTGATCTGTATGAAATCTTTTGTATATTATACTTTATTCCCTGTACATCGTGGATGCTGTGTCACAGATTGTATGGAAAGATGCATTTTTAAATAGCAGTCTTCAGAATTGAGTGGTAACTCTGATTAATGGTTTCTTTTAACGTAATATCTGTTTTTGTGTATTGTACGTGCCTTTGAATTGTTTGACGAACGTAGCAATGAGAGAAGTAACTTTATTGTTTCTTGAGAAACGCTTTGGATTCAGGTTTGTACGTATAAATCCCAGCAATGGACAACGTGCTTTGTAAAGCATTCAATTACGTGGGCAGATAAACTGATTTTGTAACGGGAATAATTTATTTCGTATTTATGATTCGAAAGCTTTATTGTGCCAAGTAAAATATCGTTTCACTGATCATTTTATTGTCAATTGCAAGAAACAGCAGTGAGTCGCGTTATTATAACTTCCAGTACACGCGAACATTTTTAATTATACACTTTATTACGCTTAGTTGTTATAACTTTGATAAATGAATTTGAATTTAACAAAGTAGGTAAAAGCTATCGTTTATTCCTCTTTTTATAGGCTTCACGAACGAATAATAAAATATATATAATATAAAAGCTGAATTGAAACGAAACATATTCAATTTATATCGTAAATAGGAAAACTAAATGGCAATATTTTGAAAAATGAAATTCACAGCAAAATATCTGCATCGATATTAAAATACAAAATGTCGTAAAGAAGAGCAGGCTAATATTTGTAAAAAAAAAAAAAAAAAAGAAGAAGAAGATTGGGAGTATTCGAATACTAGGTGGTAGCACTTTCAATGCTCGTATCCCATATCCAGTTACTTTAAAACGTATATCAGTTATCGGCTGTCCATTCCAAGCACGTTTCCCAACAAAATTCGATCAATTTTCGTCGCTTGAGCGTCTCACGAGAGCTCGATCGTGGATTGACGAATACGACACCGGCTGCCAGCGAGGACCAACGAAAAATCATCGAATTTATCGAGAGATTAGGTCACTTTTAACATCCTCGCCCGGGACTGCCACAATAGGAGCTCCGTCCAGGAGTTCATTCTCCATCCACGTCTTCGAGTACGACGAAGGATGGTCATCGTCAGCAACCAACCCCTTTTCTGCCATCGCCTCGTTCTCACACCGTCCAAAGCCCGACCGATAACCAGTAGTAGATAAGATTCTTTCTTTTCACCGAGAAGAAAGGACCTCTCTCTCTCTTTTTCTTCGCCTCTCTTGCCTCCTTCATACTTCTTTTTCACTCCTCTGCAACGATCTATACAGTGTATCCAAGAGTAAGTCCATACGTCATCCCGAGATATTCGTTTCCGGAGTTTCTGACTATAGAAGAATGAAAGAGGGAAGAGCAATTAGACGGAAGATATCCGAACGACGGACATTGTCCACGGGTGGCGGAACTGCAGAAGACATACGAAGAGATACTGAGGTAACAGCGGTTGCTAGCGGCGGGACTACAAGAAAGAAGAATGATGCCGAACAGCATAGAACGTGCGCGAGAAACGTCGACGAAGTCAGACTCGAAGGAACTGCTACGGAGAAAGAGTTTTTTCGCCTCCTTATGATCCACCTTTTTCTTCCACAAGCATCGCTTGTTTTGAATCCGTCTTCTCATACTCTTCCTGGTTTTCCGATTCAGGAGGAAAATTGATCGTCTTTAAACTCTTTTAAAGAGAATCTTGAGCGAACTATGAAATATGCTTCTCAGAAGTCAAATCGAATCCTCGATTCTACTTATCACGAATCACGCAATTTCATTACGCTGAGATCAACGATTAATTCTCGAAATACGAATTACATATTCGTTTCGGTGAGTTAATTTGTTGCCAGAGAATGACACAAGTGGTAGGAATTTCTGAGTTTAAAGAAATCATATTCCATGAGTCGCCCATTTTGAATTTTTCGTCGCTTTATTATATCGTAAAAGGATTAAAAGATATTGGTACGATTTATATATATATATATATATGTACATCGAAAGTGAAAATGTTTCTCCGATCTGTCGATCTTTGTTACTCGCGTCCATTATGACCGTTCTTCCGTCACGCAAAATATCGCCATATTGCATTCTAACAATGGCTAATCGTGAAATGGACATTTAAAGGTATTGCGTGATGATGTATGCCGTTATTGCGATAACGTAGCACGTGAACTTTAGAACGTGTGATTGGCTGCCACAGAAGGTATGCGTGTGTGATAGGCGTACATACTACGTGAAACAAAGGAGCTAGAAAGAGAGGAAGGGACGAGCAAGACGGTAAATATGATTAGCGATCAGAGAACGATATACATTCTCTCCCCCACGTAAGTGGCCGCGAAGGCATTAGTCGTGAATCAGAGGCGATTCCTTGAGTCATCCGAGTTATTTGATAGCCTTCATTTCTCTTGACAATAGAATTCAATTATTGGGACGTGTATTGTCTACTCTCTGTAGCGTATATGTGTATTTACGTGGCAAAGTGTGAGAAAGTAGACAAAAATTACGACGCTTGTGAATACCACCTTATTCTGGTATATTGATGAAAACGATAATATATTGATCGCACCGATCATTATTTCAATGAATTGTATTGCAGAATAACTTGTTATATAAGCTGTCGTTACCTATCTATTGGTAATAAATCACAGCAATTGAAATGAAAGGCGAAAGATGGATTGGAACACATAGCTGGAGAACAAAATCAATTAGAACTTTTTCGCAGAAGTAGAAAATCATTTTTGACTAATATTTATAAAATATATCTTTGCTATTTTCGCTTGAAAATTCGAGTGAAATTGTCTATGGAGGAATGAATAAGAATTACTGAATTTACTACAAACTCAAAAATAACTGAAACGCGTATTCGTTTTAGATAAAATATGTACTATATACATAATGTACATATTTATAAATTTTTCGCATCTATGTTAACTATGTTGATGGTACAATTAGATAATAATATGTTTCATCGTGCAATCTTATTTACGTAAAATGTATGCCAGACGTTCAATAATTCTCGCTTTTATAAATACGATGAGAATGATCACTATGTGAACTTTAAAAATGTGTATAAAGTGATAAAACTTACGACTTTCATAACTGGTTGAGCCTTTACGATCTCAAAGCTGTACGTAAGATACAACAATTGCTTTGAAGATTGTGAAAGGAAGACAACTATATGAGAGAACAATACCTTATTTACTATAGTATACAGGGTGCGGCCGAATAACTTGTACAAGCGAGCACGAGGTGATTCTTTACGAAAAAATAAAAATAAAATATGGAATAAAATTTTTTCATTTAAGACTTAGTTTTCGAGAAAATCAAGTTTAAAAATTTATCAAATATACTTGATACTAAATAATCAACAGGAGGTTGTTCAGGAGGTGTAAAGATAAGTCGAAAATTTAGAATAAAATTTGTCCATTCGGGGACTTTATTTTCAAGAAAATAAAGTTCGAACACGTTTTGTTAAGAATCGACCTATTACACGCGTATGATAAATTTTCAAATTTATTTTTCTCAGAAACAAAACGTCTTGAGAAAAAATGTTATTCTACGTTTTCGACTTATTTTCACAGGTAGGATAACTTCCTGTCGATTATTTAATCCTGCCTAGTCCGGAATTAGCCATATTCAAGTATACTTCGTAAATTTTCAAACTCGATTTTCTCTTAAACTAAGCCTTAACTGAAAAATTTTTATTGCATATTTTGTTCTTATTTTTCCATAAGGAATCATCTCGTGCCTGCTTGTACATGTTATTCGACCACATCCTTATGTAATATATATACTATAAACAATTATTATTATTATTTATTAGTTTATTTTAGTTTATTAAAAATACATTTGAAACATTAATAATTTAAGGACTCCACTATGTATGTACCGTACTTGTAGAAATCTATTTTACAGTTTCATTAGTGTCACAAGTTTTTATTTTATAGAATTAAAACTCTCGGACAAAAATAATTTCATACCTGCCGTTAAAAGTAAATTGTCTTTATTACCGCACGGCGACTTCAATTGAAAACCGAAACTAATCACACGTAGAACGGATTGTATCACGCACAATTTGCCTCGAGGCAAATGAGAGAAGTTCATGATTGCAGTACGTGGTCTCTGAAATTGCAGAGTCATGATTATTTTCACTCTAATTGTATGACGACGTACCGATATTCGAAGATATCGATTGAATACGCAAGTGATTCTGGCCGCATTCCGAAATCAGCTATCAATTTTGAAAGCATCATTGCATCCCTGTCAGATGCCAAAAGTTCGGTTAAAGACATCATCGTGTTATCAGTGTACTCGGTAAACTTCGTGACGCATCCTGCCTCTTGCTTTTCGATTTTAGACGCTTGCCAAGCGAAATTTGGCAAAAAGGAACGTTGGCTCGATTTTATACTTTTTACCATTTTATTAAACCGACGTAAAGTACGGTTAATTAAACTATACGTTTTTTACGTCGATATTTATTAAGTGAATTTATCGTCCCTTCCGTTCCATTAAATATCTGTCTCTTATAGTATTCATTTTTCACTCGCGATTTTATAATTGATGTATTTAGCGTCTCTTCTATAAGATCCACTCAATTTTTATATTTTTCATATAATCAGACTGCGAATATTCGTGCGTTATGAAAAATTTAAATGTATAAAAATACAGAGAGTGCACGTAAATATATATATATATATACACAATATATGGTGGTTGTTAGAAATATTTAAAAGAAAAAGCACATTTAAGTGCAAATTCTTTAATTACGTTCATAAACGTATGAATTTGCATAAACGCATTCGCTGTTTAATTATATGATCAAATTATATGTGATTTATGTACAAATTATAATATTAATTATATGTAGAAATTGGAGCAATCTTATATAGAGACTAATATAGTTCCTACATACTACAACAACATACGAAAAAGATGGTGATATGTAAATGGTAGCGAGGAGGCCAAAGTAGATAGATTAGCATACGACATAATTACGAGTTAATTATTTTAATTTAAGAAGAATTTCCTTCCACGAGTTTTATCATTTATATAATCACTTTATTCTACATACCATGAATTTATATTTTATTAATCATTTGCATGTTATTGTCGACCTAGGAATAAAGCGCAATACTTTAAGTAGAATATTTTTCCTAACAAATAAGGACATATGTATATCATAAAAAAATAGCGTTAATTAATAAACTTTTAAAACAAATGATTTCCCAAGATCGACTACGATCAGTCTACAAATAACTTTTTATAAGTCTTATTATTAGTTTGCAAAACTAATAACTTTAATATATCTAGCAATTAGACTAGTCGGTCCTAAAACTTTTTGTCCGCCGGAAGGAAATCCGGCTTTAGCGTGAAGAATTTATTATCTCAAACTCGGCGTTGTACGTGAGAACTTTTTCTATCGATCAGCTTAACTCCCGTTTTGCTCGCTTTCTTTCACGCGATGATCTCTGACTGCGGCGTACTTCAACGCTACTACCTTCACCGTGGGGACTTCCCGTCGCACTGACATCTCCGAGAGATATTACACGTAACGTATATCACCACGACATTTCAACAACAATGCGCCACAGTCTTCAGGGACGTCAAGAATCGAGAGATCGTCGGAGCTGTACACTTACGCGAGCAAACTTTTGAAATTAATAAGTTTCGAAAGAACTGCCCACGTTGCGCTTGTCTTCATATATACTACAAGTTTTGTAGACCACTAATTTTCTAAAACAATCGTTGAACCACCGAGGAACTTTACCGTGGATTAAAAGAATAAAAATAGAAAATTATACCTTACTAGGATTTCACGCTGGGAAAGTTTGCCAGTTAATTATTGTTCGCGTTATTATAGATGCGATATCGTATTACATTTTTACGTACGTTTTTACGAATTTTGTAGTTTTAATTACGAAACATTTCAATTGTTATTTGTGTAAATTTCGCCCGCTCGAAACATTGTATGTGTACATAGCTTTATTTTGTGTATTATAAACGACTAATTAAACGAAAATATTAACAGGAACTGTCGCATGATTTTTATACGTAGCCACTTTTATACGTGAACTCTTATACGGAAATGTTATAAATCTGCGAAGATAATGTAAAAATTTAACGTTTACCTGATAAAAGCATAACCCTTGTCCTTGAATACACGAATCTCTTGGATGGATCCAAAAGGCGAGAAAGTTTTTTGCATTAGCTCTTCTGTTAGACCATTAGTTAGTCCACCGCAGTATACTGTACAGTTGGTCGGACTACTTTGATTGTACACTTCATCGAAAGTCAATGGCTTTGCATTTGCTGCAAATAAAAAAATAAAAAATGTTAGTTAAATTTAGATTTACTCCATTATCAAGATAATGCTGTGGATCGAAGTGATGACAAATATTTGTCTGTTTGTGTTTTTTTTTTTTTATTACGTTACCTGTTAATACATTATATGTTTTACATTAAACATTCTAAAATATTAGTTACTCAACATACACTTGTACGCATATGTCTTTAGAATTTTCTAACACACTTTAGATATATCAGTATCATACACTTTTCTTGTCACTGTCAGTTGGACGTAATAACGAAATCTTAATGAAGTAAGATAATTGGTAAAGAATATTAAAAGGTAGAGAAAATTGTCTTATGTTAATAACGTCCGATTAGCATAAAATTGGATAATTAATTAGAATTTCGGATATTTGAGGTAGAAATTGATCTTCCGTCGATGCCGATACATTAATAAAGTCGTTAACACTGTCAAATTTGTAATCTAAAGTTCCTTGCAAAGTTCACTAGCTTCGCGAATTTACATCAAAGTTACACTTAAGTCTAATTAGCTGCAAAGTTTGCCAGATATAACTTTGCTGTGCTGCGGAAATTAATTGTAAAATTGCAAATAAAATATGTAGAGAATGGCAACGACGTTATAAAATTCGATCGCCGGAATATTAAATGCTTTTTAATCCCGATACCAGTCTGATAGAGCTATTAAATGGCAGGCTGCATAATCAATATCTTCACCATTTGGTGAACCAGTTAAAATCCCTGATTGCTTTATCTTTAGAAACTTAGTTCGTAGTTTGATCATTAATAACCTTCATTGAAAGTATGAACAAAAAAAAAAAAACTATTTAATTTATGCAATGTATTAATCACGCCCGAAATGTTTCGTAACTTTAACAAAGTAAGGAACTCGACGAAAACCTAGCGGAAGATTAACAACTTTCTTTTTTATATTTTCAAAAAAGCCGTTATTCCGACGTTTCTACCGCGTTCGAGAACATTTAATGTATAAACTATGTATAAGTTCATCGAAAGCTCCGATACTTATTGTCAGAGTAAAAGCTAATGCAAAACTGATGTGCGTTCGAATTATGGAAAATCTTTCTCTGACTCAACGTTTAAAGCTGAGATTTAAAATTATTCCATTCTAAAGAAATATTCAACGTTTTAATGTATTTCAATATTTTTGATTTAATATGGTTATGCATCCAGTGTTCGGCTATATTAAAACGTGTCGATAAAAGAAATATTCACACGTAACCAGCATTCCGTCTCAATGTGATTTATATTATTTGAAATACTACGCATTTTAAAGGGATTAAAATATTTACTTTGAATATACCTACACTGTGTGAGTTCAATGTGTTATAATATTTATGATAGAATATTGACAACCGAATGGTTTTCCAGAATAATGGACCTTAATGGAACGCATGCGTCTACAACTTGTATGAGAAAAAAAAGCCGGTACGATAAAACGAAATGCTTTATATAATTTTTATTCATGAATACTCCATTGATAATTAATGGTTTTAGAATATATAATAGCGATGAAAAGATACTATCTTTTAGAAAGTATACACAGTTACATGCACGTTTTCTTCATTTATTGTCTCTCTATTTATCTTCAATGGTATATGATATCTGCATTCTCAAATAATGATAACGTTAGACAGCAAATTTTGTCGATAGTTCATCGAATTTACGCTTTTAATTTCTTTCGTTCCTCATATTGAAGCGGCACAAAAAAAAAAAAAAAATATAACATGCAATTACCTAATTACCAGTGCTTTAATAATCTTAGAATTCTGCAACAATGTCGCTACCCAGTGCAAAATTAAAAATTAAGAAACTCAAATGATACACGATACAAAGTCATCGATGCATGCGATATTCAATCTTATCGATTAGTTTCCTATCGTAAGAAAATGTAATCGGTTCTACCTGTGAACGAAGAAAAATTTGCACACGTTAAAGAAAGTAACTTCACCGATATCTGTTTGCTATTAACCGGTGCGTCTGCTTTGCTGTTTTAGCATCGGTGATACCCGGAGAAACGGGTCAGGTTTGACGACGCGGAACTCGGTGCAGCAGGCTAGCCGTTCGAGATATCGAACGGCAATGCCAAAGAGGTTGAACCCCGTCAGCTAAGTTTACGATCGTACGGGGGCTTAGCCTATACTAAGGTAGCAGACTACGGGTGTAAACGCGACCGGTAAACCACAGCCTGTAATTGCCTCGTTCGAGGATAGAAGGTTCTCAGGACGTTGGAACGTTCCGTTAAGAACTTACCAGGGGGACGTTCTCTTCGTTTCTGAAAGCTCGGCATTATCTCTTTATTGCCCCCTGAATGTTATTCTCAGTATTCTCGGAATGTCTCAAACTCCCTTCTTCCTTCTCTGTCCCATCCTTCTCCCCCATGCGTTATCGGTTCGCTTTAAAAAATTTTCTTCCCGCTAAAACGCTTACGTAGCCACTATAATATCGATTTTTCTCTTGTGTCCATGAAATTATTATTTCCTTTTTACGAGGCCTCGAACTGCGCCGCTTTCGACGATCGATGTCGACCGAACGGCGAATGTCAAAGCGTTGCTCGTTTCGCGAACATTAGATATTGCCTGTAAATTTTCCTCTTTCATTATCTGAGACGTTTAGAGATTACAGGATATGCGGTCGGTCGATGAAATCACGCGACAGAAGTGCTGAACGAGCTAAACGCTACAAATGGTAACAGGTTCCAAGAGTTTGATCAACGATTGGATTTTTAATATCTTGCTTTTCATATAACTTAATTTTCTTCGGACCATCGTATGGTTAACGTTCCTGGCTTTTATCCGTGAGCAATCTTTGTGAGATTTTGGCAAAACTGGTCACCTCTACCATCTTCACTGTCGTTTCTATTAATTATACAGTAGAGTATCGATTATTATAAAATGTTAATTAATGGAACGATCGATTATCGGAACACCGATCGGTGGAAAATGTAAGGATGGTCTTTTGTAGGTGAGATTAGAAAATAAGAATAGAAGCCGACGTTCTTTTTTCCATGTAAGATTAGGTAACTTGTAAAATATTCCCCGAATGGTGTGTGTAGAGGGAATAAAATTTCTTCTTTATTTTTTGTGTATCATTGCATGCTCATTTATTTACATGTTCTGCGATAACAGGAATCTTTATTTTTATGTGTAAGATTGTGTTATCAGTAATCACACTAGAAGTTATCTGTACAGAAGTATCTGTACTATTGTACAAAAGTATTTCATCCGTAAAATTTGCCATGTCACGCACAATCTCTTAGTCATGAAATGTGTTTCAACAAACTATGTACATAATGTTACTTATTGCAGAGAAAGTATGTGTTATATAAATTAAATGACCGATGTTTTTATTATATATTTTATCCGTGTAGAATTGTATAATAGGAATTTAACTTAACTTGAAAGATCTTTTCAATAATATGCTTTCGCATTAAAATACGCATATTAAATTGTAAGTCGAACATTTTATCCTTCCTAAAAAAGACTACAAATTGAACAAATTTTTTTTTTATTTAAAAGTGCATTAATCGCAAACCTCTTTATGTTTTCAAAAAATTCCAAATATCGTTATCAATTTTCCAACAAGATTTCTAAATCTTTTCTAAAAGTCTTCTAAACAAATGTTTAGAAATTACATTAATAATAATACTTTTTACACTTTCTTGAAAAGCCATCGATCGAGAGGATAGCTATAACACCTGATCGCTAATCTACGATTTCTAAGTTAATAGGAAAGAAAGCCAACTGATCTTGTCGAATATACTTTTTCGTTCCCCGGATTTAATGTTGAAAAAAATCGAAATTCATATCGGAAGATCTATACGAAAAATTGCCACGAAAGCTTTAAGGGATAGTAGGCTGAAAAATTGAGGAGTTACTATAGATCCATACTATGATAAAGCTTTCATACTGGCAAGACTCTTTGAATGAAAATCAGCTTTAAAAGAAAAGATCGTAGAGATGAGATCGGTTCACCCGAAAGGCTTCCTTAGATAGAAAGAGTAACCATTTGCGATCAAAAATTTTATCCGGGCTTATTCACGTTGAAAGTTTATCGACTTTTGAGTGATTCGTAACCAGCTCTTGTTTCAGATTGTATATACTAAAAAAGCAGATTTATATATGTATATACAACCGTACAATTGAAATACAATTAATCTAAAATAATTCTAGCGTTCTCATAAAATATTGCTTAACCATAGAATAAAAATGAACGTGTATTATTCGAATTAATATCGTTACATTTTTTTGATTAATACCATATTTCGTTGTTTAGATAAAGAGGAATTTCTTTTGTCTCTAAATAGAAGAGTTCTCTTCATTCTTTTTAAGAATGACAATGTTTGAATGAGATCTAATGTGATCGTATAACAAAATTATCCAATTAATATATTAAATAATCGTATACAAAAATAGAATTTTTTTATTGCAGATGACATAGAAATAAAGTATATAGCTATACAATCACACTAAAATAAGTTTATTACCCACGTAATTGTGGTATTCCTGATAAAAAGGTAACAAGTTTATCAGTTACATACTTGACACGAAGTACATACTTCGTTCCCAATTTTTCCTTCCATAACGCAATATTTACTTGGGAAAAATAAACATGAATTTTCATCTAAAACATAAGCACAAATTACGAACAATGTACGAAAGTTATTCGCGAAAATAGACGTGAAACGTATAAAACTCGCGATAATACCACTTTCGACAGCCCGATGTTCACGTTGACGCGTTCTCAAAATAGTCATGAAAATTCAATAGTGAAAGTAAGTGACACCTCGTAGCAAGGAAATTTCCTGCGTCATTTCCTCCGTACCATCTTTCAATAAGTGACCTATATTTCGCGTACGCGACCGGCCATCAGAAGCGGATATATCTCGTTTAAGGAAATCTATCTGCTACTATATTTACTGGACCCTTCGATTCGCCATGTCGCTGCGAAGGTGATCCGTGATTTATGGCTGGTGGCTTAGACATAGTCGGCATAAGGCTCGCCATTACCGGGAGAGCCTGTAGGTTCCGCGTTCGGCTCATTAGGCAGCTGATTACACGAACGCGGCTAAATCGAACTTCCACACACTCAATCAATGGCGACCCGAGCATGCTCGCTGAAACTTTATTCTTATCTGGCCGGTGGAACAACTTGGCGATCGGCTAACTAGATTTATCGCGCGGATCTAGGAACTTTTTACTTGGCTGAATTCTCGATAACTTGCTAGCCAGCCAGTTCCGACAGGTACAGCCCGAACAGATGAAAGATCAACAAGAAATTCAGGGGGTAAACTCGAAATTTTCCCTTGACCGTGCCAGGCTCGTGCGAACCGGCAGCGTCCCGGAGTTTCGAGATCAAATGGAAAGAGAAAAAGGACAGAACGTCGACAAGGGGATGGAGACAAGACAAGAAAAAAAAGGAGAACAGAAAATAATAGAGAGGCGAGAGAAAGAGAGATAGAGAGAGAGAGAGCGTCGAGGAACGCAGGGAAGAAAGAGAAAACGAAGAAAGGGTGGAAAACAGGAAAGTGAGAAAGGAAAAAAGAAGGGCCGACGATGTTGGACTTTCGCAATATCTTCTCTCGTTCTTTCTTACACTCGGGAAGGAAGTTTCCACTTTTCTCCATTTTATGGCGAATGGAATCTCTAGTGGTCGACGATGGAACTCGAATGTACGTATCTCGTACCCCCCTTAAATAACGTAGATACTTGAAGTTTCGTTGGCACTGGCTAGCCCCGTAGCGCGCCAATATTCCCCCGGAGTAAATTCATGCTAGCAGCCTTTAAGTGGACATCGGCTCTCCCTCTGTCTGTCTCCTTTTTCTTTACTGCCGCCCATCTACAGATATTTGAATAATTAGTTCCCAGGCTGACGCCGTATTTATAACTTTCCGCTGGCCTGTTAAAGCGTTATATCGACCGGGATGAAAAGATAAAAATTGCTTTTCTGCTCTCTTTCTCTCCCTCCTCGCCCTCCATCCTGCCCTTAGCTTCTCTTATTGTCCTTCCCTTTTCTTCTTTCTTACTTGTCTTTCTTTCTTGGTTTACCACAGCACCTGGTAATTGTTGTTCCGTAATTGTTATCCGTTTTGCGGTACTGAAGAAGCGCTTAAGTCATTGTCTGCGATAACAGCCCTATTTTGCAATCATAATGACGCTCGTAGAATACGATTATTCGAAAGCGAGTAGCGTCATTATATCATCTAGTATAGGCGAACTTTAAAGGATAAATATAAAGGTAAAACGTAAGGTATGAACCATTCTCTTTCCTAGTGCTTCGTCAACTTAGTTCTCGACGTTTTAAAGCCTTCAATTACGCCTGTGAATAGAACCAACTTAAACGTGTAACATGATTTTCCTACTAAAGAAAAATATACAAAACTCTTCAGTGACAGCTTAAATTAAATTTAAAAACAACGTTTATGGATAATATAGTATCTATTATCTATTTTATGCAAAACGAATATAACATATTAAAAATATCATATCACAAATTCCCGTTATCACAAAACGTAATGCAATTACCATTATTTATTACCTATAAGAAGTTCAAAGTATGTATTTTCTGTATTCGATATTGTAAACACTAGGAATCATAACGATAAAAAAATTATTATTTTTCAAATCGTTCCTTCTGAATTCTTCGTTTGATATCGACAATACTGTAACATTAATATTACTTTAGGTACGAAATAATGTTCGTTTCGCTATTTTACAGTGTATGTTACATAACACTAATCTATGATCAAGTAGATTGAATAAGACTAAAAAAAAATATGTGTTATTACTAGAACAGTGTTAAGAGTAAAATCTTCCAAGACGAAATTTAATAATCACAATTCGACGCAGTAGTGTGCACGTAGGTAAAAGTGCACGTGAGTACAAGGAAAAAATGACATACAATATAGTTACAAAATGGTACAATAGATTGTGCGAAATATCACACGAGTTACTAATTGTCGTGTTCAATGTTACTTCGCAATTATTACTAGGATTTGTGCATACACATCTGTATCTTTTACGAAGCGTAAGATTACTCCGTTCCTCGATTCTAACTAACTAAATCAGCGGAATAATAGAGGTGAAAGTACTAAGAAACTAAAAAAAG
Organism: Bombus pyrosoma; assembly: GCF_014825855.1. NCBI lineage: Eukaryota > Metazoa > Arthropoda > Insecta > Hymenoptera > Apidae > Bombus > Bombus pyrosoma. The sequence goes on along the minus strand of NC_057770.1, from coordinate 8,293,346 downwards.
ACAAAAGAAATTATTAAAAGTGAAGGAAAAAAGTGAAGAAAGATTCAGCGTACTTTAGCGTCCGTTTTACCTTGCTCAACTTGTACAACTTCTTTCTCTCTTTCTCTTTTCTCCCAACGCGTTTATCCCGTAGCTTTGCCTATCATTCTGTTTTATATGTATTTTGTTGCACGATTTAGAATATTCTCATGTCAAAATATTTTTCAAACAGAGAAAAATAGACGAGCATGCATACTGAAGCCAATGTGTACATTGTATCATAAAACGTTATTGTATTATAAAACGTTACGACACAGAAAATTACTTTCAACGAAATTCGAACGATGACGTCGCTAAATACGTACATACACGTATGTATTATATATGCTACATTCTATCGTATGCACACGCGCTGTACATGTATATACGTACGTATGCAGAGTGCCGAAAAAAAGGACTCGTCGCTTTAAAAACGTATAGCATTTTCGACCATCGATAAAAATTATCCAATTAGCGTAAGTTATTTCGTTCATATTGTTTGACAATATCCTTGTATTATATATCTTTGCTTAATATCGTTAATGGCATATTTTTGTGTCTTCTTGCTAGCACTGTTGCATTGCTTGGACCATTTTCGACTTAAATGTGTTCCTCTAGCGTTACAAAATTTCTCAAATTTCAGGTAAATATGAAAGCATCATTTTTGTTCCGATTTTACATCAAAGCGTTAAAATATGATACTTTTTTTTTCTCTAAAATATGATACGTTTCTTTTTTCCGTTCAAACGAGAATAAGACTGAGATATAAAAATTCGAAAGCGATAGCAGGGTTAAATGTAAGGCTAATTGTAATATAAGGAAGATTGTCACTAGACATTTAAATATCTTTGTCGTCCATTATGCTTCCGTTTTCATAATTCCTTTTACGCGTTATAATTTCTCTTACTCGCGTATAACGCTTAGCAAACCTGAGAAATTCGTTCGAATCGGTAGAAGTGTAGATTGGAAATGAAGTTGACGATTAATTTGTGCAACATATTTATCGTGACAGGATATTTTCGCCGATGTTTCTAAACACTACACGTTAATAAAGACTTGTTTCTTTTCTTCAGTGCCCTGAACAAGACGACCAAACAAGACTACCAATCCGATACAATACTTCTAATCAAATACTAAACAGCAGTTCGCTCACTCGTAACGTTAAGACACACACGACTCGAAATATCTACATCGAAACGTTCCTCGGAACAGACAATCGTTTATAAATCTATCTTGCAAAAGTTTTTCGAATCGTTGATTAATATAGTACGCGTCTAAGAATATTTATATAATAGAGTGTCGATGATCTTTCAACAAGACAAAAAAAAATAATAATAATAATAAGGACGAAAGAGAGAACAGCTGTATATACACGGAGAAAAATAATAGCGATAGGATATTACTTTAAATCAACGGGCAACGATTTAAGTCGATGCCAAGATCGGCATCGACTCGTTGCCTCCACTTCCGGTTGGTTTATCGTAATATCTTATGGCTGCAACAACAGGTAGCGGTGCTGATATTTTTCTCCACGCAAGAACGTATAATATAAAGTACGAAGAGTGAAAAATGGAAAGTTAAAGAGAATGTATAGTATAATTATGGTAATAATAAGTACAACAAAGATATAAGTAATGTAATATCAAGGTATTCGAAAAGTTAGAAGAAGTAATGGTATTAGAAAGAGATAAAAAAGTAAGAAAAAAGTATGAAACATATTTTGTAGTAAAGGGTAAATTAGATAACGTTCGTAGCTAGCTTGCTTTGAGTTTTGGTTACACTTACACACTTGTCTAAGCCCTCACTCCCTCTCTCTTTCTTTTTCTTTTTCTCTTTTCTTTGCTATTGGCCTTAACTCCTGCCGTATGTATCACCCTCCTGCAAAATATCCGTGTTAAAACGACACGTACGAGAAAATTGCGAAGTGCGTCGACGCTTCCTATAGAATACAATCGTTATTATGCATGTTCCGTTAAGTGGTCGTTATTGTTTAACGTTAATTGCCGTTTTGACAGAAACAAAGATATCTGAAGTTTCTTCTTTCGTCGATTATATTATCAGAATAGTCGTTTATATTTGTCAAGAATCTATCGGAAAAATTATATTTCAAAGATTATAGAATCGATATAAGGGAGAGAAGAAATTCTATTTTGAATGTGATTATGTTTTTTATATTGGTCTTTCTCGTTAAAGAGCCTCAAGTTGAATAAATCTTTTCAGAAATTGGAAAAACTTTTAAATGGATTTGAACAAATATCTAAGAGGATTTTAAACTTCAAAATTTAATTAAGAATCATGTTTTATCGTTTCGTGCAAAGGTTTTAATAAACTTGTTCCCCGGTATATTGGATAAAAATATATGTATAATACCCTGCAGTTTATGAAGAAAATATACTTTTAACTGTTAAGAGATTATAACGAAATGTATATCAATTGGAATTGAGAATTGTTGCATCTTCAATTCTATTCCGGGGCTATAGATATGACAACTGGTCGAAATTAGCGATATATTACAGATATGATACTCAGGAGTTTAAATATAGTTTATGAATTAATTAGATTATTTGTCCAATTGAATGTTAAAATACTTTCAATGACTAGCTACGCAAAGTTTCGATTCTATGAAGCACATAAAAAATGTAGAAAAAGATACGTTCATCATGAGCTTCTTTCTGCAAACGTGCAGCATTTAACGACCTTCGTCTTTGAATGGATTTCTTTTTTCCTTGTATTATGTCTCTCGCTTACTACTTTGACTGTAGTTTGTACATTCTTATGCTGTTCAAGTACTAACGACAATTTAATGGATCCACTCATAATGACAAAAAACTGAGTATTTCCGGGCCAGTTCTTTCCATCTCTTCAGATTATGCTATAAATAGCGCGATACGTCTTTTTATGGACGGTATTGTACGATGTATTAACGTACGATGAGATCGAATATAATTTCTAAGTTGATGGTACAATCAAGCTGTAAAATTTTAAGACCAAATTTTCTTTCATGAGATAACAATCTTTACGAGGAAACGCCAAGATTCATATCTCCGTTTATTTATAAAACTTAAACAAATATAAATTTGTTTGTCGACTGCTTGCATCGATTGATATTACAAGTACAAGTTACCATACATTATAAGTTGCAACATTTTAGGCAATTTAGTAGCTCTTGTATCGACTTACGATCGTTTAAACAATCCATTGTTTACAATAAAACGTAAGATATCCGTATTTCGTGTGTAAGATTTTAACGTTATATTTGCCACGGAATGTTTCCTTCACTAGAACTGGAAAAAGGGTTTACGATCTTCCCGTTTCGCGTAACACGCCGCTAAAAAAGCTGTAACGGCTCTAATGTTTTCTTACAAGCAGCTTATTCCCCTCCGTCGCTTTGCATTACCATTTATCGATCTTATCGCGACAATACGCGCCACTATCAATTTCATCTTGCTCGTAGCCATAAACAAGCTATTACTCTGCTGACTGTTCGATTTGCAGCACGCGTTAGCCCCGTGTGCCCGAACTCGAATAACGAAACAGTACTTGCTAAGTACGTCTCTCATTCAACGAGGCCGTTTAATAATCCTTAAAACGAGCACTCCAGATTTAATTACAGGGAATTGGGAGATCGGTCTGCTTCAGGGTTACGAACGTAAAGCCCTATACTACTGAGCATTCTTGAACAATAAACGCGGACGCATGTTCCCCGCAGGGACATTATCAGGATTAATAAACCCGCGGGTTCAAACCACGCCTACCATACTTTGCCGAGACGGTTGAGTAACCGTGACCGTTAAAGTTTCCGTATAATCTTGGGATAGGCGGTTTCGTTCCGCGGGAAAGCCGTGCTTCGAAATGCGAACACGCCAAAACTCTCGGCCGCGGATCCAAACGTACGTGGAAGGGTTACTCGACTATTATTTATGAGCGTTGTTTCGTACTCGCCGTGCCGCTACTGTGATTATCGCCTACACGGCAACCAGCCACAGCCTATCTTCTCCTCTTCGTCTGTGATATTATCTGCTGGCTCGTCGTTATACGCGTCCCACCACGGATACGACCGATGCGCGAGAATCTTCTGCACGGATAAACGAAGTTGAAAAGAAAATTTATGGCCGCTCTTAACCTTCATCTGTTACAGTAACGGCGCTTTGCACGCGGTGTAAAGAGGCAGGCCGGTGATTGAATTGTAAACACGTACGGCTATACGTTCCTTCGCTCTTGCCGCCACTACTGTTTAAGTTAATACCAAAGCGAGCGCCGATAAGGGCTGAAGTTACTCGAATATTTTGGAAATGAACTTTGGTCGGAGATCTTTTTCAAACTTCGTTTCCGTGTTTTAATGTTCAGGGCATTTGTCGATGGAAAAGATATTAGTTTGCATAATGAATGTTTGGGTATAATAGCTTTGATACGTTGATATTTATAAGAAAAAGACTCGAAAATTGTATCTGTATGGACTGTGTTCGAAAGAGAAGTAAATGGAAACAACTATCGAATGTTTTACGATTTTAATTCTTTTAGAAGCAAGACTCTTTTACTCTGCGCGCATTGTTATATTTTTATTATTTAATAATCGTAGAAATATATTTCTCTGGATGGTCTTGTAAGGAAAACACCATACGCTGTAATTTGAGACCAGGTTTAACGATAATAGATAATTATCTATTATAGATATATTATAAATTATAATAGATATTATTAGATATCGTTTAGATAATTGAGGGTTAATGTGGCGGAAACAAAATTTTATGACTATGTCGATGCGTGTGTCTTGCGCAAGTGGAACAACTATATCTTCGAAACGGTTCGAGATGAGAAAAATGTCACAAGGTAAAATGAACTGGTATGGAACGAAGCATATCCTGGAATTAATTTTATGCATTTTTACAAGGCAACAGTACAATGTTTATCTTTTAGGTATAGAGATATTCAGCGATGTATTTCGCTAGGAACATGAAAAGTTATGTATAGGTATAAAACTCATATGTTCGACAATATAAAGGAAAGAATGAAAAAATATTCAGAATGTAATACAGGATCGTCCGAAGATTTATTATAGCGCGCACTACTTTTAGATCAATAATGTTATGCTGCATATATATATATATATATATATATATATATATATATATATATATATATATATATATATATGGGTACTTGTATACTTTTTCGCAAGAAATGAAAAGTTGTATCGATTAGCGCAGTCAAGAACATAATGTTTTTATAAAAGCGCAATTTGGTGCAATTGTACTTTTCAGATGCGTAAAAATACATAAAGTTAATTCCCAGACATGGTTCATTCCATACCATTTCATTTTGCCTTATGACATTTTCCCCCGTCGCTAATGGTTTTAAAAATACAGTTTGCCCTAGTTTCGTGAGACACCCTTTATATTTATGTACTCCCTTTAATGGTAACTAATCTAATCTTATGTGAACTACATTGTATTAAGCGCCGCCCGCGGCTCTATCACAAATATATATGTCGGTTAACAAATTTTTTGTTACAACCATTCTCTTCGCTGTTATCGTAAAATTTTACAGTACATACATATTTTAAAATAATGTTAACTCCAAGAAAACTATCCTTAAATGTCACAATGAATGTACCTGTGTATAGTCCTTCCTTGATTGTTTCGGTTATCTCCGCCAAATGTTATTTGTTAGTAGTTAATTCTTTCAAGAGAGAAGGTAATTGTTGTTGTTGCCAGCGGCGCTACAAGTATAGACCATTAAGCAAGATTTACTTCTATACTCGACGAGCGCGCGGTGGCCGTAAGACGGTTGTGGATTTCTAATAGAGGTGTTTTCGTCTGGCAATCGATTACCGTAGTAGAATCTGGAACTCAAGGAGGCTCGTAGAGCCAGGTCTGGCCTGGTGCTTCGTGCTCCGTTCTACGTGGTTTTCAACTCCCTTCTCTGCGCGTCGGGCCAAGCCAAGATTTGTAGTCGCGGCATAAATTCGAGCTTTCGCCCTTCTCCGACTTGCCTTAATAGATTAGTGGCCCCGATAAAGGTGTCCAATACGCGTTTCTGTGTATTGAGTCGTTCCTACTTACTGCTTTAGCAACGACTGATTCGAATTAATTCGAATTCTGATAAAGCGTTCAACACCACTGTCGCATTCTGACAAAACATTTAAAACACCTGTACAACATCTGCTACCCTGTCCTCCGTACCCCCGATTTCCAAGCGGAAAAATTTTCCTACCGCAAGAATTTTTCAAACATCCGATACCTGACTAAACGATCAGAGACACTGACCTCCTTTCCCTCAGATTGTTAAATAAAGACAACAATAGCCATCCGTTGTAAATGCCCTGTCTCGAGCCAAATGTAATATACCTTTTGGCGTACCGTAGAGTTTTAGCAATTAGTTTACGTGCTGTATAACGAGAAAAGTTGAAAATTGTTGCTCGATACCAACGACCTTTTTAGCCTTCAAGTTCGACAGTAAGTATGCACACACACACGCACACACACGCACACGGGTCGCTAAACATTGGTAAACAGGTGTAAAAACATTTGCAAAGGAGGATAGAAGAAGAGCCACATAAACACATAATTACGTAACTGAAATGCACAGGAACGTGTATACACTACACTGTCAAATATTGATACACGCAAGACCGTAAACGTGTTGGAGAAAGACAGAGACCGGCGGTGTATGTACGCTAGGTACACAGCGACAGGAGGAAGCTTCATGCACGACACCCAGAGAAAGTGCGCACCCAGAGGCATGTAAGAAGAAAAGGAAAGCAAAGAGGGTGAACCGCGCGCGTTGAACAGAGACAGAGAGACGGCGAGTATGTGCAAGGGAAACCGATCCGAACGCTTAAAGAGCCACGGGGGTGTTCAACAGCGTTCCGCACTCGACGACGAAATGGCCTCCCGCCGCTTTATCGAAACGGGAAAACCAATCCTCTCTCTGCACCTTCGTTCGCCTTTCGCGTATGTGCCTATATTACCTTCGATCCGCATCTCTGCAAGCTCTGGCCACCACCTACAGGCACCAACGCTTACCCACCAGCTGCAACCCTTCTCCAACTCCTTCGTTCTCGACCCTATACCAACGTGTTCGGCATCTCTAGCCGAACCAGCCTCCCAACACTGAGTCGTTCACTATGTTTCCAGCAGGCCGCAACCCTCAGGAATTTCATTTCGTATGCCAGGGTAATTATATGCCGGAGTTTTACACACGCGTTCGTCCTTCTTTTACCGAGCCGTGTAAGTATTCCATGTAAGCGAATCCGATTCGAGTACCGTTCGGAAATGATTTCGTTCGGAGGATTGGCAATGACAATTTTTAATCTTAAGTGTGATGCGAGGTAGAATTGAACGATAGGAAGTTATGCTTGGATCTATCTTGGTTGAGATTATTAAGTTGCTCTTGTCGTGTGATTTCTTTGTCTAATTGCTGGTGGAGATAGTTTCATTGGTCGAACGTATGTATGTTTGTTTGTAAGTGTGCTTTATAGGGTATTGTTAAATGGCACTTAAATAATCAAAATTAAGATGGATTGTATTATTGAAATAGGAGAGTAATCGTGAATGAAATATAATATTTATACCGTTACTGATATGCACGTATTGAATATATATCGACTGATATACGTGTAATGAAATGTAATAATTACCATATTATTGACGTGTTATTTCGGAAGTTTGATTGATTTTAAGTGATAAATTAATCTCTATTGAGAAATGAAATGAACTATCTTTCCGACATGTGTTCTTAACACTCACGGTACATGGATTTTTTAAATTTACATTGGGATTAAGATGTAGCCTGATCAATCGATTAAATGACGCGTGGTGTATTAAATGAACAAATTCACTTGTTGAATTTCACAAGTGAATTTCGATAAACGTCACAAGTTCTACTTGTACCAGTTCCGAAGAACGTAGCCACTTATGGCAAGAAGTGGCTACTCAAAAAAAAAAAAAAGAAAGAAAATAATGATATCACATTGCAAAAAGTAATTTCGTTTACAATACCAGAAGTCGCATTACTACCAGAAGTCGTTACAGAACTAATTTAAATTTCCTAAGAGTCTTAGATTCTTGAAGTTCTCTTAAAATTTTACAATCGCAATTGACCTAATTATCAGTTTTTCCATAAATTCCAGAAAAACAAACGACCCTGCTCGCGCGTAAAAACTAAACTCCCACGACTCGTTCCAAATATGCGAACTTTCTCGAATTGCTTCGCTTAAGCTTAAACGAGGCACCGGCGACGATTTGTCCGGTGTTATCGAAAGTTTCAGAAGCGAAAGTCTTTCTAATCGCGGAACATACGGTCGTCCGTTTCATGTGGTTGTCGTATCCAGCGAGAGTAATCTATCCGAGAAAACGATACTGGTGAAATACTGAAAAAAAAGGACGTTGCGAGCAGGAAAAGCGTATTATGGTGGAAGTTCGCTCTAATACGAAGGTGCTGATAGCTGTGATTGCTCGACCAACGACATAGGGATGGGTTAGTGGTTGTAGCGGTGATTCTCCCCCGCAACCACCCACCGGTTACTACCACAAACATCCATTCGAGTTTCCAGCTAGCACAGACTCTTTCCTTCTTTCTCTCTTTACTTATCCATCTTTGTTGGCAGCAGTGGCTGTGTTGTATCTAGCGACGATCGTCGTTTCCTCCGCGTCCGACCATCATTTACCCTCCTCCTTCCCCTGCGCCGCGATTAAATGGTCGTGAAATTGCGACGATTTTATGCATACCGAAAGGCTTGCAACGCTTCTGTCCTCAGATTATGCCATGAATTAAAAAGTTGACACAGAAAAATAGGCTTCAATTTTCTTGAACAAAACGTCGACCAAACTTATTGCTTCGATCGTAGATGTCTGATATGCATTGAAGCGGGTGCAATCGAATTTTTACACTTTTCTTCCAGTTAATCGAGCTTTCTGCGACGATGATTAATTAATATAGCGAGAGCGTTGGAATACTTGATTTCATCGTATTATAGTCGAACGAAAGAGTTAGAGGGCATAAAAATTATAAACCGTTCCGAACTTGGAACTTTTCAAAACTTTGAGAAACCAGTTATTCGATTAAACAAGCTAACAATCTTGAGCTTGTTGCTGCCATTGTTTTCTCCTTTTTCCTTTCGTTTTTCAACATCTCCCTAGTTTTGTCGATCGTTTGCAGGAAAAAAAGCCTTACCTTCTTGCTCCGCAAACTTCATTTGAATATGCAATCATTTTCGACTTTTTAACTTCTCCCTTCTACTTTCATTATATCGAACCAGTGCTCGGCAAACATTATATATTTCATGTTCCAACTCGAATACGACAGAGTTCGCAATCCAGAATCGAAAAGTCAATCAACCATCATATACACACATCGTGATTGAAATCAGTTTCTATAGAACACACGAGTCAATCAGAAACGAGATAATCAATTCAATCTTCCTGCAAATACTTTTTTGTTTTTGTAGCGCATGGCCAGTGTGTTTAACATTTACGAAATAATGAATTCTTTGCAAGAGTTACATTAATCAATCGACAAATAAATGGGAAAGAGTCGTAGAATTAAACGAATAATATGCACACATATACATATATGTATACAATGTGAGCGTGTAAAAACTACCATCTGAAAATAACTCGTTGTTTATTGACTTTATTAAGAAAAAGTTTCAAGTAAAATTTATTGTATCTAAGGAGCCTGGTTAGACGAATACATTTCAGTTCCTCCAATAACTTTGAGATTTTTCATAGTCGCCGTATATTTTGTTTAACATCAGTCGATCCAGTTGTATATTCTCTACACAAAAGGTATTAACCTATGTACGACTAACACGTTGTCTTTGTCGTCTGATTAAATCCCTTCAATACAATAAATTTCACTTCCAACGTTTCCTCACAAAGTCAATGGAAAACGAGTTATTTCAGGCGTTTTTCACTTTTTACCGACATATTCTTTGCATAAAACGCACGAGAATATTAGAGAATACTTGCTATGTTTTTATGCAACTAGCAGAGAGATCGTTGCAAATTAGAGTGTTCAGCGAAGTAACCGCGATAACCGAAGAGGGAGGAGCGAAGTTTATCGCGAAGCATTGTTTCCCTGCAAGTTACAGTATCTTTTTCGTTTCCTTCCGTGGAGCACTCTTAGTTCACTGGACAACGATATATCAAAGCTATTTGCAATAATAATTTCCTTGGTCTATTTCCATGCAAAAAGATACACGGTCTAGCTGGTGCACTCGCGACCCCGGAGAGTGATGTACGATCTTGATTGGGCGAATCGAAGTAGACGTCGCAGAGGGAACAAACGAGCGCCGATTTACATCGGAAATCCGGCAGCGAAATTGCGGGCGAACGGAGTAGGTTTATCGGTACGATTTGTATAATCGTCAAAGTTTTTGGGATCCGATCGGGCGACCATGCGCGCACAGCGTCTCTCTCTGGCAAACTCGATCGATCTTCGCCACCGGCAATCTAATTTTAACCCTGACACTGTCAATTCGCTCTCGCTTACCGATTATTACCGCGAGTGTCCGTTTTTCGTGTTGATATTCTTCTTCTCAGAATCGTACACGTCCGTACAATTGATCTTACGATGCGCGTAAATTTGATTTTCTCAGGACTCTACTCTTCTCTGTAGTAGTTTCGATAATATTTATTTTCGAAGGGAATGTTTGTTTTATTTTATTGCATGGTCAGTAAACGTTTAAGAAGTTTATTCGAACTTATATTTATCGAAGACTATTTATTAATTCAGCTATTCATTCGTCTGATAGAATTGTCATATTCAATAAAATATATTACGTATATAAACAAATTGTATAGAAAATAACTATCAAATTTGGTATTCTCAAATATTTCTCTAGAAAATTGTAATTCGAACGATTGTATTTCGTTTGATCCGCTAGACTCGGACTATAAAAGTTCTATACACGTTTGACAAAATAAAGGGATTACGTAAATTGTGTTAAGGAAACAACTTTTTAAAGGTCTAACTCCATTTTCGTTGCTTATACCGCCGCGAAGCCTGTACTTTAAGATAAGTTTCAATGTACCATAGTAGGAGGAATGGCTTTCAATTGCTGTTTGAAAAAAGGACCGTCTGGATGTTTTAATGGGCGAATGGATCTTGCAACGACCTACTGTTTAGCTGCAGTCCGAGAAGGTAGTACAGAAAAGATACATGGCTAGGATACATTGTCTCTGGTGCGAAATACATCTCTAGTGCAAGCACTTCTCGCAACAATACCTACGGGACCGTGTGTTCTACCTGTACAGGTCAGGTTTCGAAGTATCACCACCTCCGAAAGAGGTCACCAAATGCATTCCCCCCGATGGTTTGTACCGATGTTGGAAAATTTACCGTGTAATTGGTTACTTTGGGATGCCGAGACTGGCCGAATTCGATCAATAAACCAATTGGGAAAAATTTATCGGTGAAAGAACTGTTACGCGAACAAATGTTTCTATAATATTACCTTCATTTTTAATCTCTATGGTCAAGAAAGCTCGTTCCAAGAAGGTAAATTGTTCACTGTCACAGCACGATGGAAAGATCAATATCGTGATGTCGATGAGTATTCGTAGTGGTTATTTAATCGAATTATTTTATTTTTGAAAAACGGATTTTGTTTTCCTTATGCAATGCATGTTGTATGTGACGTAATTAGTATCATTGATTTACATGATTTTTTTTTTAAGATAACTCATTATTAACAACTAGGACACCCTTTAAAGTTAGAAGTTTTATGGAGTATATAGCTGTCTGGATAATTTTTAATACGCATAACTAGGTGAAACGCCACATCGGTGTTTTATATCTTTTTAACAAACGAGCTCTCTGCGAACATCGTTAAAAGAATGCGAAAGTTAATTTGGTATTAGGCAATTACATACTTACCATTAGACTGTTATGACTACGTTTTATAGTTCATCAAATTAGCCGAGAAAATACTGTTCCTACCAGCTACTACACTCGAAGAACGTTAAAGAAGTTAGAGACACGGAAAAAGTGTTTTGAGCCATAACAAAATTACGAGTTCAGATAAAACTACAATAGGTCGGACCGTAATTTATTCATAAAAGCCTCCGCCATTTTCTCACCTTCATAATGCCACCGCGGGGTTAACTTTTCACCTTCCCTTTATAAAATATTTCGTTCATCATTTATTGTTAGCTGCATTGTAAGTTGCAATATCCATAGTAATAAGGGTAAGCGGGAGATGCTCTGGAAGGAACTACTTTTTCAGTAACTCTATTATACGTGTAATTACCGACTTTATGAGCGGAGAGGCTAGACAAAAAAAGAAAAAAAGAAAAAGAAAAAAGAAAAAGAAGAAAAGAAAGGAGTCCCGGACGATATATGTATGCGGGCCGAAGCTGCAGAAACAGCTGCTGGGCTGCTAAACTTTCGCGGCTAGGCACATGTGGCTGAAGCGTAATGGCCGAAACGCCGAATCATTTAAGAACTATTATTCTTCGCGAATAATTCGATGAGCGACGAGAAACTCGATATGAAACTTTATCGAGTATGCTCGTTGCTTTAACAGTTTATCGATCGACGTACCTACGTGTCCCCTATCTTCCTCGATACCTTTCGCATTTCACGCTCTCTGGATGCACCCTCGGGGAGGTGGGGGGGGGGTGAAAAGGGTGGAAGAGGAGAAAGAAGGACGCTTGGAAAGAGGAAGAACTAACAGCGAGTCAAGGATTTAAAGCGGCGCTAAGCTTCATCTCTTCTATTCCGCTCGTTCGCTTTCGTTCTCGACTCAATTGTAAATAACAAAGCTTCCAATTTTCTCCAATTTGGCAGCTTCGGACGGACACAAGGTGCGAGAGACCATGTTCCTACGTTGAATTCGTTCTTTTGCTATTCGCGAGCGGAACTTTCTCTTTGGAAATGTCGCAGCGTTTTCCCTTCCCGAGCCACGGATGCGCCACGGCTTTACGTCGAACTCGAAGAACGAACGAGCTGTCCCCTTCTGCGTTCCCTTAATTCGAATCACGCGCGGATTTCGTATTCTGTCCGAAAGTTTTACATCTCGCCGCATTACCGAGTCAGGAAGTCAAACTGACCCGGAGATACTGGAGCAGAAGGAATTGCAACTTCTCCGTTCGAATAGTTTAAAGAGCTCGCGCGCGGTAATAGTTTGCTCCTCTCTTCTCACTCGTTTAAATTGCGGCTAACAATTTCTGTCGATCGTGCGGCTGCGCGAACTGTATTACCTTATTGTATTATCTTAATGAGATAAGTTAAATTGCTACTTTGGAGCGAAAGTTTCCGGGGGAATATATGCTTGTCAAGGCGCAAGGGATCGATACTTTTCGAACGATGTACACTCAGCTTAAACGAATCTGAATTAGAATCCGTGTTGACGTTCGCGTTCGATGCATCGTTCACCAACAATTTTCATCAATTTCGCGCAGAGATCGAAATTCTATTATACTTCTGCAGGTTGTTCTGTTAAGCAGCGTTTTACGCTTCTACCACTTCAGACATTCGCAACAAAAACGATAGATCTATTCTTGTCAGATTTTCCGACTTTTTAGATAACAATCTATCAAATCTATCGCCAATCATCGAATTAATAGAAGCGCATAGTTAATCCTAAAATTAAATAGAAGGATATTTTTGATTTGGCATCGGTTAACAATGTGAATTTAAAGATTGAATTTAAAAATTGCTCCCTTACAAAGAAGCAAAAAATATATTTTCTCGTGTTGTCGATTTATAAATGATTTATTAACAACTTTAAAAATCTCTCGAGTGCCGCTTATGTTTCATAACTTGATGGATAGGAATACAACGGTCGTATCTCCGTGCCAAAGACAATAATTTCGTTTGAATTGCATCTCCTTAAATTAAAGCGCAAACAAGGATCATTTGCAAAGGTGAATACATTATTTCAATCCTTCGATTGCCGTGCACGAATACCGGAATTCATACGAAACAGAACGCAAACGAGAGCACAAATATTGGCCTACCGATAAATTAGAATGCTTTGTTTGCGGTTGAATTTATTTATCGCCGCCGAAAGCGGACATCGGTAGTTCAAACAAAATTTCAAGTGATACAGATACGCTTTGAGCGGACACTTTGCATCCGCGGCAGTCGCGTTACACCGTGCCACGAGATTTCATCGCAGTCTTTCCGAGCAAATACCACGCTTTGCGCCCGTTCCGCCGCACTCGATGGTTAATCCCAGTTTCGGATCGGTCTATCGAAGCCAATTTCACCGTACCGTCCGGTTATCGCTATATACGTGTGTGTGTATGTGTGTTCGTGTGAAGCATGCTTACAGGACACGTGATCATTTTCACGTTCGCGCCGATTCGGTGTCGTTGGTCGAGTTTACGCTGTAAATCTCAAACAAATTTTCTCTCGAGCTCGGCCACTTTTAAGTTGGCATTTTTGCAATTTATCGGTAGAGTTGCTGCGACGCGGCTCACGCACGCAGCCCGTGGCTCATTTCCTAAGGGATATAGAATTTTCGTTCTGTAGCAATTCCAACCAATTTACTATTCATGCTGTTTCGATGTACGCTTAGCCGCGAGCTGTTGTGATACGGGCAACCAATCAAAAACTCTCGTCGAAACAACCGACTGGCCAGCCGTCGGCGCAACAAGCAGAGACCTAGGTTCATCCCCTACAGGCCAAGCTGGATTGTTGGAAAACGAATGAGAGAATGAGACGACGAGAGAAAGAGAGAGAGAGAGAGAGAGAGAGAAATAGGGAAATAGAAAGTTAGAGGGAGAATGCAGTGGTAAGAGGGTAGGGGTTTCCCTCAAATGGAGGGTGCACTCGTCTCTGTTGTTGGTAGGCCGTTTCGTTTGTTGACGTTTCATCCGAGCACCGCAGGTATTTCACCCACAGGCACGCATGTGTGAGCACAGTGCGATGTACACTTAGCATACACCGATGCCGCGCGCTCGCGCTGCTAGAGAAAAGAGCACTTGACTCACCCCTTAGGCTATAAAAGTAATTATCGCCGGTTGTTAACGATTTAGCGTGCGTGCGCTTTCGAGATCGCCTTTCGACGTTGCCTCGAAACATAACCCACGGATAGCGATATTATGACGAGTGGTATTACCTATGACGAGCAAAAAAAGAAAAAATGATATTGATGTCGAAGTGGTTTTAACGGGAATCGTTATTCTACACGTTCGTACGAACAAGGCGCATTTACGTGTGTAAACAAGCAATGAAATGATTTTCTTTCGCTTTACGTTTTCTTCGGTTATCCGTGTACTTGTTAATTCTTCTTTCGAGACAATCGTCAATTTTCTTTGACAGTTTTAGGCTATTTTGAAAACGTTATAAAACGACCTTTAACTCGAAGTACGTTTATTTTCATCGTTTTAATTCTACAGACATATTGAAGGAAATGAATGTCGAAGAAAAAGCTAATTATCTAAAACATTTTTCACATTTATATGTTACGTCAATGATGTTATGCATAAAATAAATGAATATATTATGTTTACATATCTTCAGCAAACTTTAAAAACTGCATACTGCTAAGTATTTGAAGAACAGCACTTTTAATTAACACTTTTTACAAATTTAATTCAAATGTACATAGGATATTTCTTCTGGTTAAGTACACATTATAATTTACAACAATAATTAATTCATCATCCTTCTCCTATCTCTTTTATTATTTCCATGTTACAATTCTTACGACGTAGACGCGGTAATACATCTATTACAGAGATTCCTCTATAAATAGAATAACCTAATTAATCGAAATCGAAGCGTCCTTCAACGCGTTAACAATTGAACAGTTGTCTTTGAAAAGTAAATTGGAGCCGGAAGAACCGGGAAATTTCCAAAGTAAATCCACTTTGGGACAAGCTAGGACAAAGAAGAGCATTCAGTTGAAGACATACTTGGATTTAAGTTGATATTTCAATCGCTCCTACAGATCTATATATACCGCTTCAGAGTGTAGCGTTTAAAACGTAAGAGATGCTGAATGGCGACTAAAATTCTTGAAAACGCCCTGACCCAATTTTTCCTCCTTGGACGCACACGTCGCGAGTGTGCAATAATAATAAAAAAAAAATCCGCTGATTCGGCTGCCTTTGCTGACCGCCGCGCAGGTGTTAAGCTTGCGATAGGTCAGCGAAGACGTGCAAGTGGGTGGTACGATCGTACGAGGGAGAAAGGGATAATGGAACGTTTGAAATTACGCTTTGGTATAAACTACGATAATTCACCGATGAAAAGACGGATTAACGTTAAACAAGAACCGTTTTAAAGGAGATAGTTTCTTTCCTATTGGACAGATAATTACTTGCAATTGCTTTTAGACGCGTTTCATTCGTATTTTAATTTGAGGTCAGGATAATAATATTCTCTGTTGGTAATAGAATAAAACCCATGTGCCTATAAATGTTGTTTCGTATAGACGGCTAGCGTATCAATAGAATTTTGGCGTTCATGATGAGAAATAGAGTTTCCAAAGAATTTTAGGTCCAGCGTTCCAAATACGATACTACCCAAATATTCTTATTGCGACTAAATATTCAAAGTTTCTATTTAGCGAGAAAGTTCAAGAACGGTGCGTAATTTAATATTAAGCGTGCTCGAGCACTTTCCAAGTGGTCCCCAACTTCTTGGATTTCCGAACTCGATTCTACCTTCGATCGTGAGAAAAGCGCCGACAACTGCCTTGTAATAGAAGCTCGATGTACAGTATCGCGTTAAAGTTTGCACTACGATAAAGCAAAGGTAGACAGAGATCTGTATACGAATGCGGTGAAAAAATCGCCGAAACAAATGTGCGTGAAGCGTGACTGGGACATTTATTTAATTTAGTTACCGAAGCTTGAATTTTGCGTTAGATAAATAGGGTAAAATCGTTATGTAAATATACGCATAAATTTGTTCAGTATATTCTAAATACTTTTGTCTAATTGGAAATTTTAAAAAGGAAATTATTATTTAAAGAAAAAATATAAACGGGCATCGAAAAAATCTTCCAGACAGAAGAGCAGTAATTAATGGTGCGTTGATTTTTAATTGCAATTTTTGTTAATGTCCATATTGTTATATCCACGGATTACTTACAACTTCGCATTGTTTTCAACTGTTTCTTTCTACTAGAGGCATGCGTAACACAAATGTAATTATCGCTATCTCATCTTACACTTTTTATTTATTAAATTATAACTATGCACTAAAATTTGAAACTGTATCCTTATTATATTTATCAAAGTTGGGTCGATCTTTTCTGGAAAACGAGGAATTAGATATAACTGTAGGAAGCGAAAATATTACACTTGAAATATGAAGAATAAAAATCAAATCTTTGCCGATAACAAATACCGGATTCTGTACGATATTATCGTATAGCTTCCTGTCCGTATTATGAATAAAACGAAAAGCCTTGGCAATACTTAACTGATAGTTTATTAACCACGTAATTGTGGAAGTGTCAGAACGTGATGTCGATCGATGGAGCGAAAAGACATGGAATAAGGGACAATTACGACGTCAGTAGATGACATATAGATGGCACGTACATCTTATTTTGCAATATCCTTTGAATTTAATTTCCTAGCGTAGTGAGTCGACAGCCTTTTACGTTTCTGTTGTTTCGATATTCGTAATATAAACCATTTAATATACTTACGCCAGTTGTCTTCCTTTGAAACGTCATCATTCCAATCAAAAGTCTTCGATCACACGAATGACAATTGCTTTTGTATAGTTTCGAATCGTATACTTTTTCCATCGAAATAGTAGTTCGTACGTTATACGCTCAATACAAAATTCCTAGGAAATTCAACGCTCTTTCTCAAAATTGTAAAAACTTAACAATTCAGTTTCTTCCACTAAAAACGCTAGAAACTGAATTATTAATTTCACTCGGTTAATTTCACAGGTTGCAAGAGAAATCAGGGGATGAAGGATCGATTCAAAGGAAGCGATGGATTCTGGTGTCTCGTTCTCTTGAACGATGGTACGGTTGTACCTAGAAGTCGATGGCACGCATTCGATACTGGTCGTATTCAAGCAGAATACGGCTACGGGTTTCGTGGAACGACGTATCCCTCGTACGCGCGAGCTCTTGCGCACTTTAGTGTCGGGAAGCACGCCGCCAATTTCCAACACGACTCAACACTTAACCGTAGCAAACGGACTGGCCCGCTTATTCAACGCCACCACGTCGGCTTTACGTCACCGTTGATGGACTGGTGTTCCGGTGCGTTAATGTTGCGTTAAGCCTGCGTTCGCAAATCCATTCGCGTGTGTGTACCATCTATACGCACTATTAGCCTTATATCGGCGATGAAAATTGGTCAGATGAATTGGCGTTAATTTCCTTCGAACCTTCCGTGTATTCGCTGCTTTACAGTCTCGGTTTTATAGGCGTATATTCAGGTCTGGATAGCTAACTGCCCACGCGATCCGCTGAAGAAACGCGGCGAAGTGGAAGAAAGACGGGTTAATTATGTGTTGTTATTTACGGTCTATAAAGACGAAATTCATTGGTTCTTTTTCGTTCGTTTACGATACTCCTGTTCTTCTTCCTCCTCCCTTTCTACTCTTTCTCTCGTATTTTTCCGCCTTTGCTTGTTCTCGTGCAACTTTGTGCGAGTTTGTAAATTTTCCAACGCATACATTAGGTTGCTGCACACGAAACAAACGATTTCACGAACGCGTGAAGTCATTCAGAATTTAGTGATTAACAATGTTGTTACGTAATATTAAGCGGATGCGAAAGTTGTGCCAGTTTCTGAGTTATTTACCGGTATCGTCGTGTTCTCTTTAATAAATTATGACGAACATAAATAGAAATTAAATTTCTATACGATAACGATAGATGTCACAGTTCATATATTTCTTTTGTTGGGTCGATAAAAATATAAATTTGCATAAACATGTGTGCTTATTAAACTTATTAATTATTAAACATTGATATTTACATGTGATGTTAGTTTTATGTAATTTATTACATTTTTAATACCAATGGATATCAAAACCCTCGTATAATTTCCTCGCGTTACGATATTACCTACTCGTAATGTTGCATCCCCCGATAATACAGTTGATACAATTACTAACAATTAGTAACTTAATCGTGTTTGATATGGTTGGTGGTATGATGTATTCTATTATTCTGCTACTATAGTTCATCATATTGACTATATCGATTTGTCAAATGTACTTAATTTTCTAATTTAGGATCGTTTCAATTTCTGAATATTACAGTTCCACGTAATTGACTTTTGTTAAGAAATACTTGGTATAATGGAAATTATATGAGTGATACACGATAATTGTAATGTAACTGTAATACGACTGTCATTAATTTCATATGCTTGCTTTCTCTTATTTTGTATTTCGCTTCCAATTGCTAATTGAAAATTGATAATTATTCATTGTCTAAAATTTATGATATAATATGTTCGTGGTATATTTTTTTGTGCGATAAGTGTTCTACACAATAGTTTAGCAGAAATTACGATACAGATTCTTTTGGTTCCTATCATTTGGACATAAATATTTTATATTTACTCACTTGTACACACATGATTATTAAATTGCTAGTATTAAATTATTTAACATATATATATATATATATATATATATTATGAAATCACACAGTATATACATGTGTATCAATTACATAAGAACCTAGGATATTTAATTGAAACAGTTTAATCCTACTTTTAAAACGCGACCATACGCGAATTAGTTTATTGGTATTAAAATAATTTGAAACTTTTCGACTTGACCTGCCGAATTTAGATCAAAGTTATTAAAAGGGTAATAACGATGATGAAAGTTCTGTGAAACACAAAGAAAGTACATTTAGACCTAATACCGGTATTTTTAAAAAGAAGCTTCGTCTTCGAGCTCTCGTTACTTCCGCTGGCTTTTAATACGGTATGGCAAGTTTCAGTTTTATATCTTTTGCGATAAGTTTCGTTTCAGAGATTAAAAGTCGGAAAATGAAAGAACGTCGTTGATTCTTTTAAAGAGTAGCGATGCGAAATCGACAGCAGTCATGGTTTGGTTACGAACGATTCAGAGTCGGCGGCGATACAAACTTTCGACATTAACCCAAGCCCAAGTTAGTCTCTTTCACACGCCAGCAATCGTATTTTTGCCTGACCGCAAAATTATCTAATTGCTGGGGCTATAAAATATTGACCTAGTTGCTGACGAACTTCGGGACTCTCTCAAATTAAATGCTACTTTGCCCCAACTGTGCTGTCTCTAATTTCTCCCTTCTTTCTTTTTCTTTTATGCTATTACGACTACAAAAGGATTCCGTGCAACATATTACTTCTATTTCTCCTACGTACCACCTAACGTACGTGGTATAAACGTTGTTAATTCATTCTATTACATAAACGAAGATTTTAAGAATTATTTCATTTCTTCCTTCGCCGTAATTCGATGGAATATTAAACGCTAAACGTCTGCTAACGCGATGGATTTAAATGAGGCAGCCTTTTATTGAATTAAACAATTATCCGAAACGACGTGTGCTAGCGCATCGCGAAATAACTTTCTATTCGAACGTTATGTTACTGGTTCACCTTTTCTTTCCTTTAGCCGTGCTTCAGAAAAATGTGAAATTCTTCGCGTATAAGCTACGAGACGTAATATTGCATTGTCTGGTGGAGCGGTTGTTCCATTAAAAGCACTCACCTCGGCATTGAACTGCGCTATTTAAGCGCATGCATTATATTGAGACTATTTACTGTCTCGAGTGTTCTTGTTGTTATGGAGTAACGAGCTTTAAGCCAGCGACTCTCGCGAAAAGGTTCAGATAAATAATAAATTGCAATAATAAACCGATCCAATATTAAGGTTGAATGTCACGAGAGTCACTTCATAGCAATCTCAACACTACGTGGATCGCGTTTGTTTATCAATAAACTGTAATTAACACGATTAATGACAGTACAGCGAAACGTCAACGAAAGTTATTCTTGTATCATTTAACTAATTTTTTTAGCGATGATTGAAACACGTAAGAATCACACAGCAACGATTTGTACAAACTTGCTGCGTTTTGTCATGTCAAAATGCTTCATACTATTTTCATTATATCCTTTATTTCGATACTCGACAATTGGTAATTAAATTAAAAAAAAAGTTAAAAAGAATTTGTTGAAATATTGGTTTTAAAGAAGCCATTGAAAGATATAGCTGAACTGAATAACAATCAGATTGGTAACCGGATAAACTTTTAACGTTTATATGCTGGTCTCGTGCGTGTCAGAATTTCTCACTTGCGCGAGGTAAGATAAGGCTTGATAAATGAATAAATGAGCCTTATGATAAGAGACATTAGAAAAAGTGAGAAATGGAAAGTGATAAATGAAATTCCAAGAAATAGAAAAGCGACAGTGGCAGGAACACACAAGAATTGTCAAGAAAAAGATGTCTTAAAGTTCGAGAACGTTAACATTTCGCGATTTTTATTTATAATCGAGTCGACTTTGTTTTTCTCATATACCTGGAATTTAGTTCTGTAACGAACTTCTAAAAGTTAGCTGCTACTGATACATTTTGAAATAAAAATAAGCTAAATTTATTATATGTCAATTTTGTATAAAGGTTTACGAGCATCACGTTAGGATCTGCTGGTTTATATCTGTTTTAAACATTGTACTGACGAATCAAAGTTATTCAGATATCTACGAATGCGCAAATGTATTATTTGCTCGTAAGAATCTCATCAATAGAAATTTGACGAAATAAGGCTCGTATATGGAAATATAAATCTAACCATATTGTGTGAAAATGAGTGGTCATTGACATTATAAAAGAAATTCTGTTTAGCCAGCGCCAAGTTGCTTGCTCGAATCTCGAAGGTTTTGTTAAAACTCGAAAGGTTGCCAGCAAGATTTCAAATGCTTTGGATTAAACGACGGGCTACCCGGCTACGGTTGACCTTGGCCCATATTTCGAAGCTTCAATTTTTTCAGATTTTACTGCTGATAAATATCGTGAAGACGGGAATAAACTTTTCGAAAAATTACAAACTTTTTGGGAATTATATAACTTCACCTGTCCCAAAAATGTTGCAACACTTCTGACATCGTTTTTTTAGACGCGAAGAACATCAATTTCCAGTAGAGCATATTAAATGGACTTACAATTGTCTCTGTACTTCGTTACTAGCTCTAACGTATCAAAAAATCATATATCGTACTCCAAATGTACAAAAAAATTTCACAATAATGTTTAGATATAGCATATACATGTACGTTTAAAATGATGATGCAGAAAATGGTACAAGTTCTTTGTAAAAGACGTAGGAAAGTGGGCTGAATACAGAGACGCGTTTTACAGTAGAATATTACCCCGATAATACGGACATTAATACTACTGACATCCACGTGTCGGACATGTGCCACTCCCCGGGAACGGCTACATTGTAAATTAAATATACGATATGCAGAATGTAATTAATATAATTGAAAATAAATAGATACCAATAGAAGCTATCTTGCCAAAAGTAGCCGCACGTTGCTAATAATTAGGAAAACAGAAAATCGATACTTGCTGCTTCCAGTATCAATTGAAAAGGGTCAATTCGATTGGATTATTAGAAAGGAAATTTCACGAAAATAATTTACATTTTACATTTCATCGCATTGTTTCACCGAGCTACGATTTAATTTCATTTGCTGGCACATATAAATAAAATAGCACGACGCGGTAGAACAAATGAATTTTTAGCTACGTATGTGTATAGTAGACGAGGGGAGAAATTTCATTAACGAGTAATCATTTTTCCTGATGCGAGATTTAGAAGAGCCAGCCAACGAATATTAAGCGTCGAAAGGTGGTCGGCAAGAAAGTATTCTCTGTGAATTTGGCCTATGCAAATACGGGTGAACGGTCCCGGTAGGACGAGACGGCGAGCCCTAGCTCGTCTAGTGAAAAAGTTTGGACGCTTCGCGACGAATACTAATTAAAGACTTGCGGAATGAAATTAGTTAGTAGAGGGGTCGGAGGTGACTACCAGGCTGGACGATGGGAGTCCCTGGGTCGACGACGAAGAGCCGCTTATGATAATATAATAATACTTACTTGGGTCTTGGAGTGCTACCTCCAAGCTCATTATGCGTTTAGTTCATAACTTCAATTGGATTCTTACTATCCTGCCTCGACTTGGAGCTTTATACTTTCATCGGGTCCTTGTCTTTAACAGTGCTAATTATCAAGCTAATGACGATTATGCCAACGAACGCGTAAATCACCCGTTGCCCTATATCTCGAGCCACGGTGAGGCAGCAATTCGTACAATTCCTTTCAATTAATTTGGAAATACCCTCTTGTGCGGAGTTGGCTATTGTTGCCGTGAAATTGTTTTTTCAGTTCCAATGAAGTTAACTAACAATGAAGCTTTGCAGATTATGTAATTGCACTCTTTATTTCTTGATTTATAGAAATTGTCTAATGAATTTGATAAGTATTGCTTTAAGAGATAGAATTATTTGTTATCAGTTCGTGGCGGAAGAATTATAAAAAAATATCAAAAAATAATGAAACAACATGTTCGATATTTTCAGTAAAATGAATGTTACGTAAAAAGATAACTTTATATCGCATCGTAATGATAAATTATACCTCTTTTCCGTATCGTTTAATATAAAAGTTTTGATTTTAAAGGCAGAATTCAGTTAACAATATTATTCACATGTTTGCACAAGAAAACTTCATAGCAAAACTTAAAGTAGATCAATTGGCACCGGAATACATTAGATCAGTTTAATTATTTTAAATATAGTTATCTATTAGTACAGAAGAACGGAACTAATATAAATAGCATTGCTTAAATTAAAAATTAAATAAAAAATAAAATTGCTTAAATTAAATTATAGATGCATATAAATACCAACGTAATAATTTTCCTACAACGCGATAATTATGGTACGAGAAAATATTGAATAAATTATCGAATATATAAACGATACGAACTTTAATCTAAAATATATTCTCTGTATAAAGCTTGAGAAGGTATTTCACGTTGCAACGCAAGTTAGATCCGAACGATCAACTTATTAAGGTCGCGTGTTTAGGTCGCGAAAAAACAACGTCTTTATGTTCCCAAGGCATAAAATCGGATCTTGTCGTTGGTAAACATAAAAGTACACGTGAACAATATACGCCAACTTATTCGAGTAAACGAAAACAAAAAGGCGTGATAAAATAGCATGAATGAGTGGCTCGCATTAATTGTAGACACGCGGGCTTCTATTATAACCCGTTGCGCTCTTTTTCCTCTCCTCTCCTTTTTTTTAAATATTTCCACCTGTTTACGTAGGCCACGTTACGCGCTGTGTCACCGTGAAGCATTATTTTTCTTCTTTGTTTCGTCATCGATCCACACTATACGTTGCATTCATCCGTTTTAAGGTTATATTATCTATTCACATACGAGACGTTCCAATAAAAAAACATTAAACAAAACAGAAAGCAAAAAAATTACGTTAACGCAACATTTCATTTATAATTTCTTTTTAGTCGATTTATATTATTGAACCCTATTTGATCCACATTGTAATTACGAAGAGGGATTTGTAAAATTTGCTCAATAATATTTATGTTTCTATTCTTTCTTCTACGTAGATTCTACAGTTTGGAGAAATTGAAATAAATACTCTGTAAACATTTGTTCCGAAATTACAGAAGCTTTCCTCGTACCTCCAATTTGTATTCCGCTATATCTATTATCCTACAACGCTTTTTCGAACTTGTACAATAATAACTTATTTTGTTTACGTTCGATCGCTATTGCATTTCTTCTGAAAAATGATTAATTTTTAACAATAATTTCCCGTCTTGCTATTTTTATATAAAAGAGAGGTTATTTTAAAAATCGGTAAATGACGATACAAATATATTTGAGAGCGCGAATGTCTGGAAAGTGATTCAGACAACATCAATAAACGCGGCTTTGGCTGTTTACCAGTGAATAATGATGACAATAAAGTAAACTGACGGACGGTCGTTAAAAATGAGGATGGACAAGATGACTCTATTTGAGATTCACAATAAACGCGGCTGTTCACCGGTGAATAACGATGATGACAAAGCAAACTGACGAACGGTCATTAAAAAATGAGGATGATCAAGGTAATTCTATTTGAGATTAATAATAAACGTGGCTGTCGCGTAAAAGTGACGAACGATCATCAAAAATGAGAATGAACACGGATTATTCAATTCGAGGTTCGCAAGACTGATGTTCGCGCCTCGTGACGATTCTCCCTTTCTCGTGCGCGTTGTTTCGCGAAGGAACAAAAATGTCGAAATCCGTGTCGCGGTATCGATTAACAAACCCTCGAACAGGTCGGAACGTCACCATCGCCTTTGCGGAGCAATCGTTCGTGGTGAAACCGTTTTAAGCTCTCCCGAATGACGTGGTGAAAGCTTTCTCTAGCGGACCAACCGACTGGACCTAATCGAATTCCGGCTGCGTCGGCGAAAATTCCGCGCTCGTGAAGGGCCACCGCGATATTTAATTTCCCTTTGCCGCTTTCGTATGCACGACAGACCGTCTTAAGAGTGACGCTACTTCAACGGTTTCACTGAAAAACTACTATCTTCAAATTCCATTCTCCTTCTTTTTCAATTATATATTTCTATTTGTTTCTTTGCTCGTTTAAATATATTTTCAGGTATCCAAAATGATCAATTTCGCGAATTCATTGCTTCATAACAAAATCTTAATCTTGAATAACTATCGAACACAGTTTCTACGAACATTTTCGTGTAGGAATATCGACATCTGTTTTTTAAATGTATATGTATACGTCACATACGTGTAGATAGAAGTTGAGTGTGTTATATGTGTACGTATCCCTGTGCCATTTTTCCTATCTCAAAAGATGTGTACGTATAAACCATGATATATCAGAAATGGATATGTATCTTTCCCTGGATTCTCGATTGTATGATTCGTTTATTGCAACGGCAATCATGCACCACTGTTGTGTACAATAAAGATCTGAAAAAGTTACATGTACGTCAATACTCACCTTCGGATTTTGGTGCAGGGGGTTTGCGAGTCGCCCAATTCGTTCGAATACTCCTGCTACCGAGCCATTGTCCATTCATGGCACCGATGGCACTTTCCGCTTCCTGAAACAATGCAAGCAAAATTGTATCTTGAAACTAGAAAACGTTACGAAACTATACTTGATATAAAGCAACGATGATAGCTTAGTACAATAATACATAACTATATTCTATATGGTAAAAATTATTTCAGATTAATTTATAAAATATCAATATACCAAAAATTTGTATGTGATTTTGTAAACTATTCGAAGACAGATTCAATCGTCGAATTAAAAAAAATTTTCTTTTTAGACAGCAATTAAATGGATACACGTTGTTACGCGGTTAACTACGAATGCGTTATAGTCATCATTTTTCGCCAACGGTGCAGCGGGTTATTCAATATTAAAGTGCCACCTTTCTATTAATGACATCATCTAAAATTAACGGTTCTATCTTGTTTCACAAATTTTTCAGCGTCCTTAAAAATGTGCCTCTCTCAACCAGTGCTTGCGTTGCAAATTGGTTCAGTTGTAGACAACCGGTGACCAGCCACGTTCTACGTACATGGTATATTCAACACATAGTCGTGATTTAAAATTTTAGTTACAATGGTATTTAGTCGCGATAAGTTTAATGTTTATATTAATTTGATATAATATTGGAGTTAAAAATGTTATATAATTATTATATCAGCTTATCTAGTTCTAATCAATCTTCTTATCTGTCTGCTATCTCCTAATGAATTCAGTTCCATTTTTACATTTCATACTTCCTTACCAAATTAATACAAATAATTCAATCTAAGTAATTAAAAATTGATCTAACAGGATTTTAAACACTGTGGGACTTTATTCTACAGTTTCATAAGATAGAAGTACGGTCGGATTCATGAAATTTGTAAGTAATTGAAGGATTAAAATTCACTAGCTGATTTCCAATAATCCACCGTCAAACGAATTTAAAGTAAGGGTAGTTGGCAAGTTTGCATTAGTCTTTACTATTTCAGTATAAAACAAATCTTGCCTCAATAAAATTCGATAGTTTCATTAACTAGATTTATCAATTAAATCAGAATCAATTCATTATTTCATTTCTAAAGGTTTGATGCTATATAAATTCTGAAAGCGATGTAACTTTGAATTCTTACATGTTACATATTTTTATACATCGCAGTTTTGTAAAAATCCTGCAGAAATCAGTTTATTGCCTACTGTATTTCATACGTATACCAAATATGTATTACGATATGCCGATGCGGCGATTACATTTTTCTGAAACATTATCGAATGTTTACACAGCCTATAAAGGAGAAGTCACGAAGTAAGTGTGTTGCCTTGCGTTAAAAAAGAGATCGAGAACTGGAATAAACAAAAAGGTGAAACGTTACGACCAACAGCTAGAGGCCGTAACTCGCAGTATACAAGATGGTAGCCGTAACTTTTATTTACTACTGCTCTGGTTTTAGAAGCATAGCTCGAGTGGATTGAGAAAAGTGGTCTATTACTGTTCTCTGCATGGAACAGACGTAATAAATATATATGTACATATATATCACTTACGCTAAATGTACATGTATATGTATACATAGCCATCGAATGGAAATAGAAATAGTTAGCACGACAATTGTCGATGCAATAGATCTACTTTCCTTTTTCCAGCTTACATTCACAATATCGTGTTATTTTTACTTTTTGTGATAAATTCTAATAATTCTTCCATCGTAAATATTTTTTCCATCTTCTATATCTACATTTTAAACGATGCTAGCATGTTTACCATTACAATTGTTAGATATAAAGATCAGAAAGTACATTTATCTGAACTTTATTTGTCAGAATGAAATTCTACTTAATAAATTAACTGAATTCATACAGACTGAATCCACTTATTTGACTCCTATTATGTGTGAACGAAAAATAATAGGTGAGAAAATTGGTGAAATCCTATTTATTCTTATTTATTTCTCACGAGTTCAGATAAATGGAATTCTATCGTATTAGGAAGCACGTGTTAAAAGGAATTGTTATCTCAAATATAGTAAGAGTTTTAATCTTTCTAAGAGAGAACCATTCACAAATGCAATACAGTGTAGAGAATAAAGAATTTATTGCAGATGGTATTAGAAATTTGAGACCATGGAGTCGTTCCTTTCTCCATGATGTTTCTCGATGCGGGTGAACTTAATACGAGCTTCGAAATTCTCTCCGATCTGCCGTATCTCCCCTCGATTCTTTGAAATCCATGGGAATATATCCAGCAAGCGAATCTTCGATTACCGCTATATGTTCGATTTTCGATCGAACGTAAAATAAGCCTTCGTTTTTTAGTAAAAAAACACTTTCGAAGTTATCGCGTGGCGACAGCGTTAGCCAGGAGAGAGATGATGCAGTTTGCTCCGGAGATGGGTAACAAAACAGGCACTCGTATCCGTCTATCCATAAGTCCATTACAGGATTCGTATGAAAAATAAGGAAGAATCGTGAGAGTGAACAGAAGGAGACAGCGAAGACGGGAGGCAGGAAGAGGCAAAAGCAGAACGGTAACCCGTGGTAAGACGGCCGTAGAGAAGAAATGGATGTGGAATAACAGAGAACGACATCGGTTGTGACGCACACAACCGCGCGTATTTCACGTAGATGCGAGTAGTCCGTGACAGCGTGCCGCTGGCAGTTGGACGGCTCTGATGCGAAGAAGGACGGATAGGAAATCTAAAAATATTCTTCCGTCGCGAAGGAATCCCCCCGAAAAGGTTGACTGTTCGAAAAGCTCTTCGGGAGTATGTACGAAAGAGGGGATGTTTCCCTTCTTTCCTAGTGGCATTCTGGTGGTACCCCACCCTTATCGCCATTTGCGCCATTTCGAGGACTCTTGGGTCTGCCTTTTGCCTCGTTTCCCCAACCGTTACCTTCCATCGCTCTCTCGTCTTCTTTCCTCTCGAATACCGCGAGGAACTTAGCATCATACCATTGGCATCACCGTCATCTTCAAGCAGACCTTTCTACTTTTCTCTGTGCTTCTTATCCTACGACATCGTTGGCCTGCCCCCTTCCCCCTCCCCAATTCCCTTCGTAGGATAAAGTATTTCCGATTCGAATTTCCATTCCCGATATGACGCCGCGCGTTCGCGTGGTTAGCCTAGATAGACCGACAGACCGAATGCTCGCCTCTAAGCCGATTCTAAACTACGGTCGATAACTTGCAGTTTCCTAGCCTCCGACACCCTAACCCCTGGACGAGTAGGAACGGCTGAATGCACCTTCGTAGCCCCTTCCACTTTCCGTGACCAGACCGTTTATACGACACGCCGCGCCGCGTCGGCCGTCCTACCGACCTCGTCGCCCAGACCTGCCTAGTTCCAGCTGTCTAAGCACACATCAAATCGAATTTCTTGTACGGCCTGAGACGCCTATAGGCCATTCGTGACTCCCCGAGCAGCGACACCCAGCTGCTTTACACGCATTACTAAGTCATAGGCTCCATGGTGGCATGCGACGTCGGATTACGTGGCTCTAAAGAAACATAGACACACACACACATATATAGACACGCCTGTTTTCACGTGGACGAGAGACGTGGCCATCCGATCTGTCCAGGCTTTTTCGACCGATTTCGAGTTTCTATCGATCGTTAAGGACATGGTCCCGAGATTTCGAACACGAACCGGGATCCATCGATCGGATATTTTATGGGAATATTATGTCGACACCGGAAATTTTGGAATCAACAGCCACGTGGAAATTAAGAATATGAAATGAATTTTTTGTTCTTCTCCCGCATCGGCTTCCGACCTTATTCCAGCTGGGATTTTATCGACGGAACGTTATGAAAGCCTTTTTTCCTCCCGATTTCTTGATTTATTGCCGACGGATTTATCGATTCTGCTTCTTGTCGTTTAAAGTGGCCGAACGTCTCGCTGATTTCGCTGTTGCCGTCATTTTGTACGCGTGTTTGTACAATATCGTGCAATTCTATTTTTATTTCGTCTTTCACTCGGTATTCTTATTTTCTGAATGATATTTACGTACCTCAAACGCGTTTAAAAAGATTTTAGCTGAAAGAAACAAAAGATCTGGAAGAAGGGGTGCGACATAATTTAATCCGTGTCGCTAAAAGTCCATAAAAGTATGCAATGTAGTTGAAAACTTAAAAAAGGTACGAGAAATCCTAAATATTAACAAGCAAAGTATCATTTACATTTTAATGAATAAGGGAAACGATATATCTCATTGATTCATCACTATTAAAAAATTTCTCGAATTTGTCATATTTTTCCACAAACTTTTACATTTTCCGTGGATCATAATTTTATTCTGCCGCTTATTTGGTTAATTTCTATGGCCCGAGTTCCCCTGATAAAAGTGTATATAATGTATCTCTATAATTGCGTTAGACTTTAATTTCGTGTCATTAATCGGTGTCGTTAAAATTATTATTAACGTAGCGATGTGTCTTGCGGCATGAAAAGTAATAACGTCCAATTTATTGATCTGCAGTGAAGCTATAAAAGTTGGGGGTGGCTAGAATCAAGTAGCAAGAATTCTCAATGAGAATTGGGTAAGAACATTCTACAAGTTGCTAACATCACATAATAAAAAGAAAGAACAAATTTACCAGAATTCGAAAATTACTGGTATTTGTGTAAGAGCAATCCATCACCTAGTATTTAAATTGGTTCAAAGCTTATCATTATTTGCATCTTATTTTGCATCAGCAAAGATAAAAATATTTATCGCAAAGAAGAGATTCAGAAGATTAATACAACAAAATCCTCTGTTTCGATGTTACAGTCTAACAGATTCCAATCGATTGGAACAGGTGTTTCTTGTTTATCTACAAACCATAATCAGTAGAATTAGTATAGGTCACGCGGCTCTAACCCACTCATGCTTATTAGATAAGCAAGAACCCCAATCTTTGAACGATATAACGTAACATACCAACTACCATCAAGCATGTCATACTGCAGTGGAAAAACTGCGACGCTACGAAAAGAATAGTAAATCTGCCAAACGATATGAACAGACGATTAAATTCAGAAGAAAAGTTAATAAATCCTGCGCGATCTCCATTCACGCCATAGCTACACCAAAATCTGTAAATTACCAAATCCTAATTAACGATATAGAATATAAACGAAGAAGCGTACGGCGATGCCTAATAACTTCGACGTCGAGTCAACGTTAAAATTAATAATAAAAAAAGACTATTTCTGCCACTAACCAAACGTATCCATAATTTCGTCACTCCGGTTTTCTGCTTTCTCGCGCATTAATCAAAAATTCTATCCGTGCCAAAGGATCTCTCGCCAACGTTGCTCGGGGAACCTAGATGCGAGTTACACGGTTCGATGCTCATTAAACGCAGCGATCCCGAGTAACATAATCGAGGCCGAAGGAAAACGAGAATCCGGGGAATTCGCATTTCCTCGTACATCTTAAGAGAGCCAGGATGTTGGACGATGATCAGAGCCCGCGATTTAGGTATGTGTATCCGGCGGTCGAAGGATATAGTGGCAGTAGGATACGAGTGTTGTAAGGGTCGGGGGCGAAAGAGGTGAGCCAAGGGGCGGGGAAGAGTGAAGTGGAGAAATTTTCGCGTGTTCCTCGAGGTTAACGGAGACACCCGGAAAATTTATACTTCGGCAATAGTAATACCGTGGGTGTGAGGCAGGTGCCGGCGGTGGTCCAGATCGATAGAACATTAAAACAGAGGGGAAACGAGAGGGTCCGTACCTTGGGGGCAGTCGCCCCAACGAATAACCTCACCATAAACGGTGGCAAGGCTTCTTTTACTTATGGTCGTACATTTAACTTCGCCGTGATTTACGTCGCGGATTTTGGCGGGTCACGGTAAAAGTCGTTCCACACGACCCATCTCCTTTCGAAAAATGATACTTTAAAGCGTCACGCGTTGGCCCCACTTTCCTATTTAATCAACGAAATTTCTCGCGCGAGTTACGGAGATACGGATAGGGAAAACGTGTACAGTGTACAGAATCACATAGTCGATGTTCTTGGTATTTTTCTTTTCACAACGGTTTCATTTATATTAATAAATAAATTGCGTAATTGTTTTCATTACGTACTTTGCGTAGAATGTAATATTTATGTTCACGAGAAATGTCTTGTTCAAGTTTCAGGCGCAGTTAATATCGTTTGGTTTCTCTTCGATTTGAAAGGAACGATAGTTGCTAGATGACCAAATGTTATTCTTAGTTTCATGTTTGTTGATATTGGTTCTTTAAATTGGGAAACATGAACTATTTTAAGCATTCATTTTTTAACAGATATCAGGATTACCTGGTGCTTTTAATTAATTATGATGCGTACTGTGTACAGTATATTAATGGAAGTGTTTGCAGTTAGTGGGAAAGACTTTTAGTTGTGGTATATATAGAATCTACGATAGAAGAGATAGTAACTACAGTTTTACTGGTGCTATAGATTTCTGATATTTTTTAGAAAGGCAATTTGCAAAAAAGAAGAAGAAGGAAGAAGAAGAAAACAAGCTTATATCGTAGCTAAGGCTCATTTTCTCTTGTTAAAATCATTATCTTAGCTACAATTTCATATTCTTTGAAATTTCGGTAAATTTGCGTTATTTAAAATAATTACTCTATGGTCGAGCAAATTAATAATAAACGTAATTAAACTTGTGTAAGACGTACCGCTTTTTTAACAAAGGAAACGAAGCCATATCCTTTGGATTTGAGCGTCTGTGGATCTCTTACAACTCTGCAATCTCTGCAACAGAAACAAGTTCATTTGTTAAATATAAATTTTCTAGTGTGCTTGAAAATTACTTGCGGTAATGTAACGCGAAAGTTTTTTCCATGTTCAAAGGCTCATTTCCATAATCAACCTTCCATCTTTCTAAATTTTAATTAAGCTTTTTTTAACAGCGATATTAGTGGTATGAAAATAACGTTTCAGCATTCCATGCAACATTGAACATATCCCTAATTAACCAAAGTAAAATCCAGAAATTTAAATTCTGCTAATCGTATAACATCCAACAAGGTTGCATTAAATTGGATAATTTACAATACTTTTAACATTTTTTTCATAATATTTATACTTATTTCATGCATGCAATACGAGAGAGCGAAATCCAACGAGAAAAACCCAGCACTCGTTTTCAATAGAAAAGTTCAAGCAATTTTCACAAGATTGAAAATTGAACGTACGAGTATTATTCCCTCCTATTGAATAACCAAGAACGAACTTAAAATGTGCAACTATTTCAATTACATCCTGTCCATTTATTTAGTTACATGTGTATAGAAGGTTTTTTTTTTTGAAAAAGAAAGAAATTTCATCTACCGGCGGAACCTCGCGTAGTTTTAAATAATTAAACATAGTGTCCATGTCAATGGATTGTAACACGGTTAATTAAGTCTATCCTCATTAAATATCTCTCATTAAAATATCATCATTGCACATTCTACGGTTCCTGGTGATTTAATTAAAACAATTCAAAATTTCCAATATATTCCATTTCTTTTTTTTTTTTTTCATGTTGTAACGTAGTCGTAGGTTTAAATAAATAAGCAATCACATCTACTTCGTAAACTGATCGAAAAACCAGAAACAAGTTACATGAAAGCAGTACGCGCTATAATCTTCTTACTACCTTGAATTAACAGATAGGGGTTCCGTGACATTTGGCAATCATTCCATTTACCTCATTTCCCCGATACAATGTAACACGAAAGCAACAGATTAGCGGAAGCAGTTCTTTTTCGAACTTAACGAGACACCTCTCTAATAGCGCGTTGCTTTTCCCACTGGCCGGTTAATGAGATGTAATGGTTTTTCAGAATTTCGCGGAACAGAAAAATCTGCTCTTGACCAGTTATTACGAATTAATAGCGGCTGAACGATGGGTTCAATTTATTCCACGCGCCGGCGAATTTCGAAGCATTTCGTGTTCCCCCGAAAACTGCCAACAACATTGTCGAGCGAGTTGAAGCCCAGTTGTTGGACGCCCTCAAATTCTTCCTCATAATTAAGATTCCAGCAATGCCTGTCAGACAAAATTAGGAATACTCGTGCACGGGGTAACTCCTCTGCGTCGTTCTTCTCTCGACTTAAATAAAATATTCTTTCGGCCAGTGGAAGCTGGCATGCGGCTCGAATAAAGTTTCAGGTTATAGGTCTGATTAATTTCTCGTCTCGTATCGTCCCTAATTTATTTTTCGTTGTGTACTGTACGATAGAATTCAATGAGAAGGAGAAAAGTTTGACGAAAAAGGACGTTGTTATTTTGTTTCCATTATCAACGAGATCGTATATAAAGCTTTGGTATTTTTATATTAATTTTGTATTTGATCTTTTCGAGAGCGAATCTATTTTATTTATGGCTGCTATTGACTGTAACAAAAATTTGATTATACGTAGCGATATACCTGGGCTAATCGCGAAAGAATTTAAGCGGCCCTTTTTGTATGAAAAATTACCTATCGTATTTTAAAATCGAATGTCAATTTTAACGAATTTTAAGCTTAACATTTTTTCGTACGGCCCTCTGTGTCTTCTTTATTACTGGCTCTGTCGCGTTAAAATTGAACTAAAATTTTCTGACTTTTACAATAGCTATAAAAAATTAAGGTATACAACGTACATTTTCATTTTTTACAATTTAGCGTGTTATATATTATTTAAAGTTATAGGTAAAAGTTGAAAATGATGCAGTATGAAATGAAAAATATAATGTTTTATCTTGACGTAATTTATGCGAGGAAATACGAAATTGTGACGTTATATATATTGAAAAATAAATTTTCATCTCCTGAGAAATACCAAAACTTGACATTCCCACTTTTTCTCGTGGGCCCTTCGCATATTTCCAGTGTTAGATGATACATTCAAGTTTATCAAAAATATTTTATTCAAATAATATCTGGCAAAAAGGACAAAGGCCCTAAGAAAGCCATCAAGTTTGTCCCAAATGCATTAAAATGATTGCAGAAAGGCGGTTTGACAATGTTGTATTTATCTTCGTTACACTCTCCCACGCCAGTTCCTCGAAATGGAAGGACTCGATCCTTTTTTTCGACCGGAAGAGTAATCATTAGACACGTAATGCGCGGAACATTTTTATCGCGACTTAACTTATTACGCTTAAAAGGGTCGGCAAAGAACATTTTCCATAATGCAACTGAATAAAATTGTGAAAAGCAGTAGCAGATATCGGAATCTTGGGAAGGCGGAGGAAAAAATTGAAATTGGAAAAGGAAAGAGTCGAGCTCCAAGAAAGATTGAAAAAGCGTTGGGTAAAAAGACAGAACGCGGAAAGGGATGAAAGAGTAGGCAAGCAAAATTACGTGATTCAGGGAGCAGTACTACGTTAGTTTCTCATCCTAGTTTATCTTCTTTCTCTCTGTTATATGCAACCCTTTCGGTTTTACTTGTTTTCTAGCAATTTCCTCAGTCACTAGAGCAATTAATCGCATACAGCGCGCGATTCGAAAGAACTGAACGCAACGAAACGAAATAACAGATAGGTATAGGCACGAGTAAAACAAAACGATTATAAAACACGCTTCGTGCACGAATCGAATGCTAAATGAAATACGAAAACAAGTTTAATTACCGTATATCAATCGTGAATAATTAATCGAAGCAACGAAACTGCCTACAGACAAGTTGTTTTATTTCTATGCAAGAATTCTTTATGCCTCGATCTCATTATAGTTTCAAACGAGAAGAAAATGTTTAACGTTCTAGGAAACGTTTAGCATAGAAATCCTTGAAAATGATACGAAATTGAAAATGACGCGAGGAACGTAGCAGGATTAAATATCAGATTTATAATGTATAATTTATTTGTAAGAAAAATGAAATTATACCAAAATATCATTTAAATGACGAATTAACTCGCCATTCCCGGCAAATAGCAAATTAGAAATATTTAATTTTTCTCACAAAATCTCAACTTCCATTTCTAATGGAACAGAAAATAATTACAGATATAATTGTGTTGCATGCGAAATTTCTTTAATTTCATTCTACATTTTCCTCGTTACATTCTCCGCCATGCAATAAACCGAGTTAAGAAGGTCAAGTACGAAGAGACCGGACAAGCACTAGTTTCGAGCAAATTTTACTCAAAACTACTATGTTGCGCAAGAAGCTAAACAAAGTTGCGGTCAACTGTAAACACGGCCTTTCAGCGGAGTTATGCATTTACTTTCTCTCTTCGCCACTAAATACTTATACTCGCTTAAATTGCTTTTCACGTCGACGTCAGTATTTAGTCAGCCCTTAATCGTCCTCATTTTTACGCAATAAAGAACAGAGCGCGTCTTCAATTGTTAACCCACTGCGGATTCGCGAAGAAATAATATTTGAAATTCTCATGGTATCATTTCAGACATAATGATTGCAATTTTATTATAAAAGAAGGAATATCAATACTTAAATTAAAAAGCTGATTTTAATTCCATGTGATTTTCATTTGTATGTTCCGAGCAAATTATATTAGTTTTAGCTGAGTAGTAGCTTCCTTTTTCACCTTTTCAAATTCAATATAATTGATATCTATGTGACGAATTATGTTAAAGAGTAGAATAAAATTGAAAAATGTTTCAGCTGAATCATATTCGCTAGATTCATTTACGATATAAGTACATTTTACAACGAAAGAATTGATTTTATACCTATGTTAGTTAAGAAATTTTTATTCTTCGGTAAAGTACTTGGGCAAGAACTATGAACATCTAAAGTCTTCAATCTTTCTGATTATTACCATATACGTAATATGTATATATATATAAAAGCTATTAGTTTATAAACATCTATATATGTAGATGTAATTAGTAATTAGATTTTTCACCCAGGTCTCTACGACAAATTGACAAAATTCTCTATAAATTTATTGCCTTTGCAAAAATGTTCCCTGTTCGAGATGGGCAAAACCATCATATGAAAGGCGGCCGTAACGCGATCTTTTACCAAATATTTCTTACAAATTACAGAGCAAACGTAGCAGCGAATCTTCTTTCGAGTGATCCGCGTGCCAGCCAAATCGTGCCATTGTTTCCTGCGACTTTTCAGTGAATGCCGGCGAATGTCACAGTACACGAACATGAGTAATAGTCAATATAAGTTAGATGTAGAGCACGCCAGTCGCATATGTCGTTGCCCACACTTCAAGTCTCCCACCCTTCGTTCTTCCTCATTCGATATAGCAGCCGCGAACTCTCCCCGCTGCACGTTCTCATTGCGCGTTTCAACCCCTGTCCACCCGTTCCAACCTCCTAGTGCTGTCCCCTTCTCTCGTCTCGCCTGTCCTTCCCCTCGGCGCATCACGCCTCACCCCTTTAAACACGATCGGTCCTCTTTTCGTTCCCTCTTTTCGTTCCCTCTTTTCGTTCGTGTTCTATGCGCGACACTTCACGAGGAACGAAACAATCGCCAGCAACGCCATGGATTTACGTTTTCACCGCTAAAAATCGTAAATTAATGCACGGTTATTGACGCGATAAATCTCGAAATTTAATTCAAGTTCCATCGAGAGCTGTCGAGATCCAGCGACACCCTCCCTTCCTCTTTGGTCGCGTGATATAACCGCGACAATGGCGGTAGATACGCAGCCTGCACGACAAAACCCAGATAGGATAAAGAGTTAGTTTGAATTTATTG
This sequence comes from Bombus pyrosoma, assembly GCF_014825855.1. Taxonomy (NCBI): domain Eukaryota; kingdom Metazoa; phylum Arthropoda; class Insecta; order Hymenoptera; family Apidae; genus Bombus; species Bombus pyrosoma. Next base: position 8,255,658 of record NC_057770.1, on the reverse strand, counting down.
CGAAACGTAGTGGCCGAACACGCGCGATGGCCGTCAGGTTGAATCTCGTCGTTGCCCAGCGCCGATGATTCAAATTCCACGCCCTAGACACAGCGTCCGGTTATACGAAAGCTAGGCATGTCTTTCATCCTATCAATCCCGAGCAAGTCTTTATTCCATCGGGCTGTCGCGATCCTCGCCACGACGTGTTTTATTTATTGGCTCGTAGCCTAGTCGAGTTTGAAACCGGAGCACCGTGAAACTGGTCCGCGACTATCGCGAAGCAGTTTCACGCAACTTCCGCGTGAACCGTTTTACGACTGATATTATATCTACATATATATATATGTACAAGTTTAACGATTTGATCAACAATTCCAATATGTATGACTTTCTTAATATTTAAATGAAATGTGTAAGAAGATTGGCCAGAAGAGAGGAGAAAATTAGCTGCAAATGAGCAATATACGAGTATTGTGTTTTTATAGTAATTATGGTAGAACGTGTGTACGAACTTTGTTTTATGTCACATTTGAATGTCGGATTACGATGGGGATAAAGAATACAACATTCAATGAAATTGGTCTATTTAAATACAAAATTTTATTTGCTTATTTCTATTTCTATTTGTGAGGATACTGTTTCTTTAAACACATAAAATTATCAATTCCTTACCTTACATTCCTAGTTAATAATGAGTTATGTGTTAGATCTCTTTTTTTTGGGTTATACTGATTTAGTGTAATTTTATTTTCTAGATAGGTAGCCTAAAGTACAATGAAATTAGCGAGTTATTATTTCTTTCATGTTAGTTTCATGCTAGATATCGGTGTATATAATTAATTGTATCGAACGTCACAAGGCTGTAATTACGAGAATAGTACTTACAATATTCGACATAGCCAATTCAGCCTATTGGGATTTGTCTCGTATATTCATTGCAACTAGCTGAAACTACGATAATATACTCCATGTTTACAATTAATTGTTTCGCCCAATATCCAATACGCTTTTGTTAACGCTAGTATATTTGTTAAATCGATTATATAAAACAAGCTCAGTCTTTGTTCTTTTTTTAAGAAGGTCTATTTGTATTACACGAACCTGTGAAACGTTTTTGTACGGCAAAACTGGAATAATAAGAGTTCCGTATAAATGCAACGTTGTCTCGTCTTATCTGACTATCTCGAACAGCATGCATGTCAAAGAACAATAACGTAGCATGGATTGTGGATAGAATCTTGTCTTTTTGTCCACGTGTTTCCAACCCGTGAAACTTTTACGCGTTAACTGTCATCGCCTGGTACTTTTTCATCCCCTGTCAGCGCTACGTGGCAATCTAGTAGGTGCTATAGAAGCAGTTTTTCTCATCGCACAGGGACTCGAACTCATTAATTACCAATAATAAAAAGGAAGATGCGTCAGCGCGAAAAATCTTTGTACCGCGAAATCTTCCACCTTATCATCGAATAGGTAAGAATCGAACGGAACCGGTGGCGAAGAATATCGCTTTCGAAGGAGGAAAAGCATCGGAGAGAACCACGAGATATGAATGCTGGTTGCTCGGGCTTCATCAATCTAACCTGCTAATCACTCGCGCAGAGTGTCACTCTGCCTGTTCGGCTTGATCGTTATCGTTCGTCGTTGTTGGCACGTGTCTCTACGTCTTCGTCACATTACGCTTCTTACATAAGTTGGTATGTTTGTGTTAGGTAGTTGGGTAGCAGTGGTAGATGGTAAATATGCAGATAATATCGTACGTAGTTCTAAAGTCTCGAAGTTTTGCACTCAGGAACCATTTTAACATCTTTTTGCATTAATTCGATAACTAACGCGCGATGATTAATTCTAGTAGCCGAAGTTCCACTGTATGAGAATGGAACTCGTAACGTATCCTCCTCACAGGCTAAATTTTGTATACGTCTTTTACACATAATTTTATACACTGTACAAGATGATCTCTTGAATTAAAAAATTAGTATCTAGCTTTGCGAAACGGACAGTTAAATGGTTTGCTTTAACAATCGCGTATTTACAAACGCCGCAGGCAATTCTAAATCTATAAAGATGATACCACGAAACGCGAGAGAGAAAAAGTTCGTTTTCAATCATCTCCATAAACTTGCACTATAGTGCAAATACCGTTTGGCCTAAACGATGTAACCGGAACCGATTAAATCGATTACAGTTCCGAGAATTCGCGGGAAATATCGTAATCCAATAATTCCACCTGGGTCGATATCGCTTCGCCTCTAACAATCGGCAATTTCGAATGGGGAAGGGGGAAAAACGTTTCCCGTTGTCTCGTATAGCAGCGGTGTGCGTCGACGAGGTTCGCGCGAGAACACGCGACACTGCAAATAATACCATACTGCTGAACATATCGAGCTTAGGCGACGAATTCGCGAAACCAAAAAGCAAGAACGTGGAAAAGGAAAAATGAGGAAAGAGAAGGAAAAGAATGGAACGAGGTTAGGAGAAATGAAAGAAGAGCGGAAAGACGTTCGATATCTCGCTAGTCCTTGAAACAAGGCATCGGTGAGGTAGACGACGGAGTTATCGCGCTGCCGGTAGAAACTATTCCGGTATCGGATGAAAACGAAAGGGCGCGCGGCGGGGGAGCGGAAGTGGAAAGGGGGGAGTTTGCTTACTTTTCACTAAGTGCACTCAATGCCGAGCGCGCGAACTAATTGTCGGTGGGATAGGTTGGCCCCGGTCCTGCTGGCTGGCTTGGGCAGAGGTAGATGGGGTTGGAACAAAGTCGTGTGTTCACTTACTACCCAGGGACTCTCGAAGATTCTAGAGTGGGCTTCGATTTCGAGATCGCGATAAATGAAACTGGTCGTCGTGGAAACTCGTTCTTCCTCGACCGCTTCGACAGACCAGTTCGTATTTCCCTCGTTGACGCGTCTAAACCGCTTATTAATGTTCCCAACGCGCTCCTTTTCTTACCTCCTCTTTCTCTTAGTCGTACCTTCTCTCGCTTAATTCGTCAAGATCCGTCGAAACTGTCGATCGAAATCAGAAGCATGTTGATTTATGGTGCTTATGAAATTTGGTGGATCGTGATGCGAATAATTCCGGCCGGAGTATACGCGTGACTGAAATCGACTAACACAGATTACTTGAGATTCCTCGACGTACCAACGTATAGGTGAGCGCTCGAGTATTTGGAATTCTGCGGGGTTAAGTTTGAATAATTGCGCGAGAACTGTAAGCGAGGAGCGTGACTATATTCTTTTAGCCGAGTTTCTGATATCTGGAAATATTGGGTACCAGGGAATATTTGTTTGAGAGAAAATATTATCCTGATATTTCTGCGTTTAAATGGATAATATATTTAATGCCAATCAGATTTTCAGTATCCAAGATTATTTCTATCAAAAATGTATTTCTATTCCTTCTTACTACGTAAAATTCTAATATCTTTTCCATTCCTTCTTCCACAGATCTAATAAAATTATTATTCTACCGTCTATAGTTTTTTTTTTTTTTTTTGATTTCTATCCATTTCAGAAACAAGTATGCAATTAATGGAAATTAATCGATGTTTAATCCTATCAAATGGTTACGATGAAATACTTGTTTAATACATTATGATGCCATATACTCGTCATTTCGAAATAACAGCGCGTATACATTGAGCAAGAAATACACTTCTAATTGTAAGTTGCGGTAGCAGTATAATACATTACTACATAATTACTGTAGCAACCCCCTACAGCGAGTTCGTCTTATTTAACTTCTCGGTAACTGTAATTATCCTATTTACTTTAGACGCAAGTACAACACCGGGCTTTGCACGGAATAATTTACCTTTTACACCTTCTTAAATTTGACTTCTCGAGCACTTTGAAATGGCTTCTGATTGTGAAACCGCGATAAAACGTACTGATTGTTGTAAGATTGTTTTATTTTAGACCAACTCGCTGATAACCAAGACATTCATGCGTTTAATATTACTTTTATTTTGGAATAATTCGCCCCTAATATCAAAGAGTAGTAAAACTTTTATGTTCTCATTTCTGTAGATATAGATTTATATAATTTTTTATAATCTTAATCCTTGCTGAACTTTTCGGGTCGTTTTCGAATATCAATCGTGTTTTTAGGTTGTTAAACCGTTCCTTAAGCTTGATGAAAATACGAAAGGATCGTTCTCGATATGCATGAAACTATGTTTCAACTTTATGCTAAAATAATTAGATTTATGCTTGAAATAGTAGAAGTGTATGAAAAGATTGGGATATAAAAAAAGTTCGTGGATCGTGGTAGAGTTAATAGTAAGATTAAACCTTAACGTAATGTGTATGTCAGATTTATTGTAATTTTAAATTAGTTAAATTAATATTTAAGCCATTCTCGGTTTAATAAATATAAAGAGCTTAAAATCTAGTTTCGAAATACTGGATTATACACGTATAATATTTTAATGTAGTTTTAAAATTTTAGAAAGATTTTTGAACGTCCACCGTAGATCTTTTTTATTGCCCATGGTGCTGGCTATTTAAATTCCACTTTACAATACAAACGTATGAATAAAATCCTTACTTTTTAAAATCGTAATAGGTTCAGTCCCATAAACTTTAGCGACACCGTGTTCGTTATATCAAAATATATACTCAAAAATGTGTGCCCAATTACTTATAAAGTTCATATATTTTTATTGTACAAAACGTTTTATTACTTTGCTTATACGAAAATGTGCTTAGATTTTAGTCGTTTTCCTAACAGTTTGAGATAACTGTCGCATCTAATACTAAGTCAAAAACATTTTTCACATACAAATCGAGGTGTGCATGTTGTGACTATGTATACACATAGACTACATATCGACTGTGAATAGTTTTAGAAATTCAAATTCTTACAAATATAACTAAAGAAATGGAACTTAAGTAGATATTTGTTAATATTTCATTTTTGATATTTTGAATATCATTGAATATTATACCGTTTCTCTGTATTTTAATGCTTTTAATTACCACGTACGTATTCTCAAAATCAGCTTGTGACAGGTTCGCTGTAAATTACCTTGAAATTAAAAGCACGACTCGATCTCGCCCTAGTTTATATTTTTATCTAGCAAGTACACGTAAATCGGCAACTCAGATATGTTGGTCACTCGAACGAACAAATGGAGGATCGTTAATAATGTTTGCCACATAATGAAATTAACGGGAAAACAATCAAACGTTAAGCGATACTCGACTTGCAGTCAATAACGTGACGCGGTGGCATTGTAGAAACGCGGCATCGTTGCGGACCATTATAAACCCTTTTTACCCCTGTTCACCGATTTACTTTTCGCCCCTATCGTTCTCATCCCTCTTTCGCCGTTCACCTCTATAACCAAAGGGTTAACCGGGTCTGGCGTAAGCGAGATTATTACCCAGATAACTGGAAAATTAACTGCAAAATGCGCTGTTTTACTCCCGGCGAACGGGGTTATGGTAATTTTAATAACATATTTATTGCTCCCCGACTGTCCGCGGTGGCCGCACAAAAGGCTACACGCTAGAATCGTAGGCGAGGACCGATAACGCGCTGCTGATTACGCTCGCGCTATTTTGCGAACTTTGTCGGCGCCGAATTCATTCGGGCGGTAAGCCAAGTATTGAGAATTTATGGGTTTTCTCTGCATCGGTGCGTGATATGCGTGTAATGTTTACGATATGAAGCGATTTGCATTATCGTTCCTTCAGTACGCCCACGCTTAATGGTGAATTATTGCCATTCGATGAGCTGAGAAAATCGCCGGTCCCATCTTTTCAATTCATCTTCTCCTCTTCTCCTTCGTCTTATTTTTTCTTTTTTTTTTTTTTTAGTATCAATAATTAATATTATTACAATGTCTAATTTGTGACTTGTAAAGGTTCGCTAATAATATTAGTTCAATCGTGTAAGGGAGTTTTAATAGTAAACTTTGCCAGAATGTAATATTTTTGAGACAGAGATAGAGATAGATAGCTAGATAGATAGAGAGAGAGAGAGAGCGAGAGCTCATCGCGGGTTAGTCGGAAACTATAATTCGTACAAAATCGTAAACCACAATGGGTGTGGACATGGACGTACGTGTATATCATTTATATGACATTACAACGTGGTACGTTGGTCAGCGTATCGTGGTTTTGTTTTTTTGCCCGTCAAATACGGCGAAAAGCTTTTTGAGCGAGAAAATGGACGGGAGGGAAATTCGGAGTAACGCAGACGAACAAATGGGCAAATTAATTAGAGCAGAATTTTAAAAAGCAACGGCCGCTAACGCGATCTAACCGGGAAATAAACAGCTCGTAATTTTTTGAGCCGCGCATTTCATTGCATTTAAGCTTCCGGCCGTATTTCTGCCGAGTCCTGGTGCATTCTTTACGCGTAATGGAATCCATCCTGTTGTTTACGCGACAATTATCGTGCCGCGGAATCCTTGAAAGCATGTTATGAACGAATTTCATTTGCCATGCGTCATACTGAATTTCTAAATCGTTTGCAAAATTTTGAAAAAGAATATGCATAACGCGCGAATTCGATTACGTAGAGACGATAATTAAGTTTGTAGGAAAAGAAAGTGGTGTTTTACATCGCATCAGATTATCAACCACGAAGTCTACCGTCTATTTTGAATGTATTAATGTAATTAAATGTTATGATATAGCTTTGTACTTCTTATAATGTATTGAATTATGTGAGTGCATAAAAAGAAGTACGTTAAAATTAAGTAACTCAACTCAAACTATTGTATGTTATCTACGATCCAACGATACAGATTGAGGGATAATTCTACGATCAGGAAAATCGTATGTAACGAAGCAATTACTCATGTTCGTTAAAGCTACTTTAATCGTAAACGATTGTGGATGCTTTTGTAGATGGACAGTTGCATCGGTGAATTTGTTGCTATTTGCTTCTAAGTAATTGTATAATATTAAACCGACCTGAGATAGGAAGAAGTATTACGTCGTCGTTGAAAGGGAAGATTTAAAGGAAAAAGGCGTGAAATCTTTTAAACGAAACTTTTTACGATATAAAATTAACGAAATATATCGTTATCATTCTGGGAATCTTATCTATTTACAATACAAATTCTACGAAGTGTAAAATCAACATTACTTTTCTCTGAAACTTATTAATCATTTAAATCTCAAGGCATTAATTAATGAACAGCTGGGGAGAAAACAAAGAACAAAGAAGTTGTCGATGAAGTTTAAAACGTGTTTTGCTGGCCCCCAGCAAAGACTACACAAAGCAAAATATTCGATGAAAGCGCTGACTTAAAATGATCTTTGAAAATCTGACTCACTTTTAGAAAATTAATGAGCGCGAAACTTTCCTATTTCTACTTACCCATTGCAAAAAATATACCAAAGGACTTTCAACACTGTTTCAAGGAAAGCATGCGTAAAACGAAAGCGCCTGGATCGACATTCAATTTTATGTAAACCACAAAAGATATCCCAGAATAATCCGAAGCGTTCAAACCTACGTTACAACTTAACATTTTAAAGTCTCCGGAGCACACTTCAATTAGCATCGATATCGCAACGATCGATCCGATAAGAAGACTTATAACAAGAACGCTAACAACCACGGGCAGCCGGATTTTATTTTAAACATCATTTATGTATTCAGTTTGCACGTATTTTATCACCTTCGCAAGGGGCAAGTCCAAAAAACGAGATAACCATATGGGATGTGTGTCATACAAGTTAGTGATGGGTTTTACTGACGCTCGTTTCACCAGCGTATCGCTATCAACGGGTGACGTACACGCTGTAACGCCCGCAGTATTCTACACGTTGTCGAATGGCCAGTACTCGAACGAGGCTATTAGCCGGTGTAGTACACTTCTGTTTTGAGGCATGGAAAGAATCCTCTATTCTCTCCACGCCCTATCTCACCCTCTTGCACATCCCCACCCTACTCTCACCCTGTTCTACCCTTTGCCCGTTGCTGCATTTTCGACCACTTCGCGATTCTCTGTCCGGTAATTGCATTGCTGTTTTATGACCTTTGAATGGCGCCTGTTGGATTACGTCAAGATGAGAGCGGATATCCTGGTCGTTAAACAATAAAATTATCTGATTACCGAAGGCGCTAACACGTCGTGTAATTTTACCCTCGACCATGTCTTTATCCCTGCAAGCTGGAAAATTTTGTTTGTTCGTCGGGTTTTCGTTCGTTTAGCCGTTGCAACGAGCACGCTCGCTGTGTTATATTCTTTTTTATCTCGTCGACGCACATTCGACGAATATGGTTAGCATACATTATTTCCCAGTTTTTATTTCGTCGAGTTTCTATCGTAATTTGCTTTGCGTTTTTGCCCTACTACACAGCGTAGGTGAGCGGCCACGACGAGAATTTTTTCGTTCGCATGTATATGTACACACGTATGTATATAGTTGTGTGCGTGACCGAAATTACAATTTGCGGAGAACCTAATTATGGCTCGAAACTTTTACGTCAGAGTTTTGTCACTTATCTTCGTCCGCGAAACAAGTAACCGTTGCGATGTTTTATTTCTGCTTTCATACGTTCACCGTTTTTATATCCTAGCAAAAATATGTGCACAGGCACGTTCTCGTTTTGCCATTAATGTTCAACTCGTAATTCCCTTAGTTTAACAAATACAAATACTACCTCTTCTCCAATGATATAATATATGTAAATGTACAAATATTGGTTTTAGTGTATCGAAATAAAGCGTGACGTAAAATGATTGCGCGTATGTCTATTCAAAATGTCTATTTACATGAAGAAAAATGAAAGAACTGTGTGTTCGATTTATTGTTATCGTTGTATGTCATTATATATCGTTTATTATTTCTGGATGCGGCGGTGGATTAGACGAATTTTAGATTTGTCATCGTGCTAGATTGCTCTATCTTGTTTTAATTCGTTAAAGGTTTCAAACGAACCGTTGTCTCTATAAATAGCGTATTCAAGAATTATCCACGGTATTCAAATTTGATAGATGTAATAAATTAATTCAAAAGTGAAGTATCCTTGGGTGAAAATTATGCTTTAATAATTTTGGTAGTATGGAGAATGGGTATATTCTATTGAAATATGAAGTTCAACTCATTAATATGTATTGTATGCTCTCAGCTATGAACCTATATTAAATCAAGGTAGCTAGTGCTATTAATTTAGCTTTAAATGAGTGTAATATCAATCTTCCCATGATAGTCGATTCAAATCTAGTTCATTATAAATATTACAGATTCATTTGACAATGTATTTTTGTTACGTAATATGATTTTGTTGGTGCCGCAAGAGTACACGTGAGAGATTTTGTTAGAATTTCTGTTCTAGAATTAATGACGATTATATTATTTAAAGACGAGAAGTACGTACCGTTAGGGACCACAGTTGATTATTATATTTTTGTTTTGTTACAAGATAGACATCTCAATTCTTTATATCTATCATTTTATTTTTCAAAGCGTTTAGATAAAAGATATCACGGTAGATTGCAAAAGTCAATTTTACGACCAATGAAAAGTAATATTTATATTTTATTCGTTGAACTTGCGGAATTACGATCGCATCGTTATCATTACATCAAATGTAGCGTTAAATTATAGTACTTGTTGTATGTATGTTTTATGCTACCTTTTTATTCCAAACAGTAGATATTTAACGTGATATTGAGTATTTATCTTTCACGATGATCAATTTATCGAACTTTCTCACGATTGACAAAATATTAATTGATCAGATGCTGAGGAAAATAACGAATGAAAATATTTATGAAAAAATTACTTATGACGTAAGGAAATAAGCGATTCCTAAATAGTGGCATAACTAAACTAACAAAACTAATTGACTAACAAAATAACAAATTTCTAATTACGATAATAATATTTTCTTCGATTATATAACAAAGAAGATTCTGTATCTGCTGATAATAACAACTACACTGGGAAAAGTTACGCACTGCTCTAGGTTTCAACTTTTATCAGTTAGTCGGAAGCGAAGCTCGTTATTTCTTCGAAGACGTTACGGTGGCTTTGTAGGTGGGTAAAACAAGTTGCCAGGCCGAGTTAACAGCGAATCGGCCATAGTTCGAGAAAGTTTGCATCTATCGAGGTGCGGTTGATGGTCCATACACGCGAACTTACAATCTCCTTTCTTGAGGTTAACTTCGGCAAGAGCCAAAATAACGAAGGGTTAAGATGCTAAACACAAGGGGTGAGACTGTAGCTTGTCCCTCTGTATGGCTTCGTTAAGAGGATTAAACGGCTTTGAAGTTACGTCAACTGAAATTGTGCTAGATCGAGCGAGAACGCGTCCAGGTGAATCGAGAATCTTTTCTGACATTGATAAGTGGAAAGGATTTAAAGATAAGAAGCTAAAAGTGACTTCGTTTTTTAGTAATGTGTCAAAGGTTTATAAGTTTTTTATATTATTCGAAACACGAATCTCTACGGGTATTCGCATCGATAATAATTATTATTTCCTTCGATTTGACACCCAGTTTTGAATTTCTATTTAACCATTTTGGAAAGCAAGTTTTTTTTCCCTTTTGATAAATTTTAACGTTGTATCGATAATACAAATGAGGCTATTAACGACGATATCTTCATCTCGGTATGTGATTAGAATAAGGAAATGTTTTTTCTCTAAAATATCGTATCTGTATCAGAAGTGTCTGGAAATATTCCTTTTTGACTGTACAATTTTTCGAACAATTTATAATATACAATTTTGTAATATTAATAACATCTTAGAATGTTAGTCGAATTTGATAAATTATTTAGTTAAATGCGCATTTATCCAATGAAATCGCAAATTTCTGCGTTCTATTTGAAGGAGAGTTTGGCGAGTTCCCTAAAGAAGGCACAGCAGGAAAGGAAATCAATTGAAGCACGAAAGTAAAAAGGCAAGTCGACTCTATGAAGCGGAAAAGTTTCAAAGCCTTACAAATATTTGTAGAATAAAAGTGCTTGAAACTTTGTATTTGTTCGTTTTACAAATTTCAAAAATTTCCTAGCCAACATCAAGATCAGATCAATCGGAAGATTCGGAACTCGCGATATCTGCATTTCTTGCTGTACGCGAACAAATTCTGCATAAGAGGCTAGTAAATCTTACCGATATGGTTATTCAAAGATGCTTATACAAATTTCAACGTTGAGAAACAGCTTTTTACGTTTCTTAGTCGCGCTTTAATCATCCCGCGACACATTTGCCTTTTGCTATTTGATTTAACATCAATCGAAATGCCATGAGCTATATCGAAATGATTTTTAATTCCTGTTTCAATACCATTCGTTGTTTCCTCCTGATATCGTTTTGAACGAAAACATTTATTGATACATTTATTTGCATCTAACTAAAAACCATTTATCATTAAAATGTATTAAAGGGTTACCATACCACTTTCGTAACTTTAAAAAAATCGAAGCTTTTCTCTCTTATAATAACTTAATGTAATAGTTTAGATTCTTTAAAAATGAAACTATAGTAATTCATTCTTACGAAAGACAATGACAAAACATCTTTAAAAATACAATACAAGTATCTTATACAAACTTGCCGCTACTCACCATTTTTACTTTCGCCAAATGCGTACCAAAATATACGCGAGGAATTCGTAGATTCGATTCACCCGAAACATTTTATTGGAATTCAATTTTATCAAATCGTCTCAAAAGCACGGGAAGAACCTGACAAAATCATAAAGCACCTTTCACGCTAATAATAATAAATTTCTAGTAGCCATTCTTGTTTCAATAAAAATAATGAAAACCGTTATAAATTTGGCAATGTCTTTGTGGCTAATAATACTTCACAAGCTTTCGAATTACAAACGGGGAATCGCGAATCGCGCGTGTATCCTTAAATGCATCGAATGCTCCCACTGACTCGAAGAGTAGCGGTCCACATTTCAGGTGGTACACGTTTGCAAGAAACGCTCGGCGTGTGTAGCGTATATTCGCTCGAAATTCCTTTAGGATATTTTATTCGAGATCAGGTAGAGGAACGCGACGGGAAGATGGCTTGAAGAGTAAGATACAACGAGAAAACGGAGGGGTGTAGTTGGTGGTATTGCGAGCCCGCATCCCACGTGGGATGGAAGTTTGCTCGCGGCTTCGAATGCATTTATTCGAATCTTGATACAAGAATTTATTCCGCTCGCTCGCTCAGCGGTACGACCCGCCTTATTCGCTTTCTATTTGGCGACTTGCCTTTTTCGGTAATCTGTAAGCAGCCACGCAACCTCTCTGCTTCCTCTTGTACCATGAATTGCTAAATTGTCACGAGGGCGACATTTTTTATGAGTTCAATTTAGAAGCATCGATAATGTAGACGTTACATTGTTGAAATGACTAATAGTTACGCTATAATTTAACGAATAACGCTTTGAAATAATACACTAATAATAAACTAAAAAATAATTTTTTAGTAAAATATCAAGCATAGTATAATTAAGGATAGTTAAAGACTAGTTGAGGATAGTTCAATGTACATAAGATTGTCTTGGGGTACTACGAATGTTAGTAGAATTATCGCGCTATTAATAACGTAGTTGGTAATTGTCATATTAATAGCATGGAAACTTGGAAACAATTCTTTCTATTTACACAAAAGTAATAAGGGATATAAAAGCATATTGAGTATCGATGTATTCGATAATACATGTAATGTACAAATACGGCGAAAAAGATATATTTTGAGATTATCTTAAGATTTATGATTATAGTCATGTTCGTGTAGAATGCTGTTTTAGAATAAATTCTAAAAAACACACGTATTAAAGAATATTTTTCGATATTATGAGCAGATTTGTGTGTTATATCTCCTCAGTTTACTAAAATTTATATCGCGCAGATTAAACGAAACTGCGTTTTTTAATTAAGCCACGAATTTATACGTGTTTTACTTTAGAATAAATAGTGTAATTTATTTAGAATCTATTTCAAACTTTAGTGCACAAATGTGCATTTTGCAAATTTTCCAATTATAATCCCACGTTTTTGCATATTATCGATCTTCAGAGGTGTATCTCTTATGTATTGTGCGAAACGCATGTTCTGATGTATTCGAACTATTAATTTAATCAGAACTATCGCAAAGTACGGTAAAATGCTCCGAGAAATATTTCATAGATCAAGTACAGACAACGTAGATTTGCGAATCGTATCAGCAAATAATTAACAGGAGTTGTTAACTCTTGCTGTTTCAAACTAAACGATCCAGCGTAAGCGTATGCAAATTTTACTAGATGAATGTTTCGGAATGGTCGTTGAAACATTGCTACAGTGACGCGTATTAGAAGCAACATAATCCTAAACCAATAAAGTATACGCTACATGCATCCTGGTTTAGCTGTTCATTCATGAATTTAGTTCCTGCCTGTGTATCATTCGGTGAATATCGAGAACCTACAAAATATGATAGGAACCACAGTTATGTACAAACGCATACGTAATATAATAACACAATATACGTGATACAATGTACCTTTTTCGTTCAAGACCCAGTTTTCGAGGAGACGGAATTCAAAAATCATCAATCACGTTACTTTCTTAGACGATAAGTCACATATCAAGACGATTCTATCTAGAAAAATATATCGCTTGCTTTCCTTGTTTAAAGATATGGAAATACATCGTTTGTTATATTAATCTTGTCTTTCATTAAAAACAATCTTGTTATTCGCAATTTTATGATTTAATTCGACATAATCTTTTCGCGCTACGCTCGTAGCAGTTATATAATGTGACGAATATTACTTCAAAAAGAAATCGAAATCTATCAGGCAAAAATTAAAGAAGCTACAGTATTTCTCTCTTCTCTTGGAAAGGGGCAAGAATCGCCAAGGGTGGTTTTCCTTACACTTCAATTTCAACCGACCAGAGAACATACCTCAGAACAAACGTACGAAACCCTTGATCCTTCGTGTCTACTTCTATGTACCACTAGACCACCATATACTACTTACATGTTCTCTCTGTTTGCGCTAGGAGATCATTCAACATTTAGTGGTCGTTTGCCAGGGATAATAAATGTCGGTTCGATTGCAATACGTGCGCGTCACGGATGTAGAGTCGATTTCGTTCGGTGAGCCAATCAGTCGAGCTGCGCCTGATTTAATGCGTTATTTTATTAGAAATCTATAAAGCTATCCAGATTACGCGGGGAAGGTTTATGGCTTGCCGCCAACCCACCAGATTCGCTCACCGCTGGCTCTTTCCACTTCGACCTGAACAGTTTTCGACATTCAACCTACCACTGGCGACCAGACCTCCTCGCGACCCGTGCTCACCCTCGACACGAGCCAACTTTGCCCGCTTCGGGGCGACAGCTACCCTTCCTTCTTTCCTTCGGCTTCGCCAGTTAAACGTGTCTCCTCTTCTAACGTACCGGAAGAAAAAGGACTGGCCGTTCGAGTCAGCGAATTAATTTATGCGCGGTTTTCTTTTTATTTGGGTCGAATCACGCGGACCGACAATTCTCACTCGAAATAGGTGGTACGAGAATGTCACTGGGAGAATGGCAGTTCAGTTACATTCGAGGCTTCTCTTCTCTACCAGAGAGTAATGACGATAAATGAAATCAACCAATGGATTTAATCATCCCGAGGGAAGCTTTAAACCGGGAAAGGATGCCGTGTTATTAGACGACGATAATGTCCATAGGGTAATGACTCGCAATACAGCGATTTTATTAATATTGGGACACATACCTCGCGTAAGTAATATTTCTAATGTGTTCTTAAAATTAAAAAAGGAGTTTTACTTTCTGGTAATGCGAGGAAACCATAAACGATGAATATTTCTGAATGTAAAACTTTTGAATATCGTCATAGATAAACATATATCCAAATACAATGTAAAATTTAGATATTGCAGCTGCCTTTTTAACTTTGAAAATTCATAGGAATTAATATCTTATATACGTGCACGTCCTGTTCTTTCATTTACTTATTCAGGTTACTTTGAAGCTTCGTTCAGACTAGTCGAGTTAGCTGAATTCAAACAATTTAAGTCCAACTAATTTGAGATCTCTTTATCAGTCTGAAACTGTCATTCACTTGGCTTCAAATATTGCCTATCTCAACAATTATACTTTCGGCCGAATCTAACGGGGTCTTTCCATTTTTATCTGTTTTGTATTACAGTGTTTTTTTAACTATAGAACAACATTAAAATGAAAATGTCAGGAAAATATGTCCCACATGTTTTCCCTCGTAATCCTCCATTATGATTAATATTATAACAAACATTTTACATATACATTCGATGCGTAATTGTTCCCCTTTTATTTCACATTAGGTATCCCTTTGGAATCAGGTTACTGGAACTGGAATCGAACTCAAGTAACTTGGTTAATCTGAATGAGGTTTAACTCAAACGACTTGAATTCGAGTAGATAGTATCTCGCGAAATCGAACCGTTAAATTGAAAAAAAAAAAAAATTTTTTTTTTGTGTTCATCCCGATAGGATCGTTGGTATTTAATGTCGAAGGTATTCTCGAGAGGGCCGCGATTCAGACTGAATGGTTGATCGTTCTTTGTTCGAGTCGGAATTTCACCTGAAGTGGATCCTGAGAGTACGACAATGAAAACCGAAAGGGAAACGCGACTTCGAAAGTTTACCGAAAGGAGAAAAATTTTCCGCTTCCGTTTTTTACGGCCAGCGTAAAGTACATTTTAGGAAACGATTGCCACGGATACCCGAGTTTCTCGCCCCGAGGAAATTGGATTTCGTGGCTTTTCTTCCAATATGAATTTTTTTCGACGTATAACCCTTGATATAATTGGGCGTACAATGCGTTACCATCGAGATGATAAAACGACCCGAGCAAACTAGCCATTTCAGGTGTTCGTAATAAAAAGGATATCCTGTTAAATTTTTCGAGCTTTCAAATAACGACGCGTTTTACAAATCAGAAACGAAATTCGCAACATGGCGAAACGGATACCATAAGAAGTAATTTACCGAGTGATCCCATAATTAACGTTGTCTTCTATCTTGTGGCTTCAATTCCTAAGGTAAAATTAAATTTTCTTTCACGATTTAATATACAATAATTACGATTTAATTACACATAACACATAATACGATTACGTAGTATAATAAATATTTTGTTCAAAAGTTAAGGATATTTGAAAGGTAGAAATCGACAAGGGTAGTTTCTCATATAAATTTTTCTTTGTCTTTCCCTCTGGTATTTCAGTAATAAAAGATCTAAGATAAACCAACGGCTGGAAAATGTTAAATATTTTCATAAATTTCATCATAAATTTTTTATTCCTCTCGTAAATATGCTATTTACATTAATACGATTTCATCGAGCCGCACACTATCCTGTATGCAAATATTATTTAACAGCGCAACACGTCACGCGTGAACGACGATATTTCAACATTCCTTCGCGTATTCCACGATAAACTTTTATTTCAAAGATTTTTTCTCACCCGGAAATCAACATTCAAACACATTCTCAAGCGACGAGAGAACTAAAAACGTAACAGTACCCGGTGAGAAGAACAACGTTTCGATTCATATTTCCATGCAGTTTCCCGCGTTCACTTGCAACCGGCCATTCCATATTTCCCAGCAGTTTCGCCGGCAGTCCGTTCATTTGAAAGTACAGTTGGCGAACAAATAATATCGTGGCACGTTCGCAGGATCCATCTGGGAGTTGACGTGACGCATTTAAAAATGTCTTCTATAATTCCACGATGTGGCGTGCTGGGCTGGTCGGGCGTATTGATTTTTAAGAGGGAAACGAGGAAAATGCAGCGAAGTCGCGACGACGACGGGCAATTGGTAAAGCCGCGAGAGGCATTTGTTAATATTGCAATATTGATTATTTTTAATGAGGATGCCACGAGCCGACCGACCGACTGAATAGCAGATCTCCTCTTCCGCGACCAGACTCACTACCAAACCTTTCCTTTCTATTGGCGTTACTTTTCACACGCGTCTTCCACGATTTTCGAGCACCGTATACCGATATCTTCGCCCAAACAAACGAGCCGGCCCGCGATTTCTTATTATACGAAGCCGTAACACGGCGAATGGAAACAAAGCAACCGATATTGCGCGTTGCATTCATCCCCTCGGCGCTTACACGACTTTTCTCCCAGATGAAATATCTTTTATCAGAATGTTTTGATAATGCTTTGACTTTCGATGTGCTCGTTGACAGATCTTAAACGAGTCCGGGGACGGTATCACGTTTGAGAAAGAAAAAAAAGTTTTATGAACAGAAATGTGTTTTAACGATTTTCTGCAGACCGTTGTTGGATATGGTTTATAATACGTACTGCATGTATTATGCAATAGCATACGAAAGTATTTTGAATACTCAGAAACTTTTTATTGATATACTATGTGCGTTATATAAAAAACATTTCGAAAATTTCTGGAGGACCGAACGAACGAACGATGGAAAGAGTAATTCTGTACAAATAGTATCACTGTGATATTTATTTGAATAAATTTTACTTTGCACAGAATCGTAATGAAATGTTTGAAGAGTATTAAAATATTTGCGATGAATATTTTCGATGTACGGATTTTAATCAAACCCAATACACGCTTTTCCAACTGATTTTAAGATAGAACATAATAACTCGTGTTTATAAGAATTTATTTATTAATGCAACATTCTACGTAATATCATTTGAATTTCTCTTGCAAATGCATGTCGTACTTTGATATTATTTGAACGGACGGATTATTTTTCATAATCTATTTTGACGAAATTTAAATGCAACGGTCTGCAAACAATTCCGATTTTTCCGTCCCGCTGTTCGAACACGACTCTTCCAAACAATGAAAATTTACATTTTCGAATGATAGATCGACGCAGTCAGCCCGGCCAACAGTTTTTCCTCGCGCAAAAGTTTTAACGAAACTTCAATCATTACCGTTCGAAAGTATGCGCCGAAATTTCCATGTCAAACTTCCACACATCACGATCGATAAGATATCCGCCATCGCATTCGGACCGTATGGACGAAATTCCGAAGTTACAACGGCTTCGCATTTCAACGTTCG
The DNA here is from genome assembly GCF_014825855.1 of Bombus pyrosoma. Taxonomy (NCBI): domain Eukaryota; kingdom Metazoa; phylum Arthropoda; class Insecta; order Hymenoptera; family Apidae; genus Bombus; species Bombus pyrosoma. The sequence continues at coordinate 8,237,667 of NC_057770.1, read as the reverse complement.
ACATCAAAATCGAGACATATGTATTCATGTTTCGCGATGTTTGCCAGTTCGGTTTGTTATTCCTATGCAAAATCTATCTCGATTTTTATACCCCAAATTTCACAAACTGGCAAGAACAATCCATAATGAAAACAACCTGATATCTAGCAGTTTAATTATTCATTCAAGAATTATGTCTTCTGAGATTTCTCGTTTCAGGCGCGGCACAGCAATATGTGCGTATAACATTAGAATTTTTAATGTTTTATCATTGTTCTGTTTTCTGTGAAAGCAGTGCTATTATACCAAATGAAATGTTTGACGTTGGCAAAAACAGAGTATTAAAATTTAACGGATGTACGTATGTAGATTTTGCACTATATATCTTGCTCTGTAGAGATATGTGTTTGGTTTGAGCACATACGCGTAATTATTTTTCAAATTAGGAAGAAGTTTAGAAAGAATTCAGATGACTCGAATATAATGTCAAAATTGAATTTTATATAAATTAATATTCGCAAAATTTTTTATCTATTCGTAAATTTGAATAAGATATACTCAACAATTTCCGAATTATGTCGTACGTTATGTATGCAAAATGTCGAATAACTACTAATCATTAATTACAGCGAACTGAATATGAACTTCGTTTGTATGTGTTCTTGCGTTATGCGTTGATAGCAGTAGATACATTAATTAGTAGAATTTGTCGATACCTGGCTTAGGTTTCTGAGGTTAAACTAGGCTGTAGAATACTCTTGAAATTAAAACAGTTGAAACGTATGTCGTTGAATTTAGAAGCGCATGTGAAATTAAATTAAAACCCGGAAAAGTGAAGCTAGTAATATAAATATTTAAAAAGAAACGTATTTAAAAAAATGCAAAGGAAAGACACATATATTTATGTTCATTCTCTTTCTATACTTTAAAATCCACTTACACAAATTTTTAATGAAGCTATTACAAAGAAAAATATATAAATTACACAACATCGTTTGTAATGTTATCGTGAAAAATAATCAACGTGTCAACTTACATCTAACATGATAAGTTCGAATTTATTAAATTCAACCTCGTGCTTCCTTTTTATTATAGAAATATCTAAGGTAGCATTTTCCCTTGGAATTTTCTCACGATGAACACGCGCTGACTATTCGTCATACTCCGTCAAAATTAATATTTCCTTTTTTTTTCCCTGAGACACGACTCTGTCAAAGAACACTTTCCACGAGACTAACAACTTTTTGGTTGTGAGAGTTCATGTATCTATTCTAAAATGTCCGGACCATCAAGTCCGTTGGTTGAACGCAGTCTATTCATTGCAGCATCGCGATTGTTTTGCAGTTTTAATATCCAAGATGGTGAATGCCGTAGAAAATAATAGCGAAAGACGACACGGAGAAACAGGGTGGTTGGTTGCGTTTTAATTCTTCCTATATCAGCACGGTCTGCGCATTTATACATTCGTCGCTCTAGATTTCTATCGCGGGCCGATCAAAGAATATCGAATATGAATTTCATTCAGTTGACTTACTCTCGGGGCTCGTCTTTCTCGTCTCTACTCGCTCTACAAGAGAGAGAAAGGGGTGCAACGAGAATAATGAAAGTTTGCAGGCAGCGGTAAATTGAGATAAGTTTTACGAAGGAAGTTATTAAAAGAAATATAAAGTATTTAACTGGAACCTGCCAGTTGAGTCGATCCTTTACTCAAGGAAATAAAAACGAGAGAAGTGGATTAAGTTAAGGCTTCTTATGGATTTCTTGGGTATTACTTTTGCGTGAATGAAAATCTACTTAAAATTTTGTAACGCAGCTTGTATCCAGGGGAATAATACCCGCTACGATCACAAGATAAAGGTAAACGAGAATTCTTGTTCCTCCCTTCTTGAAAACTGAATTAAACTTACGATTAATGCATACATACGCTATTTCATCATCGATAGTTAAAAATTTGATAAACAGTGTTTCGTTCAAAACCACAATAAGAAACGAAATTATAATATTCGATGTAACTTTGTTCCATATTAACTTTGTATAGAGTATTGTTTATTATTTTTAATAGATCAAACAAACGAGAGATGTTATCAGAAAGTTGAATTCTCGTCGAGAAGGAACGATTCCTCGATTCGAAGTTACGATAAGAGAATCGCGACCGCATCAACGAGAACGACGGACGTGCCTGTTTGAAAAACAAAACCACGAAGTAGACGGATGGAGAAACAGGCACGGGTTTTGGTATCAGAAGCGTTAAAATAATAAAACGCCAGAAGGAACAGACGTTCCCCATCGGCAGTATCCACGAAAGTTTCTCCAACTTTATCGTGTACTCGAGAGTCATCCTCTGACTACCCTTTACTCTTCTCGTCTTCTCGAACTATACCTCCACCGCCCTAGAAGAAACTCCGTGAAAGAGGACGACGACGACGAGGAGGAGGACGACGACGACTACGACGACGACGACTACGACGACGACGATGTCTACGACGACGACGACGGTAGGAAACACGTCAGCCTGGCTGCGCGCGCGTGTGTGTGTGACTTTTAAACCACTCGCCGTACAAGTTGACTTTTATTTGAACGAAGTATCAACAGGTATCGACCCAGGTCTCTTCCTCTATAGTATACACATCGCATCGTGCAACTCGACTTTCCTGCCTTGTTACTTGTGTGTGTGTGTGTGTGAAGAGAGTCCCATCCCTTCTTACCGACCGGCTAACCGAACCGGCTACCGTCTATTTTCTACGATCAAAGCTAGGAAACCATCTTACTAGCCGCATTTGCAGCTCTGGAAATTGAACCTTTTAGATCCGGTGTAGATGAATAACGCGACATCGTATCGTTGCTACATTGCACTGGTGGTGGTAGCTGCATGATTTTGTAGGCTTATATCTTTAATGGTATTGAGTTGGCAACTAAGTGATTGCGGATTTTGTCAATAGTACCTAACGAAAAAATCCGCAATCACTCAGTTGCCAACCCAATAGAATACGTATGAACATGTGATCACGCTATTAAAGATACGAGAGATCGAGTGCAAATGTCATTGCCATTTTGCAGTGGTAACGTTGTACGTTCAGCAGCTTTATATCCTCGACACTGTCTTAGCGTCATTGTTGCAAAATTTGCATCTATCTAAAATACAGAACTGTCAAATCACAGTTATAATATTGTGCGACCTTTAGATGAGAGCGGAGACTAGAGCTGTGACACCGTTGCATCTTTGTAACAATGATGCGAGATTTTATATTTCTAAAACTTTTATATTTCTAATGATACAGTGCGCCTGTACAAAGTTATCAAACGCGTTGCGATAGCAGAATTTTCTTTCGATGTTCCGTAATGTTTTAACGTAACGTTTGTATAGAGAATATCATGGAGAATCAATTCATCGAGAAAACAAATTTACTTGTTTCCATAAAGAAAAAGAGCAGGTATATACGTCACAGGTGCAGTTACGAACAATGCGAAGTCAAAGAAAAATAAACTTTATCATAGCGTTCGTTTTTTCTATTTCAGTTCTTTTGATCAAATACGAGATGTAGTTTGCCCGAATTGTATGATTCACTCTATATTTCTGTAAAGAGTTAACTGTTGCAGTTGTGAAAAAAACTTCGTGACGAGTTGAAAGGTACTTCTTGTTCTTGATGGAACAACTCTGAAGAATATCGTCGACTTGTCGTAGAATGCGACAGAACACTTGTGGAATACTCGACTTGTTTCAAATTGTAAGAACACACTTTATTCTAGCAGACAGAACACCGATTCTAGTCTCAGCCTTTTTAACGAGGTAAACAATGTACATACTTGATCTTAGCTGTTAGGTTTTATTGGTTTCTTTAATGTCCTGCTTTTCTTAAATTTTTTTAGGAACATGTAGATGCTTTAACCCTGCAACGTGAAGATGTTTCGTACAGATGACATATTTGATCGTGGATTCGCATAATACAGTTAATTAGTCCAATATCATTTTTCACAATATAATGTTCTTCATTTTTTCAAGCCATGGAAATGTATCATGGTAGAAATTAAAGTTATAACTTAGTTGAAATAAATGAAATTATATCCTAGCAATAAATAGCCGACATTCCCTTAAGCAATTAGCAACTAACCTCGTACGACAGACCTAAATAAATAAAAACTAAAAATCTTGCACGACAAGAGATTAATTCCATTTTTGTAAATTGAAAATTTTCTTTCGAGCAAAGTAGTCAGTACAAATGATAATAAATTTCTATAATATCTCCTTTAAATACATGTTTAATAAAACGTGCCAAGAGTTTAAATTAAATATTTCATATTGTTGGAAATAATTTCCAACGATCCTCTTTCAAACGATTTTGTCACCGATCGACACTTCATTATTATTGTAGAAATTTCAATCGAACAGAAAATTCTCGACTGCTGGAACACTGTCACGTTCGATGATTGTTCATAATATTTGCAGGATCGAAAGTACCTACTAGTACTTATTGCTGCTGGTATTTGAGCAGAAACCAAAGTCGATCCGCAGATTTGGAAATTCGACAGAAAGGCGTTTAAATCCGTGGTCGATATTCCAATCGGATGAGCGGATAGTTCGAACGTAGGCAATGATGGGGGTACGATTGGAGGTGAAAACCAGGGGTAATCCGAGGGATTATTCACTCTGATCCCTGACCAAATATGTGTTCAACGGATGTCCGCTAACCACTATCACTACCTATCACTGCCTCACTTTCCATGCCTATCTCTCTGATTACTGTTCTATAGCTTGGTATTATATGATGTGAAAATGACTTCTCGCGTCCAGTGTGCACACCATTCTCTCGTGTGTGTCGCATATTATTGTATTGACTCGCACAAAAGTTATTAACTACGTGATGTGTTTGTTGTCTCTATTCAGGAACGTTGTTTTTAACTGTCAACTCATGTATCGTTGAATTTTATAAAGAGGAATATTATACGTATGCGAAATGTATGAATATACATGAATATACGAATTATTTGAGTAGATTTTAACCAATTTTTATTATGTATACGTATTGAAGAGTAAAAGACTGTATATAAAATGTCTCTTTATTTAAAACCAATTAGTTGTCATGTATTTTAAATGGCATTTGCCATGTGCACAAACGGAGAACAAAAATTTTAATATCTCTTTTTCATGCGAAGCTATTTTAATTGTTTTATTTTAAAACGTAGCATTTGTAATTTTTAGTATATCAGCGTATATATATATTTTTTTTTTTTTTTGATTGTAAATAATTTTACAACAAAATAATATTGACGAGTCAGAGAACGAATCTTTCAGATAATCTTCTAATTTAGATTTCTCGAAATAGATGTTCAAAATATTTTTTAATGGTCCTTACTAAGCTATGTGTAAATCTTTTCATATTACTTCCTGAAATTAACCTTCTTTCGCAATTACAGTTCATCCGATACTTGAATTCCTGTTAAATACTAATCTCTGAACAAATTGAATATTCTGTTTGACTTTAATATTTAGTTCATGCACGAGCAGATACCTTTCATTTTAACATGCTGCCAATATCAGAAATATTTTATAGGAATATTTGCAATAAAATTGAAACGTTTATTAAAATAATTCAATCAAATTATTATATCAACATATACATTCCGGAACGTTTCCAACATGCACTACACATTTGTTAAATATTTTTCAAATATCGTTCTTTTGTTTGTTACTCACATTTACGTAAATCTAATTAAACAATTTTTAATGAAATGACTAAACGCATAAACACAATCCCTACAATTCTTAACCTTAAGTTGCATATTTCTTATGCAAAAATAGATCAAAAGAGTAGAATACAATTTAATTTGCTATCCAAGTATCAATGTTATATAGTGATGTAACTCTCATTACTGATTTTCCGAGAAAAAATGTTGAATATTGGTGAATATTCAATGGAAAAATATATCACCTTTTTTAATATGGTAAAAATAGTACAATACATATATATAATATATATAGAGATACTTCATCGTTATACCGGTACATTAAAATTATCTTCAACGGGTATGTGGTACGGTTTTGTTTTTAATAAGATTGCTGATACATCACTATCATTCTGAGTGACAGATATGTAAAATTTCTAATTCAAATATTATAATAAATTTCATTGACACAATTTTATGTATTCATTCTTAGAGTAAATAAAATTTGACCATTGCTTTTCCTGTATATTCTACAATTGCGATCAAACAATTGTCAGAAAATCTTTGTGTAAAAGGAAATTATGTTTATACGACGTGAGAGTAACATGTGATTTAATTAGAAAACAATAGTATCATTTAGCAACGGTGAATGGGTTTCTATGAATGAAACAAGTGAAACACTTCTCATTAGACGATTAACTTCGAAAAGACGATTGTCTTGGAACACCTGCAGTGGTAATCACCTCGATTGACTCAATAAAGCAATGTATACTAAACTACATGCCTCATGATGCACACTTTACACTGGTTAGAGAGAATTGTAATGTTTCATTGTTCGTGCAAACAAGCCTTCTGCGAACGCGAAGTTTTCATTGTCTCAATTCAAGTAACTTTTATGTACAACTAAATTGTTTTCGTGTTAAATAATTATATTTGGCTATGTGGTATACAAAAGATACGAATTATCTACGAATATTGTTTCTAGTTGTCAAAATAGGCCTCTAAATTCATGGCATGAATGAAGCTAGCATATATATTTGACAAGTTTTCAAACGCGGTTTCCTCGGAAACGAAGCATCTAACGCAATTCTGTTCTTCATTTTCGTCTTATTTTAAACCGTAGAATTTCTCTCACTTCGCTGTCAACAAATTCTACTAAAAATTTAGATTCACGGTATGGGTATATCGCCTGCGTAGATCTTGGAAATTAATTTAATTTTTACTCGCTACTTCATTCGTGTTATTATTCTTAAGAGAGTTTAGAAATAAAAAGCAGGTCTAGAGAGTAAAGAAGTTTGAAATAAGCTATTTTCGTCGGTTTTTTGATAATCTCGTATTCAGACAGATTTTTACAAACGTTTGAAATGACTAGTGGTGCAATGCATGTATGATACTGCATGCTACGTGTGTACATACGAGCTTCAATTTGGTCACAGAGCAACAGATGCAGCAAAAACAAGTCGTCTCGCACTTGGCCATAAGTTTGTAACTGTTTCGTACATGTCGTCGATAGTTTAAAAACCTGTGAATTTCAACTTCGAAGATAGCACGTGAGAAAGTGTCTAGTACATAGGTGACAAAAATTCAGGATTGACTATTCGTGACGTTGCATTCGAGTTTGGAATTCACGATTCAAGTGTTGCGAGCTATCTTTACAAAAGTAGATTTAGTTCAAAGCACAACGTGTCTCTGTCACCCAACTGTCACCGAGAAATTTACTGAACCGCCCCTGTATTCGTGTTTCGCTTCATGCTAGACAAATTCAAAAAGATTTTTTCCAGCGTCTGGTCACGGCAGATGAAAAGTGAGTTTTGTGTAACGACGAAACGAGAAAAAGGACATTGATTGAAATTCGAACAGCGTCCTTCGGAGACTATTAAAAAAGATGTAACGATAAAAGAGGTACGCGTGTATATTGAGACACGTGTAGAAATGGTTTAGGTATTATCTACGAGTTACTTAATTCAAATATAATCGACGAGCTTTTTTATACATCTACGGTAAATATGATGTGAAAATAATCTCAAAGAACAATGCTCGCTAAAATCTCCGGCTAAATAGATTTTTTTTATATCCGTGTTCCAAAAGCTGTGTTCTAAAAGAATTGTAACTAACACAGTTAAATATATAATAATCTTTACCCGTTAGGTTCTAAGTGTTCTTTTCTTTCTCAACTCCTGATGAGCTTAAAAACGTAGCACTGTAAGGTACACGAAATCCGTGTTTCTCGTTCTCTGTGTTAACTACGCTTCGAATAACAGTAATCAAAGAGTAGATGATATAACGCAGATAAGAAGAAAGAAGAACTCACCAACACCATTCCGGTTGATTCCAATTTTCCACGCTCTAAAATAGAATGTAATCGTAAAATTATACATTGAAACGTTGCGCTTATACCGCTCGCTTATATTGCACGTTACGTTGTTTCGCATGCTCGAATCCACCAGCCAATTACCAGCTACGAGTGTTTCCCATGAAACGCGAACGAGTTCATTCAGAAAACGTAGTTGTCATACGCTGCAACTTCTTTATTACAACAGGCGTTGTTCGATTCGTATAGAGCGTCCTCGCGTCGAATAGTTTGAGTAAAATTTCCCGATCGACGAATCGCATGCACGCTGCGAACTGCGCGTACCGATGAGGAAAATGGCGTAAAGGGGGAGGAGGTGGATAGGATGGAAGGCAGAGGGATGAACGGGCATGAAATTCTGCTCACTGTTCATGGGATCTGCAATAGTGGTGGCCGCGTGCTAGTCGGCCGAGCGGCTAGCCGAGTTGTCCGTGTTGACCAAGGAGAAGTTGCGCCATTATTTAGCGTTTGAATGCGCGATAAGAGAAATCGCGGCTGTTTCGGACAGACATTGTTTGGCCACGGACAACCCACGTACAAGCGTGCCCAGCACCCCTCGTCCAGATTTACGTGACGGTGTGCACTGTTCGTTCTCTCTCACCTCGTGCACCACCTCTATCGTCCTTTCCCCTTTCTCTACTTCATCATTCACAACTCTCGCGTGCCTTGTATGCAGTGTACTTACACGCGCGCGCCAATTGCGTTCTCGTTAGCTTTGTGCCTTATGAACGTCACTCCAATATCCTTTGGCGACAGCCGCGCAGAAAGATGCTTTGACTTGCGAAAAGTGGCCATTCACGCGAATCTACCTACGTGCCATCGTTCATAATTATTCGAATAAGCTTTGTTAAGCGAGACACCTGCGATGATTCCTGTTATCGCATGGTTTCGTCCATTGCCACGCTTCTCTCTCTCTCTCTCTCTCTCTTTCTTTCTTTCTCTCTCTTTCTCCCTCTCTGTATACCACCCGTTAAATTTTATGACCAAAGCGTGTTTTATTATCGAGATTCTACGGATTTTTCTTTTTTTACGAAGGCATCGTGTTACACCAACAAATATTCGAGCTTTATTCCTTCCGCACGTTGTTGATACTGGTTTGTTGGAAAAGAAATAAAGAATTAATAAATATCTATATTTTATATTTTATGTTCTAGTGTTTATGTGCGGAGAAATTGCAAATAACGTGGCTTTTAAGAGCTTTAATCGTTCGTACAGTAAGTTGTCAAATAATTGTGAAGACTTCTGCTGCGTACATATGTGTGTATACGTAAAAGTGAATTATGTAGTGAATTAAATAACTTTCGGACACCATAAAGTTGTTATCTCCCAATACTTAAAAATTATAATATAAATTTTTCCCGAATAAATGTGCTCTTTCTATTTCTCTTAATTTTTAATTTTTATCTTTCCATTTAGCTTTTTCCGAGTGTAACTTCCATTGTACTTTGTACTTTCAAGCATGTCATCGGGGAAAATCTGTAATTAAAGTTCACAAACATGGTTGTAACATTAGCCGGGGTCGAATGTAACGTTACAAAGTTACAACCGACCTAAACTGACGTAGTTTATCCGTTAACTACAGGCAACTCGTTCCCGAGAGGAGTCTGAATTTTTATTTTATTACCATTTAATGAAGAATTTCAAAAGTTCTGACAATTGAGTTGTTTCAACATCTAATTTTAAAAACCTTAACAAACAGACACGTATCATTAAACAAAATAATTATTTTCTTATTTACATTTTCTTATTTACGTTGTCAACAATTTTACTTCGTTACATTATTTTTCATTGCTAAACCATAACACTGATAGCCATGTATTCTTATCTTTATCTCGAAAAATGTAATAAAAATTACTTTATGATGGTTACTTTATCGTGCATTTTGTTTCGCTAATGTGCATGAGTGCACATAGTCGATTTTTCCGAAAGTCTAAGCTGAAACAAAGATACTTTATCAAAAAAGTCGTTTAAGATAGCTCATGTGCAAAACGTATCTACAACGTTAACTATTACACGAACTGTAAATAAATTTTTGAAAATAATTTACGATACTGCAGATAATAAGAAAGTATTATATTCTGTGTACAATAATTCATCAAATGTCCAAATCTAATCTTACGAAGCATATTCATCAAATGATGAAACTTTTGGCTAGCAATTTAAAGCAATTGAGATAGATGGTTGTAAAGTTTCATTCCTATTGTTTGCAGGATTTCAGGATTTGAGCGCGTTAGTTGACATTTAAAGGGAAAATATTGCCAATAAATAAAGTTTCGTGCAAAACTACAGGTTGTAAAGCACGTAGAATGGTAAAAGACGCAAAAATAATGAAACACGATGCAAATAATTTTTACACACTGCTTGGATTTTGTACTAAATTTGCACTTTACACTGTTTACCTTGTAATTGGTCTATGTTTTACCATTCCCGGATTATCGCTTCTTTTACTTGTATTATGCGAATACATTTAGTTTCGTGATTTATAAAAAATCAACATTATTTAGTGAAATAACGAAATGAAAGAATCGGACCTTTTTCATTCTCCTTCATTTTTTGTTAATTATTTTACTTGTTACGATAAATAATTAAATGCCATTTGTGTGAAATATGAATGATGATTAGTTACTATTTTCGATATGTACACAAATAGAAATATATTCAACACGTGCTGCGCCAGAAATATAATAGAAATTCGAAGCTTCTTGTTAGAAATACTTGTGATTTCTGTATTAAATTTCTTTCGCCGTCATTACGCTGATAAATGAGCAACCGCATTATTAAATCCACTTTATGTATGTCCATTAAACACGCTCATTCGTTTGGGCGAGACTCGCCATTAGTTTGATGAAGTATTGCAATTTCCTGATTATAAACCCTTGTTTTTCTATGTATGAAATTTCAAGGCGGAACGAAAGTAGCTTCTGTTTTGCAAAGAGAACGTTACTCGACAATGTTCTTATAACACGATACCTTCCTTATTTGAACGAGTGACACGAGCTCACTTATCTCATGCTACAAATAGCAATACTACTGAATTTATTTAATGTAATTATCCGCTATAATGAGATGTGATTTTTACAAAAAACGTGAAAAAAAAGAACGGAATAATTCTTTCATTTTTCCTTAGAACAATTAGAGGATAGACCATTTTTAAAACAATGTAAGGTCGATACGAAATGTTTCTGGTATAATCCTTCCATGTTTTTTGAATTATTTATTGAATTTTTAACCATAAATTAGGAAATTTTCTAGGTTTGAGGAAAATATGAAAGAATTGCTATTGATACGCATAAACATTTGTTTTAATTTTATGATAAAGATATTTCTGAGAGATTAGAACGTCTGTGTTTGTTAAAAAGATATATAAATATGTGATTATATAGAAAATAAATTCCTTTCAAAAATAAACTCAAGATTAACAAACTTGTGGTACTATAAGCAAAAATATTTCATAATGACGATTGACTTTATGTTATTAAATTTTCTGTTATAAAAATATAAAAGCAATATTATTAAAGCGCGAAATTGATTTTTATGCAATTTAGAACTCTAGCATTTTCGTCGAATGAAATGACAGGTATTTATTGACACACATTCCAGTTTATTCGATACGTAATAACAGAATCGTAAATGCACAATTTTCCTACTATCGCCGCGTGACTTTTACGAGGCCATAATATTTTTGCGAATTTTATTACGGTTCCTTCGAGTTGGACTATCCTCCCTATGAATATCAAAACTAAAACCGAATTTCGTACTAAAGAAGAATACGTATAAAATTTTATATTCGTTGCAAATTGTGTCATTATCGCTTCTAAAAGATTGGACCAATATTCGTAATCATTCTAAAAAAAAAAAAAAAAAAAAATCAATCATTCGTTCCATGTTTAATAAAAGTATCGAATTTATCAGAAAATAGGATAGTAGAAATCTGACATTCCACAACTTGACAAATTTCTTTACACGAATAGTAGAACAAAGTTTTTATTACGAAGAATTTTCAGCAGAATCGCATTAATCTAGCAAATCTATTTCAACTGACTATAAAGTAAAACTATATTTCATCGCAATTATCGCAGTTTCATTCCTTCTTTAATCAGATCTCTTTCGCAGATCCGCCGAAATATTCGACACGAGAAATAAGTTTCCAGACGTCTTTGTCGATCTGCACCAAAGAATTCTACCAAAGTGTACGAATTAATGGCAAAGTAATAATTAGCAGCAGCACTTACCACGTTTCCTATGGAATTAATAGACGTACCATCTAAATCACCTAATCAATAAACACGTCAATGACGCATTTCTCTACTTATTATATATACATAATATTTAAATATCACTGTTTACATCAACGTCGGGTGTTTTTTTTTTTTTTTTTTTTATTTCAGAAGATAACGCGTTTTATTATTCCACAGTAGCTTTTAAAAGTCGATTTAATTGCATCCTAACAATCTATCATCGCGGATGTGAGGATTATAAAGGATAAAATCATTGCAATTCGACTGATTGATAATGTTATAATGAAAATACATCTTGTCAAAACTGGACAGGTCTTCAGATATTTTTGAAGGATAGTGCATCCGCGACTCTACGTTAAGAGAAATCACGGTGTTAATTAACCTCCTGAACAAACAGACGTTATTAATGCCTCGTTAATTACGTGGTTTATCTATCGGCAAGAAAGCCGATCGAAGATCTAACGAACATATTCCCCGTCATCAATCGATGGTCCGAGTGACCACAGACGTAATACGAGGTCGTAATCCACTCTGTTGAATATCTTAGGAATGGACGGTCGGTACAGTGCATTTGAGCTGTCTATTACTCAGGTCTCCCTGTACGGCGCATGGGACAGTATTGGTACATTATCAGTGGGCATTAATACTGGCAGCCGCCTCGCACTATCGCGTTGCACGCTAAGATAATTACTAGGTGAAATATCGTCCGGTAAAGCAACGTCGCCGGTTACGAGCACGTTGGGACCCAGGTATTCTCTCTCACCCCTTCCTCCACCCTCTCACACTGTTTCAGTCTTTCTACTTGTCTCCGTCACGATCGCCGGAATTTATCCTCCTCTCTCTCTCTTTCTCTCTCCTCGTTCCTTTGTCTCTGTTGTCCAGCTTGTTCCATCGCTCTGTCCCTTTTCCATCCCCAAGCTCCCTCTTTCTTTCCCTTTAAGTGTTTGTGTTCGTGTCTTCTTCCCGTATTCCACGCTCGTCCACCCGATTCTTCTTCCACTCTTGCCGCCTGGCGCCTTCCTCACGAACGTGGATTTCGGTGGAGTTTTCCCGGTCTGACGATTTCAATTTGTCGACCGGAAGGAAGAAGAGCGGAACTCATTCGAACCGCGGAGGGCCACGACTGGTGTTGGGGTGAGCACGGCTAGTTCTATCCTACTACACTCGCCCTCCTTCTGGCTCGGCTACCGGCTCTTCGCGCTCTCTTTATTTTTCCCTCTGTCCGTCCTTCCGTCGCCCCATTATTTTCTTTCTCCATTGCTCTTCGACTGCCATTGTTTTCTGTCTCAACGTGAGCTGGAACTGGTTACTTGAGAGCTATCATGCTTAGGCGAAGATGTAAGAAGGACGAACGAAAGATTAGAAAGAGAAGCAAAGGAAGATCGGAGCGGGGGAAGGAATTTCGTCAGGTTGTTTCGACATCGTCGAAATAGTTGGCAGAAGGAGGGATCTGGACGGGGGCAAGGAAAGGGGATGCACGCGGGGTATGAGGCGATAGGGGTTGCAAGAAAGTTGAGGAGACTGAAGAGATCGAGCATGATACGAAGCAGAAGGAAGGGGATAGAAAGCGTCACTCCGTCGAGGCTGATTTACACTTCAATCTACATCTAGCGTGGCAACCTATGTGTAAGGTTCGTCAAGTTTCTCGAACCGTACTCTATAGAGGGGTAACAAACTCTTAGCCTCGGTGATACAGGCATTGGTAAAGGCCAATAGCTGGTCCGGTGTCGGTGACCAATATGCCATCCTTGCGCTTCAGAGCTTTGGAAGCACCTAACCTTCGCGATATTGCATTCTATTACTCGCTAAGATCAGAAGCTGTGTTACTTAATTTTGTATGTCTATACGTAGATACAGAGGTAACTGTTGCTTGGATGGTAACTCTGACAGAAATACGTGAATATCTCTTTGTTTAGAAAGAATCAGCTAAAATAAATACTTTATTTCACTTGCAATGTTTGCTATCTTATTTATTAATATTTACCATAATATAATTACCAATACACGTGGTTTTCTTTTTAGATATTAGAATATTTCTAAGAACGAAGTAAAGGACAAAATGTTAATGGAAGATTTATTTGTCAATTGTTGATAATAGAAACACGTATCTTCTTTATACTACTCTAAAGAAGACGTAGATGCACTGAAATTAGGGACAGTTCTATCGCGAATAAATATATCTATCGTTCAATTACTTGCTGACATCTTAAAGTGTAACGTTGCTTATAGACGTGAGAGGGCGTGAAAGGGCGTGAAAGGGCGTGAAAGGTTTGATTATCTATGCTGACTATGTTAACGTGTAACAACACATTGAGGAAAATTATAATGGAACGGATAGAGCCAGCTTCCTTGTATTTACCGCTTTCACAGGCAAACATACTTCCGTGCAGTGTTAACAGTGTCTGTTTCCTAATTCTATTCGAATACTTCACGCTAGTTTCTCGTTAAACGTTCGTGTCTTTCGAGCGAGGCAGAACGGTTTCCTTAGCTGAAGTGTTAACATTAATGAAAGCGTGAACTTCTTTCGGCCGGATGCGCACACGGACTTCCGACAATAACGTGATTTAAGAAGCTGTTTAGTTTTTTATGTCACGAAGACACGCCAACGCTCTCGACCAACGAGCTAACTGTAAATAGAACCCTATTCTTTTGAAGAATTTAGGAAGGAAATCGACCAAAGATGAAAACGGCGGGTAGATAAGATAAGAAGTGCATAAATAATAGATTTTTAATCCGAGTCAGCTAGGAGAAATGGAACTCCACAAACGATTCATCCTTCTTTATATGAGTCCACCAGAGAGATCGGTCAGCGAGAGAAAAAAAAGAATCTCTAGGATTCCCTTTTCTTCTCTTTTTTCCCCATCTTTTCCGTTTTCTTTTTTGCTTGGCGAGGATCTACGAAAGATTAAGATTTTCTGCTATTCTTCGTCGAGCTTCCTTGACGCTCGTGCGCCTGCTGAATTGCGAAGCCAGTGATATGCATTGAATTCCATTATGAACGAGAATTAATAGTGGACTCGAAAAATATTACATAGAATTTACCTAGATACTTTTGTTTCTCTTGTAACACGATACAAGTTTTGCTTCAAGATATTTTTTGTCGTTTATTATTAGCCTGCAAATTCATATTTCTATAAAGAGATGTGTTTCATCTATTAAATACTTTATACATGTATTTTGCATATTACGTACATTTTGTGCATTTTTATATCGCCTAATTTTCTACAAATATAAGCAGTCTATTCGTTATCGTTTATCTTCTATGATTACATGGCGAAGGTGAATTCGAATTTTGAATTCCTGCACGTATTTTTCTGAAATAAGATTTTTCTTTTAAGCATACAACTCAACGAATATCATTATGCGAACATGTTCCGTGAATTTCTAATGAAACATCTAATGAAGATGTTCGAACAATTGATGTCTATCGAGAAGACAAGCGTTTTGTCTAAGATGAAACTCGAAAAGTCCTCACCCGAACGGATCTCGCCCTTCGTTGTGGCATCGATCAAAGTAAATTTTCCGGTGAACGGTTCTGTAATATCGCGAACGAGGCAGAGAAGACTTGCTTTTTTAACGAAATCAAGCATGTGTTTACACGACGTCCCAACTATTCGTTTTGAAGAGGCATAAATGTCGCGACGAAGATTGGAAATGTTGTCAAGGATGAAGGCGTCTACGTAGCTGGCAGCACAAAGGCTGAGAGTAAGGTACTGTTTATTGAAACAAACCAGAATCGAGTGCCGCGAAAGGGTATGGACTGCTGTGTAGAGCTGTACCCTCTGGAGATTCGTATTCGTTCGACGTCGTTCCTAAATCTGCCACGATAACCCCCGTTCCGAAACTTGTAGCGCTTGCATGTCGTTATAAAATGCGCAACCAGGGAATCGAAAGAGCAGCGGGAGAAAAATCATGACAAATTTGTTATAAACCGGTAGATAACGTAGCCACGATTCAGTTGCCCGTCATTTTTCTTGGAAAAAGTCGATTCTGTGTGATAGCCTGAGGATCGTGGGGCGAAGAGTAAGAATATTCCATTGTGAGAAATGGCATGGTCTTGGTGAGAGTAGGAAACGAAGCGATTGACTTATCAAAAATCAATGCCGACTGCCCTGGAAGAAACGTTGGCAAATGGAGCGTCCTGTTCGAATGGGTTATAAGTTAAGTGGTGTGGAGTGCGGTTTCATGCAGAACGTTTTCACCCGCGTGTGTGCGCGCATGTATGTAGTCGCACGTACATGAGGTAATTTTTGATATATGGCTCGCTTGAGTCGATCGCCAATTTATACTGTTGCCACGGGTCAAAGGAGGCGTATGGAAATCGTATTCGAGGAATCACTATTCTTTTGAAAATTCACTTTGGATTTTAAGCGTCATCGATGATTAGCATATGCATTGGACGTCGCTCCTATGTTCGTATTTGAATCTCCCAGATGTTCCCACTTTCATCTTTCGTTATATTATACATATCTTATGTGTTTCAACTTAGTGTTTCGTTACATCTAATTATACATATCGAATAATTATTTATTACCATTTTTAATATTCACCACTATTTTTACGAGCAATTTCATTTCCGTGGATGTATCTGACAGCTCTTTACTGTTAAGAATTAAGCAATATCACATTGCTGGCCGCAGATATCAGAACGTAGAACGTTAGAGCGTATCGCGTAATTATATTTCCGGAATCGCCGCGTGCTATTCGTGAAAATTCGAACATAATTTTCCAGCGACTTGAAATTATTTCCGAAGGGAATTTCATATTAAATCCGTTCAGAAAATAAAAGTAAAAGGGATGGTACAGGGGGGAGGGGAGAGTGGACCACGCTCAGAAACGAAACCGTTTCAGCTACAAATTAAACCGTATCGCTACACTTTTTGTCGCGCAACTTCAACAGAAAGGTCTCTCTATGAAACACGCGTGGCAAAATTAAAAGCTATGAAACAGAGAAAATGGTGGATCGCGTGATTTTCCTTAACCGCTTGAACTAAACCCTTTGCGGATTTTTATCAAAGCTTCAAGAGGCGTAACTCCAACCCGAAATGGTTCAATCAACAGTCGCGCTGAGCACCGTTTGCCAGGCTCATAGATCCTTCGATTCCAAAGCATTTGAGTGTTTTCGTGTATTCGAGAACGGTGCAACACAACCGTGGCCAATCTGTTCTCGGTGAGAGAGGGTCGTTCCAGTCCGCGCTTCAGGGCCGGTATTGGTTTCAGGTACGTTGGTGTAGATCAGCTTGAACATACGATCGACGGAGCATAGATATAACTATGCCTGTACAAACTGTCTGTTCTAGAAAGAGCAGGCTTGGCTGGCGAGGGCCGCTGGCCTTGCAATTGTGCCTGTGTTCGGCTATACGATAGAGTGTGGGTGGTTGCTGGTTAGTCGTGCGTGTGTGACTGAATGGCAGACAAGCTGAGGGACAAGAGGGCCGGGGGAACCGTGAAATACACGGCTCAATACTTCGCTGGTGCACGCTTTGTCGCGGTCAACCCCAAACTCACCCGCAATTCTAATTGTTACATGGGTATCGGACGCCTCGGCTATATGTCGATACCCCGTGGCGAGAAAGAACGATTCGCAGGGATAACCGAACGTTTCGCGATCGCAATCGCAATGGTCACCTTGTTAAGCGTAACTGCCGCGAGACTATAAATTTCACTGTTCTGATTCCTTCGTTACTTCCCCTTCCCCCTCACCTTCTTTTTTTTCTCTATCGCGAAACGCGAACGAAATGAAAACGTTTATTTCGTAATGATTTAACGTTCCGCCGGATAGCCGTTTCACGTTTCTCTATCGTTCTTCCGTTCGTTTCCTTTTTTCGGCCACGTTCATCGGTACCGGGCAAATTAGATTGAGAAGTACCTATAACGAAGTGGAATCAGCAAGTTAGGTTGAAAGCGATGTAAGAGCTTTGTGGTGATATGCATCGATTAATACTCGCGATGTGAAGTTGAAATTTATGAGCGTAGCATGTAGGAACTAATGCCAAAATGAATTTTGCGTATAACAGCGAATAGCAGACATTGTCTTAATCTACGATGATTAGAATTTATAAGGTAAAGATTTCAAAGTTATAAGGTAAAGATACGAAGTTAATTACGGATTAAACTACGAGAAGCACGATCGAAGGCAAACGATTGATTCTGATTTTGTTTCGCACGAACAGATATTGGGGAATTTAGAGATACACGTGTGAAAACAACGAGTACAATTTGTCCGGGATCAGAGAAATTTGCGCTAATTTCAGGAAACTAGGACATATTCATTCAGAAACGCTATATGTACGTATTACATACCACGCTCACACGTGTTATCCTTGACGAACAGCTATTTCCCATGAAAGCACGTTGCAGATTCGTACGGTATACACCTACCCAGTAAGTTCGATAAATTTGGTTGGAGTTTATAACATATTACAATGGCGACTTTCATCTATATTTTATGAATTGAAAATGCTGACCAATGAAACGTATGTAGGAAGTACATGTCCATTGAAAGAACCGGTATAATACTATGCTATGTATAATATTTAGGACATTTGAAAGAAGTTACTCGATGATATGGAGATTTCAACGAGAAATATGGACACGTGGCGTTTGTACATCAATATTGAGAAATTATTTTAACTTTGCTAAATTTATCACAAATCACACGGAATAAAAATTTTACTTTTCTGTCGTTTACGTGCTGCTGCTTAAGCACGAAAATATAACGCATAGAAACGAAAATGAAATATCGAAGAAGTATCGAAATAAAATAAAGTAAAGTAATGAAGCGAAAAAGGAGACCTTTCAATCTACAAATTAAACATAAAGATAACAACTGTTGAAAGCTGTTTTATCTTTTGTAATCCATACTTAATTGACATTCAAATATATGAAATTTATGTTTCAGATGATTTATAGGTATAAATTAATAAATATGTAAATTGCCTCTTTGCCGTGTGCTAGAAGATTATCAACTATCCAAGCTATATTTCGTGCATTTACGTTATGAGATGAAAGTGAGAATATATTTAGCTCGGTATGCATGTGTAACACGCTTAACGGTGATCGATCGCGTTAATGTTGCTTCGTCCAGCAAATTCACACCTAGTAAGAGTATATGGACACTAATTGCCATTTGTTCAAACCTTGTCAATAACTGCGTTCCATGATTCTCGTTTCATCACGTCTCCAGAGATGACTACAGGTGTCTGTACCTCATTAAATATAATTAAAAGCTGTTTCGCGCATGCACCGTGTAACTATAGGTAAATAAACGCGCTACTCTCTGAACATATAGTGGCCTGCAATATGTGAAGGATAAGCAGGCTTGGAAATAGATATTGGCATAGATAGATAGGTTCGTTTGCCTAATAAGACCCCGTAATCCTACGCTTTTAATCAAATGCTCGTGCATCAGTTCTCCAAGATTGATTACCGGTAATTTTTCAAACGCAAGGTGATTCCACACGAATGGAGAAATATAATTCGTCAGCAGCGTATTACGATTATCATCCTCGATTATTTAAACGATTTTCATCGTCGGATATAGATTTTATTTTTCCACGTGAAATGGACCAAATGGACGTATTGTATTACTTTTTTTTCGATTTGAAATGGAGTTATTGTAATGTTACTTGATGGTCCGTACAGATATCGCATAATGTTTATCATAAATGAAATTTGTATAACTTGTTTAAATGCAGAATAAACAGTACAAATGGACATCGTTCTAAAAGTATTCAAGCATATGAAATATTTACGATTTCCGTGTTCAATTTGTCGAAACATGAATTTCAAATGCACGATGATTTCGAACGTATGTATATTAAAAAAAAAGAGAGAGAGAGAGAAAAAAAGAGGGAGAAAAATGGAATCATTTCACCGATAAAATTATTGTTACGCGGCATGTTATCTTTCACATCTTGTAAATTGTATCTCGTTTCCAGCAATAATAAATATTACACTTGCGTCACATATTCTTCTGAAAGTTTGTATCAAATGTACGACAGTGTAACGAATTAATGGATTTTCTATTTATAAAAATATATTGCTCGAGGCCGTGTATGAGTGTATCCGCTATATGTACGGCATGTTTAATTCCAACGAGAGCATAATAAATTAATCTCTCACTCTTTCCCCTTTTTCTTTTTCACCCTTTCCAGGGTGTATTTAATTCATGCATAAGATTTATTTTCGTCGCGAGAAGGGATGAATATATCTCACCCTTTCTCAGCTTGGTTAGCTACGACTTATTAAGCGAAGACTATCTCATCAAAGTACTGTTTTATCTAATTTTATATACAGCTACGTGTTTATGTTCCTCGTAAAGTGCTGCATGGAATTTGTCTACAAAGCGCTTGCATACCAGTTAAACCTCTGGACGTAAACTTAAATTAATCGTATAAAATACCCGTGCATCTTGTTTGATTAAATTTTATACAGTCGCTGGCTAGGAAGAAAATATAACCATTCTGAAGCTTCGCCATTAAAATTTTATGAGATAGAAAATCGGACACTCAAATTCGTTGGTGTCGTATACAAATAATTTCGATTGTACTTGAAACCGTATTTGCTTAAAGCGCGGTTTTATTTATAGCAGTTGGTCTTATTTATGTCAAATTATTTTTAATGAGAAGACTTAACGAGAGATCTCTTGCTTCGCATTAATTTTGATGAAGCTTAACGCCTCGTTATCGTCAACTAGCAGACATTTTGCATACGCGGTACTTTGTACAATTCCGTCCACACGATAGAACTGACAAATATATATCTTGCTGTACTTTTGCGATTGACCCTGTGTAAACACAATTTTGCGATAGTTAAGTAGCGTCTCTTTTTTCTATCTTCGATACCCATTTCCGATGCATAGATACTATTTTAATTACTATCGCTTTAACGATCATCCTTTTTATAACAAATTACCTCATATTGTTCGTTTCAACGAGTTTTCAAATACGAAGGAACGATACACTATATAAAATGTAGAAAAGTAAAGTATAATATAAAAAATGATACAAGATTTGTTTCGTCAGTCTTTGTCTGAATTATATTAAGAATTTCACTTATACCAGAGAAGAGATTAGAAATATTTGATAGCGTAGAGATATGGCACACCAATTCAACACCAAAAAAAGTATTGATATCTTTAACAATAGTTAAAAATGAAGGCCCTTCTACAGCCATTGTTGTTCCTATAACCACATTTTTTTTTCTATTTTTCTTCATTCGCCTCGTATTCTTACCCTCTCCTAGATCTAATCGCGCGTGAAAATGAATTTATTACTTATCAAGCACCGCTCCATTTTCTTGTATTGCTTGTACTTCTGACTGAAATTGCTGTTATATCTGTAACGACTTAAACGAGAATGAATTATTAATCAGCGTGGATTCCCTTATTTATGCGGCCGCTTCAATCTTAGTAACTAGCATTACACTCGCAAAGTAATCTAACAACCATAGTCACGAAACTCGCGGTTCGATCTCGCCGTGTATTGCTTCTCTCGCCCCTTTTATTCGTATATATTCATTCTTTCGTCCACGATCCGAAGGACAATCCCTTCCGAACAAACTTCCAACTCCCCCTAAACATTTACAACGCGTGCACACGCGCCGTACACCGTGTTAGTCGCAAATAAGTAGAACACAATTACACGTATACGCGTATACGTGTGTTCGAATGCATTATATGCAGCCAATATTTCCCCATAGAATGTACGGTCGTAAGCGAGGCGAGCGAAACTCCGTACATCCGTGTAGACGCGTATGTATACGCACGTGCATCTCCTGCACGATGATATCGAAACGACATCGAGATATAAGCTACTGCAAATGCATATGTATGTACTATGTATCTGGAGGAATGCATTTCCAGATCTATATGCATATCGTACGTTAAATGGTACAGAGCGGGAGATAATCTTATTATTCCTTCAACATTTCCAATGAGATCACATATGAATAACAAGCTGCATTTTACGCGCGCCTATTAACA
The DNA here is from genome assembly GCF_014825855.1 of Bombus pyrosoma. Taxonomy (NCBI): domain Eukaryota; kingdom Metazoa; phylum Arthropoda; class Insecta; order Hymenoptera; family Apidae; genus Bombus; species Bombus pyrosoma. The sequence continues at coordinate 8,215,454 of NC_057770.1, read as the reverse complement.
CTGTGTTATTGGCACACGTGATATTTTATTTTTGCATTTGCAAGCTGAAACAGTGTAAGATGATTATAGTACTGTTTAATGCGACGAAGTTTAATATTCCCGCGTATATCTTCTTCCTTTTAAGTCTGGAATTGTTAGTTCGTTCTAATATCCTGCTCAAACAACCTAATTCGTTTGAATTAATAATACTTCTTGTCGGTGAATCTAATGTACGTAATCCTATTCTTTTTATCGTCTTGTTATTATAATATTAAAACGACCTGTTTAAAATCTGCAGTACATGTACGTAATCAATCAAAGTTGAAACACTGTCCTTCGTTTATTTATCAGCTAAAGAGAAACAGTGTTAGAATATAGCGTCTAATACGCTTCATGTACTTATTAATAAACATCATTTGTTGACATTATGTACTTTACTACATTTCGAATATATTCCATAAAAGCTTTCAACTGCTTTCTTTTCCAAATGCAATGTGGCATTTTTCGTTAATGTAATTTCAAAACATTAAATATTTTATGTCCATATATAGAAAAAATATCGCACTAAAGCTTACTTATACAATACTGAAGCTTCTGCGAAGCTAGCTAAGTGAGTAATTAACAGCTATCTCGAAATATCGTTTTCTGAAAATGTCTGCGTTTTCACAGGACTCAACTTATATCCAATATTTAAATCGTACGTGTTACTCCATCGATTGAAATGATCAAAATTTCACCAAGCCAAGGAAATAAAATAGTAATGGATTGTAAATTTCTAGCCAACCACTTAAGTCACATTACCGATGCTCGGAAGGCTATAGGAGAGTGTCGCTTTCATAGCGTTTCTTTCGCACGTGAATAAGCGCGAGTTGGATACATCATTCACGACGTCTATACCGTGTCCTTCCGATTATCGTCCGCTTACCGTATGAAAATTGCAATAATCGTCGTAGTCGAACAAAAATACACGAAGAAGTTTAGAGACGTTAAAGCGGGAAAGGTGCGTTTTTTCGATGGAACGCGAATCGAGCTGCCGCCGCCACTATGCGCCGCGTAATCCACGTAACTGTTCGCGTATAATACGAGGAACGTTTACGACCCGAAATTCCGACCAAGACCCCGCCGAAATTTCGGTGTGCAAGGCTGCACGACGAGCATCCAGAGCCACGTCCACATCCATATTCATGCGAACCGTAGCGGGTGGTGGGTATGCAAATAACAGTATAGGTTGAAGCGTACCGCTGGGTGGCTACGAAGGCAGGCAGGAGTTCGGGCAAAAAGAAGCTATGGGGCCACAGGGGAAAGGGAAGGGGATGGGAGCGAAGGGCAGACGAGTGACGACGAGACGACGTGTTAGGTGACGGGATTTTTCAAAATGTGGAAACTAATATCGCGAGCTCTCTCGCGAGCTTCTTAGTTCGTGAGCCTTCTCAGGCTATGACTTCCAGCCTCTGGCTGCTACCTTCGCTCCATCTCACAACACTACACCGCCATGCTATGTATCCTCTTTCGACCTAGCTTCTTTCTTTACCTTATCCTATCCGCTTCCACATCACCGTCCTGGTCGCTCGCTCACCCATGCTATACGCTTTTATGTGTCGCGCACGTATATGTCTGTACCTACGCGCATATACCAAAGGGATGTATAACGTGGAGCTCTCTGACAGGTACCGGGTATCTATATAGCTGGCACACGATTCACGGTACACCGACTCTCATCGGACCGCCTGCGTCGTAGCGAGAGAGAGCTTTCTTTATTAAAGCTCGCCGGAGTGACCAAAATATGAGTTTATATCAACCTCGACCCTTCTGCCCGTTTTACCCTTCTAATGGCGCTACCTGATCTTACCCGACATGCCGAGAAAAGATGGACAGCCCTCGGTATGCGTTCTACGTACACCCTATTATTTTTAGGGATCGTCGTTCCGACCCGAGCGCCGACATCCACCAAGAATCAACTATACTAAATTATACGCCACACGCAAATGGCAATTTTTTTTCTGTGTGCAATAAATCCTTCTTTTACGTACATATTTTATTTTATTTGGCGAGCTATGTGTGCATGCGATTCTTAGATTTAGTTCGTCGATTACCGTTGTCTAAAAATATCGCATTTTGAGATTCCTTTGTCATAAGACGTTCGCGAACGTACTGTTGGACGAGTTTCGCTGTTTTTATTCTCTTGAATACTTTTCTTCCGTCATAATTTATAAACTTATCATTTGTTTTTCGAAGACCTGCATCTTTGAAATTAGCAGGTTTTCATTTTCGATTATATCATATTAACATTCTTCTGTTTAGCCATAAAATGATATGAAGAAGTTGATAAATGTTTAGTTATCATGTTTTTCTCTTTTAGTCTTTATATTTTAGTTACAACGGTATACTCTTTGTTTCTGAATTTTGCATGATGCAAATACGTTTAATGGAAAGATGCAGTTAAACATTTAAATGGCTTTGTAAAAATATTATGTATGTCGATTGCATTTTATTAATTTGTAGTATACTCCATTTGTCTTTAATTTAATGAATTATATGCATAAATTTCGGTAGAATTGTGGAATGTTCAGTTTCTGCACCAATGAAGATGAGGACACATAATTGTTTTATTGATTGAACATGTGGAAATACAATATATTGAAGAGATTAGTTGTGAGAAACACCATTTTGAGATTGGTAAATTTCTAATAAAAGAATTTAAGCAATACATACATATATAATTTAATGAAGAATACCATTTTACCTATATTTTTAATACCGAAATTTCCACACAAATATCTATCAAAAAGTAAATAACAACTATAAAATTAGAACCATGATGTCTCTCTTCGTGGAATCTTAAAATTCAATTTAAAACATTCAATTACAAAATACAATATAAATCTTCAAAATTATATTATAAATTTTATCCATTTTCAGTTTAAAAATAGGAATACAATCTCGCATTCATTTTAACAAAATAATTGGGAACTGACAACAATAAATTATTTGTTTCAGTTTTAAATAACATTCGAATTAATTCAATATGCAAATAAGAGGAAGTATATATACGTGTCTTGACCACAAATAAACAAAATTTTATTGGAAACACAATGCAAATATCGATGGTATAAGTTAATTATTTGAAGTTGTTCAACAACTGGATATTAATAATGAGATATCTGTAGTAACAGAGCTAAGTATTCTAAAAAATAGCCATAAATTGTAGCGTATATATAGTATATTGTTTGCAAAAGGTTTCTTCGTTATATTATCAACAACATGTATGGGTCCCGCAACACATTTCGATAATAAAGCATATTTCTATGGAACTCTAGGGAATTATAGCAGCGTTATGGTTAAACAACTCACTGAATGAATGACGCTCCAGAGGGTATCGATTTTTAATCGATTTCATGATGTTCTAAAAAACCTAACTGGAACATCTGGTACAAAATATCCCAATATTACTTACTTGATGTAAGAACGTAGAAAGCAGATTATCAAATATTACAATGCAATTAACGACCATGAATTATAATAACATCTGCGTAAGTGGAGTCAACAGAAAATTATTACGGTGATTTATTACGAATCTCTTTTGTGCTTACGTACTTTCTTATTTAATATTGCTATATACTTCAATTAAAATATACTTACTATTATAAATATGCGCTATTTTCATATTTTAAATCTTTTTCGACTGACTTTAAAATAAAAAGTACCATGGAGAATGTACATGTTAATACGTATATGTGCAATAAAATGTACAATTATATTTGTAAATTTGTTGGACACAAACAAATATATACATATATACAATTCGAACATTCGATAATTTAAAACTTATTCCATTTAAGGAATTAAGTGGCTATTTATGCCATTATGTAAATGTTTGTAGATTAAAACGCCACTAATGTAAGTTCCCGATCTGAAATTTCCGTTTGTTAATTGTCGTTAATGGATTATAAAATATTCTGAAAGTTCGAATGCGAGAGATGTATAGGTAATTATCAAGTTAGATGGAACTCGTTTTTTTTTTCCAGCAAGATGAAAGTGCTAGTTTAAAACTGGAACATGAAATACTTTATGCCGCGTACGGTATGAAAATATTCCAGGATAGGTAATAAATTGTACTCCCTTTACAGTTCTGAGGGACATTAATTATGCATTTTGAAGCTTAATTTTATACATTGACGCAAATGAACGTCGTACGGCCGTTAATAAACACACGATGACACGAGAATTGACTGAATTAATTAATAACTTTTCGTTAAATTAAATTAAGCGAATCCAAGAATATTAGGTTCCTCTGATAAATCAAAGCGCCGTTTAATCATACATAAGCGTTGTAAATTGGAATGGTTTCGGAGCTCGAAACTTATGGCAGCAGGAAGAAGATTTTGCCCTCAAAGTGTTAATTATTCTCAGCATCGGGAAACACTATGGGATTATCACGTTAAATACATATAACTATACGCTCTATATACGTTACAGCTTTAATCTCTCAGACCAATTTCATCATTCTTTATTTTTACTCGATTCCGTAGACATTCGTTTATATAACATGTGCTTAACTCCATAGAGCTCGATATAATTTACATCAGCAATGTTCGACAATGTCAAGGGAAGGAAATTGACCAGGACCCAGGGACGAAAAGAATATCCGAATGAAAAAATTTGCGAACCATTCTCGGCAGGAACCACAGAAAACTTAGGAGTTCACGCGAATAGGTCAGTCCTTAATATCCTGACTCTTTCCCATGGCTTCCGCAACTTTGACTGCAGACAGTCACGTTCACGGATTCATTCACAAACATATACAGAGAATGAGAGGGACGCACACTTGGGAGCTCAGTCAGCTAGCTCCTGGTTTCTGTCTTTCTTCCTCTTTCTCGTCCTTCCTTTACCTTTTCTCCAGCCCTCCCAGATTCTCGACCTCCTTCTTTTCGTTGGTTTTTTAGAGGTCCGAGTTGCAACCATTCTACGTTCAAGGCTCTTCCTGGCGATAGGTGGACGAAGGGGCAGAGCGGCCGAGGGAGCAACGTCCAAGAAGAGTCTTTTCAAATCCCTCGGCATTTAAATATTCGTACCAATTCCACCCCTTCTCTTCGTGGAGCTTCGAGCTTGCTCGGCCCCTCGAGCTAGCCTCGGTCGACCAACGAACCGACACGAATCGCGGTTGTATTCAAAGAGCTCTCGCCCGTGCTTTCTCTCTCTCTCTCTTCTACCACGTCGTTCCTCCTTCCATCTCGTCTCCAGCGTGGACGTACACACAGCTTCAGTCACCCTGGTACAGGTTTCCCTCTGTCCCTTTGCTGGCCACTCGATCTACCGTGTAGCAGTCCTGTTACTACCGCTGCTGCTACTGCTGCTGCTGCTGCTGCTGCTGTTGCTACTGCTGCTACTGCTACTGCTGCTGCTGCTGCTGCTCGGTACAGTTACAGAGGGAGGTGTGCGTTATTGGTGAAGCGGGGAAAGGCACTTTCATAGAAAGGATGCCGTTTCTGGGGCTGCATCGTTTTACGTGTTGCGTCCGATCGTGAATACCCGACCCGCCGTCGCTGCCTTTATCTGTTTCTCTGACTCGTGCGCTCATTCCGCATCCCTTTCGAGGTCCTCTTTGTTCAAGCCAGTTGGCCAAGTACTGCCACCGCTAACGTCCGGCAAGAGCTCGTTCCTACTTCTTTCTCGACGCGCCACGCCGCGCTCAACGCGCGTCTGGTAGCCCCGACTCGACTGGCCTCGCCTAGCTTTCGTTTCGCTTCGGTTTCGATGCGCTAATGAAAAAAGTTGCCAATTGAACATCGCGTCCTGCTTGGCTTCGGCCAGCTTTCTCTTCTCTTTTCTCGCTCTCTCGTTCGCTGTTATCCTCTCTTTCCCATCCTAGCTCGTAATTACGATTGAAAGTATGTATATCGACGGATCATCTGTTTATTACGTTTCCTTTTACCGTGTGCAGGTATATCGTGTATACCAGCATCGTGTTATTACCTACTTTTTCATCGAAGGTGGCCCGCTTTCTGGTACGTCTCTGAATGTTCCGAATTCCTCGTACGATGTTGTTGACTGTAGTGGACCAAATATCATCTATTCTATTTTTCATATGTACGTGTGTATGTATCATTTATGTTATAGTTATGAACAATCTTTAATTGTTCTTCGCGCGGACAAAATGTACAATCGTTCTGTTTGATTAATAATCGTTCACGTGGTTTTATGGCTAATAGTACGTTAATCATACAAATATGAATTATTAAGAAAATAATTTGAAATTTGAAATTATTACAAATTGCTTAGGTAAAAAGATGACGGTCTCAACGACGTTGTAATAACCTTCCTAACTCTCAAAAGTTGCATTATTTTTACCTAGAATTTATTTTATCTGGTAAATAAAATTCCATTCAAATCGCACTGTTTCAAGGTAAAAATTGTCATTTATATATAAAGTCACGAAGGTATATTCGACAAATCAATTAAAAAAAAATTACGTTCCATACACTCCATGCAGAAAAATCTCCGCTCCATTTAATCACAACGTCAGTTAATCCGTACTCTTCTTCGTTCGATAAATAACTGTCAAACTTAGAGAGTCTCGTCAGGCCATTCACTGCTCGTACAGTTTATCCTGGCGCGTTATTAAGTGCATCAATTTTTCCCGGTGTTCGGTAGATCTCGTCAATTCCCATAAGCAATCGACCGTAAGAAGAAGAAATCAATCCTCACTCTTCCGGACAAAAGAACCGTTTGAACGAGCGCACAATACCGTGACGGGATTGCGGTAGATTGAACGACGTTATTCATGGAAACGATACTGATTACCGAGTTCCAGGATCGAACAAATCGCTGCCGATACATCGAGCGGAATTAGTGAACTGTTTCAGATTGCATCTACCAGTAATGTGCAAGCCACGGAGGTCCGTACATCGTACCAGCCTAGGCCACGATTCATACGGTTTGCCCGGTATGAATACGTTAACACCGGATAGACACGAGGAACTCTCGAAATCTACGAAGGACCAGCGGCAACGAACGGGATGCTTTTCCAGGTCGTAGGATATCCGGCAAACTGAGCCGAATTGGAAGTAGCTGGAGGAGCCATGGAAACCATTCGACTCGCTAGACTGAAAGCTAGAAGAGCCAAGTAGGGAAAAGGGCAGACACATATCATTGTGCCGTCGAGTGGCTTGAATATTTTAGTCGGACAACAAGTGCCTGCCTGGACCTAGCGTCGACACGCTTCCACTTCGAGGCCGCTTCTTTTCCTTGCTGCTTCCTCTCTCGAGGCACGGAATAGTAAGTTGACGTGGTAGACGTACCCTGGCTACCGACCTGGCCGACCTTCTTATTCTTACTTTCTCTGTCCGCTTTTCCTTCTTCTACGTCTACCAACGCCTACCGTAGTACGAACGAGTCAAGAATAACATACCGAAACAAGAGAGCTGCAGGAACGAGAGAGGAAGTCGCGCAAGAGTTTGAGGAGCAGGACCGACGGTGAAACGGAGAAGAGAGGTAGAAAAAGACAAACTGTCGAGAAGCCTACTCGTGGAAGAGTCTGCGTTATAGGCGCACACTTTTCTAACCTAATGAGCAAAGTACTCCTCTATACCGCTATTCCTAATTTCTGGCTTTGTCCGTTTCGTTCCGCCCTCCCTGGCCGTTTCCTTCATTTTTAATTAAACACTGGTTCTTCGTCGTGACTTAAAATTCTCTTGCTGAATGATGTTTTCCGCGTTTCAAACTGTTCAACCTTCTGCATCCGCTTGAAGCTTCTTCGATGCTGTAGGTAGTGTATTATAGGGACCGTATTGTTTGGAATAAAGTTAAGGAGAAGGAATTCGTTTTTCGGTAGACCTACTTTCCAAATACTTTTGCCAGGCAACTTATTTACTACATAACGGAGCTACTGAAACGATAGGAGAGAAATATGGTAATAAGAAACGAATACCTTTTTGTAGTCATGTTAAAATACTTTCTACAAGCTGATATCTTCGCGCGATTCTACAAGAAAAGGTTAAAATACGAGGAAAGTAGGATTCCTTTCAGCTATTTTGAAAATATAATACCGTTATAACAATGTGCAAACAAATAAGACGCCTGGAAAATTCAAATGCAAATGCCGTTTTATATAAGTGAAGTAAGAAGCTGTAGGATCGAAAAAAAAAGAGAGAGATACATCGCGAACATTTCTGAGAATACGATTTAACTCGCTGGGTCTACGAAGTCACGTAAATAGAAGGCAAATTAAGGAGGCAAAAAAAAGAGAAGCGGTAGAAAAAGAGGGGAAAAATAGTAAAACTAAAAGGTCTGAGACAAGAATTGCGCGTAACATTGATTTCACCGGCTTCGACTTCTGGCAAACAAGATATCGAGCTTCAAAGCGGAACTCGTACGTGGGCTGTTTTTGGATGTTCCTCGGTCCTATCTTCTTCTTTCTATCTGCACAGGGCAAGGAGTAGCCGGAGATCCTTAGCAAGGTTTACAAAGAGAATGCACGATGCGACCTCTTACCAGATCTTTCTGTCCCCTTTTTCCTTTTACCGCCCTCTCTCTATTTCTCTCTTTCTCTCTTCCACGACTAAGCTCGTAGTACGCCCTTCTACGCTCGATATTTCAGACTCTAAGCATAATTTCAGCCCCGGTGGACTATACGCGTGCCGGGGGATTCTTCCGTGGTGACGGAGAGTAGCTGCCTCATTGAAATTTCATACTCGTTGACCTACCTACCAAACCCTACCTCAGACATGCTTGGCCAGTTCACCCGCCGTCAAACATCCTGAAAACTTCCTACCGGAAGAGTCAAGCCATTACACATCTTCCCCTCTTATCCCTTCCGCGAATGTTCCCTTTGATAACTTCGGAAAACCGTTTACAGGAAAACTCTTATACCCCCTACTCGTTTACGTCGACTGAATTTTAGACGATTTACATGAATTTAGTCATAAAAAAGATATTTTGAGATTTACCAGATAGTAACTTTTAATGGAATTAATTTAAAGAATCGAACTACGTCGCCAACATATAGTAAAGATCGTAGATTAATCTATGGAGTAACGAATTTTAAGTTCGTCTCTTTTCCTAAAGTTCTTGCCAAACATTCCTTCTACAACCGATTTCATCTCCATATTTCTATTAATTCATTCGTCTTCTTATCTGAAACACAATTTCCTCGGCTATCGATTAATTATACTCTCTGTATCACGTCCCGTATAGTATGTCCCATAAAAACATCCGAGCACAGAGTGATATCGAAGAAAAAGACGTATCAATTAGCTATCCGCGACATAGAACGCGTCCAAAGAGCGCACGCAATCCTCGCTTGAACGAATACATCTTCGCCTATCAACCTATCTCACCGTATAGTTGCCGGTTCGCCGATAAACTTGCGAGCGCCTACGCGGGACAAACGAGACAATTACGAATGCGGCACGTAGGTACGTTAAAGGCGGTCATAACTATGTCACTGCTTCGTTGGACCGAATTCTCTTTGACTATTTGCCGAGGAACGAAGCAGCGGTGTGGTCGTGGCTAAGGAGGTTGGTCGAAACGAGACGGTGTCAGAGTGACAGAGACGAAGACAGAGACGGAAGAAGAAGAAGGAGAAGGAGAATATGAGCAGCAGACCAGAAGAGGAGAGAGGCAGTAGAAGAGGGTTGAAGAGATGGTTGGGGTGAGGCTAAGTTTACGGGGTCAGTTTGTTGAGAGACGGCCGTGGGGTAGAGAGGCAGAAGCAGAGAGCAACTGGGTGGTCGGTCGTAGCGAAGTCAGGGAGCGAAGAGGAAAGGATGGCGGTGGTGATGCAGGGAGCTGGGAGGTAAGAGAGGAAAGATTTAAACCCTGACAACGTCTCAAGTCCGAGTGCACCGCTCGTTCGGTAGATTCGGGCGCTGGCGACCGGCTACTATTACTATTATAACCCGGCACTGGGATCTGGGGTAGAATCCCCGGACGTTCAGACCGGAGGCAAAGGACTCCAGTCTCCGGATTTTAAGTGCCTACCGCCGAACCAGCGAGGCGCATTATTCGCCGACTTCCTTGAATCATTTCACGGAATATCACCCTCTACGACTGCCTCCTATTACACCCTCAACGCAACGACGCCGCGTTGCATTTCTATATGCAATTTCGTCAATGTTACAAGAAAAATAGGATCACCGTGGCTCTCGCGGAGAGTGGGTGTCAATTATATAGGTAAAAGCGTTCGGTGTTTTATAACGGCGATGCATTCGGGAAAATTCTTTTTCGTAAATAGGTCCAACCCTTTCACAGCGTAGCGCAAGGCAAACATCCGTAAAATATAGCGTTGTGCACCTGGCATCTTAAAGGTAATTATAGATAACGCGATTATTAGTATTCATTACCGACGATGAGCCGGAAAGTATGCATATTTTGAAATGCAAGAAATTTTATTTCTTAATTATTTTTTAAGTTAGTCATTAGAAATTCTTTATCACTTCGTTGCATCTTCAAAATTCGTTTTTGAATTTTATTAATTTGAATCTAAGAAAGAAACGTGCCGGGAAACAGTTTTGAAAGATTTTATAAAAAGCTTGCTATGCAATAATCGACATGATTAAATCATGTAATAATCAGGAAGTAACGCGATATATTCTTTATTTATTTCACAGATGTGTGAGTATAATTTAAAATTAAGATGAAATACGTTATTCATACCAGAAATTTGTATGCAATTTTCAGAAGTATTTTATGAATGAGTTATAATTACCAGATTTATTTCATCATCGGGTGAGAAATATCCTCCTCGCTAGTTACATAGACCATCACAGATTTCTCTCGTCGGATTGTGACTGATCTATGAATTTCAACTCCTAGCCAGAACTCTAGACCGTAGATTCACTTTGTAAACCCTGGCAGGAAGTCTCAAACCACCGGGAGAAGTAGCAGAAGCTCTAAGAGCCGGTTAGAGGGTGAAGACGAGGAATAGTTCTTGGTACATGAAGGAGTGATAATCTTAAGGGGTAATAAATCAAGTGACCGCACATTCGCAACACTCGCCAAGTGTACGGATCTTCGTAGACCTATAAACAGTGCTGTATCTATAAATCAATCTTCTTGCAAAATATCAATTACTTTGATCCGGTTCCGTTACCTATTATGCAACGATCTCATAGTTTTGGTGACCATCTCTGCGGTTTAGACGTATAATGTGATCATCTACACTGACTGACATTAATATTCAGACATTTGACAGATCGTCCGAAAAGCAATGCGATGCTTATCGAGTTTCGAACGATAGAACCTGTCGTGATAGAAGTTTTGCAAGGAAAGCAAAAGACTGATAAGAAGGTAACGAAGAATTGAAACACGAGAAAATAAATTACTGATTGACTACTGACAGATACTTGCCCATTTTCAATTAATATACCTATACACCGAGAAGATCGGATGATCGACAGGATAATTTAATCGATCAAATTCCCTCATTTTAGTTTTAGATATAAATCGATCATGGAAAGATGTTATCGCGATTTTCGAATACAGAGAGAAATAAAAATTTAAAAATTCAATCTGTGATATATCAAGTATTTGAATAATAATGTTTCTGTTTAAAAGACCATACCGATACTCGTTATACGTTATCAATAGTTAAAGTTTTTAAGTATACAAGTAAGATATGATTTGTGGTAGTTATTGTTTGAGATTGGTATTATTGCACAGAGCAGAATAAAATGTGTTGACAAGTAAATAGCAGTTCGGTCAGTATGAGAAATACTGGAATGCTTTGGGATAGCCAATAAGAGGGTAAGTAAGTACGCAGCCAGTGAAAGCTCTGTAAGTAATAATTCTCTTCCACCCTCGAAACTCGATATCCGGTGGGGTAAGCTATTTCGTCGGATTTTGCTTTGATCCTTCGTCCACTTTAGGGTTTGGTTTCCGTACAGAGGCTGACATGTGCACTGGTAAACGAAGAAAACTGAAGCCATCGGGTTTCAAGGGGAATTATAGGAAATTTAAAAAGCGGCAGAAATCCACATCTGTAAAAACTATAATTATATAACAAATTATACGAAAACAGGTATTTCCTTGCTTAATATATTAGCAAAAATAATTGGAAATTCGATTACCCAAGCCCCGAGTTAATATGCACGAAATTAAATCACCGTCGAATCAAATTGTACGATAACAATACTATTATCGAGCAAAGTTTTTGACACAGCGGAACTTTTACAAATCAGCTATAATTCTCGCTGTTATTTGCAGTCCTACAACCGGTATAATATAACAATCGGACTGGAGTAGAAAAAATTCAGCCCCGAGACGATCTTCCGCCGGATAATGACGGTAAAATAGCTCAATTAAAACGATAAAACATATATTCGTTGGCAGTCACAGAATTGAAAAAGTCCAGGCTGTATCGGTGCAATTAAAAAACTTCGATCGGTGAAACTATCGAACGCTGCTCATCAATTGTGCGCCACGATTGGAGAATAAGAAGAAGAGGAAGACGACGATAAAAGAAGAACAGCCTCTTCCGCGCCCGAAAAGCAAAGAAGCAAAACAAGTGCAAAAGTGGAGGAGAAAAGAGGTAGAAAGAGAGTAGAAGAGAAAAAGAAAGGAATAATACAAGGAAACAGTGAAAGCTGAATTATTATGTCCGGACATTACAATTGAACCAGTCGTATCCCTTAGCTCTATCTAGCCGATAGTATGCGAAAGTTGTTCGTACTTTTACGGATAAAGATCTTGGGCAAAAGTACGGTCGTTTGCAAACTAATCGAGCTGTCGCTTTCTCTACAGGGTGTCGAAACTTTCGGAAGCTGTCAACTTTTCCAACCACCCTTCCTTCTTGGTTCCCATCCTCTCCCCTCATCCCAAACTCTGTCACCTCTTTACACGCCTTTCTGCAACGGCGACGATCTGCGAAGTAAAGCAGTCCCGTTTTTCGCTTTCTTTTTTTATCTTTTCGGTGGTACGCCGCCACTTTTCGCGCCCTCTCTTCTTTATGCCTGCCAAGAAATAGCAGCTGTATTTGGTGCGATTTTAAGGAGGACATTTGAAAAGCGTTTTCCGCGTTACTACCGTGTTATTTCTGGAACGTGGAGGGTCGATAGGAGAGTAAAAATATTATTCTATCGTCGTACATGCATAAATTTCGTTGCTGTCGCCGGGAGTGGTTTGATGTAAAAAAAAAAAAAAAAAAAGGAAAAGAAAAGAAAAGGGAAGAAAAGAAAAAAGGAGCAGGAAGAAGGGAAAAAGTGATCCAAGTTTGAGAGATTGGAAAAATATAACCATACCATTGAAACATTGTTTGCACAGCGATTTGGATCTTACGTCGTTGCTTTCCGAGTATTATCCAAGCGTTAAATTAGCGTTACGCTTTACGATATTATATTTTGCTCGAATTTAAATTGTCGAATTAGATTAATAGTAGACGACCACTAGACGACGATTGAAAGGTTGTATTCAATGTTTTATTTAAACTCCAATAATTGACGCTTTAACTTTCCAGGCAGAGATTTTACTTCCTTTCAATATACCACAATTACGTTTTTCCCTGTGGCAAACAGAAATACTTTGTTATTTACACATTGGCTTATTAGTAGCTAAATGATTACACGAAACCGTAATTGGAAATCTGTTACATGGCAAAGGTAAGCGCATGGGAATCAAATGTTTGCTTCTGCTAGCGATTAGATTGCAAGCAATAAGCTGGCCTCTGCCAGTTAGTCCTTCATATATGTATATACTGCACTAAAATCTTCGATCAATAGCTTTTGATAAGAAGATTAGCACATCGGATGCTAGATACAGTTCTGTATTTTCAATGTAAAGTACGCTGCAATTTTAAGTACATATACAGGCGCGTATGTTTATACAGCTCATAGTTCTTGCCATGATTAAGCCTCCAGCCCTCCAGCTATATTCCACATATGAAATTACTTTCCCATTTCTCTCTAAAAATGTAATTTCGTCCAGTTACGTGGATGTATTTATACATTATTTATCATACATTGATAATATACGTAATTATTATACGTTATATGTAAATCAATAATATGTAAATAATTATCATGCGAAACAATATCACTGGAAATAAAACCACCGTAAGAAGAATATAGTGCAGCGTGTATTCAAATCACACACGGATTATTATCATCCAAACGAATTTAGCAAACAACCGACACACATAATTTATACCACAACTACGAATCGAATACCTGAAATTTCGGGGTGAGAAACTTCATGATACATAGCAGGGAAGATTTAACAACCGTGCATTTCTTCCCGGCGAAGAAGCATTATTACCTTATCAACAACAACTAGCCGCGGATAAACGAGCATCGACAAACATTACCGACTAAGCCAGACAAGCAAAGTCGGATGCAAATGGCAATAAAACGAACATCAAAGGAAAAGTTTCATCGGAAACTGCCGGTTCGTAACGACGTCGCGTCGAAAGAGACCGTGCATTTTCGGCAACAGCTCGTAATGTACGGTCGCGAATCGAACCAAGAGGATAACTTTAGTAGCCGGATGTCGGATTCGACCTTGCGATCAGCTCGAGAACTTTCGATACGATATACTTGCATCTCTGTAGGGGATTGCGTTCAATCGAGCGTTAACGAACAACGAGCAACCAACACCGCGAATCTGTCCGCTGATGATCACTGGATCAATGGAAACATGCTGCTGCTGCGAAATTGATAACGAGAGTCCGTAAAATCCTGCTGTTAGCGCTACAAATAATCCACGGATTGACTTTTTAATTCCGAGAATTTGATTTTGTTAGTTTGTTTGGCAAATTGCGTTGCGGATAATAGAAAGCTGATTGTTTGGAAATAGGAATTTTCACGGAAACAGAGATGACTGTTTGCTATGGTATAGAATATGGTAGCACGCATTTCACGTAATTAACCTAGGAATTCTTTTGCTATTTTGAAGATTAAATGTTTCAGATTATATGTTGGAATATATATTGTTTTTAGTCATTTCATTTGTTATCAGAAGGATTTCTAATTTTCAAGAATTAACCGAAGAGTTTGATGTTGCTTGCTCCTTTGTTGCAACTGAGGTATCATAAAGTCGTGTTATCTTTGATCTTATAATTGCAGGTGTCACGTTCAACGTATATATCACTTTGGTATCATGAAAGCAGGTGATTATTCATGAATGTTACTAGCGTTCACGAATTTTACTAATTTCGATTCTAATTTATTAGTGAACGTTCACTCGCCCCTAACAGTTTAAGCAGCGAGATTGTAATTACAAGTCGATCATTTTCTCTCGGATTAATGACGATCATGGTCCATGATCATGGATCCACTCAGAATTAAAGATAAATCAAGCAACTACAAATAATTGTCACGTTGCACAAGACTCCAATAATAAAACAATCATTTGGCTGGAATTTCGTCAGTATGATAGTTCGATGAAAAGTGGATTGTATATAGGAGTCAATCGTAAACGATAGCTACAATGATTTGATGAAGATAAACATGCGAGACGCATGGAAAAATCACTTTATCCAAAAAAGATAATAGTGAATGTTTAATGGTTATTTGCATCATCCGTTGCACGATAGTACACAAAATCTCGTCTATCGGAAATAACGATATAAAAACTTTTAGGATATGAAGTTTTATCACACTCTCCCTATCGTTTTTATCGTTTTTCAACTACCTAAACGATTGTTTGAAATATGAATTGTTCGAGTATCGGAAATGAATCGACACGAACAACTGTTATATTATAATAATATCAATACATTTTTCTATTATACATATTTCATATTAAAAACTGTGTCACTCTATTTGAAAATATCTATCTCACTTATTAAACTATTTTCATGCAAAAAAATACTATAGAATAGCGTCGTTACACGGCATTTCGCTAAAAACTATTCATTAATTCCATTCCTTCATTTCATTCAGTTTTCTATTGTATTTTCAGTTCTCAAAATAATAGAAACAGAAGAGAATGTTATTTCAATCTTCTTCTTTACATGAATTTCCCAATTATATCTCACGCCGTACTTTGAAAGAACAAACCTACCGTGGGAGGAATTCTATCTTAACAGATATCGCGCAACGATCAAGCGACAACGAAACGCAACGAAATGACTTTGCTGGACACTTTCTTTTACCCTCATCATTTTTATTACGTGGAATCAGCTCCTCGACGTTCGTATCGCTATTTAGCGGCCAGCAGCACACGCGTAAATATCCAGGTTCGTGTTGGTGAACACGTACACACATTTATTCGCAGCGCCGCAGGAAAACTCGGCCGTATGCGTCTGGCAACGGTCTCTGTATGGAAACGACTCCCCCGGGGGTGGCTATATTAAAATTCCTGAAACTTTTTAATCTTTCCGGGGCGCAGTTAAATATTAATAACGAAATCTCGCACAGGGCAACGTGTTCCTCGTCGCCGAGGGACACGTCGACCGCTGCTCGTTATACTTGTGACGACCTCGCGAGACCATATCGACATCACGCTCGTTCCTACCCTTGCTGTCTGTTTATTTTTCACGTACGCGTACGTGTTGGCGAGTATTCACAGACTTTGCCAAGTAAAATGTTGTTAACCGGCAGCCAGAAGGAAGCCGCCAAGGCGTAAAAGAACCTGACGTTAACTACGCCGTCGTGTATTACAAATATCGTAAGTTAGAATCTGCGCGACATTAAAGTAGAATGAGTAGAAAGAAAGAGACATTGTAGAGTTAGGCGCTTAGCATATAAATTAAAAAATTTATTTCTAAATATCTATGCTTAAGAAAAATAACGACTGTGATCTATTACAAGCTTCTGAATCCACAATTCGGCGTGATTCTACGAAATCTGCAAAATTCTAATATCCACAAAGTTCGAGAGTCCTGTAGAAATAATTCTTAAGAGCCTGTCTTTAAACAGCTTTAGAAATCTATATGATTTAATTAGTTGTATTTAATTCTATCTAATCTTAAGTTCAAAGGTCGTAATTATAAAAATCTGTCTGTTGCCAAGCTCTTGTACCAACATTCTTGAACGGTCCATTTAAAGATTCATCAGAATCTTATTTGGAAGAAAGATTTGACCAATCCATTAAATCCTCAGAGGTGTATTTTTTACCCCCATTTACGACTGACTGTCAAGTATGTAGCCTCACGCAATCATGCACCAATAATCGAAATCCATTGTTTCAAGCGTCTGTCGCGTTCACGATGATTCTTTAATCTTAAAAATAAGATTATAAAGTGTCTATTGTGATTGGAACAGGGAACGACAAATGCTCAAACAGCGACCAAATATTTTGACGATAAAATTAATCTGTCCGAAATCCGCTTAATATTCGATCGAAGACTAACAATGTTCCATAATATACAACAAGTTTGATTATTTTCTGCGAAGTTTAAGATTAAATTTAAAAATGTCGAAGCTTAGGTAGCTCGAATAACTCAAGCTTGCTATATGTTTGCTAGTGAATACGCGTTTTAAGACGGCGGAAAAATGATATTTGAGAGGTTTGCCGTTCGTATTTGTCTATGCGTCGGTGGTGGTGGCAACCGCAAGGTGCAGTTATACGTATTAGTTGGCGCGCGTTACGGCGAAGGGTGGTTAAGAGCGAAGAGCGAAGGAGCAAAAGGAGGTGAGAGAGAAAAGCGGGGCCAGAGCTTACTTAGCCGCCATTTAAACCCAAAAGCGAGCTTTGGTTCTCCCACTGAGACCAAGCTGCGATATTAACAGCCTAACGCTGTACCGGATTGCCTAAAATACACGGTCCGTGCCGGAAGTATCGAGTTCTAGGTAGACGTTGCTGCCGTCGTTTCTATAGCGAGCTGGTCTCCACGTAATGAATGTATATACATATGTGTTAATTGAAACGCGGTTTAACTGCACGCCTTCCACCTAAGTCTATCTCACTAGCGAATAGTTACGTGGGGCTATCGCAGTCTTATTGCTTCTATTACACACAGACTTTTTATGTCAAAGTAGCGATAAAGAGCATTTAGCAGACACATTTGGACGATATGATTTCGTGTATATGCAATTATATTGTGAAAAATTTCTATTGTTATAATAACGTTAAAATATACTTAATATTCGTAAGAAAAGTACAAGTTTTCTCAGTGTACAAACTTTCAAATCCATGCAGGCAAGGTCGCACATTGGCTATAGCTTATTAAAAAGCAATTCGAATGAAACTGCGGACTACTCTCCGGGGAACTACCAAGGGAAACAATAAAGTTCCTTCTTCACATTTTACGCTTTGTTAAATCGTTTTATGCGACACACGTAACATCGCTAGTTCGTCCTTACGATTAAAGCGGCTATTCTTTTGAATGGAATATAAGTTTTTAAAAAGGATACCTGCGAAACTTTCATATTTTTTGTATTTTTAGAACCAAACGGACGCGATAAAGATAACAAAGTGCGAAAAATAAGTTTCGATTCTCTTACTGTGAATATCAAAATTCGACGTAATATCGTAGTCTCGTAAGACGCAAAGAATATCCGTATAAATGTTTGCTTACTGTCAAACGACTTATCTTAGAATGCAAGAATTCTTGCGTTACCTCGTTTAAGAAAACGACGAAGTTATCATCCTATCTTAAAACAGAGTCTATAGAAGATATGGCGCATTTTATGTTAAAATTTCTACTGAATCTCAGCGTACGCGAGAGAAGAGAATATTATTGTTATTTGTACTAGCATTGAGAAAACAGTTGATAATATTTTATGCAACACAGTTCAGACATGTATTCCTCTTTAGAATACATATATTTCTTAATTAGCTTAATGTAGCTTAACGTGCTTCTCATTAATATTTATGACCGTATTACACATTTTTTCGTCTCCAATTCTAAATTACATTACTCGTTGAAAAACGGACTATAACCACGTTTAATGTAACACCATTATAATAAATTCTACATCTTCTAAAATAATAAATGTAAACCTTGGTCAAAATATGTTCGGATAAAATAATATGATAATTAACCTTTCTCGAATAATTGTTTATATATTTATCCAAGAGATTCTGCACATTTGCACACCATAGACATGTATACATCGCCATAAAATAATTTCCTACTAGAAGTAGTAATAAGAAAGGCGTCTTGCAATTGAGATACGAGCGAAACAAGGTTCCGTACATACGCAGAAAAAATTTGGGAAAAATACAAAGCAAAATTTTTTCATCCGGGACTTTGTTTTCGTTGACTTTGATAGTTACAACGCAAATATTTGCAGTAAATTTTTTCAAAAACAAATCGTATCAAAAAAATATTATTCTACGGTTCTACATTTTTTCCCGCGTAGAACTTCCATTCGCTTCCCGTTTGTGCTATCAATTACGAGACATCCTGCATGTCATAATGTAAGAAGATTTGTTGAACGCGATACGTATTTGCATATATTTTAATCGTATCCAAATAAATACGAATCTCTTAAATCTCATATTTTTATAATGATTTCTAGAAAATTCAAAAATCCAGAAAATAACTAACGAACATACTATCACGACGAATATCGTAAATCGAGTATTTTCGTTAACCGTGCGTTGACTGCGAAAATATAACTAATTCAAAGTGACTTCGACTGATCAAACGATAGATAAAACGAATTGCACAAGTATAGGACTATTAATTATAACTGTGATAAATTTTTCATTTAAACGGATGTGTCTTTAACTTTCTCGGCGGTATGATAACAAGCGCAAAGATAACAACCGTGACACGAACATAAAACGATATTCAAGGAAACGATACGCAACGATAAACGACAATGTAGCGTTCCTCAAAGCTCGTTCTCGTCCCGTACTTTCGCTACTCCATTCTTTTCGCAAACTTTTCCTCCTCTAATTTACAATCCTGTCCACTATGGCTCGCGATTCCTCGTTATCATCCATTTTCCAGTCACGTTCGCACGCTTATTTGCTCGTGTATACAGTCTCCGGCTTCGCGTATATATCCTTTTAACGTGTACGTTACGTACACAAACGAGTACGGGTAAAATCTGAAGAAACCCCTCCGGGTTAAAAACTCAAATGTCATTGTCTGCATTGTGGCAGTCGGAGAGTTTTTCAGAGGAGTGTAACTGCGACGTTTGAAAAGTAGAAGTTTTAGAAATGCAGCGGCGTGTTGGTGTGGCTAACAAGCGGCTGTTATTCATATATGCTAGTTCGGCTATCCTTGCACGGATACGAGGATTCTTCAGGGCAATTAGAGAGGTTCTAACAGCAGCTTAGAAACAAAGATTATAGCGGAACAATTAACGTGAGAATCCTAAGTGATACTTTACGTAACATATATTTCTAAATAATCTTCCGAACCCTGTTGTTAGAAACTAGTGAATCATTAATGCGGGAAATCATAAATCGCGCTAGTTAGATCAGTTAAATTTTACCTTCATTCGTTCAACAATCATTCTTTCAATTTTCCAGGCATGTTGAAATATATGAAATTCCTCGTACTCGTTTCTTATGTTTCAGTTAACGTTATTATCACGCTGACTGTTACGAAACAACGATTTTAAATTAAACGAAGGAGAACAAAGACACGGCGAAAAAATGATAAAACTTCGCGTTTCCTCCGTTGGTTCGAAATGATGGATAGGGTATTTCGATTAAAGGTGGCAGAATTCTCGACAACCGATTTTGCGAAGGTGTCAAGCGACGCACCGATCGACAGCCGCAGGGGGAGCATACAATTAATTTGAAGTGTTTGCCATACACTGTGAGCTGGATAAGAAAAGCGTTTCTGGCGCAGGCCGGTCAAGAAAGTGTGTGCAACGTGGAAGCGGAAGAAAAAGAAACCGGAGGTGGAAGGTGCATAGAAAGAGGGTAAGGCGGTCGTGGGGCCGACAAGGGGTTGGCAGCATGCAGGGGTGGAAACACGACGGTTAGAGGGACGAGGAGGTGGGGGACACGAGGACGGCGCGGGAAAACAAAATGAAAGAGGAAAACCGCTGGCAATTTTTCACTAGCTTTTTAAAGCGCGGCTTAGGTACTCGTGGAGAGAGTTTGAATCGATTTTACCGGAGGGCCCCATTTTTCTGCCGTCTCCTTGTGGCAAGCGACGCGAACTGTACCTACTACTTCCAGCTGTTTCGCCGCCGAAACGCGAATGTCACCCTAAGTTCGGATTTCACATCGAGGTCCACGATCTCGGAACTTACCGCCGGATTTTCCTGTCAAACGAATGCTTCCCGGAGATACACGGGGATTTTGGAGATTAAGAGTACCACCAAATGTCAGGGTTTAAACGAGCACTATTTTTGGGTTTTTTTTCTACCTTTTTTTTCCCCGCTACCCTCTCTTTTTGACGGTGGAACGCTGCGCGTATGAAAAGCCCCATTCCACGATCGAACACGGGTATCCGGAGATATAGGTGCATTATTCGAGATTAGGTTTTTTTTTTTAATTCTCTTAAAGCTTCTATCTGGTTTTTTTTTTGTTATTTTTCTCCTTTCTTGTCAAGTTTCGTTCGTTTTATCGGATTCGTGCGATATACGATTATCTCGAACATTTCGCTTCACTTTGGCAAATTGATTTGAAAATGTCAATTTTGTTTTTGTCTTTGTGCAGAGTCGAAATGCAATTTAATGTGTCGAAAATGCTGTCGAAAGTTCTCACCTGTTTTCATAGTTTTCAGACGTGTCAGTGGGAACACTACGTGTCGGAGGGTAAAGTGATAATTCTTCGCGCTTCTCTTATAATCCTACAAATATTTTTCTAATGGATGTTATACAATTTTGCGTAGCATATTCATGAACGGTACCGCACGATATTATCGTGAAATTTCAAATTGTAAACGGCGTATGTAAATTGTATCGTGAATTGTAAACGGCGCAAATGGATTTTAGATCATAGTTAACCATCGTAGATAACTATGCTGTAGTAATTAAGTTCATAATACTAACGTCTTAAGGAACTATTTTTTCTTCTTTTGAGATCTTTAAACGCATCAGTTACAAATCGTTAATAATCGGCAATTAGATTTTCTATTTTGCACTGATCAATCTCTGATTCTTCGCTTTAATTGGCGCATTTATTGCCTAATTGGGAGCAATATTTGTTCCATATTTGCCCGTTATTTATATAGTATTTCATTATGTAACAGAAATCCACAATAAATAATTCTCTCCTAATCTCAACAAATCCACAAGAGGATATATCATCTGTCAAAAAAGTAACAAACTTGCCAGACAATGATACTGTACATATAATTGCACGATGCAGCCCAACTGACCGCGGAATAATTTGGAGTTTCTGCGAATTGAGAAAAAGGAAAACTACGTTGTTCCATAAATCTCGTTATAAGTCCGAGAGTGTAACTAAATAATAATAATAATAACAATAAAAAAATAGAGGGTATAAGAAAGTCGTTATTACGGTGCAATGTGCACAGTAAAAACACGTAATTCATTGCGAAATATTCAACGCAGGCTAGGCTCGATGACATAAAACCGTGATCTCGCTGCTGATGGAGTTTTTTTTTTTTATGCGTGAATTCGATCAATATGCGCCTGTCATTTCGATGTTAAAATATCAGCAAATGGTTAATATCATTTACGGCTCAGGCATGGAATTCCATGCGGCGGCGAAATATAATATTTCATGCAGGCACGATAACAAAATACTATACACACTTTGGCGAATGTGATTTCACGACTGAAAGCGCAGTGAATATTTAAACAACCACGTGCGTACGAGGAAAAAAGATATATCTCACGTTGCGATGTTAAATTAAAAATACGCGTGACATCGACGCTTGCACGGATTTATGATTTACATATGGAACCGCATACGATTCGTACTGTCCTTTTTCTCCTTTTCTCTGCTCCTCTCTTTCTGTTCGTTTTTGCTATTAGACATTGAAAACCGTGCGTATTCGACCAATAATCCCGCATCGTATTTTTTAAACGTGCAAACGTCAATGCATAACGATCATTGAAGAGGAAATAGATCGGCGAAATCTGCGCGATTGATAAAACGAAATATTCAGATCTTCCTTCTCTTTCCCATACTTCAAACAGAATTTGCTCAATTTAGCTGCAACTGTTGGTCCTTTCTCTTAGAATCAACAGAAGAGGACAATACAATTGTCAACAATAGAGTTGATTGTACACTGCACAAAGTTATCCAGGAATATTGACACATTTCGAGTATACTATAGAATGTATCCATCCTGAAAATACCTACTGTTACAATCTTCCTTCCACTTGGTCTCATCTTTACTTTATATCGATAATACAGCAACTACCTGGAGAAATTGAAACAAATCTACCTTTCTATGAAAAGAATTTTTGGCACAAACTCTCTATTAAAGATTGGCAAAATATCGAATATTGATATTAAGTATCAATAACGAAAATGTAGCTTTTTTTGTATTTAAATATCGTTTTAATTTCAAGTTAAAATAAGACCGTGATTTAATGGTAATTAAAGAAACATAAGATTAGAAATTGTTGCTCCTTTTCTAGGACTCTAAAGTAGACGTTTCAGACATTATCATCCTTCTTCTTTTATCGTATGACTATAATTCCTAATGACAAACTCGCTGTCAGGTAATAAAACAATTAATAATTAATAAAATAATTACGCGTATTATTCTTTGTACATATTATGCGCGACAGCCGTAATATATGATAATGTAAGTATCTGTGCACTGGACAAAAATAAAGACAATTGGAAGATTTGGCTGTATAAAATGTTTCTGAACCGCAGCACGGCTAGTTATTGTTGCATGCACGTAAAATCAGCGTTCACATTATATCGCTATATTATCACTCGTATACTACGAAGAGAACGGTAAGTCGTCTTTAATGAGCGAGATTAAAAGGACTTACGAGATTTCGCCGAAAGGAGCGAAGGCTTCCCTCAAGGTCTGCGTCTCGATCTCTGGGCTCAGATCTCCTACGAATATGTGGTAGTGTTCTGAAAAAGATATACGTGAAATCGTTAAAAAGAATTCTTTGAAAAGAAGCGTAACGATAAAAATGGTTGAAAATATAGTAATAATATGAATAGTCGGAGTAACATTTATTTTATAATTCTATCTAAATCCTTGTTACGTTTCAAGATATATTTCATATATCTTATTTAATATGCGAACTGTCAAATTGCACACATAGAATTTAGCAGCCAAAACGTAAAACATTTTCTATCACAAATAGAAACAAAACTCATGATTTATTTAAGCTTCGTCAGTCAACCTTATTCATTCTATTAATTCGTATTGTAATAAACGTAATCTTTCCTTTCCACGATATATTGCTATTTCGTCAAAAATAACAATTTTGTTAATCGTTAGACGATAATACAAATTCGGATTGTCGCAATTCACAACAAACATAACAAATTCTTCACAATTCACTTATTCACTGGAACAGCGACGTATACAGCGTGTACACCTTTATCCTTGCGTTTCATGGAAAATTGGATGAATTTGTGGTCCGATAAAACCACGACGGTTTGCGAAAGTCGGAATTAATTCACGGTCGGGATATTCGGCAGCTGGCAAACAATTTTAAATTAGAAAATCAGAAGCAAAGTATTGTTTAGTCTTTAAATATTCGAGCCAGTCTTTGCGTTATAGAGCCGGCGGAACAGCGGGCGAGCACAAAATTGGACGCGAGGGTAAACATGCTTTCATTGTTTCTATTAAAATTGCAAGAGTAATTTAACGGCGGCTAGTCCCGCTATATACATTAGATAAAATACCGTGTATTCTAATAATGCGCCCGACTGTTCTTACTTTGTTATGCAAACTCGCTAAAGAACGCCGGGAAACACCGACCTCGCTATGTATCTCAACAAGAAAATTCAATTGGAAGCGGAATCACGGTGGAAAGTCAACGTCTAGATTGCGTCGTGTAAAAATAACGGGATACCGAAAATATCTTTCCATCAAAGCTCTAAGGGCTGTTTACCTTGTGGAACGGCGGTGTTTGTTAAGCAAACCGAAAATACCAAGAATAATATTTAAGACGCAGCACTCGATCGAAAGTTACATATTTTTAAAGAACTTTTTGATATTTGAAAGTATACAGGGAGCAATGGAAAATAAAATAAAATAATAAAAACAAGACTGAATTTCTGTTGACGTACTGAGTGATTATAATGTTTCAGAAATCGACTTAATGTGTTTATAAAAATATTATGTAAAATGTTCGCCGTTAAATATTAGTCAACATTTCGTGTTCGTATAATTCTCTTTTTGAAATTTTGTTGCCAGAGAATATTAAAAGAGCAAATTTTGAGTAAAATGAAGAAATCACAAGGAAGTTGCATGTCGTATTAATATCGGTGGTTAAGTATTAATCACGTATTAATGTCACATGTCGTTTTATTGGTTTGAACGTCTTCAAAATGATAGAGATGTTATTAAAGATGATGTTTGTAGTGGAAGAACCCCAAACACAAAGTAGTCGTAATTTTCTTAATTTTATCTATTTGCTTTCGACAAACATCACAACAATTTTCGTTGAATTGTAATTAAGAGCTTGTTTCGTTAGTTTTATACTATTGGATGTGTTAAAAAGTAATTAACCAATCATTCTATTTTCAATGAAAATGCTTGGAAAATAATTGTTTCAACCAACTTCGTTATTCTGTAAGTTTCATACTTCGTTCATGCCCCATAAAATATTTTTTATCCCGAAATGAAAACTGCTAATATCGATAAATAGAGTAGAAAAAAGACAATAATTTTGCAATTTCGAAACAAGCAAAGATTCGGATTATATTTAAACAACTGAAAAAACAATGAATATGCTTATTCGAGCAAATCAGAATCCGACGACAAACATCATAAAAAGAGAAGCTAATAAACTAATACGCCGCGTGGTGAAAGATCGCACAGGTTTTCGAATAATTCTACCTCTCTTGATTAATCCGAACAGTGTTGTAAACGAGCAATTAATATCATACGCAAACACGTTCCTTTAACCGAATTTACCAACAGCAAGTATAACATTGATTTTCAAATAAGCTCGATGTCGATGATACTGATAGATTTCGATAGGATGAGTTCGTACGAGCTGCGGCAACGAATAAAATTATAATAATCCACAACGTTAAATATTAAATTAGGTGACAGTGGCCATCAAACGAGTCCCGTAAACGGCAATACAAATAACGATCGAGGCCATATGCGATGCCCCGTGAACAGGAATACATTATCGACAACAAAATTCGAAGAGAAGCTGGCACAACAGGCCAGCGCGGTGTAGCACTCTGTGGTGAAGTGTACACGCATATTAAAGACGATCATGCTCAACGCTGACTCAGACGAGATTGAAAACTGCACCGTTCGACGAGTTATGGGAATCTTTAATGTGAAGCTATGGAAATTTTGTAAGGCAATAAATAATATTTGCGCCACCAAGCAGGAAAGACGCAGTAAAACCGTCGATTTAGTACAGCGGCCCGGTTGTTCCGAGTTCGCTGAATATGCATTTTGCCGCCGCGAAATCTGGTTCGTTTACTCTATCCCTAATTGCTCCACTTTGCTCCACAGTTTTAAGGTACATTCCCCGTTTCTACTATTGACGTGCCCGGTTTGTTGACCCCATTTGCATTTTTTTCCCCGCCGTGGTCGCCTGTTCGCAGACCTTTACCAAACGGTACAACTTCAACTTAGGAATTTGAATTTGATCAAAAAGCAACTCGATCATCCGGTTGGTTAGCTCGATTCGATTCTGTCGTTTCGCAAAGAACAAGAGAGAGAGAGAGAGAGAGAGCGAGAGAGAGAGAGAGAGAGCCCCTTGCGGTTAAATTGGCTATCGATCTGCATACGTGATAGGACAGACGGACAGATGGACGATCCTAAGGTCCGTACAGCCAAGACGATCTTTCCTTCTGTTCCTTAGGATGAACGCTCCATGATCGAAAATGGAAAAATGGTCTGGATAAACATTTTCTTCTAGCCAATATCCTCTGTGCCGTTGTCCCTTCTGTTACTCGCTACCTTCTACTCATTTCATCACCTCCCGCGGGTTATTCGGCAACGGGTAGGTCAGGATGAGTAGTCGAAAATCGAGTTACAGCTATAGGAGCTACCCGGTCCGGACGTCAGTTACTACGAACCGAGTATTTCGCCAGAGGAAAGTATAGAGGGCCAAGGTAGGCGTTGGGAGCGTTGGAAACGGAGGGTGGTCTGATTACAATCGGTTTGATGGTCTATCCTCACTGGTTGGAGGTTCCGGTGGGCACACACAGTGGCCCATTCTCGTGAATTAGCCCGAACCTCGTCATCTTCCCCTCCGCGTTCCACTGCCGACACCATCACATCACACAGGGATCTTCGGACTATTAGGAAATCAGCAGGAAATTGACAAAACTTTATTTTGCCGACGGCTTCGTTTCCAGCCTCGTGCTTCGAATTTGATACTGCGAACACGTTTTTCATACTCTTCGACTGTTCAAAATATTGTTTCTTTGATAGACTCGTATATTCGAATTAATTTTATGGTTCCGGAAAGCCTGCGTCTTTTCTCTTTTGTTATGCAGGATGTTTGGTAAGGATAGAAGAAGAAGTGATTTTACACGATCGAACGAGACGAAAATATAACGTAAAATGTTTTCATGCGTAAAGGTATATGTAGATTAGGTGTATAACATTTGTTAAAGGTTGTATCGCATTAACAAAGAATAAATTTATTATAATTAGATTTGAATTTATGCGTCATGTAATAATAAAATTTATTCACTGTGTTGTTTACAAATTGCCAAGGGTTGCTCTACTTTTCGTTATTGATGCACGAAACATTTCCCCCCGGCAAACGCGCATAAATCATTTTCGTATACAAATGATCTTCGTTGAACATTCTTCACCAGATTCTCAGACAGAGAGTTTCTAGACAAGATATCCACTAAATTATTACTCGAAACGTAACAGCTTCTATTCTAGCAGTCTACCGCGTTCGTGTCTATATCACTTTCTGATATGGTTCAGTCATGTCGACACGGAAATAAATGGAAGAACGGAGGACGGAGATAAAATATAGCGACGTGCGTTTTCAACGATATCTCGTACTATTTATTGTCATATTTATATGAAGAGACCTGCACTAAGGTGGATATAGAACCACATCGGAACGTTATTGAATTTTCTATTAGCTGTCTGCCTGTATAAAAATTTATTGTGAACATTAGCCTCAAACGCGATCGGCAGAGGCAACAGAAGTTTGCCTCTTTCAGAAGAGAAATCCAATGAAATACAATTTTTAACAGCTTCTAATATTGCCAATATCTTTGAAATAATTTCTGCAAACGAACGTTCCATCTTTCGCATAGAAATTTATTCTTCGATATCCAGTTTCAAATCTCTCAAGATAAAATCTGAAATATGTGCGCCTCGATTAGCATTCACGTTGCCTTAGCAATGTAGAAACTGTAGAAACCTCTACTTTCAATTCAATTGTTACATGTTTAATAAAGATTTACGTTTCACATATACACCGTACACAACATACAGACGCTTGTGCAAATTGATATTTCGATAATTCATTCATTTTTAATTTAACCATCGAAACCAAATACAATGTTATCGTTCTGGTTTCGACATTTTATACAAACGCACGATGAAAACGCTAAAACGGCTCTTTCAATTTTTTAAACGCGGCAGTGTTAGTCTTATCAGTTAAAAAAAAATTATTGCAGCGAGGGCAAGACTCGAACGGAAGCAGTGACATTTGACAGTTAGCTGGTCAGAAAAAATTCGACGTCGGCATCAAAAGTCACGACACACCTACCTATTCGGGGTCGTTTAAGCGGGAAACTGGATTTTCAATAAAGCAGCGGCAATGGGGCATCATTTATTATTGCTGCCAAGCCTCTCTTTATCTCTTTCCCTCTACCTTCCGACAGGACGATGATTCTCAGTTGACGACGGAATTGTGGCACAGCTTTATTATCGCCACCGTCATCGATGTTCGCTGCGATTGCAATGTCGACGCTAGGTATAAACGTATAAACGTCATTATTATCACGCTGATCGTTACGATCGTGGGATATAGCCAATGGAAAACGTGAATACGTTGTGAAATAAGGCTACTACCAAAGTCACGTTATGGTGTCGGCTGCATGCAATGCTTATGCGCGTGTATGCAACGTTTATAAGCGTCTCGCTTAATGTTTTCTTGTTAATCTTTAACTAAGGAAATCGACTTATCGCATATGTCAATATTGTCTGTTTGATCAGTTATTTTTGGTGATATTTTGCGGCTTTCTTAATGCGTCGTCATATTTATTTAAATTTATTAAAAATTAAATTAAATTATTAAATTTATTGGATTTATTAAAAATCCATTGATACATTTATATACCAATATGCCTAAATATTTTTAACGGAGTCCAGATGAACGCATTATGACGGACAACGTATAATTTTTAACTTTATAATATCTTCTAGAAACAGTTTTTGTAAATATTCACTGTACATTTTAATCGTTATCTTATGTGATTAAAATTTTTCTGAACAAGTAAGCCATTTCCATAATAATTTGGCTTAATTGACACATCTTCTATAAGATTAACAAGTATCCTAATATTTACGAATCAATCTCCGTTATGAATCCTGAATTCCCTGCCCCCCAAAAATTGTCTCTGGTAGAGAAAAGACGTAGTGTATTAATTAATTAATTAGCCTGGATCGCTTTATATTAAATTTTACATAGCGGATTTGAATGCGCGATAACGTAGTACGCAGATTGAAACTCGAAGTTCGATGTTGCTTTCCTTCACTTTCTCACCATGTATTCATTAGCAATTATGTTGTTGCAACACTGTCGCGGATTATGACAGTTCCGAACTCTAAGGATTTTAGTTTTACAATTAGCGTATAGTTAGATTCTTGTGGGCGAAGGGGGAACTCATTCTTTGAAACATTCTACGCTTAACATTATCTTTGCTATGCTAGCCGTAAAGGTAACTGCGTACAATTTAAAATTAAGCAGTGGAATGTCATCTTCATTAGCATCTAGAAGTTTCAAATAATTTACCATTAATCGAATCATCGTACAATTCGTAAAACCTGTAAAATATAGTGACAAGAAAATTGTTACTTTGGTATCACAATATACAATATATAATAAATGAATAAATAAATAATTTTGAGTAAAAATGCCGTTACTGAATTGTTAAAAATTCTTCCACTGTCAAATCAAGTCTTCGCAATTTCTATATTCCGTATTATTTTTCCTTTTTTAAACTCAATTATCTCCGATACAGTGAGTGCTTTTAATACTCGGGTTTTTAATTTGTCTAGAGTCCTGTAAAACGATGAGATCGATTAAAAACCGTGACCGTGCAACCGATATTACAAAGCAGTTTTAAGTCACGGTTTGCCATCACGTTAGAAAAAGGAAACCGCAATAGCTGGCTTTGAAACGGGGCAATCTCAAGTTTTTACGACCGTGCACCATTCGATCGAGCCACAATCGAACGTATACAAATCTCCGTTGATGTACAGCGCATCGGGACAAGCGCAACGTTGCGTCAGGTCGCAAGATAAACTGGCAATTTCAGCACGGACTTTCTTGGTCGCAATACGTATCACTGGGCGATTCGTATAATACGAACGCAGTTGAACTTACGAGACATTTCTATACGGCCAGGAAGGGTAAGAATGGAATGCGACTGCTACGGGGAGCGGGGTCAGAAGTCAGTTCCATTGAAGCAGGACAATGCGAAGAGGGATGCACAAAAGTTCGAAGCGATCCCGTAAGGCATAGATCAAGAATCGAGAAACGGTTGGCTCGTAGATCAAGGATTTCCTTAATTTTGCGAGGCAACTGTGAAACGTTGATTTAGAGAGACTACTGGCGGCCCTTGAGACTTGCACGCACGCGTCCACGTTCAAGGAAACGTATGTACCTACCCTCTACGATCAGAGCATGGTAGCCATGTTACCAATACGGAGAGAAACCTCTATTAATTCTCCATGCGGCGAAAACCTAGCAGGGTGAACAGAATTGAATCTCGGTTTGGTTGGTCGCTTCCAGACCTAGCGGTGCATCGATGCACACGTGGTGCCCATAAGCTTGGACTTGGCTTACGTTCCTCGTCGAGAAATATGGGTCACCACGCAGCTGACACGCGACCATTCTGTATTCGTGACCTGTTTTTTTCGTTACATATGATTTTACAATCACGTCACGTTCCCTCGACCCTCCCGCAGGGGGCCATTAATACCCGGGGAACGATCAAGAAAATTGAAAGTTATTTTTCTTTCGGGACATTCAATGGAGAGAAAGTGGTCAATATTTGATAGAACGTGCGCCACCGTTTTTCCTACTTAATAATTGAACAGCATCCTGATTAATAATTGCAAGAATAAGAAAGCGGTTTTAACATTTAAATTGTATCTATCCGAAGGGGGAAAAGAAATAAAAGATATGTTTCATACTCGAAAGTTTTATATTCGAAAGTAGAGAAGAAGCATTTTACTACGAATATTAGTTGGCTATGATTTAGCATAGCATGTTTGGAAGATTCACTCGATTATAAGTTCGTTTTTGCTGGTTTACTTAAATTATTGGAAAGTAGAGCTGTCTACTGTAATACAACATATATATCATAAGACGAGTCACACCTTCGAATAAAATGAAATTATTACCGACACGCGAAAAGCACTTTTAAAAGCGTATCATGTCACAAGTTTTAGCATTTAGATAATACTCTTTTTTTTTTTTGCATGCAAAGTTTGTTTCTATACAGGCTAATTTTAGGTTCTCATTGCCGGTGATATACGCACGATTGCGTGCGGTATCTCATGTGTTGCGTCTATTTCTTTAATATAGTTCTGTTATGGTTATCATTGCGTGCTTCGTGATAGGAAATGTTTGTCACCCACGCTCATTCCTCTATATTACTTTTGTTTTTTAACACGCACAATTTTCTAAATGGATATCCGGCGTGTCCCGATAAAATTAAATGACGGACATTGTACATAACGAAACGTCGCCAACCTAGATAATTTGTTATTTGTCAAAACGGAAGAGTGGCAACATCAGTTACGTAATCGTGATTACTAATTACCGTGACCGGTTTAAATTAATGGCGAGATTACCTTAGGCTTACTATTATACTTCTTGGCATTAATAGCAGCATAACTAAAAAAGACCAGCATATTGTCAGCATATTTAACAACCAACTACTCAATCTATTTTCAATTTATATTAAATTGGTCGAATCATTTCTGTATGAAGAGGTCAGACAAGAAGGAACGGAATTAAATTATTAAATATAGTATTATATAAAATACTACAGAATAATTAAAAAGATCTCCTTACTATCAAGAAAAATCAAATATAGATTTTAGTTTAGATAAAAGAGTAATATAGAGGATCGTATAAAATAGGAAAAAAGCTACGAATGTAAAATAATATCTTTTAATTTAAATCGATTTAAAATCCAACCAACGCATCACACAAAGTCGAACGAGTTGCGGCCAATCAACGTTTAATTCTCACATTTGTATTCACCACTGATCTCATCCCTCCAATTCCTCGTGATTCTTGTTCTATTTCTCGCCGCCGGTAATAAACAGTTACCAAGCTTTCCTGTGGGACCTGAACCAGATTGACTCTCGTCGGGACATTTAGTCAATTGTTTCTGGCGAGAGAATTTTTCCACCAATGGTATCAGGTATCGCTGCGATTTTTACCAAGATATTAGCCATCGATTCACCAAAGAAAACGAGCCGTAAGATTCACTGCCGTAACGCCTACTTATTATCAAAGAATTTTCTTTCTTCTTTTTGTTTCTTCGTATAATAAAATTTGCGAAGAAACGTTTAAATTCTATCGACCTGAAATTTGTCGTCGAAACTGCTTTCATAATCTTCAAGTTTAACTTCCTTAAGCAAACAAAGTATCAAAATTTGACAGACGCAATCTCATTTTGTGGACGATGGGAGAAATTGGTGAAATAGTCGATAGTCGGTAAATGCAAAACATATAACGCGCAAGACGATGACAAACGATAATCAACTTCTTAATTAATGACGTTTCGAAACGATTGATGCCCTACTTCAATTAACCTGCTTGTTTGGAATGGAGGGCGCCTTTTCACGATGCATTCAGTTACCGGTGGCTGGTCTCACGATTCGTTCTGGTCCGTTCGTAACAATGCCACGGAATCGAAAGTGTATTGTGGAACGCATAATAGAAGCACTTTGTGATAAATTGATCGTTCTGTTGGCAAGAACGTTCTCGCGTGAACGCAGTGAATGCTTGCTCTATGGCGAAAAATTGTCTCTGCCAATGGAACGACGAGCCACAGTCAGTGCAATCAGTTGCCGGCCAGAGAATTTTGGATTCTATCACGAAGAGTAAACAATTTAAAATATTGAACGCGGCCGAGCTTTACACGTGACGGTTTGCCCCGATCCATTATCGGCGCGGCTAAGTATAATTTTTAGATAAAAACGAAATGTGACGGCGTTTCATTTTTCGTCTGTAATGGCACCACGACGTGCAAATAATTCTTATCCGCGGATTGACGATTTTACGATCGCATTGTTCAATAAATCATTGACAAATACTAAAATATTTTGTGATTTATCACTGTCCGCGTATTGTTCCTCCAAGCGAAGCGGTACAAATCATATTCGATAAATTTTTAGCTACTACGAAATTACAGAAAACGTTCGGGGACATATCAAGCTATAGATTTAATTCCAAAAATAATAGAGTCTAAAGGGTAATCAAATATTCCTGCATTTGTCATATCAAATATTCTAGAGCGACAGCGTAGAAATTGGATTCAAAAATGTGTCTGTAGCTGTCTATAGTTAATTAATCAGCCAGAAAAATTCCAACGCTTTTATACAGCCACTACTATAAATTTGAAATGTAACTATTAAAAGACGTGATAGAATTTGATTATATTTCAATCGACAGAGATTTTTCGTTTAAAAGTATCTTCGTGCTCGGTCTTAAAAAATACTAAGTTCAGTATGCAAAATCTCGCATGAAATATAGTATTACTGACAAAAAATAAATTCAAAATGAAGGATCAAATGAAATAAATTTTAATACTTAAAGTAAGTTTTCCTTGTGAAAATTGACTTTGAAGATATATCAAATACACTTGATTCCTTGCAATATTTCTTTCTGCTCGTGTTTAAATGTATACTTCTTAATTATTATCCTACTGGTCTGTTATCGATATAAAATATCGCGTACCAGGTACGCATCAGTTTATTGATTTTGGTTTATTAATGTCGAGCAAAGTATACGCATGCTTGGTATATTTTCGAAATCGATCTCCTTGACAAGGGAGCCTTATATACGCTTACAACAAAAATTGTATAATATATTTTCGATTAACCTTTTACGACGTGTACGTCATGCGTTTTCTTAGAACACCCTATACGTGAGTGAAACTGTCGTCAAGTCTTCGACATCGCATAGATATTACACGATCATTAAATTCGTGTTACCTTTTCTACATGACTATCTCATGTATCTAAATAAATGCAGAAGGTATTCGAGCGACAGTTTCGCAAGGAAACGTTTTATTTCACGGAAACACGAACAGTTTTACGAACAGAAGAAACGTTTAATATCAAGAACGGAGTGTGTTTCAATTCGCACGCAAGTCGAAGGCCGTAGATCCGAAGGAACGCAACAAACTGTTACGGCCTCGGCCTCTTCCGTTCTTCCGTTCGGTCCTAACAGCGCGCAGCTATTTCTCCCCTTTGTCTGCCGGTCGCTATCTTTGACACGTTATTGTCCGAACAAAATACGGATAAACTGTTGGTCGGTCGCGTCGGAACAAAGCGTCGCAACAGGGAGAAGCGAAAAATGCAAGCGAGTTGTGTACACGCGTCTCGAGGCCGTTTTCCCCTCCCCCACATGGCAGTTTTTAATTCGTCAATGGTGTGACAAACGAAAGAGCGTAAGGTTAGGTACAGACGAACCAGCATCGATAACGCTGCCGTGTTCAACTGTAAATCGTCGTGATTTAGGGGATGAACGACATATTGGCCAATGCATAGCTCAAACTGCGCTATGGCCGATGGTATACTGCCAGCACTGGCTCCTACGACGGTAGCAACGGCAGCAACGGCAGCAACGGCAACGCGATGCATGATGCATTGTCCCTAGACGAGCGTAGATAACGCCGGAATTGCCGTTGCTACGTTCATCCTCGGATTTTCTCGATATTCTGGAGGCGGTCCTTTGCTGATCATGTTCATTGCTGGCCATCGTCTATCACGCGACCGCATCTAATCGCGAAAACGAATGTCGATAGTTTCATGGGCAAAAGTGCTTTGCATAGGGTGGGAGGCGACCTTCGCTATCTTGGTTTCTCCCGACTAATTTTTAGGGCACGCGGTTGGTATTCTGCATTTGATATTGAAACGGCTTTTAAAATTTGCAGATTAGAAGGGGGATGCGTTTGAATAGTTTTTTCAAATAGAATTATTCAAATGATTTGAATTATTTTCTCTTTTAATTCCTTTAATATTTCTGGAATTTTTAGTAAGATCAATGAAAATATCTTTAGCGAATTTTGCTGGTGAAACTGCACATACCGCAGTTCTCTTGAAGAGCGAAATTTTTTTACCTTGCATTGAAATATTATTAATTACAATGTATTTTACTTAGCAATAGATTTAAGTAGATCAATCAGATATATATATCTCGTGACGCTACTTGTCGAAAGCAAAGTAAATGAAACATAAGGCATAATTAGGAGCATGATGATGAATATAAGAATAAAAATACATAAATTGGTTACGGCTATTTATATTCTTCTGTACTATCTTTAAAATAATAGTTCAGTGGTAACGGGACATGGTCTCTTTGAAATTTATTTCAATTTGATTTCACAGTCTATTAAAGAAGAATTTGATTCACATTCTATTGATTTTCCATACGCTATAAGGATAAGAATGGTTCGAGGAATTATGGTACATTTATAAGCGCTGTTTTCCGAACGAATGCTTTCATATTTACCCATAATTTCTGACAAAAGTGGTAGTTGTGCTCCTATATGTGTAAAATATGTACATTATATATAAGAAATGTATTATAATTTTTACCAATCTGTTTCGTACTATTTAAAAGATGAAAAAATAATTTATACAACCTACAAGGCAAAGTAACATTAATAAAGAACCAGAAATATAAATACTATAATTATAATTAGTAAATAAAAATGTTATTCGAAAAGTTATTTATTGTTAAATCTATATTAGTAAATTACTTAATTTTTTCCATTCCCATGTTTATCGAAAGAGATAGAAATATTTGTTATAACAAGTTGATATAAATAATATTTTATACCCGTGTATAATTTCGAAACATCAACTATTAGTTAAATACATAGAGTGTAGTCGTTTCGGTTACTTCATGCGGGATGTATTCACAGGAAAGATGTAATTTCCTATGCAATTTCCTGCATACAGTACATGTGCGACGCTAATCATCGCTATATTACACGAAAGGTCTTCGCACATTTTGTTCTTTCAATTTTACTTACTCCTTTTTAATACACGAACGATTTTTCAAAAGCCATTTAGAAATTAAACGACGGATCAACTAATTTCTGTGGAATCTTTGACTGCCTTTAGTCAAATGATCATTTAACCAAATGTAATCTATAGAGAAACATAAAGTTTAATTAAATTAATTACGAAACGTGTCACTGACAACATCCAATAATGGCTCAAGATCAATTTTAACAAACTATGACAATATTTATGTTATAATATGTTTTATAAGTTCGATGTATCTCTCTCCGTTTTATTTTCCAATATAATTAAGTTCAATTAGCATATCAATTACGAACGTTGTAAAGACATGAAAATAACGCATTACAAATATAACAACAATCGTAATAATAATTACATTTTTTTTTATTATCCCTTGACGTAGCGATCATTAGCGGCAAGTGTCAAGTATTAATGCAGTTAGCAAATATCACCGCGATTATCAATATTTGGTTTTCCCCTATTTAGTAGCGTTTGTATAGAATCAGTTTAATGGAATAGCTCTAAATGCATTTAAATCTACATTTGACTAATGCCAGTTTCGAACTACGTACATATACATATAGTTTCAGCGCGTAATCCGTACGCACGCAGCACGAGTAATCTGCGAATTTCCATTACGAGTATCCAATTTTAGCTATAAATTTCCGTAAGCACGATATAGTGCATTGCCAGAAATGATCGATCGCCAATTTAGTTAAACACGTATAATTGAGAAGACGGAGAGCAATAAATGTAAATTATAGAATACGTTATCGTTGTATTTTCACCTCGAAACGCGTTAAATCGTGAAATCCAGCTTTCTGTATTATTTTCATCTTCCTATTTGCATACGTTCTCATCGTGAATAAATTAAAACGATGACGTTTCCAACGATTCTAATCGATTTTGATCAATGCGCTGCCGCGTTATAATAAGATCGCTATAAATCATAAAGTTCCTTCGAACAATAGAGTTGTTCGATCAATCAGTGATACGATTTGCGTAGGCGTCGACATTTGTTCCCTCTGCAACGGCGCATTCATACGTTGAAGCGATTTAATTAAGTAGTTCAGTAATGTCACACGTTAGTTAATGCCTAGTTCGAACTCCATTGCAGTCAGTGTACAACACGTATGCACAATACCATCCGATACAAATTGCTACTGATACTAGTAAATTTTGTTTGCACATTTCCTGAAACGCATTATCGATCACTAACAATTCCTTTCCTATTGCTACGATTGTTCTACATTCCCGCGGTTATAGTTGCTCTGTTTGTATATATTGATATAGCATTTCAATTAGAGAACAATGGTAAATAACGATAAATCTTAAATTATAGAGTCGATGGTGAAAAATATGCAAATACTGCTAGACAGAAAAAATAATAGATGATAATTGTGTGCTCGTTAGTTATGTGAACTAATCGTTTGTAATAATAATAATATCGAACTAGAATTTTTACAGCAATACTGGTGATTTTTATACAACTGTATAAGTAAAACTGTACAGATGGACAAATTGAAATACAAAGGATTGCGACGTAATAACAAGTACGTAAATCTTTCTTTGCATACGTATGTACAATAGTAGCTTCCTATCGCTATATTAATTAACAGTCGTCAATCCCTTTCACAGAACAAACCAGAAATTTCGACGTAATGTAAAAACACAAGACAATGTGCGATTTATTACTCGTGAAATTTGTTAATATTAATTCAACGATGTTGGAAGATCCAACTATCCCAACATTCATGGCCAGCAGTGTATCTAAAAGAACGCACTAAGTACACGACAGGAACGCAAACGTATCTTTATAATATTAATTCAACGGTGTAGGAAGATCCAACTATCCCAACATTCATGGCCAGCAGTGTATCTAAAAGAACGCACTAAGTACACGAGAGGAACGTAAACGTATCTTAGCCTGGAATCAGCTTAATTAAACGGTCTGTGCAGGACGCGCGTCTGAAGTACGTATTCGTAAGGACCAGTACACGTATGAGACCAGTGTATACACACCTATCGTGTATCCATCAGCGTGCGTGGTGGCGCAATGCCAAATTGATGCTGTTTGCCGTCGCTCTAAGCCTCAATCTGCCCGGTTGTACCGGGACGATCCTAACACGCGCGTGCTAAGCTCGTCGCATTATGGATACGCTCCATCTATCGACGTAGCTGACTGCGAGCAGCTAGTAAAGCGTTAGCTGTCGCGAGGGGTGCTACTGGGCGCAGGGGTCAGGAGGTTAGAGGTGAAATAGCAGGGCACAATGGCATCGTTGACGAGTGACAAACCGATAGAATGGCTCGTCGCTACGAGCAAAACTTTCCGGAAAAGGCGATTAACCACGGTACATATTTACGTCGAGGCCGTAATGGAGAAAGTTTGACTGTGAATGACTGGCTTCGCGATTATGCTCCGCGAAGATATCCGGATGACAAGATATTAATTTTGAGTCGTTTCGCGCGTCAAATACGCGTCAGCCTGGTCTCATCGTTTCTTGCTTTTATTGCACGGCTGCCAGGATACGTGTTCCCCGGGAATCAGCCGGTTTAATGCAATTCGGTGGATGCTATAATCTTCTGCGAGAGAAATGAACGTGGCTTTTTCTTCGGCCGAACTGTTTCTCGAGAAAATATCGTACGGAAGGTTAAGCGGGAAGATCTGTTAGACTTCAGAAGGATTATTCGTCCATTGTGTCCTTCAATCTATCTTAGAACCAAGGAATTTCTTTATTCGAGAAAGTTGAAATAATTGTAATTACGGAGATGTTAAATATCAAATTCGTATGTATATCGTACACGCAAGAACGATAGAACTTATATTAAGTTGAGAACGTTTAGTAGAGCGATAGAGCTGCGCATGAAAGATACGTGTTTTAGAGTCCAGAATGTTAAAGTTAGAGAGATAGAGTTGGAATGCGAACAAAAGATACGTGACGAGAGTTTGGATGAATGTGTTTGAATATCTTTTAGAAATGTCTTCGAGCGATAAAAATTAAAGTACAGAGATGAGTGCAAGAATAAATGATTGTTAATTTAATCTCTTAGGATGAAAGTTAAGAGTCAAAGTTCAAAGTTAGCTGACAATTGAACATATAGAATCGATATACTCTTAGAGTAAAAATTTCCATTAAATATAATTTTCACTGTCTCATTGTATCGTCATATCACGAGTGAACACCTGTCCACGTATTCAACTAAAGCGATCTTTTTAAAAGTTAAACGATTACAAACTGAAACAACGTTAATACAACTGCAATGGATTTCTATAATTCAGTTAGCTAAAAGAATAGTCAGAGAATCAAGTGCCTTCGTGTTGCGAGCCAATATAAAGTAAACCAATATAAATCTCATTGCGCCCGTAGGATCTTTAGGTCCGACCAGTGAAAGGATTAAACGTTTGATATATCGCTCAAATTCTAATCTGCGTTGAAAACCTACTTTATCCGCTAAAGCAATAGTATTCTTCGGTGAAGTTGTTACGCGAACGCTTTTTCGAGCGATTAAACATGGATTCTTATTTATCATTGGAACGGTTGCTGGCCGCGCTCCAAGAAGCTGTCCGGCCTAATAAGTTAACAACGTCAACACACCTATATGTGTAAAGTATTAACTTTAGCTTGATCCATTACTCGAGCGAAATCTCGTCGATTACACAGCAAATGTTTGCGAGTGGCCGAACCGATGTCGAGTATCGACCACTGCGTGACCACTCTTGGGTAGAGTTTAAGCGATGGTAGGCGGAAGGCTGTCAGTTGGAGGAGTTCGGGGGAAGTGATAGAGGAGGCAGGAAAGGGAAATGCTCTTTTTACGATGATCGAAAAGAGGATCGCGATTACAGGGTTCAGCGAGTGTCACGTCGCAGTTGGCTTTTTGCGCCGCAAGCACTTTCTCGTGATATGAATATCGTTTAGCAGAAGCTCGCCCGATCGAATTGTAATACCGATCGTATTTGCTGATTCGCGAGAGTGTCTGTTAACATGAACACTCGGATGCAAAGTTTCTAGGAAATTATGTAAATTTACCTCTTTCCTAGCGTTTTACCAGACAGTTACATCTTTCTGTTTTTAACATGCACGTATAACTTGTAAGAAATTGTTATTCCTAACCATTTTATATGTATATGTAACGTTATACGTGTATTGCCTCATAAGTTATTAATTAATCGAACGATAAATGTATCTTTTTCCTGTAAAATTGGTTTTAAATTTTAGTACATTAAGTCGGCATTATAAAATCGTCCGATAAAATGTGTTCTTATTATTATTAATAATTAATAAAAGATAACGTTTCTCACGGGCTGAAAAGAAGATTAAAATCCTGACAAGGGTTTGTCATCGCGATTACGATTTGTCAAATATTTGTGAATTTCGAGTGCGACTTTTCACGTGTTCGTGGATTTCAATGGCGAACAATTATTATAAGTAGCCCAAAACGTTGCGGTTCAAAATCGAAGTTTTAAAAGTAGGTTAGCTGAACGTGAAATAAACGTGGCCTATATCGATGTAATCTCCTTTCTGTCGTGTTAAATTCCTAGTCCTCTGACGATAATACAAAGATAGCGTATACCTTAACGGCAGTAAAGTTTATTACGATATATTATCTCTAAATAGTTAGGCGACACTGAAAGTTTCCATAAAATGACATTATACGATATACATGTGTAATACGTTGTAGGTCCAAATACGATGTAAAAGAACGTTGTCAAATCGATTGTGGATTGATCCAGGCGAAAGGCTCTTTTTGTATTCGGAACGTGTCGCTTTTGAGACAATGGCCGAAGCAACGGCACAGATGTAATGTCTTTTTACATAGAATTTCCCGAAAGAAAAAGAAGGACAGACCATGTATGGCTGGGAAACGTAGAAAAAGAAAGAGGAAGAGAGGGAATGGTGGGTATGTCGAATGCAACGTAGGACAGCGAGAGAAAGAGAAGTGAGAACGGTGACCGACCAGCTCCAGAGGAATACAAATTCATGTCGATGCAGCACAAAGTGGCGTCCACCACTTCTCAACCTATTCACACCCACCTACCCCCAACTATCCAACCCTCTGCCTCGCACCGTTTTCCCCATCGTCTCTTCGACACTCGTCCAGGCGTTCCTATCGATCTAGGTAGTCTAAAAACTCCTGGAAACCACCGACGACAGCTTTTGCGGGCGCCGCTTAGCGGGACGTCGTCGTGCGGATACATCGTCGTCTACAAGGCATTGGAAAGAGAGCCTTTTTGCGCGTGGACGTCGTCGAGACTTCGCTTAAATAGCGTTCAAATAGAACGGAAGGAAGATGAGACAGAAATTGCCTTTAAATACGCCCAAGTAGATACGTGCACCGGGGAACATCGTTGCGTTCGAATGTTTGTCCATTTATGGATTTTGTTCCGATTATTTGGCAATTATTTTCAGAATAGTGGAAAGTTATAATTATACGAGATAATT
This sequence comes from Bombus pyrosoma, assembly GCF_014825855.1. NCBI lineage: Eukaryota > Metazoa > Arthropoda > Insecta > Hymenoptera > Apidae > Bombus > Bombus pyrosoma. The sequence goes on along the minus strand of NC_057770.1, from coordinate 8,173,625 downwards.
ATCGATTCATTATTCTTTCTATGTCTCGTACGAGTAGTTTTTACAAATTCGTAATTGGTGGCTTATATAAATCGTCTTATATAAATTGTGTTTATTAAACGCAAAATTCGATCGATAAACATAATTTATCCGATAATCAGAGTCGACTATAGCGTTTGTGTATTAGATCAGGATATTCTAATACCTATGATTATGTCAATCAGAACACAATTACGATGATGTTGTATAATTATCTACTGCGATACTTATCACGATTTTCATTGGAATAAGTTAGATATCGCGATGGAGTATTTAAAGCTTAAAATGATGAAACAGCATGGATACATATATATAGTATACAGAATACTGTAGAATAAAGCGATTCAATTTTATCACTAATAGACATATCTATGTTAACAGAATGCTAAGGAGGCAAATGCTCGTCTACATTGTTCTCGATGCTGCATCATTTCTAAATTTTCTATGTCATGTCCCGAGATGATCGAAAACCAATTCGAAGTTTCCTAATTTACGACACTTCCCGGGAAGAAAATTTTACCGCGTGTTCGCGTGATTAAACGTCTGTTACGTTGATGGCCTGCTTTCAACGATAAGGACATTTACGGCTACGGTATATGGGCAGAAATATCTAACTCAGAACACTAATGTATCCTATTAGCTCGTTTCAGAAATATTAACAAAGTTGTACATTATACACAGCTATTTTATTTTATTCATCCCAACAGACACACACAAATTGCGTGCAGGCTAAACCCGAATAATTAAAAAACTAATATTCATAATTCTAAAATTATATTCATCCAAAGTACAACGCATAAATCGTTCCCACAAAATATCGAACGTTCTATTAATTATGCTTGCTTTTTATAATATCAATATTCATTCGAAATACGCTGTTGTAATGGGACATGCGATTAAACGTTTCCAGAGGCGAATTACATCAACCGTGGATTTCGCGATCAGATTTGGAATTGAATATTTCATTTAAATCCGAATCCCGCAAAGCATTTGCGTTACAGAGAAAAGTGGTTTATTTAATGTGTTCCTGAAAATCTGCTCTTTATTGTGAAAATAATTTAAAAAAAAAGGTCCTACAATATTCGCTGGCACATTACCGAAAAGCAAAAATTAATAATTTTTCACGAGCAGCAATAAAAATATTCAAAGGTATTCCGCGCAACTTGGTCTGAATTTCAATTAAAAACTCGAATGCCAATTTTGTAAATCCGTTTTGCAGATTCCCGGAAACGTTGGTGGAAGTACTAAAAACGTTACATTTAATCATTATGAACGTAATTATTCGAATATTTATCAGTGGAAATACTTTCTTAAATATACTTTCTTAAACATACTTTCTTAAATAATACAATACATTTCTCTCTCTCTCTCTCTCTCTCTCTTTCTGTCTCTTTCTGCCTAGGTAAATCTAGACATATTTTAATATTCAATTTCCTATACCTAAATATTTTGCGTTTAAATTACAACTTTGAAATCTTTTTCAAATATATAGTAACTCGCCAAAATGTCGAAGCACTCATCATAGAAGACTTTCGATATGTATCGTATAAAATATTTTGAAAATAATTAGGATCGTGACGAGATACGACTGTCACGATTGTAATGGTAAAATGTAAAAGCAATCGCGAAAATGCACACAGAAGCTGCAAGATATTCAGAGTTTTCGTTCGTTCGTGTTTTATATCGCAACTACGAAATCCACATCTGTCAATAATTGCCAAAAACATCGGCACGAGAGCATCGGCTCGCTCGAAATAACATTATATCCACGAGAGACGATTAATAGCTGGAAAAGAAGAAGAGAAACATTCGCGTTACAAATTCAATTCGCCGAAGAAATGAAGTTGTCTCCGTTATCGTCGATTCATTTCTTTCGTCATTGGTCGACAGTCGAAAGACAGGAGAAAACCGGATAGGAAGAAGAAGAACGCGGCACCATGAGGAGGACGAAGAAATACGAATAGTATGAAAAATTGATTGTCAATTGGTGATTGACGCAAGAGGCTTGAGTACCGTCGAACTGTGTGACGTTCACAAAAGGTAGGAAAGTCGAGAAGGAGTAGACGGGGAAAAAGACCCGATGGAAGTGGTTTACGTGGTGGTGGTGAGAATGGCATCCCAGGAAGGGCAGGCCAGTCGCGGCCAAGAGTGCACATTCAGCAGCTTTGCTCGATCGCCATCGGAATATAAATTTGCAACATTATCGCCTTGAGGAGACTGCTATCCCCTGTCGGCGTAAGTTCTCTGACATGCGTCGCGTACCCGAAACCAGCTCCAACAACTTCGACCACTTCAAATGGATTTTGAATTTCTCGACACCTCCATTTGCCGCGAATACCGATAACTCGATTACCAATTTATTCATCGCGATGGAATGCTATCATCTCTGCTTTATTCACCGTGTCGAAGGAAAGGCATGTTTCTCTGCTATCTCATAGCTGACGGTCGCTTTCGTACGACTACAGCCACTGCAACCAGCTTCCTAGCCAAAATCTAAGCCATCGGATTTCGTGGAATTTACAGAAATTGCTGTATATATGTACGTGATTGTTTCTCGATACCACGGATATAGAGAAGCTGAGAATTTTGTAGGCCAAATGTAGGAGCGGTGGAAAATTGGTGAGAAAGTGAGAATACAATGGCAAGCGTAAATTTAAGAAAATGACAATTGTTATACTATTCTAATCAGATTGAATTATACGCATATTCTGTGATACGTGCAATGTATTTACTAGAATAATAAATAACGTAGTTGCTTTTAAATTCCCTACACAGTGAATCAACATCAAATTACGAAGAAATAACAATTTTAAGTACATACAAGAAGAGTTTATTCTACTAAAATGTATTAAATGAACCGCTTTCTTTTTACGTTTGTCTTGCTTGAAATTAGAATTCATATACGATGATATGATAATTCTTGAAGAAATATACATACAATGATAAAATATATAGCGTCGAATATTTTAACATCAGAATATAAATATGATTGTTTAAACTAGCGACAAATCAATCAACGAAAACTCCGGCAATAAATTGTTTACACGGGAACGAATCATCGTGGAGGTTTCAACGCTCGTGACAATCTTCGATAAAACAAATCGGCATTGCTCTTCTTTTGATACCTATATGCGATCGCGTAACTCTTTCGAGGGGCGATAACAGCAGACAGAAAAGAGGAGTTTTCGCACGAGACTCGGACACTTTTCTCCCACCCCGAAAAGCCCCGATAACTGAAACGATCAGAAAAGTTTGCGTAACGGTTAAGGGGGGCGGGAGGGAGAGGGGAAACCCGGTTGGCTTACCGATAAGAGGAGGGTGAAATTGAGAACAAAGAGCGACCGGGTATTCAGAAGATGGGTACGCTGTCATGTCGAGGCAGCGGAACAAGACTGATTGCTTGCATTGATCAGCGCTAGGTACCGTAGGGTTTGTCAAACTCCCTTACCCTTAGACCCCGTGCGACGTCACCCAGCCCACCTACGCTCCCGTTACACTCCTACTTCCTGCACCGCCGCGCTCTTAAGCCGTTCTCGCTTAGCAATCCACCGTGGAAACACGCGATGCCTGCCAGAATACTGATCCGGAAACCACAATTAACTAATGGACGACCGTCCCAGGAACTTATGCGAACGCTAGTTTCCGCATCTAGACATCCCCGCAACTTCCTGGATTGAGTCGTATCTTATAAACATCCCCACTGCGCTTGACTCTAAGTTGTCATGATCTACCAAAGAACTTCTGGCTCCTGTGTCGTCAAACTTGCGTCGCGGATATCTATGGCGTACGGTATGCTGCGTTGCGGTAAATGTGACTTCGCCTAACCCCTCCCCTTCCCTCCCTGAACGGATCAATGCAATGGATTTCGCAACTGATTAAAGAGTTCCGCTTTTCTTGCCTCCCTTAATGAATTACCTCGGCGCCTGTGAACAGTGTGTGGGAACATTTTAGTAGAAGAAGCGTTAGATCGCAAACGAGATATCTTAAGCGGGAGTTGCGTGTAATTTGTGTGGCACGAGGGTTGAAGGTTGATTTACGCAGAATACGTTTTAGCTCTGTAGGGAGGGAGATTTTGAAGGAAAAAAATAGTAACTCGAAATGATAATGTTACTGTGGTAAAATTAACGTGTAGAACAGAGGTGTTACATCTTGCTGGTATTGTAATCTAGAACTTTTGTTCGTTGCTTTCTTCGCACGGTGACCGGTGCCTGATCTTTGTCAGCGAGGAACATCGAAGTACGTAATAAATTATTCAAGATTAAATTGTTCCTTCAATCCTGTCCATCTTCTCTATGATTCTCAATAAAATTCGCATCTTCTCGCAAGAAAAATAACAAGCAAAAGGAACGTTTTCGAATTTCTCTATATATTGAGATTATTTCTCAAACAAATACGATTGTAAAATTGAAAAATCGCGAGTATAAAAGCGGCAAACGAAGTATACCAAAATATACCGTTTGAAATTTCAGAACAATATCTCTATCACTGGAAGATATTAGTCCGTTCTCGAAATATCAAAGCTGTGAACCAGTTAAGAGTAATACAATTTAGAGTTTACCGTTTCGCTCGTAGACAAAGACTTGTCAAGTATTCATAAGGAAGATACGCTTGATTGACAGGTGAAAACAACTTCGCCTGCAGATCATATTTCAGTCATCAAACGTGCTTGACCACGTAGATTTATGGACGGTGGTTCTATAGTGGCTCAAGTGAGCTGTTTATAACCCTGCCAACATCTCCTATGGTTAGACTGGTCAATGCTGCTGGGGCGTATGACCTAACAATCAAATAACGGTAAAGGGATCTATAAATCTTGGTAAATTTGTGCGCGTCGGATGAAAAGAGAACACGTGTAAATGAATGATCGATCAGTCGATTTATTGATTTCAATTTTCAGTTTGCACGATAAATTTCGGCGAAGCCGTCAGTTTTCGGTAAACTATTATCCTGATAATTCTAGAAATATACAAATTTAAATCGAGAAAAATAATTTACATAAGCAAATACGCTTAAAAGCTTAATGTTGTAATACCCAGAACACAAATATTTTTCATCAACGTTCAGCATCAAAATGCTCGAATCGTGGCAACTCATCAGAAAAGAACGTTCATATCGAACAAATTAATCCGAACAATATGATATTAATTATATACTTAATCTACTGTCTTACATCCAATATTCGAATTTCACACTGGCCACGTAAAAAATACTAAGATACAAAGCGATCGATAATAAAGACGATCTCATCTTGCGTGTGACCTGTCAAAATATCGTCGAAGTTGAAAAGAAGATTCGACAAGACCAGCTGATCGATCGAACGTTATAATTACCGCTGTAGAAACGAGAAAACGATCGTTCTTTCGTTCGTCAGAGACAGAGAGCTTGGATTTTTGAGCGACACCGGCCACAGCTTTCCGGTTCTTGCGACGGAAGTGGGTAGCGGCGGAATACGGGCGCGAGGGTGGGGCAGAAGTTAAAAAAAGTTGATGAGTGATTTATAATAGGAAGAATAATGGAAAGTGGGTTGGACGGTGGATGTCGGTGAAAAGAGTGAGGGGCGCGTCGACGGCTCGTTTATTAGTGGAGCACGCTCTCTCCCTTACTTTACTACTGGCGTGGCTGGTGGGTCCACGGCCCAACAGAGTTGTAATTAATTACCAAAGTAATTATCTGATGATTTAAGAACCCACCCCACAGGTCTCGCGCGCCGAAACTGAAACGAATTACTATTACCCATATCCGAAAACTAACCACCGGCGGCAGTAAGGCGCGAGTACCAAGGAACAAGGGAAGGGCTGCTGATGGAACATATCGAGGGGGAGAAACTTTTGGCTTCGTTCGGGTAAACCACTCAAGTTTGGCAATCAAGCGGTATCGTTGTACGACGCTTTTATTGTTGCGTTACTCGCAGCATATCGATCGTTTCGTTCGATCGACCTATCGTTTCCATCGGAACTGTATCACAAATTCGCCAGGCTTTTCTTTCAGTAGTTTCGTATCGGTGGATAAAATAAATATCTTACGATATCGAATGTCATTTATGTGACGGTATTAAACGAAATTTTGCTTATGTAATAGAAAGTTTTGTTTTTAACGGTATAATGTATTCTATGATTTAGCATCGTTGATCGTTTTATATTTATATTGGACGAGATCTCTCGCGTATTAACCTTTTGCTGAATCTTTCGACGAAGTATCTCGCGCTTTAATGTAAAAGCGTAAGTGTAATTAATTATGATATATGTATTATCAATAGTTTTAGGTTCAATCGTTACTAATATTTAATGTGAGATTAAGAGTATCACTTTGTGTTATGAAACAAAAGGTAATTCACATAATGAATCTCATAAAATTCAACAATTTTTGCAATTATTGCTTCTATAATTGTACTTAGGATTAACGTAAAACTATGTTTTCTATTGAAATGTAATTTGATCATAATATCGCTCCCTTACCATAATGGGATTAATCACGACTAATTAAATATCTTAAGCCACATGTGAAAATATAATATATTAACAAAACATACTGTTGAGCACGCATACTTGCTGCAGTTAAATGCGTTCAAATTAACCTTAACTAAAATTATATTTGATTACAGTGCTAAATGGTGTTCAATTTTCACTCTGACTGAGTTGAAAATTATATAAAAGCATCTACGTTTCCAGTGTGAATACTGACTGGTTTAATATTTGTACGTATGTAAAATATTCTGTTACAGATAAAATATTAAAGCTTCGTTAACAGGTAAGCGCAAAGGATGACATAGAAATTAAACAATTTCCCTGTTCCGAATTCTTAATAAAAGCAACTCAAGATAAAATTTTTCTTTCTATAAACAACTATAACAGTAAATTCATTTCCATTTTATACAATGCATTCCTTCAAAATTAAACTTTGCAACATGTAATGTATAACTAGAACGACTATGTCATTAAGTTCAAAGAATTAGCTCCTATTTAAAAAGTAACAAAGCTTCAAATGTATGAGAAGCATATTTTTTTAAATTCCATGATCGAACGTTATACGTCCTCCAAGCCCTAATTTCGCTTTTCCAGTGTCCCAGTAGGGAAAAGCATCGCGCGTCGACTTCTCTATTATATTCATTCTTGTTAACAGTGCTACCGTAACGACATATCTGTTGAGTAACGTCGAACTAGTTATACAACCGTCCGAAGTTCGACCGTGGGATATCTATAATTGGGTAGCATGTCGTACTGTTGTATACTATTGAATACCTCTCTCCTGCCACGCTCGTGTTTCACTGATACGCACTATTATGAAGTCCACCATCGAGCCTGTGTATATGGTGTTCGAAGTACATATATCCGTGTCGATGGAACATCGATGCTTAGTTTTCTATGGGAAAAATAGTGTCCCCAAGCGTTTAAAACAATAGAGATTTATTCTGTTTTCCTAATCGTTCATTTCACTAAGCCAACTTTGATATCGTCTCCATTACTCGAATTTTATCGGATTCTCTCTTTTTCTACGATAATCCGCGCAGATTACTATTACCGGTTACCTTCAAAAGTTTGGAACATTCTTAAATTTTGACAATTATTACGACGTTAACGTTTTATTCTTCTTGGTTGGACGTAATAGAAAAATGTCTAATAAAACTTACTGATTTTTCTCGATATCGAACGAAAAGGTAGCTTTCACGTAGGATTGACATTTTATTGAATTTTATAGTTATTATTCTATAAAGGATATCGTATTTTTCATCTGAAGCCTCCATGTTAATACGTACTTCATAGTCAGAGATGGTTACGCTGAAACTTTTGAACCACGATGTTGGGTATTTTATGTAACTACATTCATTTATTGAAAGACATTTGCAAAATCTCATTTGCGTTGCCAAAACACAAAGCTTAGAATATTAATATCCGCTACGTTTGAGCGATGGTAAAGGTTCGTTAGTAAGTAGCACTTAACGTCAGGACAATCTAACGAGCCTGCGCTTATACGCGGAATATTTCACGGCATGACCGTAACATCCAAGTTATCTCGTTCGGGTACACCGTGCCGTTGATGTAAATCAGAAAATATTTTAATTGAAGACGCGGGAACGAGGTTTTTTAAATTAAGTAATTTCGAGGTGATTCAGACATTATCGATTCGTCGTAGATAAAGGGAAGGCGAGATTAACATTCGAGTCTCGAACGATACTTCGCACTAATTATTCGATAATTAAGAGCTGTTGGAAGTTTAGCTTACTAGATAGAGTGAAAACCTTCAATTTCTTTTATTTGCACCGGAATTCTTCCGTGGAATTGTATCTTCCTTTTTGGTTACTTCTCGTTAGTGTAATATCAATTGCAATAATAATATTCCTTTAATCTCGTTTCTTAGTTAATATTTTTTAACACAAAGTACGACATATAAAGTTAAGATACATCGAAAATTATTAGCAATGTACGATGTTTTGTTACCGGCTTGTTAAAAATTATTCATTGTAAACAACAAAGGTAGCTAGTTCAATGAACAAATACAATCACTTAAACAACGTTTGAAACTATGTATTACCCAGTCATCACGAGAAGAACTATATTTCCATCTGAAACAATGATAATTCAGTTACTACTCTCAATTTTCATTTCAGAGTTTTCACCTTGCAGCACGTATTTGAAAAATTAATTTTCCTACGTAGGCGTTATTTACACTGCTGTTGCCTTTGTATTTTTAACGCTCGAGAACGTAATTTTTCCATGTCAGCCAAGTAAAATTGTATTTTAATTGTTTTTAAAGCAGCTTTATGAGAAGAGAAGAATGAAGAAAAGACGGTAATAAGAAGAAACTAGAAACAGAGACAATTTATACAGAACACAAGTAGCCATTACACTCGACATAATACGGCATCGTATTAATAACTATACGACACGCTTCTATTTTGTAATCATCACTAACATCCAGACGTTACAAAACATTAAGAAAGAAAAATATCCTGATTATAATTTTCATCGTGAAACTTATTCTTACAAGTATCCACCATCTGTGATTGCAAAATTCTGAATACTTCAAACCTGCAACTTTCAGCATATAATAACCATTCTTAAAGGTACAAATATGTAAGGAAGGAAACGAATGCGTTCAAAATCCATTATAACTTTTAATTTCCGCATGAACGCTTAAACGAGCGTAACGAAGGAGACGCTATTTCCGGGGCGTCGCTTTCGGAATAGTGTTTGCGCGCTTGCCGAATAAACCCTCGGAATTTCGTTCCTGGAGAGTTTCGAATCCTTCCCATCTGTGACACCGGGAATCTCCAACCTGTACGGTTTCGCCGTTAATGAGTGAAACGAAGATCTCACCGCTTTCTGACGGTGTTCGAGGTCATTAGCGGCAAGGACGCCGGAATCAGGGTAGCTTATGTCGTTTTCCATTAATCGCCAGCTAGCCGTGGTCCATACCTAGCCGCTGCTGCACCTGCCAACCTAACCTACGAGGGTTTCTGACAAACAGCCCGACGTGAAACTTTCTACAGGATGACTGGTATAGGGCGCAACTGGCCAAAGTGCGAGAATAAAGGACCTAGAAGCATTTACGGCGAAAACGACAGTCATAAAGGGAGCATAGAACAAACGCGGACTATGAATGTGGTGAAAATAGCATAAGGAAAACTTCTTTCACCGCTACTCAATGATATTTAAAATAAATAATGCGAGTTTAATCGTTTACCCCGTTCGTTCTGGCAGTAGCTAAAAAAGAAAGTATTGGCACGGCATTGTATTTATTATAGCATACAGATTAATTATATATCAAATATAACAAATTTTGTATCATTTTGTCATATGACAGTGTTATATTAAAATTTGATAGATTTGAAAATGAAATTTACAGCTTGATAAAAGAAAATTACTTCACTGTGAAAATAAGGATTGCCAATACGTGTCAATACTTTTTGTAATCACTGTACATAATATTCTACATACCTTCTGTGCTTCCCTCAGCTCTCTTTAATTCGTCTACGTCGGCTAAAGAGACGTTATTTACAGGCTCTAAAACCTCTAAGTAGTCCAGTGCTTTCATATCGGCCCATCTCAAACGTATAGAGCAATTAAAAGACTCGATCCTTGCAATGCTTCGCACACCTTCTTTTCAACCGCGTCTCCTTTAGAACGTGCCCACTAATGCCCTAAAGGAGTATTTATATTTCTAGCCCGCAGACTAAATTTCCAGAGACGTGTCCTTTCGTGGTGGTGGGAGATTAACGCAGTCAATGTTTCCAGATTTTTCAGTCAATGGTCTCGTTTCGACCATAAATAACAGCTCCGTTACGATTCGCGCTCAATGGCGAATTAACTGTAGCTGTTTATCGTCCCCCTTTATTCTGAGTTAATCGCTAATTGGTTTCCTATTCAATGGAAAAATTTGGCGGGATATATGACACCAGAGCCACCGCAAACTGCTCTGAATCGTTCGAAGCGAAGGGAAAATAAATTTACCCACATTTGGGTTTGAAATGTTGCGAATGATTAATTTGTTTCTTTGTTCAAGCAAAGCTTAATCAAGATATTACACTCGAGGGAATAATATTGTAACATGAAACGATGCTTGCTAACTACGATTTCACACTACATTCCTATAATAGTTTCTCCGTTAACGAAATCTTTCACTAAATGAAATACATATAGGATTTGTCCATTTCTGTGTATCAAAGATACAAAAAAATATGTTAGAATCATAAATAGTGCATAAAAGCCAGTTACACGAATCAGAAATAAAATTTCCATCGCTTCGAAAATAAATAATTCACCAGAATGCCATACAGACACCAATTCATTTAAACGTCATAAAACTACAGTATCTGGATGAAAGAAAATATAATGTAAAAAAAGAACAGAAAATATGAAACAAATCCATCATATTCCTCTTTATTATCACAATACCAAAAGTAAAGCTCCATAATGTAAATGAACTAGTTAATTGCGGAATTTAGTTTTAGAAATTTCTCAGTGGGATAGGGTCGTGGAGTGCGTAAATAAATACAAGCGACCACGAGTATATTTGTCAAACGCAGTCAACTGGTTAATCGAAAAAATACTATAAACAAAGTTTATACATATTATTGCGTCAATGCTATATTGACATTCGATGAGTGAATCCTGTGGAACAGAGATGCACAATGACGATCGTATTACTCGAATCTGACATAGGCGAACGAGATGGCAGCGAGATGGAGCGATGTTTACCCGCGAAACTTTCCAGCGAATCTAGACCAAGGCCGTTTTTAGGCAGAAAAACACAAGAGTTCGAGAACTTTCGAAGCGTAAACGGGAAGCATACGCCGGCCGATGTCTAACCCTAAATCTGCGAGGATGTATAAAGCAGGAATTGTGCGTCGAAATGCCGCAGTATCCGAGCGGGGGCCATTGTCAATTAATTTGCGAACCGGTGCATCGATCGAAACGGCGCGAAAAGGGGCGCAAAAAGGAACCTATAAACATTTCAAACGATCCGCATTCCTTTTTCTTTCAGTCTCCGGAGCTCTAAAAGCACGCACAAGTGTGCTCAATCTGGCACGATGCACTGTTGCAAAGCGTGCATTCGCGGAAAAAAATGAACGGCGGCGCAAAGGAACGAATGGAAAAGAGGGCACACAGTGGGTGGCGGGCGAGGTTCGCGGTGGCGGAAGCCAGACGTAGGAGGGTGGAGGGAGGGGGGATGCAGGGGATGGACGAGGGCGAAAGAGTAGGGTAACGAGCAGAGTTCGAGGTAGACGGAAGCCTCGTTGGTATAAGGTTGGGGAGTTTGATAACGCAAAGGGGATTGCGCACGTGGGCGGCAGAAAAAGAGGGGTGGAACTGTGGTCGGGTGCAGTCTTGTATATAAAACATTCAAAAGGCTGTTTTTATTTCGGTGCGATTCAATGCATTCTATAGCGAAGACTTGCCTGCCTGGTTGCCCGGATGCCTGCCGTGCCCTCCTACCCTTCTTTCCTACCTGCTACCATCGCGTTAACCCCCTCCGCCCCCTTCTTTTGCTACAGCGGTTGCCGCGCATCCCCTGCCTTTCACCCTTCTGCCAGTCAAGACCGCTTCCTGTCTGCATTTCAAATTGATGGATTTACCAAGGAGAGACAAAGAGAACGAGCAAGAGAGAGGGAAAGAGAGTTGGGACGAAAAAAAGAAAGAAGAAAAAAGAAAAGAAAGAAAGACAGCAGAAAGAGAAAAGGCGCGTAGAAGGCAGGTAAAACGCTTACGTATGCCACCGTTAGTCTCTGCGTATGCCTCCATTTAAAGAGGTTCGTATATTTTCCACGTTTCTGCGAGTTACGCGCGCAGCCAGCTACGCGATACGATGAACGAACATTTGACGTGGTACGCTTTCGTGAATCGACGCTCAGGACCCAGTATTCCCGTGGCCCGATGAACGTGGCCGGGATGTGGATGTCCGTTTCCAGATGTCCTGACAAATATAAATGTGCATACGTTCAACGTCGATTCTATGGAGATACGGCCCACGGAAATCGCTGAGTGATATAAACCACGGAGATGTTTGAAATTCATTTTCCGTCAGATGAGTTGGCAACGAGGAGTGAAATTTCAGAGAGGAACACGCAACGTACTTACTGTATTATTACGAACTTGATGTTCCATTCCATTTTGTTAATTTCTACTCCCCTGTCTCTGTGTATCGTGGATAACCGGTAAACGAAAATTTTACAGGCTTGGCGTCGTTGAAAAATTCAACTTTTGAGTAAAAAATTTACCAGTGAAATTAAAACGTTATTTCATAATGTTCCTGCTGGTACGACCACTTAAATATTTATTCGTACGTATATTCGGGAAATCTATTTCATCGTGCATCGCTCGAGTACTTACCACGTTGTAGGAAGTTAAATTTCAAAAAACGAAAATTTGCATGTTGAATTTACCAAACGGAAATACAGCATACGAAATTTGGGAATATCACGATTGCGGAGTGTAAAATTTTTAAACAAATATCGATGTTAACTTTTCACGTAGAATAATGGAGGTTTCTTTTGTTCAGGTAAATATTCATTCAAATAAATATTAACTTTTGTATGGTAAATGATATATAATAAAGTTAAGCAAGTGAGTAATTATTAATCATACGATATTAATTTAATTTTTTCGCAATTACAATTCATACTATTTTTCTTCTATAACATCGTACGATCACAGAGCACGTACATCGCTTTATCAATTGAAAGTTGTTGCTCATTTTTATCTCATTCAATCAAAAAGCTTGAAATATCTATACAGATTAATATTCGAATTTGAAATTAAAAGTAAATTCGAAGTTTCGCTGTAACAAACGAAATAACGAAACTAAGTGTTTTCATGAAACAATACTGGAAACATCACGAGGCAAGCAAAATTATGGGCTTGAAGGTATCATTTCATTTGGATATTTTATCTCTGCCTCTAAAAGGCGCGTTTTAGAGGTAATGGGGTCAGCCAGCAGCCGACATTGCGAATCTAGGCTTAACGATAAAAAGAAAGGTTTGTCTCTTCTATCGATTTTCCACTTTGTATCCTTGTCCCCCGTCGCTTTTCCTGCGTCACCGATTTAACGTCGATGCTTTACTACGGTAATTGATTAACCATAAAATCTTCCATGTCGGGGGGCGAAATTATAATTCACCGGGCCGAGTTAAACCCTTTAACGGTGTACTACGAGCTATACTGATGTTAACGCCGATTTTGCGATCTATTGGCTTCAAGCGGTAGTCTTCGGCGTTCTCCTCTTCTCCCCTCTCCCAAATCCTGTTTTTTTCATCCACGTCTGGAATTGGGTTTGAACTTAGGAAGCTGCCGGATAACGTAAAACCGTTCGTTCAAAAGAGAACAAAGCGACTCAACCCCGGGCCGCTTTCGCGAGGGTTAATAATGGAATTATGAATCGCGTCGCGGCTAAACTTAATGCGATTTCCCTGTAAACCTCACAGTAAGCAGCACGGGCCGATCAATGCAAGCGTTATAAGACTCTGATATATTTTGTAGAGCTTTCTCGTATCGTGATTCCAGCCGCACTGATTCGCCGGCTGATTATCTGCGGATAAATTAAAAGTACTGGGTAAACATGCACCGGAAGTTAATGTTCCGGCGAGATGCAATCGTGCCACGAAACCTTTCGAGCCTCGTGAAAATTTTTATACTTTGACTTTATTACCACACACGCAGGCACACGCGCACACAATGGTCAGTAATACATTGAACATGATTTCATTAAGAAGAAGCGATTTAGGATGATATTATATACATGACGTATATTTCATATATGTGAACTTGATAATTATACCATGCTTCGTCCTGCATCCTGTAAAGAAACTGCCTAAAAAATCTTTCTTTCCTTCTTACTCCTTAGAAATTCTCCTTTTCTTTTATTATTTAGGAAATCAAGCGAAACGTTCAACGGACAGAAAATTTCTACAGTGAAGTAGTAATTTCGAATACGTGTTTTCGTCAATGTATTAACTTAGATAAAAAGAATACAAATAACTATAGTAAAGAAGTAAATTATAGTGTCAGGAATAGCAAAGTAATGTATGTACGTGAACTGAATTTTATTCATACGTGCATCAGCATTAGAGAAACCAGCGGTTACAATTAAAACGAGCTAACCGGAATAAGAAATAAGATGCTAAAAGACGAAGTCTTAAACTTCCCTTTTCATAGGCACGCATAGAAATGGCGCGAAATGGTAAGGTATAAATTCTTCAGTCGAATTCATAAAATTTAAAAATATGTCACGCACAGTTGCGTTAGTCCACGACTTGTTTTGTAAATATTTCCTTATTAACATAGTAATTGGTTGAAAAATATCATTAGATGTACTATCGATGAATATGTATGCATGCACTGTTGCATATGATAATTACGAACTTTTAGCGTTCACGCACACATACGTTTCCGTAAACTATCGTGCGCGATAAACAGCGTGCCGGCTGCGATGGCCAAGTTAAAAAAAAAGCGTCGCTCGCGCAGAAATAACGAGACACAGCGCTCCATCTCGTGAAGTTTTTATACTTTAACGAGATATTATCGAAAGAGTATACTGGAATAATTACTTTTAAACTGCTTTGCACGATTTAACTTGCAAGTAATTAATCTAGGGGGAAAAAGATGGTCATTCTATTAGAGATGGCAGGTCGACGAAAATCTATTTAAGATGTTCTATACGACAAAACGAACTACGCGAAGCAATTAGGTAGCCGGCTCTAACGAGATCCTCGAAACAGGCCCGTGAAGCGTTGTTCGGAAAAAAGGATCGCTCGCTGGCGACAGCTTACGACTCTACCACGTTCACAACGTCTCGTCAACATCCGGTTTGCAACAACGTCAACTCGAACACGAAGTACACGGAACCACATCTGAAAGTACAACAAAGATTTAATTGGAGGATTACGGTGCACTCCAGTTCGTATCCTGTCGCAAAATGCGACTTTTATCTAGGAACAATCGAGGCTGCCTCGAGAGTTCTCGGTTGGTTTTTGGATTCCTGGCTCGTCGCGTGTTTACCGGCTCGTTGTTAGACAGACGGGTTCTCAGAAAAGAGAGAAGAAATTCGATAGATGAAGTACGGCGAAGGATAGCCTTGGAGGACAGAGGTACTACGTCTATGTGATCGGCGTCCGGAGGTTAAGGTGGCCTGGTAGCTGTAGCTGCCGGCCTAAAGTATAGCTCACAATGCTCGCCAGGGCGGAGAACAGACACACCGTGGCAGTTAGAGGCACGTGAGCGGCATGCTAGATGGTCCCACATATTCTATCCAACCGAGAAACCTTCTTCCCTCGTTCTCCGTTCTCTGTTCTCCGTTTCTCGTTCCCCGATCTCTGAACCTCCTGTTCTCGTCCCACCGGGTTTCCCCGTTGCCACGCTCTCGTTTCAGGCCGCGTCGCTGCCGGGGAGTTAGTTGCTTCCGTGCCATTTTCTAACCAGACTCAATTCAACCCCTATATAACGTCCCGCTCGCTTCTCCTTATCCTACTCGCTGAGAAACCACGCACGCTGCCATCTCGAATTTACGTGTCCAGGACAAGAGAGAAGTCACGAGCACCAGCAAGCTTTAATTAAGCCGACACTGCAGGACATCCCAACTATTCTATCGAATTCAGAGACGAGCCCCTGCCCCCTCCCCTCCTCATGTATGTTCGATCGATGTGAAACGATAGAGTCTCGCTTTTCCGACAAGGCGATGCGACTTTGTTAGAGACGAGATGCCGGTTCCGCGTTCTGCGGTTCCAAGCGACTACACTTCACGATTATTAAGAATCTTCCTCGTTTATTGACAATGTATCTGATGTGGCTCGTATATTCGTCTATGGTAAGGTAGATCAACGTTTGACGCGACTGGATTAATTCGATGCGTGACAAAATTCGGAAACTAACATCCAAACGAAGTTTCACAGGATTCTAATAATCTTGATGTATTTCATACTGAGAAATTTTTATTTTTATTCCTCTGCAAGGTACGCGTATACTTTCTTTTCCATATGTTACATACGAAATATTGTAAATATTAAATATTTCAGGAAATATGTTAGTCGTATTATTCAGTCGCGATTGTATCGTTGAATGAGGACGGTTAAAGGCATCCATTACGTACAACGTATAAATAGATTTCTCATTTGTCTTTACACGTGTTCTCCAAATTTCATTGTGGTGTCTTTAAAATGGACCAAGTTGCGGCAAAGTTTGTGAATCGATGTTCACCAACTAGGTTGACCAACTGAACCTAACTCGTGTTTAAATCTTGAGCGTAACCTGGTTCTATATGTTTCTAGTTTAAAGTTGTATCTTTCAATATTGTATATATTTAAATACAGTTGAAATAAATGTTATGTGAAATGTGTCATTAGTTGTAGAAAATTATTTCAGTATATTATCTAACGCTTAATAAAAACTGTCGATACCGTACTCGAAACGTCGCAGTTACAATTTACAAGTCTAATCTTGTTCATATGCATGTTATCCTATTTTTAGAATAGCGTTACGTTGACTCTTAGTTGTTGTTAGTTGCGCTTGGAAGAAACTTTCTTGCATTCTATTTTAAGAATCGCTTTACTGCAGAAATTAATGGAAAGATGGAATTATTCCACACATTTATATTCTACACAATGAAGCAGATGAATACAGATTAAAATAAGTTGTTGTTGTTATAAGATTCGATCGTTAAGGAAAAACGTTTCAAACTTCACAGGGTATTATTAATTTTCTTCAGCGATCTCCAAAATTATTTATACTTTCATTTCTTACTTTGACTAAGCAAACCAAGGGGATAAGAATAAAGAAATAAAAGCTTTGTCCTCACTGATTCTTTCGCAATTCTTATTTACATTAACAGACAATTTGAAACCGACGAGTTCTTAACAAGATAAGTTTTAGAATTGGGCAATAGAATTGGATTATTAATGTATCTGGTGATCGTGTTTGAATAATGCGAACACAAGATATCACTTCGAAGAACGTATTTATCTTGATTCATTTGAACAACGAAAATGTTCATTTTAGTTGTTAGAAAAATATTGCCGGTACGTGAATGCCGCGAGGAAGTAGAAGATTATCTCCACGTAGTTTGTTTGAAATAGTGCTACTTTTGTCAAAGCTGGTTCATTTTCGGTTATGGTAGTAATGCGAAGGACGTGATTGCTTTCGAAGCGACGTAATCCTATTTATTCAGTATAAAAATGGTATCCTATAAAAGGAATAGCTCTACGTTCTTGCCAACCAAAAGAAAAATCATAATCATGATTTACTTTGAAAAATCATAAGAATTTGTCGTAGGTATATGTATTACTGATGCACTCTATAAGTATGATTTAGAAATCACATATGTGCAAAGTGTGGTATTTAATTAAATAAATAATGTTTCTATGAAAAATTAATAGATTTTTGTAAACCAGTCAAATTAGTTATTAGTTATGTTTTTCGACGTTCGAAATTATAATTTGTAACTTAATTACAATTATAATTTCTAAATGCAGAATGTGCTCAACAATCATAGTTAGGAAATACTTATTTTTTTTTGTTTCGGAAATATAGGTTTTAATTAAGAAGTAGATTGTTTGGACGATAAACAGAAGACGACTCTACATTGGAATAATAAAGAAAAGTACATAGCAAGTGAAATGGATTAAGAAATATAATAAGCGATTTTACTGTATTCCGGCGCGATACTACACATAGGCAACAATTTATGTTTCGTTTGTAATTAATATTGCACGAAATAATTTCATTGTCAAAATAAATGGAATGGTCTGTTAACTTTCAGTATACTGATAATAAATTAGATGTTTTGTGCGCAAATTTTCTCTATCGGTATACAATGTATATATATAATTCAAGTAGCCCAGTTGACGAGGCCAATATTTCTGTGCAAACACACATAGATTTCGGACGAGCGAGCCAGTTACAAACATAACCACGGCTGGTAATCTCGTGTGTATACACGTATTTAAACACGTACATGGCACCAGGGGCAGATACCAGGCTCATACTTGTCGTTCCTCTTCCTCCATCGTATCGTTCTCTTTCGTGTCCAAAATGTCCTCCATACTCCTCCTCCTACATATCTCTGTCTCTCTCTCTCTCTCTTATATCCAGATAATTGCGAGATAATATTGTTACCTTACGGCACAAAGTTACGACACATATTTACACAAAATGAAATTTTACCGGCGAAAAGCAGAGAACATCAAATTTTTAATTCCAGATATGGTATCGTACGAAGATAATATACACTAAACTTTATCTTTTTGTTTCACGTTACGCAGGTGTACTCGTTAAATTAAAGCTTCTCCTCTGAAAATTATGTACTACCGTATTCGCCAATAAGGCGAACAATTTCTCTAACAGTTTCGACAAGAAACATTTAAAGAAGCGGTCTTTAAAATTGAGAATTATCTGGCGTAAGTACAGAGCTGATGCGTACTCTTCGTCACTGCAGGGCGCTGTGACATAACAAAGTGGAATAACTATCCCATGAGACGGCCGCGATGGAGGCCGGGCGTCATCCCGAGTTTCTTCGGACGGGAAAATAAATTCGTGTCAAGACAAATAAGCGCACTCGACGCCTTCGCCCCTGCCTATCCGTTTGTCCGCCTCGCTACCACACACCCTCTGCCCTCTGTTTTCTATCTTTATTTCTTTTATTCTCCGTTCACCGCGCCGGTTCGGCTCTTTCTTACCCGGGTAACCAGGCTCTCCTCTCCTTTCTCTTTTTCCAGGCTTCTTCATCCCAAGAGAGGTAGACAGGCAGCTCTAGCCACCTCGGTGGTTTCCACCAGCGCTCCTTCAACTTCTTTCGCGTCACCAACATCCCACCTCTTCCTCGGTTCCGCCCTTTTTCCCACCGATTTCGACTTTCTTTTCCGGCTGTTCTTCGTTCTTCGTAATACGAGCTAAGCGATTCGGGGGCCACCGTGACTTTTTCCTTATCTTTCACAGCGACGTTTTTTTGCATTCGTCGTCGTTCTCGCAATCCCCCGCCCTACTTTAGCCGCCCGCCAATATTTGCTCTCATCTTTTGGCTTATTGAGAACTGGTGAGAGCGAGAGCGAGACGCGGCAGCCAACAAAGTCAGGATCCGCCGGCAGCCCCGTCGGGTATTGGCTGTTCCAACGGTAGCAGACGCGGTTCTCTTCAGGAATCGGTGCTAAGCTAAGTTAGCCTGATTTGTGCAAACTCAAGTCCTTTCCTTCCTTGCCTTGCCTTGCCTTGCCTTGCCTTGCTTCGCCTTACCTTGCCTTGCCTTGCCTTGCCTCACCTTACCTGTTCACCTCTCGTTTCTTCCTATCTATCCATCCCACGCTCCCCTGTCGAACGCCTCCTTCTTCTACTTTCACGACCGGTCGATCTTTACTCTCGATCTTGCCGCTGCTCGTCCGGGATTTCGCATTCATCGACTATGGTTAATTACGATATTGCTCCCGAGACGCTGATAGCTTTGCTTCTCTCCTGTCTGCTCGCACCCTCCTCTCTCTATTTCTATCATCTTATCTAGCCACCGATCTGCTCTTTCCCTCTGTGCGAAATCTTTGCACTTCGTGTTTGCACGACCCTCGATCGAACAGCCACTTTGTCCGTTTCTATAAACTTCCTTTCGAACGGAATTTTCACGGTAATACTCATTTTCATACTTCCAACCCCGCGAGGAACGCTCCTTTCTCTATTCTTGACTGTACCAAATTTTTATCTCCCTCGATTTCCTTCGTCCCTTTCCATTTTTCTTTCGCTATCTCCTCGTGTGCACGTTCAAAATAGGACGTGCAATTTTCTTTTCAATTAATCCTTCGATTAGACTTATAATTCAATTCGTATAATTTAAAAATAAATCCTAGTATTATAAACATAGACTTTTTGAAGTTCTCCAAACATATACCTCAATCGCTATGATATAATAAGATCTGAAATTCAACAATAAGTACTTGTTTTTAATTCGAACAGTTTTAAAACTCGTCCAAATGTTTGGTGTATCCCTCGAGCAAAGGTGTGTCAAAAATTATTTCTCTTCTATTTGAAATATTGTTTAATACATTGGATCTCCTGTGGATCAACAATGTTATTCCCTTTCTATCTAGTGTTTGTCATGCCACACGATCTTTGCTCCATTGAAGAGGCAGTTTGGTCGTTTCTTCAAAATTCGATTTTGGAGCGGTTCGATCGGTCTCCTTTCTCGGTAATACCCACCTACTTCTACTCTATCGTGATACCTACGAAAGTATCCTTTCGAACCGAATGCCCGAGATGTCTGCTGAGTAAGACGGAACGGTGGCTCACGATTTTCTTCGTACCAGTACGTATTCGAACGGAACGCAGAATCCAATCTTACTCTTCGACTCGACCATTCTCCGTTCTTCGTCGTTTCTTTCGCGGTAACGACTACGAGCGGAGTCCTTTTACCACAATCGGTGATATGTTTCAATAAAAGCCGAGGTTGTGTTTGATAGCATCCGCGAGAAACAATGCGCGTGGAGAAGCGAAGAGAATTAAAATAGAATGCCGCTTCTTCGTGTCTGTTTGCATGCCGGTTTGAAGGAATCGATAGAACGAAATGTTTTCTCCTGTTTCTCGCAGTTGTAACTCTACTGAAAAATGTTTTCTTTACAACTGTTGGATCTCGATAAAATATTACGAATGTACTACAAAGCAACGTCGAATTAATAAATAAATTTCAAACCGATCGTTCAATGTATTCAATTATCTGAACACCTCAATATTCGTAAGGAAGAATTTAAGAGATCAATTTTTATCGCGTGTTACTTTTTAGTAATACTTTGTTTTAATTTGCGAGCATTTTTCAATAGCATTTGATTGTCTACTAATTTCGATGTTAGTGAGAAAATTTCTTCCAAAATAATAAATTTCCATTTTTTACGATATTTAAGTTCTTCGCCATTCTCCTTTTATTATCGTTATTAATTAGAAGTCAGAGTAAATACCAAATCGTCATTTTAAATTGATCCCGCGTACACTAAAATATCCGAATTTCTATTGTATATTATATGTATAGCATCTTATGGAGATACCATGTAGCTTATGATCTCACCGAAGACGCTTAAAGTTTCTCTCGTCCAATACCGAACACAGAGCGACGGAATTTCTTTGTAGGAAAGTGCGATCGATTCTAGTCAACGCACACCATCTGTACACTCGAATCGAAAAACAATGCGACCACGTTCGCGAACGTGTATGCACGCGGTGATCGTGTGCAACGCCAATAAGCGTGGACGCGCGCCGTACAGACACCACGATGATCCAAATGTAGGAAAGTGGCTTAAACAGACGTTTAAATTCAGTGACACGTAGTCAGACCAGGCTGGTTTCGCCCATTTTCCTACTTGCTTTTGCCTGACACTGGCAGCGTGGCCGCGTGGTGACACAGAAAAGTCAGAAAAGGAATACTTGCCGATGGATGGAGACGGTCGTTGCATGATTTAAATCCATCCACCCCTTTTTGCAATGTTGGCCAAGGTGTAATGATCTGAGAAATTGTAGCCCGATATGCGATATCGATGCGGTCGGGCAAAGAAGCCAATATCTACGCCATGATACTGCCGCGCGTACACGTTCAATTCTATGTACTCGCCAGCTGACATGTGTACACGTCCGTTTCCGAGGATTTGTATGTTTTACAGTTCTTCCTCTGCTGCTTTTCTGCTGAGCATTTCTCCGCAAGCTGGATAGAGCCATTGTACGTAAAGGATTGTTCTGTATTCATCGTCAGTAGGCAAAGTGAAATTGTTTAATCGGTTAAAGACCAAGCAATGATATATCATATTGTTCTGAATGCCTCTTGAAATGTCATAAATATTGCGGAAAAGAGAAGTATGGACATATTTGGGTATATTCTTATATACAAAGGGCATAATTATAATAAATAATGCTTGTATAACTTCTTTATATGGTGATTTCATGAAGTTGTAAAATCCAAGTGAAAGTAACGGCGACGAAAATAAACGTTAAGCGTATTCCTGGAATTCCATTTCAGAAGCGCTATATTAAAGAACAGAATGTAAATGTCATTTGTTTCAATCGCAATGTTATTTATGAACGCGACGCTCGTGTCTTTCGAGAGATATTATTTTTGTGGAAGCAAGGAAACAAACTAAATGGATGTGTTACTTTATAAGAAAAATCACGTTCCAGATAAAAGTGCTTTAAAGGAAGGAGGAAAACCATCGAAGAGATTTCTTTTCAAAGCTGAGAACATTATTCCTCATTTAGAGAAGAAAGTATTGCAATAGGTTGAGAGACACTGCATAGTTAAACTCTCAGCGGGAAGAGGAGCAGTGGGTGGGCTACGAAGAGGAAACGGTCGCCATTTCCTGGTGACGCGAAGACTCCCAACCCAATCCTGAACCATCAACCCCCAACGAGTACAGTCTCACTTGTGGTGATCTATCCTCTGAATATTTTGATAAGACAAACGTAGCCTCCATAGCGTTAGAAAACTACGAACTCGTGCTAATATTATTTGTAGCGACGAATGATTAGGTAAACAAGATAATACGAAACCATCAAAGACCAAAGTACTCTAAGCTACATATCTATGTGAATATGTCGGACATTTTAATCTTTGCTTCTTAACTTTAACTTCTCTATTACATTGAACCTTATTATATTGCATTAAAAATTACATATTTTATCGCTACGAAAAGATTCTTTAAGATTGTAGATCAAAAATAACGAAAGAGACATCTGAATCTGTCAAATTTTAAATTGATAATTTTGTGAATAAAACCAAAGACCTGTTTCACTTATTAAATAATACAACGAATATTATACTTTGAATATTTTATTACTTTTGCGTATTATATATGTATATTACATTCGGATCTCCAAAGTTTCTACGGATGCATAAATATTCACAATCACAATTTATGGCTGGGTATTATTCCTCTTACTGATAAATTTCGCTAATAAAATAATGCATTACACTGTGCTAGATTTATAAAAATAGACATAAAGAAATTAAAGCATAAATATTTAACCATTAGGTCAAGATAAAATGTTATTAGACCAAATTAATAATTCTGCCATAATTCTAACAAATGTTAGAAAGGTAATGATTGAATCAATACCCCACACACGCCATATTTTATTTGAAATATTATGTTTTCATTTAATCTATCCGATTAACAGAATTTTTAATATCTAGCGTGTCCTATATAATTTATTCAATGAAGCCAAAATAGAGCTGTAAATGCGTTTAAACCAACTAAATCTACACAAGCCGCTTTATCTCTGTGCGAGCAATCTATGCAAGGATATGAAACGTTAATGAGTTGATTTGTAGCGGTTCAACATGTATCTCAATTAATCGAGCCAAAACACCGGTTAGAATATAAATATACTATTCGCAAACTGGTTCGACATACTGCACGTATAATTAATGTTTCATGTGTCCATTGTGCTTGTTATAATACATGCAGAAGCTAAAAGTCGTACAGTGACCAATAAATAGCATGTTTTTTTCGAATGTATGCTAGGTAATGGATCACACACTTATGCTCTCAGTTCTGTAAATTTACAATACGCTATATTGATGCAAACGTATAAACACAGACTTAATTAATTCCCATTGAACACTATTCCGAATGAAGTATCACGAATGTTGTGTAAACTTGTATTGTTATTCCTTCAACGTTAATAGATAAATAATATTGTGAGCATAATTTGTTTAAGAGATTTATCGTAAAAAATAATTAACTACAAATTATTTACAATTATATATATTCTATTTGATAAGACAAATTTTCATGCTAAGTTTATTGTATGGAACGTATTGCTAAAAATTTAATATTCACGTTCTACAAATAATTTTCTTATATAACGCAAAGTTGGTGATAGAAGAAATATTTTATTTCGAAATGAAATGATAAATTTTCTTTGATAACATAGATGATAGTACAGGTATGTATAAATTAGTAACAATATATAGAGACACGCAATAGATCCTTAACATATATTCGAATCACAGTTTGAAATGATTGTATTATTTAATCTTTAATTTCGTTTCGGAGATAGATGTCCTTATTCTGAAAGGCAACTTTTTAACAAAGTAAGCTACAAAAAGGAGACAAAAATTGAATGTACGATACGACAATAAGTAATGATTCCGTATATGGAGTCTATAGATTATACGGATATTAATGTTATCCATCAAGAATGGAAAAAGTTGAAGTTAAAAGGATGGATCGCGATTCGAGTGTACCGCAGAAGATTCGACAGCTGGAAACAAATTAAAATCATACAATAACTTTCTATCATACGGAGTTTTGTTTTTCAGATCGAATACACGTCTATGTCTTCTAAGTAATACTTCGCGTAATTGCTTTTACTATAGATCGATATAATATACAAGAGCCTATTTACTACTACGAGCCCTTGCATTGCATTATGTATAGGCACAGTTATGGTAGCAGTCTGTAGCTTATTGTTAGATATTAATCGTGCGTAGTCGATTGATTTTCAAAGCAATTTTTCTAGAGAACGAAGCTTTGTACGGCAAAAAATTAGTCTATCCACTTGTATACAATAATCTCCCATGCTCCAATTGTATCAAGAATTACTACGCGTAAAAGATATATGAAATTACATAAAATATATTCGAGCGAATACTTCAGTCGAAAATATAGTTAAGCGTACACAACATTTACGTATGGCACGACAAATGATAAGTAGATTGCGGATTTTAATGCAAATCTATATTTTTGTAAAAACAATTTAAAAGATAGATCGTATTAAATATTGTAATAGGTATTAAATTTTCGATATTTTATATATTTTCATGTATTGTATGGACTTTTGCATCCTTTAGGTTTACATAAAAATCTGCAGTTTGATAAGACGTAACAGTGGTTCAAGAAACACGTTAACCTTCTCTTTGTCGGATTTTCAATAGCAGACCAAGTCACGAAATCCGGCAAAATCCCCAAATTCGTATTTCGGTAATGGGTTTGGTCCGAAACGCAGCAATTCAGTGATCGAACAGTACGATAAATCAGACCCGCCGGTAAGACGCGAATTGTTATTCGTTCCTCATCGGGCAACGAAATGAAAGCACAACAAGTGACACGCAATTCCGGTAGGTGAATTTGAAATCGTTGGCGGACAAGCGTTCCAGACCGGTCGTTTCAGCGGTTGCCGAAGGTAAAGCACGCTGAAAATAAATTATGCACGCACTTCGCGTACGAATGCGCACGGTTGGTTGGCCGGTGCTTTTCACGGGAAACGGCTTAACCGAGGGGAAAGGGTAGAGCGGCGTTAAGCAAAGAGAGAGAGATAGACAGACAGATAGATAGAGAGAGAGAATGAGGAAGACTGTAAATTAGAAAGAGAGACTGGCGATGGGGATGGTTTGTGAACGGTGAGAAGGCGAGAGAAAGACAACCGACAGAGAAACAGAGGAAGGGAGAGGGAAAGCCAAGCTTAGAGTGGCGGTGGTGGAATACGAGGGTAAAAGAGGTAATGTGGGAGGGTGGGCGTTTCGCGCGGCATGGAATGGGCGGTAGCAGAGGACTGCAGGAAACTGAAACGTGGCCAAATCGAAATTAACTCGCGCGTAACAAAGCCGCGACTGAAATATTAATTATCTGAAAATTAGTTGGATATGGGTCACCAGACTGTGAGTTATGCGGCTTGTACGCGCGAGTGTGTACCCGCCGTAAATACGTAAAACGCGGCTACTGGCCACCACGGTCTGCGTAAACCGTCGCCGCTTTTTTTCCCCTCTTTCACAGCCAGAACCGATCCCGCTCCGCCCATCTCACCCTCGGTATCTGACTTTCCTGCCACGGTATTGTCCTGAAAATTCATCCGTCGCGTCGCTGCATCGTGCTACGGTATAAACTTTCTCGCGCGAAGGACATTTGCCACCGGCCGCATCTCCGACCCCACCAACGCTTCGCCGTCAACCCTCTTCGCGTCGTGCATGCGGCCTCCATGACCAGCCCGTTAACTTTATCAAAGTCGCTTCCAGGTAGCCGGTACCATACACGAACGTGTCCGGTTTGTCCGCAACGATTCAATCTGTCCGATGGATTTTACCGCACCGAAGAAAAATACTACGGCGGCGGCCGGTTGAGTTACGATCTTCGTTTTTCGGGATGTATCGTTGATTTGGTCGGGCAGCGCGCACGAAGGTGAACTTGTTTCGGAAGAACGCGCTTCCGTGTTACCGAAATTAACTCGTCACTGTCTGGCTGCGTAATATACGTATCGCTGGCCGAATCCAGCATTTTTCCACGCATCGTTCTGATTCTTGCATAGTGGACGAGTGATTGATGCCATTCAACCGGCCGCGTATCTCTGACTCGTCCGAGAATGACATCGCTGACACGAATCAATCACGCACCGTAGACATATTTATGAATCTTATGAAATTACGCGTTCGGGGAATTAATTAGAGGGGTAATTGATTGGCCTTAGGATAATATCTATTTTTATACATAACATTCGAGTTTTAGACGCAACTATTTACGTTCGCTGTCCTGGCTTTTATTTAGCAAGATCTAAATTATAAATTGAAATTATTTTAAGGAAATAATAGTAGCTGTCGCACATCGTGTATATTTGAAATTGAATCGAATATTCTTTACGTATGTATCAGATACAGAACTAGCTATAATTTGCTAATTTCCCTTGCGAGCAATATATCTCGATCTGGGTAACCCGATAATAATATCACGTTCAAAAGTTATAAAATAACCCAAATGAATTTCAACACAAAGTTGCACAATGTATAAGACGTACTTACATATATTCGCGGAATTTGAACTGATATCGTTCGAATAAACTCAGAATTCTTTGTCAGGAAGTACGCTCTTCGTATAACATTCGACTTTTCTCAGGTAAATTTAGTTTTAGTTCTTGTACTTTCGAGCTCGCAAACATACGCGTGTCGCAAAACTAAACTCGGGCAGGTGGTCAACGCGCGTGCTCCGGGAATATAAATGGGGTCAATGATATTTAGAGACGCTTACAATTAGACGACGCAAAAGAGCGTCGAGGAAATCGTCGCACGAGGCTGAAGTCGTACACACATCGTCTGTACACACATATAAATGTTCAGAACCTTAAGTATACATCGGACTAGTGTGTACTCAGAGTCTAACAAGGGATGGCGCACGTTACAGCCACACAATCACGGTCGCTACTAATGGAAATAACACACACCTGACTTGCGCTAACTAACATTTAGTTCGAACATGGCGTACGGCTTCTGTTTGTTTGATTGTTTGCCAAAAGCCCGCAAATATTGGTCGATCCATTTACTATGCACGTTGTGCTCATCTCCGAACGCGTAACAGCCCATACGTGTTGGCTTTCCGCCGGTAGCGAAGCTTAAAAATATTTGAGTTTCATTATTGCATTGTTTTCGGATTAGTAAACAACGAATTCGTTTTTCTCGATAGCTAACGGAAAAAATCGGATCATTTTGGGGGTCAACTTCGAAGGAAGCCTGGAGGAAAGAGGGCAACCGGTTTTCTGTCGTTGAATCACGTTTCGGAAATAATGAAATGTAACCAACGAGACGTGGCTCGTTCGTGCAACTTTGAAAGACCGTCGGCTGCTGTTTTCCGCCGTTTGGTTTTTGTAGTAACCAGAAAATATGGTGTTATTTGTCGGAAGTCATTGCTTCAGTGAAAATTTACCGCGAATCTGTGTGACCGCGACTTCTACACCGACGATGTAATAAACGGGTTGAAATGTAGTGAGTCAAATTACACAAACGAGAATTTATGAAATGGCCACGTGAGTACGACTGGTGCGTCCAATGCGTCGCCTGATGGTCTCTATAGCACTGCCGCCTCCCTCCATACCAACCCCTTTCACCTTCGAACAAATGGCGCAAAATTAAGTTTTATTTTTTCCACGTATTTCCTAACCGCTGTTAAAATAGCCCGTGTCTCCTAAATAATTAGATACGTAAAGCGGCTGGGTGGAATAATTTGATTTTCCTCCAATAAAAAAAAATAGATAACGTTGGTTGAACATGGACTTTTGTTATCTTTCTTCTACTGTTCGAAATAAATTTATATATTACAATGTAAAATCTCTTGAAAAATAAACAGAATGATTTAGCACTTTTCTCCAACAAATAATTTGTTTCGTTAGTTAAAATAAAGCGATATTCTAAAACAAATGCGCCTAGATATTTCCTTATTTACTAAATCCGATTGAAAATACTGTGCTACAGTTCATAGAATCGAAAACTTCAGTATGCTACGGAAGAACAAAATGTAAAGCACGGAAAAATGAAAGTAATTCGATTAAAACACAAATAAATTGTTCGAGTTATTCAATACATCGTGTTATCCAATAGGAATTAAACAGATATTTTTAACTGGCAGTTATTTCAAATTATCGCGATAAATTCTTCAATTCCAATTATCTTTAAAACCATCTAGCAACAGAAGATCGAAAATATTCGATTACCTTCGCTAGCTTTAAAATCGTTTGGGAATTCTTTGGGTGATAGGCCAGCAGCATTCGTCGCGTGATACACAAAATAGTTTCGTCGCTTTGTTCGCTACTGTCGCCGCGCAATTTTCGTAGCATTCGCGGAGAACGACGTATTTCGCGGAAAGTCATTACGTCAGGAAAAATTTCACGAATCTGCGCGAACAGTGCTTCTGAACCAACGATGTAATAAAGGGGATGAAATGCACTGAGTCAAATTACGCCAACGAGAATTTATGAAACGGGCACACGGGCACGTCCGGTGCGTCGAATGCGTCCACCGATGTCCTACACGAACAGCCGTGTTCGTGTTACCCATTGACGCCAGAACCGAAGCTGGTTTTTATTCGGCCGTACTCCTGTCACCCTTCCGCGATTCAACTTTCCTTTGTTGTCATAATCAACGTCCACGCGGTCGTGGTTATGGTTTACTATCGACAGTCTTGATGTTGCTGACGCAACGCTAACGACACTTTCGAATGCGCTTTGCGACAGAATTTGAACTGGTGCTACGAAAAATTTAACGAGCTTCTGAACAGTTTATAAAACTTATACAGATGCGATTTGAATATTTATTTCAAGTTTGGAAACCGAGTTTGTTTATAAGTGATAGGGTACCTATAAAAGGTTATACAAATCTGAATAAGGATTAAGAAATTATTTATTATTATAATTAGAACTCTTATGCAATAGAGAATTGTTATAATTAACAGCACGATAACTTCATCGATAAACTGTAATTAAATAAAATTTCTACGTTATTTACAGACACCGTGTCTCTGGATAAATGTTTCAACTGATTCTAACATTCGTTTAAATCAAATTCAGATTTTCACCAGAGTCTTCTATTTAATATGCTGTCAAGTTCTTTGCAAGAAACGTGTTCGACTATGCTTCATGAGATTCCAGTGATATATTTATATAAAATATATTTTGGATTAGATATACGGAATATATAATGAGTAACAGAAATAAAATTCTTTGTTATAATCATAAGTTGTTTTATGTGCATTTAATGAAACATTAGGTTGTCTCAAAAGTTTCTTTCGTTTCATAATTTTTTTCACAGCAAAATATACAATTATATAAAACATAATATTTGAAATATTAAATATCAATCAATATTTCCTGAATGGATAGATATACAAATTTTTAACAATTACCAACCACCGAATGAGAAACGTAGCTTCGAAGTTACATTAAATGAAAAATACAGAATGTTTTAGTAGTTATAAAGTTCAGCAGTGTAAAATTTGTTAATATTATAGAATTGAGTTTCACTATAACGCGTAGAAAGTTGGATATAAATTTTATAGTTAGCTTGAAAGCTTGGTTAAATTGAATCTCAACTATGAAACCAGTTAATATGTATATTATTTCTGAGTTTCATGATTTCTGTATTATTGCTATTGTTTCTATAGACTACCTACGTATGTGAACTATTATTTTTGTAACAAATACTCTACGATCGAAGCTTACAACCTAAGCTTGTAAACAACGAAGGATCTTAAGTGGAAGTTCCCTTTCTCCAAATGAAAATTTCATTCAACTTTGTTTCAGAAACTATTTTCTAATTTTCATCAGGATCGTCTTAAACCAAAGATCTCACTGTGCTGACAAAGAAAGCGTAAAAAAGGAAAGATCGAATGAAGTTCAAGGTTGTCCACCGCAATCGTTTCTTTCTGTCCCTCAATTAGACATAGCGTATCCTGTTCATCGGTCGACTTCGCGACGAACTTTGACAACCGTCCGGAAGTTTTCGCGACTTTGTTCATTCGTTTGGCCCTTCTCTTAAACCATCATAGCTATTAGTTCCCAAGTTCTTAAGGTTCCATCGAAACTGTCTTTTCTAAGCTCGATAAGCCTTTATCTTTATCGAACAATAAAGAAATTTCAACAGAATTTTTGATAAACGCGCCACAATACGATACGAAGTATAACAAAACGATAGTGGCAATCATTTTTGAATCGTTTGAAAGCCGAATTCTTTTGTGAAACCAACTATAGCTGAATGTACACGCGAATACCGCATACATGAAAAATAATTTTCTTAAAAGAAACGGAAATATTAATACGTACGAACCGTAAAAGCATCGCGAAGCTTGCAAATGTGAGGGAAAAAAAATGGAAGCAAATACTGTCTGCATATGTTGAGCGACTGGAGTAGATCCACCTTCAAGATTTTAATTTAACTTTCTGCTACTAATGAACGAATTTTAGAGACTTTAACGCAAACATCAATTTAATTTGTATCGTAGATTAATTGGCATTTTTAACTAACGCGTTTTAACATACTCGTTTCTAGAAGTCATAAAACGTTACATGCTTTCCTTTGCTTCCGTGAACGCCATCGTACGATTTGAAGCTCTTCAAGATTTCAACTACTTCATTCGCCGCGATATGCAAAGATTATTACAAAAAATTGAAGCTTGGGTGTCTATCTAATTACTTGACAAGCTTATCGACTTATTTCTATACGATACTCTGTTGCGATCGAATCTTTTGCCCAAATTTTGCCTCTGTCTCAATAAAATTGAAGAGAGAAAACACTTAAACAATTGAAACTTTCCTCTTGTAATATAAGAATACCTAGAAATCTTCTCCCTCACAATACATGATAATAATGGAAACACGATTCTTCAAAGACAAATAAAACCTTACGGTCTTTCATTAATTTCGAAAGAAAGATCAATCGATGGTTGAATCTGTTTCGAAAAGGATTCCAATTACTAGGTTATAAATCTGAACGATAACTCGGTTTCATGAGAGCCTTGAACGCGGCCTTATGGCTATTTGAAATCGCACGAATCGATAAGCGAACGTATCCAGGAAAAAGAATCAATAGGGTCGTAACGATCCCGACACTTTCTCCCGTTACTTTCGGCCACTCGAACGAATCGAATTCAGTTATTCCTGGCAGGTCTCACGTAAAATTGGGTAGTCTGAGGAATATTGCTGGAAAGACTTGCCATAGTAGTACGCCGAGGAAGAAGGAGCACGGTGGAACGGAGACATGACTCTAGAGATTGACTAGAGGGGAATCAGTGGAAAGGAGAAAGAAGAGTAAGGATCTGAGCGAATGGGGATAGGTTAGGGGAATATTAAAGGTCGAGAGTTGAAACACTGGGTAAGGGAACATGTGACTGAGAGAGGCTTCTATTCGCGTTCATTTAGTATTCCGTGGAAGATCTACTTCTCCCTATCTATTACTCTCAACTTCACTCGACCCACGCGCGCGTTTTGTCTTCGTTTCACCGATTTATGGATCGAGAACCGGGTTTGTTACGACGTTAGCCATGTTCGAATTATCAAGCCACTAAGCCGTTTAGCCGGTCGCCTGTCAAGCTTCGCCAGTTTGCGCTCGTTGGAACCTCTTTACCGGCACACAGTATTTTAAAATAGCATCCGAAGAAAAAGAGGCTGCGAGAACGACGGAAAAGTAACAAACTGGAGGAAAAGGAGAGAAATAGAGTAGCTTCATTCTCCTACTCTTTTTCCTACTCCCCATAATATCTCCTTTGAGCTCGTGATGAAAAACTAAAGAGGCTAAAAAGCAACCGTACCGCTCGCGCGCTTTCCCTTTGACCAGGACGAAGTAGACTGACGTATACTTAGAAAAACTGCAAGGACCGACGAAAACCGATCTTTCGTATCCTGGCTAAGCGGAACGCGCTCCTTGAATTTCTCTTCGGTATCCTTCGGCAACCGGTCGCCTCGATAATTCGCTGCGCGACTGAATTATTGATTAAAATGATTTGGTGGTTAGTGGACCGTGTTCTCGCGTTACAAGATTATATATCGGCTACGTGGAAGGAATTCATTCCATTACGAAGACAAAGGATTCGTAATGAAATTATAAGCGGATCGGATATGCGAAACTTAACGTTGTTGAGCCTTTAGCTGGTCGCGTTGTTAATTTCAATTTGTACGGTGTTAACGTTAATGAGTTGTAAAACATGGCACCGTGATGGGATCGATAAAGGCTGGTGACAGTGTGTTTTCGAACGTGTCGTTTGTCTTTCTATCGTGACGTTAAATAGAATTGATAATCGATTCAACGGATTGAAGCAATTTTTCAATTACACAACGTAATATTTAAAACAGGTATCTTTAGGAATTTATGTCACTTGCGCTACAAGTATGAATAATTTATACACGGCAATAAAATATTGGAAATCGCCGAATGTCAGTCATTTAAACGAAGCTTTCCGATATTTTATTCCACAAGATATTCTCTTGAAAAGAACATTCAAGTCGTCACGTTGAATTATCTAATAGCGATAACAGATTGGTAGCGTCGATTTGCGATCCTTTTATTTATGACTTAATAAGTTAGTAACTTGTTCAGCTGCAATATTGCATACGTAAAATCGAGTATGAAAGGATTAAGCGTAACAAAATACTATTAAACGATAAAGTAAAATGTAATAAAAACCTAAAATAATTTTACTCCAGATATTGTCACTGATACGACATTTGTTAGTTATTAGCGCGATGAAACTAGGTTAAATCTAATTTCGTTCGTTACGAGTCACAACGAGAAATTGTTGGAAAAAATGAATTGTGACGCGTGACATTATTCTTCGTGAGATAATAGACGGTCTTTAATCAAGCGGAACACGGTATAACGGAGTTTCTAAGCTGCGACCGTTTGCTGTTCGTAACTTATAATTGGTACAAGTTGAGGTAGATCGAGTCCTTTATTCGACCAATACCTTTTAAACATCCTTGAACGGATAATAGAAAGTTGTTTGTTTCACGTATTAAATTTCATTAATTAATTATAATTATATTCATAAGTCGTATAACAGTAGGCTAGTTTTATCGTAATAAAATAAATACTATCTGTCGCGTTTCTTTTTTATTTCTCATCACCTTTGGGGTTACAATGACCCGAGAAAGGAATATACAAGTAGCTCTTTTCGAAGTCCAACGAGACGATGAAATTTCATTTGCTACTGTTGAAGTGCTTTCATGTAAATATTTCCATTGAAATGGAACACATGCTCCCTGCAAGTCATTCTTTCTTCCAGTTGTGAAACACGTAATACGCTTCAACGATGCAAACAGAATTTCGCTTTTGTAATCTGGCGAAAGACTGTTAAACGTCTCGTTAAAAATCACGGTCACCGTGAGATCTGAACGATGAAAACCGAGAAACTTTGTGCTAAATGATTCACTGATTTTATGAGGTCCTGTGGAACATGCATAATTTCAAACACACTGCCTCTGTCAAATTACAAATTAACATGTCAGGATTACAGACATACTGACAGAATTATTATATATATTAATGATATTTGTGCAACGCGAAAACAATACAGGTGTACTGTTTACCATTGATCAAACGGCGCGGTCGTAGTTTCCCATTCAAATTTGCATATTAATTAATGAAAACTCTTTGAACATCTGACTGCCGGTGCAACAAAGAAAAGTGTAATCAAGTGAAATATCGATTTCACTTGGATTACACGTTTTCGACTGTAAATATATGTGCGCGAAATTTTATCATGCTACTACCATCGAAAATCAAGATCTCTCGTTCTAGCGTTTACTTGGACTGCTAAAATAACAGGATCCACTGAATAAAATGTACGATAGACGATGTATTTAACAGTAGCAATTTCCATCATTCTCTGTCGACACATTTGTCACTGTTGATTAACATAACTTTATTGCACTTTACGTTACTTTTATAACGTAAAATAGATTGTCATTATACATATAATTATTTCTTTAATTCGTTCTTCGGTATAATTATTTATTTACACATGAATTTCGTTATTCCTTATTAATTTTTATTATATAATATACGGTTAATAAAACTGAGACTATTAACGAACTATTGGAATACTGAACTTAATTAATATTTGTCACGCCAATATCGCAGACGTTGAAAACCTCGTAAGAGCGTAAAAATTCAATTGGCATCAGGCAGAATTAACGAGTTAACCTTTCTTAAGTAGACTTTTTCCTCCTGCCTCTTTCCCTGTTCTTCTTCGCAACACTTAGATGCTAATTAATATTCTACGTCCATTATGACGGGCTACTTTGAATCACAATTACGTGTATTTCATTGAATACTGCTTAAAGTATGTTTATTTAATCATTATGGTAGACTGGGATCATTTCGCGTGAAATAGTTACTCTTTCTTGATATGCTCATTATGTTTGTTTTCTGTCTTATAAAACAGAACCATGTAAAATCTTATAAATTCAGATAGACAATTCTGTATTATTGACATGTACTTTCTATCGCACATGTTCCTATACTTAGTAGGTTTTGATACATAATTTCATAATAACGAAGGGTCATTATGCGTAATTACGTATGTTCATATATACGAATACAATGCAAACAAAAAATCGATTCACACAGGACAAGAATTTCGAAATGCAATCTACTTACTAAACTTTCCTTAATATTCTGCAAAACTATTTACAAATATAGTTGTATAGCCAGATGGGAAACCGTATAATAACTAAATCATAACTAATTTTTCAATAAAGTGCAATATCGTATGGTACTGTACGATACTATCATCATCAATTAAAATTTTGAATAATCTTCCTACGCCAACAACTAATTTCTAATTTTCAGTTCTAAGTCACGGTATATCAAAGCGAACAAAATATTTCGCGCGAATGAGAGCAACGAGATTTCAAAAAGAGAAACAGAAAGAGGGACACTGTACAATCAGATTTTCCTTGTAGACGGTTGAAAAACATTACGTGGGTGATTCAGTACGAGCGTAAACACAAACGAAAACGAACAGCCGAGTGAAAACTGCCGTTAATTTTCGGAACAACACCGAAAAATCATTGTCGGGTAACGTGCGCATGGGAACCACCGGTACACGTACCGAAAGAACAAAACGGTCTCGCGCGGCTGAAGAGCGCGAATGAGTGCAGGCTAAAATCAGATAGACGCTGTCGATCGATGAAAATCAACCTTTATTTTGCCCGATCGAGTTTCAAACCGGCGCGGCGTATGCACGCGTGTATCGTACGCGAACCCGTGAAACCGCTGACCAGGACTAGCGACGCTTTGTCATCGAGATTTCGGTCAATTTGCGGATTATCCTCGATCGCGGATTTTAATAGCGCGGCCCACGAATAGACGTGGTGCACGTGCAAACAGACGTGCGTGCGAATTTACACTCTGCACACATTGGAAGGGAAGGCAGCCGCGTAGACGCGAATACATACGAATGTCCGCGGCTACTTCCACACCTGAGGGATCTATACGTGCCCACGGGGATTCCCGCTCCAACAAATTTCGTTGGAATTGGAATAAAAGTAATTAGAGACATTCGTGTCGTCCTGTAATTAGCTTGTGTGTGCACTTTCCAGCACGCTACCTCCCCAACGACTAATGCGATTCTTGTGACAGTGTCGTCCAATTTCATGCCGCAGTATCGCAGCCGGTTATTCCAAGAGACACGAAAGCCGTTTATCTATCTCGGCAAATAAAAGGAGCAAAGTGGTGGATTATAGGCAGGGAAACGAATTGGTATAGTTACGATCGCGAATATGATCCTCCTCCGTCGTTGGCTTTCCGTTTTTAGTTCCTTCTATAGTCCTCTCTGCCGATTAATATAGCCGTTAACCGCCGGTATAAATGTAACGGCAAATGAAAATCACTGGTTTGTCGATCGAATAGAAAAACTCGGAAGGTTGTACGGATCCGTTGATAATTTTTATGTAACGAATTCTGTTTTTCCTTTTAATTTTTAAGAAATTAGTGGAAGATGGAGTTGGTCGGGTTTTCTCCCGAAGGAACATATAGAATGGAAGCGATTGAATTAGATTTCAAGCGACGAATGTGATGATTTTTGCTCTCGTGTTACATTGAGTAAACTTATTTTTGTCGCTCTGCACTGAAATTTATATCTGAGACTATTAATTTTCATATGTTTAATTATTGTTTCATTTGATGTAGGAATTGTGATGAAAAAACATTTAAGGAATATTTTTCCATCTCTTTAAAGATGGCATAATACAAATTTCTACAAAAATTTCAAGAAATAAATATTGCAGTATTATGCAAGAAAACGTGATATATTTACGATTCTATCTATGATCTCAAAGTAATTAATATATCGCTGAGGTAGTTTTAAGTAGTTGATTTGTTGAATGATCGGGCTTTAAGTATTCGCATTCAGCAAAATGCGAAATACGTTCAACCTATATTGAAACGCAATTGAGATGAGACCAAACTATTCTCGCAAACGGAAATGCATGCTTACATCCTGCAGTTTCACTCAACAAGACCATTACTCCACCTTACTATTATTCTCTGACCTACTTACGCTGCATCCATTGTCAGTAAAACCTGTTTAACTATCTTTATCCACGCTGCTGATCTCTATTTCTTTTTGTCATAGCCTAGACTTAAAGCTGCTGGCATAACGAAGGAACTTCTCCCTCCCCCTTCTCTATTCCTCTCGTCTCTTCTTTCTTATTTTTTTACCAGCCACATATCAAATACATGTCTCGAGTTAAAATTCATGACACGAATTATACGCAAGACAGCATCAAGTAAGACTTTAACGTTTACGATTCGCAAAGAAGTTATTTACATGCATGCACATATACACTAATCATAAATAAAGATAAATTGGAAATTACGAAGTCCAATTACAGTCGTTGAATTTTTACGTCTGAACCAGATTCTCGTTTTAACCAACAGGAAGAAGTCTAATACTTTAACAAAATCTCTATATCAATAGCAATTATTTCCTTTTTTTCGTCAACTTGTAAAGTTATTTAACGGATTAAGATCGGGTTAACATTGATATTAGGATTTTTCCTATTTACATACTGATCATTATACTTATGTATCGAAAAGGGAAATTAAAGGATCGAAAATATGGCGGAAAATATCGCTAGGATATTTTTAGTTATCATAAACAACGAATCCATGCCCTTCCTCCCATAACCTGACGATATTTTCCGTCCATATTATTCAAATTGACCAGCTTAATTTAAAAGAGAGAAAATCCATTTCCAGTCGGATTTAACAATAAGTCAAAAATGACACGTGTAAAATTGAGAAGAATAACGGTTGAAATGACAGTGAATTCAACTCGATCGGGCGCGCGTCACTGGTAATTCAAATATCATCAAAGCTCGTATCCAAACTCGTATCTCATTTCTGACTTTAATTTAAAGTCTAATACATCCAGCGGCAACGGCGAAAAAGATAATATTACGATTACACGAGGGTTTCCAACTGAACTTAAATATTTCCCCAATACCTCGTGTCCCAATAGTATGCAATTTTGACGTAACCGGTTGGCCTGATTTACCGTGTCCCTCGTAATTTCCACGAAAGCTCTTTAATTTTCGCAAAGGCTTAACGTGTTTCGGGAAACTACGCGAAACGTTTCGCCGCTGGTGGCATTGATTCATGGTTGTGCCTTACCATTGTTTTGCCGTCGTTTATAAATCACTATTAGTTTATAAATAGAAACCGGGACTAATAAATTTGCCTCTGCGAACAGCAAGCATCATGGTGCGAACACCATGGCAATTTAAGATCCTTCCATTTCACCAGGGGCCACTTGCACAATTGAACTAATATTATTAGCGAAATTTTAGAACTAATATTATTAGCGGAACAAGCCTCAAGTTACATGCTACCGGTGCCAATAAATTCTCTCGCGTAACTGTAACAAGTTTGACAATAAAACAAGTAATGCGAACGGTGGATTCTACAAATTACATTTGACAAAATATAAACAGCCTGATGTAACTAAAACCGTAGAATCGTAGATTCGCGGATTTATAATATTCTCAAATTATAAGATCGTAAAAATTTGCTCAACAAAAATCTAGAACTCACGATTTGCCACTTGTAGGTGGGAAAGTTCATGACAGAAGTCACGCTTGTTAAATTTTTCATAATTTTTCATTATGCCATTTTATTTACAATTTCGTGTACGTATAATAGGCGTATGCAATTTTCGTAACACTAATTGCATTTTGTATTTTATAGTTTTTCGTTTCTTTCACCTTATTAAACTTGGAAGTGAATAAATCGTGTTATATTTTAATAATACGCGTGTTAATGCGTCAAAAAAGTTCGTAGAGCTAGAATTTTTTTTATAATATTTTATATTTAAGGGGTGTGTACTTTTGTATGCATTTCATTTCAGAAATTATTTCAGTTTCACCGTGTACGCCAAGTTGCGATGTTTAAAAGCGATGTTCGAGCGCGATTATAAATTTACACTGTTTATGTGCAAGAGCGAAGATCGCTTATTTCGATTTGTTCATTCTACCTCAATCTAAATAAATACCATTTGTCCTCCACTTTTCGGCGTTTAATGTCGCGGTTAAAAGCGAACACTCTGTGTGTTTAAGCATAAATTAATAATGACAAAGCTAATGGCCAGCAGCAGAATTTTACCCGCGAATAATTGATAATTTTGTACCGCGTTTATCTCTTTATGTGACTGTACGGCTTCTTTTTCCCGATATTATGCGCGATATAATTATATCTCAACCCGCGGGTATTTTAAATCCCTTTGAATTTTAATCGTTGCTTTGCCGACAAGCAAGTTTCTACGACATTTAATACCATAAGCTTCCCCTGGCAATGGAAACAAATTTTGTTTG
Organism: Bombus pyrosoma; assembly: GCF_014825855.1. NCBI lineage: Eukaryota > Metazoa > Arthropoda > Insecta > Hymenoptera > Apidae > Bombus > Bombus pyrosoma. The sequence goes on along the minus strand of NC_057770.1, from coordinate 8,134,047 downwards.
CGAATCGCCACGCTAATTATTCAGCAAATTGTGAATTTTTACTATTACGTAACATAAATGTTCTACCGCTGAAAATACGAATATTAAAACTCGCTAGTTTCAGAAAATGAATATTTCAATGTACTTAGTATTTTAAGATCAATAGAATACAAGCATTCTACGTTTTAAAAATACAGTTGCTCTACAAAAGTATTTGAATACGTATGGACATCTTTTATGAACAGGTATACATATTATGTACGGTATACAAAACATTTTGAAATTTCATTAGAGATGTATACTTGTCGAATCGCACACCGACATCGCGTAACTCGCGTCTGATTAATAGCGCTACTGTTTCAAAATATATTATCTAACACCTACGATAGAGTCATGAAAGTTTTCCATGGCATCAAGTCACAGTTCAAATACTTTCGTGAATCACTGTACCAGTCGTACCTCCTAAAGTAGCTTTAAAAATACTGCAAATAACTTTCACAAAGTACAAAACTGTTGTCAGAGCGATCGATAAATTTCTTAAAATCAATTAACGCTCGAAACTATATTTTTCCAAATACCTAGGATATTTATTTCAGCCAACGAAATAACTCGTAGATATTAGTAAAATTACTGTGACGTTAGATTCAGCATATGATAACGGTGCGCCAATAATTCACACATAATCCAAAACTGCCTTTCCACGCTTTCAGCAAAGCTGTCCCTGTTCCTATCCGTTGAAATGTTAAATACAATGAACCGCAGGCGGCAACGCATTCCTCCGGTCTAGATCTAGATCAGGCCCGATGAGATAAACTCGAAATTACGTTCAGTCCGATATCACAAATTCAACACCGCTATCAACGTTAATAACTCTGAAATGATACCCAGCGAACCTCTAATTCGGCCGTCTTCGATTGAAAAGCATAAAAGGGAAGCCGAACGTACGAGAGGACGTTTGACGTTAATTGCACAGCTCCGATGGACGAAGAAGAGGCTCCTCCTTTCTAGGTATCATCGACAAAGACGGGTTAATCCGTTCTGCGCTATCGGCCGAGCCGCTCGCGCGACGAATGACAATGGAGGTAGACAACAATAGTGGAAGAAAGAGAACATGGTTTGAAAGACGAGAGGAGAAGAACAAGACCAAAAGAAAGGGAGAAAGTAGTGGAGCCAGGGTGGTGGCACGAGGAGAGAGAAAGAGAGGCAAAACAGAGGGGAAAGGGTGATACGCGGGGAGAGATGGAGGGAAAGGGCAGAATCCAGCGAAGAAAAATCGTCGCTAGGTCATTCGTGTAACCCGCAGAACAAGCCGTTGTTACGCCATCGGGATTCAACGAGAGGATTGGGAGTTCGATGCCCTGCTGCCGAGACCAATGTACCTTCGGAAACTTTACGAAAGGGCAGCATAGATACCGGGTGGCAAGGGTGACATAGCAAAGGACATGCCAGCAGCCCATGGATAATAGTCGACGTGTCTTCTCCGGGAAATTAGAGAGACCGTGCGAAGGGAGAAGAGAAGAACGTCGAGGAGCACGGCGTTCAACATCGAGAGAGGATTAAATGACAAAATATCACTCAGAGAGGTGCACTGAGCGCGGAGCTTGGAAGCTCCGGCATTTGAGAGAGAACGATGGCTGCTACGTGACCAAAATATTCTCCTGTGGGTTGCGCAAGAAGCGAGACGAAGAAGGATAGAACGAACGGCGAAGGGTCACGGAGAAGGACAGAGACGGAGGTAGGAGAGCACCTGCACTCTTCACCGACCCTGAAATATATAGGGAAAATACCACTGTCTAACCTAACGAGAAGAGGACCTTGACCACCGATATGCAGTCACAGGTAGGAACGTGAATTACTATACTTTGGAATACTTATATCGAATCTCTGGCAAAGCGTTTGAGAAACTTCGATTACTTGCCGCTGGAACTTGTGCCGCATTTTGTTACGTATTGAGTACATATTAAGTGATGTAATTAAGGAGCATGTTCAGCAAAGCATAATAATGAATAGGCCTCGAAATTAATTTCCACGGTGAAACGTGGGCTTGAATGGTAGTTGACCTGATGTAAAATCTCTGTTTACATCGCTTTTGGTTTTATTAATACGTCGACTACTGAATGAATTTTGTATGCCTTGTTTATAGACGGAGTTTATTAAATAATAAAGTATACGTTTCGTAATAAATTCACTAATTTTCACTGTTAGCATAGCAGAAGTATTAAAATTTTACGGATATAACTGTTTGTTTAATTTTGAAGTTTCAATTAATTCTAACATAGCCGGTTACAGATAAAATTTTTACCGTTTTAAATTCGTGAAATGGAAAATAACAATATTTTCGTGTACATTTTGAATAGTATTTCAGTACAAATAACAAACACAACGGCGAATCAGGCAATTCGTCAATACAGCGCAAAAATATCAAAATTGTAATTTCATCCTACGTGTCACAATTATCAACGTTCAGATTTCGCCAAAAAATTTGAAACTACCAATTTTTTCTACGCGATACCACAAATGCCGTAAAATGAAGCTGAAAAGTCTTGAAAATAAAGAAATAATCACGTTAGAATACATCGAAGAAACCACAAATTCATAAATTGATTTTTTCTTGCGATAAATGCATACAGACTCTTGACAATTATCATGAAAACTAGTAATTCGTAGTTCATACCGACGCTAAAAAGAGTTTCTTTCATACGTTCTTCATTTTTTTATATTGAACATAACTCATTCAGTGGCTCATCTTTGTACACGGAGTTTATCTTACCTTAGAATTATGAAAGGGAACAAAAGTTACTGATAAGCACGAACGCAGTTCGTTTGTTGGCATTGTACGTTAAATATTTTCCCTCATTGGCGCGACTTTTCGCAAGGCTTCGCGCAGCAATCGGGAGCATTCGCGAAAAGTACTCAAAACGAGACACTTGTTAACATCTGGCAGTAAACTTGTTATCTTTCAACCGTTCTTATCGCGCAGCCGGAGTTTTATACTTCTCACTCTTTTCTCTCTCTCGCTCTCCTATACATTTTACAACGTTCCATTAACGGCATAGTCGCGTTAAAGTGCAGCGTTCTTCCATTTTTTTCTTTCTCGTCTCTTCTCCGCTCGGTCCGCCCTGTACTGTCCTTGTTTCTCTCGTTTCCGTTTCGCGGTTCTCAAGAGAAATCTCATTTCCCCGTCTAGCGACGTAACCGACCCGCATTTTCACCTTTAACGAGCACCGCGAAGAATAACGTAACGCGCTAAATTAACAATTAAGACGTAAACGGCTGGTAATTAAGCGACAGCGCTGGATCCGGCAAGAACGGCTAAGCCGAGGAAACGAATCTGCAAGATGCAGTGGACCATAAGACGCCCAACCAAGGTAAAGAAGAGATCAACGCTACGCCAGACGGGGATGGGGTGGGGCAGGGAAACGGGAGCGGAACGAACGTAAAAAAAATGATGGAAGGGCGACGTGGATGCAAGATCGAGGGCGGAACGAAACAAAAAAGCCGGATGTTCCTGACGGTAGTCGGATAATGTAAAAAGGTTCCGTTTAATCCATGTGAGTACATTGCTAAGCTGTCTGCTGGAAATTCGGTATTTCTATCCGCGTGTGTCCTCCGGGAATACGTCTAGTCAGGAAGAAAGTTGCAACAGAAATGAAATTAACTTCTTACGAGAACGACGCGTTGTTCTTAGCAACGACGTTTTCCTTTTTTCCGACCGTTTTTTCTTCTTCTTTTAATTTTATCTTGGAATATAGCGAAAGTAATATGAAAAGCAGTTTCTGAATAGGAGTGTCTCGTCAGACGGGACAGAAGCTGGGAATTTCGTGGGACGACTAATCATTTTCGAAAGCGGGGAATTTAAGCTTTCAAAGTTAAATGAGGGTGGAAACAAAGTGGACGTTTCGTTGGTTAAATCTTATTTAAACTCGAGGAAATTAAATTTATTCGCCGGCGAAATAAACTGAAACTTATTCCAAGTATCTCGGCCCTAACATTAATGACTTATCAGTCAGGCGTTCGATTACGCGATCCAACTCCAAACTTCATTCTCCTTTGTAACGTTCTCTTTTGACAAAATTAATGGCAAACACCGTCACGCCGACATTCGACGGAAAAACAACTCCATTATATTGACAAAGATCACGGAGGAAACAACGAGACGAAGTCTGTAATTCAAAGCACATCTAATTATAACCCTTCTTAACACGCGCAATGCTACTCAACGCGACGTTAATACCTTTTGCTCGAAAAAATCCAGTTAATCACACTTCCTCGAGAGATTTCGTCGGAAGCCTATTTCTCGAGCGGGCTTATTTAATTTACAGGCGTTTAACGCACGACATCGCTGGCTGGCTGGCGGAACGGTCGTCCCGCATAAGCAACGGCAAACGCTTCCGCGCAAACAGCCACGGAACAGTCGAATTAACAGGTATAATAATAGTTACATAAAACGGTGGCGGTGCGAGCAGCGAACTATGAAATTCCTGTAATCGAATAGTTCGTAGGACTCTAATAACTGTACGAGTCGAATCTCTCGCACAACCCCTATTTTGCCAGCGTCAATCAATACGCGGACGTAACATTCCATTTGGCATGCTGAAACGTTCCCTTTGCTTTCGCTAGATAGAACTCGCAATGATATTGATTTTCTGACCCGATACACGATCGGTTTTTCGAATCTTCGTAAACTGATTTCGGCTTGACCTGGTCCGAGCCAGTCAGTTAGAGGGTTAATTTCACATCTCATAAAATTGCTGCTACGATCCACCATTACGTCAAACTGAGACTCGTTCCTTGAAAAACGAGCATCGGCTTCTCGTTACTGTTGCGTCCGCGGATAGCTCCACCATCCTCTATCGTGCACCTTCTTTTTCACATACCAAGAAGAAAACTTATAACCGGGCAACGTTTGACTGGGACCCTACGATACAAACCGACCAGAAGCTTCTCCATCGATACATTCGATATATGCACCCACGCCGCCAATACATTTCAGCTCGATGCTTTCCAAACGCTGTTACCTTCCGAGATGTCGTTACATCATGAAATTTCGATACCAGTTCGAGAAATCTACCGTACGAATCGATCCAGATCGAATCATCGATTCTACTACGTGCTACGAGATCTGTCACACGGTTCATCCCTGAAATACGAACGTGACTTTGCATTATTTCAGAGAATACCAATAACATTTTCATTACGCTTTTCTTTCGATATTGTTTGGACTAATGGTTTTTATTTAAGTAGACAAATTTTAAAGAAAGGGGCAATCTTACCATCCTACATCTGTTATATACATGCAACTGTTCGCGAAAATATTTAAACACTTATGGGAACTTTTTCAGAACGACAGGACAATTTCTTGTACAACTTGTTAGATGCACGCTTTGCAGCATTCTGAACATTTACCAAGCGTCGTCTACGTGTTGCGTTTAAGGCGCAATAACGAAAGAGACACATTATGCGTGATGTATGCGACGTCCAGTTTTATCTTATCGTCAGAGTAGTAAACCGATTTTTTGGAAGTGAGTGTTATATTTCTCGCGAACGGTTTGCGCGGAACCATTTTACGTAGAAGGGGACCGCCGTGGTGCGCCCGAGGGAGTAATACTGACCTGACCCCACAAATATCTGAGAGTATGAGTATAAAATTTTCGTGGCCCGGAATAGGATTGTTATTTTAAAATGTACAGTCGGCAGCACGATTAAATTGAGAGACCGGCTGGAACAAAGTGCAACACTTTACCGGTGGATATTGAAACTTCAATAATGAATACTTTGCATTTTCATGTTTTTCATTTGCGTCGAAGAAAATTGAACGATGCTCCCGATTTATAACGAAAATCGAAATGCACAGAAAATGCTTGATAATACGATCGTGTGAAATATCTGATACTGTATAAACCTTACATTTACACAACGATTATGTGTATTGAACTTTTGGTTTCTATGTTTTGTCGAATTTTCGAGATAGAGACGAGAGATTTATCGTCATATATTCCAGTTAATAGTATGTGATTTCAGAAATATTTCAAATATGATTGCTACGATCTAAACTTAAAAATTATCAATGGTAATGGTTTTTGACCACTGCTACATATTCATTAAAATTAGTCATCCGACACTATTGTCTTCACCTAATAAGCGTTAACAATTAATCGTTATTTTGATCTCACAAATTTTGGAATTCTTGCTAAGAATCTCTTACGAACAGCGGAAAAAAAGAAAGAAACGAATGGTTAGATAGAATATCGGAACTAATCCCAAACCAGTTCTACGTGAACTCGAACCATTTTCATTACCATACATTAAAATCTAAATATTAAGTGTTAATATACAAATTTTTTCTTGAATATGATACAAATATGTGGGTGTTTAAATAATTTGATAACTTAGTAGAATCATTAGGGTACATGGGAATATCTGAATAAGAGAAAAGATGAGAATTGCTAAATATGAAAGCGATAGACAGATCGTTGACCACGAGGTTAGCAAGGTATTGTTTCTGCAATCAAAGTAAGACGCTTTACGAGCGACCTGCACGGCTCACGGACCTCTTTCCGTTTTAATTAAGATAAAGGTAATAATTCGAGCTACCGATACGAAACGGCTGGCGACAGTGGCCGGATTGTACGTAATATCGGGCTTCCGCGCAATCGGAAATTTACTGTTCATTTAAATTAAGATCTTCACACACGCCCTTTTCAAACGAAAGTATTTTCATTATTAATTCGTTATTTTCACCGGGCACGGCGGGTGTTTCGTAACTACCCTCGCATTTACGCCGGGCAGATCGACGAAAAAATCTACCGGCCATAAAGCTGCTGATTTTTATCTAAATTTGAACGTGCACGAAAGCTGGTTATACGCGTTGCTGCCAACACTCGTCTCGGACTCGAAGAATCGTTTTCTGTTTATGAGCCGGCACGACCTGTAGAATTTTCACGCACCTACTTAAAGTGCAATTTTCGTCTCTGATTGAACTTTCAATCACGGCTTAACCGAAGGATTAAAATTTTTTACGAGTTGACAGTGAAACACGGTACGCGAATAACGAGAACACATTAATTCGCTTTACAGCTTGCCAGTGCTCGCTTCGAGTGTTCAATGTTCAAAGCTTTTTAGCTTCATTACCGAATTCCGTGATACAACCTTTCCCTTTTTGTCAAAAGGATATATCCGTGTCTGGGGAATAGGGGAAGCAGCGTGCTTCGTTTTTATCACTTTGCCACAATTATCCGCCATATGAAAGTTTCATTAGAAAACTGTCTCTTCTTTAAGAACGCTCGTAAGAAATATCATATAAGATTTTGTACCATTATGACTATATGTGTATATGATTCGATGATAAATAAGAGTATCTCTCACAATACTACTGTTACTGTATCATTTCTATCCCTTTGTTAAACATAGTTCTTGTTTGACAATGTCCAGCGACAAAAACTTATCTATAATCTTGTCTTCAGTGTAGAAACTTATATTAACATGGTACAATATAAAAAGGGTTTCTCGGACGAGGAATAAAGTCGATAACAGTGAAATAACACCAATGCGAAACGCTCCAAACGTGTGCTACATCATATCGTTTAAATAAATTTTGAGATGAAAGTAACAGAGATGGAAAAGTTTTAACATGTTTCAGACAGTAGATTGAAATTTTTCAGAGGTAATCGTTCTCAAAACCAACGAATGAAACAATTTACCATGTTACGCTGAAAAGTCAAATTAATCCTCCACGAATTCACGTATATGTATAGTATAGTATAAAATGGACCAAGTATCTCGGGTGAAATTTAACGTAACGCTTTTACGTTTCAAGGGTTCTTAACGCATTCTTATTCTCGTGAATACATTGTATTAATAAAGCATAAAATTAATCTCTTGAAACTGTGCGATTTAAAAACTAATTGGAAACGTCTACACCATTTAGCGTAACGGAAGATCACTTTTAATTTTTAGGCATGAAAATACGAACCTGAATACAAATCTTTTTTGTCGTGTGCGTTTCTGTGAAGCTCGATAAATTGAAATCGTTTAAAGGTGCGTTATTGGAAAGCGTAAGGCGTGTATGAAGACGAAAAGTTTTTTTTTTTAGAAGCATCGGTAATTGTATAGATTAAAACCGACAGCTGTATTATGCTAGTACGGTGTGCAACTATGAAAGCTTTCATTCAGAAAATAAGTAGGTCGACAAGCGTATATCGAAAAAGTTTGTAGACATTTCATTTCCTGTCACCGACCAATAACGGTATTTGTTCCTCGTCTAGATCACCGTGAGCATTTTTTTTCAACGACTTTTCTACGCTGTAGCACGATGTTGTCTTCGTACACACGTTCATAAGATTAACAAGAAACATTGAAATATACTTGTAACACGTTTCTTGCACTGCTCTCTATATTTCGAAGCGCGTTCAATACCATTTTCTCGCTTTGCGAGGTGAAAATAAAATCGATATATTATTACATTATTTCCCTTTGAAAAGAGAGGAGATGCGAGTTAGATTTTCAAACGATTTTGAAAAATCAGCATAGAGCTATTCTAGTACCTCGTAACGTGGAAAATGTATACAGAAATTAAATTAGAATATTTCCTTCTTCTTTCAACTCTCTACGTTGACGATGCTAAAGAATACACGATTTAACCTTTATCTGCAAAACGAAAATAATATGTCAGTTACTAACGTGCATTATATTAGAATCAAAGATGTCAGGCTCGTGAGCTAAGCTCATTACGTAAAACTGTTTAATTACGACAGACAAACGGTAACGTTTACAAATGCTAGGGTGTGACATCTGAAAATGGACGAACATCATCTCTGGAGCATTGCGCGACTCGTCTCGACTACGGCACAGGGAGTCTAACTGGCGTGCATTAAAGTAAAAAGATTGATGACACGTCCCGATATATGTACACTCTTGCGAGACGTCAATGCAAAATCTTCCGTGACTCGCTAATGTTTTGTAACGGTTCTTGTTCTGGCACAAACGTTGATAGATCGTCCCGTTGACCAATGACGAGATCGAAGTACATAGACCGTCGTCCACGAGAAGAACGATCGGTGCGCGCTCACGAGATGCAGAAACGAAGAACAAGGGAAAACGGGGAAAGGAAAGTTTCACTGCTTCGACAAATTTATTTTCTGTTCCTTTTCAAATTCGAACGGTTTTCCTGAAATTTTGTTAGAATGTCAATCGAGGTGTTGTTCCTTCGTGGGAAGCGACGAAACGACGCGTGAGAAAGTGCATTCAGAATTCTTTGTACAATTTTTATGTCTCTTGTAACCTCATTACTCCGAAGAATGAAACTTGAAGCAGTTTCGAAGTTTATGGATATATACGTATACCTATGTAAAGTATGATGAGAATAGAATCGAAAAAAAAACGTACATTTTTTTGACAGGTACCTTGTCAAATCTATCTGTCAAATACACGATTGCAATACGTGTCCGGATTGTTTTCAAACTTTACCAAGTCATGATTACTAAAGTATTAATTAAATTTCGAAAAGTTTTGCATAGCGTATATAATGTGTCCATGAAAATTTTTTATAACAAGTATTCAGTAATTTCTGTATGAAATATTCACGCAAAAAATAAAATATTTCTGGGAAATACAAGTAGATGTAATACACTTATAAGAAAAATAAAAATCATAATAGAAATTTTGTAGGAGTAAGTTTATTGATCTACTGGTAAAATTAACGAGGGCTTTACTTTCCGACAATTTAATTTCATACGCTTTTACTTACTGAGAATAGAAAACTCGAGAGTAATAAAGATTCAATTAAATGATTAGCAATTCGTTGCTTAATACTCGACCAATTAAATTGATTATTTCGGAACAAGAAATTAATAGCCATATATAGATGAAGAGAAAGGTTGAGGAATTATACAAAGAGCTTATAAAGAGCTAGATTGAATCATTGATAGAATATAAATGAGATGCATTATTATTGGAAGATGACACAAGCGTGTTTAATTCTCCGCTAAGTTTCATTTATGCATGAAAATTTAGCTCGATTCAACATCTGCAAGTGGAGTTAAATATTTGATATTATTATACCAACAAAGAATCTTGAATTATCTGTGTATAATTCCAATATAAAAAGATATTGGAGATATATATGTATATTAATATCCCAACGAGGTAATTCTCCAAAACTCTGCATACATCAACTTGTATCATTGTATATATCACATCGCATATTTACTCTTATTATCTAAATAGGAGAAGAAGTAACAAAAAAAAAAAAGAAAAAAAAATATTAATTCAATAGGTTTCAATGTGAACTGACTGAAAAAATAAATCACAATTACCTCGACGCAACGTTGGTCCTTAATCGGTTGAGCGAGACTCGTAACAGCTTCGCTTTAAAACACTCCGAAACTGGACAACAACGTACATAATACACAACCACCACGATATCATCCAAAGATTCCACCATACTCTATATCGAGGGTTGTACGATCGAAACGTCCGTTGATAGATAGTTTAGTTGACCGACAACGAAGCGAAACTCGTCCGTTGTCCGCGGAGAAGAATGATCGGTGCACCGTCACGGGAGACAGTGGCAAAGAGGGAGGATAAAGAAAAAGAAGAAGGAGACGTGAAGGACGAGGCGAGGTTAACGGAAAGACGGGTAGTTGGGTACCTGCTTATTATTCACGCGCGAGATAGGTGCAACGGGTGGTGGGGGAGTTGATCTAGCTCGATCTAGAAGAGGCAGGAGTGAGGCCAGACTTAGGAAGGTAGGTTAGAGGTTCGTGGCGAATTCTTATAAATCAAAACAGACACGCTATCCCGTCTCGTAGGGTGTTTCCACCCTTTCCTGCGCCGGCACCTATGCCTTCTTACCTCTTTGCCTCGCGCGCCACTTGCCACCGAACAAAAGAGAGATGCCCATCGAGAGCAAGTAGGCGTACGAAAGAATCGAAGAAGAAAAGCCCAACTCTGAGGGGATTGGAAGAGAGTTAGCGTGGCTGATATTATCGCGTTTGCTCAGAATCGACGGTTAGCCGGTTTAACGTCAACGGTATCGTTAAAAGGAAGATGAGATTAATTCCTTCAGAAGGATGAGGGTAATTGGTATTACGAAGCTTTCTATCGAAATACGTTCGAGAAATTTTGGTCAAATATTTGCACTATGCTGCGAAAAGCAGCGTATTGTTCTAACACGTTATTCTAATATTTACATACCAATTAATTACAGCCAAGTAGATATATTAAGTTTCGTGTTATTTAGAGTAGTGCCTTTATATGAACAAAATTTGATACTATGAAAATGAAACGTATAGAACCTGATAACAACATTTTAAAACCACAAACTATCAATCTAAAAGGGAAGACCACAATCGGTGACCTTGTGTTACAATGTTAAATTGGTCTATATTGATATTCCTCATTTTTTATCTCGGATTATCGTTGTACTTATCAGTATTTCGCACGTAATAATTCTTTTCTACAGGAAACTACTACGTTACTGATATAAACTACGGTTATAGCGTTAAAAAGTATTACCACTCTAGACATTACTATAACGTGCTACTATCATTTACGAACACTAAGCGCATTTGAATATTGAATCTTTAATGTTATAGGTGTTGCTTCGAAACCCTATGGGTTCATCTTCCTACGTCTTATATCCAACTTTTCTCTATCAAATAGAAAATTGCTGCATAAACTTCAGACAAAGCGGTCATAACACGAAACGAAACCCGTTCTTTATCTCGGAATAACCTGCCTATCGTTTCCTTCCTGCTGCTATTTCCTTGATAATTACGACACAATGGTAAAATTCTGACGGTTGAAACGTAGCTAGCGACTGGGTTGGTTTTCGACGTAACACACTCTCGTTGGCGGAGCAGCTGCCATGGAAAATAGAAAACAGAAAGCGAAGAAAACTTACGGGGGTTCTGGACGTGCATAGGAGACGGAGGGTTGGTTCGCGTGACGACAACCGGAGGAGGCATCTTGGCGTGCAACGCGGCCAGGCACGAGTTCGCCACGTCGTAGATGAGATAGGCGCTGTAGTATCGGCCCGCACTGCCCATTTTCAATTTATTCTTACCCGGTACCACCGCCATTTTCGCGTCCAACGTAGCGCAACACAAACACACACATACACCTGTACACACGGGGGATCGGCGCCGGTTTGCTTAGTTCAGCGATTACTACTTTTCTCGCTCGACGATGATCGACGCTGATTATCCAGTTTGACCTCCGGCCAGATTAGAACACCGGTCAGCCATCGCGATCCAAACTTTAGGTGTATATTCAGCAATATAACCGGCTCATCGCTTCCCCATGTTCAGCTAACGCCCGAGAAACGTGCATAACGCTGTTTACCGTTTGGCTCACCGTTCAGGACGCTCTTCCAACGTCGTCATACAACGAATGTGGAATATCAAGCGCGAGATTCTCGGAATAATCGCCTGTTTGTAATGTTACGATTATTGAAATCGTGAATGGCTTTTGTTGCTTGAAAATCGATTCGAATTACTATCTAGCACGGTAATGTACTCCCTGATACTCTGTTATCGTATCTCATGGCTTTATAAGCTTCTATTATTCGATTTTCAAGTTTTTCTTTGTATTCGTGTATCGTTGCCTGATTCAACTAAATATTCCAAGAATAATAATTGGTAATTTTGAACTGAATACGAGATAAGAAATGAGTAATAGTCATGTACATTCTTTATACTTGTTAATATTTATTCGATATATGTTCTTTAACGGAAATTATTCATTGTAAAATATCATTACGGAGGTATGGTCATAAATTTCACGATAATAAATTTTACGAATAATTTTCAATAATATTTGATATTCTCTGGGAAAAGCGACGAAGATATAAAGATAATGGATGCTATTAAACCATCTTCGATAACACCGATAATACCCTGCATTTTGTCTTTCACAGCAACGCCGATATTCCTTACAGTTCGATTGAGATTGGTATACAATTCATTCAGAGAATAGAAGCACTCGTTAATCGAAACTTTCGCGACAGAGAGACATAAAAATCGAAAGCACTGTAAAACGATGCATTTCCATCATCAGTCGTAACTTTCAACACTTTCGCGAAGAACTTTCAACGATAAATAACTTAAAGGAGGCTTGTTAAACGATCACGATCGTTTTGTAAGTAGTTTCCGGTGTAGACGCATCCTTTCTCCAATAACCATTTCATCCATCTCAAACGAATTCATCAAAGAACAATGAAATTTAGAACGAAAAAAGAACGAAATCACTGCGCACACAATTATCGCCTATAACACGCGTCATACATGTATTTTCCATGTTGCAACTAATTGAACATCGCAGAGTATCGCATACGATTCGGGCGACTTGTTAGCCGATCAATTTCCAAGCAGCCAGATCGTCTGGTGCCCGTAGATTGGCTCGAAAATCGCGCGTAACCTCGTTTCTGGCACGTACATTAGATGTTCGATCCTCGATCGACACAGAACGGACGCAGACGAGGCGCCACGCCGTTGCTCTGCAACAACAACGAAAATCACTCGACTCGATTATCCCCGGGGATCGAACTGGTATGACGCCTGTGTTTCACGTTGACGAGACGCTGGCACTGATTTCGATAGTGCTTCTCGGACACGGATCCACGATATACGACGACGACCGGCCAGATCGGTGGGCTGGGCAGCCGAACGGAAACGGTGCGGTTCCACGGACCGGAAGCCTGGACCGGAAGCGTCACGAGTCAACGGGCGCCTCACTGATTGCATGCCGCAAACTCGGATAGATAAAAACGATCGCTGACCGCTTACGTGGTCTCCATTTGATTACGCCGTCGTTGCTTTACGCTTGGATAGCTTTAGGGTTTTCGTACTTTAAACGGTTTTCGTAGTTTGAGGAAATGAACTTAAAAGTCTCGAGAACGCACCGCGCTCTCCTCTTTCTTATATCGTAACGTTTTCGTACGATCGTGGCCGTACGCGAAAAGTTTTTATGAAATTGTCATGCTTCTATTTCTTTTTGTGAGCTTCTTTTATAGCTTACAAGTCATGCAAGAATTCTGTTTTTTTTTTTTTTCAGTTTATCAGCGATAAGACTGACAGCAAGTATTTTTAGCTTTTAGTTAGGTTTGCTAACTTCATTACAATATCTTGACGTTCTGAATATTATGTGGATGATATTAAGCGCGTCGTAATAAATTTAATAGCCACGCTCGAGTCAGTGTGTTACGTTCGAATACAATTATCTTTTAAGATATTGAAAAGGGAAGAAACAAATGCCCTATGTAAATGTTTACTTCTTTTTGGGAGAAAATACTTGGGAGAAAGTAATAGCTTTATTTGGTCGAACAGAATTGATATTGAAGTTCCTCCGAAAGAATTTTAAAAAATGAATCAAAGTTAATATATGTTTTTCATGTGAATTTAATATTTGTCATTATCGTTTGTTCAATTCAAAATTGATGTGATTTATTACGAAGAAAGTATTATAATTTGAATGACTTGTATCTTGACTATGACGGGAAGTGAACATTTCTCAGCAATGAATGTTTCAGAACGATGTAATTCAAAATTACCAGGAGAAATACGTTCTCCGGTGTAAAACGAATTTCGCAGTAATTTTTACTTGTATGCCATCAGTCTTGATCGCGTTTTCAGTAATTGGCAGTTTCATGTCCGCTAGCATTTCACACTGTTTCTCTCTATACGCCCTATTTCCGACGCGTTCCATATCCTTCTCTATATTATTGATCATTACCGGCAGAAATCATCATGCTGAGAAACAATGAACGTCACATGGTCATGCTCCAACTATTGACGCGTATAATTATCGCCGGAATCGATTACATGCCATTTTGAGCCGTGAATGGTGTGAACCATGAAAGGACTACGATACAGTACGTATCAAATTGAATGCGTCATCAAAAGTGCAACAAGTAAGATGACATTTTTGCGTGCATATTGTTAAACTGTAGCACTCTTCAAGACCAATTTGTGCATTAATAGTTTATTGAAAAATATGTTATCATAGATAGTTTCTTATAATTGTGACAAAACTGAATTATACAGCCTCTCATTTACGTATTTATGGTTATGTCAGTATGACTAATAACTATTGGTAACTATGAAATATATTTGTAAAAATCTTTAACACCTTTAACAGAATTACATCGTATTTGAAGAACGTAGGGAAAAACAGGATTGCAAATTTTAATTAATGATAAATACCACGTTTGATTGATTAAATATTTGTGTTTGAATTCTATTCGCCATCTCGAAAGTATCAATTATTAAAATATTAAATATACCCGTGATTCTTTCGGAAATTTCATAAATTTATTATCTATTTATATCTTTGAATCTAACGAGTTATCCAACTTTCTTAGGCATCGAGTGATACATAAATAAAGAAATCGACAAAAATAAACTTCTCATGTTTTTCTTACACACTTTTTATAATCTAGCGGATATTTTTACTGTCCGTATAAATGAACAATAACGTGTATAGATACTTCTACTTTTTCTAAACATTTGTATAGATAAAATGAATTTCTTACGAATCTTTCTTTATCCGAATCCACCATCTTTTGTAATACTGAATATTTAATTCCTTTGTGTACTTTATGTTCTTAGTTATTTCATACTCTCTATTTCATATTCTGTGGATTCATTTCCACTAGCATTTTATTATGAACATACACATTTTTATTGCACCCGTCGTCCATCATTCCTTTTAAAGAATTCAAATTCCCGATGTTGTTCATTCTCGTATTAATGCGTCGCAATACGTTTGAATAGCGAACACATACGTTTTTCAACCAGGGAATTTGTGATACACGAATACAAAGATTCTATTAAAAAGTTCGATCCATCGGTTCCGAAAGAGCGGTAAACGTAGCGTAAGAGAGCGGGGCGAAAGAAATTCACGAAGAAAACTACAATGCTTTTCACGTCAAATTGCAACGACATAAAAACCAACCGACAAACGAAGATTAATATTCCGGCGCGGAACGTTAACAAAAATGGGAAAGGCACCGCGTATTTTACATCTACAGCAAATAAAATCGACCTATAACTGCGGACTGGTCAATTTGTATCCTGTACAGTGTAATTACGATAGATATTCTAGTGATTTGTTGACTGGAACGTAGGTCTGTCTATTAATCGCGAGAGCGTGTTTGCTTTCGAAACATCGCTGCTGCGCAATGATTTCTTGTCGATTGCCCTATAGCACGGTAATTAACCCATTAACACAGCGTTATTATACGCGAACATTTCACAGATTTTCCAAAGTGACGAGCGCATAAGTTCGCAAAAATATACAGATATCGACAACGAAACGTTAAACTACGCTAGCATAGACTGTGTCACAATAACGTATTCACGTTACTTAATTACGCGTAATCTATACAATGTTGCGACACGTTGCGAATGTTAACAAACTCAAATAAGCACAGAACTCACTGAAATTATAGGATCGACGCACTCGACGCGAAAAACATATTGTTGCACGATTTTCACCAATTCTATAATTATTTTTGGAACATAATTGGCAAAGAGTCTTAAAATAATCAATTATCGACACCAATAAAGGGGTACACGTGCAGTATTGGTTCGTTAAGGAGAGACGCGGCAGGGCGTGTAATATTATCACTGAAATCAATCGATTACCTATCAACACGAACCGTGAAGACTACACCATGTTAGATGAGAAGGTATAGTACACGCGACGTGAAAACGAACACAACGACACAAAAATTGTCCGAATATCGTAGGTATTGCTAAAGCGGCTGGAGTTCTACTGAAAAGCATTCGACCACCTAGGTTAAGAAAGAAGCACGTACAAACACATTCTCGTGTCATTATAAAGCATGCAACAGTGGTCGGTAATGTGCGCGGTGTATACAAAGGCGTACACCGACAAACGTCAAACTGGATGAAACACCTATACGCCAGCGCTTCCCAATGTGCTTCGTTAAATAAATATTCATTATTAAACATTTCTCTAAATTGCAAAATGATTCTACTTGCTTAATGTAAAATTTGGTTTTATTATGTGATGTATTTTTGCATTTGAAACTGCTTTTAAACATTAAAAAAATTATTAATTAATCTTGCTAAGTTCTTGGAGACATATTCGATTGTTGTTTTTCTGCTATTAAATAATTTCTTGTGTTTGAAGAGAGTATAATCAAAAAATAGGTAAAGTAAACAATAAAAATAAATTTGGTATTAAAAATAATCATATGTCGGAAATTTTAGTAGTATATTAAATAATATTTTATGGAGCGATAATTCTTATAGATATCTTTGTTTATAATCAAGCAAAAAGCTCACAAAGTATTATATTGCTTTCTGACATTAATGCTGCCACAAAAAAGAAAGAGATCAATTCTGTTTTTAATATATAAATAAATTTCATCGCTGCGGATCTTTCATCCTATACAATGGCATATTTCTACCTCTATTAGTTTCACTTCAGGGAGCAGGTGAAACGAAGATGTAAGACAATTAAATTACGACAATGAAATTATTTATACTCTTATAATAGTATCGATTACAAATGACGATGTCTCATAAAAGGGATTGCACGTATATGACATGGCGAATCGATAGATCTGGGATGCAAAAAAGCTTACCCGTCTTAACCTTGCTACGGTATCCAAATTTTTGTGTTCCAATTTCGCTATCGTTTCAACAAACAAAAACACTTTTAATGTATTAAGAATGACTAGCATAAAATTGAAACGGGCAACTTTTTAACGATATGGAAACACGATAAAAAGAAAAAATAAACAAGATAAAAAATGCAAATGTTTTAACCGTGTGTCTAACAAATTTCAATTTTTTGAATATTATCAACGAGTAATAAGGACATATAGATTAATGAAGAAATCATGCAATTTAATTATATTCCATGAAAAATAAAGCGGATACGTTTAACTAGTAACGTACACAAATATTATCCAAAAACTTCCACTATCCATTAAAAAGATTACCCAGCCAAATTCGATCATAGATGATGAAATTGGATGGAATAAAACGACATCGGCTACAATATTTCGACTGTCTTTCCTCGAAAGCTGAAAGAGCGAAGCTCGAGGAGCGTACGGCGAGTAAATTAGTTTGGGAAACGCTGTCACAGAAGCGAGCATCGTCATATCGTATCACTGGGTGATTCGCACACCGAGAAGCCGGCTGGCTCGGTTACGTCGCGAACGGGCCAACGACAATGGACGCGCGACAGGAAGGCGGCCGTATCAAATGCTTAACAGTCGACACAATGCCACGTACACAGGCGTGCAGCTGCGCTCGCGAACGTGAGCCCAAGCCAGACCAGCGTGCGGCACACGTTGTCATTTCCGTCGTGAAACATTTGACCACGTTATAACGCTAATATCGCGCGTCACCGTGTCAAGGGTGAGAGTTGAATATTTAATTCGCGGTATTGTCGGAGCCCTCGGTGCCGCTCGATTGCTTCTTTCTTTCCGTCTCCTCTGTGCGCTCGGTTCCGACTAATTAATCGTGAGATTTCTTTTGCTACTGCTTGCGTCACGAGCAACGATTCCGATAATGGATGGCGGACGTTCATATATTACGTAGGTATATACATCAACGTTCAAAACTTTTGAATCACTTATTTAATGAGAATGGAACTTGGATTTATGAATTGGATAATAGAAAAAGTAGCGAAATGCAGCTTTTTATATAATAGATATATTTTAAATTAGAAAATATGCCAGACTTAATACTACGTTCCGTTGTGTTTTAAACTGGAAATTTCACGAAACGTCACGTTGATACAAAGCGCAAACGTACTTTAAAGACGCGACTGAAACCCGAAAATCAACCACAAAACAAAATTAAAGCAACATTAAACATCTAAAATTATTAGCTGGTGTTTATTGAAAGTGATTCAAAGTGCGTATGCAAATACGTTTTAGACACGAAATTTGATATTTGTCTTCGAATATTCTGTTATAAAAATACCTTTGCCATGTTTAAAATGATATATTGAAATAGTTAAGCTAGTGGAAATCTCTTAACAAATATATATTTTACAACATTTTAATCCCCTGTTATAATATTATTCCTTTGCTCTATAAATACACGTAACGCGGGTAATTAATCTTACTAGTCCATTTTGAGTTGCATTTCTCATGTGGGATTCATGAATTCGTTAGAACCGAGGTCGTACCCTCTCATCATCGTACAGGAATGTCTCATGTAATGTATATGTGTTCTAAAATACAGCCAAATACACGTTTAAGATAATAATATATTTACTGAATAGTTAATTTAGTAAAATTTTAATATTTTAAGCACTCGAGCTATCCTTGAATAATAAATTTTGTGGGATACATTTATTAATTATTTCATATTAATTATTTCATATAACACATTTATCTCTCAGCCATGACATTCTAAAGTGTTAAAACTTTTTTACAAAACTTTTTACTATTAACATTTATTTTTAATGATATCAAAATAAGACATCATAAATCACAATAAATCGTAAATCATAAATGATATGTCTAAAAAATTTAGTAGATTTTAAGAAAATATAATTTTCTAGTGGAAGATGAAAAAGAGGGAAGGCAAGTGTTATAATATTTGATGTTTCAGTGCACCACTTTTGCATTTAAATTATCTGTATTTGAATCTGTGTTTATAGTTTATATGATTCATGAATAACTAGCCAAATCCATAGATACACCATCGAGACGATCTGGATATGTATTAATGCAAAATGACAGATAATCAGGTACAGTGTACGGAATATGCATCGATCATTATTGTCATCAAGTCATTGGCTGTATCATAACACTAATGTTCCAAACAGACTGTAGATTGCGGATGAATACTTAATTTGTGCCGTTATTAAATTTCAATCGGGGAACAAGAGTTTATTCTTTCCTCAACAAATATTGAAAGTAGTTAATTACGTACACGCATAGGTATACGTATGTATTGTTCATTATTCTTTCTGTTTGGTTTCGAACGTTCTGTTAACTTTGACAGAACACCATACGCGAAAAATGTTACCGGAACAGTCTGATGAATAGCGATTTAACGGTTTGTTTATACATAAATAACGCTCTAATGTGATTCCTGAAAATTAACAATTGAGTCATAATAAACACTGTCTCTCCGATTAAATATTTATTTTTTAAGCTTCCATTAACTAGATAGTTAACTTAAATTTTTTCGATTATTCGATCATTCGATTGCCAATTTCGATGATGTTTCTATCATACTGTACTGGTTTAGTTAAACTGGTGATAATTCTAAAGGAAATAAAATATACGTTGACAAATATATGTAGAATATATGGGTTGGAGACTTTTGAGAAAAGTAAAAAAGGTCAAAATTTTAATATTTGTTGCAGGCGTAAGACGATGGCCTGAATAGATCTTATAAATTTGTCACAACAGTTACGTAATAGGAGCCGATGAATATTTTTGAATTGGCAACTCGTTTAAAGACCTAGTTACTTTTTACATTATCTAAAACCGTTGATAAAAATTTCATTCTTTTTTTACTAACAAATTTATGACTATCGTACAAAGATATTTATCGATACAACTTCCAGCTTGTAAAATATTAGTTCAATTATGTAAAAAGACGCACATGACGTGTTACTCTTATAGGGAAACGAATACAGAGTTACGCGTACCATGAAGATAAACTAATTTCATAAGACAAACATAAATGGCTGGTAATATTTCATAAGACGAAGAGTTGACTGGATCTTCTGGCCCTTTGAATTTGATCAGAACATAAATCTCAAGGTATTGGTTGACCGAAAAAGCACCGCTCGAAATCTGTTCGATAAGGAGCAAAAAGGAAACGAATGGATGGATAAAATAACGAATTATGCAAATGAATTCGAATTCCATTAAGAAAGTTAAATCTATTCTTCAAACTTTTAGATGTACTCTTCATAAACTTTTTCGAAGGGTCTTGCTGCGAACACGTTGAATGGTAACCATGGAAAATTGGGTAAACCCGGCCGCCGGAATATTGCACGTTGTCATCAAAGGATTAATTGAAAATGGAGATGACATTGTCGCCGCTTGAAAATTACTGGGAATGTGGATTATCGGAGCGCCGGGTATAAACGTATGTGAGTAAACGAACCAGCGCGCCAGAAACATTGTTATACTATCGCGAAATACTCGACCGCGTTACAAGGTTGATTTTGCAAACATACCGCAAACCGGACTTACATTCCGTACAAATGAGCGCCCGTGACTGGCAAATTAAATAATTTACCAGTGAATTTAAATTGGAATCGTACAGAGGAGAAATTTCTTTTTCGTCATTATTATTTTCCGTTCTTCCTACTTTCCTATGAAATTGGTGCAACAGAACTTTTTCAAATTTCACGTTGTTGGCTAGAAATTTCACGTCGCATATAATTACTGAGTAGGTTGCAGAGTATAAAAACTGATTCTGTGATTTCAGCTCTATTTATAATGTCACTTCGAATTGGGATATCTGAATTGACGACATCATGATTGCAACAAACCAAAAGGATAATCGTAAGTAATACGATAATTACCGAGGAAGCGCATTTTTAACACTGATTAATTAAGACGAAAATTTCAGTTTAGTACACGCATTTCATTCTTATTATTTGCAATATCGTTTTACATTTGCAACGGTAAATGAACAGCAGTAAAGTAACTATGCCAGGATAAACCACTGTATGGATAAATGAAAGGTGCAAGCTCTCGATTAGAGGTAAGAGGTTTAAAACTGAACTAAAACTATGAATTCAACGGCTGTTCCTTTAAAGTACTTGTGTGCTTGGAGCTACATTAGCTTATTGTTAGTAATAATACCAATTTTATTATACATGAATGCATTGATACGCAAAACGTAATTTCGCGTTTACAAGAGCTTACCATGTACTGTATGTATACGTGCGAAATAATTGAAGGATTCGAGATTAATTTACAACACCATAAATTGTATATTTAATACAATGATGTAGTAATTATAATGGCTACTAATAATATATGAATGCGTTATAGATAATTTCGAATTATTAGTTGTTGCATATGATACAATTAGCGATTATAGACTATTATCTAAAGTATATACTATTTAAGTTTCGTGTAATGATTTGTGTAAATGTCCTTTCATTGTTAATTGTTTAGTATCGTTTATAATACGAATACACGTATGGAAATTACTTTGGATGTAAAGTGGAATTGTTATGAGAGAAAATTTTTGCACGTCGCGAAATATTTCTTTATTTCTAAAAAAATATAATGTATGTAAAAAATGAAATGCATAGGTCAATAGAATTAGTGTTTAAGAAATTACAAACTTCATAGTATTATTTACATGTATGAACATGCACATGAAATTCGCAATTTTTGTAAATTTACAATCCATATTTCAAGTAATTTAAATTTAAAATAAAACTGTTATTAAAACAAACCATTTTATATATAAAATGGTAATATTATATCGATATCTAATACTATATATATAATATTATTAACAATAGTGTTATGAAATATATAATATTAATAATAGTACTATGAAATATTCTCCTTTCTTCCTAAAGAAATGTATACGACTATTTTAGTTAGATGGAATTAATAAACTGACAATACTACAACATTACACAATAAATTTCTTCGAAATGGAAATATATTTTTCTGATACTGTATCAAATTATTGTAAAAATTCTAATAAAGAAATTGTGGCGTTTCCATTGCGCGTGGGAAGTTAACTATCAGAATATGTAATTTTCGATGACAAAATATTTTGTGCGGTCATCAGAGGATTAATTGAAAATGGAAATGTCACCAGCACTGTACTGCAATTGCGAGTTCGTAGGTGGACACAGCAATAGGTGTGAATGCATGAAAGAGCAAACGACAGTAATAGGTATTGTATTGCAAAACAACTGGCAGCAGTGCACTTTCGAAGAGTGTCGTATGCGTTCGTTAATTAGTTTATTCGGTCTATTATTATTTGAAAACTCCATGTTGAGTATGTCGCGTTATTGTGTACAAGCGAACGCAAATAATCATCATTCCTTCTTCATAGATGAGCATAAATTGCACTGCAATTACGTAGATTATTTTATCATAACAGAAAGAATGAGAGTAATAAGTATACACTATGGCTCAAAAGTATCTGAACATTCGTTGATTCTTGGCAAAATATATTTTAAGGACAAAATTACAAACAAATTAAATTGCTCCGATTTTATTCCTTATAATTGTCATAGCTATGTGTAATAGCATGTTATGATCCGACTAAGCCAATATGTAATAATAAAATTGGTTTGTAATTGTGAAACCTTATAGAATTATTTTATTACTTGTTTTACCTTTAGATCCCCTAATTTTTGACAGATTTTTCTTTGAAAATGTTACACTATTGCTTAGTGTTAATTGTGATTTGAATAAGATACAATTGGTTATCAAAGCGTATAATGTGTTAATAACGCATGTGTAATTAATTATATGCATTTAGTGCACCTGATTTCCACTTGAGCTAGACTGGATTTCAAACGCGTAACAATGCAGCGTGTATCAGTGAATATTACTTTTTAAACATACTATTCATGACATCGAAAAGTATTTTAGATAAATATCGAGTAATATTGAGAAGGACGTAATCAAATGTCATTGATTCTTTAAATCTAGACGAACGCGTTAGTTATCGTGAATTATTTTCCGTTTATATCTCTTAAAACATTATTGTCAGTGATACATTCAAATCCCTCTAACTCATCTTTTATTCTTCTTCCTATCTTTCTATCTCTAAGAAACGACAGTCCCGTGTACACCTAACAAATCTAATAAAGTTGAAGGTAACAACGAAATAATAAGCATCTGTACATCGGAGGCAACTAACCGAAGCGCGTAATCCTCCGTGTCAGAATATTCCACATCGTTGTTAAAGGATTAATTGAAAATGGAGATGGTATCAACGCTGGTTTGAAATTGCCAGAATGTAAATGAATACAATAGACAGGCATAAACGCGTGTGCGCACGCGACAGACATTGTTAGTCCGTAGTGAGACACTCGACCACGTTACGCCACTAATTTCAAAGCGCATCGCCAACCAGTTGATGACGTAATACATGAACACGACGTAGACGTAGTATCGAAACACATGTTTATCGCGTAACGAACCTTTTGATGCGTGAACAACGACTACGGGAAAAATGGAAACGAGAGTCGCGTGATTCACTGGCCGCAGGAAAATAAGGGATGAAAGTTATGGATGAACAGCGAGGCGCGAGGTAATCGACATGGAACCGCTCATTTTTTCCCTCACTGGAGCAAAAAGTCTGGAAAAAGTTATTTCCGTCGAATCGAGGAAACGTTCATTCGAAAATCTATTTAGCCTATATCACCTTAGATGGAATATCGATATTCATTATTGTAAATTGCGATATAATTGACAAGGATGTTCATGATGCTCTTTAGTAACTTTTTTTTTGCAAGACAGGAAATGTATATTGATAAAATTATTGTTAATTATAAAATTTCTTGTGATCTATAGGTATATTCGTTGTAATTTGAAACTAATTGTGATTGAAAAATAAGACTCCTTTGGTAGCATTTTCCAAATGGTGAACATTTTACCTACATATAAATAACTCTTTTTTTACGTTTTAATAAAAATTTGATGTCTTTTTATATCATTTATATAAGTGATCATAGATGCTATTTTATAGATAAAAAAAATACACCATTGTTTTAAAAATTAGTTTTAACAAAACTAATATTTTTCGATATTTTCAGTCGAAAGTCGAAGAAAAATATAAAATGAAATTAGGATTGCAATGCTTTGACTTTATTTCTTACGATAGACACTAACCAACTATTTAAACTGTGCGACTCATTTACATGGGCCATAGAGAAGCCCGGCTATAAAGCAATCTTTAATATCGGCTATCTGGAGTCGCTATCAGTTCAGTATCTCTGAACTTTCAGAATCACTTCCGTTATGGTACACTTAATTGCCATACGATTGTTGGAAAGACTATGAAATTACAGATTAAGAGCGTTGGAACGCTCATTTATTTTCAGACACATGGAAGGCAAGTATGACGTAATTGTCGAATTTCGTTATACTATTATTTGATATATTATTATTTCTCCAAAGGAATGTTCTTACAACAAAGTACGGAAATCAAAAGAGTGAGAATTTACAAATAGTCACAATTTCCTAATGTATCTATTTCCTTATTATTACATACAGTGATAAAACATATTTCATTATATTTAATATAGTAACTATTGATACTAATTTCTAATATTCCATTTCTTTACACTTACAGATTATCTTGAAATTCTATAAAATAGAAATTTAATAAGATATATTGCAACAATATCACTTGTTTATAATACTTTTCATACTAGATCAAGAAATAACAGTGTCTTTTAAAAGTTTAGATGGATACTAAATGTAGTGCACATCAATATTCTCAAATTTGATATTATTTGATATAATAAGAAAAATAATCCATGCTAATATTGTAAAGAGAGAAGATCTGTATTTAGGCTTGTATATGTATGTGTCTGACGTAATCTCAGAATCAGAATTAATTAACAAGATACTACATGCTTATGGTTAACACGTACATTATTCATACTTCTCTTTCATTTTTGTTTCATATTACTCTTCCCTTCCCCTCGCTCGATCGTTTAATATTTAACTGACTAATTTAATGATTTACCTGGTTGCTAAATGATTGCTGTGTGCTGGCCTTGAAATTTCAATTGTTCACTAAAATCTGTATTTCTGTTGCACTTGATTGATGGGACGAATAGCACATAACGGAAAGAGACGAATCGGTTGCCAATGAAAGGCGTGCGCGCACGATTACACTTTCTAAAAACATACCAAATATATTATCGTACAAAGATAAATTCCCTGTAACGTGATCCCGGGGAAATTATGTCTTACGTCGTTCGAAAACTTGGCAGAAAAATTGGCAAACAAACTTTCTCACTCACTCATCGAAACGAATTTGTACGTTGACAAACGCGACGATCGATCATTCTAATCGATATCGATTGGCGATTCGAATAGAACATATTCCAACTAGAACGAATTACCGACTCATAAATGCATCTTTTCAATTCTCTTTTTCCGATCGAATGCGCGTAAAACATGCTCGATGCTCGTTTATTAATGGAAGCACCGTGAAAAAATAGTTTGTCTGTGGTAGTATCATAACCCTACGGCATAAATATTCGAAAATCGAAACGCGAAATCGATACAGTGTGTAGGAGAGAGTTAAGCTACGTTCGACTTGAATATCGCCATTCATCAGGCAAGTTAATATACATTAATTACAAATATACTTACTCGTTGGCCGAAATAATCTCTTATAATACGTTGCATTTCCCAACGAATTTTATAATCACTTCACGTCGATTTATACTCAACTCTGTAAGCACTACGTGATCACTTTGAAGTAATTCGATTAAAACTATAGTACATATATGCATTGCATAGTAAACGTTCGTCGCGACACGCCATCTGCGTATGCCCACGTATAACTGTCGCCATTACGAAATGTGTCTCGGCTCGATGTGTTTACATTTCGTGCGGCTTCGAATTGCGTCTCAGTTTTGGTATCTGTAAGTTTACATTCTGTTCGGCTCGATCGCGTTCGCGAGGGAAACATTCCGTGTATTAGTACGCAACGAACCCCAGTCAGGGTCGGTCACAAAGTGTAAAGTGTAAAATTTCGGTTACGAAGTGTTCTATAGTGCCGGTTCTAACTTGCAATGGAATTTAGGAGAATGCAGTGGAAACGATCGGAATTACGGTAAGTCCTTCGCTTCAATTATTGTCATAATATCGTGAATGGACGGTGAAACCGCCTATAACGCGAGGGATATGTCTTATGTTACGAGAAACAGCGTTATATGAGCCACATATATTATACGTACATATGTATATGATACGAATCTGCGTTATGCGGAAACACGTCATATGGGGCCTTACTGTACAATATGGCGGAAAACGAATGTTCTCGAAAGCATACTGCGCCTACTTTGCTAACGTGTTTTGATTTTGACGCAATTCATAAAAATCATTTGTTGCTACTTCCAAAAGTATTTATCACTATATCCAAATACGCGTAAAAAACTTACATGAATTAAAAAATGTTCAATAAATTAACAATCTATACTACAGAATAATATTTTTTATCGTTTGAGGTGTGAATATCAAATTTCTCTAAAAGAACTAATATTTTCTTTTTCAAGTTAGATATTTTAAAATAACTTGAAACTTTCATTTTTAATTTTAAGAAGCATATTAGAATTCGTATTAATCTTTCTGGTGCAGTGGTACTTAAGGATCTTAAAATAGGTACATGCAACAAAGTGGCTAAAAGGCAATCACGTATTAACATACCCACGTATTAACTTCAAACACGATTATTCCAGCCCAATGAGTCCAACCATCCTTTACAGTTTACCGCATAGCAGAATATTCTAGGTATGTATCTACATATGTACGTATACACATGCATATAGATGTATCCTTACTATTTACTGATCTGCTTATACACCATGATCTATACTTTTTGTATCTTTACTTTCTTTATTAATATTTGGCGAATCATACCTCTTATCGCTGTAGAATGTCGCACGCGTTCTACAATCCTTGATAAGTATAAATAACATTCTATTTGAAGAAAAAGATGCAAGCAAAGGTCGATTTAAGTAAATATTTGAGTGCAATTGAAATAGAACTTCTACTTTATCAAAGTTGAGATTCTGTACTCGTTTAACAGCGAGCTTAAAATTGTATTTAAAGAGTGAGTTTCCTTTCAAAATTAAATTTTTCTTTGCACTTTCCTTCTACTCCTCTACTCAGAAATGACTTTACTTCGGCGTGCAAGTTCTATTAGGAAGTGATCTTAAATCGATTTGGTAACATATTTTCGACACTCTTACACTTGTATATTTTATACAATTATACGTTTCTAGAATGGAAGAATTCCTGTTTGAGAATTTCATGCTTCGTGATACAAGTTTAAGCCAATTGAAAAATCTGCTTCGGCAATTAATCACGAGGCACGAAATCGTTATTTCAATCGTATGAAATCGTAGCAGGTCTTTTCCAAGTTTTCTCAAGAATGCACACCGATGCAGACGTATTATCAGGCGAGCTTTCCGAGTTCGGATGTATTCTTCATTGTTCGTGTTACAATCCTCACGAGCACGGTGTCTCGCGTGTATTTCCTCGAGAAACTACATCCCCAGACTTTCGCGCGTATACGTATCCGCTACTCAGCACCTACGCGAATACACTCAACAGGTTCGCGCGTCCACCCACACAACTTCCCGCCACGGTACATCCAACACGACTCGTTTTGTTTTCCTAGCACTGGCTGCGTTTTCTAAAGGTAAGCAAAACAATTAAATCGGTAACGAAGAACTTGTCGCGCGCGGAGTCACAAGAGAGTAGCCCTTCACGGGGAAGCTTATTGTGGCTTCCACTTCAGATAAGTGCTGTACGCTTGTGTATAGCTACGTTCAGCTCCGCGAAGCAATGAATCTCTTCCGCATCGGTGATTGCGCATTCGCGAAAAATTGCTCTGTAATGCGATTCCAGGGAAAATAAATTCACTGAAATAGAAAGATGCGTATTACGTAAGCTGTAAGCAATCGTTAAACGATCGAAGATTCAAATAAGCCTGTATTCAAAGTACGCCGCTTAACACTTAAATGCACTTTAGATTAGGCTTTTCATACGTCGTTAAGATTCAGCATATTGTTTAATTAAATTTAATTGGTAACGAAATAGATATCTGAATTACTGTAGTTGCAGCATACTGTAACATTGTATAGTAACATACGAAAGTATTTGAATGTTTACCACAAAAAATTTCATCTCTCTATCAAGTTTGCGTTACGTAAAACTATCTTGAAATTCCATCAATTACTACATTACAAAATGAGACGCAATTGTCGTGATTATATTGATCAAATTTGTAATCAATTTGAAAATGTACCTAGAAGCTACAAGATATTTACTGCAAATATGTATATTTAGTAAAAATTAGTATATAACACGAATAATCACCTTAGACATATGTATTTTACCTAGGTATTGAAAATAGTCCTTACTAAATATTGAAACATTTACATTAATATAATGGGTAATTGATTATTGAAATGCTTTTGCTAAATTGCCAAGTAAATTTGCTAAATTTACCAATGTAATCACGATAGTCGATAGAGAAAGATAACATTCCTCAAAATATATAATTGTTACATAACAGCAAAAAAATGGATAACATATCACAATGTATTGAAAAATCCCTATATGGTAGATGAACGAATGTTTATTTACGAGATATTAAAAAGAATATACGAAATAAACACGTCAGGTATCGAGTTCCAATTCTTGGTTGTAGAATTATAGCCGTGCGATTGGTCTCAAGTACAGTTCTTTGTGCAAGTTAGGCGGAGGGCACGGAAGTGGTATTACACTCCATTCGCGATTTCAAAATTTTGATCAATGATG
Source organism: Bombus pyrosoma (assembly GCF_014825855.1). Taxonomy (NCBI): domain Eukaryota; kingdom Metazoa; phylum Arthropoda; class Insecta; order Hymenoptera; family Apidae; genus Bombus; species Bombus pyrosoma. Next base: position 8,104,559 of record NC_057770.1, on the reverse strand, counting down.
ATAACGACGAGAACGCGGAGTTCTCGAATCGAGTCAGCGGGGACGATAAAAAGCATCGGTTACAGATTGCGAAGAGCCACGAGAATGGAATAGCTTGGGTGAAGGAGAGACTGGCGAGGGGTTAAAGGTGAAGGGAGGAAGAGATGGAAGAAGAGTGAGTTCGTATTAAGGGTAATGGGCATTATCTCCATCGATCCCGGCTCACTATCCTACCACCCGACTCCCACCTCGCCCATCACCCACTATTCCGGAGCTGCTGGATAGCTGGTTGGTTCGTTCGAGTTGGTCAGAGCAAAAACGCATGGGAATTCATCCGTCTATGGTGAACGGTGGATCATAAAATGCGGGTAACTCGACCAAGAGATATCGGTGAGCGCATGCGTAAATACCGGAACTCCGGTTTTTCTCTTGAAAAAATAATTACCCATTGAAATCAGTGGATTTGTTAATACGCCGTTCGTTTTCGCGTGACTGTAATTGAAAGAACGCGCAGCGCTTTTCTCTCTCTTTTGTTCCTTTTTTTTTTTTTTAATTCGATCGAACCTCCTATTGCTATCCTTAACTCGCAACCAATTAAATCGCAGTTTACGATAATTTCGTAAAACCGCTATCGAACGATTAAATCGTGGCTAGTTTATGAAACTTTCGGTATATAACGTTATCTGTCATCCGTGATACGGCCAGCATATTATACTTCAATCCCTATTGTTTTCGCTAATATTTATCGGAACGCGATAAATCCATATCTACAGATGGGGAAGAGGATATTTGTCTGGCTCGAGGCAAATCATACGCACGAAGCCTGGAAATCGATTTGTCACCGGCGAACGGATGAAAGTTTTAAACGAAAACGTCACTTACAACGCCTCGATCCTCGATAGACTTTTCTATTTCTCTGTTAAAAGTAAATTCTTATTTTCGCGGTGCGCGTTGACCTTCGACTTGTCTCGTTCCGACAACAATCCGACACGTTCTTCTCCACCACCGTCTCGAATCATTAATCCATAATGTGCAATTTGGCATACCAGCAATCGAGTATATCTCGATCGAGTAACGAAGGAACACGTTACACTTGCTGAATACGTCTTTTAACGTTGCCGTACCACACCAATCTGTACTGATTGTACCTGCAATTGGCTTTCACCGCAGTCGCCAGTTAATCAGTATAAATTAGGGCGTGGCGTTCGCTGAAACTTCAAAATGAACGTCTCGTAATAGGGACCAGGCGATACCCGAACCAGAGTTCGGTTTTTACGAGGGTTTTACCACTTTTCCATTACTGGCCGGTCGCCTGTGCGCGAACCGTCAAGTGGAAAGAGGGTGACGGTGACTAATTGTCGCAAAGGCGATCATGATATGTCCCTCCTCGTAAATCTGATTGGCTTCGCTTACTGACCTCGCTCGCAATCTCCCCGGTACGATCTGCTCCTTGTCGCACGTATACGTCGCACTACGCCCAATTCGGGACGGCATTTTTAGATTTCCCGAAATCGACCGCGGTCTTTTTCAGCGATCCAGAGATATAAACGGTGGCCTGACGAAGGCGCCGCCTTTAACCGGATAGAAACGGGCTGGACGAGATTCTTATCGGCCGCCACTCTAGCAGGAAGCGCCCTTCGCGAAATATATGAATCGACGGGGATGAAATGATGCGTTTGGGTTACGGTGACCGATTCAACTGCCACGAAATAACCGGCTTCAAATTATCAGTTAGCTGTCGTTGAATGATTTTTTAACTGCATAGCCAGGGAGCGCGGCACACGCCTTTTTATCGTGCAACGTTCACTTCGTACACGCTCGTTACACTGAAATGCCGAGGTTCGATTTTTGCCTCGCGCAATTTCCAATTACTTGCACGTTACTTGTGCTTGAGAAAGCACGCTGATCGTTGTCGATTCTGTTCATTCCGCTCATGTTACTCGATCTTACACTGCCTTGTTTCATAGAATTGGGAAAGAGTAAAGAATATCGACTGTTACGTGTCTACCGTGCACTATGTTGCGTGCCGATGATTAAAGAACGTAGAAACTTGGAAGCTTTTAATTTCGTATAATTCGTATTAAACTACACACGAGATACGTCGGTGGAAAAGTGATGGAAAATTTATTACGTTTCATGCACATAAGTGTGTTCACTTTTTAAGTAACTTATTTATCGGTTTAAAGAAAGTTGGAAACATTTTCCGTTCTCAATACACGCTTTAGCGTATATATATTCCCAGCCTTATTTAAAAATTGATATCATTTGAAAACTTGGATAGTTTCCAGTTATTCACAAATTATTAATATAATATATTTTATTAATTAAATTGTATCACTAAAAAGAATATTGCTTCTGGAATAGGATCAAATGTCATTTCTGTAGCTTATAAATCTAAAGAATTTTAAAAAATCTTTCTCATAGCGTAACTCGAAGAATCCACTTTCCATTTGTACCACCTTATAACATCTCGAACATTCGGATGTATAAATTTCATATTACTTGATTTTTGTTCATAAACTAACGTATTAATTGATTTTTACCTTATTACATTTCCTATCTAGAGAAAAATAAGCGTTACGATTGAAGTTTGAATCCAAGTAAAAATAATTGTGATAGAATAGCTAACCTGAGAAAAGCATCGGAATTTCTCAAATGTTAATCTTCCCCTCTTAAGTTAAAATTTTGTATCTAATCCCTATTAATCTTTCGTTTATCCTCAAGCCTTTAAATATCAACAATTAAATATTTAATATAAAATTTCAAGTTAGATACTAAAGTAAAGAATTAAAAATGTTTGGAATAAGTACACGAGGAATCGTAATAAATAAAAGATTGGTCATGGTAGAAAAGAATCTTAATCGAAAAGAGGAAGCAAACAAGTGGTGACAGAAGTTCTCACAGTAGGAATTATCTTTCACGGCGACATCCCACAGCTTCGCGGAAACCAGAAGATATCTGGATAGGAACGCGACACGCCACCGGCATTCCTTGTTTCAATTCCTCTGCCTTCTCTGTTTCCCTTTCCATCTCTTCTCCTTAACTACACTCTCTTTGCCTGAGCAGGCCTTTTCCGATAAGTAGATCCCTATCGAAATTATCTAGAACATCCAGTTACATTATTACTGCGTTTGGGATATGGGAACCTGATCTAATAACCAAGTTCCTTGAAATTCGCTCTTGTGAACAGAAGCACAGTAATCCTTTGTAACTACAGATTCAAGTACATCGTTTAAGATGCTACTTCTGGAGAGGCGGGGAGTTTGAAAATCCGGGGGAATCGCATTTATATTATTATATTTCCAAAAAATATGTGTACTAAGAATTTGAACTAGGAAATTATCAAAATTATAAGATGTTTGAAAACAGTAAAACAATAAATAGTAATATGTTACGTTAGATAGAAATTTATGTTGTATAAAAAACATTAATAGAAGATATTGGTGCCTAAGTTATACCTTTCGCAATTGGCTAATATGTATGTTAATACAAATACATATGAGAAGCTGATCTCATAGGTTTATTCATTTTTCTTTTATTAATTCTGAAGAAAAGGTTTTAGGATTGTCTGTCTAGATAAAAATGTTCCGTCAGATATTCTTTCATTTTCTTTCATTTTATCGTTACATAGGTTATGTTATCATTATATAAGGACTTACATTCTTTTGTATTAATTTGGAGAAATTGTGATTTATGGTCCTGTCAACCTTTTCCCCTTCTGATATTATTAAAAATGCTAGTTGATTATTTGGTAAATTTATCTTCTGCGTATGACAGGTTGGTAGGATAGAAAAGATTTTCTTAGATTTTATTAGTAGTTAAAAAAATAAATTTTGACTAATCATTATTACAAAATCTACCAATGACTGAAGATTTTATATTTCTTACAATGTATTTCTTAAGTAGACAAAATCTGGCGAATTTTACGTCAACATTGTTTTGTTACTTCTATTATACAGTTTCAGCTAGACTCAGTTAATATTAATTAAATGTTATATAAATAATAATCAAATAGAGAATTTATTTGTTAAAGTAATCTCATCTAATTTTATTATTAAAGATGCTTCTAGCATTAAAAATATGTATTATACTACTAGCTTATATTTATTCTATTTCTTCCACTCTTATTTCACTTCCATGTAAATACATAATTCACATTTGAATTTGAAGTTCGATAGAGGATCTTCGCTTCGTCAAAATAGAGAGCAACGACGAGTGCTCGGATTTAAGTATCGCCCCTTTAAAACATAGGAGTTAAAAATGGTGAGGGTACAACGTTAGGGGAAGTTCTTTGATAGAGCCGTAACGAAAAAGTATGCGGATAAACGGGGTGGACGGGTGAGATTGTTGTAGTAGCTGGAGAAGGGTGAAGCGTAATGTTTCGCGCGGCAGGACCCGCATGACGTAGCATTAAGATAGTATCCTTCCCTGGGAGAGTAATAAATACGCAAACAAACTTTCCTCGTTAACCTATCGGGGATTCGACAGATCATGGTCGCCGGTTATGTCGAAAACGTGAATCAGATAAAAATCATTCATTTCGCTTAAACGTGAAAAAAGATCTCTCTTCGTATTCGCAACGTGATATAGAAAATTGAGGAGTGTTTTCATTTTTATATTCAACGCATCTATGAAACGATTTAAAAACCTTGTTGCTATTAATTTCATTGATAGCAGCTCTACATTCCCGATGCAACAGACTCTGGACTTGAAGTATAAAAGTCACTCGTACATTGAACGACGGTTTCCATACACGTGTACTTCTCACAGCTATTCGTAATGTTTAAAATTACATGTTGCGGTGCGGTTAATGATTAATGTTTCAATGCGCTTAAATGCCACTTCGTCGGAACAACTCTTGTTCTATTTATCGGTAATAATTATTATAATTCAAATCTGTTATATATATTTAATGTTATTGCGATGAGATTTTCAAACGCGTTGCTTGTATTTACATAACCAATTGTGATGTAAAATTATTGAATACATATTTATATAATCACAATTATATTTCATCGCATTTTTTATTTTAAAAGCTAATGATTTTTCTTCATAATATACGTTATGAATTTATTATGTCATTTGTTTTAGCCTGTTTCATTATTTCGTATTATCATCGCAGATAGTAGAATTTAGAGCAAAGTGATAAATAATATAGTAGGTATTTGACATGTTTGTTCCCTAAAACTCACTAAATGAAAGTTCTGCCGTGTTTAGAGTTTGATGAAATAGTTTTCAAAGAATCTTCTCGGCTATTATAATTTCTTCTTTGTCTTATTGTATCAGTAAGATGAGATAAAAAATATCTCAGTAAATGTAATTTATAAGTTACATATAGTTTGAGGCACCTGTAAAATGTACAGTTTCTTCATTCACGTCGTTAGTTCGCCTTTTCTCAATTGACATATTTTATTGAAATTCGAAAGAATTCATCTTAACTCACCGTACAATTCGAAAGTAGGAAATGTCTTAACTAGAAACGGCTTCTGGAGTTGTACGTTTGCATCTTAACAATGTGGTAGGCTTCATCGCGGTATCAGTAACAATGGTGCATATGAATTCATTTGCGGTTTCTCGCATTACAGTGACGTTAATCGTGCACACGCGCCTCAATGGAAAGTGGTATTTTGTGTAATACCTATCTTCAAACGTAAAACTGTTCTATCTCATCCTCTTCCAGCCTCTTTTCTTCCTGCCGCCCTCTTCGCGTACTCTCCATCTATCTTCGTTCGTCGAGCGTAATTCAATTCTCGGAGCGGAGTGGAAGCATCAAAATATTAGCATATTGATCAGCCTACCTCTGGCTGCTCTCTTAAATCCACAAGCGTGAAACGCACTTAATGCGAGCAACCACTTTGGCTGTTGCTACAGCGAATGCAATATCCGTCGCCTGTTGCGATCATCCATATTGTACCTGATCTCTGGATACCGATACAACCTTTCCAAAGAAAATGTTACGTTAATAAGTCGGTACCCGATGCCCAAGAAATGATACAACTTTAACACGATAAAGAGCGTGGAAACTTGACAAAATATGATCCACCGCTCGTCGTACTGGTTTATTCGCTGATAAAGCTGATGTTTAGCCTTGACTCGACTATAATTTTAAAATAAAACGATGTTATGGGAGAAATAAAGGAACTTTATTTTTTTTTTTTTGTAATAGATATTCAATTCCAAGAATGAAGTAAATAACTGTTACAAAAAAGAATGTTAAACATATAAAACATATGATAAACATGTAAGGATTTTAAAAAGCTAAGGATTTTTATGAGCAAATCGTGTGACTAATTAAATTTGTGTTCCTACTACAAAATTATTGTTTTTTTTTTTTAAATAAAAGCCAATTTTCAACGAAATTTTCAAGGGAATTAAGAGAAACGTCGTCGGAGCCAAGAATTATACGTTTTGTATAGAATTTTCATCGATTTTAGATAATACATTGGAAGCAAAAGCCTATTCTATTAGTATGTATCTTATTCAAAGAAGAAAAGGTATATTGTTGGTGACAAAGACCAAAACGGCGACACGTGAACGTGCCTAATGACCGCAAATTTTAATGCGGGGGCAACGTGCTTCGAGAGAAGAACGGTGTCCACGCTTGTCTTTTCAAACGACCCTCTCTCGCCACGCGACGATCTGATTAAGGCGAATTTCACGCTACAAGTAATTTTCGAGCTCATAATAGAATTCGCTCTATGTATAAAACCCTTGAAAAGTCTGAAAATAATGTAGACGACCGAAGTTTCAGACGTTCAAAGGCTGGCGGGGAGATAAAATCGACGAAACAAAAGCGAATTAATCCGCCGCGTTTCAAGCGGCCGTGCAATATTAAACGCTTATTTCGATTACAACGCGATTTGACGCGATTACGAATCGAACGTTTTTGGGCCAGCACATCGATTAATAGAAACGCGGTTTAATGAACCTGACAAATAATTAATATTAATGTTTTCAATTAAATAGTAACGAATCCCATTATGCGCGCGAATCTTTCCGAATTCACAATAAAATTAACAGCAAACGAATCGCCGATGCTAATTTACATACATACCACATACGTGAATTAGCTATCGTGCACCACAATTGGCATACCATAATCTACACCAATGCTAATTAACATGATCGTGATCGAAATTAAAACCCTTAACTCGACGAACTGCGTTTTGTGCAATTATTTCGCTATCAATCTTTTATTAGATCCTCTTTACTCCTACTTCTCGCATAATGTTCGTATCTATGTAACTAATTGCAATTTTTAACCAGTGTGGTTCCGCTTGCATAATTGAATTAATATTATTAATGAAATCTTACAAGCTATAAGTCGCAATAATTAATAAATAATAAATGCTATGTAATAATATTATTTAACCAGTTGGTCAATAAAATGAACGAATCTATGCAACTACATTTTACAGATTATATGTTATCAGAAGTTTGTAATCTAGAAGTTATAATTTGTCAATTTACTGCAAAAAAGAAAATGTTATATTAGTTATTATTATTAGGTTATTATATCAGAAAGTTTTGTTAGTTGATTTCACCACTGCATCGAACAAAACGATTTACGATAGATTGTGTATCTCGAGACGCGAGAAGCAAATCCAGTCAGTGAACACGACTTCCGTATGCGGCTTGCAGCTGCTACTTTACAGGTGGATGTACGATGGTATGCTCTTGTCAGCTAGCTAGCCAGCATAGTGTTAGCCATCTAGTCAGTCAGTCAGTCAACCAACTAAACAGCTGTCACCCTAGTGAATACTACATTGCACTGGTTTGACACCTGCTGGTCGCTGAACTATACACCGTCGATCAAAAGTTAAGGATTATCTTCGTTAACTGCTGATTATTGAGTGATAATTTATGAAGCATTCGCTGTTCAGATATTTTTGGCTTGAAAAATATTTGACGGATAATACCGTTTTCAAGCGTTCAAATGTGTCAACATTTTATTACCCAAAACTTGAATAGAATAGGATATGATAGATATCATCTAGGATTGCAGTAAACAGAAAGATTATTTCAAATTGCAACTTCAAACTCGGGAATGTAAAGCGAAGTGTTGGCCGTTAAAAAATTTTACGACAGATGTTTGTCTTTCCCCGATGAAGTAATTTTAATTTAAATTTATATACGACGAAAAGCTTTTCTTGTATTTTTAAGTAGAAAAATAATGGATTTGGAACGACGTTTCACTGTTATTTTTTCTTCCAACGATTTGCATAGTTTAATGTGCGACACTGTCTTAAAAAGTGCAGCATATCGCGGAAATAAAATTTTTGAATTTATAATTAGTTTGTTCCACGATAGTTTTGTCAAATCAAATGATAAGGGAATGGTAAGAAATTAACCAAAGGTGCCAAATAAAACATATCAAATAAATAATGATAATATATGATTAAACTAAAATTTGAGATCGAAGTCGATTTTAGTTGTCAATGTTATTCTACCCAAAGATTATATTAGTCATATCTCATTAGTTTAGTAAAAATTATATATGGTCTATATAGAACTATACTTCATTTTTGGTACACGACTATACAATTAAACTCGATTTTTTTTTTTCACATATTGATATGAACCAATTAAAATAACGAAGAGACACGGAAAAAAGAGAAAGAATGAGAAAGAAAGAATGAAAAAGAAAAAGAAAGGAGAATATCTGCCTTTTCCTATTCAACGTTTTTCACCTCACTCAATCCATTCATGGAGTTAAACAGAAGAGAAACCCTTGTGTGACCTCACCATTAAGAATCTGATTACTACGTTAATGCATTTTTAGCTTTAAACAATACTAAAGCTCGAAGTTCTAGAATTTCTATTAAGTGGTATACGTTTATAATAGATTAAATAATAAATAATTACTTATTTTTTTATACGTGTATAACCTAAGTACTTGATGTTTTATGACAAAACGTATCTTCTATTCCTCTTACCAAGGAATCCCAGTTCGCTAGTAGATTTTAGTTTGCAAGCTGAACACTTTTCAGAATTTCCAGAATCGTTTTTTGATCACTCACTTGGTAAATTAGAATATAGGATTCAAATGGTTCGCGTTGAACACGTAAATCATCGTTTCCATAGAAGTATATAATGCTCAAGAAGGTTCCATTACTTTGAATCAAAGAGAAGAAAGAAATAAAGTATTCGTTCGCACGCTCACCAGACATTTTTTCGCTGAAAAGCAATTCACGTCTGTTGTCGATCAAGTCTAACGGTGAGACTTTTTCTCACGGACCGTCTTTCATGGCTGAGTCTTCTCATGCCAAATTTTAGATTTATCCGTCGCCGAAAGGGGGTCAGATTTTGCTCCGGCAGTCGAGGCAGCCGGCCAACTGCACGCAAATCCATGCGGTTTTCCACGTGTAATCCACCAGACCTCGTCCTGCAAAAGCGGATAGAAAAGGATAGGAGCGATATTCGAGTAGGATCTCGATTCGGTGCGTCGTCCACTTCCGCGATGTTTCGTTCCTTCGATATATCTTGGCGTCACCGGTGCACCCGTCTCTATATCCTGCCACTGAACCAGTATTCTTAGGTATCGTCGAATATTTCTGTCCGCCACTGAATATCTTTGTCCCCGCGACGATATCTCGAATCCTCCTCCTGTCGTCCCTCGCTATCTTCTCTCCGTCTCTTCTTCTATTTCTCTGTAAATGTGTGGCTATGTAACATGCCGATATATTCGAAGAGCAACGGGGGATGAGTGTACGTGACCGTTTGATACTTGTACGTCCGGTTTTTACTAGGGAAATGCTATCTAAGTATCGACCAAGGTCTCATTTTCAGCCAAAACAATATCATTTCGTTGCCGGTATGGAGTTTTCCTTCCTCTCTCGGGCCACTTCTCCGGTCACGACAGGTAGCGGTTCCGGTTTTCGCCTGGTAACGCGACTAACCGGACTCCTCTCGACAGTCATTCGGTCCTCTGGGTGTTTCGCGGCTATAGCGTAGAACCTGCACGATTGGCCAGGCAACAACACCGGCAGTACCACTAGCTACAACACTAGCTGCAACACTAGCACCACTAGCTGTATACCCCTTCGTCTCCATCAAGTTTAACTTGGCGCAGCGAATTTCCAAGTACCGTTTTACGAGTTTTCGTTGCCACTGGGAATAGACGGATCAGTCGTTACGCCGCTCGGTAAATGTTGTTCCCGAAGTGACTACTCTACCTGTACGATACGCTCGGTCGTCTCTATGGAACTGGTCGGATAATCAATTTTGCAGCGAGATTACAATTCGTTTGCGACGCTACCGGAAACACCGCTATATCGTTAATTAGCTGCAAATCAGTTTTACTTTTTCACTGCGATCCACCAGTTCCGACAAATTTGTTGCGATTCGTCCGAATCTCGTTGGTTTGCCGAATCTCGTTCCGTTCCGATGTCATATATTGTTTACTTTAGCTGGGCATGCTATTTTTTTTTCGCTGCGAAACTCGCTCATATTTGCATGCGTTTGTTTGCTATTGTTATAACAGAATTTTATACCAGCAAACATTTTCAAATGTTTGCTCTTCCTTGTTTGCCGTGCGTATGAAAGTTTACGTGGAAACGTTTTGTTTCCTAAGTACTTGCCGATCGTTTTATGTGATTGTGACTTGTAAAGTTTCGCTAACAGTTATATTCGATCGTGCCGGAAGACCCTAATGAATTTCTAATAGCTACATAAGCAGTTAATTTCCAATAGTTCACACTGTAGCACATGTGTCAACTGTATGGAACAAAGTATTTTTGATCTTGTACGATATTCGATGGAAGTAGGATTTGATTTCTATTTTCGAAGAAAATAAAATATATTTTTTTATTTTTCAAAATCAGAATAGTTGCGCCAAGTAAAATGACATTTTCCCTTTAAATAATACAGAATAATATAGAATAATACAGAAACGTACACAAGGTGCATTCAACGAATTGCTGTGTGTTCGCGTCGACAACGTTGTGATAAGCGGGCTAATCCCTTAGCCGCTTAAGGGCCATTGCAAACATACCTAAGTGTGAAATGTACCCTATTTGTATGTATGTAAAATAACATCATGTTTCCAGAAAAATAACGACTTTTGAAACTTCGTTGCACAGTTTTTCTCATTTAAATTTTTATAAATCCCATTTGCAACCCTGTCTCGCATTCGACGTAATTTAGTTTTCTTCTCCTAAAGGGGAAAGGTTCTCTTCGTAACGTGAAATGAAATGTAAATCAGAAGATTAAATATAAGCACGCAGATTGATTTAAAACTTCTATCAGTATCACATATGTGACTACTAAAAATGTCACTGAAATTTGCGATTATTTTTTTGACTAATATCGTAAAAAAAAGTTAATTTGAACAATTTTATAAGTATAAATTTTTGGAGCATGAAAATTTCAAATGCAAGTAGACCAGATAAAATAATTTTTGCTTCAACATTTTTAACTAAAAATCGGTTAACTACGATCAATGAATAGTCTAGTTAGTCGGTTCAATTGTGAGGATCGAATGTTGTCATGCATTAACTGCAATCGGCGTGCGTTATTTCCTAAAACGTTTTTTAACCGTACATTCCGTATAAATTCGATGGCGTATACGAGATAGTGAAATTGTAGTTAAATTGTAACAGTAAAATATGATGAATAATTCGTAAACATAGGAATACGAATGGAAGTAGTAATATGATTTGTTGCATCACAACACAAAACTGGGTAAAAAACAAAACGAGGGATAAATCGGAGTTTATATAAACATTTTTATTAACTTTGTAGTTATATTTATCATATACTACGGAATATTATTTGAAAAATAGAAGAATGTTTCTTACTTCTTTGTTATAATGAGCTACTATAATCAGTGTTATATATTTATAATTATACTCATTAACAAATATCTCGATATTCTATTCTCTATTCCTTTATACTTTTGAAAATAAATATCTTTTCTTTCTCTCTCTCTCTCGTTATTAGACATAAAAACGTTCTTTGTTTTGCTTAAAAAAAATCGAATCATTCTGAGTTTGTTTCTGTTACCTTGTGCGCTGTACACGTCGTGCTAAAGATTTTCCTTCGTGGTATGCGGATATTGACAATCACCTGTGACTATAGAGTTGAGTAGTAGGCAGTCACGATATTTTTAGATATTATCGTGATAACGTGTAAGGTCACTTTTTTTCTGGTTTTCTGATCAATGCTTTCAACGATTATCTAGTATTGGTATAATTCATGTCGCGACACATGCCTTAAATATATATATATTTACGTTGCAATATATAATAGGTAATTCAATTATTTAGATATGATCATCATAGATATTTAACACGATCAAAAATGCATTTTCTGAAAATCAGATATTTTGAATTACGTCACTTTAGAAACAAAAATTGAATATGATGAAATATTTGTAACGGTATTTAAATATTAAATTCGTTACGCTTCGTACTTGTTAAACCTTAAGTAAAATTATATTTCTCGTCCCTACTGATAGGAGATTTTGTATTTCCAGGGAAAAATATAATGCTCTTTGATACTTCTGGTAACAAAAGAATATAATATATTCGATAATATATACGGTTATGACAAAATTCTGAAGTCATATCCCTTTTTGTCAGAGTACTATAAACCACTGAATTAATCCTCGCACAGGAAATATTGAAAAGTACAAAAGAAGATCGTTCAAAACGAAAAACTTCCGTCGCTTTTGTATTAATAAAAACATTCCGGAAATTATTTAAAATAGGTCATCGAAGTTCGAACAAAACACGTAAAAGCGGAGTCGCGCTATAAACGATAAAAAAAAAAAAAAAACGCGGAACGTTCAATTAATTCGAAAGTACGATATTTTGCGCGGAAACGAAAATAACGCCCGTTCGAGGGCTCGATACGAATCAGCACCATCGCAATTTCTACCAATTAATAATAGCAATTATCTATAGAATTAACAATGCCAACAGTTGTTACGACATAACAGCGACTGCAGTGGCTGTGATCAACGCTCAATATTGAACGTTACTTTATATCGGCCGACGGTGTAATTAATTAATAATCAAATTCAAACGCATCCGTGAGCAGCGGTAACGAACGAGCTCGGTCAGAATGAAGAGTCGTGTCGATAAATCCGTGTTGAAACCGAGACTACCAGCGAGAGGTCGAAACAAGTCGCAATCAGGTGGAAGGCGCGGAAAACGCGAAAACTTAAGCGGAACTGAATAAAGTGGCCTCGAAGCAGCCCGTTGGCAAGAGGCCGGCGACGGCCGGGTGGCAGAGCTGGGATGGAAGGGTGAATATAGAAAGACTGGCTGGTTACCACCCCTGCAAGGTACCTATGTAGCATTCAGCGGCGCGGATGGTGGTGGCGCGGCCTGGCGCGCCAACTAAAATTGAATCTGCGGACGAAACTTCGGTAACCTCGTCAGGAAACCGAAGCTAAAGCCATCCATCGCCTCCGCTTTCGTCGTCGGCCTCTTTCCCATCGGCGTACCCATTGTCGACTTCTGTTCTATCTTGGAAAATTGCTGCCTCTTTCGTTCATTCTCACCTCTGGCAGCCAATGTTTCTTCTTTTTTTTATCTCATGGTTCTCCAACGCGGCCGCCTGCAACGCGATATCAAATGCATTCGTTCTATCGTATACGCGTTGATAGATCGAGGCGAGGCCAAGGGAAACTGGAATTTCTCGAGTTTCTCTCTGTTCTTCGAACGATTGGTCCGAACTTTGTTGCTCGTTAATCTCGTTGCAGAGTTTAAGAGCCATAGATAGTGATACTTTAGCTGGAATCGTTAATGCGGCTCGTTCATAAATTTCCAGAGTTTATGGGATCAATAATTTCAAATAGTTCTTTCGAGAGTAGTAATACTTGGTAAATTACGGTATTCCTTGCTAATCGTGATATTTTTCGATTTAATCCGGCTCGTGGTTTCAGTCAGGAGGTGTTACGTGTTTCGAATTCAATTATGTTCTATGAAACGAAGATCTTTCTTTACAATATACCACTTGCGTTTCACGCGAACGAAATGTTTCACAGTTCCATTCTACCGTAACGCAAATTTCCGGGTAGCAATTGTGTAATTGGACAAGGCCGGTGCTCTCACTATTTGAACCTTTTCAGTATACACGTTTTGAAGTGAGCACAGTCGAAACACTGGTAAATGCTGACAACCTTTCGTCCAACTCAATTTCTGAATTACGACGTTCTTCGCTTGCGTTTGGACGAATTTCGTGCAATGCTAATGGGTGCCTTTTCGCTGTTACCAATATGTAAACAGCTGAATATGTTTACAGGCGCCTGCTCTCTGATAAAATATCTATATCCGTTCGACTAAATGTAAATGCTATATCTGCATTTGCGATCATCGAGACAAATTTCAAAATGAACGAGATGCTATGAAAATATATATTTATACACTCCCGTGATACTAATATATATATCGATATGTTATTACATTTAAACATATATATATATATATATATATATATATTGGATTTAATACACAGAGAATAAGACTTTTCTTGCGTATCGATATATTCTTGCAAGACACTATGTTAAGTAATAGAAAGAATTGTGTACTACAGAAAGTTCCCCCTCTTCTACAACAAACTCCTCTTGAAGCTTCTTGAGTGGACGCGAGAGCGCTAACGAAATTTCCGACCTATCTAAAGGGAATAATTTCGCGACGAATCCTTTACACTTTCGCTTCTTATTCCTATAAAACATCGGTAAACAGAATTAATTTTCTTATCAGAGCACGTTGCTTCCCTCGTGACGCTCTTCCTCCCACCCGACGCTCTCTCACCAGTTGTAAATAATTGAGCATTCCATCTCGTCAGCGTAGCGCAGTTTCGTGCCACTGGGATGTCTTCGTTATCCCAAACGAGTCGTTTGGTCGCGAAACGTGGAACCTTAACACCTTCGTGAAAGCAAAAATTCCCTGCTCTTAGAGCGGTCGATGTATCCGGCACGTTGCGTGCGTCCCCAAGATAAGTGCTGGAAGCGTGCGAACGTGATCGAGCTGAGGAAAAGTAACGGAGGGCAGGGGAGCAAGAAATGGGTGGGTGGCTCGATAAAGAAGAACAACGACAAGCTCGCGTTTTGATGGATCTCGACGACGAGATGACCAGCAGCATCTAATCCTTAAGTAATTAACAGGATTGATTCACGTTGGAGTCCGATACGGGGCCAAATGCCGTGACGTCTGGTGGTCTTCGATAAATTCCATGCATCCACTTACCTACGTAGCTAACGTGCATGCCACGCAGGTAGTATACGTGGCGAAGTGGCACGATGCCGGGACTTGCGCCCTTGTTACGCTCCCACGACACGTACACTTGCGATGTAACGGTAACTACAGTTAGTACGTGCTAAGTGTGCGCGGCTAGGGATTGCCCTATTGGCAGCTTTACGTATTCCGCGCTCTGGATTACACATACGTGGATAAACACGCCTTTGAATGCTGTCGCGCCATGCATTACGCCGATTTATTCCTTTTTCTCTCTCTATTTCTTTCTTTCTTTTTTTCCCCCGTTTTTGACTCGGATAAACGTTAAAGTTTCTCGACACTAACAGATTCGACGAGTCTATCATCGTGATACGGCGATGTCGTTTATTTATACGGTGAATGGTAACGGGATGTGGTCGACTTTACTTTTATGTTTTCAGCATTAATAATTCAGCGAGCGTTATAATTAGCCATGAAACGACATAAAGGTCGCAAAATCAACAAGAACGAACTTGTATCATACACTGTACGTGTGGTATATATCTGTGCGGTTTTCGATTAATTACACGTTTGGAGATTTTAATCGCATTTCGTTTAAAACACATGATTCTGACGTTGTATGTTAGTATTAGATTATGTTATATTCAGGAAAATATTTTAAAAGCTTGCTTCGTTCGATTACTATAAAACTATCTTTGCCAAGAATCATTTCTAAGAGATGTTTGACTACTTTAGTGGCAAATTCGATGGAGATAACGATATCAAGCAGAATATCAATAATTTCTCAGACGTACGGTATGAATGAGTAGGTAGACGTATGTACATGTATAAAGCAGTATATAATACACAATACTTACTGTTAGTGCATTTGAATACAACCATAAATAATAATATTAAAACTGTCGTTAAAATGTCCTGTAATTTTCTTTCAATCTTCTAGTCAATCGATAGAAAAGTTAGAGTATAGGAATTTGAATCCCATATGTGTATTTTCTTTCTAGTTTTTTTTTTCAATAAAGTATGGAATATAGCCGAAGCAGATCTTAGAAGATTACAGAGTCCCAACGATCGTTTAACGTCCTTGTTCGAAAACGTAAACAAACTCGCGTTTATAGAAAAGTAAATTTACAGAAAGCCAGGGAATATCCTCTTACTGCAAATCCAGGTCTAAATATATCGTTTCACGATAAAGTCTCCGATTTTTCTCAGTATCTTCACAAAACTTTTATTGTATATCATCGCGAGTAAGCGATCGTTTTCTTCGTTGTAACAATATACAGGCTATTCTTAGTTACGGAACACGACTTTAACGATTATCATGCGTCCTAGATAAAAGATAACGGCGATAATCAATAGCTGGGAATTGACAAGGACATAACTTTGAGTATTCGAACTTGGAAATTACGTAATCAAATATGATTTAGAAAGTTGGATTTCGATATCGTCATAGAAATTTCTGACGTTGCTCGGCAAATGGCCGCGAATGCTGAGACGCGTGATTTCGATCAAAATAGTTCATTCGTGTGGCATTATCGACGATCCGTATAATGCAACTATCTCTCCGTTTGAACGAACCTCTATTTCGCAGCGTCGATAACCCGTAAAAATCACTTTCCGTAATAATGTCAGTTGCCGTCTTCTTTCGTTACTTTTAATAACGAAAGAGGGTAGAAAAGAAACTACGTAACAGCATCGTGTGGTTTAACGAGCAACTTCGAATAACCATAGGAACACGAGGAACGAACTAAATTTCACGATGCAAAATCAATGCGAGCGCAATTTGTAATCAGAGCCTCGTCGCGATCGCATGGATGAAATTGCCGTACTCGACTTACAACAACAACGAGAAAATTGGAGCGGCTGTGCGACAGTAAATACCGGTCGAAAAAGAAACCCTACGAACAAGGCGTATAGTAGTCGAGACACGAGAGAAAGGTTCAAGCACTCTTTGAATTCTACCGTCCTAGAGTACTGTGTAGAACTTTTGAACGTACCGACAAGAGTACGCTGATGACGTTCCGAAACTGAACAACGGTGTATACAACGGATACATGGCCGTAACAACGGTTTTCATTGTAATCCAGGTACAAACCGCTACGTGCTAAGTACGCACAGTTAAGAGTTCCCCTTGTCTAGATACAACCACTCGACGAATTCGGTTTACCCGTAGATGACGAAATAGAGATATCTATTCCTGGTGAAATTATTTTTCCGCGACGTATCGTTGAACGTTTCGTCGTGGAAGCTATGCAAACGGAATCGTGGAAACAACGAGACGGTGCGTATTAGAAGGTACACGCGATTCTGCATGCAATGGAGAGCACTTACGGATGATGGAACGCTGTACGGTTTCGACGAGGCGATACGCAACGTTAAAGCACGATGTAAAGGATTTTCGTTGAAACGAAGAAAGATTCTGGCAGGAATTTCGTTCGAGTCGCGACTACAAAGTCCTGGCCAACAGCCAACCTTTTTTTTTTCCCGCGGCTTTGTCAAGCCGGCGGCCGAGTTATAAATTTTTAATTGAGCTATAACGTTTCGTCGGGGCTCACGGTAAATGTTTATTAGCCGGTAATTACCGACAGATAATTGCTCTCGGCCGCTGGTAGATCTCTTGGTCGGGAACGAAGCCGCGCGAGAACGGCCGGTCACGAACGCTAATCGAGAAAAGTCGACATCCGTAATGGGAGCAATTAATTCCTGGCGATCAACGTTATTACTTTCACGAGCATCTTAGAAAGCCGAGACGTATATTCCAATTTCTATGCGGGTCACATCCAGATCAGCCGGCCTTGCTACTCTCTCTCTCCCCCTTTCCCCAACTTTTCGCCCCCCCTAACCTCTCGCATACCCTACAAGAAGTTAGCACTTCTTTTATGGACGCCGGAATTGGAACACAGAATTGCGGTAGTTTCGCGGCAAAAGTATCAAAATGGTATGTATGAAATAAAAAAGGATAAAAATTTCTGAAGCTGTTGGTTTCACGCAATACCTCGAACTACGCCGGAACCAGCAGGAGAGAGGAGACAGCAAATCGAGATAAATAAAGACGATTAGAGAACGTTGAGCTTATTTAGCAGGCTTTTGCCTCGTGGCAATGTCCGCAGAAATTGTCGCCGTATCGCGAACACGACGTCGGAGGAACTGTGTAAACCGCAAAGTTAATTCGGCTATTTTGTTTACACGTCGATGAGGATGTAAATACATTAAACATCGAACAAGTATCACAGGAAGGGAAAAATTTGGCGACATTCATAGCCGGATAACGCGCGGCGGTGCCTACATACTTTTTCCTTTCGTCGGTTTTTTCGTTCCAAATAGGCGATAGAGAGAATGGAATGCTGTTTAGACGAAAAACGAATGGAACGTGGAGGTTCGACGTTATCGGCTTGATAACCGTGTCGAAACATTAACTGGCTCGCGGCTCCCTTCTCTCGAATACAATAATTTGATGGATGGGCATTAAGCGGTTTAAAAGAGCGCAAACCGAACAAGGATACCGACCTCGCGCGACCGTCCTAACGGCGAGAGTGTAACTTTAGCGACGTATATCGTTCACGGATTGACAGGAGCAACGGAGCATACTCGGCGGCACAATGTACCGGTTAAATTTATCTTAGAGCCGCGCTCGAGTGATAGTGCAAAGCCATAAATCTGTAGTATAAAGCGGTACCTGATTTGTTGCCGGCTGTTGCCGTGTGGGTGAGCGTAGCTGCTGCGGTCAGCTTAGGCGGTTCTATCTTCTGCGGCATGCTGTGTGCCGGTATAGGTCCAGGATTCGTCATGGTGGTCATCGTAGTGGGCATCATCAAGGTCGACATGGTCAGCATCTTCGCTAGGTTCCGGTTTCGCCGTGGCGAACTATTGTCTTCTCAGCGATTCGTCACGTGATCCAGGAAGGATTACTAGTCCGCGGCACCCAGCGAATTTTCCACGATGTTATATCGTTCGATCGGGAAAACAATACCGTTGGATAGGTAAGACAGGTAAGACAAGTCGTGTGATTGAAAGCGTACAGGATGAGCGCGTAGATCGTACAAGTGACAGCGATCGCAGCTACCGTGGATCAATCGCTGACGTTAATGTGCCGTGAACGTGGCATTACTCGATCAGTAATATTTTAAACAGACTGTCGGAAGCTGTCGTACGTCGTTTCGACGAGATCAAGAAGTCACTGCATACTACCGTCTGCGATCTATTTATCGCGACGTCGTCAAGATAGCGGTAACTCTTTTCCCTCGCGACATTACTTTACATCGCCGCACGACCCCACTTTGACCTATCGATATCTCTTGACATCTGCTTCGTTCAAGATCTTGTTCGATTTTCTTGAGTTTGCTTCCCTCGAAACTTTCTCGGCGTTTAACCTTTTTCCCTCTATCGGCGATACCGTCACGAGTTTAATCTCCAAATAATCACGAAAATTTCCCCCCCTCTCTCTACGACGTTCCCGCGATTTGTATCGCAATTTCCAGTACAGATCTCTCGATCCACCGTAACGTAACGAGCGTGTCGTTTTCCAAGTAATCACACGTGATCTCGGTCCGCTTCTGATCCTCCGAATCGAACCACCACCGAAACTGTTTCCGCTTCTCGATCTTTTCTCACACCACAAAGTTTCCTTTTCACTCGTTTGTATGGAATATTTGTCTCACTTGCACTTGACCCCGCTCGCGATAAATTACTACGTCAGTTCGTGTCTATTTTACAGCTGGAGCGTGGACGCACCGTTGTTACGCAGTAGCGTGCGTGAAAACGCACGCGGTTCTGCGTGCGTGGCGCGTCTACACCGTAATGGGAAGGCCGACGCGCGTCGTGCCGACTGTTGTCGTTGACACTCGACTGATCTGCGACGAGGAAACGTCAACGAGTTGCGAACGGCTCGGTATCTCGGCGTGCACAAGAGAACAGAGGTGTTTGTGTCGCAGGGGAAGAGAGACTACGTGTGTGTATATATGTGCGTGTGTAAGAGGGAGAGAGAGAGAGAGAGGGTTGACAGGAACGGTAACGACGACGGCTACGTTGACGACGACTAGAACGACGGCGACGACGTTCTCTACGCTCTCCACGCTGCTCGCGTTACGTCACGTCCGGCCGAGCGTAGAGTCGGAACTCGTCTGGCGGGGAGAGCGCGAAGGGACGCCTGCCTTTGCCTGCCTGCCAGCCTGCCAGCCCTGGACGCCCGCCGTCGCGACGCCCAGAGGCGCCGGCGTTCCCGAGCGTCCGCGGAATCGCACGAGTTAAGACGCGAGCCAGCAGTCGCTCGCTCGCCGCCAACCTGAAAGGGTTGCTCGATGCGTCCATGCACCACTGCTCTCGTCCTTTCGAATTATTCACGCTTTCTCCTTTTTTTCCCCTCTACTTGTCTTCCGCTCGTTTACTTCCCATTTCTTGTTTCCCCTCTTTTTTAACGAATATCGTATATGAAACATTATTGTTACGAGCGCTTGAATTTTTTCCTGGATTCGTAGTAGTGATGTATTTCTAGATTTTAGCGAGGAAGATCGTAATAGAAGCATCGTTGTTTGCGATTTGTCAGCAAACGTAATTAGAATCGATTAGATAAATAGAATTCGCATAGATAAGTTAGATTCGCATAGATAAGATAAGATAGATAAGTTAGATCCATTGAATTAATGTCTAGACTATCAAAGTTTCTGAGGACGGAATGGTAGAGAAGAAATTGTTTTTTTTTTTCATTGTGTCGCAGTTTCTCTCTTCCGTTGTATTTTCCTTTTTTAAATGTACTTTTATCTGCCAGTAATTCGTACCAATTGCATTGAACTTAAGGCAATTTCAATGCGACTAAGAAATAAACTAGGTTATTCTTCGTATATAACAAATGAATAAATTAATAGAACACGAGATATCTATGGTATTCATATATTGATACGATTATTATATATGATATTATGTCGATAAATAGAACTAGAGCAGGTATAGAAGAATTATATTGAAATTATATACTTCTCTATTTTCAGAATAAAATTAGATGTAGTTAATTAATTTAGTTTATTTAATTTAGCTAATTAGATTTTGTATTGAAATTTTATTGTAAAGCCGGATTCGATCAACTGTGTAATAATCCTTATTTTTTATATTTTACTTGATTACATGCGATTTAAATAAAAACAAATGGAATGTAAGCTTGGATGGCAATCATGTTACTCCGAATCACATTGTACCGATGAATGTCATTCGTTAATCGCAAAATCGTTTTATGCAAATTGGTTATCACGAAAATTGTTATTATTCTAATAAGTCGTAATAATAATCGTAATAAGTAATAATAATAATAATAATCAGTAACTTACATTTGTGATTGGTACAGCCAATAAATTATAACCTTAGTAAATTTATCTTATGAGTGTATTACATTGTTATACGTCAACTTGGTCTTATATTAGATAGCTTCAATAGTATAAAATTAATTAATAATACTCTTTTTACTGAATTCAATCAAGTTTTTCAATTATCGAAAATGTTTGATAAGGTACATTTCGAAAGATATTAGAAGTGCTTATATAAAGCATTATTTTCTTCCATACGAATATTAAATTTAATCTAAATTTTTCAGTCGATTATTATACGTGCCTCTTATTTTGATTCTTTCGAAATGGCCAAGATTGCGTGTAAATTTTCAATTTGGACGATAAATATAATGTAAGTACCGTATATAGTACTTTATCGATTTCCCTGTTTGCTTTCTAGTATTGATTCAATACCAAGTACAGTTTTCTTCTTCAGTTAAACTCGTAATACGTTATTGAATATATCACACGTATTTATGCGGATAGAAATTACTTGTACTTAGTGTATTAATCCTTTTACATCAAATCGAAAAGAAAATCAGTTGGCGTAATAAGTAAATAATGTTGAGAAAAATGGTTGAAAATTTGCAAGCGATCGAAAGATGATACTGATAGACATTTTTAACGTTTGGGTGTTATTTGTATGTTTTAATAAATGCTATCATATCTATACAAACGGCAGCTGTCGAGTTTGACTGGTGTTTGACGCGTTTGTATACGAAAGTTTCGACCTACGAGACGCATTGTAACTGTTGGGGATTTGAAGTGTCCGTCCGTTTATCACTCGGGCAGCACATTTGTCTTTTTTGGGAAAGTCCGAACTTCCTACCTGCCAAGTTTTAAACTTTACGATGCGGACCTCTTTAAAAGGCTGATAAACAATTTAAGTGCCCGATGGGTCAGATCTAAAGTAAACATCTGGTATCAATTAGCAACACCCGAGGATACGCAGCTACGAGAGTACACACAATTGTGAAGTTTGAAATAATAGATTCCCATGCCATAAAAACCAGGTAAGAAGGAAAACCCAGGAACGGAAAATTAATATATAAGGTCCAAGCGAAGCTTCTTGAGACAGACAAGTCTTCTTTAGAGCGTCATACTCTTCCTGTTACTCAACGCTGCAACTAAACTAATTAAACATAACATTATTCTGCATCTTAACTTGTTATTGATTCTCTTTATGCATACTAAAGATTGCAAATAATTAAACTAAACATACTACTACTTCGCATCTTTCATTTACCTCCACCTTGAGCGTTAATCTCGTTCAAGGTTTGTGATATCAACCGATCAGTTGCATCTGAATGATCGCCAATTAGTTGAGAATTCGCAACAGTGACTTCGAAGGAAGCGTGTTCGCTTAGTGCCATTTGCTATGTAAACACTTCACATTGTGTCCTGGAAATATTCTCCCGGAGTCTAGAAATGTTTGAACTTTCGGCGATTGACAGCCCTATTTCCATGTCTGGAAGAATAGTAATCGACTAATGATTTGAAGTGGTTTGCGAAGCCCCTTGATAAAAGAAAACGAGCTACTGGTAATTATATTTGGTTTGGACATTAACAATACATATATAAGTATTAGCAAATACTGTGTTTATACAGTTATTTTAAAAGTGAAATGAAGGTGAGACTCATAAGAGAAGTGATATATGTGAAGCATGAGTTTTTAAGGAAAGTAATTTTTCTTCATTTCATACTAATCTTTTGTTTGGTACAATAATTTAAAACAAACTCTTACAAAAAGTATGTACAAGCAAATACAGTGTAGGTCTATAGTATTATTTGAATTTAATGAAAGAAGAAATTTAATTTAATTTTTTATTTTTAATTTCAATAGGATCTTTTGTAATCAGCCATCTTAGTTTCAATAAGCGGAAATTGTCAATCTTAATAGTAATGAATTTCCGAATTATCTTTTAACGTTCAGGATTTTCATAATTCTCCGAGTTCTTTTTCTCGAACGAAAATGCATTTAAGGATATTTTTTTCGAAAGTAATTATGGACCGAGTGTCTTATAAATTATATAACATACAATCTAAAAGTTTGCCACGTATGTAATACAACCGCCGAAGGTGAACCGTGGCGCAAGCTTAAGTATAAACGCTATGGCATGATTTCGCAGATCTGTAGCGAAATCTGCTGCTGAATCCTCGAACAATCTGCCCGTAAGGAGTATACGCGTTCGCAGTGTTTGTAGCTGTTTGCCTTTGTGTGGAAAGTATCTTATCGTTGAATCTTCAATATTCTTCAGGAATTTTCGACCGAAGGTACTGTTACCAGAATAAATTTACTTTCAAAGGGAGTTCCCTACTCTCGAAGCAAATGGTTTTACTTACAATCGTATGCCAAGAAGCTACGTCGGATTCTTCCGCGTTTATTTAAAGCAATGGTATGCATGTCTAAACGAAAGTATGTGTGCATGAAATAAATGAAATAAGTTCCAGAAGATACCCTTGTAAAAATTTTTTATACTTTTCATTTTCGTTCAGAGAAATTCACTTATTCCCTTGACATTTCATTTTTTGCTTTATAGTTGTTCAACGTTGCCCATTATGTTTAAATCAATACTCGTATTTTTATTCCCTTCTGCAATTAAAATATGTAAATCGCTTACGCTGTATATGGATAATTTTATTTTTCATTTTATCGTATGGTATATTGTGATTTAAAGAATAAAATTGCCATATTTGGAAATGGATTGCTTATTTCAGTATTTAAACGACAAAAATTTTATTTCTACAAGATATCCATTATTTTAGGTATTCCAAAAGAATGTTTTTCTTTCGCCAATCAATACATATTTATATTTATTTTTGAAATGTATTTCATGTAGAAACGATTAATTAACGAAAGTACTCAGTGAAAAAGGATTTAATGAATATATTAGCAACGTATTTATTTCGCAATTATTCTGCGAATTTAATATATAGATGCTATGCAAATGTGCAAGAGGAGTAATTTTTCAATTTATTGGTAAATTTTTATCGTATTTTATTATTCTCACTTAACGAACATTTGGACAAATAAAACGTTTGCTTTTAACTTGTCCGACAGTTATATGGATGTTCTCCTGTACGTGTATCATTGGCCATTGAATGCTACACGAGGGATAAAATTCACAAGTTCGTATTGGAAGTACGTAATATTAAAATCAGTTATTCTATTGTCTTTCACTTGTCATACAAACATTCCTCGGGTAATTAGAGTTCATATCCTGCAATTCATGACTAATGTTATTATCTTCTATTGTTAACGACCTCGTCTGATTAATAAATGGATATAGAAAACAATTGTGGAAAGTATACTTTAAACTTTATAGTTGAAATTTTCAATAATATATATATTTATGTATGAATATCTTCATATCCTAATATGTAACATTTATTACATAAATAGAAATTTCTGATATCCCTTTCAAATATATTAATTAATACCTTAAAACACAATTATATTCGATAATAGCTCTTGTAAACTTGCACAAATATTTCAGTCAAGTATAACGTTAAGGAAGATATTTATACATACTACCGATAATTTAAACAAACTCAAATGTAAGCATAAAGATATACATATCCGAAACTATAGCAATAATGTAGAAATATACTAAATTAATAATAATATAAAAATGTAATGATTGGTTTTTTATTACGCAAATCGTACTAGAATATAATATTTCTCAGAACTTGATATTTTTTCGCCACACATTGCAATGAAGAAATTTGCACTTCTAACGTTATTTTATTTCTGTCAAAGCTCTGTGTGCATTACTCAGAAATAAAACTTAAAATTGAAACGACAATCAAAACGTATCTGTACAACTCGTGAGATATTTTCGAGCATTTGTTTACAATACTATATCTTTCTGCTTGTATTGTAATTCTTTATCTGGATCGTCAGACAATCACCTAACATTACGTGTTCGTTGCCTAACGTTACGTGTTATTGTTAGTGAAAGAGATCGCGACGTCTGACCCAATAACGTCTGTATCTACTTACCCATTAAGTGGCGCCGCTCGCTGGTGCTGGATCGAACTAGAGTGATTGCAATGCTACTCTCGGTTCGAATACTGAAAGGATTTCACCTCTGTTTTCGGTAACATTGATGCACGGCAAGGAAAGAAGCTACGGAATATATTTGCTCAGAAATCGTAATTGAAAGTATGAAAGTGATATGCTGGTTACGAGTGAAAAGAATCGTATTGAACGTAGTAATTATTCTCTCCTGTTTAACGTGAAAATTGTACGAAACACGACAAACACGAGTAAATTAATTATGTAACCAAGCGTTGGCGATTAAAATTAAATATGTAAAACTCGAAACTTTCAACAAAACGTTCAGATTTCACATTTTCAGAATTGAAATGCTAAAATGAAAATTGCAATCACATTTACTTAGAAATTTCACGGATATTTTAACTCCCTTTTGATACAGTAACTATATTATCTGTGTACTGCCTTGGAAAAGCAATCTGAAACGAGTGAAAAAGAATATTTAATGGCAATTAAAAATTCACTGTTGGAGAGCTCGATGTTACTAATCGTAACAACCATATTCACGATATTCAAATGTGGACAGCGCAAATAAAGGAGCTTTTATTAACCACGAAAGAGTTTAAAATTTTCTGAAAACCACGAGGTTTGTTAGTAGAATTTTAGAAAGTAGACCGAGGTGCCGGGAACACGGTTGCGATCATAACGTTTGTTAATGATAATTATAATTATTATTTATTACGGATGCAACCGCTTGTGGAATTTTTTTTGAGCATAATTTCAAGCGATTTATTTAAGGCGTGTTTCTATCGCGTTAAGTAGAACAGAATACGTGACACAAAATGGTGTTTTGTAACACGCAAGTTTATTCTCAGCTTCGTCGCAACGAATCCGCGTATAATTAATCGTCGAAATTTTACTGCATGCCTCACGTCACCTTTTTTTTTTTTTCTTTTTCATCCTACGCGAATGAAATCCGTACAACGTTTCCGGAAAGAACCACCGCGTTACACGTGATCCGGCTAACGAAAATATTTCTAGCTATCATTACTTAGCGTGATTTACAAAACTACTTGCACGAATGGTAGCGTTGGCGAAGTGGAACGGGAACCGGCAGGCGGCTTGAATGTACGATTTGTTTAAAAAATAGATCACAAGCACCGACATCGAAAGGGCTTTGCGTGTACGCGACTCAGCTCCCAGTTTTTAAAACAGGAAACGCTTTCGATGTGAAGTCCGAGGATCCGAATATCGATGTACGTTTTACATTATTGAAAATACACGTTTCGCGACAAGCTAGGATTTTCAAAGTTTCGAGAAGATATATCGAATTTACCTTTTCGGGGACCAGCGTGTAGCGCAAAACTTTTTTACTACTCTTGTCACAGCGCTTGTAGAATTTTTGAAGGATGAAACAAATGTGAAATATAAAAGAAGATGAAATACGAGCGTTGTTACGTAGATTTATATTTAATGAAATTCTCGTATTGTCGTTAATTCTGATATTAAACAATGATTTTATAGGACGAACTTCACTAGGGCTTTAATTTCATAATGGTAACATTAAACGAAACGTTATTACACGATTAAAATGAAGCTAAATATTTGCAGTATGATGGTTTAAACATAAAGGATACTCAATTGGAAGCGCGAAGCAACATTTATTTGCAAATTCATGTACACAACTGGTGTAGATACTCAAATGTCTCTCTTGTAATTTAATAAAATTACGAGTTTCATGGTTTGTAAATTTGTATGCAATATCAATTTTATGCTTCAAAAATTAAATGTTTTCATTAAAAATTTTATACAGATATAATTTCAATACTTTTATTTTCAAAACATTTAAGGAAAAATAAAACTTAAATGGTTTTTTATATTAATCATGAAACCAGAAAGCTTATATTCACACGATGAGAATTCTCAAACGATTAACAATTCCTCCCAAATATTTTGTTCGCTAATCAACTGTATTTTAGTCATTTCCTTGAAACAATAATCGTTGGAATTAACTAACTAAACTCATAGAAATGAGTGGTAAACCTGACGTTCGAATTTGTACGTGAATCTATTCGTCAGCTCGTTGCATTCCAAGGGACCGACTATTCTAAACAAAGAGAACGGTGTATAGAGAGGAATAATTCCTTGGGAATGAAATTATTCCTTTGGAATAAACAGATATCAGAGGAAGGTTAAGTAAAAGCTTCCGCAGAAACGTTTACCGCTATCGTCCCGTTGTTATGCGAATCGTGTGCATCGTTATGCATCTTTAATTTAAGTCGAATCATGATGAAATTCCAGAATGTGGCAAGATCACCTTGGTTCCACGCCTTATCCCGATATTCAGAGAATGCGACTAGCGTCCGGAAGCGTCTTAGTGGCTTGCGGAAGAGCTCTGGCTCATGTTCAAACTCATAAATAATTCCGTTTGTGATCGTGGGCGTAGCAGTTGTCGAGTCGATGGAAGGAGGAGACAAACCGAGATGCGGAACGTACACGTGGTGACGCGTAGCCGACCGCCACAGAATCCATGAGCTATTGGCAACGGCCTGCCAGAATACAATCCGCTATTCTTCATGTTCATCGAGACAGGCTTTTTCCTTCGCTTTTTCAACGAGTTTGCTTCTTTCCCTTTATCCTTCGACAAGCAATACATTGCGAAATAACGTGTGTCCGCTGTCACTCAGAAACATATTTTTTCATGCTGTTCCCGTACACTCATAGATCGAACGTATACTATCAGGTAACCAACAGAGTTTTGTTATTTTCTTTATGACAGAGAGAAAAAGAAACGTAAAAGTAGAACTTGAAGAAAATCGTTTAATTCGTTGAAATAGTTCGTTAAAATCCTGTATGCAAATAGCTTTTCGTAATGGGAAATAAGCTGAAGGAAAACTAATCAGGTGTGCACGCGGTTCGAATCAGAAATAATCAAGATTCGAAATTATTTTGTTGTTAATTTCTAATAAAATATTTTATAAAGTCAGTTAAAGCCCGTTTTATTTAAATTGAAGAGGTACAATGTTAAATCGATCATTTAATTGCTGCAATCAACTATTCTAAATTAATACTGCTTGCAGAATTTGTCGAAATCCAATGCTTTCAACGTTAGATGAATATTTCATATTTCAGGCAAACGTGCGGAAATAGCATAAAGAAAAAATCCACTGTTAGCATTGATCGAATTAAAGAAAAGTAATTTAAAGGTGCCATTGGCTAACGACCGATAAAATATTTTGCAGATTATTTCAAAAATAAAATGAAATACCGATGTAGGAATTCATAAACATACGGCGTTTCACGCACAGATAACATAAATATCGAACGATGACATACAGCCGCGTAACTTTTTCCCCCCCGTTAAATCAGGGTAGCGCGAGTTAACGCGCCATCGTAATTAATTTCCAATTCGTTGAGAATTAAAGCAAGAATCGAATCAAAATCCGAAATCAGTAACGAGTTTACGCGACATTACCATATTTGATCTGCTGCCGTAAAGAAACACATATTTTTGCATGCAGGACGTTCCGTTACAGCTAATTGAATTACACATTCATAGGCAGGATGCTGCTATCCAGGAAGCACGAAAATAACAAAAGCGATAGAGCTCCTTTATCAAAGCAGGGAAAGTACAAGACACGCGAGCGAAAGGATGAAGGAGGTGGGTTAAGAACAGTTACAAGGTAAATAATAAAAGTTTCCTCTGAAGGATACCGATATAGCAGGTTGTACCATTATATTAGATAAGATTCCTCATTATCCAACTAAAATCCTGAACAACAGCGGATGCGGACGCGAGGCTGTGGTAGTAGTAGCGACTATACGCCTCCGCCTCCTCTGTTCTTCCGATCACAATCGCCTCGTGCTCTTCGAATTTTCGTTCTGATATGGAATAATGAAAGTAATACGAAAGAAAGAATAAGAGAAAGAAGGGAAAAGAAGAAAAAAAAGGGGAAACTCACCATGAGTACAACTATTACCTGGTAGCAAATTTCAAAACGGGTAGAAAGAAAGCAACCGACACGATTTTTATTTTCTGCATATTAGTTTAAATTGGCTTCGTAAATTGGCTGTTTTACGAGAAATAACCCGGAGATGGGGTTCCGAAAAGAGGTACCGGCTACAAGAGAATCATGGGATTCCGTGCGACGACGAGGATACGGAAAGAGGAATAAGAGGACTGGAAAGAGGAACGAGGAACGGTATACAGATGGAAGTAGATGGAAGGATGGAGGATAAGCCTCGGGCGATTCGCTCGACATTGCTATGTTGCGGTAATTGTAGCTAATTAAGAGCTCGAACTCCCTCCTTACCCGCTCTCCCTCTCACTTACTCGCTCACTCTGTCTCTTGTCTCTCTTCTCTCTGTCCTACGGAACACAAGATCCACTCTGCGTCTTCTCCAGAGGGTAGGATGTAACATCTCATCCGCTGCGTCTTTTCATCCGAGTTATCCCTTCCTCGTACCCTACCATCTCAGATGCTACATCAAAGTGATGGTGCGTTAGCACTGTCAGAAGTTAGGGCAGTTTCTAAACAGTCGCTACGAGCGCTTTCTTTCGACGTGGATTCTAATCTATTTTTCATTAAACCAACGTTCGTTGCAATCTATTAAATTGGACGATTTAGTAGTGTAGACGATGTAAAGAAACAGGGCCAGTAAATGGAGAATACATGTAAAAAGTTCCATTTTTCTTCATCTCTTTATTTTAATGTCACACTTTAATGTCAATCACTTGCAATTGGCGGCTAAGTTAATTGAAAGGAGAATAGCTTTTTAGATATCAAGCCTTCCAGAAATAGATAGCTAATTTTGTAAAAAGTCAAAGATACATCTAATAGCATAATAAGTATAAAAATACATACTTAAGTTTTAAAATTGCTTATCATAATCTATTCGTACGTAGACAAAATTTAGAAAATATTTATTTGTAGCAAATTGAATACTTATATAGTTATAAAAGTTACTTATATATATATATATATATATTGCAAATATATACATCTCTTCATTTATTGTGTACGAGGATGCATTGTCTGTCTAATTTGAGAAATTTTTAACGAACCTCAGATCTATAGCCATATTTCGACCGTTAAAAGTATCAATTTCCATGCTAGATTTTCGTTTTTTCTTTCTTCAACTCTCGGTATTTAGTATTTTTTAAATTGTTAGATTTCAAATTATTATTCACCCCTTTGATTCTATATTCTTAGTTTCGTATTCGTAAATGACGCATTATGTGTTTCGTTTACACACGTCAAAGGACGAAGTTCATATCTATAATGATATTATAAATGAACGCGAACAGCGAATCTTCGGCCAATTATACGTGTATAGTCGCCAGCTGCTCTGTCCATTAGCGTGCTCCTTTAACGAGTTATCCACCTCGAAGCAGGATATTGTCTCGCAAGTTTCACCGTCGTTACCACGCTCGCTTAGGTTTGATCGATGACTCCTCCATCGAGCTGATAGGCGACATCGGCTGCAACCCAGCTTGTACTAGGTATAGGAAGTTCATGCCTCTATCGCGTATACACATATGTCAAGCGCAAGACTAACGGGACAGCATGTCCGCGTGACTATACAAGCCGCAATGATGTATATAAGAATTTATAGCCGGCCATTAAATTACACTTTTCAGTTGCTCAGGGAAAAACGATGAGCTCTTCTTCGAGCAAATTTGATAACTTGTTTACGAGGAACGAAAAAAAGTACGCGATAAAATTTAGCGAGATTTTAGTGAAATAACTTCGAAAACAGAATATTCGAAATTGGAATACCGTTGTTGAAGATGTTTGCGTTACATTTTCGAGTGAAACTTCCTGTTCCGAGAACATTGAGTTTCGCACTTTGTTTTTCGGAAAACGAGTTTTAGTTTTGGCTTTTAATTTTTTTCTTTTTTTTTTCATTTTCTTCCTTCTCTTTTTACAGCCAATTCGATTGGACGAATGTATGTGTGCATCGTGTATTTGGTTTTTTCATCACTCTGTATTTTGTGTAGTTTATAGAGAAAGTCTAGGTCATGGGGAATCACTCGACCAGGTAAACAATTGTACGATCGTTTCACGCATCAGCAATTTGTAAATCCTGGTGTTGAAGATTTGTAAATCGAAGATTTTCGTAAATGCCTGCAGGAAGAATCGGGAATTGCGTGTGCGTGCATGACGCAAATGAAAAAGATTCTCTTTGTTTGTGTATCCTTTCCTGAGTAATAAATTTCAATTTGTGCTACGAAAATTCGAATATACGTCATTAACAGCCAGGAGACACACGGTTTTATTTCCATGTGTGCATCCATTTCGGTGACGTTACCTGTAGTAGCGTAAATTTTTTGGTGCGAAAGGAAAAAAAGACGCATATCCTTTGTTACCGTGCGCCATCCACCTTGAAATGCGGACCGAATTCAAAATAATTAACAGTTGTCTGCACATACCAGTCACATGTTTCTTCATTTTAACGTTTCCATTAATTTAATGCAAAATTATAATGGTCTTTTTAGTGACAAATAAAATTACGTACAACAGAAACAGAGGCTTTATATTTTAATGAAGATTTTTTTTCAAATATACCAATTGAATATTTACAAAAATATTAATCACCAACAAAGGATCGTTAAAACGATCTA
The DNA here is from genome assembly GCF_014825855.1 of Bombus pyrosoma. NCBI lineage: Eukaryota > Metazoa > Arthropoda > Insecta > Hymenoptera > Apidae > Bombus > Bombus pyrosoma. Next base: position 8,072,462 of record NC_057770.1, on the reverse strand, counting down.
TTGTAACACCCGAATTTATTATTTATCGTTAGTATAAAAATATTTTCTCGTCGGTTCTGTTAAAATCTATTTAGATGTTCCTAAAGAAAGAAATATGCATTTCTAAATAATTTCTTAAAATGATTTGTTATTCTTATGAGTTCCATAAATGTTCTACTATTACTGTGTTACATCGTACGTGATATTAGATCTAGCTAACTTTTGTCACTCGAAGTTTAGCGTTGTCTAGCGGAACGATATCTAGAATTATAAATACTCATCAAAAGTTTACGAAACAAGAAAATTTACAGCCGAAAGGAGAGATACAACTGCTCATCTTCTAAGTAGCTGTGATAACTTGCGTCACGTGCGTGAGTTTCTGAGTTTCCTACAAAAGATCTGAACAAAAGTTGCAACATTTAACAATCATAACTTACATTTTGCTTTGCTTACGATTTTCCGTGACTTATTAAGAAAACGGTGTTTAAGTATATAGAAAGTTTTGTTTTATTATAAGAAGAAATGTCTTCTAGCTGTCATTTTTAATGATAGATTTTAAATAATTTTTCAAATACTAAATAAGCTGCTACATTTTTAAGTAACTCAAGTAGGGAATTTTGATTTTTGTATTATGTTAAGATTAACAATTACTTCCTAATGTACCACTTGGATTATCTCAGCTTGACTTCATTTTAATATTTAAATTATTCACACAGCTCTTCCTCTGCTAAAACATTATTAAAATATATGTTGATAAAATATTTATAATGCCTGTAAAATATGAATAATTACATCGTGATAAATATACACGAATGAATTATTAGTATAATACGTTGAATTTACAAAAACACATGGAGATTTCAAAATTACATGGAAATTAGTAGAATCTTTAAAAGATTCGTGCATTTGTTCCCAGTTTTCTCCCAGTTATTGTACGAACATATTAAAATGACATCAATATCAAATAACAGGCACGTTCGTCATATTATAAACAAAATGTCTAACTGTGTTTGTAAGATATCTTGTATTTTCCATCGATAGAAACAACAAAGGTCTTGTTTAGAAAAGTTCAATTTAATGAATGCCTCGAAGGCTTGTCATACAACGTCGAAACTTTCAACGTTGGAATTGAGATATTTGTCTGTTCGATAGATTTCGTACTGCGTCGAATATATATCGAATTAGAGATTTTTGTTTGTGGTATAACTGAAACTATATACGGCGACTCATGAAAGTAAAACTTCATTTTAGAAACTTTAATTAAACCCTGCAACATGTAATATAAAATTTTAATTTCCCGTCTTGTTTTGCGTATCACGCATACTATATGTAAATTATTCGTAATTAATGTTGTAGGAAATTATTTATAATACTACGTGTTGACCAAATAGGTCAGTGGATAGAAGATCACGCAAGATTGCAACATCGCTTGGTTAGCAATTCAAATTCACATCACTCTTCTTATTCTCCTTTTTTCTATTTTCTCCTCTAAAGTACATATTGCGTAATAACAACCCTTAGACGTTCATCAAGTGACCAAACGCTTTCTGTCCAAGTATTTAGGATTACAGACGCAGATAGATCAGTGGTGTGACTTGTTTAGCGGTTTATCTCAATTTGATTTATTACTCGCAAATTATGCGTAATCGTAAATAGATACAGAAGTCTTCATTGATCGTTTCCGACGATAGCTGTAGAAACGTTTCGTGGGTGATTGGAAATTTTAGATGATCGGACAAAATTTCTTCTCGGAACGTAAATTCTATATGTTCGCTATCAATGTCATATATGTGCTTGACGCAATCTTTTCATTTGTAAAAATGAAACCGGACTTTTGATATGAAAATTCGAAGACCGTAGCAGAATTAAATATCCCTTCCACGTTGACGTAATGACAAGTAGCAAAAGGGTTAACAATATTCATGAATTTTTCCTGGCTTCCAATTCATTCACGCGTTCTAGCGCTCTAGAAAATCCTTCGCCTCTGTTCACGTTCCACCGAGCACCGTTCGCAGATGTATCCGTTTAACGAACGGCCGCGATAACACGATCCACGCGTGTGCAAGAGTTGCCGTGTTTTCCGTGACAACCCCGTGCGAAAACACACGGACACCTGTGTATGCACGTACGCTTGTACACGCGTGGCACCTTGGTGGTTTGTGACGTACGGTCCTGCTCGTGCGGTGGACAGCAGCTAATCTACGTGTACGAAACCATTTAATACTGAAAGCGGAAAAGGTGGAGTGGGAACGCGTGTACGCGTGCACGCGAGAATGACGCGAGGCAAGAGCGCGTATACGTAGCGGCGCGGAGTCGGTGGTAGGAAGATAGGAAGCAGTCAATAATTCACGCATTACTCTTGGTTATTATGCTACTGTGGTTTACCGTACTCGTGCGGTCGGCAATTCGGCTTTACGTTTGCTTTACTAACCATTGTGCGGGCCGGATAGATATCGGCCCGATCGCGCACACCGTCTCTGATGTACTAATTCGTAACCGCGCTGTACCCGATAGAACTCTATCAACTTATTTATGAAACCTCTTCCTCTCCTTTCTTCCGTGGCTCGCTTCTGTATTCGCTCGCAACCACCGCGGTCCTCCTTGCCTTTTGTTGCATACGGCCTTCTCCGTCTTTCTCTCTCTCTCTCCTCTTCTCCCTCCCCCTCTCTCTCTCCATCTTTCTCTACTTACCCCGAGTCGCGCGTATCGCTTTGAACTCAATCTACAGGCACGAAATGCTCTCTCCGTTACGAGAGAGAAATAGGGAAAGGGACGAGACGGAGGATCGTTGCGTGTACATCTTCCCGAATTGTTACGCGTATATATCTGCATGATAATGGAGCGCACGGATAGCTCTTGGCTGCGATCACATCTTCGGGCGCCGCGGTAATTTCCAAGCCTGCACGCCGCGCCGCCGAGATGAAACATTAGACTACGAGTTTCGAGCTGGTTGCCGGGATCGCTATCCTGGAACGGCGGCTGGATTACTCTCCAGCGAACCATCTTGATTTCCTCTATGGTTTCTTCGGACTGTCCTCTATGAAGACCAGAGTATTTCGCCATCGTGGTCATGACGTTCGTTTTATAGCCGTATAAATGCGGCCTGATTTAATGTTATTGGTTTATTAGCGTCGCGCCGGATGGTTAATCGGTTAATCAACGACGCGTGACGACAATCAATTCCAGCATGAATCAAATTTCCGACGATATCGTTTGTTTATGCTGTATTAACATTACCCGGGTATATAGTTAAGGATGTTGAATAATTTATTATGAATACTGTGTTGGGATAATGAAATGCTTGTGGCTTTTGGGAAGCAAATCTTTTCTCAAGTAATTTCGCATTGTGAGTTTATTATAACAAATTTCAGGTAATCTTGCAGTTTTCAGACGTGCATATCGTTTAGTTTGTTAATCTGGGGAAATAGTGTGTGTAATTACATTCAGCCGGCGCAACGAATTAGACGAAGGTAGGCAAGTCTCTCATGCAAATGTGTGAGGTTATTAAATGGTCGGTTGAAAGGTTTCTCAGCTATAACGGACGTTTCCAGTTAATCCTTGTGGCAGTATTGTAATAGACTTCTAAAGATGAAAATAACTGTTTTAAGTTTTAAGATAATCAATGGAACTACGTGTACGCATATGTATTTATGAGACACGATGTCCTCCTATATCTCATAATTTTAGATAATTCTTGAACAATGTTGCAAAAAGCGTTCATTCTTTCTTTCTGCGATTCTATCATTTTATTAAAAAATTTTCTATTCCGCTTTTATCGGAACAAATTCCACTTCTCTTTTCTCAGAAAACTGCGTTACTTACGAGATGACTTAATAGAACGACGGTGTAATAGATACTGAAATTTTTAACAGTTTCCCCTTTCAAATTTTTCTTCTAACTATTGTATACACGATAATCTTGAGCGAAATGATGAAACAAAGCATATTCGATGCGTTCTTCTCAAGTTCAAAATTTTATTTTATCGTTGTACCTACACGATGTACATATTTTCGTGCAGTGGATATCAATAGAGTTTCACGAAGCATTTGCTAGTTGCTCATGGCACGAAATGTAAAAGTTCAGTGAAACAACGTTACGTATGTTAGACTGTGAAGCATTTGTTATGGCAATAAGAATTACAATTATGCACACGTGTATTTCCCAGATTATACGGTAACACGTAATGCGGTATTCTCCTAATGAAAAGATTAACGATATAACAAAAGTATGGCAAATATTGGTGGAAAGCGTTATTTCCATCCCTATCTCGTCTGTATCTCAGGATGCAAGACGCGCTTGTTCAACGAAAAATTAAATGTCTAGCCGCTATTATTTACCTGGTAGTGACAGTGAAAGAGGGTAGAGGAGAAACGGAAAATAGGAAAGAAATACCTTGTCCGCATTGAAACCGTAACTTTCGCCTGTTTGTCTTACGCTAATTAACTGAACATGAAATATTTTCCGAGGACGCCTGGGGACTTTCAGGTCGGAAAAGAGAAAAGGAGGAGAATGTCAGGCTGGATACTATAACCGGATATTTCTATCCCGAGTTTTCTTTTTTTTTTTCTTATTTCTGACAGATCGTTAAACGTAATACAAAACTCTGCGTAATTTGCCTGTGAAAGATATCTCGATGAAAGATGCGTATAGTTTATGCAAACGATAAATAAGGAATTAATTAAATTCACTCGCTATTTAATTCATGTCAAATATTAATTTTGATTATTTAAAATAGATCGAATAAAATTATCATTGGCTTCTGCTTATGTTTGTTATAAATCCAACATAACGCAAAATATTTTGTTTTTACGCGAAGTGCGTGTAGAACGTACGTATAAACGGTGCGTGCTCTGTGAAATAATTAGCACACAATGTATTTTAAGTTAGCTAAACGAGCTACAACATTTTTAAGCGTAATTTATGTTTTCACTCAGCCCGCAATGGCAATTTTCTCCGCTTCCTTGCAAATATTTACAAAACAATTTCATTTCTATTACGGATTTTGTAAAGCTTAATTTCATATCGAGGATGAAAGCAGAGCGCCGCGTTACTCGAAACAATTGAAAGAAACTGCGGATAAGGTATAGCGGGAACATTTATTTCCTCTCACAACGTCGAATGTTTTATCGTTGTGAATCGTTTGAATTTCCGATAGTGTATCGATTTAGCTAGTAGCATAAAAATAGTCGCCAAGATAACCCTATTTTTAAATCGTTACGAAATTGATTAAAAACGACAACGGTGAAGACCAAGATGAGAAAACATCTCGCTACATTCATTCTATTTAAAAAAAAAATGATAACACAACGACGACCTGGTAAGAATTGATTCTACAGGATAAATAGAAGCAAGTTCTTCCTCCTCATCGTCTACCGGCGTTGCGTTCCTTTTAACGGCAGGAGGTTGGAAAAACGTCGAGGGAATCCGTTTGAAAAGTACGTACGTAACGGGAATTCATTTTCTCTTAAAACGTTGGCGAGTCTCTTTCATCATAAATGTTATTAATCGCCGGAGGGCCTTTCGTCCCGGGGATGTTCAACATTTAAGTGTCGAAGTTTTTCTACTTTCTTTGTGAGCTTTCCGTACCACCGGCTCCTCTTCGCTGACCCTCGCTCGCGAATGCTCGGTCTGACATCACCGGCACACGCTTTGCCGTGCAAAACGCTCGAGTTCTGTTCAAAACGTTTGTCTTAACGAAGTTAGACTCCCGTGTACAGCGAAGTTTTCCGGTTCGTGCCGCACGATTTGCAACGAGAGTTTCGCCGAGTCCCGAAATATATCTCCATACCTGGCCGGTGTGTACAGGCTTCCGCCACCCGGTGTGTACGATGACTGGCCAAATCGTGCACGAGAATTCTTAAGATTTACTTCACCTCCGTCTCTCCGTCCCGTTCCGATGCTTCTAATTAAGCCGGCTACGCGATAATAACAATTATCCGAGTACGAACTTTGCACGGAAGTTGCGCGATGATTCCTACTACTTCAAGACACATACGAGTATACTGCTGTCCGAAAGTTTCGGCTCACACGTTATTTTATTATCATACTTTGGAAAACTTATATCTTTCAAATGAGAAGCTCGCTTTTTGAATAGGTATCTATCCCGGAGATGATGTTCAGCGTGGTATACCTATTCAAAAAGCGAGCTTCTCATTTGAAAGATATAAGTTTTCCAAAGTATGATAATAAAATAACGTGTGAACCACTGATGTAGCCACTGGACTAACGAACATTTAATTAGTCGTACAGTTAAATGTTCCTTGCTAAATTATATTCGAAAGATTTTTCGCCGATCTTGGCTCGGTTCAGACCAAGATTTAAAGTTTCGCAACTAAAAACTGACAATAAAAAAGTTCAGCTATCACGATCATCAAAATGTGAGATTCCAGATTTTCTGAAATCGCTAAATTTTGGAAAAATGGTTGACGTAGAAGCATAATCATTCCAATCCGATAGGAGTAGCGCGATTGTTCCAGAAATACTACTGTTCTTCTCAATGAACCAGCACCGAAGAACGACGTTAATGCGAATACCTTTTACGACAAAGTCCCAGTTGGAGCGATGTAGCAAATAGTTATGGCATTTTTAGTCGATAGTGGAGACAACGGTATGGTAGTACGAGTAATACGTTCCTGTCGAACAAAGCTGATGCATGCGCATATAAAATGCGGGGCTTGTTTGTCAAACACTGAACACGTTTCTTATATTCAAGCTTTTTCGATTTACGGTGCCGCGCTATTTTCTATCGTCGATGCTAACGTGCTAAAAATTCAATTAACACCACCTCTGTGTTGTTTGCGCACTTAAGAAACGACGACGGAGGAGGCTGAGAATGTTGCCGCTATAATTGTATCGCTAGCCGATCTGCATGAAAAGATAAATGGACAAATGCAACGTGCAAATTGAATGGAACTTTAACGTTCATACGAACGTATTTGATCGTGCCCTTCCGTCCTTGTTCGAATTATTCATACGGCTGTATATGTGTACTTCCCTGATGTTCCTGCATTATGTCTGAGTAACGATTCGCAACATTGTTGATATTGTAATTACGTCTCGGCGTAGCTGTCACAATATCGACAATGACAGGATAGTAATCACTTAGTCTCCTCTCTTAACCTGGCATCTTCGACGCTATTAATACTACTATTCTAGTCACCTCGGATCAACTTTTCAAACGCGTATTAAATTGATATAACGATGTGCTCGCGGACCAAACCATCTTCACGCATGTTGGTTTTAATTAATTTTCTCCGTTCGGACATAAATGTGGGGTGAAACGAGGACATTATCGTTACGAAGAAGTACGGAACTCAGATAGATGAAACTGAAGGATCCGACGTCGAACGATTTGGGTATTTACGTGCTCGTTCCTTCTGTCTGGAATTGAGCGTATCGTCTCGTGTCGGTATAATCGCCCGTAGAAATCGTACTTTTTCCCTGTGCCTGGTTTTGCTCAGAGATGAAAGAAGGCACCGAGACAAAGCAGAGGAACTGGCAATTTCAAGGTAGCGTTACGCAATTTACTGCCTTTTCTCCCTAGAAAAGTTCCAGCTAAATAAGAGAGCCAAGGTCTTATTAGGAGATGATGGGGCGATGTTATGCCTTTCCACCATGGCTCTCGGAAACAACACGCTGCCTTAAGTTAACGTAACACAGACGCAGAAGAACACCGGTGGATGGAGGTAGTTTGTCAACTCTGGGGCTTGTTTCTAGCCCCAGTGAACCTAATTAAAGTCGTGCACTTTTCTTTCATTACCGACCTCCGTGTTCCATGCTCCCTTAAATTCAACAGTCACTCCCTTGCTCCAAATTACTATAAATGATCCGTGGGATATCTATTACCGTTGCCGTTCATACGTAATGGAAATTACTCGGATTGTGTGTACGGTTCAACGTTTTCCAGAGTTACGACCGTTGCTTGCGATACCTTGAGTATCCATGATTAACTAGAACAGTTGTAGCACCAGTCTTTCTTCGCGTTCCAGCTATTCTGCTACGGATTTGTTTCAACAATCGGAAGAATCTTTGCAGGATTCAAATTATCAATCGTTATATCGAAAGTGAATATTTATATTCGACGATTACACGAGGAAATTGATTAAAACCGGCAACGTAAAACGTATTATTATCCAAGTTCTATTTCCCGATCGAGACACGAATTTCAACGAGCTAGGCCTAGGAACAAACGCAACCGGGTGAGATGAATCTGCCGGAAACTTTGGCGAGGCTCGATTCTTTTTTCAATTAATATATTTCAACTCCCTGTGGAATTTAATCACAGGAAATCGATGGAAGCATCCGGCTTTTTAGAAGCGACCCTTCAACGTCGATCACTCAATGGTCAGGATGTAGCCGACTGGCGGAAAGGGGTTCCTGGTTACATCGTCCCTCTGGCCCTTTCCCCGGGAGGGCCCTAGGATTGCGTTCGTCCACGTACGACGCAACGACGTGTCTCCCTTCCCCTCTGATACGTCGGCTCATCCGGAAGTCACTCCGATACGGTTCACTCGTCCGTGCGTTCCACAGCGAAGTTTCTAGCTCTCTGGTGAATTAACAACAACGTGGTCCGCTCTACTTGAACAGTCGTGTAATCTCACGTATAGGCTGTCCCTTCCATAAACGTGCAGAGCATTGTCGGTTGCACACGAATGCCTGGCTACCCAGTGGTTACGGTAATGAAATTGCTACGCTACCCCCACAGCTGATATTATTCCGCTTCCAACAGGAATACCGGCCATTGCGTCGGTTGGTTTAGGGACTAGCGGAGTGATATTTCGAGAAGTTTCCTCGAGTTATTCGCGAGCGAGCTCCCATTAAGCACGTATATTGTCCGCTCTATACCTGCCCGGATACGTTGCACCGTATGCCCGCACGCGAAAGATGCCTCTGCTGCTTTTCCTGTTCGTCCTTTTCGCCATCCACTCTCGCCGACCACCAACCCCACCTATCTTGGCCTTCGTTGGCCCGTCCCTCGCTCCGACCGGGTGTCGTTAACCGCGAATTAATGGAAAAGCAACGACCGTTGTTTTTTCCCGAGTTCACTCGTATCCGTTCCACCATCTGTATATCTGGCTTGTGTCTTTTCTACGTGGTTTTCACGTTTCTCGTGGCGAAAGGAAGAAATAATTAATACTTCGTTCGAATAAATCTTATCGCTCGGTATGATTCGATTTAACGGAGGCTGGTGAAACTGGAAATGACAAACGGGCACGATTTGACAGTATGTCGGCAGTAATTTGAAAAATACGATAATACGAGGATGCAAAAATTCCTACGTCTCGTATATTATTTATTAATAACATTGTTTCTTTTTTATTAATTATAATGAATTCAGGTAGAAGCTATTCTAACAATGCGTAAGCAATGGCTTTCTCTTTCTTTTATTTCTGATACACGATATTTTTAAGATATGGGATTATTTATATTATAACTTTTTCTTGTTCCTGTATTGATTAAAATTGAACATTCGACGTAACCCCTATCAAAATTATGCAATATTTTTCGATTATACTTGCCGTATGATATGCGTTCGAAGCGGCGATGTTTGCCTTGGGTCGAATTCCTCGGAAAATCCGGAAAACGAGGCGAGTAATAACGAAGTATCGTGTGCCGTATAAAACAGTAAATGGCGTGATATAGGATTGCAAGGTATAAATTACAGCGAAATTTGTAAATGAATCATTTCGTACGAAAGTATGAGAGTAACCGAGGGCACAACCGTGCAGTGAACATTCCTGTTTCTGTACTGGTACAGTCAATATTTACATAGCAAACGTCGAGCAATGAATTCGTGCAGTCTCTGTGAAATGACATTTTATGTTATGTTTACATTTTCATTACTTATTTCGTACACTATCAGCTCAATGCAATGCCATTAAATGCAATGCAAAAAAAAAAATGATCGATCAAGATAACAAATGAAAACGTTTTTTAATCCATAAATATTAGCATTAAAGAATTCGAGAAACTGTTTTTTTTTTTTTTTTCGTACACTATCAGCTCGATGCAATACCATTAAACGCAATGCAAAAAAATGACCGATCAAGATAACAAATGAAAACGTTTTTTAATCCATAAATATTAGCATTAAAGAACTCGAGAATCTGTTTAATATCGCTTTTTGAAATTCCGATTTTTCAAGATTATATTGTCTTTATCGTTATATCCCTCGAATTAATATTAAATGAAATTAAAGAAAATGTAACATTTAATTTCGAGAAGCAAAAATTCTCCTGCATATCTGAACAATTTATCATTCATTTTGAACAAAGCAACGATATTTTAACTTCACTACGTGACGTTTAACCGTACAATTTTAAGCTCACAGGTACTCCTCGAGTAACTGTCCTTTTTTGTAATGCTGAAAGTAAAGGGAATATTTTAGGTAATAAAGTTTAAAGGAGACAAGCTTTTGAACGAGTGAAAGAAAAGAAGCAAGAAGAAAGATATAAGGGAAGTAGAGGGAAGTAGAGAATAGCGTAAGCAATAATGCACAAGGACGTTAAGTGAAGGGGTTAAACGGGAACAGCTTAAAGACTGGAAAGTTAATACTGGAAAAAAAATTAGAAACTGTCGGGTACCTCTAGTTGTTTCCAGGAACAATCCGTGTACCTGTTATACATAGAAAACAAAGGAATCTACGGTAGTAACTTACGCCTTCGAACAGAGAAATTGAGATGATAGAAGGAACTTATTTCCGGAAGGAAGTTAACCTCCTTTCCAGAATAAAATGGCTTTAAACGGATTAACATAAACCTTCCTGACCGTTTCTCAAGCTTTAACGTTACCTTTACTCCTTGCTCCATCAACTGACTGGAAATGAAAAATTTGTCAAGAATGCCTCTGTTACTATTAGTAATTTTACAGTAAAATAGTTTAATTATTAGAAAAAATACCACTCCTTTAGCATCATTATATTCATTGTATTAATATTGAATATTTTTCATATATTGTGATTAATTACTCCCTTTTAAACAAAATGTATTTCCATCTATACAAATTGAAATATTTTCAATAATCGAATTAGTAAGTTAATAATTCTCCATTGTTATCAATAATTTCTACTCTTTGACCATTTTGATTTTGTAATCCTTATTATTTCGAATTTGTTGTATTCGTCGAAACATGACTTGCTTTGGTATTTCATTTTGTTTAAAACATGTTCGATATCAATTTTTTTATATAAGGTATATAACACGACATAGTCTCCAAGAATAGAACAAATCGTGTTAACAACTTTAACACCGTTTTATTGAGTTATGATATAAAAAAAATACGTGCACTTTATAAGATTTAAACATGCGCCAGCAGTTATATCGCAGGCAAAATGCTAAATAAAAGTCTATTTCAAGAATTAAATGTCGACACGTCAGACGCCAGTTAAAATTAGTATGGTAGTATGATATTTGAATTTGAAGTACTGAAATAAAATGACAGAATTTTCGTTGACAGCTAATAATTTATAGAAGAATAATATCCAACTATTAATCCAACAGGGGCACTTAATTTAATTGTAACTAGTCTCAGTTATACATAACGTGTTAGCTGGTTGACAGAAATTTCTGGGAAGTTCGCTTGTATTGATTGAAACACAGTCACGAGGTTCTGACTCGTAAGATTTTTTAAAATGGTCGTCACCACTTGCTGAAGGCTTTGCGCAACTTTTACGATAATAAGGAATTCGATCGACTATGTACCTGAAAAGTATTTCTCAATTATCTTTGTTACCTTGAAACGAACAGAATTTTCGGTGAAATCTTTTAATATATTTTTATATTCCGTTAGAAACGGAAAAATGTATTATGCCCCGTATGAAAAACATTTTTTCCTAAAAGCCGAACTTCATATGTTGAAGTAAAAACTCGCATTACCCTTGTCACAGCACAATGGTTCGCATTCTCGTTCGTGTTTACAAATGATATACAAAATAAACAGTCTTTCAGAAGGGAATATAAATAAAAACTATATCTGATTCAACTATATCTGCCATCGTTGCGCTTTGTAATCACTTTTTACTCTTCGCTGCCTCTTTCTGCCCGACATAAATAATGCTGTTGCCGTACCTTCCGCGTATTAAAATTTTACTCACTGCAAATGAATCCCTGATCATTTACAGCCATACTCCACACTTTATTTCGAAATAATAAATTCCATACTTTCGTAAATTTGAATCTTTAACGGAGTTATTTAAGCTACTTCTTATTCCAGTAAGGACCAGTAAAGATCTATTTTGTGCAAAAGGAGTTTTAATTAATTAATTTACATAAAACGTTTTGTTTCATTACTGTGTGTGTGTGTTTTTCCCCCCTTGATAGCGTAACAAAATAACGAAGAATACAGGATGAATGATATAGGAAATAAATATCTTTTTATCCTCAAGATGTGTACAACAGAATCCTGACAAAAGGATATTCAACGTCGATGATTGATATTGCATTTGATTGAAGATTCTCGATATAACGCTGCAATTGTTATTTTGAAAATATTGTTAGAAATCTCGAAGCGAAGTAAAAGAATGTTATAACCTCGTTGCCATCGTAGGAGATCTGGCACGTATTGTGTAACTGATTCATAAAATATATTATAGGAAATAATGCACAGCGCAACGTATCATAAATTTATTTCATAATCCACTGACCGTAACCATATAGTACTTTTTCGTTTCCAATTCACTATACCATTCGTTCAAAGGTAAATTCATAGAATCGATTCGAGAAGATCAACGGGACTCATGCGTCTTCTAAACCACGCATTATAGCACATAGATCCTATTTCTTTCACAGGTTCCACGAAATAACGTTGGCTACATCCAAACCCATCATATTTCACTTACGTTCAAAAACTCTATCAACCCTCTCAATCAATTATCACAATCAACGTCGTTAATTCTATATTATCTAATACTTCCGATAAATTGATACTTTCGTCTTTTCTATCGTTACAAACTCGCAACATACCGTTCTTGTAACAGCTCGTGGAACGGTAGATGCGCTCCCACGTCTATTGTCTTACTTTAATTACGCTGGACATTCGATACGAACGAGCTTCGCGAAAACTACATGGCACACACTAAATAGATGGCAGATTATTGTCGAGGTGTTTCAGTGAAATGCTGCGCTTGTAGATTAGCATTCCATTTTCTCTCCGCTGACTTAATCCTTCGATTAGCCGTAACGGGACCGCCGATCAATTAGGGCAGCGATAGTTTTGACTGTAAGGGCAATTTCTCCGGGACATAAGACGAGGATCGCGAGAGAAGATCAGAATAGCGCCTAGGCATTTCGAAAATAAGCGGAAGGAAGAGAGAGCCACTGGCTGTCTGTATACAGCAGTTCAATTACAGTTACTCCGTTAACGACCGCGCTAGAGGGCCGATAATGTCGCGATACGGGTCAGGGGTTAGCCGTGGTTCCTTTATGCTAACGAATGCCTGAACACCAAGCTAGCGCACAGACTATCATATATCGACTATCGAAGATAGCAGAGAAACTAGCTGAAAACGGCGGGTTTCGGTGATTATTGCGACGGTCAATCTTGGCCGCACGGTTATTCGCGCGATATCTGCCCCTTTGGCGTGAACGCGCAACCAATTTCCCACTCGACCACTCGAAATCGCGGTAATTTACAAGAGACGTTTGCGTCGAATGGAAAGTTAGCTAAAATGCTATTTGCTGCGCCGCGCTGACGTATTCGACAACTTTTCTATGGATTTTTATAGTACATATATGATGGAACGGAATAATTTAGAAAAAATCAAGGACAATAGCTTGGAGCGAATAGTAAGCGGGAATGATATAACTTTTAAGAACAAAACAGTAAGTAGCTTGTAACGTACAGTGTACAAGTCTGTTTGTGGCTAAATATTGTGTACAACTTCGCCTCCATCGATCGATACTTTTGATCGAATATTGTGTGATAAAGTTCACTCACATTAGTAAAGCTATTTGCATACAAGTGACTTTAAAGTAAATAACAGGTTTATATTGGTCAAGATGTTTCGTGTTGCTTGAATCTAAGCCACCTTCTTAGTATAATCTACTCCCAGCTCGCGACAGTGGTACGAAATCACATTATTCAGACGCATACGTTCCGCGAAAATATCTATAAAAGAAGTCGTACTACGAGCATTTACTGTGAATTTATTAATATTTTCTTTAGCGAGCGTTGATCATAATCATTTAGCGAGGAATATTTTACATCACGAAGACCTCAAATAAAGTGTAATTAATATACCCAAGTATAATTTATAAACTCTAATCCAGATATAACGAACTGATATTACAGTTTTTTTTATCAAGATGAACGACTCCGAGAAAAACAGGCAATTTAAGAAAGTATTCGATTTCCCTTCGTTATATGTAGAATTTTATACAACAATAACGATATGTATGAGAAGGATAATTATGATATCATTGTTGATTACTAATTACTAATTTAACATTTGAAGTTCTCTTTAATCATTTTTCAGTTTAACTTCAATTTACATATATCAAGCAGAGACTGAAGAAAATCGCAAACTATTTCTATTTGTATACTTCGTCAATTTATTTATTCAGCCAGTTCTTTATGGAAATATAATCGATAATAAGTATAGTTATAGATATTATGGCTATAACGATAGCTACATGCAAAATGTAAAAAATTAGTTTCTCGACAGATTTTCAATTTTAATTTTGTCATTGTAAAAATTGTCACGGAGAGATATTCTGATAGGAACGATGAAGAGATGTGCTTGTATAGTATACGTATATACAATTTGAGGCTAAGTAGTTAATTAGTTTTTGAGGTATCGCGACAGCCAGTTTTGAAAATACAATTTTGCGAAAAACATTTCTATCCGTGCGTGCGGTTTAAATTAAATGAAACACGCTCCAGACCTCTTCAATTTTATTAATATTTCAAAATTCCAAATAAAATTTTGCACACACACATATTGTGGATGGCACACAGAAAGAATCAAGTTAAAAAGGAGTAAGTCAAAAACACAGAATAAATTCTTCTCGTTGCTAAAGTCAGGTTTATGAAACACACGGTCATCTGAAATTTCTGTTTAAGAATACGTGTTAAAAATCGCAAATTCGCTTTTATTCGTTACTGTTTAAACCAAGAATCTACTAATCTAAATTATATACGGTGTAAAGTAGATTTACCCTAAACTACGGTCATGGCATGGACTGAAGAGTGATATTGCAGTATCTATGAGCATAAAGAATACGTGAAGTGCATTCTGTATAAGGGTAAATCCCCCAGTTTCTTAATGGTAAACCTCATTCTATATGTGTATCCCGAGCGGGGTTATCTCTTAGGAGCTTTACAATTTATATTAATGGAGTCAACGCATGAACAAACAGAGAACAGTGCACTAGATATCATTTTCATAAGAAATACAGAGACAAATGTGCGTCGTATATATACTGAGTTTTAATATTTTAAACCTACTATTAACGTCATTATAACTGTAATGGAACTTGATATAGCCTCTGTTTCTCTTCTCTAACATCTCTTTCTTAAAAAACTCCTTAATCGTCGTACAACATAGCAACTTTCACAGTAATATCACAAATAGTTCCATGTGATGTACCCAATAGGATGCGATGAATGTGAAAAGAGTGCGTGCAGCTGGATCGAACAAAGTAACAAAGACGGAAAACAAGGACGGAAGAAGAACGAGAAGAGAAAACAAAACTGAAAACCTCTAAGGAGATGAACAAAATTATGACAACGGAAAGCAGAGAGAGAAGGTGGAAGGTTTGAATAGACAAATGGCCCCGGAGTGAAGGAACTGCAAGCAGGTGGGAAGTTTGATCGTACGTGGTAAATGCTGGTGAGGGATAAGTGGGGTACAAGGTGGCTATAGACACGGAGGTGCAATGGGCGAAAGGGAGTAATAGAGGCAACCGCTAGCGAAGGATAAGAGAAAGAGAGAGAGAGAGAGGGATGAATGGAAAAGCGGAGAGAGCGAAAGAAACAGAGAGAGAGAGAGAGGGCAGAGTAGGCAAGGGGGTTTTGCGCAATGCGCCCGCTGGCCCTGCAGTGGGGTTTATTTCTGATCTCTGCGTAAGTTCCTCTCTGTTTTCGAGCCATTCTGTGTCACTGGGTGTTGTAGTTTGCAACTTTTTACTCTCAGCCCTCAATCTTGATCCTTTCTTTATCTTGTATGTACAAACACGCGTGGTCTGATTTTTCCTATGACGTCGACCGTTTCAATTTTTCACATAAGTTAACAACGCTTTTCAATGCAAATTGCTTATCTATATAATTTCGTATACGTTCTATGCATATTTCACTGTATTTTCCTTAGCGCTATATAATGTCCACCCTTTGTACTGAACGACAAGTGCTCGAATATTGCGTCTATAGCAACTCTATATGTGGTTCTTCTCGAACCATCGTTCTTACCATGCATCGATCTCACTAAAGAGTAGGTTATTTATGTGGAGGGAGAAGGGACTTTAATGTTCTCAGATTTTGCAGATTATTTAATGTCGTTAACGATAATTCTATTTAAATTAAATTATGTTCATACGTTCTATGTATAATTGAACGATAATAAAATAATTTAAACTAGATACCAAACCCGTTATTAATTAGATTGAATTATGTATTTGTTCCCTCCGATTAAATTTATGTTAATATTTTGTAGATATATTTCTGTTAAGAGATACAAATTTTAAATGACACTAATGAAATATTATTATGATTATTATGGATCCGCAATTAAAGCAGTTTTTAGACAGTTGTATTTTTTAAGGAAATATGATATTTCTTACCTTAAATAATACCTTTCTAAGTATTACCTTTCGTTCCAGTGCTATTTCTCTCTGTACAGGTCTTTCATCCGCATTATTTTATTTGTGCCGCCACTCGATACCACTCTAAAATATCAGCTAGAACATGACTTTTCAGCTCCAAGTGTATTATCGCGTATGTTTCTGCTCTTGAAATTCTAAACCACTTGGAAGATGAGAAGTTCCATTCGATCGATTGCTACTGATACATCTTGTACGGCCTCGAAAACGAAACGGACGTGTATAGAGCCGCGTTCTAATAATAAATAACGTCAAGGTGAACAAACGCAATATTTAATCTTGCTCTTAATTCAATTACTGGTCGATCAAAAGTAAAATTACTTTATTATTTCCTACCTTTATGTCAAAAAATGATAATTTATATTACGAAGAAATATTGTACGTATCGTGGCTCGTGAGCTCGAAGGCTTTCTATAGCAAGTATACAAATACTTTCATGAACTGCTATTTTATGCGAATAAATATTCATGCAACTAAGTGCCATATATTTTTGCAATACGAAACGAATCTATCGCGATTCATCGATAGAAACGTAACATTCGATGCATTTTGAAAACATTCTAAATAAACTTTCCGTCATTTCACATTCCGGATAGTTTTGATCTGTGAAGGACTGCATGGAAAAATACGCCGGGCATCATAAACAATGGTGGGATTTGTTTTCCTTAAAGCGAAAAGCACGATTATAGAAGAGCAACTGGCGCGTAAAATGTTGTAAAAGTAGGATATTTTTATAAGTCGTGGAAATGTTTTTCTCGACGGGTGAAGACGGAAGACCGTGGCTACGCGCGAAAGCAGCGGTGAGCCGGACGAAAGTCTATCAAATGCAATCCCGACGGTCGTTTTAAAAAAGTTATACGGAAACAAAGGAAACAACTCGCGGGGAAAGCGAAATGGAAAAGTCGCTTTCCGCATTATCTGTTGACAATTCATTATTGGACCCGATACACCCGTTTTCGAATTCCAATAGCGAAAAGTTTCCCACACCGTACACTCTGTCCGTACCTATTCTATCGCAAACAAACAAACAGGCCGGCCGGTACGACCACGATACGACCTTCACTCGCACGACAATTCGTACGCGCACTTATACGAATCCTCGAAATAAACCCGTTACCGAAGGGAACGGCCGCCGCTACGCTCGTGTGTTTGTTTAGAAAATAAGAACGCGTCGTTGAAACTTGTATACCCAGCTCGCAATGTCCCCGCGCTTTTCTCATCCCCGTCCCATCCTTTCTCCCCTTCCATCTCTTTCACCCTTAACCCACGATCGTCGCATACCGGCGCGCGTACTCGCCCACCTCGATACGTCTCCACGTATTTTTCTTTCCGTATTCGGAAACTCCCCCACCTGCCGCGGGTTTTTCATTCCTTCCTTGTTATTTTGTCGACAATATTTTAGCGATAGTCTGCCAGTAATATTCTAGCGGGCCGCGTTGCAGCTGCAAGCTGCACGTGCACCATTGACGACTCGAGTACTCTTCTTCCATTTTCCTTCTTAATACTTCTGTCTTCTTCCCTTTCACGCCATTTTCCCTTCCTCTTACTCCTCTTCTTTCGCGACAACGTCTCTTCCTTCCGTCGTCTTTCCGTCTTCCGGCTCTCCTACCTTCGCCAATATCGCCGAGAGTTCTATTTTCTCACAGACTCCATCTTTCGAAGCCGATTCCTATTGTGCTTACACACCTGCACTGCCTTCTACGTGCATTGGTATTCCACGTCCCTATCATATCGTATCACCCTTCTTTTTACGCTCGGTTTCTGGGTCCAGTTCTTTCACCGGCAATCCGTCTTGGTTTCCCCCTTCTCTTGAATAATTTATCCAAAAAAAAAAAAAGAAAAAAGTTGGTAAATAATTGAAAAGCTTGCTCTTATTCGTGCGGCCCATATCTAAAGACTGGAAAAAACTTTGAAAAGGGGGTAGTGGAAACATTCGTTTGAGTACACCCGGTCAAACGTGCCCAGGGGATGAATAATGCTATCACGTTGTACCGCTATACTGTTCATACGTGTGCACGCGAACACTTGTCCAACCTGTGATTCTGTAAAGAAGCTTACAGAGTCCCCACCGAAACAGTAAAATTGTTCCATCACTGTCCATGGTTTCGCCATGTCCAGCGTTATTGTTATTATTTTGTTAAATTAGTAATTGGCTTCCTTTGAGCCACAGCTCCCTGTGCTGTGTTTCAGCGCGATCATTGTCATTCGCTGTTACGAAGTCGCGTTATTAACCGTTCAGTGTTTTCCGTAATTTATTAATTGGATCACGTTTTGCATGTGTAACGAGCGAGCACGATGGTACTCGCGTTACAATGAGCAAGATTATCGTTGCCACGGAAATTGCTAACGAAACGTCATAAAAGCTTACGGATCAATACTCGTAATCCTGTAACTCGACTGACAGTTGAACCTCTGCTAACGCTGAATGTAATTAGTATGTACGTTTACAACTCACTTATAAAGTAACATTAAGTGCTTTTGGTTATCGTTCACAGGGTACGCTACTTTATATGTATAGACCTGACGTTATGCCGATCTTTTTCATGCTTTATCGTAATTCATGGCGCTGTTCTCTGTTTCATAAGCGTATTGCAAATGTGCTATAGACGAGTAAGAATCCGAGGTTTCCATACAATTTTCTTCGCGGTATGTATAGAGAAGAATAAATCGTGTAAATGGTAAAGTGAAAAGAAGGTACGATGGCCGAGCGATGGCAACGTATCGCGCTGTAAACGCACGCGTGCATAACTTAGTGGTTTAATCGCTAGAGCTGCCACGGCACGCGCAATAAAAGCACATCGAAAAACAAGCTGTGGCAATAGCAGCATCAGCAAGAGCTTGCTGTTTGTTGGCGCGCCGATATCGTCGCTACGTAAAGCACTCCAATGATGTTTAGGAGGGTAACAAAAGGCAGTAGCCAGCATTCTTGCGGTGAGATCTCGCAAGTGCCATAGGACAGCAAGTTAACTCATAAATCTAGTCGCTAAACAATAGGCCGAACTAAATGGTTCTT
The DNA here is from genome assembly GCF_014825855.1 of Bombus pyrosoma. Lineage (NCBI taxonomy): Eukaryota > Metazoa > Arthropoda > Insecta > Hymenoptera > Apidae > Bombus > Bombus pyrosoma. The sequence continues at coordinate 8,052,659 of NC_057770.1, read as the reverse complement.
TTATCCTTGGTCCTTGTCATTGTTTTTATAATTATAACCGCAGTGAAATTTACATAATTTGCAAGCATTGAAATAGTTTCGAAACGATCGTCCCCCTTTACTTTCACGCTACAAGTTCCACCGAAGCTATCAGAAATTCATTAAAACCTCTGGACCAGGGGAAATCTATCGCGTCCTTACCTTTAAACAGCGAACTTTATTTTCTTCGTACACTTAAACGTAGAGTAGGAGAATCGATAATTTCTATATAATAGAGAAACATCTTCCCGGTTATCGGTTCCTGTTCTTCAAACGAATCCAAAATGACGCATGAATAAAGAGCATGGTCCCTCGAACTTCTCGAGCAGTTCGACGTCTACTTTAAAAACTGGTAACGGGCGCATTGGTAAAAAGTGCGCATTCAAGTAGCAACGAAACTCCTTCGGTACTCGGCTTCCCTCCCTCTTTCCCACCCCTCCACCCTCAGTCTCTCTCCGTCTTCTTTCTTTCTCTTTTTTTTCTTCTACCAGGCGAAAAATTTTCGAAGTAGGACGAATGGGCGGGAGAGGCTCGGCGATTCACGGCGGAGCGCTGAAAATGGTCCAGCATTTTCTCAAAGCGCCCAGTTGTTAAGGTTTTAAGTATGCAACGAGTAATCTGGCTGGTACCTCGAACTGGCTTCCACAGGCGACTTCGTTACACTACTGCGGAGGAACAAAAGCTGTTTCTCTTGTATTAAGTTTGTCGGTTCCGCAGTAAAACTGTTAGTTTACGCGGCTACTTTATTAATTAACGGAGGAGTCCGAGAGTATAGTGAATGGCGTCGGTGTTCTCGGTGCTCCCGTTTGCGTCCAACCTTTGCCTTCTCGTTGTCTCGTTGCTAATCGACGTAGGAAACCTCGCCTGCTAAACTGCCGAGAATTCTTTCATCCCGCGCTTCCTCGGTTCCTTGTTGGTTAAAACAGCAGAAAATTTGATACTCGTCTTCACGCTTTCGGTAAAAGTTTCGATATAACGGTATCGTTCATGTCGGAAACTGTAATCGTGCTAGAAATTTTATTGAGTTAAGGATACGAAATTGGTAATACAATATTATAGTAGTAGCGTTGTTTCTACTTAAAGTATTGAATAATCGTTGTATCGAGTATTAATTGTATTAATAAAGGGGAGGGGAATACACGTTTCGAATATACGCATGTTGTGTAATCTGGGTCTAAACTTTAAAGGTTTATCATTGTCATTAGCAGTTTCGGTATGAAAATATCGAACGGAAAATAAACAAAGGAAATAATATATTTTTGTCCAGGTCAGTACACGTACCTTAGTCCTTTATCGAAAGGTATGTGATACATCAGTAAAGATATATGAATCAACGTATGTTATACAAAGAATAGGAGTACAAACGTTTAGAAATCATACCCTAAAAATTAATATGTTCTAATACATTACCAATACATATACATATTAATGATAAAATATTCCTTGATGGAATAATTTGAAATATTTCGACCAACATATTTATGCTCCTAATTTGTTAAGTTCATTTCACCATCTCTAAATCCATAAGAAATGATTGACGACATCTGTTTTTCTAATTCTTCCAATTCTTCGATAATAGCAACTGATTATTTGTCATATTCAAATCTAATACTCGTGCTATGATACACCACGAAGATGAATATTCCATAGATGACCAGCAGATGAGAAGAATCGAGGGAGGGAGGGGGGGCGTAGTCCGTAATTACGAATTTATGCGGAGCACTAGTCGGTCGGGTGCTCATATATATTTGAACCGTCGGTGATCCGAAGAAACGAGCAGTGACGTAGTATCTGCATAATTCATAGTAGCCGTGAGCGGCAAAGGAAAAAACTTTCTAAAGAAGTGAGCGTTTCGGTGATTAGCATGTCAGAGAACAGGCTGGCCGGCTGTGCCTTCATCGAAAATTCTGTTTAATTCGGGCGCATTAGCTTAGCTTTCGAAAAAGTAACGTGACCATGGGACGCTGTAGACGCGAGTTACTGGGTTATATGAGACGATGGTGGCGCGAAACGGGATTCGTAGGGTGACGTTCAACCTTCGTGAAAGCGGATGCAAGAGGAAGGCTGTTATGGAAGAAGAGGCGGCGCTACGTTGGCTCCCGCTAGGGAAATTAAAGGGCTCCTTAATCCCACAAGACGAATCGTTGGCATCTCACGGAAAATTTCATTTTCTCCTGGCATAAACGGAAGATAATAAAAGTAAGCGCCTAACGCTTAACATATTGCCCGTGATACAACATCGAAGATCACTTCTGATCTATAGTAAGCAGCTTATCGGGTATTAGAGGGGAGGTGTCAGCTACCTTCGCTTCTCTGCCGCGTTGCTTTTCTCAAGCCACTCCGTTTACGCCACATCGAGAAATTGATTGATCCTGGTAAAGCTTGTTCTTTCCGCAATTGGCCATGCGGACGTTCACTTCTTAAAGTTGCTGCTTCTATGCGTATAAAAGGGATAAGACAGTGGTTAAGCTGATCTTGATGAACGACGTCCCGTAAGTAAGATGAAAACTCTGTAGCGCAAAGACCGATGTGAGGTTCTTTGATAAGAAAAATTGAATACCCGTACAATGCTATTAATAATAAATGTACAATAAATATAGTATAAAATACGAAAATGTGACACGAATATACGTAATGTTATTATACAAACAAGGTTACCTATTTGTAACACTTAAGCGGAGATTCAAGATATTTTATAAAGTATAATTATAAAGTAGTATAAAGTTATGAAATATGCAGTACTATTGATAAATTATGAAAGGTATATATAAGAATAAAATTTCTATACAATTTATCATACTGAAGATCTATACAATACACGAATAACAGTCAGTATCTTAAAAGCTAACAAAATCGTTGACCATGCAAATACACAATTTCTAGTAACGAGTTTCTTTCATAATATTTGCAGAAACAAGCAGTAAATAGTATAAACATATAGAATTGTAAGATTACAAAATTGCACATAAGAATATGTCACTTGCATTGAGAAATTGATAATAAATACTTATATATTATATACATAATAGACACAAAGAAATAATTAGATCTTCTTCTATAGAAATAGCTATATGCAACATCTCCATAAATTATATAATCAAAGAAAAGAAAATTTTTCATTTCAAAGGGTATTCAGACGATAGACATGACTTTATCGTTGGAACAATGGAGAATATGCAACGTGCAGAGAAACTGGGAGGGAAGAAGTTGAAGAATGTAAAGCATCAGGATCACTCGTCATCGGGATCAGAAATTTCAAGCTCCGGCTCAGATCTCTCGAAAGATTGCAAACGTAGCAATTCATTTTATATAAACGGAAGACGTTAACGGTAAAAATTTATGGAATGTCGAAAAATGTTTAAATGTTCTCGAGATATCTTATATGATATCCATGTGCGTCTCAATATGATATTATCTTCAAATGATTGTTTTTGAACAAAAGAAAATTAGAAACATTTTGTCGTATGTGATTGAGTAAACTATATATATATATATTTTGGCTTGTAAAGCTCCAATGTTCTCAACTTGTCGAATCAGACAGACAGTTTATATGGTAGAAGTGTAATGATTTTCCTCATTATTATATGATTTCTCATTCGAATAATGAAAGTTCACGTTGAGATATAAGTGGATTCAATAGACACGAATTTAGTTAATTATACACTAGCTAAAATTTCATTCGAACAAACGGTGTCCAGATAAATGAAGTTACAAAAAGAGCATGCTATTGTTGAAACGTTTCAATGATATCGAACAATATCGAGCAGAAAATATCGAAGTTCTTGTAATTCATCGTTTGTTATTTTCCCCCCTTTTTCGTATATATTCTTCTGGCGATTTAATGCGTATCACTATGGGAATAGGAATGAAAATGACTGTTTACAGTTTTTATAGTTACGCTTCACGACCGTCCATTACGTGTACAACATGTTTTTTCGCCTTGGTGACTTTCAATAAAATGTACGTACAACCATACAGAGGTTTGTCCATTCCACTGTTTATTCAAAGCCCGATCGAGGGCCAGTTAAAAGAAGCGAACAGACACTCTTTTTCAAATAGTTTAGCTTCCCCGCCACCAAGCGCGTTTCCGGCTTTCGTAGTGGTCACCTAGAGAAATATAATTCGATGATACGAATGAGAGCTATGATTTCATAGAATCGCAGGATACCGACGAACGGCCGTTCTTTTGCGATTTCAATTTCACATTGAAAGGTGGCTCCTCTAATTTCATTATCCCAAAACACTGTTTCGTATCGTCTGCAGCCACGGCCCGGGCAAATAAAAAACAGAAAAGGGTACTTTCTGGCTGGCGAAACAATGAGCAACGCTGTAACAATTTCGCTGGTAAAACGCTTGCACCGTATGCGCGTTGCACACTTCCCCGTGTTACTTTCAATAATTAAAAACTGCTGCAACAAGTTCAACACCCTGAACGAGCCACCGAGAAAATCTAAAATTCTAAAGCATCCCGCGGCGCTTGGTTCCGCGCGTATTTCTCCGCCCTTTTATTTCCTAAATTTCACCTTTTCTACCGGCGCAACGATGCCGAACGATGCTGTTGCACTTGGTAAAAATTGCCAAACGACCGATTCCACAGTACGTTATTTTTCTGACGGCGTGCTCGCTGACGGTTCACGCACACGGCCGCACGCATCGACGTACATATATGCCTACAGAGGGCCGCGTCCATCCGTCAGCTCGCCCGAGTGTTTATTCAGAACGACGCGGAATATGGAGGGGTGACTATAGGGAGCGAAAGGCCAGCGGTGGAGAGTATGAGAGGAGGGTCGCTCAGCGAAGGGAGTTGGGGAGTGAGTTAGAGGGTTGCTTGGAACTGCACTCGCCCTTGGGCGTGTAATTACGCGCTTCGTTTCTCGAAAGCCTCCAGGGTCAACGCAAACGCGAACTGCTAGCCACGTTATAGAGAATGCTCTCCTTCTCTTCTGTTCTCTTTACAACTACGCCGATTCTTTCCTTCCCCTGTTCTGTTTTACGTTTGAATGCCTTCTCCTTGTCTCTCGTGCACATCCTGCTACCTCTCAGCACGATATTCGCAATCATCATCGGTCGAGCCAGCCCGTATCGCCTCCTTTCACTTTCCTCTTTAGTGTTAATTTTTGCTTTGACACGAAGCCTGGTCGAATTAGTCCATGCGAGGATTATATAACTAACTTGATTTTTGCGAATGATTATGAATGCAAATGAAGTAGCTTCCTAATTATTAGGTCGATCGGATTTGGAGTACACCGGACCACGAAGTACTTAGGCTTGTCGGAAATTTACCGTAAATATGATCAACAGATATATGCTTAATCGATGCAACGTAAACTCTCTGTTTGATTCGCTCAATATTTAGAGTTTCTCAATTCACATGATTTACATAATATACCACCTCGGGGAATTGTGTTACGCATATAAAATAACGTAGCTTGTTGTACGCTGTTTCGATAAATACAGGGGCGATGGTAACGTAAACGTGCCGTGGGAATATGTTATATGTTACATACAAAAGAGAAAAAGATTGCGGCATGAATACGCGTTTACCTTTAAATACGATTCAATTTCCTGGAAGAATCGTTGAGGTCTTATTTTGTTCACGATACAGTATTGTATCAGATGTATGTACGTTAAAATCAAAGCTACCTCGAACATTTACAACTCTGTATTTGCAACCTTAATTATGTATTTTACTATGAAGCTTAATTAACCGTTTAATTAATATAATGCACGTGACATTAATTGCACGCGACTTAACCGTTTAGCTGTGGACGTCGTTTAACCGAATGACGCGAGGCTTGCGTATATTGCGACAGAATGGAACGTTAAATGCGGAAGCTTCTTCTTCACGTACATGTGTATTCTTTGTTTGATTCTTCTTGGATCTTTCACGTACGGTTTCTTATATCAATGTAGAAATGAATCAACAACTGTATAAACGTACAAAGCTACGAGCAGAAAGCGAAACTCTATCAAGAAGCCTAAGATTTAGCTTCAAATATAAAAAGTGATACGAATCATTATTAATCATACGACTGTGTTATTTTTAATAATCAATCGTTCGATCTTTCAAACCTTTGTCGTACACGGAAACGGCAACAATAATACGAAGATTATCGTCTATATTGTTTTTACTGATGAAATATGCAAGAGAAATTAAAGCTATAAATAAAACAAATATTTCTAACGTTTCCTTTTTGCAACGAAATCCATAATTTCGGAAATTGTCGAAATGCGAAAGTTTATTAAAGTTGCAAATATTATACTGAAATATTACGTTACTAATGGTACATCCATCACGCTAAAATTTGTTCGATCAATTTATTTCGTTCAATCCTGCTTTTCAACGTTACGTTCACTTCCTGTTTTTTAACAGCGTATTTTGCTTGTTTATAAAGGCGAGTATCGAAGATTTGATTACGGTGTGTATCTTTCCTCGTCGTTATTTCACTTTCCACCTACATCGTATAATTTCCTGAAGTTCGTGGAAATTAAAATATTTACGGCACAATACAATGTTGCGTGTGTACTAGTTTTTCGTATTGTTTCACCACTTGGTTCACAATGGGTTAAACGAGAAACGCAATTATATTTATCTGTAATGAAACGTTTCTATACTTAACAGGTAGAGAATCAGAAATAAAGAGTCAAACGGGGAAAAATTTTATCTGTTTAAAACTTTAGAATTATTTACCTTAACTGGCCCTAAAATCCTTGATCTACGCTACTTATTCACCTTGAACTGTCACAAATAATATAAGTTTGCAATACTACAATTCGCATTGACATTGATAAGTTCATCAATTCGCGTTTAAGCGCGCAGTTTTGCTAAAAGGAGGTGGATTAATTATCACGTTAGTTGCAAAATTAAGAAATTATGCTGTAGAACAGAACCGATATACGTCGTTCGTTACATGAGTTGATCTTCATACAACTTTAAATTATTGGTGTTAAATTCGCGAAACTAGATGACTTCCATTGTGTAAACGGGTATTGAACATAAAATTAAAACGTTTTAACCCAAAAACAGCAATATTTCGTAATTGTGTCGTAAACTCTAACAATGGAAGCGATATCAGGATACGATCACGATATTGCATAATAAACTATGCTATCTAGTCCAATGTCCATAAATCTCAACAATGTACAAGACTAGATACTACACCGATATGTTTTAAGTGTAAATACTTGTCAAATATCGAAAGATTATTACGCTAATAATTATCACGCTTACGTTTCCCTACATCGCATAACCATTTGTCATTCTAAACATTGGAAATTTTTCTCCATAGGCATAACAATTTTGAGAAGAAATAATCAAGATTGGAATTCCATCTAAATCGACGCTTAGGTTAACCGTTAGAGGAGTCGATATTATCGGGTACATCTTCATTTTCCGTGATTAAAAGATGGCACAAATTCTAAAATTAAAACCTGGAGCGAAATAATTTTAGAAATATCAAAGGACGTTACAGCGTACTATCACGAATATCTAATAGTCGATCTTAAATGTAATTTGAAACGACGTACTGATTTAACATCCGAATCAAGGTAAATCAGTTGCTAATAATTTAACCGTGGACCGTTTCCCTAGCCACCTAACAATACGAATATCAATCCAAAGGTAACTACCACGCGGTAGAACTTTGCGTAGCTTTTGACAATCCTGCGCATAATTCCCGAAGCAACGAGGCAACGGGCGTACCTTGCAAAGTCGAATCTGAGGGCAAACGCTGGCAGGTATGTTTTGCTTAGAGAGAACATAATGTATATGCTGGCTGTGGGTTTAAGGATAACGGGCAGAATTGGCCGAAGGGGCAGTAACGTCGGAACAACTGCTGCGACTTCCAGACCTAGAGAGTAGTAGCTCTAGTCCGCTCAGGTTACCGCAACATGCCGACGGCCTCTTGAGTCTGGACATCCTGGGAGTTTAGCAGGACGATATGCTACACCTTTCCCTTGGCCGGGTATGTTCGCGCTGCTGTTCTGTCCATTTCTCCGCGCCGTCTCTGTGTTTGCTCACAAAGCTTGCACAGAAAGGGAGAGGTTAATTAATTAACGAGTTTTTACTTAGGCCACGGTAGACCAAGCGAGGCCAACCCGGTCCGCTCCCGTTTGTTTGTTGTATCCTCGGCTTGTTGGTAACTGTTAGTCATTTATGTAAACGTAATTTGGAAGAGGTTGGGTGGCACTAGCCGCAGGCCACATTCCGCGCTAAATCAAACATAGCTATATTCCAACGGCCGAGCGGCGCACGGACGAGCTGTGAGAGCTTAATGCTTCGAAAGCGTACGAAGGGTCGCGACGAACACGAATCCCGTGCCACCAGAAACTTTATGACCCACGGGGCAATACTATGCACTCGAGGGAAATGTTACTTCATCCTATCACTCGTATTCCTAGAAACCAATCTCACGCTAGCAGCTGATCGCCCAATCACGCGCCCTGTGTTCCTTCTTCGTCATCTTTTACGACTCTTCTTTTTCCCCTCGTTTTTTGTTGATCGGCTAATGGACAAGGGTAACTTCTCAACCAGTTGTGCTACTGCGTTTACTGTTGATGGTGTTGAGTAGATTGGAGTTCTGGTGGTTAACATTGTATATACTTAGGGTCTCGGTTATTCCAGATAAGATAAATTAAGGGGTTACGTCAGGAGGAGATGTTTAGAATTCGCGTAAAGTTAAATGGAAGGGAACTGCAAGTTGCTAATCTTATATTTTCGTTAGCTTAAAATACAGAAGAAGCAAAACAATCGTAGGTAAATGATCTCTGCAGTCCTTTGGTTGTCTGTTAATTCGAAGATTATATTGTTATATAATGTTAGAAAATTATACGTATTAAAGTCTTTTTTTATTTCCGGATGATTCTGACTAGCTGACAGCTGCATACGTTTTATCCGTCATAGTTGTCGCGTCACTAGTTCATCGTCGATCATTGAATCATTGATCAATTGAATCTCAATGCGCAACTGAAACATAGGACTGTAAAGTATACTAAAATGTTTCCAAACTACCTTGCTGTGTTATAAATTTGAATCAAATCTGGATGACAAAACTTTACTGGTTTGCAATCTATATGAAGAGTAAATTTTGAATTACATTTGATGCTCGTGAAACAGTTCCGCGATATGTAATTCACGTAGTGAAGTTATTGAAGTTGCGGAAGTATCGTACCACAAATGAATATAGGATTCCCATGCTGTACAAGCAAAGTCATAAATCTTCTCTTGATTAAATTAAACGAGAATCCCTCTTCTTTATATTCATTACTACTAACCAAGTAATATTAATATACATTAATATAATATTAATGCAAGGATATCATTAACGCAAAAGTATTGATACATTATTGCAACATAATTAGTAATGTAATACATTGTTAATACAAATATTGCACATTGCAATGTTTTAATTATGCTAATGTATTTTATTTACGATCTTATACTAATTGTATTTAAGCGTCTTTGAATGTATGTCAAAAATTGGTTGCGAAATAAATTCGTTTCCTCGAACAAAATTTTAAAATTAGATATATCTTCGAAGAGAAGATTCATTAAGACACTTCCAAATTTTCTTTCAAAAAGGCAGTTATTACTCTCCTGTAACTAACGATAAAAGAAAATACAATTAAGCGTAATTTCTTTCTCATAGTCCGATCGATATAATTTGTTATATTATACTGCTATTTAATTAAACCAGAATGGTTTCACGTTACATTTATCAAACACGAGATATCCTACCAATATCTATCTCTAGCGATATCTATCACACCTACATATAGGTATGAATATCTAATAAGGTTATCTATCTCACCTCTACATCTAATAGGGTTAATAATAGCTATTAATTTAATACCCTGATTTCTACGATATTCGATATTGTATTCTTATCGTCCACGTATAGACATTACGGCAATTAATTACCTAAACTCATGTTAAATACCGCTATAAAAATACTGAATTATTATACGATATCTGTTTTTCTCGTAACCTTTATTATCATTGGCAAAATGATCTAACAGTGGAAATTCGACATTTCCGACATTCAGAAAAATTTGAAATTTTACAAATATATAGTTTACGTGATACCGATAGAGGAACTACATTTTTGTAGAGTCGAAACTACCTCTCGGAACAGTTTATATTAATATAGGTACGCTGTTTTGTACTTCTACATAGAAATTCTAAATAGAAATATGATAATGTTTATAGCAATAGCCACAAGTACATATAATAATAATATGTATATCAACGGAAGCATGAAAATGAATGTATTATAAATATAATTGATAATTCACATATGAATTATGCTAATTATATTAATATTATTGTCATAAGTCGTATTAAATGTTGCGTAAACAGCAAACAGCTATGTCATATCCTTTTTTCACATAAACTTTATTATTATTATAGGAAAAGTGACGCGAGAGTGATTATAGGAAGAGAAAGTATAATGGTAAGAAATCATAGACGATAAATCGATTACGTTTGGCAGCACAATGCGTACACAGGTTTAAAATGGATGCCGATCGTGGGAAGCTCGGTCTGGAGCAACATCAAGTGCCCCGTTGTATACGATTTCTCTCGCTGCCTTTCACCCTTCCTCCATGCCTCCTTTCTCTCTTGTTCACTTTCTCCCTTGCTCATTCCGTTCCCTTCTACATCATTCACTCTCTTTCACCTTCTCTTTTTATACGTCTCCGTTCCTCCAGTGGCATTCACTTTATTTACGCGCGTAGAAACAAATACAGGTATATACGGTGTGGAACCATGGCCACCATAAAGGACTGTGCTCACCCATAAATCCCAATTACAGCTACCAATGGTGCAGGCTAGCGGCCGTGACACGCCGCAAAGTGCGGCCCGTCCATAAATTGTGCCGGGCCGGACGTACCGAATTTTCCATGCAATTTGAATAAGAGATACGCATTTGGGGAAATATGCACGCGCGCTCTCGCTTCTATGCACGGACGTTCGTCCATCTGTGCTCTTCAATGCGCGTGGAATTTTCGAAGCCCACCACGTTCAAAGCGCTGCCGGGCTTATTGTTTGTACCGTACGGGTCCGGTATTATTTTCGAATAAATTCGAATTCGGAAAAGGATCCCTGTGCACGTACCCATCGATTGACTCTCAGGTTTCAGCCCGCGGGCCGTGGCTTGAATTTCTCCGTAAACCGCACGAAAATCATTCCTCGTTTTTTTTTTTTTTTTTTCGTTCTTTTTTCATTCCCAGGTCCTTTATTTTTGTTCCTTGATGGAACAACGATTGCAGAAGTTATCAGGATAGCAATCGTCGAACAGCGAGATTTATAAAAAGATTTTTGAAAGGTGTTTTGTTTATTTTGTTTAGTCTTGCTTAAAGTCTTTCGCCGCTTAAATCCCGTTAAGCTGCGGAATTTCACTACTCAAGCGTATGTTATGCAGTGGTTAAAATGTGTTTCGTGCGTTCAAAGTGTCCTTAATGTTTAAAATAGTTTATCGTTTAGTTTTAATTATCAGAGGTAATATAGATTACATTACACAGAACTATTCGAGACTCGTTTTTGCTTAGAGAGCTGATGCTGCTGAAAGGTTTGTTAGGTCTCATTCATTTTCGCTATTCCATTAACAATTCTCAATGCGTTTCAAGGCATTTATCGGAAACAGAGTAATTGAATCATTTAATATTTAACGTTAACTTGTGCTCGACCCGTATATTTTTATTGCGTATCAATATTTTGATGTTTTACGTATATTTATTAGCAAATTTGTCAGCAAAAAGCCGGGAAAACAAATACACATCGTTTGAGCTAGCTTTTATTGTTTAATTTTTCTCGGCTTTGTACTTGTTTCAATTGGCAAAACGTTTGACCGTATTTCCGAAAAATGAAAAAGGTGTAAAACGAAACGAGAGTTTTGCTTTTTCGCGAAATACATTCTCTCGCTTGATTCCGTTTCAGCAATATTTGTGAATAAAATTTATCGACCTTACCATACTCTAATTCTTTACCTCGAATAGTAGCATTCGCAGAAACCACAGGAGCTGCAACATTTTCGGGAATTTTGCTTTGTAATCCACTACGAAGTGTTAAGCGCTACACCCAAGAATTTCGCAATACAATTTGCTCCGAACAATGAGAATAAAACAAATGGAACAGCACCGCAAGGAATTAGAAGAACAAGGACTCTGACAGAATACATTTGCTTATTCATCACTTTATACATGGTATTTACTTGTTCCTTTTCATTCGCATTCTTTACACATTGATTATTCCATTCCTTTGCTTCAATTCCTCTTGGATACGTATCTCTGATTTAACATATATCGTTGCTTTCCCTTTTGATATATTCGAATAAGGTATAATTTACGCTTAAGTCAATTCTCAAATTTGATTCATTTAAATAACGCTTCATCCTCTTACATTTTACTTTCTTTCGCTTATTTGTCTCTGCTGCATTCTTTGTGACGCGTTCGAACAGATCTTTCCACTGTCGGAAAGTTTCCGAAACTTGGGTGAAATAAGAGCGGATCGTTATCGATACGCGTGATTTTTCGTTTCAATTCTACGCGAAAGATCCTCCGAAAACAGTAACAGCCCATTTTTCAATTGAAACGTAAATAATTTGAGGATCACGGCACAGTTGATCAATTTTTCACCGCTTCGCTCTAACCGTAACTGCGTTTATTCTGTCGTTTAACAACAGAAGTTCCTTGCAAACGATCGCATTAGCGTAGAAAATCATTTCCTGCCAACGTTATCCGGTACGCGTAATTCTGCTGAGGTCACATAAGCACGGGCGTATTCATACGTACAGCTTATTACTTGTTAATTCAGCAACTGTGGACGGAAGGATACGGCTTTGGGGTAAATATAGGGGAGCAAGCGAAGGTCCGAGATAAACTGTACGTTTGGCTTGTCACATAAGGCTGACCTGCGCGACAAAACATATCCACGCTCGCACATAGCCGCGTGTAGGTTAGTCCGCCTCATTAATGGTTAAAGCTAATGCCAGAGGCTCAGGACTAATGGAAATAATGCGACGACCCTTCTGATCTCGAACCACCGTATGCTCCTGAGGTACTTTCTGCCGTAAAGTACCGCGAGGATAGTGTATCATCCGATTTACAAGATTTCCAATGTTGTTCCACTAGAAATTTTAATGGAAGCATCAATTTTATTTCAAGGCTTAAAAAGTTTTGGATTGCACTTTCGAATGAAAACACTACGATTTGTATCGTATATGATATTTTTGGATAATATTTGTTATTACGGTTAAGTTAATGTTCATTGCAGTACGAGCCACAAGGTATATGATAATAATCAAAGTAATCGCATTTCGTGCATCAGGACAAACGAATTGACACAAGCACATGCGCAGCTGAAATTTCGACAAAGGTTGCATGATGAAACGATATTCTGTATGGTATGCACGCACATAGAAATAAAAATCTATCTTTGCGTTACAATCTCTTTCTTTGTTATTTTCAATTATTCAATTAATATGACCAGGATTTTTGCAATTTTGAAACAATTTATATCGACGATTATAATTTCACGTTATTAACTAACAAAGAATCAGGTGGTTTTTAGATGGTTTTGTGAAATATGCTAATCGTAACTCGTTACGCACCTCGTTGTTAGCAAATATATGTAACTAAATACATGTATAACTTTAATGCAAATCACAGTCGTAACGGGAGCTGCACTTAGTGCCTAAAAAAATGTGGTAGTTTTTTCGCTTTCATGACGTAGAATCAGGTCGAAAGAGGGTCGGAACATGCGAGAACTCCAAAAGTAATGGCAGCCTCGCTGGGATTCACCGAGGAAAAATGATAATCTTGTCCCACATGTACAAGTATCCTTGCATCTTGGCGAGCAAGCGGACGCATAAATAACAAAGTGGATTTCCAGATTTTTCATATGAGGAACCTCTTCGTTTCTGCGGATTTATCGATCGCTCGGTTGGACCGCCACTCTGCGCCACAGCCAAAAGAAAAGAAGCCAGCCAATTGTATATTTCGATCGGAGCAAAATAATGTGCCTCGGGCACAGAAGCCACTAACAGCCTCGTATGAGAATTGATTTTCGTTCGTCCATTCTAGCGCCGATTCCCCTTGTCGCTCGATATTTTGTAGGCGCAACGATTTGAATAATGCCGTTCTCCCTCATAGTCGTTACTTTTAACTATACATAATGAAACGTTCAAGCCACGACGATACCCCACACCGGAATAAATATTTGTTACTCGTAATAACGTTAATTGCAATCTCGTAGTTGACGATCATTTGTTTTGTACGAAACGGACGAAAAAGTCGAGCTGTGAGCATTTTTAACTTAATCGAAAATCGTCGTTCGTATCAGCAGCAAACGAGTATACCGCGCAGTTGGATTGAAATTAATTAACCGATATTAAAACGCATGGGACAACGTTTGTTTAAGCAAATGCATAACAAACGATAATCATCGATGAAAGCGCGCGTGTACGTTTGAATCGTAACAAAAGCGAAATACACGCGTCACCATGGAACATAATTCACCGGCATGGTAAAACGTAAGTTAACGCTTATGTTGAATCTGTGTTCCATAATCGCTGCGCGAAATCGACGAGTATAAATCAAATTGCACGGTCCGCGTGATATTTAGTCGCTTCGTAATTCATGTTGGCAAATTAGATGGCAATCTGTCTGACGTTAGCGAAAACACAAAAGAGCAGTAAGCGCGCGTAAACTTGGAAATAAATTAACGAACTATTCGGTCGCCATGGCAAACATAAGAAAAAAGTTGTCCGCGCCGCGTTTTCCCTGTAAAGCGGAATCGCATGCTCTGCGCAGAAGTTACAATTAAACACAAATATTGAATTTACATTTAGAATTTTAAATTACTTTTGAAACTTTAGGTCGAGCCGGACAAAGGCAGAATATTGAGTTTGATGCAGGAAAATGGACGTAGCTCTGTTTATCTTTATCAAATTTAACATGAAATCACTTACATCGCGTTAAATAGCAAAACGTAATAATCGTGAATATTTTCTATCATCTCGCATGAAAAATAGCGAAGTACCGGTGCCATTCAGTTCGCGTAGGAAAAATTTATCGTCGTAATTATAATTATACGATGGACTTGAGAAAATTAAAAAAAGGCTATAAGGTATCGTAAGAATCTTAACGTACAGCCACATTGGCTCTTTCTATTTCAAGCCGCATTGTTGTATTATGTGTACAATGTACATGTCATATAATTTTGCAGGTTTCTGGCTAAGACGAACATCGAATATCTTCTTTAATCATCGTAATCAATCTCTGATCTTCTTAATCAAACTCGAAAACTAATAGTACATAGCACGTACCTATAATCGTATTACGTTCTTTACTTACTTTAATACGTAGCTTCACCCCTTAAAGTATGGACGTGAATTTATGAATCACTCGGTATGGCAATATCGTCAAGATATAACAGTTAAGATAAAACCGAAATTGTATACCATTTTATCTGTAAAATTATGAATAGATGACCCGATGCTTCCTTACGATGACTATGAAAGCTGCTTAACGTAAAAGTAAACGAATTCTTGGAAAACAGCACTACTGTACTATATAATAAATGAAGTAGACGCTGGCGATGATAACGGGTTACAACGTAAAGGATGTCTACGGTCGATAGGGGACGAAGCAGAGAGTCGAGCGATCATGCTGATCCTTTTCGTTGGTCCGTACTATTCAAGCGGATAGCGTGTCGGTATAGATCGAGTATATAAAGTACTAACGATGAGTCTGTAACGGCTTTGCGACGAGATCTATAAAGTTATTCGTGCACGTGAGCAACTGCCGACTAACGGATCGCGTTTATTACGAGCCATAGCGCAACAAAGCACCCCCGACGCGATCCATCTAACCGTTCCTAAGGTTAAGGGGTATTGCATTAATGGTTGCACGGTGATCGCTGATCAGGAGGGTCGCAGGTTCTACGGCTCTAAGTGTGCATAGGCTGATATATTTCCTGGGAAAGAACGTTAAGTGACTAACTGGTTATAGTGGACGGAAGGTGTATCGGATAGGCTGGAACGCGTTTGAAAAATTTATGTTAATTGCTATAATATAATGGTTTAATTGGTAATGGTATTATAGGCTTGTACCGTATTAAGATGTACCTTCTGATGTATCGTATTTAGCTCGCACGTGCTCTTACTCGAGACGGATTTTCTTGGAAGGTTATAGTTCTACTTGAGCGTTATAAAAATTTACGAATAGCTTTTACTTTGGACTTTAGAAAGGGATAAATATGGGTGAAAGTCTTTGTTATTTAAAATAGAAAATGCATTAATGACTGTTAACAGATAAATTTATCGAAATGTTCTTTTCTGAAATACATAAAAGACATATACTTTTCGAAGATATGCGATAAAGGATATACTATTTCATGTTTGATATAAGAAATTTGGTGTATCGCGTTTCTATCTGAATGTATACAACACGTTTACGGGTATAAATGCTGTCGCAACATTTTATCAATTGTGAAACTCAAAATCTCCGAAGAACACTTGCGCGTTCAGAAATCTATATTGAAACTGGTGAATCTGTTGCTCGAAAATTGCAGAACACTTTTTCCCCTTTCTGCTCTTCTGCTGCCCTCTGGTCTCATCCTAACCATCCCTACGGCGCAACGGCGGAAATGCGTTGTGAAATATTTAATCCAGTCTACTCCCGATCACCCCTAGCAACAAACCTCTCTCGCTTATTCTCGCTCTCTTTAGTCTTTCTCTCTCAACAGATTCGATGCCAAGCTCTGAACATCCGCTACTCTACATTATTAAATACGCGACACCGACCTCTGGTTGCTCTGATTTTATGGGATATCCGTGAACGAAATAACTTGTCGTTCATGATTTCTTTGTCTTCACCTGTCAATGGTATCGACTTACCTCGAGATAGTTGCATAAATCTGCCAAAAGTTTATCGAAAGGTTCACTTCCCGATGGAGCTGCTTGTGTCATCGGCTAAAAGTAATTAATGAGAATTCTACAAATTTCAACATCATGGGTATATTTAAAACGAGAAGGAACGATAGCAGTTAAACTGAAAAAGGCTATCTTCGGAAAGATGAAAAGAAGTTGTAAGACAATGATACTTATTGTTAGTTTCATTTCAAAGTATAATTACCTTACAACATCGTAGCTATAATAACCTTGCCTCCTTTCCCAGAACAGTCTAACAAAATTTCTATAATTGAACAAACTTTATGTTAACAAACGTTATGTTCATAGGTATCTGAAACGTAGATGCAGTACATTACATGGAATTCCCGAGAAAATGGCCGAAAAGTCATTTAAGTTAAAACGAACAATAAAGTGTCGTCGGGTAACCGGCAGGAAATCACGAATTAGACAAACTTTCTCAATTACTAAGATCTACCGCATAATTACAGGGAGCAGCAGTATATCCGGTTCTATCCGTTCGTTCTTAATGAAGCTGTGCCTATTAACTCGTCAAATGAACGGGCCGCCGCTACGTAACTGTGTTGTATGCCGTTGTAAAACTAGGCTTTCACGTTCCAGCCTTTTCTTATTTATGTCATGGCGCGCAGGAGTATGCAATAGGATTACCAATCCCTGTTCGCGTTGGCACACATTGTAGCAAGCAGAAACATGGAAAAAAGGGGCGGGGAAGGGCTAGGTGAACGTATGCTCGCAGTGACTAATACGCTCGTGATTGATTGTGTTCCTTATCCGGAGTTTTATTAAAATTTTTAATTACTCCGTGGACATTCCACACGATCGATGATAACGCGTTTGAATTACGATAAACCGGCCGCAGTTTCCCCACGCGTGTGCGTTTGTCGCATAGTTATTATTTCTAAGCTGACCTTACGCAATGCGTGAATCATATCAGGTATAAATTAGCACCGTAACAGGGCTAATGGCGACGGGTTGGTCCGCAAGTTTCCGTTGTAATTCATTCGATACGAACGCGTATCGCTGCATTTTAAGGGGGACTTCGTGATTTCTGGAAATCAGAATTAATTCGAATGGCCGGTACGTGAGCAGGCCAGACGGAAACGGGTGAATCGGCTTATGAAAAATATTGTCGGACCGTAGCTTTTGGTTACGCGACGCGCATAAAGCTTTGTAACTCGCGAGAAGAAAAAAAAAAAAAACAAAAATATATCGCGCATCGAAGTAATTTCGCCGATTTAAATTCATTCCGTTGGCGCTCATATAAAATAGACGAAGGTGTGGTAATTAATGTTTGGCCGTTAACCTTTGCGGTGGTTCTGTTACACAGCATAAACGCGAATGGGAAAACTTGTAACTATGTACATGTACCTGTTTTACAACGATACGAAGAACGATGAATTTTTTTAGAACAACATGCATATGGATCGATACGTATTTTAATGGATACAAAGATATGACTTCTTCGACTCAGCACATGGGAGATACATTGAATTATAGATTTAAGTATTGCAAGGTGTTGAAACAATAGTACACTTCTAAATATTTCCACGTTTAATTATATGGCGTGTGTCTGTTCCTTGGATTTACATACGTAAGAACGTTAAGATAAATTATTTTCTATGCCATGTGTTTCTAATTGGAAATGGTAACAAAATATACTTGTGACGTTTTATCGGTTTTGTGCTTCGTACTAGTTATTGTGCATCCTACTATTTATACTAGATACTTTAAAATCATTCACTGTAATTCTTTGTATAAAAATATACTGTTGTGTTATTTTATTGGAAATTGTATATATAAGTATTTTGCAAGCAGACTATTATTGTCTTTAATAATATACAATTTATCCTGAAGTATAGTTATCGTATCATTTAAATAGTGAATAATCCCATTAAAGGGTTGTGTAAAATATTACTTTCTAAAAGGAATTGTTAATTAGATGCATATGAAATGTTTTCTAAACACAACGTTAACATCATATAGCTACTTCTAAATATCCTACATTTAATCAGAATAATTTCCTCGTCGAGTCATGCATGACGCTAAAATTAATTCCAAGTCATGACTCCGTGCATTTTCCCAATGACTAACTGGTTTCATTATTCTAGTTTTTATAAAAGTTATCAGTCGTAGAAATCAAACATTTTTAAAATGGAGCTGTTACAATTTCTTTTGAAGTGATTTACGTATCTTAGCATTGTGATTTATAGCAAATTTCTTCTTGTCGTGTCAAAATTTAACGTACATTATTGGCCTGTCTTTAAATTCCAAAGAAACCACATATACCTTGTGCGACGACGATATTATCTTTACTAAATAATTCCCTCTTAAACGTATTACTCCTGGATGCTAAACATTTCCACACATTTAACATGGCATGCAAATATAATCTCATGATATTCGTTACTAAACACGCAGTTTCCAATCGTTCACGAAAAAAAAAGAAAAAAAGAAAAAAGAAAGAGGCGAAGCGAAATCGCTTAGAGAGCAATCGTTCTTGCTTCGTGTTCGTTTGATTATTGCGGTATTCGTAAATTCAGAATTTGTATATGCACGTTGCCGATGGCTATCTACCATGTGACCCCGGATAAATGGTCATAAACAGCCACCTACCCAAGATAACATACACGGTGGTGGATTTTGCTTCTGACCGTTCGAGCGTGTGTAATGATATTAATTATTAAAAGCATAGCGACAACAGGCGACACTGTCAAAGCACGTCATCGTCGACGGCACATAGCTCGATCATTATTTTATTTTTCGTCGCGTCCTTTTTGCCCTCTCTTCTTCTTCGCTTTCTCCTTCTCCCTTTCTCTCCATGTGTCGGTTATTAAGGCCAGGCGAAAAGAAATATCAAGAACCAAAGGGGCGAAGAGAAGTTAATTACCATTCTCCAAAATTTTCCTGAGGAGAAGTTCAACCCTTCAAAAGACCGCGCCAGAGGAAGAAAGTTCTTAATAATACCGGCTTGCCTCGCTGCAATTCATGTCAAGCAGATAGCCGAGGAAATCTGATAACCATGAGTTCGCAAACGGCTGCGCTATTTAGTAATGAAGCGGGAGAGCGCGCGCGCGCTCGCACGGAAGTGGTCACGAGGATGTTGCGCGAATTGTTTTCGGATCCGAATTAAATCTGTCCCATTGATACGAATTCACTGGAATAATTCCCGTCTCATCGAAATTACGCTTTGCACCGTGTGATTATCATTGGCTATGCAAACTAGGATTTATTATTAACAACTTGTTGATACTTTGAATAATAGCAAATGCGTACATTAAAATGCCTCCTTTTCTTTGCACTTTAGTTTTTCGTTGAAGCGTGATAGGTTTTTAAAATTTGCCAGTCTGCTTCAATGGCAAACCATGTCGTAAGCGTAACGAATAACGTTGCTTGTGTAAAAGCTCTCACGATGTTCGCAGTCAATCTTATTCGACGAATACGCTACTACAGTTTAAAATACCTATATGGTGTTGCTAAATATTCTTTTAAATTATTAAATCGATTTTGTTCTATTAATTATAGATAATCTTGACATTTATTTGCACGCAATTTCAAAGTAAAAGCGAGTTTCAGTGTTCGAATTATTTTCATCGCACGGCAGCGAGCGTATTTTGAGAAGACAAAAGGAATTCAACCACTCAATGTGATTTAATTTTTGAAAATCATTTCTGAATATTTGACGACTACTTTATATTCCTCACGAGTAAATAACTATCTTCATCCTATTAATAGTTAACACTTATGACATCCATTATATAGCTACCTATCGTATTTATACGTAAGACAACTTAATTCGAGACAACGAAAATTAGGTCACTTGCAGGTGTCGCGAAACACGTTACTCGAGCGCACGAAGCAAAGTAAATCTGTATCGTAAGAACGTATCGCGATAATTTGCGGAAAGAGTTCTTAAACTGTCTCGTTGATAGACCGCGGCCACTAAACGGCTTTTATACGCGCGGTACCTCCGATGCTAATGAGCGACGGGGTAATTACCCCTCGCCCCCACCCTCCACCGACCAGCACCAAGTGGAAGCACCAATTTTCCCTCGTCCTTTCTTATATAGGAATCGAGCCGGGTTAAGAGTAGTCAGGAAATTACGAGGAACGGGTAATGCAATTCCGCAACGCGGCAAGTGGACAGCGACGCGGTGGTAAGAGGTAGGGCGCGAGACTGTCTCCGGCCACCATGGAATTTGGCATTCCTGCAGCTCTGCCTAATTGCTATGGGCCACGCACACGAGGAATTAATAATTAAAATAAAATACAGCGGCGAACGGGTTCGCGACTAAACCCCGTTCCCCTCGTTGGCGGCGCTGGTCGACTGGAGGGAGAGGCGCAGCGGTCAGACGTGGTAGAACCGCGGGATACAGAGGGGTGCGTGGCAATGGCGGCAGTCGTGCTCTGGTTTTCAGCCCCGCAGGCAGTAATATACATAATTAAACATACGTGACTTATCTGCTGAAAAATGTTGCGTTTAACACCCACCCACTCGACAGAGTAGCCGTGCCCATCCCCCTTTTACGCTGTTCCCTCTGCTCACCCTGCGTCCCCGCTGCCATCACCCCAAACCAGAGCGCGTGACATAGTGCGCGTGGTTCTCTGCAGATACCAGTGTATCGTGTGTCCGCGGTTTTCCAAATTATTTTTTTCTCCCCTTCCGCACCCTCGCCTCACTTCCTCCCTCTTCGTCTCGTTCTTTCTCACTCCGTTTCGTACGATACATCGCGTCTACGCGTATTCGTGTCCGTATCGTTCCCCACCTTGGTGTCCCGCGTCAACGGCTATGCATCTATCGCGTTTTATTAACTAACGCGTAGCGTGCCAACGTCGTAAAAAGTAGCGGAAATTTATCTTTTGCCCTCGTCCGAGCAACGCGCGGCTAACAACGATGCTTGCGGAAACTCGCGGTTTTGCTCGGTTTTCTGCCGGGCCTCTCAAACGTATCGAAATTCGTTAGGACAGTTTGACGACTTTCTTGCGTTTATTCTCGTAAATTATCCGAAGAAATTCTATACGTACACATGGAAATTTGATCGTACACTTGATTATACACTTGGCACGATACCATTCTTTAATTAGTCAAGCGCTAGTAATTTATCTTCAAGTTAGTTGTTAGTTGTTGTTCTGGAGCTTTTGATATACGGCGAAGCGGATGCAAAATACTCGTCCAATGACCAATTATTTGCTTTTGTAAATTATCAAAGTATTAGAACGAGGATATGCAAATCATCGTGAAATAAATATGTACCAACCAGCGAGCTGGCAATCGCACGTTAAAGAGAATGTTTCGCGTTCGCATATGCACGGCCTCGAAGCCTATACTTTCCTCCTTCCGTGCATGTAAATATCTTCTTAGAATATCTCGCTCACTCACGTTAGGTCTAGATATGTATGTAATTGATGAATGTATGAATATAAATCAGGCTTGTTAATCTCGAGAAAGTGTCAACATCGGTTATTCTTATACTGTGGCCGGCCGCGATGTAGGGACAGCGAGACGAATTTCAAGGCATTAAGACCTCGATTCCAGTCAACGAAACACCGCAGGGACGCGTGTATAGCTATGGATTGCTGTTGCATCGCGACAATCTGATCGTACCCGGTTATTTGCAATTTCTTTGCATCGCGCTTGGAATTACGAAGCATCCAATCAAGGGCATTAAATATACCTACGGATGTGTATTGTCGATGGTAAAACTGAGCGCGTCAATTAGCGCGATCGATCACTACTTGTTTCGACGATTAATTACCGAGCACATCGTTACACACTCGACAAGCTCCGTAACCGCGGATGAAATCATTTCACTGTTTACTGCGCTCTCGTCTCGAAAACCAAAAGCGTGGCCGACTTGGTGGAACGCTGGGGATTATCGATCATCCGGGAACAAATCCACTAGAGAACGAGCTCATAACGAGCTTCGGTTGTCACGCGCCACACAGCAAGGAAATAAATCGCGCGCGTTGGAATTCCGTCGATGGGACGCCGCTTATTCTTATTAGCTGATAGACCACGGAAATTCGTTTCACCCAACCTGACGGCATTTGTTAAGCAAGCAGCAATAATGGACGCATGACCGATGAGCGGGCGCGCGAAAGGCAACCGGGGCGGACTTTTTTTTTTCTTGACTTAAGAGGAGCCTTTTTTCTCGGGACATTTTAACAATGCAACAGGGGACCTCGGCTATCTCGGCCAGTATTTCAGCGCGATACCAGTCTGTGACAAATAGCTACCGATGTAATGAATATGAAACGCAACCCCCGACTCGCTCGTTCCTGCAACCCTTTCACCCCTAACAATCCACCATGTACTATGACGTATAATGTTGTATACGTAGTACAGAGTTGAATCAAAGCATGTACCGCTCGCGCCACTCCTTTGTGTTCGGAATACTTAATTCTATCTCGCGCGCGTTACGACTTACTTAAATTTAATTATGGACTACTCCGATGAAATTGTGCGTAATTCATGGTAACTGTATTGTCTTGCCGCTAGGATTGCTTTATTGCTTGTTGGTTATATCGTTAAAACTTAAAGCGCGAATATCGATGTGGACACATGTAAGAATTGCAACATCTTTTATCCAATTTTTCAAGCTTTATAAATTCTATACATATACATTTACATATACAGTTTTATTATGCTCTAGGGAATAAATATATTATGCAACATTTGGTTTATGAATATGAAATATTCGTGGATATATATTAAGAAATTATTTGATCAAATTTCTTATATACAGTGGTTACGGAAAGTATTTGCACATAAATATACCTACCTATGAACTGTACTTTCGTCGCCGATCATGTTTTTCATATTTTAAAGTAATTAATTATGTCGTACACGCGACAATGAAATACATAAGTAAGAAATCGTTTTTCAAGACTTCGGCACGTAAAATAACAATATAAAGAATCAAGAGATAACACTGATTATTCATAAGTCGGTTTAAACGTATGGTGTCGTAAAGCGAAATATATCTTTTTATACTCAAAGGAACGGGTCTTTTTGTCTCCATTGTATCTCATCTTCCTAACACTAATCTCGTAATGGACTAGAACAGAGGTGTCTGTGACGTTTAAAGAATAACAACGCTCTCTTTATAATTATCGATTAGACTGTCGTTAACTCGAGCGCATTAGCATAATGAAACTCGTGCTCGCGTAAGCTGTGGATTTTTCGAATTAATATATACTTCTTTTTTACGCATCTCGACTAACAATTGTATCAGAGAATACAGCTATGAAATAAGTGGATACAAGTAGCTTTAGTTACGCCGGCGACGGACGCATGTGTAGTATCTTTACGCGATGTGTACGAAAGGATTATCCCACGACAAATGAACAAACAGCCTGCGTACCCTCCCTTTACATCCTTTCCACTGTTCCAACGTGTTGAAACTCCTGTCTTCCTTCGCAATCTCTCCTTTCATGCAGCTCTCTCCCTATCACTATTTCTCACTCTTACTTATCCTCTCCTCTTAGCTAGGTATAACGGCGCATGCTAATTACCCGGTTGACTCAAGTAAACCCCTATGAAACTGCAAGGGTTACGTGGCGTCAACCCCGTACTCTATACCTACATCTAACAATAGCTAACGTCGGAGTTTCCACGCAATTAAATTTCATTCGCTTCTGCTACGCGACCCTTCCAGTTCCGTTATTTTTCTATTTTATTGTCACCCGCGGAATGGAGATGCTATGTATTTAAGACGCATTCAACGTCAAGTTCCAAACGAGAGAAGTTTCTCAGATGTTAAACGTGATATGCGATTATAATCTTAATTAACAACTACTGTGATCGTTGAATTTTATGACTACTCACCCGTGAAAAGTGGAAGATGTAACCTGTCGTCTTATTTCTTTGTAGTCTTCGATTCACAGCATTCTCAATAAATAAATGTCACACTTCTAAAATATCGTGAAATAAAAATTACAAATTTGCAGTCCTTCACGACAATTAATTCGAATGGACACGATTCGAAAGTTGCTATACCGATTCCATAATTTGATTCTTCACCGCGAGCGTTAAAATCCAACTTCGATATCTTATATTTACGATGAATTTCATGGCGAAACACATGTGCGTTCAATCGAAAGAAATAAATTAAGTAAATCCAGCGAGACTCTGCAACAAGCTTGTACAGTGATTGATCGAATCTCGCGAATGCACGCAGCGCGATATGTCACGGCCGTTTGATTAAATGCATTTTTTGACGAGCGTAAATTATCTGAGACATCGGCGCGTAAGAGGCTTATCTCTTATCAGTCATCCCGGGACAACGACGTAACAAGCTAAGCATTTTTGATGGCCGATGTCGTATCGACGTCCTTAACACACGAACGTGATACGCAATCACTCATTCGTACTTTTTAACAATGTTCGACTGTGCTCCGTTGCAGCCAGATTCACACGAATCCTCCTGATTCGCATTCGTGGACACCTGCTGCGAGATAAATGCATAGCGGCGGCACGGAATGAAATTTATGTCAAAGATAATTGTCACATTGCTCCGACGTCAGTCAAGTTTTTCGGCCGTCAACTACGGGAAAAATCTCCGTTCCCTCATGTGCAGATGTTTTCTTCGCACCGACAAGCTCGTTATAGCCTTCCCGTATCAGCACGTGATCGAAATTAAACCGAACCTTGAATCCGACTTTCGCAAAACTTGGATCGATCGTTGAAACGTGAATTATACGCGTCTATCGTATATGCGAATTCGTGTATGCGAATTTGTATCAGTGGTAAACTCGCTTGATCGTTAATTAGTAGATTGTGTGATAGTGTCAAATTCTATAGTCAATCCGCATGATGTGCTTACTATACGTGTAGCGATTTTGTATAATCACGAGCGTCTAAATGTAGGTTGGAGGAAAATTTATTTAACAAAATAATATATTATTATGTTAAGAAACGGATCTTTGCATTTTCTGAAAAAGTATTAGATGTTTGACCTATATCGATTTCCAGACTTTATTTCATTCAAATTTACGCTTTAAAAATTTCTGTAGAAAATTTTATCGTAAAACTTTGTATCTAAATAATCGAATGAAAAGTTTCTTGCGATATTATTTCACGATACAGGAATGAGATTTTCGGGACGTGCGTTCACATGATTCGTTTTCATAAATCGTGCCATCGACTTTCCTTCTTTAACAAGATAAGAAATAGAATCCTGACTGAGAAGAGCTCGCGTGTCTCTCATTAACCTGAGGGAGTGCTCCGTTTTTCTATGGAACTAGGCAAATAGTTGGAGCGGTAACTCTTGAACGAGCAAGACGACAGTTAGAACTTTGCATCAGATTCGCGTCGCTCACTTTAACTCCGCCTCAGTTTGAAATTGCTCAATGATCCGTCCGGAGAATTGCCCTTAAAGTTAAAGATTATCCACGTCGCTTTACGTTTCTGCTTTTTCCCTCCAGTTATTACGCTGTAATTAACTTCTTAAGGTAAAACGTATTTTATCGAAATTTATAAATGTATTTTGTATATCAAAATTTGAGATCAGTTTTATCGATATCAATTAATATAATCTATTACAGTAGAGCGTATTCAGGCGTGTTAGCGTTGATACATTTACAGATTTTATTACAAAGTGTAGTATGAAAGGAGAGACGTTTAGCACTTCCCTAGACAAGGATAGAACACATATAAATGGCAAGGCACTGTCGCCTTTCGGCGGCACTTACCAGATTTTTTTCTGCTGTTGCCGATTATTAGCAGCAGCGGAGTGTCCATGAGAATTTCTCCACGTGCAAAAAAGAAAAAAAAAGTTTTATTACCAAAATGGCACGTGGTAAAAATATACACGATTGAAATCTCAACAAATTTGGCAGTTTAAACAATAAATACAGCGAATTAAAATGATCTTATATCAGTTGTGTACGTGTAACGGCATCCAGCATTTATTTAGACACTATTATCCAAAGATATATATATATATATATACACATAATAGCATGATATTACGTACTCTTAGTGATTTTATAAAATTTTATACAGAAGAAAAAACGTAGAATGGATGTAAAAAGCGTAATTTAAAGAGGTAACAAATATTTGCACGCTTTTAACGGTAATATAAGTGTCATTTGAGAGGTTATTTCGCGTTGAAATTTCCGCGAAAGACATTTTCATGGTCTTACGGTCAAGCAGACAATTCCAGTTTTCCATTTGCAGCAATTTTCTCGAGTAGCTACGTATCTATTTCGAGCCCTGTGGGATAACGTTTAGAGAATTGCATTACCAGAGCACCGCTCATGTGTAGACGGTTCGCACTGTGTATTGCGAATTTGTAAATAGCGTTACACTCGGTACACCGTATTGCGATTAGAGATAAATTTGTTGGTTAATTAATGCCTGCTACAACAAAGCGATTAATTAAATTACCAAACAAATTATACAGCGTTTAATGTTGTGAAATGATCAAAGCGATATTTCGGCCAACTACCACAAATATCTCGAGATAAACTCGTTAAACCATATACCTTTTGTCTATGAATATTGTATATCTCTGCCTCGTAAAATACATATTTTTAACAATTGTACGTCATTTGCAATATTCCATGTCAATTTTACAATCGTTAAATAACCTGGTAATCTTAATATCTATAATACGTATAATATCGCAAAGAGTTGGCTATTATTAATTAATTGATCATCATTAGCAATTTGGTATCTTTATTCATTATTGATTGATCCAAATCTTAAGTTGATTTCATAATGTTGAATAAATTGAATACAAATTACAATATGAACATACAAATTACAATGAATGATTATGTTATATACAAGTATGTTAGAAACTATCTCCATTTATATATAACAAGGTATAAATATTGTATAATTTTCCTTTCTATCGATAAGCAGCTATAATTTCGAGTATCATTTGTCCTGTCGGTTAGCATTGCTTGAAGAATCGCTTTAGCTTTGATTATCGGTTCCGTTGATAAGGCAAGTTGCTTTCATAACGCTGCTTGATTCCAATTCCTAAGGAAAATCCCGAAGACCGGGTTGCCTAATAGGCGAACCGTTCTCATACCAGTCTAGCTAGCTTCTGGTGTTCTAGGTGGCATCGATTTTCAAAGCGTACTTGAACCTCTTTAACCTCTCTTGTGGTCGATCGATCGAGCGAACGCTTGTGACGAGGGAAAGGTGCGAGTTTAATGAGTGTTGGTATTCGATTTAATACGAGTGTTGGTCTACCTCTGATCGCCCTGCTTCGTGGACACGGCTGAAATGGCAAAGTTACCCGAGCTATCCGAAATGTTCAAGAACCGTGCAGCGAGAAATTTCGACAGGACACAGTAATCAGGTGGGGATGGTATGGACAGAAGAAATGCAAGTTGCTTGATTAATGATCGTACTTCGTGATCGCGAAGTGAAATTCTGTAAAGTGTATATCGAGAAGAATGTCTTTTTTTTTAACAAAAAAATAGTAATAGTTACATAAACCATAAATTAATGAATACGTAACGAGGGAATTTTATTCGAAATTGATAACAGCGGATTATGATAATGGACTGTGTTTCATACTTTTTAGTGGAAAGTAAAGGTATGTTTTGTACGATATTGATCAAGTTTTACTTTAAGCTTTTATTCCATTTGAAGATATTTATCGTTATTTAGAATTAGATGTAATTTCATCGTTAGATAAATGTAATTATGCCAGCATACACTTATTAAATTATATTGCACAATTATAATTGTATACAGGTGTACGTACAATCGTATGCATTGTGTGTGTGTGTATATATATGTTGAAGTCGAGTATGTGTGAAACATAACCAATTCATTTTCATTTGCAGAAGATGTGGGAGAAAGATATAAGTAGATCCCTAACTACACAATAATTTCTAGTCTAAAAATCAAATACTTTTACATAGTCAAGTAATAACATTGAAGAGAAGTATATATTTTTACGTGGCCGACAAGAAACGTGTCGATGCGCAGACAGCAGAAAAATTCATCTAGCAAAGGTCAAAGCCCCGACGAAATATTATACAGAGAAATCTGCAAGAATCTCGGAAATAGCTCGACGCTGAGAGACAGAGAGAGAGAGAGAGAGAAAGAGGGAGAGACGGGTCTTCTACAGTGACGCTGAAGAAATTTTAAACCTCCCGGGGAGAATACTGGACGACAAGATACTCCAAACTTTCTTACACGCTTATGGATATTGCACGCCGATTCTTTTCTAAACGATAAAGAAAAAGAGACATAAGGGGCGAGATGCAAAAAAGGTGATGGGGCGAGATGTAAGAAGTAGAATAGAGGAGAAGGAAGGAAACGGTGCGATATCAAGGCTGTTTTATACGACCATCGTGAAGCACACACAGTGTGCACAAACAGTCAAGAAGTTGCTAGTATATGGGTGAACGTGTATACGCATCAGGTTCGTTGTGTACACGTTCGCTCGCGAGCGTGTACACACAATGCTATCGCTTATAGGAATGCTTATACACCATGACCTGCACCAACAGTGTGGCAGCGAGGGAAACCTCGGTGCAAACGTCATCGAGTACAGTGAGAGATTATGCGTGGAAAGGGGGCCGAGAGAGCAAAGGGAAGCCGAGGAGAGAAGCACGCATACATCAAATCAAGGAACTTGAGAGATCGACTACAACGTCAGAGGAACTCGTTCGTGACATGCGGTGACGTTTGACGTGATCTATAGCTGCGAAGGCACCGCTTGTCTCTATTCATCATGCCGTATCTACTGACCTAATAATGAGTAATTACTTAATAATTCCAAGGAGATGGAAGGGGCAAACGATCTCTCTTGTTTTATCGCGTTCTCGAAACGTTAGATCATAGCCTGTTAAATTGCTATTTATAAATGTCTTTAGTTATTAATCTATTAATTGGATCCTTTGCTAGTTGGGAACTTGTAGCGCACAAGGTATTCAAGATCGATAACTGTAGAGCGATTCGCCGCAGGCTTTGTACATGTAAACGTGATAACACGTTTTTGATACAAAATACAAAAGTATGGTAAATTTTGTAAAGAAATTATCGTTATTATTGAAATCAAAAGAACTTGAATAAATAAGTTAAACGATAGATGGAATAAAGCGAGTTTGAATAAATTCTTCTTATAAAATACGATGCAATCAGATGTTCGTGAGATATCAATAATTAAAAATCGATGTTATACAGAGAAAAATAAATAAAACCAAGGAAAAGATAATAAGAGTAAGAAAACAAATAGAAATATATCTATCGATTTATGTTTAATATTCATAATGTTGATATTTTTAGTAGAAGCTTGTACCTTGCTTGATATAATAGTTCCAAATCTACAGAAACATTCTTCATCCTATAATTACCGCTTCAGTACCTAAGAATTATCGAAGTTTCCAAGTATTCCTTTGAGTAATATCTATTAAAAATATATATTGAATAAGTTTATTATGAGAAAGAATATTCATCGGTTGTTAAACGTTAATTAACGGGTGGCTGGCTGAAAGAGGAAGTTTTCTCGGGCGGTCGCGTCGGCGAGATCGCGGCAGATTAAAGAAGGAAAAACAAACGAGGTGGTTCAGAAAACAAGGAAGGGGGCGACGGTAAAGGAGCCCGGATAAGGTTGCAAGACCCGTTGTATGTTTAATTAAGAAAAAATCCCATAACCCGCTAATGGGCGTAACGGTGTCGCCGAAAAAGAACGTAGGCACCACAAAAGAATAGAAGAAAGTGCTCTGCTTGGCGGATTTCGCGTGGCTACGAACAAGCCTCTGCCCTTAATTCCGTAATACGAATATATGCACGTACAGGCGGGAGAGGAAAAGAGGAGCAGGCGTAATGCACGCTCGTCTAAGTACAGTCTGTAATTATGAAATAACCCTGGACCCTCTTTACGCTTCTATTATCATAGCTTTTTACGCCAGCGCAGGAGAAACCACGACAAATTTTTCCGTAGCTAGGGCCGTGCTCAAAAAGTCGTTCTCCATTTTTCTCGTTTCACCCCATTCCTTTTCTTTCTCTTTCCACCTAGCGCGCAAGGTATCCGTACGCTTCGTCGTTGACAAGCTATCGTCATTGTTCCGCTGGCCGTGTCCTCTCGTTAAATGCCTTTTTCCTTCTACCCAACCAACTTTCGGTTGCATGGCTGAACTTTTTCGGATTTAACTAGATTTTCCACTCTCGGTGTTTATCATGTATCCCATCGGGGATAAAGTGATACATGCGTGTTCACGCCGCGGAGAAATCCGGAACTTTTGCAATTTTACCGAGTTACATTCGTTTGAATTGCATCCGTCTCGTATAATCCCTTGTATAATTTCGCGGCTCGTGTACAACCAGCTCGCTGCACCGTTAATGCTGCCGAAACCTACTTGCCTACGGTTTGTTACCTTTATGGTATTGCGATTGTGCCGAAATAAAAGCTTGAAATTGATTTCGTTGGTTGAGAATAATTAAAAATCGCTTTCGGACGCGGTATGATATGAGTTTGATCCATACGTGGCATATATACGTATACCGCTTCGAAATGAATCGTTTAAAAACATTTGTCAAAGTTTGGCAGAATTTTTATTCTACTGAGACAGCTATTCGTTTCTTCTGTATTTTCTACTGTCGCGAATTGCCTTTTCACCACTGTCATTCGTTATACCTTCTAACCTTTCAACTGCATCATTAAGAATTAATGGAGACGAATTAATTTCAGTCGGATTAGTTCTGGTCCTTGTAAATGTAAATGTAATGTAACAGGAGATTTCTGAAATCCCTCGAGCTAAATAAATTAAGTTCTATTAACGAGCCGGATGATAAATAATTCATTTATCTTTCTCGATTAATAGCTTAGAACGACTTCTAACCACACATACCGTATCGTGTATCTTGCAAACTTCTACCGTAACTAAATTATCGATATATTGTTAAAAATTTTTCAAGTAACCAGTTATGCATAATGATCGACGAAGACGAACCGTATCGCAATTATACACGTCGTTCAGTCGCGTAACTGTAATCTTTCCAGGTGAATTTCGTTTGAGATTTCGTGGCAGCTGGTTACATAAGCTCATCGGGCCGCTCCGATTCTTGAATAATTTATGCCGACTTTGTTGAGAACCGCTGCGCCACAGAGACCAAGCATCGTGCATACGCGATAAGACAAGTGCAATGTATTCTCTGGCTATATGCGCGCACACACAGGCCTGACCTAGCACGCGCAAAAATCATGTATGCACGAGGGCATTCGAGAAATATGCCTTGATAAATAATAACTGAAGAAAAACAAAGTTTTGCGAATGTCGACGAAAAAATTACCATTTGTTTCGCCTCCTCCTACGAAGCAAAACATCCACGCAAGCTACTCGTATTCGCGTTTCAAGCAATCAGACACATGCAGTGTTATTTAATGTCTGCTACTGTTTCCTGGCTTTATATTTATCTTGTTTTATAGGTACATACAGAAACTGTTATACAAGGTTTTCCATTAACCCCATTTTACAAGCGCGTTGTTTTTCGTCTATGCGCGTACAGAAGGTTAGTTGAAACTGCATTAATGAAATGGTTTCCGACGAATGGTTTTGATAATTGAATATCTCGAATTTTATTTAAAAGGAGTTGATTGCAAATTTTATAATGTTTCTATAATTTATTTTAGCCCTTCGGAATCATGCGCCATGCCGAGATAATATGTACTTGATATATTCAAGTATAGACTTTATAAATTGTAAGTATTCATTTTATATGTATATGTACAGTTTTGTAGTATTTATAATTATTTAGAGAAATGATAGTCAAACGATCTAAAGCTTCTAAAATGTTTGTGTTTATAAATTGTTTTATTAAAGTCTGCTCTCTTCTTTTTCTACTTCGTATTCGACTCACGTATTCATCTACCATATTTCACTCTATGAACCTGTTACAGGAAGACTAATCACATATTCATTTCAAGAGAGTATACTAAATATATCACGTATATAGAAATATGTAATGTGAAGAGATCAGTGAGTAATAAAGGATGTCCACGATCAGACACATTTCGTATTCAAACACTGAAATCTGCTATTTCAAACTATCTGTTTCACAATTTTTTCACAAATGTTTAAAAAGAAAAGTATCGAAATGATTTGAAGCTTCTGAAATATTCACACATTGGGAACAGTTTTATAGCCTATCCTTATTCGTTGTATTTTGTACTCAATTTAAGATCATTTTTTAATGTTGCAATTTTCCATACCATCGGACTAAACGCGATTACGCGATATCAAAAAGTACCAATTAATCGTAACTTTTCCACATCACTGTACCAAACAACGAAGAATAAATCGCGATTGAACGTTTTATTTTTCTTACATCTGTATTTTTATTATTCCAGGCGCGTGTCTTTCAAATTATCTCTCTGCTAGTTACCGCAGCGTTTCCAGCCTACCTTCAACTTTAATTTCGACGTAGAAAAGAAAGAGAAGAACGAGTCGCACGCTTTCGCCGTTCTGCCGAAACAACTATCAGACGATACGTGTTGACGTCACCAAGCACAATACATGTGCAGCTAAGCGTGGCCGTTCTTTAGCTACGATATCCACGCGTTATACAGCCGCGTGGCCGCTTCAACGTTAGCAGTTACATCGTGTTTCACTAACACCCTATTCATTACCCTGCTCACTCCATCGACCTCGTGTACACGAGTCCGGTCTGCATTTCAGTCTGCTCGCATTAAAGCTCTAAATACCGTGTGACGAGCGCAAACGGCTGCCGTGTCAGGATGGCCCTATCTACTTCCTCCCGCCTCTTGGTCTCACTCGGTCTTTCCACGTCTATATCTTGCCTACCCATCTGCTTTCACCCCCTGACTCCTCTTGCCCCTTAACCACGGCATTTCTCTGCATATGCGGCTACCAGGCTATTCCCTATTAAAATCCGAAACTACTCGGGCAAATTTAGAATCTGCCAAGTTCGAGACGAATGTTACGAGCCGGGCTAAAAGCCACTACTTTCCTTTTTCCGTTCATATCACGTCTGAGTTTATATCGATGTTTCTACTGCGCGGCGTAACGAGGACAACTGGTCATATAGCATCACACGTTCGTTTTGTTATTTCTTTTTTTTTTTTTTTTTTTTAATTATTATTAAGCATTTGATATCTCATCCGAGGTTTACTTCCGTTGCAAAAGTATGCACAATGTTTCGTTTTGTCTAGTCCTGCAATTGGACTTGTGTAATTAACTTCTTTAAAACTTCGGTTTTACGTCGCATTGTTTCCAGTGTCATTTATAGACCGTTTATAAACGAATGTTTAGATAAATTTAAATTTTTATGAACACGACTAAGGAAATAGAGTTTCAACATAGATTCATTTTATTTTACATTATTTACTGTACTTTATATCTAATAATTACTGTGTTTTGGATATTTCACGTGTCTCTGTATATTATGTGCATTTTAGTATTTTTAGATTTACCATAAATTCGTAAACAACCGCGATACAGCTATAACATTATTTTATCTACTTTTGTAACTTTCCTAATTTTTTTTCTCCCTCTTAACATCCAAATCATTGTTAATCCAGATCTTTGATCGAATTGATAACGAATCTTATTGTACTCGATACAAAAGTTTCATCTTACGTACATGTCATTCAATCGCTTTACGTTCGGTTCGTTACGTTATAATGTAAACTTACAAGCTATGCTGAATACAAAACATTTCGCTACTGGTTGATAACTTCATTGGTTATTAGAATTGGAACTATAATCTACGTATGAGGAGAACCAAACCAACAGAGGAATACCAATTCCAGTAGATGATTCATTAAATCTGTATTCGACATGAGAGCTAACAGTACGTATAGATAACAGTTCACGGTGGAATTCGATCTCAGATAGCAACTGTAATTGTTAATCCGTACAGGATATCGTTACGTGTTACGAAGATATAGCGCGGAAAATGCGAACGTTTATAATTTTATAAACTTTCATCATCAATACGTCACTTAAGTTATCGTTTCAAGCATCGTACTACAGGCGTAGTACTTATAAACGCTTTGTTCGTTGTTTGCTTTATACAGATTACACACCTTACGATAACTCTCATCAAGCATTCCCTATGACTTTTTAATGAATTATTATTGAAAGTTATTGTATCAAGAACGTTGTACATTATCCGTTATCACTAGCGATTTAGCACCCACGCCGGGCTGTACATTTTTAAAAGGTTTCGTCCACATCTGTGTTGCAAATTCTACACTATCGTTGCATATTTTTGTTTGCTATTGTTCTGTATGCTTGACCGTCGCCGCTCGTTGTCGACGCGACCAGAAAATTTCAGGACCTGGTAATTCCATTAAACCTGCACATTATCATTCATCGAGAATTTGCAGTACGATGACAAATTCCACGAGATTCGCCACAACATTTGCCCTAATGTTATTTTCTGTCGAATTTAAACCGGTTAAATTAATAGAGGTCCGTGTTTTTTTTTTATCGTTTATCAGGGACCGATCAAATTGTGGAAGCTGAAAAAATAATGTCGTTCGTTAACGTTTCTAACGATATTTAGGTACTGTCCCAAGCATCGTACTTTTCGGATAACGACAAATATAAGTAAATTTCGTGGTTCTCGTTCCGTTTCATGAAACAAAAAATTCTTTAATCGTGTTTCGTTCTTTGGATCATTTTTAGGTACTATCATGCTTTTTATTCTTAATCGATCTTGTAAATTTGAATAAAGTAGATATTGTTACGTCGCGCGGGACATCTGCACGCCAGCCCTCGCTACCTGGCCGACAACGGTCAATCTACAGCCATCCCGATTCTCAATAGACCCAATGACCCACCATAAAGACATTAGCCTTTAGCTGCATTGTCTCCACACATGTTTGCCAGTCTAATTGCATGTCTCCAGAATTCTCTAATTCGAGAAGTATTTTCAGTTTATGGCTGGGTCTTGGAAAAGTCCTTGAGTTTATTAGGCGCTCTTAAAAATCACGGAGAAAGCGGACAGTCATCAGACGGGAAAAACCCAACACATGTTCATCATAAAAAGGCTGTTTTTCCCATCTGGAGCAAAGTCCANAGCATCGCGGATCGTTACCCTCACTTCCTGGACGAAAAGTGTGAACAACGAATCCGCGTTCTTCAGTCAAAGGGCACACCCACACCAAGCTTTCCTCCGAGACACCTTAAGGGCAGCTAGTCTGTGCAGTTCAACGCTCGAGCAGGGGCTCAAGCAGTCATCAACAGTTCAGCATTGGTCGAGCCAGTAGTCAATCAGTCAACATCACCACATCTCTCTCGGTCAAGTCATCATCCAGTGTTCGGCCGATATCATCATACGAAGCGACACGCAAGGGGTCTCACGTCGCACTAACTCGTCGTTGTACGGTAAAACATACACCATTGTATCACCGAAGTTGCTGGATCGATTAAATATATTATAACCTGTCAATCGCAGCGTTATTTCAATTAATCACCTTTATTATCCCACAAGAAATAAGGGATCGTACGATTCGTGGCGTCGATTCGTCAATCGTAACGGGAATTTACGACTCCCGTTGGCGCGCTTCTTCGAGATCGCGTCTCCCCGCGAACGTGCGAAAATACAGATATTGTATATGCTACAGTATCTCTAAAAAAAATATTAACCCTTAAAGGCCCATCCTTGACATCTCATTCCATACGAATATTATTATGCAATGTTAATATTGTTCTATAATAATCTAATCTATAATAATATTATTATCCCATAGCAATATCATCGTAATATTTTTAACCGTTGTAAATAATAACTGTCTTACTTCTCGTTTAATATTTAATATAATCATAAAATTGCATTTAGTCGACTACATTGATTTTTAAATTAAAAAAATTATTTTAAAATTGAAAGGACTATAAATCTTCTCGCTTGTTGCCGAAGGAATGCGGTTGAGACACACTATACGCATATAAATTCGAGATAGTAGAATTAAATCAAGTTGGAAATTTATTAACGTTTCAACAAAGATCAAATACAAATATTTTATATCAATACGCTGAAACTTATCCTTTGAGTCATTTACCTTATTTGATCAGAAAATATGCATATATATATATAAATAGAAGTGCATTTATAGAAAGTTATCGTTTATATGATTCCTTACTTTCTGTATTATTTATTTTAAATGATCAACTGTGTTTGTATATAAATAAATACCATGTTTTATAACATTATACACTGATATATACCATATGCAGTATTTATCCATTAGTATACAGGAAAGCATTTATGAAGGATTCATATGATTGATTCATGACGTATGATTTATAATTTCGCCATTTATTTATATACTGTTTCTCGAGTGCAAGACGATACTGTTCGGTCCGAATACAAAATAATATCAGGAATGGGAAATAACATTCAAAAATATCCTTCTCCGTACATAAATGTGAAACATATTCATGTATTTTTAGAACAAAATTGAAAGGCAAATATTACATGCTAACAGAAAAGATCACTATTCGTTTGTTAAAAATATATCTGGTACAGTACAAATTTTATCGAAGTGGTTGAACGAACAAACACGGTAGAAAATTTTAGAATAAACCAGTTCGGCGGGGTTATGAAAATTTAGAATACTTAAACAGATAATATTCTAAAATCAAATATCAGACTTTAATATCAAGCTAAAATATCTTTTTAGTTTGATATTAAAAATGCAAAACTACGTATATAGTTCCTATAATTAAAAGTCACGCACTTTTAATTATAATATTAACGTTACCTTAGTAATGCGTCAAGTGCTTCTTGAAATGTACTTTACAGTTACATATTTTAAGTATCTACCAACCTGTTGCATTTCCTCCTAAAGAAAAGTATGTTAAACATATATTTGTTGCGGCTGCGCGAATATTTCACGTTTAGTTGTCCCTATTTACCGATATAGAATATTTATGCCAAGTATATATTTAGTTATAAAATATGACAAAACGATACGAATATTCATATTCCGATTCAAAGGGGAAATTTAATGCACACTGTTGACACAGATAACGCATTTTTACTGATCATCAATCACATATCGAATCGTAATAGTTGTCTTTGAATACCATTGTGAGTGAATAATCACCGGATAATATCACGTTTAAATGGAAGCTTTCACGTATACCCTTTAGTCTATATCACGTAACTAGCGCTAAGAGGATCAATTGCACGGTGCATTCGGTTAGAACGCTAAAGACATAGCCTTGATTTCTCTGCTCGCAAGGAAATTTATTCTTGGGTCTTTTTTTATGCAGGACGTTGGCTACTGTAGCCATCCAATAAGACAAGTTCGATGCATCATATAAACATCAGCTAGTATCGCGTTCATGTCAAAACTCCCATGAGTACCCAGACGAGTAGTCTGCCTCAAACACCAGCGCACAACACTCGAGTTAGGAACTGTGAGAGGATGACAAGCAGGATAAATCACACTGTCGTGTTTTAATCGACTCGTCTAAGTAAGACGACGAGGACACGAGACTTAACTCCTCTGATCGTGAAGAAGATTATCATTGAATCTCTTTTCGGCCGATGCCATTGCAATCGGACATACATCGCCTAACAAGTACGTTATGGTCGACATGGTAAAATTATGTCGTAATAATAAAATTAATATTCCTGATTGTCAAACACTGTGACAGTATTTTGACGTTTACAAAGCTCTTGATGTTTAAGTTTGTTAATTTCTGAACTATGAGACGAGTAAAGGAAGTTCCTTGGTCAAATATTTACCTGTTACGTGATACGGTCAAACGAAGGGAAATATGTTTTTGAATTTTACTCTTGCGTCATTTCTTCACAATTTTTATAATACATGACAAAGTCACTATACATGTTTTATTGCTTTGAACAAATTATCGATATCGGCGTCGATCATAAGATATAACCCGAAATAGTTAAATGAAAGGAAAATATTCTTCGATGCGTTCTCCAAGAGCAAATGACAATTTCCTGCAAGAGACACGCACACATCATATCCTTCTTATACGCCAGCGATGTTTGAACACCAGGAAGTGTGAGTGTGAACAAACTTCTTAGTGCGTCTGAAGATAAGGACTACGATAGCAGATTCTCGCACGAGCGCGTGTGACGTCGGCGAAGACGATGCGATACCTCAGACGAGAAATGGCCTCGTAAACACAGGGCGAGGAATTCAAAAGGATGAGATTAGTCGCGTACGTGGCTGGTGTTTCCACTTAGAACCGCGTCTCGCTATTTGCTATGCAAATAATCTATTCGGCCCGCCTCCCGGTGTTTAGTTGTACACATTCAGCCAGCCAGCACACGTTCCATCATAAATATGTATCATCTGGATGTAGCTACGTATCTAAATACACACAGAGATGTGGCATACAGACGTCTAAACGTAATCGCTCGCGTCGCTTGTACGCCGTTTGCGTAGGCATACACGCGCAAAGGATTCACGCGAGGATACGTTAGCCTGAGAATGTTCGCGCGCGAGACCATGCGCGCTCGTGTCCGCTCTGTACGTACGTACCTATACAGTGTACCATGGAGCACGGATGCCAGAGAGGTGTAGATGAAGCTTGAAGAGGAGTGGCCAAGGGCAGAGTGGCAGGTACGCGCGTGCTTGCATATTAAGGCGTGTTCGCGGAAAATTATTTTTAATGCGCCCAATTAGAGAGGTACATGTTACAAACATGATTTTCATGGAAGATAAATGAATTTAATAAACGGAAGTCCCCGTCGAGCTACAGGCAGGAGCAGCGCGCGCTGTTAGGCGGCATATGGAAGCGACGTGTGTCTGAATACGAGCCACCCTCTCTCCTTTCCTACGTTCCGTTTCTACTGCACAGACCTGTATGGGTAATTATCGTCGACGGGATACACTTTACCACCACAGGTTCATGACGAGAAGCGCCTTACACTGGCAAGTAAACGTCTGGCGAACAACGAAAACCTAGAAAATGCCAGAAACGAAGGCGTAGAACGGACGCCTCTGGATATCCGCCGCTTCGCGCTAATGAAACCCGTTTAAGGAAAATTATTGTCGATGCTAATGCGGACCGTCGATGCTACGAATCTCAGGGACATGGCTACTTAGGGCAGGCTGTACAGGGCTATCAGACATGACGAGATTGAAAGGGACAAGATAATATTAAAAATTGTTAGAGGAGTGGATTTGAATTTTTACAGATCGAAGGCACGGAGTAGTAGGAATTTAATATGAAAATTACGAATGACTATGTCTGCATTACTTTACTGTAGAAAATTACAAGTTCCCGAGAGGAGTATCACTGCTGGTGTTGATGTTTTTAATTTAATTAGTGCAGTTTATCTACATAAAACAATATTGCGTAAGTCATAGCGAAGTGTTTGAGTACGAATTATCTGGCACGTGCAGTTCTACTATTTACTTACATTTAAACACGCTGAATTTCAGTTATAGCGATGGTATCGCGACTATTACACAATCGTTTTGCCATCTATTTTCATTTAACACTTCTCACTACAAACAGAATATCTCACAGAATTCTTGAAGCACTTAAATCTAATTAAGATACGTTCCAATTACTTTAATCACGGTCGAATAGCTTTACAACCAATTCCAGTGCAGATACCTTCCGTTAAATTAACCTATGCATACGTATCACTGTTATACAGAGAACCTCTGAAAACAAAGTATCCAGCGTTTCCGAGCAATTTGCGCAGATAGGTTTCGAGGCACGCTCTTGAACGTTACCTTTTACCATGCGAGCGGACGAGTTATGGCTACTAGCGTCCAGGAAAACGTCTATTCAGTCGGACTGGCGGCTGAGAGAAGTTTCCACGATCTCGGACCGTCCAACGTAACCGAAACCACGAACGCGTAGCGTTTCCAAAACGCATTTGCATAGCCACTGGTTTATACTTTTTCGATATCGAACTATGCGGTAGCGCTGCGGCCCAACACAGTCGATTCGACCGTGCGCGAAATTGCGCCGCTTCGGCCATCCTCTTTCCACCCGACTGGATTCCAGTATCGTCGTTACGTCGTTGCTAATTTAAGGATCTTGACGATCTAACTGCCCCCCAAGGTCTCGCGTACCAGGCTCTTTCGTTGGTTTGCTGGTATCGTTACCTGCCCAATATTACGATACGATGGCCTTACTGTTGCCGATGGTAGCTTTCGGCTACCCATCACTTCTACCAGCCGCTTTTTTGTACAACGTTTCAGCGGGGATACGATGGCTCCGACGTAATATTCGTCTCGAATACACTCACGTTCGGAGTTTAAAAGAAAAGGTACTCTTGGGACTGGTTAAACGCTTGGAACTTCTTCGAGCGTTCCCTATCGACGGTTAAGAATATTGGTGAAGTTGCGCCGTTTCATTGTGAAAGTAGGTTCAATCGCGTGTATATATATACATATACATATATTGCTGTAAAAGGTATTTTAATAATAAATGTCAAAATGAGTACGGTCACCCGTAAAGATTTTAAGTACCTGGGTGTGACAAACTGTGTCCTAAATGTTTGCAGTTTATTTAAAGTGAGTGGAAGAGAATGTAAAATAGAGAAAGACTAAACGCACGTGTGCTTGTTGAATGGAGTGGTCGTTGTATGGAACGTTGTTGTTGAGTTGAATCATTTTATGTTGTCCAGTTGTAGTTTTATATTGAATTGTAGAGTGAAGAACTAACCTGATATGTTTATTTATGTTTTGATTTACGAGTAAAACTATTCCAGAACTATATCCCTCTGTTTAGTTGCAAAATATCATTTCAACGAAACAAACGTATTTTTTGAATATATTTAATGCGATTTATAGACGAAAATGTGCAAAAAGAAAATTCTTTCTAAATCTCCTTTTCTGAATGAATTGTCCTTCTACGTGATTGGAATACTTCCGTTAAAATGTTACTTAATATTTAATTGTTTGAAGAAAATAAGCTTTGAATATCGTTCAATTTGATCTGTCTTTTTCTAAATTTTTTGAAGTTTTGAATTAGTAATTGGTAAGTTTAATACATACGATGGAAAGTATTCTATTCGCAGATAGAATTTTTGAACAGTTTAGAAAGTTAAATTAAAATCAGGTTAAAAGTTCCATTATTACTAGGTTCTTTCTAAGTTTCAACACAGTCTTCGTTACACAGTCTTACGTTTTCTACATATATAACATTATTCTCCCAATGTGCACGTATCGGAAAACTCGTCATCTTCATTTCCAACTTCTAAGCGACTCGACCTTTATTTCATTTATATCTCATAGCTAAAATATTATTCGATCCCATCCAGAATATCTCGTTTGTCTAATTCTTAAATACCTTGGTTGCTTTCATAGATAGAAATAGATCGTGTCAGAACAAAGTTAGTTGGTTCAATATGAAAAACTCTACGATTTACAAATTTCTTTCTCAAAGGTTACTTTTTTCAAGTTTTCAAAGTCACGGATATTTTTTTTCACTGGAGATATTAAGAGATATCTTTTCGGACATTTCACCGCATCTTCTCATTACATTCTTTCGCGCTTTAAGGAACAAATATTCAAATACTAACGAATCTAAGATACGCTGTATGATAATGATACTACATTTAGTTATCGTTTGTTAGTTACTTCGTTTCTACTTCCTTTCAACAAATTTGTTGCGAGGTATATGTCGACCCAGGAGCACAATTTCGACGAAAAAGGGGCCGTGCATCCTGATGAAGGCTAATTTTGTAACCCTCTTGGGAAAGAATAACGCGTCCTACAGGAGCGAGTTAACGATAGCGGAACTCTTTATCGTCTGCCATCTCCTTACGGCATCGTGAAAGTTTATAAACGATAGAAATATCCGACTTAACAATGGTTACAGACTTTCATAATCTTCAGCAGTATTTTTGCTTCTTTTATACGTATATGCATATAATCAGATGGGAAAGATACGAGAACGCGACGTTCACTGGTGCACGTTCTGGAAATTTAAAACAATCCGTATGCTTTTCAAAATCGAAACTAAACTAGTTATCGTGCGCGCGCGGCAAAGTTCGAGCGTTTAAGTTATTTAGGTTATATTTTCGCGTGAAGCATACAGTACCCCGAGATGTTCTCGCGCTTGTTTGTAGACTTCGTGAATAAAGAAGACATCGTATTACCATGCAAGGCAATTTCATACTCTATCCGAACGAACAGCTCTCCACAAGTCACCTTCAAGCTTTACCTAAACTCTTTATTACCGCCCTGCCCATTTCCACGCGGAGTTTATAGGGAATGAAGATACGACTCTTGAGCTCCTCCATTGGCAACTACCTGTATATTACCTGGCGAGTGAAGAAAATGTCTTTCGCCAGATAGAAAAATTATGTGTGTTAGATGCAAGTTTAGTGTTGCTGAAATACCTTTCAGAGAAATTAATTCTACAGTCTTAAAACGTGTCAGCGTCTTTATAGCTAGCTATCGCACGAACTATTTCCTTGTTTCATACTATAAAGTCGTTACTTCTATTTCTTTCTATTTCGATTCACCTGTAAGAACAAGCGAAGTCTTACACGGTTAATTAAGATCTGGTAACATCTGTTTTAACGAATTATTTATCATATTGCTAAGCAGACGCAATATAATGGAGAGTAAGTGCGTTACTATCTTTTATCATTTTCAACTTAGAAATAAATTAACTCCCATTGAATCGTTATTTTTGTATTATTGCGAAATATCATTTCTTTCGTAGGTAGCTGTCTGCAGACGCGATATTTTCGTTCATACTTGACAGACGATTTAAAAGAATTATTTCGCAGATTTAGGAAAAGATTTAGCGATCTTCGAAAAGTTATTACTTCGTACAATTGTTCGGAGATTAACTTCGATATTTAGACACCTTAATTTCTTTAAATGGAAACAGTAAACGCGCTGCAAAGGAAAAAACAATGCTCGTAATATTAAATAGCACAGAATTCCATTGCAGAATATCTTAATAGAAGCGCTCCGACGTAGTTATGTTTTAAGATTTATTTGTAGAATAACATTGACAAAACGTCGTGTCCTCGATTCTTGAAAATGTTCCAACGATCGTTCCTCAATTTGCAACTTGATGAGTGGATATCTTCTATTCACGTCGCATGATTGAAATTCCAATCCCCTGACGGTGCTGCTATCCTTTTGCTCGATTTGCATTTTCATAAAGCCTTCGGCTCGATCCTGTTAGCGGTCAATTAAGAATTTCTTGAAGAAATGTAATCAATTAAATGCAAAAGTAAGAAAACGCGG
The DNA here is from genome assembly GCF_014825855.1 of Bombus pyrosoma. Lineage (NCBI taxonomy): Eukaryota > Metazoa > Arthropoda > Insecta > Hymenoptera > Apidae > Bombus > Bombus pyrosoma. The sequence goes on along the minus strand of NC_057770.1, from coordinate 8,008,564 downwards.
CGCGATTAATCGTAGGAGGCGAATCTTTGCTTAATCAGGTATCGCGGTTGCCTTTATACCGTGCGTGCAGTCTCATTGAGTTTTCTTCGTATGCACGTACGCCATTCCCGGCGACGGTATGTGAATATCGATTATCGTAGTCGCCAGTTTTTAACAGCGAAATCACTTAATTGCGCCGCATAAAGTTTGCAGAAAAGTCGAATACACGTCGAATACACGTCGAATACACGTCGGAGAAAGTGAGTTCAATTTGTATGTAGATTTCACTATGTTGCTCCTGTTTATAGTATAAAATTCTAGGTTGTAGGATGTAATCATCTCTATTAGAATTTATATGCGGCCGCGTAATCGTCTAAGGCTTGTTTTAGATGCGAGTGCATTCCAATTTCGTTTCGTGTTTAACGTACATCGAGAATTAAACGGTTATTGCATGCGTTATCAGTTCTTTTTGCAAAAGTAACGTGAATAGGAAGAATAAAATTTTGTGCATTGATCGATATCTTCCTCTTTCACAGCAACTTTAAACCGAACTAGCCATTACGAGAAAAATTTGGTTATTATTTTATCAAGTTGCAATTTGAATAACCGTCTATTCTAAAATATCTGAAAAAGCTAACCGTATATGAAACTATTTTTTAGGATACTTTTTTCATTATAAATACCTTTGCCCGAAGATATTCTTCGCGTTGGTATCATTTTTACGCGAGATGAACCCATTTGCGGGGCGAACGTTGCAATTTGTAATTCTTTTCGTTCTATTTCCATTATTAGATTCTATTTTTCAACATAGTACGATCTGGAAAGGAAATCCAGAAGTTTGCTTGAATATTCTTTTCGTCGTTACTAAATCCTCTGTCTAAACTGTATAATTTTATGAAATTTGTTGAAATCGAAATATTTAAAGCACTGTGATAAATAAATTTTTCTTTTTAAATTATGGGAACTTTTTTATGTTTCAGACTTTCGTAGCGAACACCTGTAAAGAGTCGGCTATTTTAATACAGTTTTTGTATCTCCACAAAAGAATGCGTAAGTTACCTACATTTTTTAATATTACGGCGTTTATGTAATTTTCGTACATTATTTTACTTACTGCCTGTACCTTAATCGAATTTTTATCGTATTCCACGTTATAACGAGTATGTTAAATTGATAAAATACAACGTCATCGTTATACTTTTGATGAAGCTACGGAACGTAACCCAAGTTCGGTCGCCGCAAGCGTTCCTCTTTTTATTTTCCATCGACTTGTCGTACTTTTTGGAGGCGAAACGGGTCGAGTCTGGAAGGTCTCATTAGTGTATAATTACCGCGAAATGAGCGACAGCCTGGCTAGGCTTCGTGGTTGCATCGCTTCACCTGTAACTCACTACTTTATTCTAGCAAACAACTACCGCGCATCGATACAGTATCGTGTAACGTGTAACTGCTAGATCAGCAGTTACGATAAGCAGAGAATTATGTTGACAATGTTAGTGAGTGAAATACAGGTTAAGCCTACTGGCAGGTGCTTCTGCTGGTTGGCTTAAGACAATGTAATTAAATGGATACTGTGATAATTACACCTAGCGAGAGAGAAACACATGCTTGCTTCTGTGAGCTTGTAGCTAACTATCGTCAGTTGACATTTCGTTGAAATCGCGCATTCCAATCGGTATCATCTTACTACTCTTTCGTTGTCATTTGTACAAAAATACTCGTATTTCGAGAAAATATCCATTGTCCGTGATTCATGATCGTAAATTTCGTCGAACGTGGTTAGAAGCACGTTGATATTTGGTTGTTACTTTGAAAAATTTATTGTTACTTCACGGTTTTTCATTAATAGAAATGATGAAACGTAGAAATACGAAAATTGCGAATGGCATATATTAAAATTAGCACAGATAAAAAGATTTCCTACTCGAAGCCAATAAAAATGAATAACGTAGATGTATCGTAATTTATGGCGGTAATAAAATTTGGAAAATTTTAGTGCCGATACAGTGTAAATCGCGTGTAGTTCTATCGCGACAGGGATTATTATTAATTACCGTGGAGCTCGCTACAATGCACTTGATGGTTCCTAAATAAAAGAAAATATCGACGTATGTAAAAGTAAGAAAAGATCATAAATTACAGGAAAGGGAATAAAGAGCGTGTATCCTGTGACTACTTTTGTCGAGTGATAAATTTTAAAGTAAAAGTACTATGCTAACGAACGTCGCGCTAGAAGCGTGATTAATTCATCAAAATTTAAATGAATCGGCACCGTTGCGTTATTTCCGAAGTTCGTCGCGGTTTCGCGTGCTGTCATCCTTTGTTCCGTGTCAGAGATGTCATTTTTCCACGGACAATACTTATCGTCTTTGCCAGCCGCTCTCCTTTTTTTTTTTCTCCTACCAGTCAAAAAACGAGTCACGCCCGATGTTCGGCGAAATTTGCATATTTACTGGGCCGAACCGGATTCGATGCAAATTTCTGTTAAATCTTTTCCCATCACCTTCCCTGCCTAAAGCGGTCGTGTCCCGTTAATCCACAGGTTCGTATCGGAAAAATGGCCGCAGACACGTGGAGTAGCTTATGGCATGCCCGGTAGCAGTTTATTTAAAACACCTATGCGGTTTTTGTCGAACGTGCATCGTGCGCACGAATTCTATCAGAAACTGGCTGCTTTCGAACAACCGACTGACGTTTCATCCAATGTCAGCGGCAGCTTTCAAACCATGGGAATAAAGAATTATAAAATTCTGTATCTCCAACTGACGAGAACGTTAGAATATGTCTCCGCCAACGCTTTGTCGATTTATGATTCGCGGCCTGATTTTTCATACGACAGTGGCTTCGTTCGATCGAATTGCAGTTAACAAGTTTCGGTCGGTTTGTGGAACATCGGTTATATCGGAATAACGTTGTTAGAGCAAACGTAGACGTGAAAAATGACGTATGAATTTTGGAAATAATAACGGCATCCGCATTTATATCACGGTCTTGTGAGAACCACTTTATTCTTTTTGTTATACATATAGCGTACAATTTTTATATGATGATATTATGATTATATGATGTACATACATAATTGGTAATTCAAATAATTTACGGAAAGATAGATGACAATTATTGAAACACGCATGTACAGATATCATGTCTAATAGCTGGCAACACATATAAAATGACTTTACTTCTTATCAATTCTGATAGATGCAAATGGATTATTACATTCATTGATTCGGTGATACCTATACTAGTTAATGAATATGCTAAACAGAGTAGATAGCTATTGCACTATCGTTTGTTTCTATTTGCACGGAGAAAATACTCTGAAGGAAGAAAATATGCTTGCATTGCCGGTGGTCACTCATTGCACCTTCTGATCAGCTTTTCAATATTTCTGATCTATCGAGGTTTATGATCAAACAGTTTCTAGATCTTTCTAGGTCGTCCGGAAAGTGTCCTTCTTTCGTAAACGTGTGTTTTACAACAGTGCAGCTTCGTACAAACGTGAAACCAAGTCTGTGAAATGTCACGGTGCTTATCTCAACAAAACAAAATGGATCGTACGTAATTCGACAAAATAATATAAAACAAAAAACGTTGTGCGTCTATTATTTCCTCATACAACGAAAGAAACTTTTCGGACAACCTATTATTTCAGTAGATTCGCAACGTGATATACATATGTATAATCAAACAAAGTATTAATCATTCATTTCCTGCGAGTAAAGAGAAAATAATGACTAAGTTACAAGGAACAAAAAGGAGTAATTGGAAAATTGCGCTTGGTCACTAGGATTAGACGAAAAAAAGACAAACAAATGTCCATCCAATCGATTTATTCGTACAAACAAAGTGTTACAAACCTGATCTATCGCCGACTACAACACTTTGAAGATCCTATAGTGAAACAGTCAAAGAAACAAGAAATTGTAGAAAGGATAAAGAAACAAAAAAAGGAAAAAACACGGCCGCGTATATATCGAGCACTCTTTGCGGCATAATCTTTACAACCGCCATAAACCCCGTTTTTCATATCGTTCGCAAGCTCCTTACCCATCTCTCTTTTTGTTTCTTTCCCCTAGGCACGTGTCGTGGCGACAAAATAATTTCCCTTCCAAGGCGGATAAGGCTTCCCCAGGTGAATTTCTGCATTTTAAAATTACTCGGTTAGCTAACTGCAGGGGTAGATATACGGTGACGTGATTCATTTCTTCGTTAACGCTGTATTTCACCTCGTGATCGTTGCTCTTTCGCGCGAACACTTTCCGCTAAACCCCAACGTGGTTTTTATCGACAAAAGTTGTGCACCGTCCCGATGACGCCTTTGAAACTCACTGCGATCGCATCCATTCAACGTGCGCGTGAAATTAAAGAATCTCGAAGCAATTAAGCATTGGAAGTCGATGTCAGGTGGAGTGGACAGCTTATAACGTGAAAGAAAACTCTCTGGGGAACGGCGGCGATTGATATTTAATTATTGTTCCGCCACTCGATGATAGCCGGGATCCCATCGTCGCTTCGAAACACAATTTTAAATACACTTCGTTTTTTGTACAAATCGAACTTAAAGCGATGTATAGATACTTTGTTTTATACTTTCAACAAACTCTTAAGACTATGTTGTTTGTCTCGATGTATTTTTCCTTCGGTGGTGTTTCGTGTAATTTAATAAATTAAAACGATAGACATTTTATCAATAAATAATAGATATTTATTGTTACAAATTACACTGACTGACGTTCTAAGTTGTGATTTAACAATTAACTTATTATTACGATCATTTTTGCTTGTATGCTTGCTTGTAAACGCGAGTTCACAAGCTAGTTCGAACTTACCTGCGTCTAGTCACTAGGATTAGGCGATTTAAACAGATCACTCGTGAAAGGTTATTTTCAAACACGTTTTCCATTTCTATTATTTCTTGTATCAATATGAAAGTCGTAGCTTTTCCTCGCAAACGTCAATCCGATTTCACAGGTTAATATAAATCATAATTATTTTCCAAACAAAAGCCAAGATTAATCATGCAATTACTGCGTACAACGAGAAATTTGTAATTCTGAAATGAGCATACGCGAAAGGAAGGAACAAATCGAGTCTCGTCGCAATCCATCGTGCAGGAACGCAAAATGACAGGAAATAGCGTCGCGTCAGAAAACAGCATCCGAAAAAAAAGGTATTTGTTCCGATGTGGACAGTTTTTACGAAAGCAGACAGGGACATTCGCGTGGAATCAGAACACATAGAGCAGCATTCGTATCCGTTGTACGTTTAACGAGTGCCGTAAAACGATAGGATGTTAAATCGCTGGCCATGTACAGAGCGCACATACTGGATTCTGTGCGAATGTGAGAGTAAAGAGTTGGACGCGAGAACTGCGATGCTGTGTTGTTGCATAAATGGCGGTATATTCTAGCAAAGAGAGGTCAGCTTATTCACGCTACCTGAGTTATCACACACCGGGGATTGCAGTGATTCTCACTGTTCAATATCGTAGTCTTATCCAACGATGTTATTCCGTCCGTTCGGGGGATACCACGCAACAACCCCTGCATCTCTCCCGAGAACTCTTAACATAGTAATGTTCGGTCACTGGGCAAGTCCAGCCGTGTTTATCTTCCGTGCCAATTCTTCTACGTTTTTAACTCACGCCAAGCTGCATCGCGAACTCAGGAGACTTCGTTTCTTGCCCTTACGAATCTCTATTAACGACGAAAATTAGCAGGCTAATTTCTCAATTTCAGGGACGAATTAAAAGTATACTGCAAATTTTTATTTCCAACTTGCTTTCTTGCGATCTTTTGAAAAATTGCCGCGTAATCTAACGTTCGGCTATGCTGGTGATTTGAAAATAAAATATATCGATATTAAAGATATATCATAGATATTGCAAAATATTTCTTCATCTTTAATGTGCATATCTCAATTCTTTGAAACGTTGGATTTTGATAATATTGTATGTACCTTTGAATAGTGAAGATTGTTTTGGTCTACAAGGTCTAGAGGTAAATGAACTCTGGACAGATTGTTATTGCTGTTTCTTGCTATCTTCAGATAGGTTTACATAAGAAGGTTAACTTTTTGTGGTAACGTTCGTCTATATAAATGTAGGAACGTGCTCCCTGAGACAGTGTATTGTTATCCTTCCTTCGATCGACATAGAACATTGAGCCAGCGACGATTACAACCGGCATACAGTACCTCTTGTACTTATACTAATTTCAATACATCGGACTATTACGAATTCAAGCACTCGTTTCTTTATCAAACAAAGCTACACGTTTAATCCACTTCAAACTGGTGACCTCAACGTGATCGAAATCGGAAGAGGTGAGTGCCAACAAGAAATAACAATCTGCAATTTACTTAATAACTTAAGAACCATGGATTGCTGGTGTATTGTTATTTTAATACCATATATGGAAAATTTATAAAATCTACCAACCATCTAATCAATTGCGTTAAAAAGACAATTACACGCCCGAAATCGCCATCGTCACGCGGTAGTCTGACAATCATCGAAATCTTCCGTGGAAAATATCGAAAAGACGGTTTCCGAATTGAGTCCGCATTTTTCTTCGAACCAATCTGCGAGAAACGTGCTCGTAAGAAGCGGCCTGTGGCTTGAGGTTCCGGTTGGCACGCGGCGGCACCGTTTCCAAAGTGTGTAACGTTCATAAAAGTCACCCTGATCGGTGTTCACGGACACGTGCACACGTACTCGAGGCGTGTGCACGCGAAGTTCGGGCGAACAGAGGTGGAGCGTGGTTGCATTAACTTGATTAAAGCGCGTATCCTTCCATCAACGGAACACCGATGGGCGCACGTGAAAATAATCTTTAAAGCGCCGTGTCCGCAAGAACAACGAATTTTTTTCGCGCAGATTTCCTTTGTAACCGACCAGGATAAAAATTGCACGGGGATCTGATTGTTTTCCGTGCGGCGGAACCTGATGGGAAAACGCAATAATCATCTCGTGTTTTTCCTTCCGCACCTGTAATTATCAGCAAACCTTGTACGCTGTTCGTTAATACCCCTCCTATGCGTATAATCACACGCGTCGTACGTATTATAAGCAATATACTAATTGTACACGGTTGGCCTCCTCGCTACGTCGCATAGCGTAACGTCGCGTTGGGCAGCCAGACGTTATTCATTTCCTGGTCGAAAATCGGCTGACACTTCGACAATATTAAAAAACAATATTTGCCCCGGCGCTTTCGACTCGTCTATCCAATCTCGCGTTAGTCGCGCTTGGTTTCGATCGGCCGAAAAATCACAGTGCAATCTGGGAACCGCGAAACGCAACGAACAGGCTTTCGAAAGTGGAACAACCGCTATAGACAACCGGGTCGAGACGAAATTTTCTATTTGCCGGTGGAGGCCGGGAGTTGTACATCAGCTCGATTCGACTAACAAATTCCAGCGATAAATTGTGGCTCGTGTAATCTCCAACGGCGGATCTCGTGCGACAAAATCGAGCACCGATGTTGAGAGGTTAAGTGACATAAGCCTGCAGGGCAAAGCCGCGCGTATCCTCGTGTCTATTAGACGATATATGATGGCAGCGTGCACGCGGCCTGATCTCGCAGACGCCCTCCGTACACGGGGGTTTACCGATTCCCTCGTCGACCCGTGCGCTACCCACAAATGCCATCCGCAGTGCTTTCACCGCACAACGCTACACACCACCGGTAGTAACGCGATACACCGCGAGGTCCAGGCAGGATGCTACTGGGACGTGTGCGCGAGAACCTCGGTTTCCGTACAACATCGAGGACAAAGAGAATGCACGATGCACTTGTCTACCGCGCCCGATCCTATTCTCTCGGTTCATCGAGCTGATCGTGTCGTCAGTTAAACGCGGCTATTGCGCGAACGCGAATGTCACTACACACCTGTACGCCTCCCTCGCTCGTTTACAACTCGAGAGACCTGGTGGAACCCACCGTATCCGATTAATGACCGTTTCTTACGTCTCGCGATACGTACGAGGGATTCTTGGTTTTCTCGTTGACGATCGTAACGTTGCATGTGCTTGACTCTTACAAATGATACCTCGTGAGAATTTCTGGAATGTCGAGCCAGTCCACGTGTACGTACATGCATATGTATGGATCAATCCGTTGGTTTGATAGCTCTCGAATTGCGTTGCGGGAGAATTGGAAAGCAAGTGAAAACTTCGTCACGTAATATCGACTGTACCAAAGTTTCCATATTAATACTCATTTTTGGATTATTTTTGTCGGTTCTGATGTTTTCCGCGAGAATAGCTTTCGTTTAAGTCGAAGTATATTTCTCTTGGGAAACTTTTTCTATGCTTTAATGACTGCATACTTTTATTCGATTGAATTGAAACTTTTTGTGTCTCTTTCGTATTGGACACTATCGTATTTACGGTATTGATGTATTGTAATCAGTAATGCTATCTGCAGGTGTCAATTGCTGCCTCTCGATAGAAATTCTTTCATGAAAACTTGTTTATTCGAACGTGAAGTAATCTTATAGGTATAACGTTGGTCACTTCTATAGAGGCTACCGGTCTCTTTTCCACTCAAATGGTCCTGCATCGATCAGAATAAATACGTAGTGATTAAATTATGCCAATTGAGCTTGAAAATGAGAGGGGAACTCCATAATTTTCCAATATGATTCTTTAGTATGTATAATCTCTATGATCTGCAAAGCTTTAAACTTAAAAGCCTGAGTGTTAAAACTTCAAAGATTACAAATGCAAAATGCAATTACATTCATCGTAGGTTACGTTGGTTTCATATTTTTCAGATGTTTCATATTTAATTAGTATATCCTAACGTATAAGCCGAGCTTAGAGATTCCAAGACATTTCCATCAAATTAACTACATTTGCGTCGTTTGTTTCATTTTCCGTTATAACAGTGTTATTGCGCGCTCGTAATAAAAAGCGCTACTTTCGCCACAGCAACCTTCTCTAATAAAAAAGTAAAGTGAAAATAAAACCATTAAAGAGCAATCGCTCTATTCGTTCGAAAAATGAACAAATCGTCGCGATAATTAATTAGAAATCCTGTTTCGTACGCGAGTGTTTCAGAACGTTCGTTTGGCATATATTCATTCGTAATACAAACGTTGCTTATCATTTTAAACGACGTAAACTACGAGAGGGCAACCGTTTCACGCGCGACAGTTCTAAAAGGAAGCTTGAGCGAAAGAGAAAAGGATAAAAAACGAGAGAGAAAGAAAGAGGGTGAGAGAAAGAAAAAAGAAAAAAAGAAGAAAGTGTACAAATTACACGAGCGCGAGAATTAATGACGCGAATTAGTGAAAAATATTTATGCTCGCGATGAGGAGCGGCCACTGCGTGGACGGGTCGCTTCACAGCACAAACCTACACATTATTCCCACGTACACGTACATTAATAAAGAAACACGACTCGCGAAATTTCCTGCTCTTTCGCGAGTCATTAAATTTAAGTACCACGTCGAGGGAGGAGGTGGGGGAGAAGTTAGAAGAGAAGGAGGCGGAGGAAGAGACGGAGATGAAAAAAAAAAGACAAGTTGGCGAATGAGAAAGCACGCGACAAGATGTATATACGCGAAAACGCTAGACGACAGAGCGTGAACGGAGCGAAAGAGAAGCGGAGGGATGAAACGAGCGCGATGAGCCCCGAGCGGGTGAAACTGGCGTTGGCGGGATGTACGTGACAGAAAATGAGAGACACGGAAAAGACAGCTTGTGTTTTGTTAATAACGATAACAGCTCCAGTAATGCATATAAACAGCAAAGGCGTGCTGCTTATGGTCTAACGGTAAACGCTTTGCCAGAGATAAACGGAATACGGGAGTGGGACTCGCGGTGTAACCCCTTTGTGCCGAAAAGCTCCGTAAATACTGGCACGATTATCCCCTGGCGCGATTCATAATGCAGGAAAAACGATGCGCGATTACGCAGTCTACCAGTCAAGCTCAATCCGGCTCTACACCACGACCTTCCAATCCGCTTTCTTTCTCTTTCTAGCCCTTTTTCTCTCGTTTCGTTCTACACCGTACACCGACGCCATCCTATGCTTTCAAGGCTCGCAACTTTTGCCCTCTTTTTGTTCCTTCGCGACACTCCACCGACGATGATCATATGAAGAAAATGGAACGTGGATTCCCTTCTTTTTCAGCCCAGCTTCCTTCCACGAGTTCGTCTTTCGGAATAGTCGTAATAACATCTTACTCTATGGAACGGGTCAAGGAATGTCCCGTTGCTTTTTGCCCTACACGTGAAAAATGTTTTTGTTCCGATCCGCTGTAAAATGGACAAGATTTTTTCGTTATTCCACGATAGACGTGAAGGAATAGAATTTTCTGACCTTGTAGTTGTAACACATTCAACACGGTTGCTTGTTTTCTGGCTGCGGATTTTCCGTGATATTCCGTGACAGGACAATTTTATTTAAAAGTTTAGATCATCGTCTCGCTTGATATCTGTACTATCGGTGAAAGCTTGAAGATGTCTATAATGCGACGTGAAAAAATGTACGATACAGTGAGTGCAGTTTCTTTTTCACGCATATTGTAATGAGTATTACTTTAAGTATAACAAGATAATTAAAACTACAGTTACAGTACCCGCAAGTTCTTAAATTTATACGTAGAAAAAGTTTGAAAATTTGTACATTTTGTACAACAGTATATTAATGCGTATGATATTTTACAGATATCACAGCCATGATATCATAGCCATGTTGCGTAACAATTGCAATAACCTACTCGCATGTATCCCATCGTCCTCGACGTAAATCCCGATGACACGTTACAAGGCACCATAAAAATTGTATCCTTTTATGATGCGTATTATGAAGGAGATTTAAAACCATAAAAGTCCGAAAGGTTTCTCTCTTGCTGAATATAACTGTCAAAATCTCCTCTCATTACATTCCAGCTATACGTAACACGGTATATCATCTTCGGATAATATTCCTCTGCGTAGCTGATTCCCCAAGCATACATTACGACCGTTCATAAACGATCATCGTTCTAAGGTTCTCATTCGTCGGTTGAAATAAGTTAGAACTTGTACGATTTCGGTATGACCTGATCTTTTGATTAATATACAGCTTCGATTTCCAACAGGAAATCCTAATCATCTATGATATGATAATAATTACCTATAAGTCAATGTGTAGAAAAATATCGTAATGAAAAGAATTACTTTATATAATTATCCCTGATAAAAGTGTTAAAATACGTGAGGACGAATCTCATGGGCTTCCTGTTTAAATATAGTTTTACTGAATTCATAGAGTTTACTCTGCTGAAGTTCCTTTCGAACCAATCACATTTCCACCCCCTCGAAAACTATTCTTACAAACTATAGAAACTAATACGTGTGTTTCTCATTTCCTAAATTATATCAAAAATATAGATGGTTACTATAACCATAGAGAAACAAAATCGCGCAAACACCAAACGTTAACCATCCACCTTCCCTATCGATTCCCTTTATTCACTTATATACTTTAACGTATCGCGAAGCATTTTTCCAGGCAGACAGAGGATCGCCAATATCTTACGACGAACCTATAGAGATTCATATATCACGCGCTATGATACTGTACATATTTGCCGGTCCACAAATACGCTGCAAGTTGTAGCACGGTTTCGTAGGCTTGCGTAATATACGCTCGACCGGCGAGTAAACGGTGAGAGTCCGCAGTTGCAGGATGCGCAGGTGTACCAATGTGCCGAAGTTTCGTAGCATCCCCTTACGGAAAAGTAAAACAACCGTGGGCCTTCGCCGCCTTGGTATTCCTCGTCTCGGTTGTAGCCGCAACGCGTACACAGCTATCCACTCTTCGTGAGCGTGTGTAGGGAATGCGATCGTAGAGGATGGAAAACAACGGTGGGGAGGGGAGGCGGGGTTGGAAAAAGTGTGCTCACCCCGTTCAACGACCGTGCAGTAGTTCCCGACCATATTTACACAGAGAATAGGGGAGGCGCGTTTTAGTTTTGCATTTGTCCGCGGGGAGGTACGGCGTGGCTTCGAAAGGGGATCGTCGAGGGGTGGACAGGGGTGAAGGAGGATTCGAGAAGTATGGGAGGACGGAGGAGGGCCAGCAATGGAAAAGCTGGTCGGAAGAACGACGAGAGATACAGGAACACCATCTAACCGTTTCAGATGGGGCAACTGTACGACGAAGAGCGAGGGTAACAAGGGGTGAACAGAGAACGATATGGCTGAAACATGGGGAAAGGGGAGGCAGAGGATCGGGTCCCATGTGCCTGTCACGGTTTTACAAGTCTATAAAAAGAGGAATTTCAGACTGAGTTAAATATTGCCGCCACCCCTCACTGAATTTCAAACACGCACACGCATTCGTCGCCCGGGCGTACATGTATAATAGGAAAAGGACACACGTGTTCACTCTTTGGCCTTTCTCGTATGTACGGCAGGCTAGAGAAATAAGATAAGCAGACCTCCTTCTGTTATTTATGACATCATCGCTGATATTCAATGTTGTTACCCGATACTTTATTAAACTTAGTTAGTTAGACAATGTTGTAACATTGGAAGGATCGAGTAAATTTTTATAATATGTAATGAAAAGGAACGTTTGGTTGTTTTAATTAATTACTTAATTTAATTTGTTATAATCGTATTTGCTGCTGTCTGTAAGAAAACACGGAAGCGTCAAAAATATTTCGAAGAAATCATAGAATACTATTGGATTTTGATAACCTCGTGGCTTTTTAACTTGATTCAAGATTGAATGTTGAATAAATAATCCAAGGAATATCGTGGAATATTCACCATCTTATATAAGGAACTGTAGATAGGCCCAGAATTTAAATTCAACTCTTTCCAGTTTTCACTCGAATTAGATTTCAAGCGTTGAACAAATTTTAATTTGACAATGGAACAAATACGCGGATTTATTAAATTTTATGCCGTAAACTTAATTAAATTAAACAGTCTAATAATGTGAAATACGATCTTCTTTGTCTCTGTGAACTCCTGGTATTTATATATACTACAGGATACCTTTAAGAATTAAAATTATGCTTTGTCTGAACACAAAATATTATACTTGACCATTTAACTTACAAAATATTATATATTTTAACAATTGTTTCACGCTGTGACGAGCGTTTCGTTCTTCGAACAGGCGGCACTTGACACACGTTGCTCGATATTATTATCGATGTTCTCGGACAAATTATCTGCCATGGATAAGCAAATACTTCTGGTATTTGCAAACGTAATTAGCCAAATGGAACGTCGGCGTGTATTTAATTATAATAAGTTTTCCCGGTTAATTGAAAGTACTTGCGGCATAATGAAATTTTTCCCGTCTTTTGTGCGTGCACAAAACACGGAAATTAAACGAGACATCAACGTTAAACAGAATTCAAAAGAGCGAAACGGAAAACACGGAGTCGAGCGCCAGCGCAAAAGCGTCAGAGGTTCTCCGCTTTTCGCGCAAGAGGTCATGATCTCGGAGGAGAGGACGGGTTTCAAAGAAATATTTTACACCGTGAACAATCCGCCGTTTAATAGTTTCCAATAACTCGCGGAAAGTAGTAGGATTTCGAATCCGCCAATCCTATTGCGTAATAAAACGCGAGAAATAAAACGAAGTTATTCGAGAAGGTAATTTTCAATGATTCATGCTGAAAGATATTTGCGTAGAATCATATTAATTTTTCTTCTCGTTTTATCTTTTTCGTTCCTCTCTTTTTCTTTTTCTTCCCCTTCTTTCTTTGCTAAACAGAAACGACGGAAATCCCTAGAAAGGAAGTACTTATGACGGGTTTACTGGTCTGCGGCTGTGCTTCTCCGTAGATAGGGGAACAGAGAGCGAAAGAGCTTACCAAGTGACGTACGTTTAATGCCTAACCACTGCTGTACCGGACAGCCCTTATACGCAGAAATTATAGTACGAATACACGAAACTGTTACTTCAAGCTCTACGCCGTAATTTTACCGATTCATGAACATGTACCTGCTTTGTATAATATTCCATCTGATAACGGAACTTTTCAATCATTGTTTCGGCAAAGTCGAGCAAGATGTTCCTCAAAATGATTACTCTGCTCTATATCGATTCAATTCTCACTTTGTTTTCTTCTTTCTAAAGATTATACGGTATTATGCGTATGATTTATGGTATGATTTATTATTAATTTTCTACTTACTTACGCGCTTCGCTGAGATTCTCACCGACAATTTTCCCTTAACTTTCGTTAACATATTTTTTATTTCCAATTCAAGAGATAGAAATAGGAATGCTAATGAAGTGTTAAAATACGCGATATCGGATAGCTGCATAAAATATGCGTAATAAGTAAGCTGCGTCAAGGATTAGATTGTCCGAGAAGTGTCTTTCCTTTACAGTCACGTCTTTTACAACAAGACATCTTTATACAAACATGAAACATATTCTGTCGAACGTTGTGATCTTCATTTTGCTAGAACAAAATAGATCATACGTAATTCGACAAAATAATGTAAAATGAAAAACGTTGTGCATCCATTATTTCCTTATAAAACGAAAGAAACTTTTCGCACGACCTAATAATTCGGCTGATTTACCAGAAGAGTGTGAAAAGAAGGGTATTGAACCCTTCGGTAAATTAATACTTTGAAATAGAAGGACTGAATATTTTAATGTTTGCAGAATTACATATATTCTCTAACTTAGCTTTTCGAATATTAGCAACAGCTTGACCCTCGTCCGTACACATTTTCCATGTGAAAGATGACGCTATTCTAAGAAAAATTGATTTCGGACTTTATAACTTACTTTTTTAATATAGAATATATATATTTATGGGACGACGTTTGTTACAAAAGGGACCCTATGTGTCAATCTGACGGCTCAAGTCCATTGACGGCTATCTCAATGGTTCGTAATTGTTGCACAACAATTATCCATTTATCGTACAACTTCTTTAGAATACAGGTGGACACATATAGCTTTGAATATCGAAATTTGATGTGAATATGAGGAAAGGGGGAAGGGCTTTATGCCCTCTCTTCGTTCTTCTCTTCGTCGCGAGACAAAGCTAAGAACGGTAAGGTGGAAGCAATGCGAAGTCAAATACGCGCGAATGAAATCCGATGACTCTGAAGGAGGATCAATGTGAATGCGTGTGAACGACAAACAGGAAAATTAATTATTTATCTTTCATTTCATCGATGTTTCACCATCGTGTCAATTTCACGTACGAGGGGCAAATTAAGTTGCGAATGTAGGAGACGGTTAATGATACAATAGTAATCTATTTTAAGCTGAAATTTCTACTTAGTTCTACATAGTGTATATAGTTTAATATAAGGTCATTTATGCCCATGTTGCTATTTTATGTAACTTCTTTTAAGTTGGAATCGTTGCCGTGGTAGAATAGTGTTACTTGATACACTATACCCACGAAACTAATTCCATTTAAGTATCCGTAATTAACGCCTAAATAAGGACAATCTAGAACTTGCGAAAGGATTAAAGGTCAACGATAAGATGTTTAGAGACCTACATATATTCAATTCCCACAGTAACTGTGAAGTTTCCGGGGCTATAAACGAGTAATTTATTCCACAAAGAATTAGCTAGAATCTGCGAATCGAATTAACGTAGATCTACTTGTTCCGCTTAATTCTCTGCTAGGAATTATGCGTTAAGAAATAATTAACGCAACTTACAACTTATTTGAAATATTATAATTAATAATAGAAAATAATGGTGAATTTATAAGAATTAATAAATTATCAGAATAAACAATAGAAAGTGTGAATAAAATATTAAAAATAATAATGAAATTAATAATAAAAATATTTAACATTAACATTACAAACATAAGGCATTAATAATGAAAACAAATAATGAAATATTTTGGTGTTGCAGACAATACTTTGAACGTAATTGAACGCAAAGAAACCTGAAAGTAATGAAAGAAAAACATTTGTATTCCTAATAATTTATAAACTTGTTTCACATACGCTATCGCGTTAAATGATGTCTTAGAAAAACAATATGTTATCATAATATTGACAGCGTATGCTGAATTTAAAATACCTACATCGTCTATTCAATAAAACGAGCTCGATGAATTGAATATCGTAACGCATACAAATTAACGGACCTCTTTATATTGGCCATGTGTCAAATAAAACATTTTTCACTGATACAAAGGTTTGTACTATGTAATAGAGTCTTTAAAAATATCCGGTTGATAGGCTTAATCTGTATCCAAAGAAGGATAATGATTCACGATCTTTTGAAGCGCGTCAATTAATATTTAACAGTAATTTGCACTTGTTGCATTAAGAAAATTTTAGTCTCGTATTGCTTAATATGGAGGGTTGAAATTAATTATTTCATTTATATCACGAGTCGGCTAACGTTGTACCATTGGGTATAGTAAACAAATTTTAAGCATAAACATTTTCTGCGCAAAAGCTAATTACACTTCTGAAAACTTCATTAGTAATAATCACGTAACATGTAAGATTATAATTTAATTTCTTTAACAACATTATTGGAATTAAAAGCAAACCCAATAACAACCAAATATTTGGACTAATTTGTGAATACCTCCATTTCGCCATTTCATACACTTTACATTATCATTACCTATTAAATTTTATACCTCTGATACTGTTCCAATTTTTGAAAACTCGCACAGTTTCTTTAAATATATTAATTAATTGACCTGCTATAACGTGCGTTATGCGTATAGTGTAACGAAATCCTAATGTAACAGAAAAGGAAAAGTACGATTATCGATATCCAATTACCTACGGAAATGAAAATATAAATTGTATATTACTTACTGCTGGTGTCCTGTTTTGGTTGGTTTCCCGGAGACGTGGCCCAGTTAACTTTCATCTCCTGAAACAGTCAAAGAAATATAAATTTATTTAAATGTTTAGATACGTAGTCGATACTATACGTATCAATTATGTATTATAGAATACATGAGAAATAAAACGAGGAACAAAAAAGGATAAAACATTTCGTTGTTTTATCTAACCATCTATTTATATGACTTTCGGATAAATTTAATAATTACAAACTAATTGGCGTACAGTAATAGATTTATCAATTTATGCTCTTCATGCAACATTGATGCGATTTAATTATCGTTGCCCCATCTATAACTATTATCTTTTCGCGTTTATGAAATAGTGAAAACTCATAAAAATACTTGTAGTAAATACATATGTCTGACATATTGGTTCGAAAACAGTGTACATATATTCGTTCGTTATACACAGATTCCCGTTCAGAAATAAACTGAATATCGTTGATGCAAGCAAAATTTCACTCTTAGATGTCTCCCAAAAAATTTGTATTCCTGTGAAAAAGGCTCCAAACATTTGACTAACGAATGAATGTATAATGCAGTGAAAACGTTGATAAATATCGCAGAGTTCTTTCAGATTATTTGAGGATCTAAAATGTTCAAGAAATTGAGCTTTGGTATAAGTGATCCGTTCCCTTGTGAACCGTAGACGATATACTTAGATGGTAGCAAGATAAATAAAATTTTATATTATACAATAAAATATGAAATAAGAACATTTTATAATACGTTAAATAACGTTATATATTACAAATAATATATGAAACATTATATAATTCAATGCTTAGATGTATAAAACTCTGCTGCCTTAAGAAACCTTTTATTCTCACGAAGCTTTGGTAAAACTTCTCCAACTGAATGCTAGACCACCTTTTAGAAATTCAATGTTCAACGCCGCCCAACTGTCGCGAAACATCCTAGATAACATTTCACATTTCACCACGTAAATTGTCGGTATAAAAAGATTGCCGTGAAAGAATGGGGTTATATCCAAGAGTGGAAGTCAAGACAAAGAAACGATCAAATTTATACCGGTCTGTTCACTAGCCAGACGCGTTAAACGTAAAACGTTTTCGCTGATAAAGCACCTATGCGGTTTCCCCATACATATCCCTGCGACAGTTGGATTTCCTCAAGTGACGAGTAATTTCGTTTACAGATTATCAAGTTAATCTTTTCGCTAGAAATCGGTACGGTAATCCGCTGGTAATCCGCAGCAACAGGAAGCGATATCACTGCCGAAAGGAAATAGGACATGTTGGGTATCGTCGGGTCTTAACAGATGTCATAAACTAGATTCTTTATGCATCGTGATGTACCCAACTGTCGACATTGTCGATACTCGATAAATAGTAAAGGTCATTTCGAAGAAACCGCTTAGAAGCTGAGAATCCGTGTGAACATGTAGTGGAAAGTAAAGCAATTGAAAAATACAACTGAAAGACGATTTTTCGTTGCAATTAATCTCGTCAATTCAATGTTACGTAATCCGAGGGATATTTTAATATTTATCGAATAATATAATTATATAGATAATAGACAATTCTTTACATAATCAACATAACCAAAGACGCTTTTATCATCTTTCAAATTCGTTCTATATCATCGCTGCTAATACAATAGACCATATAATCTGATCGTTCATGTAATAGGAGTCCTCTTGTTTCTCTTCACCATCGATAAGTTTTCGTTCAGTTAATAGGAGTTTATGTTCATAAGAGGATTCATGAAAAATTTGCTTTTAAATATCTACGTAACAATGTTGTTAGCTTGTATCGACTGCGAAGCCCGCGAGAGCGTCACGTATGTAAGCGTGCCACTACTATTTACGTCTTATCATTAGACGTTGATATAACTGGATTGACGTTCGGCGGTAGTTGAATCAGAACTCAACCAAAGTTCAGTTAATCAGGCGCTGCTAAGGTTTCGTTCATATAAATGGAGTTCGTATAAACGGAATTCCACTGTAACTATATCTGTGTAGCAATCATTTACAAAAAGGAGAAGAGAAAAATTAATTCGACTTTCAGATTTAGGTCCGGAAAAAACAATTCGATTCAAACTGAATTATCATTTCATAAAATATATTTATATGTTTAACTTTGTTGAAATGATAAATTCAAATATGTAGATATTCATGAAATTATCATCGTGTTTAATTAATCATCATTAACGAATCGAAATCAGCTCTGAACAAAACCGTAATAAATGATTCATGAAGATGCACATTTACTTATAATCTTATTATAATAATTATTTAATTCCTTGTTGTATATTTTCCGTTCATTTCATGCAGAAAGAACAAATTATTGTTTCCAACACGACTCCCTACAGATGTATTACAATATAAAGTAAATTTCTAGTTACTTAGTTATCTGTATCTACATCTATACGAGAGAATAGCGGTATCAAGAGTGAATTACTAATAAGTATACGTGATTATTGCGTGCAAGTTCAAAGGACTTGAGATTTCACCTGTAAACCAAAGTTCTAAAGCTAAGCTAAATGCATATCTACGAGTACGAGACTCGCTGCTTAGAATTTATGACTGGTTACACTGGTCGTAATTAATCGTGAGGAATATTAAGCGCGGCATGTATAGAAGTCACAGGAGGAAGGGTAAAATAATAGTTGAACGAATGATATAGTAAAACCTTGCCATGCGTTGCTATCGTAGACGGACCTAATGGAAAAATGGTGTCATCCATACGGACGATACACGCAAACGATATGACGCTAATATTGAATCGTTACTTTTCATTTTCTTACTTATCTGCATCATCACGCTGCCATTCTTTGTACACTTAATTATTCCTACATTTCATCGAATACCATAGGTAAACTTGTAACTGAAACAATAAGAAAACATTATAGGAAATATCTCTTTATTATGGTGTTAAGTAGAATTCATTTACATTGTTCATATTTGACAAGGAAAAATTTTTTGTATCATATTCATCGTATCTTTATGCTACTGACAGTTGCATATCCTCTGTACATTAGTTTTCTAGCTTTTAAAACAAAATTTACATTTACAGTTTGTTGATTAGTAACGGATAAATAACTGCAGGTATCGGTTTTTGTCATTAAAATTTGTCATAAATTTCTATCAAAGTGTTGGGATTAATACGAGCGGAGGTGTACGTCAGATACAAAATGGAAGTTCACATTTATTCCATATCGCCGATCACTATGACCTAATTCGATTACGAGAGCCTTGTATCTTTTCATTTATTCAAATGACATGACGCCTCCAGTTCAACCATCTACTCGTGTGTTTTTTGCGATCATATCCACGGAGAACGACGTTAACTATGCGGTTCCTGAATTCGATATAATCAAGAGATAATTAAACCGAATTACGATGAAATTCCCGTACATAGGGAAAATACTCTGGTCGATAAAGCATTTACGTCGATGAGATGCTTTGTTCGAATACCAACATGGTGCAGCTTGCAAAATACTTTATAGGATATATTCGTGAGCAGAAATGGAAAGCCACAACTAACTGGTAAAATAAATGCCGTTAATGCTCTTTATTGCAACACGTACGCTTGCTGAACGGGTGTAACAATACGCGTTTCATCTGCTTTATTAGCCATTACAACGTGATACCGATGCTCAATTGGAAAGAAAACGACGATGATCGAAATGAACAACAACGATAATTTATGTATAATGCAATGTAACGCAGGTTTATCACACGATTTGTCACTTTTATGGTAGATTTACGTTTCCTCTTGGGATGGAATTCGTTTGTACTCGCTGTTTGCCATCAACGAACAACTAACAGTGTTTACGTTGCCGATTGGAGGTGGCAGAAGAAGGCAGATCTAAAAAATTGTCGATTTTCAGGTATTCGCGAAAATCAAGTCTACAAGTAGGCCATTTTCTAAGATGGGAAATTAAGAGAAATAAAATTATACTGTTTAAGAAGGAGATTGTCATAACGTAATATCTGTTTTAATTCTTCCTTTAATAGTAAGCAATATGCATAAACGATATCTTATCAAAGATTCTCAAAATTACAAAGATTATTGGTCCGATTATAAAACAAAATGTCAAAGGACGTCCACGAATAATTTTTTATTTCAAATTTATTTCAAATCGTTTTCTTAAAAATTTTACTGTCTTTACTATTAGTTACGTCACTGTTCTAACAAACTAATAATGTAGATATTTATTGCGAACTAAGGAAATAGGTTTGGAGGTTGGAAATAGGATAGGAAATAGGTTCCTAACGAATAAGGAATAGGTTTGTGTTACGTTTCATTTTCTATAAAGAATTTGAAACGTTTTTTTTTTTTTATTAAAGATTAAGGGATAATTGAGTTCTGAAAGATGTTAAAATACAGAAGCGAAAATTTTAGAATTTGCAGATCATCGGGTTTGTACTGCTTGATCCGTAGTTCGTATTGTTTGAGATTCGAAGTGTCAATTAGTGACATTGATGGATTTCAAAGGTATGCTAATAAATGAAGGAAAAATGGAACTGTGCCAACATTTAGCAGTGCAAAATCAATGTTTGAACAGTACTTCAAAGACGGTGTACTGTATAGTAGCTCAATACTGATACAACAGAAAATTTATGGCCTTCTCGAAATTGATATTTATCCGCTGACAAATGAAATTCGGAAGAGAATGAAACGTGTCTGAATTTTGTCAAATATCCCTACGAAGTATTCAAAGTATGTTTTAAATAAACTCGATATTATTAATTGACTTTATACGAACTATTTAATTATCTCTAAATATTGCTCGAGAATATATAAATGTACTTTGAAATTTTAAATTAACATACAATAATGCATATTTGCAACATTAAGCATGAAACTGTTATGGTATGTTACTATTATTATTGTTGCAAAAGTGTTGTGTCCAATTGTCTTATTGTATCTTATTACGGGAATTTTTTTATTACATTAATTTAACCATAATAGCAAAACTTCGTAAATTTATTTATTGGAAGAAGCAGTTACAAGTACATTAAGAAAGGAGTAACATTTTATTTAAGGAAAACTGAGTACTCAGAGAAATAAAAGCGGTAATATGACTACTTTGCTTCTCTTAACGTCTACCATGCTAATTTGAAGTAAGCTGACTTTTCTCCACAGCATTTGAAATGCGTACGAACAAGATAGCTTACGCACGCATTACATTCATATTTTTCTAATAGCAGAAAGATTATGCTTAATGTTTCTCTTGAATGTCACACGAAGAACGAATTTCGTTCTTCCCTATAGACAACAAAGTATATGGACAGCCGTATAATAAATCTGGTACGACAGCGTTCGCCCTGTGCTAATGACAAAACGAAATACAACGCTAACGCGATTTAAACCATCGAGAAACATTTGGAAAATGAATGGGCTGAAAAACATGGAATCGTCGTCGATGCCGTGCAATTTTCCACCTGTATATAAATATTACCGACATAAAGATAAACGCGGCCGAACTGTGATATAATATTTATATCGGTTTTCGTCGATCCCGTCCAATGAATATTTCATTTCGCTGTCTGTCGAAAATTATAAGTCGATAATCGGATCAACGTGGCCGGATAGGTGAACGCGGCTTCATAATCGTGCCGGGACAGGCCAGCTGTTTCGCAGGCCGAGTGCTCGTTTCGAAAGTTCGCCCTTAACAAATGCGAAAAATAATACTACGACGACGACGACGACGACGCGCGCAGAGAGTTGTTTCGTTATCCAAAGTTTAGTATACCTGGTTGGTACACCTTTCGGGAGTTCCGGCAGACTAGTTGCAGCAGATGCGAGGAAAGAACATGAACAAGTAATGTTACGCGAGGAAACTGCGGTGCAGAAAGAGGCAAGGATAAGGAATACCAAGGCTAGGAATAAGTAAGTAAGCGAGTGACTATGTAAGTAAGGAAGTAAGTCTGGCGGGATAAGTAAGTTAGGATAGGACGGAGGAGTGCCCAAGACGGCCGGTACGCTAACGTCGGGCCCGCAGTGTGTCTGCAGCAATTTGCAACTTTTAATAGTTAGTCCGGGTTGCGAGGTCGTCTGCCGGCCCAGAGCCCCGTTCTTTTATGGTTTATACACCGGCAAAGGAGGAAGTTTATATGCCGTAGTTTTGCACGGTTAATGCGCGCGCGACTCATGCCCACCTCTAACAGTGTGTCATATTTATGTGTCAACGGGTTGTCCCACGAGATCTGCTCTAGTCGATCAACGAGAGATTTTTTAACTTGCACTTGGAAGGTTCATGGTAAACACACAGATGGATATTGATAATTAAGGGAATATATTCTATCTTTGTTAATAACACAACATTGATATACGTGCGACACAATATTGATATACGACGTATTGTTAAAATAGTTTCATGCAGTTCGCGAAGCCGCTCATACAACAAACAGTTGCAGTTTGATTATTTGTCAACATGAATTTATTGAACAAATTACGTATTGCGTTTGAAGCTTTGACTGAAGTTTGAAGGAAAAGATTCTAATATAATTTTATTGTATTATACGATATACCTAACATGTAAAGAAACAATAAATGTACGATATATTGATCCAAGTAATAACTGCCAGTGGTATAAAGCAATTCGTTGCTAACTTTGCCCACAGCTGCTTCGAGTAAAACATTTCCTATCTCGGTTTCAGCAACTTAAATACAAGCTCGACCGCGTTCACGAAATAATATCAAAAGGTAGAAATAGCGAGCTTAAGATTTTTGAATCGCGTTTTCTTCTACAGCAAGCAAGTAGAATCCGGCACAGGCGACTATCGAACCGGTTGGCAAAGCGTAGCATACTCGATCGCAGAAATACCAGGGTTCGACATGGTACTTTAATGCGAGGCTTAGGCCGCGATAGAGAACCGATTACATATTGCGGACGCGAAGGTTGAGTTAGTGAGCACGGGCATCGGCAGGAAGTCGGGCAGAAATTGCAAGCTGCTGCACTTTTGACCTTAGCTGGCCAGTCGACTGTCGGTCAGATATTTATTGTCCTATTATCGTGATTGATACGCGGCTGGCTGGCCACGGGCTACTATCTTACATAAGTATATTTAATGGTGGAAGGTCGTTTCGGACTTTCACATGACGAAGGGAGGCTGCTTCTTCCGTTGTCGTCCGACATTACGGTCGGTTGCAGCCATCCCAACTCTCCTACCTCCCCTACAAGCTTGCTTGTACGTTTTCTTACTTATATCTTCTTATTTTCCAACCACATGGCGCCATTAGTCGCCGCGGCACCACCGACGTTTCTCGCCTGCCCTGGTAATAAGTCACGGAAATGCTATCGTAAGGAATTTACGAGACACGGGGTTACTTTCCTCGCGATGTCGTGCAACCACATACTTTCTGTCTCTCTTGGCTACATCTTCTGACGATTCTTCTTACCGATTCTGTCACAGATTTTATCCTGACTATCGACACCAACACTATCGTTCGTAAGTATTTAGACATTTCCACATTATCGCTAGTATGTGAAGTATTTCGGTCAAGTATCGAGTGAAACTCTTAAATGTAATTTTCTGCGGCTTCCGATCTTAGCTTAGGTAATTACACAGGGTGATTAACAAGAGTTGAATAGTTTTGATTAAAATCACTCTATGTGTAATTATTAACAGATATTCATGAAAGTAATGGTAAATATTAATTAGCATAAATAAAATGGTAAAACAGTACGATCGCTAAATATTGTTAAGACTCTTATAATGAACGAAATATACGTTTCTTTAGTTATATTAGGAAATTTATGAAATTCTGCTAAGTATCAGTTCTACGCTATAGACGAATAAGAACAAAGTTTCGACTTGAATTTAACAAAGTATTTGATCGTTGATTCTTCTATTATAATTCTGAAAATATAACAAACATATCAGTTTTTCGATTCCAAGCAGATGCGCAAATACTTTTGATAGTGTACATCGTGAAAAACGTCGTGACAGAATAATAGCGAAACTAATAATAATATTAAATAGAATGCAGATCATACTTTCCTTTGGAATTTGCATTGCCGCATTCTAAACAGATAACCAAACTGTATTATTTCAGTCACCACTTCTAATTGAATTTCTTATGCTAATAAAGACCAAGTTTCTAGTATTTGTATATCGCGTGAGAATGGCTGACGAATTTCTTTCCTTCGGCCGATTCTAACTCTGTACGAGGCACAGGCGTATAAATTTCACAATTTTCTCCTTGATTCTCAAGATAGACCAGTTGCAAATGATAGCGGCCTTTTCTGTTTTAAGCTGGTGACCTAAATTATTCTAAGTCAGTGAGTTATTGACTATAGGGTAAAAAAATTTCTGCTAACTAAGCACGAACGATCCTTCCTCATAATATATTTTACTACGTCAATAAAGCGTTTCATAGTGTAATGCGTCATATAAATTTTTGCAGCGTTCAGCTCGAGCTTTAAAGAAACCGTGTGTTCAGGTTCTTCGAATGTACATACGATTTTTATCGGATATTCTCTATTTCGTCCACAAACATGCTGCGATTGTATCTCTTTCGACGAATGATTATATCTACAGCCAATATCACACGGTTCAGCTAATAACGATCATGCGTTCATCATGATATTACTGAATATGATAAACAAATTTTGTTCTTATAAAACATATACCTCGTAAATTTTTTCAACATATAAATATATAACGAGAATGAAAATATTTTGTCCGTTTCGTTCTATTTTTGTCGACTATTTAAAAAGAGCTATATAATTTCTGCAATTTTATTACCTGATTTCTATATTACTTCATGAGCCTCACTACGATTTCTTTTAATCTAAACGAATATCGCAAATATCGGAATCGTTATATTAAATATGAAGGCCAGAATTGAAAAACACGATAAGTCACATTCTCTGTCTTTCCATGATCCCGTTATTCATTCAAACCATTTACTCGTCGATAGTGTACGCCGGGCAAACCTCCATTCGTGTTAAAGAGGTTGAGGAAACTGGTTGGAAATGTCAGGTAACGCACAAGCGCACACACTTCTCCTGTAACATCGACGTCGATCCACGTGCACATCTTACCGCAGCTTAAGCGATTCTCGACGAAGGAGAATGAGAAAAGTGAAAAGAAAAGGAAGCGTTAGTAGTCTACGACTTCTGAAAACCTTTAACACATTGGCTTCTGCCTCTAAATAAAGGAAATTTCCTTTGGGAATGACCATTTCTGCGTCTTTTTACTCAAATTACTTCACTGTTTCCCTGAAATCGATAGAAGGTGTTTTGTAGTTAAAGACTTCCTGCGCTTCTTTCGGTCATATTCTCCAATAAATTCCTGAAGTTCTCGGAAAGTACGAATAATCCTCATTGATACGTCTTTGACTTTCCGTTTCAATTTCTTGTTAAGGATTTTGTTAACCACAGTGTTGATTAAAAAACGAGATTCGAAGATATCCTAAGACTATTCTAGGACAAAGAATAAAGTGAACTTGATTGCACGGTTCACAAGCAACTAAAAACAGTTTCTAACAGTTCTGTTTACCACGAAACTTCTCTTTGTTAACTTCGCCAACGCGAATTCTTGTTTGTTTCGTACACATCGCCAAGTCCACGCGAATTTAAGAATTACGACAAAGCTTCGTATTTTATAGGAAAGTATGCGAAGCTCCGTTACAACGGTGCAGTCTTTCGTGCGATATGCTGGTAGCAGCGGTTGGTAGGGACAGTGATTGTACACAAGCTATGGTGGTGTGCGGGGCAGTTCGTCCAGAACCGGAGGAATACTTCGCCCTACCGCACTAACCTATGATATATGATTATGCTGCATGCCCTCCGTTCGTATCTTATTATGTATTACCAAGGGTGTACACAACTACGTAGCTATTCAGCCGGGCCTGCATATCTCTAGCAACGAAATGGCTCGGTCTGTTCTCTCGCTATAGATTGGACGTTTTATCAAACAGGCTCGGACAGAAAAATTCGCGAGGAATCGTACTGTTCGCCGGTCGATCGAATGGGCCAGTGAGATTCACTGGGACGATATTCGATTTTCACACGCCATACGAATTTACGTTCGTAGTCAGATATTCTCCAAACCAATTGCAAACACTCGTAATAACAGCGATCATTTCGCGATGATAGATTCGTGGTACTATAATGAAGCGATTTATGTGTTTATTGACACTGACGCGACGAGGTTCGGGACAAAAATCAAAATTCATTGGCCACGTTCGCACGTTCACAGGTAAGTGAAGTTCGCATATTTTCAGGCTACGTGTTCACGTAATGTGACAAGTTCTCGTTGTGTTTCGTTGCACGATGCATAAATTTTATTTCACTGTGACAAATTTTAATGCGCTAATTTTATATTTCTATAGATCGTAGAGAAACACTTTTTAATTATTTCACATATATTCATCAATATATTTGTTCCATATACCAGCAGATTGATAATTAATCAGCTGTTCGAGGAATGGCCTTTAGCACAAAATTTTGAGTTGGATGTTTCGTATGGGTGAAATTAAAATTTAAAAAATCAACGAAAATGTACTCGTATATATCCTAGTTTTAATAGAAATATGCCTACACGTTGTTAGAAACGTTCGGACAATGATGAAATTTGTTAAAGTATAGTACACGATTCGATTCGTGGAATGTGAAATGAAAAAAAATACGAAATAAAATAATCATCGTTAATTCTTTACGTTAATAAAAATATTAGTGTTATTTCTGTGAAGCACATATGAAAAGACGTATCAATTGTTCATTCATATATATATATATACATTTTTCATTTCGCTCTCGTAATAATTTCGAATACCATATTTTTAAATATTCTATCGTAACTGAAATGTTCAATTTTATGCATATTTTACGCACTACGGCCAATATTCGTTTTATACGATAGTTAGTAATTTGTACATTTAACAGTTACATTCTAGTAAAAAGAAAAGGAGTCCGTAAAATAGTCCATAAGTAAATAGTTACTTAGATTACAATTCCTTTATTATTTTGCCTATCTATCACAAAATTCATTTAAAGGGTCAGAAACGATCCTTGATTAATATTATAAGCGAGTAGTGAGTCGAATATGTATCCCGTGTGCCTCGTTTCAACCATTTCTTCAATAATACATCGATCCTCATAAATCGTTTCTTGCAGAGTATTATCGTACGCACGTTAAACGTCTGTCTACCCTAGCAATTCTAAGAATCGCACTAAAATATGCAAGGAGAGCGAAAACGTTAAATAAAACAATCATGGACATGGTGCAATTAAGTATAGCGATTTCAACAAATGTTCCTTCATTTTTCCTTTCTTTTGTCCTTTTTTTTTTTCCTTTTTATTTATTTTATTCTGTGTGTTCTACCAACGTGAGTTTGCCCGCTACAAGAAATTTAACTTTCTAGCGATTTAAAATTCTATACAGTTACAGAGCGTGTCGCAAAAGAGAATGCGTAGGTTTTGGGGCAGCAATGAAATTTTCCCTTTTATGAAAAGCGAAGATGAAAGTTTATGACGAAAAACTAAATTCCAAGCAAAAGCGGGACGGCAGAGGGGTGGGAGAACCAATTGCGAAATTTGAATATTCTATTCGGCGCAATGTTCTACGTAAAATGATGCAGCCGAAATGGAGTTGACCTAAAAAGTAAATCACAAGTGAAGAAACTGGTTTATGTAAATCGTTCTTCAATCGTTTTACCGATCGGAACCACGGTGATACACTATGGTACATTTGAAAATACGCGGAAGCTACGAGAAGAGACGAACATAGAAACAAAAGCGGCAAACGATCGTGTTGCTCGAAAATTTGTAATAAATGGATAAATGAGAAACTGGAATATTCTTCTGTGACGTTCACTTTATTCCTCGCACAGCTCTAGAAAGAAAATTACGCTAGGCTATAAATTAAAACTAAAACTGTAAAAAATAAAGTCTTTATAAATCTAGATTAAAATTAATCCAGATACATAGAATTCAGTTGTGCGGTCCAGCTGCAAATTCTGATATAGAAATATTGAAGAAGTTCGAGTTAAAAACGTGAGGAGTATTAGTAAGCGCCACATAGTTCGTTTCAAGCGATATGATAAGGAAAGGTTTGTAAATATTAACAATTAAACAGAAATAGTCAATTTCGAAGGAAGATTTATTAAAAGATTTAATAATCGATCCAACCAGTTAGTAGGAAATCTGTCGGGTGAGACAAATACCAGAACGTTAAAACACAGCAACCTTTGGACTTCAATGGATTTATGTATCAAGCTGCACAACTGCCAAACGTTATGTTAAATTTTCAGATACAGCAAATTATTCAACGAACACCTATCTAATATTATTACATTTAGAAGATTCGCTTATTGTCCATAGATGGACTATAAATAAGCTTAACGGAAGGAGAGATAAAGAAAATAAAAATTAGGAAATTGTTTCCAATTTGAACACGCAAATTTCATTCGACAAGAAGAAGACAAAGAGAAATCTTGCACCTACCGAATTTTTAATGATACACTTACGATCGATTCTCGAAAAGATTTTTGAATCTCCGGTGTGGAGAAGCAAGTATGAAGAGGCGAGAATAGACAAATTGGCAAACACGAGTGAATTATGAGCTTGTGCTTGGGTGTTCAAAACGCGACGTAGTTTCCAGCAGATTTAATTACAAAAAGGAACGCGCAACAGTTAGCTCGTGTGGCTCAAAAGAGAGTCAAATGAGAGGCGGGACAAAAGGCGGCGGAGCCATCTGAAAAACAGGAAACGGCTAAGAGAATGTGACTGAATGTATGATGTATATACTGGTCTGAAGTGCAGCCCTTCTTTCTTTCAGTGAATTTTTAGCGTTGCACCGTCGGTGAGCCGCGTGAAACGCAGTTTGGCCATAGTTGAGACAGCAGCACGGCGACTAGCGATGCCCTACGCATTCCTCACAGAAAGCACGTATCCGTGCGCTAAGGTTCACCGAGAAAACGCTTTAGATACGAGCCTCTCTTCGTAAGCACCCACCCTATGGAATGCGTTCCCCTTCAAGTGGCTCCTTGTCTCTCGAAACATTCTAAACGCGTGGCCTGCCTCTTCTTTCCCTTGTGGACCGACAAGTGTATCCGCACCTCTTCTTATCCACGTCAAACATGTTTACTAATTTCGATGGATGATGACACCGATAATTGTAGTATTAATTTCGTTTGCAGATTTTACAATCAAGAAGCTTTTGTGAATGTGAACGATTTTTGAAATACTGCATTTTCTATTATCGCATTTTTGCAACCCACAAACCTAAATCTATATATGCTTATGAATGGTCAACAGAATTTTTGTACAATATTTTGTAATTGTAGAATAATTTGTACACGCTTGAAATGATTCCAATGTATTACGTAATATTATGAATTATTTTAAACGTTAATTACGTTTCCCTTTAAATAAATATAAATAATAGATGGGTAATGGATAATGGATTTGAAAAACGGGTATAATGCTATTGTTCTAAAATATGTCTAACTTAGTTTCTTCGTTTTCTACCATAGATTTTACGCGTATATAGATTTTTCTGAAGGGAACGATAAAAAATATTTAAAAGCAGATATACGATTTTGTTTCTGATTTCGATAATGCCATTTAAAAACTAGGATATTTTGTAGTTTCATTCCTCGTTATTACACGGATATTCGATTTCATTACTTTACTGAACGCTCTCGTACTGTACGATTATTTTATGTTTTTTAAAGTAACGTAATATTTTTAACAAATCTCACATTCATTCTCAAAAACATCGAGATCCCTTTAAATTTGGATTTTATATATTTTTTTACGAGGAAAGTTTTAATATTTGAAACGACAAACCCATTGAAATAAGAGCCGATATAACAATCTTATGGCTAATGCATGATATGTGCGTGTGTATGTGTGTGTAGTATAATATATTTTTCAGTTATACAATAAATATATTAAATCTTCTCTTGAAAATACATTTCGTCTATCAATAAAAGAATAAATTTCATCCATTGAAATCTTCCAATATTTTTTTTAAAGAACGATTTTTCTTTTCAAAAGAAAAATCTTTTATAACATTTCTAGCTTTATCTGGATATTATCCATCATGACAGTACGTAGAACGTAGAACGTTACGTTAAACATTAAGCGATGAAGAGTAGGAAACAGATACGATGAATAACTAAGTTGAACAGCCGTAAATAGTTCAGGTAACTCCTGAAACAGGTTCCGATTGAACATAGAGGGTGTATTGCGTTTACAGTGTTTACATGATTTATCCAACGTACAGTCTTTGTTACATATTTTATCCCTTTAGCTAGATCAACGTTTCATCGCGCAGGTCAGCTACAAACAGCAACTAGAATGCACCCTTTGTCCCAACATAATAAGTACAGAATGATATCTTCATAACATGCAACAAGTATGAGGAAAGGTAAGAAAAATATAATACCGAGATACGAAATTAGTTATGAAGTCAGAGTTTAATGTATTCACTACTTGTTACTTAATCCTTTGCGCTGTAATTATATTGTTCTAATTCCTTCCCGACTCAACTGAAATACTGATTTTTTTTCTGATTTTGGTGATAAAACACCGGTATGTAATTTGTTGTTATTTATGTTTTTCTAAAGTATAATATTTTTTCTTCTTTCTCATTTCTCCTTTACAAGATCTTCTGTGATAGACTTCTCAAAACTATACACGTGATATCTGTCGAAATTCAATCGAAGTGTAATTCGCTACCATCTGTTATAGCGACGAATATAACAAATAAAAAATATTAGACGAATTATTGTTTTCTTTAATTCTGAAAATAAATCTTCTGATTAAGTGATCCCTCTAGAAAACGCCGAAGATATGCAACTGTGTGTGAACCAGTGTGATCGAAATTATTTCACTAAAGTGAGAAGTATAAAGCACGAAGCTTTCGCCTGTATTTACATGTAATCTCAAAGCGATTTTTAAACAGTTCTATTTTCTATTTCTATTGATTCCTTTACGAACTAAATGAAATATCACACGAGAGAGACACTCGTGAATTCTGCGGAAAAATAGTAACGTCGCGCTAGCAACGATCTTATGGAAGCTTAGTAACGACGAGTAAGTATCTTCAACAATTTCTGAAACACAATTACCTGTTATTTAGAAAGTTATAGATAAAACGTATCCAACTGAAGCGTTAATTCCCTATACGAGTAAAAAGTAAAATTACAATCAAGAAAGACGATGGCTAATAATAACAATTTAAAGAAAGCTAATGTCTAGGAAATCGGCCAAGTGGTTTATCGAGCAAAGTGCCGTTCCTAGTTCCTTGGGTATTGCGTCCAATTGAATTTAACAGAGTCTTAATCCTGTCCGCGTGTGTTTCCTCGGAAACGAAGAAAGTAAAGTTTCACATCGACAGGAAGCCTCTGTAATCGATATGAATTTATCGTGGTGGCCACGTGTCCCCAAGCGGAATTATAGGTCGTTAATACGACATAATTGCACGAACGTAATATGGATGAACGAATGAATGCACTTGAATGTATAATTATAAAGTCCGATAGTTGTTAACCATATTGCCACACAGTTAAAAGATATTAAGCATCGTTGACGTTATCTGTGTAACTCCTCCACCGATCCCCAGGGAGCGTTAAACCTGTTACGCTGATTATTTTGCGTAATAAAATGCAGAGTACGGTTTAATTGCGAAGCGTATTACGCGCAGTGCGCAACTTCCTGAAATAAGCCCGTTGTCATATTAATTTAAAAAGAGGGGATCCAAACGTGGTTTGCATTCTGGCAGATTTCGAGTTAATCTTAAAGAACCTGAGCTAAAACCTGTTACCACACCTTTATTTTCATATTTATCTATGTATATCCGAATCGGATGACGAGTAACGGAGTTGTTAATGGATTAGGTTTTAACGTATATAAAATATTGGATTTTTAACGATTCATACTTTACTGAACCTTATTCTTATTCAGTCAGCTTCAATTGATTAAAATCGACACCTAAAATCCACCGAATTATTAAGTGACCTGCTAATTAATGTTTTCCGAGATAAACTGTGAACGTTTTCTGATATATATAACTTAATTGATACTGTTTACCAACTAACTAAGTAGTTTAGCAATTACTAACTAATCACTCATCACTAAGTTTAGAACGCATCGTGACATCGTTGCCACTGTATCACGGCGCCTGTACCCCCGGCATAGTTTTCTTCAAGAGGGTATACCGATATCAGTGATAGACAGAACTTCGATACTGATACAAAGTTTCCTTCCCAATTCATGTATCTGAAAACAGTTAATATCTAATCTGTATCTGTATAGAACTTCACTGTTGTATGTATCTCAACGAAAGGAGATTTCACGTCGACGCAACGTTACTTCGATGATAAATAAAAATATTGACAGGGGTTAGATTTTGCTATAAAATCTTGGATAAATCCAAGTTTCTTATTCGCTTATTTCCTAAGATGTAACTGTCGAACATAGCATAAAGATAAGCAATGAAAGATATATAACGAAATATTTTTAACGAGAAAATTCGAGAGGATATCGTTTCCGGAATCGTTTCGAAGCCAATTAGAACCAAAAGATCGACGTTGGAACTGCGAATTGAAGCAGGCAAACTCGAAAATTTCGATGTCTTGTAATAGTCATTCCCGATAATGGTTCTACATAATCGTTTCAAGAGAGAAGATCGGCTTTCAACTCTTTGCTTCTTATATTACACAAAGGAATTAAATAGAATCATATTTTCTACAAATTGATGGAGAATCTTAGAAGAGAAGCTGTTGTGCGGCAATACTTTTGTTTACAATTTCATAGCAAATTTAACAGGAAATGCATAAAAATTCTATTTCCGAAGGCTTAGAGATTTCTGACGACGTTCACGAACCGTAGGGATAACGAGGTAAGACAAAAACAAAGCGAGGCAAGAATTTTAAAATATCCGCGCGTACTTTAACGGTCGTTTGGAGAAAGAAGACAACGGGAAACACTAAGGATGTTGACGGTAGATAACTTCCTTTGTTTCCCCTCCATCGTCTGTTTTCTCTTTCCTCCTTACTCCCTTACTTTGTCGACGATGAGAACGACGACAATGACGACGACAAGAGGAAAAGACACGGTGGCGCGCGTCGAGTTGTCTTTCTTTGACTGGCAGTGCGAGGAACGAAAGGTGGCGGAATACTGGGGAGCTACCGAAGTCGAACGGTGAATACTTCCGTCGATATTTAAATTCCGCATCGAAAGACGACGACGAAAGGAACGAGCGCGACGACAAGAAGGGCGAAAGCGACGCACACAGGTCACGGACGTTGTTTCTCTGACTTTGATCCTTCGAGTAATTACATTCTTTCAGTTTGAAGGCAAACGGAGTGCGTCAGCACGTTTCCGGCATCG
This sequence comes from Bombus pyrosoma, assembly GCF_014825855.1. Classification (NCBI taxonomy): domain Eukaryota; kingdom Metazoa; phylum Arthropoda; class Insecta; order Hymenoptera; family Apidae; genus Bombus; species Bombus pyrosoma. Next base: position 7,974,436 of record NC_057770.1, on the reverse strand, counting down.
CGCCCCCGAAAATCTTTTTCCTTTCCCTCTCGCTTTCCTCAGATTACACCGTTATAAGCTACACAGGCGCGTCTGTTCCTCTAACAGTCACTTACAAGCTGTGTCTCTACGAAAATTTTTTTTTTTTTATACATTAAAACGTAGATACAGACACATAAAAACAAATTTTAATTTTCACGCATTTGTTTACCTTGTTAAGAAAAAATAAGTAAAAATTAAAAAGAGGAAAGAAGTATTGCGTATGACAAACGCCGCCAATGACATATATCATATGAAATATATATTATAAGTTTCAATGGAGTAGCCTGACTCGAATTTAACAAAAGTAATTATTGTCTCTTATGAACAACATCAGTTGAGAATTGAAACATGAAAGATAGCAGCTTCCAATTTTTACGAAGAGCCAATTATATATTAATACGTTCAGTCTACCTTTAGACCTCATGCAACCATAAGTAAAATTCATATGTTGCAAATGGCGCGTCATACATGAATACCTGAAGAAACGAAATTGGAAATGTATAGCATAATAGAGTAACATCATTGTGAAAGAATCACGTGGCGATAAATAATATCGAGCTGTATAAGTAAATTGTAAATATCTTGTTTATGTCCTTGATCTTATTCAATTGAATATTTCAACAGTGGACGGATGAAAATAAATTTATTACTGTGAGCACATAACTCGTAATGCTTATATTAGTATCAGAGCTGTACGTTTTGCCAGTGAAAACGATATATGAATTTTAACAATAAAAGACAATTTGCACGATACCGTTTCATAATAGTTTATTACTCGGAAGCATTATTGCTACATCACAAACATTTACGCATTACAACAGATATTCTGATATTTATATTTACGTCGCGAATTGCCATATCTGATGCAATATTGTGCAAATTAATCAACCCTCATAAATTTGTTGAGAAATCGGAAGCATAGGCTAAATTCATTTCAATTAATTAACTGAAGCCACGAATGATGTAGTCCAAATATTGAATACACGAGTGCACATAGTTTGTCGTGCGTGTTACGGCAGCTACGTACTGACATAAATTTTGTGAAAAATTATGTGAAATATTTGATGAATAATTTAGCGTAAGTTTACATTTCAAGCGACTGGCTATTCATTTCGAGTACGTTTGTTCGAACTCGAAGATGAAATGGCAACGTGATATAAGAAAATATGAGATGAAAGACATTAGATAAAAAATGAAATCAAGCACAACCACGACGGAAAGTTTGAGAGCTTTCAGAGAAGCGTCCGGTAAACAAGAAGCCTGGTATGTCCCTAAGGAGTCTCTTTGACATTCTAGGAGGAAGTGCCTTCCACACATTCACCAACTTCTGTCCGCACTGTATGAATTTCATTCACGCCTAGAATGTATACGAGAGCTATCGTAAATCATTCTGTTCATAATCTAGGGAATATTTATGACATTCACATCGAAATGATATTGAGAATAGATATACGTAATTGAAAATAATAATTGATTATAAATGGTATTTGTTAGAGTTTGTAAATTATGTCAGTTTATATATAAAAGGATGAAAGATAACTATAAACACGATACATAAATTTGATAAAAATTTCAATTGAATAATTTCATTTTCGAGCTAGTATCAGTTTTACGATATACTTTTGAAGACACGACGTTAACGATGTAAACGCCTTAAATGTAAATTCACTAACAAACTGAATAATCTGTGATAGTTTTATTTTCATGTAAACCGTAGCAAATGTAACAAAGATGCTTCTAAATACATCGGTGAATAATGAAAAGAGAAGAAAGCTCCCGATTTAAAAATTGTCTGGCGCCTAAACCGCTTCGAAAGATACTAAATTCTTCGCCAAACGTTATTAATACCAAGAATAATTAATCTGCTCTGTTTCAATTATTTCCAATTATTGAACGTTTCTATTAATTTATAGTCGTTTGTAACCAAAATAAATTACTAAATATACTAAATGTTTAAATACAACGAATAATTCCACACAGATCTAAGTTTAACTGGTTTCCCGCAAACTCCGCGGCACGAACTAAAATTTCTTTCGCGAAAACAATGTTCGAAGACGGGGCAAAAGGTATCGTCGACGAGCACGAGTATCGAAAATAGCTTTCGTACGATTCAGTCTAACACTTTGATACATAGAAGTCAGACAGTAGCGCGCATTTCTCCGCGCGGAGATACGATTTCCTATAATAACGTTACTTTGCCCGGCACCACGTGCCGCGGTTTCATACATTCGTGTTTAATGCTTCCGTACAATGTTTCCCCGCGCAAGGTGGAGGCGGAGCGTCGACGATGGCGGCAACTGGCGCGCGTGTTCCTAGCCTCGACCATTCTGCCGGAGGAAAAATTTTCATGGCAAAGTCTGCGAGACCAGAGAACGTAGAAGCGCGATGCAGCGTGTGCTGAGAGCATAGAGGAGATGTGGTAGAAGGGAAGAAAGCAAGAGAAGTATCTGGGCAGACTCGCATGAAAGTTTAAACCGATGTTTTACGGTGGCTTTTTGTTTCGCGTGTTTTATTGAGCAGAGAGCGGATATTCACGTCAATCTCGCTCTCTTGCAATCCGCGAGAACCAGTGGAGGCTATACCGATCTCTCTTCTCTCCCTCCGGCTGCTCCACCTCGTCCCATTGCCCTCTCGCGTTCCTACTACCCCTTTTCTTTTCGTTCTCTGCGTGTTTCTTCTTCTGCTATTCCCTCTGAATCTCTGGCCCTCTACCATTTTTCATAAAACTTTCAGTATAACCGGCTGGCGTAGGTACACGCGAGCGACAGAGGCTTCCGAGCGCCTCCAAGGAAGATTTTATAAGGTTATAGACTAAAGCTGGTATCCTTTTGTAGTTCTGAAAGATTGTTTAACACGCGGGAGAATACGAGATGTCATTTTGATTACGCGCTACAAAGAGAACCCCTCTTTTTCTGCATGAAATACCCCGGATGATAACGGATCAAGCGTATCCTATAGCTTTGAAATAATTCGGATTTTATCGTGTTAAGTAACTCGTCGTAATATGCTACAAAGTGGTTTAGGAGCTTAATATAGAAATAACACAGCAAAATAATAGGATGTGAAATGAACAAAAATGTAGTCGTTAGTGAAACAAATTGTAATTTGTTATTAGAATTGAGAAGCTGGTAGCAATAACATAACAGAACATTTTTCTTTCTCCAATTAAGACGTACAGCAAACTTGCCAATTCTGATTATAATTTTTCTCACAAGGTTAAATGTTTCAATATTTATTTCAATATTTGTGATATACTTTGATTAATTATTTGTAATCAGGCTTTTGTGTTACGGGACTATCCGGTAATCAAGCCAGGCCATCTCATTATCAAAGGCTGGCGAGTATTTGCCTGCCTATTTATTTAGGAAATTCAACTAAATCTTTCGTCGCATCCGGAACAAAGATGTTGAAAGAACTATTCGATAACCCGAGTCGGAGCGAGCTCTTTGTGTTCGAAACAAAAGAAGTCTATCTCTAATCCCACGGGACGTTTCTTAACTAGAAGAGGCAAATGAAGAAGATAATGTCCCAGGAAGGAACGGCAGCTTCCTTTGGGTTTGACCTACGTGAACGAAAGCCCCTCGGGTCTTTGTCTGCAAAATTAAATGATAAAAACACGTCGTACTTCCGCATCACATGGGCTACGTCCCCGACGCTCTTATTCACCTTATTCCTGTTGCATCGTCATTTCGCGTGTCTCGTCTCCTTATCCCGTTGTCCTGTTTTAATAAGAGATTTCACCGAAACACGAGCCTCGTCCGTGCCTTCGTTCTTTGCCAGATACTTTACCATGCACTCTGCATCGTGATATCGCGTCATTTCTTTTACACCGAAAACTGAATAACACTTTTCTATGTACGTCGTTTCAGACAAAGGCTGGCGAAATTCTATGCCGGGTAATATTTGCCAGGCTTACAAAAGAAACATAGCAAACGTATGTCCGCATTATGTTCGGTTCATATTGGCATGAATTTACTAATTTTTTATGAGCAATCTTTGCAATGTTTGCAAGTTCGTAATGAATATCGTATGGTCGTCGTTGTGGCCTGAATTAGATAATTTGAGCGAAATAGTACTTACATACCACATGAAATATTCATTAGACTTATGCAGTGGTGAAAACTTTTGGGAGCCGGAGGATTTTAAAAGGCGAGATTCATTTTATAACTGTAAAATTTATATCCTCGTTTTGAGGTTACCGAAGTTGTATAGTAACACTTTTTTTAAATTTTACCTTCCAAATTTTGGTAAAGTTAGCGTAAACGGTGCAGCGTGAAACTGCAGAGCACGTTTTAATAACATACAAACTAAGATCAATAAAGCGTATGTTTACGTTTAACGCGAAGCTCAAAATTCGCACACGTACACGCAATCGAGATTACGTATTTTGCCTATTAAGAATTTTTCAGTTTCCGTATTTTTATTAAAAAATTTTTAGGAGGCCATATATATATATATTCTATATACATACGTTGTATTCGTTAGTTTGCTTGCATATATTTATAAAATGTCTCCAAAATTGAAACTTTGACAAACTTTCTGTTATACAGGTAATTATTTACCAGATGTTCGAAACGTTATCGAGGTTAAAGGTGGTTCACTGAAAAATGTTTGAAGCCGGATACAGCGGCTACAAAGTACATGCGGCTATGCATATGCATAGTTCATGGTATGGTAGATAAAACGATTGAGCTCGCGTGTATGCATGTGTGTTGCGATCGTTCCGTGGGGGGACAAAAAATTGAATTTAAGACCGTCGTAAATTTACATTTCGATCAGAATACTTTACCGGGACGCGATAAAAATAAAATCCCTAGTAGTGGTAGTCAAACAGTAAAGCTTTATGCAAACTCGAATGTTCGAGATCATAGAAATGTCTAAATCCTGACTGGCATATTGCTAGCCGCGTTGATAATATAGAAATAATCGATCGACCGTGTCCCAACTGTGTTCTATGACAAATATCGTCCTACGATGCTACGATCATTATTACGTTTGTATACGAAAGAATTAAAAGCTCTCGACTCGGTGAATCGCATGAAACAGTGTCGACTATCAATTTACATGACTTATGCGAATAATGGAGACAATCGTGTGTCAACTGCCTATTCCGTTCTTTCGCTCCTTTTTTCTTACATTTTTATTTTTTTATTTGTCTCTGCAGTGTTCAGGTTAGTATACTGTTTCATGATCTCTAAAGGTGAGTTAATTATTTGGACGATAGGTGTAAGTAGACACCTTGTGTTTATGCATTTCATTCAATAGAAATTAAATTCTTTTTGATAATGAAAGTTGTAGATAATATTGAAACGAATTTTAATATTGAAACATCTTATGCATTAAAATGGCGATTGAATGATTTCTTTTACCAACTAACGTGCCGAAATCAAATATTTTTTCGAGCACTGAAACGAGTAGCAATATGATAATGGAAACGCATACGATTGAGACGAAAACGGGTTAATGAAACAGGAAAGTGCAAAGGCGATAATAGATGATGTTATTTCTGGACGTCTGACTATGCATGTACATCTTCCACTGCATAGAACATTGTTCCCTGTTCGAACTACTTAATAGTTTTTCGTTTATTTTTATCGTTGCGCTGGCTGTCTCTACTATCGAATACGCATGTGTTCGTGCCCTCTGACCCCGAAGCTACTATGGCTTTGCGAGCTGTTCTTTTGCATTTAATCAATGCGCTCGGTTAGGTATAAGAGATGTCAAAGTTGTACGGTAAAAGAAATAATGGCAATTGTGCTGTTACTGTGCGAGTATATTGAAACGATAACTGTGCTAATAGAAAAATGTAATAAAGTAACATTGCATCGTGGGTAAGGTATTGAGTACACGCGGTATACGATCCAGTTTCTTTTCAATCTCTTGCATTCCTGTTTTCTATAAAATAACTTCAGAACAAAGCAGTTAACCGGGAATTGCCTGTTCTTGGTCTTTCGCTTATTCTGCCCTTTGCATTTATGCACAGCGAAAATATTATTCGTTTTATTCGTAAAGGAACGTCCGCCGCAGTGAAATTACGTTGTAAAGATAAAAATCGGAGCTTGCTTTATTATACCATTAAATACGGAATACTTTCATTTCGTAACATTTTTTGGCCGAAAAGTAAACACAATTAGAGAAAATCATATTCCTTTATTGATGCAACAAATAAACAACGCGAACGTGAGTGAATTTATCTTTATATTCTACCTTTGGATTATCGATTTACAAACATTGTTTTGTTTTAACGAAAATTGAGTGTGTCAAAGAGTTTATGTAGTATTGATTAAATAAATAAACAAAAGCAAGAGATTACAGTCAGATTTTCCACGTTTCAGAGTGAAACAGCTTTAAAATTCAGTACGTTATCAAAGTTATCTCTCTATTTGGTTTTAGGACTAAACATGTATTTTTCCGCTTTCTTCGTAATTTGAAAATTATTGCTTACTGTGATATCAAAGTATTGGAGATATCAACAAATACTGTTTGTGTCAACGACTATATCTTTACGTGGATCCAAGAGGACCTTTCCATCTTCAAATTGTTTTCTGTTAAACTATTCCTTTTTGATCCTAAAGCGACACTAAAATTAAAAAATTAACAAAGATGTACTTGTCATGTGTTTCTTCCATGATCTTGAAATATAATGTACCTATGAAAGTTAAACCTATGAAAGTTAATAAAACATAAAATCCAACGAAAGTATTATTTATATATTTCAATCTGTACACAAAGTAAGATACGAAGATCAAAATACGTACGGAGGAGTAAAGCTTTTAGTAGACAAAATAACGATATTTCATGGTGAATAGTAGTTTACTGGCAACTATGTTTCGCTTTTATAGAAAATTTAAAATCTTAGCAGCATTAAGGTGCATCTTCTCGACGGACGGATTTAAATGTTAATTTACACGACAGTTTCCAGCAGAAGGTTGTGAAATGTTTGCTTACTCTACTGTAACGAATGCGTCTTCTGCTAATGAAATCACTCATAAAAGAAGCGAACATAAATAACGTCCATGAAATTGGATGCTTCGCGGTGTAATCAGAGTTACGGAAAATTCAGCCAGCAAAAAGAGGCAAGGGCATGTCGGAAGGTCGGTTATTTCCTGAAAGTATCCCATCCGTAAAGCGAATTTTGTAACGTATCGGCAGTATTCTTTCTGTCTATTGACGAAAAGTAATTTGCCGGTCCGTTCTTCCGTGACAATTCGAAAAATTAATTCCCCCGCTCCGTTGAAGCAATACATTTTTCAATCGTTGTTCGGTACGTAAGAAATTCTATCTTCTTAAATGCTCTTCACTAAACAATGTCCGTTAATCGAAAAGCGGTTTCATAAAGAGAAGAATATGACAAATATATAAGATTAAAAACAATGGAAAATACTTAAGAGTAAAATATTAGATTCATATAATAAGCAATAATAATTTAAAATACAGCGCTATTATAATCATCGATGAAATTTGAAATACACATTTTTACTGAATTAGAATGTTTTCGTTCTTTAACATTTATTACTTCAGATCTGTCACGTTGGCTAACAAGAAGTCATTTGGAAAATAAGCTTATAGAACGCGTGATTTAGAAAATTCCAAGGTTATATTTCTTAATCTTTGATGCTCTTGATTTTCTCTTGTTATAAGAAATAATCAAGAATTATGTTATTCTTTATTTTCTGCTCAGGATTTCCTATTATATTCAAAGGTTTTAGCATTTTAGATTACTAAAATAATAATTAATAAGTATTATTATTATTTCGCATTCTTATTCTTTTAATTACATTTTTATCTTTGTTCTACATTCTTCAAATTCTTTCTTTTCTTTTTTCAAACGTAAGGGGACTATGAAAGTCAAAAGAATTACGAGGAATGGAGTTCTGTAAAAGATTACTTATACTAAATATACTCAATGGCAGAATAGAAAAGTTACAGTATCGAATAAAATGAATTTGCTTTGTCGTTCGTCGGTTTGTCGTATGATTTAAATCCGTTGAATACTCGTTGCCGAAATATTTGTTGCACGTACTAGTCCGTTGTCTAGACGTTTGCACACGTGTTCAAAGCGAATGTCTATTCCGATAATTTTCTGCTATTTTATGAGAGATTCTTGCACATAAATTTTATACGTTCATCCGTGGAGCATGAGGACAGAATTATGAGCATCGCATGCATTATTACATGGAACGACTCCGCGTAGGCAAGTACGTGCCTATCTCCAGGGAAGTTTCGCCCAAAAAAAATATCGTGAAAGTTATTGCATTCGATTTTCTCCTGTCTAGAGGCTTTGATGTATTTCCACCAAGTTCATGATCGATTGCTGTGTAATCACAATCATCGATGCATTATTTAAATCCAAGTTCGCAGATGTTTCTTTAAAATACTGGCAATGTATTATATCGACACGTAATTTATAACTTTTTCGTTATTAATTGTTATTAGTACTATTGTGTTTTATTCACTGTGAATTCACTGCAAGGTTGTAGATATTTATTATCTGTATGTGAAATAAAACATTGCTGAAATTGAAAATTATGGAAATGTCTGTAGTAATCTGAATGATAAAGTTTGTTCGCTATCTTGAAAAACGTGAATGGATATACAAGTGTTTTTGATATTTCAATTAATTGTAGGAATTAATTGTATTCATATATCAGAGGGGAAATGGCTACAGATTTTAATTAATTTGAATTGATATTATACCTCTTTTGAAGACAAGAATTTATTATTTTCTACAGTTTCTTACAGAAAATTTCCTTTTACGTCGATTTGTATTATTCGTTTAATGAAATAAATATAAAACATTCCATTTTGTGAAAATTACCTTATCTGATAAATATTATTTTACTGTTTCATTATTATGTTATTTTACTATTTTACTTTTAAATTAATTTAACAATTCTCGTTCCATACTAGAAAATATACCGAAAGCTACATACTTATACTTAATAATAAAGATACTTATTTTATACTTTTAAGATTTTATTATTATGAATTAATTAACGGACTTTCACAGACTTCCCAGTAAATAATAATCATTCGAGATTGTAGTTCATACGTGCTTTAAATAAAAAACAAAAAAAACGAACCAAAAAGGACCATAAGACGTGTAATAATTACGATCATAGTCTGTAACACAGTGTGGTTACAAAAAAATCCACGCGTAACATGTAACTGGTCATATTATTTCCATTGACTCGTAGCAACGAGTTCATCGTCGAGTATCGAATGAACGTGGAAAAAGCAAGCAGAAACGACGAGAGAGTAGACAAGGGATGAAAACAGAACGTAAAACGACGCGACGAAAGGAAAGCAACGAATGAACGAAGGATGGGCAGCAACGTGGCAAAACGGATCAATGGGAAAAGCGAAAGAAGAAAGGGGGTGCAGCACGTGCCGCAGGAACAAAGGTCTTTTAGCGTGCATCGAGGTCTCACGCTTGTTCACGCTTACGCACGCCAATATCAAAAGTTTCGACCGAGCAGCGTGACAACGCGGAAGCGCGTTTTTCCGCCGGTTTACCGATTGGTCCACCTTGGAGGCTGCGCATCCGGGCAAGTTTGATATTGGCCAGCGCGCCGGAAGACAAGCAAACCCTTGTGCCTTGCTATTGGCAAGGGGCGGAGCCAGCTAAAGCTTTCACGAAAGCTCTTTCTCCCTCTCTGTCTGAACCTGTTCCTCACCTGTGCCGTTTCGTTCATTCCCTCTCCCTGTCCACGCTCGTTCGTTTTCCACCTCCTTCCAACCTTGTGGATTCCACCACAACGAAAGCTGGCTGCCAGCGATGCACGAAAGCCTTCGCGCAATTTGGGTCACAATACCTGCCAGTTTTCTCTCTGTTGCCGAAGATTTCGCAGGCCGAGAATCAGCAAGCAACCAACCTAATCCCCCACCCATTGTCGTGTGCACCACGTCACATGCCACGACTCATCGAATAGCTGCCTCGACCAATCGTTCCTCTCCGTCTCTATGTATACGACCAACAAAATCCGTCACGACGAGGACGTATGAGCAGGTGTATAACTATCGCTATAACGAAGAAACACATACGTTGCTCCGTTGGACCGTCATAAACCGCGCCGTTGCTTCTTCATAATTTTTTTCTCTTTTATACTTCGACAGATATCCGGTATTATCGGATGTCCGGTCGCTGTTGATCTCCATCGGCAATAATAGCTCGATACGGTATTGCGTAATTATAGATGGACGATGATATCGTCAGATGGAAAGAATCGGTTTAGATGCGTAAGGGAAAAAGAAGAAGCAGAGAAGAGGATGGGAAAGGGGAGAATCGGAGATTCGTGGCAAGCTGGCAGCTAGTAGGTTGTACCGGAGGTTCTTAATAAATATATTAGCAAGCCTGCTACTCCGAAACAAGCTCGCCTCATTTTCTCCTGGGGGTGAGATTTTAGCTTCCGACACCGCAAAGTATGCTTAAGATAATCAAGCTTGTCAATAATGTAAGGTAGCTACCAGCAGGTAAACAAGTAGCCGGGCGAATGCCCTGTGTAATCTTGCCTTGGACATTCTTTTGCCCGATATTCCTTATGCTTCTTATTCTATCAGCAAGCCATACTGCCTTCGCCGCTGCTTCTCCCTTTGTGTACTATTGCATGTACAATATAATTTAGGTGTCGTTTGAATATGAAAGAATGTAAAACCGAGGAAGATGTTGGAGAGAAAAGCAATCATGGTAGATAAAAAGTATATATTTTTTAATTACTTGATGTCAAATGGAATGAAGTTTTCAAATCGTAAATGGACGATCATCTCTGGACGTCGAAGACATATATCATTTGAATGTTTTCTTCGTGCTTGGGGTAACATTGATAAAATATCAATAAATTCATTGCTTCCTTACTTTGAATAGATTTATTGTATATCCTATAGAGGATCTTATTATCGAAACTGAATTTAAGAATCGATTTAAATATTAACTGTATACATTTTTTAAATAATTCAAGCAGAAAAATATTGCTAACAATAGCAGTTTTTCTTTTCATAAGCAATTACCAAGGAAGATCAACGTAGAGCGACGAACCTACAAATATACGTAAAATCAACCGATCGTATTACGAGAAGTTTTATTTCTAAACTCGATTTGTGATTTTAATTTATTAAATTCCTCGCAAGAGCCAACACCAGAAAATGAAAAAATATGTACTCGTCAGAAATAACAGCGATCTATGAGGAGCTATAAATGTATACTTGCAACGAATTCGAATATTGGGCTACTGATAAAAAATGGATCGTTAGTACTTCATTAAAGAACCAAAAACGGGAGATTCCCAGGAAAGAAGACAATGGTAGACGTTCGACGTGGAGAAGAAGTTTGACTACAGCGTGACCTCGATTTTATGTGGAAGAAAAATGGCGTTCCCAAACCTAATCGTCGATTCAAGAATTCTATTCGTCCCTTCGGTCTAATCTCCAGAAGGTATTTCCCTCTGTTTCCCTTAATTCCACATCGCTGTCGCAGTTGCTTCCTTCCTCCGTGGTCGTAGAGGAATGGGAGGCGAGCCGCTTAATTTTGATTCACCGGCAATTCGTGTACGGGCTGGTTTCGTCGGGCGCATATTTTATTCACCGGCGCGGAGAACTTTTGTCGTGGCCTCTAAATTTCGTTCCGGCCCGGCACAGAGAAGCGAGAAAGATGTACGGGTCGACGTTGTCGACGACGGGTCGCTCATTAATTTCTAATGAAAGAGCAGCGGCCGGTGTCGTACCGCAAACGACGCTAATAAACCGTCGTGTTGTAGTTTCTAAATCAAGCTAATCAAATTCCGCGCACGTGGCGGGTTTATCGAAGGAAAAAGTTTCACAGGGATAAGGATGGCACGCGGTTTCTTTGGCTCGTTAAATATGCTATAAAAGTAACGAAGAAGTCCATTCTGCCGTATGACCTGTGGATACGAAGTTTCAAGTAGTTCGGAAGTCAGCTACGGAAGAAACGAATCGAGACTTCGTTACCGCTGAGAATAACCGAGTTCCCCGGTCGAATTAATTTAGACGAGCAGGAATTATTTAAATCAATTATAAAACTGGTTTTTTCTCGATTAGTCGGCTAATTTAGTTTACATAAAGAACGTTGACGATCGTTCAATTAAGCGTTGAACAAGCGAGCGAGCATGGGCGAAATAGAATCTTCTTGTTTCAACAGCTAAGAATAATAATTCTATAAATCATTTTTGTTCAAAGTATATTTCTCGTTAATTTCGAATTATTCTTTTTTCGATTAGTCGACTAATTTAATTTACATAAAAAACATTCATACGCTCGTTCAATTAAACGACGAACGCGTCAGCGTGGATGAAAGAGAATCTTCTTGTTTGAGCAGGTAGCTTTTATCATTCTTTCTTTTTCCTGCTTTTTAATTCAAAGTATAAATCCTTGGTTAACTTCGAATTTTCTCCATATTTCAAAGGAATCAGATATAACGTGTTTTTTTTAATTTTTAAATGTAGAGAATGTAGATTTTATATGGTACAATTCCATCTATTATCGACATAATAGTAACTATCTTGAAGTGACCGTTCGGGTGAGTATTGTTAACTTACTCCGTGAAATGTTTACTTTACCGTTCGGAAAAATTGCTTCCTGTTCGTTTGACTAAACGTTTGTATTCACAACTGCGAACATTCTTTGTTATCTCCGTATGGATCGATAACTTCCCAGTTTCGTATGTTATATGAAAAGAGCTTTGAAAATTGAAGGTTGTGAAAAGCTTTTAATACTTTTTAGTACTATTTTAATTTACTTTCATTACGCTACCGTTGTATATAAAATTGTTATTGTTCCATTGCCAAGTTTTCTGTTTTATTAATTTTACCTCAGATATGGCGCACATATCACTGAAATTCCAATAATGAACTAAAACTTCAAATTCATGGGAAGTATCTTGAATCCATTAAGAGTCAATTACGTTACGATCATTCTTTGTCAATTAACATTGTTACACTTTCTTTTTTAACGTTATTCCACGAAACTTCAAGAATTGGCTATTTTCTTCTTCTTTTTTTTTTTGTCACTATCTCTTCTTCCATCCAGATCTTATTCTTTTATATAATTATAAAAAGTATGTAATTATTTATGGTATTACAATGGTACTACTATGATCTTTTTGCCCAATCATGAAGATAAAAAATTAGTTGTCGAATAAAGGTTACTACCATCTATTATTTTTAAAATCTGTCTGAATATTTCGATTCTTTTCGTCCGTTGTAGAGCAAACGAAGGAGTTCAAAACGTTTCGTTTCAAAGACTAATTCATAATCGAAGAGGAAGTCTCCTGTGTCGGGGCTCGTTTTGCATAGAAATGTCCTCGAGAGTGAGCTTCGAAAATTGAATTATTCGTATCAAACGTATCGGTGTCCTATCCAACTATCCTTTTTCTCCCTCTTTCTCCCTGTCCTCTTTCTGTCGGGAGAACCTTTTTCTCGTCGTCGACTTATTGGCTGACAAAAGATTTTCAGCGGAACATCGCTGGAAAATTACAACGGAGAAGTTGAGAATATTTAAAGGAGCCCGAGGGGGAATATAATAACACGTATAATGCGACAGTTCGAAAGATCCGCCCAGCGTTTCGGATCAAACTTCTAATGGCAGTTGGCACTCGTCTTTCAGAAACGATTTCAGTCGGGACGAGTCACATTAAGGTAACCCACGGAGGTGTACGATTTCATACATCTTTGAGTAGAGGAGTTGTTATAGCAGACCGAAGTCATGAAGTTTTTGCCTAGCGTTCTCCATTTCCACCGTTGATACTAGACGTCTTAACTTTGTAAAATGCTATTTTGCCAAATTCACTTGCCCGGCTGTACTCGAGTTTTACGAGGACGCAGTTACACTTTGCGCTACAGGAAAAAGGGAAGCTAGTCCAGTTTTGACTTTTTACGACTAAATGTACGGCAGTATACAACTGCAGTTATGCCTGCTTTTTAAGTACAATATACTTTTTGGCTTTGATTGCCTGTGAGTCAGTACTTTTTCGAGTATTTTTCAGGCCGCGTTGTTACGGAGAGTTTACAATAGTAGAAGCGTCGGATTTTGTTATTAACGTTACTTTGTTCCGTATGATTATGTACATGACATGGAACGAAAATTTCGAACGCTGTTATACGTATAAGGCTGATGCTTAATTAATTTTTTATTTTCTACGTATTCAAAGCAATAAGCGAAATATAGTAGTAAAAAACTTATTAATATTTATGCGTTTACTTTTTACGTTATTTATTTTCAACGCCACAGGAAAATATTATTAAAAACGTACTTTTGAGCGGAAAGTAAATTTTTATAAAAATTTTATTAAATCTCTGGCATGCTGAATAAATAAAGGTTTATGTAGAATCACGAGGTTTAATGCTTTCACAAATTTTAGCTTCCTAGCCTCGTAAAATTCTTAGATCGCTTTACGTAGCTATGAAATATATTATTATTACAAAAATATTATATATTGAAGATATATAATCATTACAAAAAATTGTAAAGATTATTTAAACAACTACTTATCAACCACTTCTACAGTACTTCCATTATTTGCATTCTATCAATATTTGATACAGAAACAGCGACAAAGAATTATTCCAAACGATTCATAATAATTTTCTACATATTATTATACACCGACAAACCGACAAACATTTGATTGAATGTTATACAAGAACAATCTCGTACAATTGAAGAGTGTTTGTAGAAAACGCCGTAAGCGCGAAAATTGAAAAATTTCGATTTTCTAGTGGGAAATTCTAAATAGTTATTTTAGATAACAGCAGTAATTTTAGAAAAAGGTGTCAGAACGTCACATACACTTTTGTTTTCTTTTTTTATGAATTTAGACTACGTTAATGCATAAGCTTTCTTTTCCTCTTGAAAAGCTTGTTCCTCGATACTTAACAGTGTTTTCTCCAAGCGCTCTTCGAGTTCATTTGCTCCATTACGAAACTTGTTGCTATAAATGTTGCAAAAGAATCTCATAATAATAGTCGCAATTTGCAACTCGTGCTTCGTAGACTTCCACTAATAATATTATTTCAATCAAAAAAAGGTCAAGAGACCTTTGTTCCCTCTTACCGATTACATATGTTACAACACTCTTTAGCTTTTCATCTGTGACTCCCTAAAGAGAAATAGTTCAAGATAGCCGACAGTAACCACTAATACCATGAAAGATTGAACGAAGAAATCCGCGGATGCGCGTACTTTCTTGCCTCGAAGAAGTTGGACAAGCACCACTAAGAAAATCAGTAATCCGTCTCAAACTGAAGTTTCGTAGCTCTCGAGATCTCATGGCTTGACATTAGAAGGTCTAAAACGTCTGGTGCTTTCATCCCTTTCTGTCGGTTCTCCGAGGTCACTAATGCTCTGTGTCATCCTGTTGCGCCGGATTTCCGGTCAACTGCGTGCTTTCCTTTTTGCTCGAGGAAACAACAACGCGAAATGGATTCTCGACGACCGCTGGACTAATTCCTTCCATCGAGGAAGTAATCGTAAAATCCTATTATTGCACGCGTTAATGCTATATAGGCCAACTCTCAGGGAATATTGCAAGCTGCGTCGACAAGGAGTATAATTTTCTCATTTAAACGCTGCTTTATCGGGAATGTTTTAATCGTTGCACGTGATACCGACGGGCATGTGCCGTTTTTAACTAAACCCTCGCGTATACACCGCGGCGTTACGTCCCGTGATAAACGCTTTTAAATGAGGAAAGAGAGAGAGAGAGAGAGAGAGAGAGAGAGAGAGAGAGGAAAAAAGGTATTGTACGCGAGCATGTATTATTTAAAGGTTCGCGATGAACTCGTACGTACGGTTCCGTTTAATTGACGTATTTCCGCGGAGCAGAGATACCGCCGAGAGAATTTATTATTCGACCTGATGTTACTATAAAAAGTGTGTGAATATTGCGTTGAGAAAAATTCTCGCGTCTTGATGCCGAATACTTTGGGCAATCGTTAATAGAATTAATATTTCCAATCTTCTATTTAATTCTTCCATTGTAAAGAAGAAATGATTGTAAAAATTGCACGAAAGAACAAGATTTTCAGAATGAAAGTAGATCGATCAAATTATGGCCAGGCATAATCTGTATGCAAGCGAAGATAAATATTGGATAAGAAATATATTTTCTAAATCTGCATGCGATAATAAGGAGAAGAAAAAACGTGGAAGTAATCAAGTGAATAGCGAATGCGAAATAGATTCATGAATGATTTTTACATAAATCTTGGAACAGTGACAGAAACGTGTATTTATTTCCTATTTCTTTGAAATAATACACTTCTTGCTATAATCAAGAGCAATCTGTAACTTGTTCATAGTAATAAGCTGCTTTTTCATATTTATCATAGTTAGCACCCTAAGGGTGTAACCTAACTATCTGAAATTATCGTTTTTTTTTTTTCTAACTACACAAGCTATGCAAACATCACTGTATGGAAATATATGCGATTTTACATGCAAGTATATACTTATTACGACTTTTACGGCGTATCGATGGTAATAAACTGTTCCTTTTCCCTTGGAATTTCCTTACGTTTAACGCAAGCCATTTGTGTATTAGCGTTTTAATCGTAGATATTTACTTTTCGAAACGAGTACGATAATTTAGTCTATCTAAAATTACTTTTAGAGATACTGCGCATGATGTTATATATGAAAATTGTAGAAAATTGTAGCAAATCACAGTTAGCACCCTAAGAGTGTAACCTAACTATCTGAAATTATCGTTTATTTTTCTAACTAAACAAATTATGCAAACATCACTGTATGGGAATATATGCAATTTTACATGCAAGTATATACTTACTACGACTTTTACGGCGTATCGATGGTAATAAACTGTTCCTTTTCCCTTGGAATTTCCTTATGTTTAACGCAAGCCATTTGTGTATAAGCGTTTTAATCGTAGATATTTACTTTTCGAAACGAGTACGATAATTTGGTCTATCTAAAATTACTTTTAGAGATACTGTGCATGATTTTATATATGAAAATTGTAGCAAATTGAATTACCGCATGCACGCTCGTAAAAGAAAATGACAGAAGATTCTAAAAGCATAAGATTGCTCATTCGACGCATTTTATAATACTTAATTTTAATACCGGAATTATCAACGACAGAACTTACACGAGTATAGCGAAACTACCATCTATTATTTCAATCTGCTCTTCCCTTCCTTTCTTAAGTCATCGATTAACTGGAGGCAAATTCCGCCTGAACTTAACTCGATTTTTATCAGGCTTTCCATTAAGGGCCTGTGCTTTGCTTAAATCGATGAACACAGAGACGACGTAATGCTTGCAAATTTATTTCAAACAGCTTTAAATTTGTACGACGGGCGCAATTAGAGCGGAAGAAATGGATCTTCCCTCGAAAATGTCGATCCTTAGCAAAAAAAAGTAGTATCTCGATTAAACCCGGAACATACATGTACAGATAAAGCAAAATATGCATATAAGTAAAACTCTGTATGCATAGATGTGAAAGAACGTAAAAGATGCTAGTTGCGGTTATATCTTCTTAATTTATTTCTCTAAATTAATATGAAGCTTTCTGTCTTAAGATGTCAGAGAATTAGATAAAATATAATTTCGTCCTCCAAACATAAGTCCCTCGTAGGCCAAACTGCCAAACTGAATCCAGTCTCTGCTGTAAAAGTACATTGTAATCATAGATACTTACACAGCTAACATAAAATATTTCTACTATTACAATTCCTAATAATCTTAACTTATTGAACATTATGACAAAACCGAAGCAAACGTTGAAAAGGTACTTAATTAATGTATATATTGTACGAAAAACTGGAACGCATTCTCACACGGCAACGGTGCGGAATGCCTAGCGAACCAAGAGGAGAATGGAAATAGGAGCAACAGAATTTCTGGCACCCACGGGCAGCGTTTATTGCGCGCGTATGAACAAAAAGTATGTTAACCGGGTTGGTGTAACGAAAAAGTGCAGCAGCACAAGAGGACAGTTGTTTCATCCAGTCCATTTGGACTTTATGATGTTCTTATTTGTTGTCGCTTCGCTATAGGGCACTTAACCCAATTAGCACATCGTAGCCTCACTCTTGTGTACTTATCTGCCTAGCTATCTACGCGCTAGGAAAGCTTACACACGTACCACAGCCGGAATCTAAAACACCACTCCCCACATACTTGCATTAATTTAATTAATTTCGGTACGCACATACACGGTACATAATTACCGAAATGAAATTATAACTGGCTCCCACGGGTAGCAGCTTGGACGCTTTCGATGTTTTTTCGAATCTACTTCCGTTCTTTTTACTACCCGAAACTGAAGAGTCACGCACACGCGTTTGAAATATAAAACTAAGGGTTTTATTAATCGTTAGGGGAAAGATTAGAGCGATTACGCGCGTTGCCTGTGCTACTGATTAATCTCGTTTAATAACGCAGTTAATGAATTTTGTTAGGTGGGGCATACGCTTGTGTAATAACTCAAAGTAACACGAATCGTAACGTAGCTGCATGCGTGAAGTGGCACGGACTGTGCTATAAATTATAATACCTGCTTTATGAATCCACCTTCTTTTCTTCGTGCGTGAAGAGTTAGAGGTACGCGGTGTAACAGTGAATTCTGACTTTGTTAATATAAAAATCACATTTTTCGATCTAGATGTCGTAGTTTGAGTATGCTTAAGAAAGCATTAGTCTGGTACATGCATCTTCGACGAATTTTTATATTCGATTTTCTCGGAAATGAAACGCTGTATAAAAAAGTCTTATTCGATATTTTCACCCTGTATAATTTCAATAACAAAACTTGACAGTTTAAGTTATTATTTCATACCGTCTTCATCTTCTACCGTAAATTAATAACGATGAACTTCATTGCACGAAGTTGAGAAGTAGTCAATCTTTTATATAATTGATGTCCCCTAATCAAGTACTTAAGTACAATGTGTTAAACATTCGTCTTCGAACAGGAATTTTATACAAGTTAATCTATATTATTCAATAAATCTAATCCTATGTTTAGCCTAACTTAGTGCTAGTTAGTTAATTCTATCGGCAACTTCTGTCGCTTCTCGTAACAGGCTACCTTAAAGAGAACTACAGGATAAATTTTTCAATATAATATTGCTACTAGTTTATAATCATTTCGTGAAAAGGTATCTATGACATTGTAACAGTACATAAATTTATTGCGTATTTTTTCATTTGCCTAAAAAGAAGTAAAAAATTCTTTCTTGTAAGGAAGTAAGAAAACCGATTTTAAGGAGAAACGGGATTGCTGTAGTCAGACACTCTGACACTCTGTTATCATAATAGTTTTCTATACATATTGGCAAAAAACCATTGTCCTAATTTGCCTTTAAATTAAACCCTTGCCCAGTCACATAAAATCCCGGTTAACAAGAATCCTAATGCATGGTATGAAGGTATTTTAAATTCTGAAACTACGGCCGTTTACATTTTCAAGAGCATAGAGTCATCTTTTTTGCATGGCACAAAAAGCTTCTCTATCTCTTAGGGCTTCAGTCAGAAAAGTGCTTCTTTCTACAGTAAACGTTTTTATTCGGTAATAAACAATTCTCTGATTCATTAATGAGGACCCTGTTTCTTCTTCAAACTTTCTATTCAATAAATAACAGTGTCATTGATATTACATAAAATTGCATCCAGTTAGATTCCACAAGTTGTTAACGTTACATCGTCGAACGTTCTTGCTTGAAAATTAACTTTATATATTTGTATTGTCTCGAGTTGTATATTTGTATCGAACCGTCTATATATTTGTAGTCGTCGTTCTTCGATTCCATACATTTTATAAATGATTGTTTTACGAACCACATTTAGATTCTTAATCGGTTAGCTGTTGTGACCTCTTTGAATAGTGTGTACCTAAAATGTGAAGCAAAAAGTAGGCGATGACGAGTATACTTGTGAAACATAGGGTATGTGTGGCTGTTATAATATTGAATTTAATTATAATGAAATAATAAAAATAAATATTGTATTTTTTAATTTTATTACTGACAGGGCTCGTCAAAAACAGCTAACGGATTAACAAGCACTTCTGAATTTTCTGTTTGATTCAAATTTTCTCAAAGTAACTCTAGCAGATAACTTTCACAAATTTCTTCGCCACATTTCGAATCGTTATTTTTCATAAAAATAGTACTTTGGTAGATTTATCCGTTCCTTGAGAATCCAACTCAATTGTCAGCTTTTATATGAGACCAGTAGATGCCTTAGTACTTACAAACGACTGTAAGTTACGAATGGTCTGTAAGTTCCTCGATTATTTATCACAATCGAGGTCGGTACGTGGTCAAGGCTTTTTAAAGATTTGCTTATTAGATGAGAAGTTTTACGATTCGTATTGCAGACACGAGAAGCGAAGAAGGTACGATAATGGTAGACGAGTGGAGAAGTAATGGAGGAAGACAGCGAATGAGTGAGTGAGTTTTATGTTTTATACCAGGCGTAATGTTTCGGGATTAGCATAGTACACGATTGTAAAACCCCCTAGTAGCGCGATACAGAAGCTACAGAGAAAGCATCTCCGCTTCTACTGACTACACGGCTTGCCTTTAACGTCCGAGTTTGCCATGTTTTTCGCGGCTGCGAAATTATTTTCAGAATCTCCCTGCTTCCTCGCCGTTTTTCCGCTTTCTATAGCTCGACCCTTGCAAATGCGACCGGCTGAACGTGCCACAGTACTAAGTTGCTATGGAAGACGCAGAACCGCAAGAAAAGAATTCTGTTTCGGTATAGCGCGGTATTAGTGGTTAAGCAGAAGATTCCCGCAAATATACAGCTGATGAGTTTGAATACGACGAGGACGGTAGAAAATTATCCACAAGATGTTTTACTGAAATGAAGGCATTCCTTTAAAAATAACGAAGCTGTGTAAATGCTGTTAAGAATCTTGCCGAGTTCAGAGAAACGATTAATTAAACTGTTTCACGTTTATTTTAAAATTGCGATATTTCGCATTCAAATTTCTAGTGTGATTTTTTTATACAAATTAGTGTATCATTTTTATTTTTCGTTCGGTTTAACCTGTAATTTATAGAAATATTACGTAGTTTCATTGTGAAATGTCAGTCCTATTTGACTTTCAGTGGTAACAAAGATACGAACAAGGTAAATACAATGTCTTGTTAAGTGAAAAATACAGATGTACGCGCCATTTCATACTTCTAACACATTTACAAGTCTACGTTTATATCTTAGATGAGCGAGACTTTTGTCACGCATTTTATTTAAAGCGACGTGAATATCCAACGAGAAAGATATTCTTTTATTAAAACACTAAAACCTTGTAACACTTCGTTAGTTATTGCAAAAATTTCGAAAGAAATACCAGCAAAAACATCGTGTTCCCTTCACGACTTTACCACGTTAAATGGCTAATGAAAGCAGCCTTGAAAACAAAATCATGCTCATTCATAAAGATTACGAATTGAGACTCGTTTCCCCTGCTTGCACAGGCTGCATCGATACAGAAACGAACGGGTGCTAGCGTAGAAGCACAAACAGCAATTTAAAGGGGAAAAATCCATGGATATTCGGGGAAAAAGAGGTGCACCGATCGTTCGGTTCGTCCCGTAAGGCAGCATCGAAATTTTCTACTGCAAGAAACCAATTTGTTTGCCGATAGGGGAACACAGGGGGTGGTGAGGCGAAGCATGGCTCGTATCGGTGATCAGAGGCACGAGTGAGAAATTTTCTCTAATTCGGCCCGATGAGAAATGGACGTCCGGTAGACATAGAGAGTCGAGAGCTCGTATAGCGTATCGTATCACATCGCGTTCTATCGTATCGTTTCGTATCGTATCGTATCGTTTCGTATCCTATCGTATCGTATCGCGTGGAGCGGTAACGCGCGCGTCCGCTTTATTGTTCCACGGAAAAAGAAAACGAGGGGAGGATGGCGCGGAGCCGCGGAGGCAATCCGCGACCGGAAATTTAAAAAGTTGCGCAAATACGCAGGCCACGGGGGAGTTAAATGGGAGCCAAGGGGATGCGCCAGTGGAAGGGGCCAGTTAGTAGGTTCCCGGCCTGCGGGACAGAGACGGAGTTCCAGGCATACTTGGAAGGTTACGCTCGTGAAATTACGTAGTTCCGAGCAATTCGCATCCGAATGACTCGTGGATGATCAAAGGCTTGCACGCCAGAGGTTGGTATCCTCTACTGATACTTTTTCCAACACCCACCAACTTTACTCTCTCAGTCTTTTCGTGCTTCTTTCACCTGACAGCAACACGCTTGATAGCTCCAAATGGATAGAGATTATATCGGACAGTTCCCAGAAAATCGAGGGGTGCCTCCTCACGGAATAAAGAGATTAACTGCTCCTCGAAAAGAAACTGTTATTGTTTTACGAAACGCCAGTTTAAGCGGGAGAGAAGTTTCTGTAATTTAGCGATTTCGATTGTTGTTTAAATTCTTTGTATACTTTGCTTCTTCCACTGAAATTAACATTTTCAAGTTTTCGTGAAATGTAGGAGATTTTTTTTTTATATATAGAATATCATGACTCGTAATGTCTAAAAAGCAGGAAGATCTTTTTCTCATATTAAACGATACCACATACAAAATAAATTGTATGCCTATCAAGTACCGTTCTACGAAATTTTAGTTTCATGAAATAAGAAAAATCTCCGTGGATCCTTATAAAGTAACGGTAAGAGTGTTAGAACGTCAGATGTCGTCGTATTGGACATCCGTGGCCCGTTTAAGCATAGCAGAAAAAGTAATTTATCAAAGGAAGATGCAAAGCATGAATCATCGACGAGTCGCCGTTCAGTGTCGCTTTCTCCTAACGTTCTGCGCTATTGCATAACAATTAATTTCTCCATCGTTGTAGCTTGCGAGGTTAAAACAATAAGAGTACGACCAGGGTATCGCGAAGATTTATTGGCAATAATTTCAGCCGTACGTGCGCCCATGAGCGACTTCGATGCAGCCATGAGCAGGCTCTGCACGGTTAAAATTACGTTATGCTTCGGTCGACAATTTTATCGCGTACCTACCTTAATATTGCATTTAAAGTTCCACTAATTAACAATAAAATTACTTTCGAACATGTCGTTGAAATACAATTTTTCCCAACGAGGACGTTCCTAATAGGTGAAATAAAAAGACAGCGTCGATCATTTTTACATGTAGCTTCAGCTGATCTTCAATTAGCGACATTGTAACTGAATATTCATTCGAATGTTTAAGCAACCAGAGGTCGTAATATTTATTCGCGGTTCGATACTGAGAATGAACAGAAAGAACAATATTTCATGTTTGAAACGTGAAGTAAGTGCAGACGTAAGAAAACATGGTAAAAGTGACCATAAAAGTTGCGATATTAATGATAAACAAACGGTACGTACGGTTCAGGTATGTTTGAATTCATCGTTCGTTTTATTTCGCGAGAATGAGCAATGAAATACAAATATAAATCCACATGTTATAAAATTCCATCGATTCATACGAAAACGTTTAATTTGTTTTCACGCTGTTTGCTTTACATGAGAGGGAGAGAGAGAGAGAGAGGAGAAGCTTTTTGCTTTTTCTAGTACTAACTCGTAATAACAGGAACGTTAATGGAGACTTTTAATCTATAGTTGGTGGTTGCGTATCAATGAATTACTATTGGATTTTGTGGTTTTATTTAATAACGTGGAAAACAAGAGAATATGGCAATAAAAAGATTGCATGTCAATAGAAAAATAATCTCTTCTTTAAGTACTATCTTCAGTTAATTTTCATATTTCATGGAACTATCCTGTTCGATCTTTCGTAACAGGAGATTATCTTCCAATGTAAATTTCTTTGAAATCCATTGGAAAAGGTTATTTTCAATGCCATCGACAGACTGCATCGTAGGATCTGATAGCGAGTGCTATTTATTCTTTCTGATCGTATTAGTAGCTGTCCGAGAAGCTTGCAACGAATACCTTTTGGCCGTAATGTAGCAATTCCGTTTTTAAAATTAAATTTCCTTTGTATTTGCGGCTAGGGCCGCAAGACAATAGAATCACGACGATTGGCTGTCGATTTTAACGGAGCAAAGTAAAAACAGAAAGAATGCTACCACGATTCTGTTCGAGATACCTAGGCAAAACGAATGGCGAGACTTAAGCCTCGAGGGGGGGAGAAAGAAACGTTAAAGAAAAATGGCGAATGAGAAGGCCAGTGGAATAAAATAAAATATCGGATTCTCCACGTACGACTGACGCGGCATTTGGCGGAAGATCTGTTTGATGTTTTCTCCGCAAGCCCGGCAGCGATGCCCATTTCTTCTATGTATTATACATATGAAACATATTCTACTGGATACACGGACAAGGAACGTAATGGTTACGAACTGCACGACGATTCATACAGGAGTAATCCGATTATTTCTGTATCTGCGAGAATCATGTACGACCGTTGTAAAAATATCGTGTTGTTTTCGGGTTCCATGGCGCGAGTTTACGGATACTTTGTCTTAAAATCTTTTACCCTTTTAGTTACCTACGTCCGTTTACCACCAATAATTCGATATTTCACGTGTGTACGTTGTATTTGAAATCATTTTTACTAATATAAACTTCCATTCACGGAAAATTATTTGTTTTATATCGGCTACGGATTCGATATATACGAATATGTTGGTCTTCTTTCATAGCATGTGATTTTAGTATTCGCAGATTTCATAGCATCGACAAAGAAGTTGTAGAAAATGTAATGTATAAAGATACAGTTTTATTAGATTAAATGTTGAAAGGTATGAAAGTACTTTTTGAGAATTGAAAAGGGAGTCTATTCATTGAAAAATAAACGGATTTTTTAATTGTTTACACTCCGTATGTCGAATTTTGTGTTTGATAATATTCACCATGTAGCAATTGATTTATACACAAAATAATTTTTGTCAAAGGCAGTTTACCCTAATTTCGAACTAAATATTATAAATATCGTTAAGCAACGATTCACGAAGCACTTCACGTTGAGTCTGTAGACATTGAAAATATATTCGGGACAAATTAGGAAGGTCAGGGTGGTATTGTTAGTGCTTGAGGCACTCATGCACGTACAGTGAACAATCGTGTCTTCTCACGTTTGGATCTGTTACGTGATGCGCATATTTCTCCTGCGGAGTCTGGTTAATAAAAGATTTGCTATTAATTATTTGCTAAAGATGCATTGTCGAAAAAAATATACAGATGCTAAATAGCTGAAGCACTTCTGATAAATTACACTATCAACAAGGATTGATTTAAAATGAGTAATTAAAGAACATATAACTGCAGGCTTCTCAATCAATTTTAATTTAATTGATCAATAATTTTGGTTCTTTAAAATAAATTCAGAAACAGGTAATACAGAAGCAAATATAATTGCGTTTATTCTATTTTACAATTTCCGCCAGTGTTCCATACCCCCATTATAGTCTCGTTTACCTATGACCTTTTCGTCTTTATCCGAACGTAATGAATATACCTATTTACATAATATATTGGTTACCTATAAATCATTGTTCTAGGGCAAATGTCATTATTGAAGTTGATAACGTTATAGGTTAATAATGTTACCGACATACACGTGAGCTGGCTATTTCCATAATGTACTTACGTACTTTGTATACAACAGTATGCGAATATGTTGTCAACTGTAACGACAATTACTTCTATTAGTGAATTATCGCGACATTTTTGGAAACATAAATAGATATTTTGTTATTAAAATAATTCGAGGCACACATTAGAAAGCTCTGTTTTCAGTTATGCGTATCGATCGAAAACTCCATAAAAAGATATATTTGACTTTATTCCGAGACGTGGTTTGAAACATTTTGATAAGGATAATAAGACGAGAGAAAGTTGAATCTTTAGAAAGTTGCAACAATTGCTACGTTAACCTTATCAGTTTCTTTTTACTATATGCTCATATCCTATTGTTCTACTTTAAACTTTGAAAAATCTATTCACTTTTCTCCTCGGCATTGTATACTATTTTTATAAAGAACTGGAGAAATTTGCCGCAGAAAGATCCTTTCTCTATTGTAGCTTATTTAAACAATAAATTGCAGGAAAACAGTTTCAGCGTTCTGAGTAAGTGAAATTTTCAAACGAACGAGAAAATAAAACTCGTACATAGGTACGTAATACTACTTACTACTAAAACATTCTCGTAATCATTTTAACGTGAAGAATATTATACGAATTTCTACAAATGATCGAAGTATTAAAAATGTCAAAACTACTAAAAGTAGCATAAAAATTATTTGCACGTCAAAGATTATCTTTTTTTGAAATTCTTTATTATATTTTCTCCTTTCAAATTTATGTAACTAATTTAATATGTATCTAAAAGTGTAAAAATGTATAAAATCGTATGTTTCTACTGACGGTATTTGTATATATGAAACGATAACGATATAAATGTGAACGAAAATTTTTCTCGCGAAACCCGGTTCCTTATTATTAGTTGCACTTTCGGTGATTTTCATAATACGCCAAAGTTTAGTAGTTTATATCTGCGACTTCGCCGCCTGTCCGTAAGTCGTTTGTGACGGCCAGCAAATTAAAAACCGTCCAAGTTTTCAGACCGAACGTGTCTCGACGAACGATTTCAGCTAATGGCCGGAATATAACAGTAAGTATACAAGTAACGCTTTAATAAGAGTGAATCACGCCAAGTCTTCGACTGCCGGGCTATTCTCACGCTCAGGTAAAATTCTGATTTATGATACAACCATACGGGGCTATATCAACGGAAGTATTCCAGTGAAATACATTTCGAAAGGCGTAATGCAACGCAAAGTGTATGCTTATTACAGAGAAGATACAGTAAGAGTAAACATATGTAAATTTTTCCATACATTTATGTATAAGTATGTGTGTGTGTGTGTGTATATATATATAGAAAAATTTACATTTGTTTAGCTTTCTTTATTCGTGTGTGAGTGGAATAAACTTCCGTCGAGGATACAAGTGTTTAATAAAAAAGAAAAAAAAGTTACCATAAATATGACTACCATGAATACCATTGAATGTAAACATGAATCTTGTATTAGAAAATTTAATTTTCTTAAAAATAGAAGTAAGTCGATTGATGATACATTTTAATTGAAGCATCCTCCGCCGAGTATTGATGAAACGAGTTGTTTAATTGAACGTTTAGGTGGAAGAAGAATGTATATATAAGACTTTTCGTTAATTCTTTTTACATTCTCAGATCTACATCGAGCCCAGTCATATTTCTTCCCAAGCGGGGGGTCCTGTCAACGTTGGTCATCGTTTATAATCAAGCATATAATGAGTCAGAGACAGATCTGTTGACTTTTAAGTTTCGTTCGATCATGGTCATGACCCTGCTATCATACCGGCGTCCGACATCACTAGCCATTACCGTTTCGTTCTTTCATTATGAATATTCATGAATCTCCGTGTCACATAGCCTTTGCAATCTTTCCAGCGTTATAAATCTTTAAGCACCGAGATTTCGTTTATACAGGATGCGATAACGAAAGGAACTGAAACAATAGGAAAATCTCTTTCGAAAAAAAAAGAAAAAAAAAAAATTGGAAAGATATTCTCAAGTGGAAATCGATATTTTCTTTTGAACTCTTCAGGCTTACGCGAAATTAATCGCCATATAAAGTTTCAAAGTTAAAAATTTGTTCTTCTATCATTGATTTAGTCATAATTGCTCCATTACAAGATTGTTATCGATATTTCGCAAAAGGTACAGTACTATATGTAAATATGGTTCGTTGTTTAGTTTATAACGAATGAATGATTAGTTTTAACGTTTACATGAATTTTAACAAATCATAGAATCTTTGCCTTTGCTTATTGTATTACGTATAAATTGGAATATTAATTAACTGTACTAGCTTATAAAATTTATTGTCAAAAGATTCTCTTATATAATTCGGAATATTTGTATACGTTTTAAAAGAATTTATATACAAATAAGAAATACTGCTCGATAAATTTTCATGTTCTTTTGTAATAGGTTCAGGTAGTACGTTACAGCAAGTATTAACAATTCTCGTGGTATGGCATTCAAAGGCCACGGAGTGTCACGGTTTAACATCTCCATACGATTACTGGGAAACCGGAAATATCTAAAACATTTCCTCTAATAGAACAGGATAATCTTTCTGGCAGTTGCTAAATCGCAGCTTATGCATTCTGTGCGTGGTCCCAGCACACGTTGCATTGTTAATATCGCTGGAATCTGTGTACTCGTCTGCATGTACATGGCTGAGGTTTCCCAAGTGCTCACGCGTGTACGTTTCATGTGACAAGTATATAAACATTACATATGTATTATACGTATATTTACACGCCACTAAGGATACGTATGCACGGCATACATATCGATCGTTTATGCATTTAACAGTAATGTACGCATATTAACTGCACATAAGAAAGTTCAGCGACCTTTATCATGCTTAAATATTCATTAATGAATGTCATCAACAATCTGCGTTTACAGAAGTCTCTGTACACTAGACGAACAGAAACTTCTTTTAATTTCGTCCTTTTAAAATTGTTGATATTTGTTTTATTCGAAATAAATTGAAAGTAAATTGCACATGTAAAAGATTACGAAACCTCGTCGTTAACTTTCCTAACATAATGCCGATTACTGAAATAGAAGTTGCTATCCACATTATTTATTACTTGTGTATTATTGTATTTAGATCTGTTGTTGCTCATTATACGTAGGATAAATTCAATAATTTATCTTTATTCATATACGCGTAAAATTGTATAATATATACATTTTCGTCTCGAATTTGAATAATTTCATTGCCATTGATAAAAATCATTTAATTGTACTCCTTGGTTTTTTGAAATTAATTATAACTGCGCTGTCACGTGGGAATATTCAGAGCAGACGCTAAAGAATTAGGTAAACACATCATTCGTTTGGATTTAAAAAGGAGTGCAGTGTACCAAGTTAATTCCAAATACAAAACAGGATCTTTCAAGATTTTGTTGTCTTTTCATTTTCTTCAATTTTCCACGCTACTAATTAGATACCTCTTTCCATCTATTTGCTTATCCTGAACGAAAGAAAAATAATGATATTTACGAATCTGGAGAATGACAATCCGCAACGAGAATTCTGTTAATCTACAGAAAATATACGATTCTTAGAACGTCATAGGAAATATTCTTCTCTCACTTCACTACATTCTTCGCGCTACAAGACATTAATACGATCAAGTTTTGACTTTCGTAAGATTGGTATACTTGAACGTCACAGGCCAGAAGATGCATATAAAGATGGTGTTCTTACCTCGATTTTACTCAACATGTATAAAGTAATTGTAAAAAGAAAAAAATTATTAAATATCAAAAATCGTCACAGTCCCCCAATTTGTAGATGATCGCGGTAGGTATTCGTCGAATATTCTCTTGAGATCTTGTACGGCTGGTTATTTTAATTAAAACGTACGGTACCCTAAACCAGCGTAAACGAAAATGATCGGAGCGAAGTAGCTGACGCAAATCTAAATTGGCAAATACAAATCCCCGTTGGCGTGGTGTGACGTAACCTGCAAAATAACTCCGACTAATAAATCGGCATTAATTCTTAAGATGAAGTAATGTCCTGAAACGCTGACTCTAACAGGACAATACGAACTCGCGGGACGATTAAACATCCGGCGAGGCAAACACGCAGAGGAGAGTTTTCGAGATGTTTCATTTTAATCTGAGTTTCTCACCGAGTTGTTCTTCGGCGCTGCCTCCACTCTCACCGAAGGCTCCTCTCCTCGTTAAGGAGATACACGAGCACCGACCTTGTAAGTTAGTCCAGAGTCTTGATTTCCGACTTCTGCCAAGCCCCCTAATATCTTGAAACCGTTATCTCGAACTGTTCCTGTTTATTTTATACTACCTATTAGAGTATTCTTCGTTTCGCTCGAATTTGTTGAACGGATGCCTGTGCATCGAGCAACTTTTTCTCCACGTCGCTTCGTGATGGAAATATTCCAAAATAAACTTGGTTCGACTGTACAGAATATTCTTCTCGATACAAGAAAATTAGTTGCTAATCATCGTTCTCTTTTTAAACAGTCTCATCGTGGAAGACATTTTTGTAGTAATGTAATCTTTGAACACTTGCAGTTGAAAACTGGTATGACATTATGACAGTTCGTGGAGTAATTTTATCAGAGAAATTCATCAAATTTGTCTTGTTAATTTACCGGTTTGAATAATGATCAGTTTGAATATATTATATATTGAAAATATTAAAATGTTTGCTTCTTGCGTTAATGAAAAGTGAATGTCATGTACATCATGTGAAGTTTGAAGCAAGGAACAAGCAAAATACGTAAGAAGGTGTATGCAAGAAATTATGTAAATAAAAGAGCTGCGCGTAATTACTGCTAGGAAATTTATAACAAAGTCGATAGATTAGAAATAAAATAAATCTGTGTAAATCCTCAGAGATGTTTCGAAATCTTTTTTAATAAATTGCTTGTAAATATTTTATGTTCCAAGTTTCAAAATACTCCTTCATTATATCGAATACACTGTTCCATGTTTAAGGACACATCCTTGTAACACAAAAGTCCCCTCAGTCTTGATACCGTAACATACCCACGTATATAAGATAACGAGAAGCGGCGCACGAAATGATTGTAGCCAGAGGCATCGTGAGCGTTGCTTTTCATCAGCTATAGAAATAATAACGAATATAACAAGCAGACATTCCAAAGAAAACCAGATCGCTGACATGAGATAATAAGATACGCAGCGTATTTTATTAGCCTCCTATAGATTCTATTAACCAGGAACTTGGCCGTTTTACTTTAAAAATTTCCGCGTAAAACTTTTGCCAAAAGTGTTGGCATCTAATTAGATATTACTCTTCCTACGTACACTCGGCTTCATTAGGATCAATTACCTTAGATACACCCAAGACGTCGGTTGTTCCGTTTATTATGCAAGAATCTTTACTTCGAAGTCTGTTTCGTATAATATTCATTAAGTTGTCGGTTATGATTAAAACAGACCATCAACGAGAACGTGTACCACCTTGCCCTAACTATTTCCAGAAAGCGAAACGGAATAACAATAATTCCGAAAGATTGCACTCCTCACTTAATTGTTGTTTTCACTGACAATACCATGAGACCAGGACGTTTTATGTGCGAACGCGACATCTGTTTATACATCCCAAGTAGCTATCGACTTTCGCGAAAAGTAATGTTATTCGTTGATATTTGCCATACCAAACTTTAGAAGTTAAACCCGCTTTGCAGCTATTGTTTTACGAAAATGGAACATTGTTTTTATTCGCATTATTGTGATGTATTATTATACGGATAGCTAAATGCTAAGTTTAATTAAATGTCGAAATGAATGGAATACGATTTTTACTTTTGCTAGGAATCTTCATTTCTGACATTTACAATGGATAGAAGGATAAGAAATTTATACGATAAGGAAAAAACAGTAATTTTTCAAAAGAGAATTATGTTTGACAAGAGCAATGTGATAAAAATCCTTGATATAAAAGTAACTAATTTTCATGGTTTACCAATTTTAAAATTTCTTTTATATTTATATCATCTCCTCTTCCTTTTTTTTTTGGTCTAAGTAGATTCATAATTTCTATATTTAATTATTTTCAAAAAGAATAGTAATTTCACCATAACTTAATAGCTGGAAGGTGTATAATTACACGATGTTATAATTGAAATTTTTAGGTTTGTTGTTCGTATAATTTTATTTCTAATGTACCGATATTTATTGCAAAATTGATTGTTTGATATGTTTTATTTTCTTTTGTTTCGTCCTGGTTTAGTTCAGGTTTAATCCCTGGTTTGGTCCTGGTTTAGTTTGGGTCTCGTCTCGTCTTATCTTGTTTTATCTTGTCTTGTTTTGTTTTGTTTGATACATAGAAAATCTATATTTTTTAAATCAAGTGTAGATTTTGCTCCAAATGTAGTGGAAATTCTATCAACGTTTTTACGAGTTCTGTTAATAAAATATGTAAAAGCATTTCTATTCTGATTTTTCCGCAATCAAATTTTGTTTAAACAACTAACAAATTTGGAAAATATTGTAAGCTCACTACAGTGTATTAATTTACTTTATCTTATTTCTGGATACAAATTTTAATGAAGTTTAACTACGTTTGCATCAGTAACTTTTGTACTCAGATCAGTATTTGTCATGCAAGATAATTTTGTTATTTGTAAAAGATATTGCAACGATGCACAATGGTCCAGTATTTGAGAACTTATAGAAACGTTTTATAAATTTATTATACGCGTGTGTCATACAAAACAACTATAATGAAATATGACAATTATGATTATATTCGTCATGTCTCATTATAGTGCTAAAGAAATTCCAGAAAGTTTTGTATAGCACATAACACGTTCACGAAGATATTTTATGATAAGTGTTCAATTACCTTCGTGAAATACTGTAAATAAAAAATTTAATTTATTAATGCAGAAATGTTCAAGCTTTTATTTAGAAATTTTATAGATGAACTAATGATAAATATAAAAGTAAAATTAAAATGCAAGAAAATGAAACACGTGGAAGATAGTTTCTTTGAGCAAGATATTATTCATATTTCTCCCTATTCCATTTCATCGATGTTCAACGACCAAGTACATTTTCTTCGTCGTCTACTTCCTCCATTTGTCAAGTATAATATAAAGAAAACCTTCGAGCTCGCCATGGAGAATGTTTTCACGGAAGACATCATATTTTGCACGGTTCCGGCACGGATAATTACGAACTAAATAAACAAACATTGCGTCTTCGCCGAAAGTTTCACCATCTTCCGTATGAAGAGGAATGAGTTTGGCGTAACTAAGGGGAGAAGCATACATTCTGATGAGAAATTCTGAAGCGTAAACTTTGAGAACATCCGTTTTTATACGGTACAATTTGCGCTCATGACGTAGTATAGTAACTTTTCTCATGTATTAAACCATGCCAACCACAAGCATTTTCAAACTATCTCAACTAAGATTGCTCGAAGAAAACATAAAATTCGTTTAAAATCTATGGATTCTTGTTATTGCATAGAAGATAGGAGCAATACAAGTATTCAATATCATGAATCAGTATCGATAAGTTGATAATACAACGATTAAAAGGAATAATGAAAAGAATATTAATTAACTTTAATTTCTAACAATTTCAATACTCTTACTCGATATCATTTTGTTAATAAAATCATGTAGCGCTACCTAATAACTTTATAGCTGACGCAACGTACAATTCCAATTTTAAAAAGATACCATGGCGTACCATCGAATAAATGTACACAATGTACTTTTGACACAAATACTCGCCCAATTAATCCAATTAGTCATATTCACCTTTTCTCATTCGAGTGAACTAAATTAAATCCAGATATGTCAGTAACAGATCTCTCAGCAGAGAGCAGAGGGTAAGATTGGGTACAGATTGGCAATTAGTGAAAGAGCAAAAGATTAGCAATTGGTGAAACACGGTGCTCCTGTGTCAAGGATCCTCACGAGACGGCGGTTATCCCAGTAGAAGCGGAAGATCGTTAGTTGAAATTGAACGAACAAAAAGGTGAGGAAGGTTAGGTAATGTTAAGAGTGCCAGAGGCAAAGCCCGATACGTATTTAACTCACGTGCTTGCCTAAGCCCGGAAATCAATCGGTTCTCCCGAACGAATTCGGCCACCCGTCAGACGAATACTACCTGACGAAAATCAAAACCTTCTATCGAATCGTTAGCCGCAAAATGGAAACAGCCTTTTTCTTCTTTTCGCGGAACGCACGCTCCTGCATACGTATTGGTTCGCGTTACATTTTTCTCGTTACGTCTCCCTGTTTATTTCGGTACAACGACCCCAGAAATTTTCAATTAATTTTTCAATTACTTCCTTGACATACCGTGTACTCTACAGCCATTGTTTTTCTTTCTGTTCTCTGTTTGTAAAACAAACTCTAACGGTGTCCAGTGTTCAACATCTGCGGCACATAATTAATTCCGTATTGTTTCTATACTTTACGATATTTGAATCATCTGGTTTAATGAACACGAATTTACATAATGTGCATGTTTTATCGTTCTTGATGTATTAATAGAAATCACGCGTTGGAAATCTTCGCTACATATTTCCGTCGGATATGCCGGGAAATGTTTAGAAATAATAATGAGAAATACATTGCGGACTCGGTGAAAGATTCATAGACATTTTATCAGAAATTACAAACATTTTTAAGATTAATGTTAATTTTGGCATATTAATGTTGTGTTTATATTGATATTAAAATTCGTATTAATAGCACAAACTAAAGAGAATAATGTGTATAAATTAAAACATCTAATATCGTGCAGTTAAGAGTATACGTAGATTGTTAGATCATATTATACGGCGAAATTCTTATCAATAAATTTTGGCAAGTTCGCTCTCAAATTCTTCAAGCCGTTGAAAATAGATTATTCCTAATAAATGTCAACAAGTTGTAAATTAAATTGTGTACATATTAAATTGATGAATCGTGTGGGATACGAATGTGGATGATAATTAAATAGGTTGCGTTTGCCTGTTTTGGTACATATCGTTAAGTAATATACGTATGATAAAGTATCTACACCTTTGCAGGGAATTGAGATGCAATTAATAAGAGTGGTTTATTTAACGACATCATTTTTAGCCATGTAATTAACATTTTGAAGAAAAAAGAAATAATAAAATGAAAATAGAAGTGACATAAATTCTACTAAATATATAGACTGTGTTAATAGCGATTTTGGAAAATTAAGTTTTCTTTAAATTATGCAGAAATTATTATGTAATAACAGATTAAACTTGGCACGTTCCAAACTGTTTTCTATTTCACTTAATATACAGTACTAGAATAAAAGTCAGGCTTCATACTTAAATATAAACAATAAATAATTTGTTTACTATTACTAAAAAGATTAAACTTTTTGCCATATTCTACAATATAATAGCCGTAATTAAATCTTAACGAAGAGATAGAAAATTTAATTCAATTACCGCGACGGCATAAAAAATGGAAAAGTTACAACGATCGAAAAACGTCCCGTTTCGATAACAGCTAAACAAATTACGTAACCAAGAGTTAAGAAGGGACGCTCTAACGGGTTTTGTTATCGTTCGTCAGATAATAACGTTTGCCCGCGTTGCTCTTCTGTTTACTTGAAATTCCATTATCCTATTACCGTCGTAGGACATATTTGTCAATACTTGTAAGCACGTCCACACAGAGTCATAGAGCAGTTGGCAATATCTGCTGCCGTTAAACGCAATATCGTTATATTTTCAAACGTGTCCTATTGACGGATCGCATCGTGAAACCGATCCGAAGGGTTGCTTCAAAAGCAGCCGGTATCCCGATTACGACGGTCATTTTTCACGCGAACGTATCGCATCGAACCTTCGTAAACTTGGTAAACAGTATCGCGATGGGAGTTCCATATTGTGTTTTCCTGCCGGTAAGTTGGTAGGTGGATAGGCAGCAGTCTGTCTACGTGGCTGCTACCCGTATCTGTTTGTTCGTCTATGTACGCACGTATTTGTACCTGTGTCTATGTATTCGTGTACGATCACAGAGACGTAAATATACGTGCACACACGGATGCAGCGCGCGTATAGCCGGATCCAGGGCATTAAAGTTAAGCCTGTATTTTATTGGACGCGCGTATAAATCAAAAGCTTCGGCTAGTCAAATATTGGAAGCTTTGCATACGCCAATACAGGCCGGTGATGTACAAAATGCGGATACCTGCCTATCCGTTCGCGTATACCTGATTGGCCGGCTCGTTCTCATAAGTACAAACATGCATCATACATGCCGGGGCTATCTATCGATGTTTATCGCGGTCCGAATAAAAGCGTGCATTGTTTGTTTTACGGATAATAATTAGTCTGGCCGCGCTTATTTGTGAGGCAAATTACCGATTTTTAGCACGTCCCACGAGCATACCCCCACGAACTGCTTTTCAGGCAACTTTACAAGCGACGCTAATGTTTACTCTCAATACTAACTCCGCTCCGTTTTATCGTTCCGCAGATGCGCGCGACATTTTTGGAAATAATCAAGCCTCCATGTAATAACGCGTCCTGTCCGATCTTTCGACGTAATTATTTTCGTTCGATTTTAATAAGTCCTCCCGTCGAATATCTTTTAATTTTGCAACAGAGAAACGTGGAATTAATGTATCTGGAATTTATAAATTATTGTACATTGATATATTGCACGCTGTATTGGAAAGGATAGCAATTGTACAGGTGGATTAACAGATTTTTCTCTGATAAATTAGCTATCGTGCTGTTAAATCATTCAACAATTGACTACGTACTTTGGATGCGCAACGTATAATGTTGGCTTTTTAAGCCCTTTAAACGTATAACGTGATTTTCAGTATCCGGGTTTCCTTTAAATAACAATCTGTTATTTTTTAAATACAAAATACTTCCACGCATAATGCGAATAATAAACGTTGAGCAAACTACAAGCGAGTAATATTTTTAAAAGATTACGTTAGCATTAATTTGTCAAATAATAAAGTTTAAAAGCACGAGAAGGATACACCTACTTATTTCATCTTCAACGACAACGATACATTTGAATGATAATTTTTGAAATTTCAAACGGTGATTAGTATGTTATATGCAATTTTGTCTAAACGAGGAAGCAATAATTAGCAAAGAAGAGCCGATAACAGACTTTAAATTAACATTTTCTTTATTCCAATTTCACAGATTAGTTTAACGTTTAACTTATCGAAAAATCTGAGACTCCTTAGGCAGAGTCCTCGTATACATAACATAAACTTTTATTGCATTTAGCGGAAGGAACCGAAGCGTTCCGAGAGCGTTGTTGGTACGTGCTTTGCGTAAGAGTGCCGCGAGTAATTTAGGCTGCTCATATACGCGAGTATGCGTGGCTTAATTTCGTTATTACGTATAATGCCGGAAACCACACCAGAGGCGCTAAAAACGTCGGTAAAAGGGATAGAAATAAAACCGTGCCCGTTGTTCGTCATACGTAAGACACAGAACGATGAGAAACGGGTCAGAACGGCGATGACAGTGGCCCGCTTTTTCTTGTTTCGTTAAGTACGTCGGGGACTTGTGATATTGCAGATACGATTATCGTAGCGAAAAGTTAAGCGTTGTAAATACACGGTGCAGCGAAGTAGCGTAAATGAAAGCGACATAAAACGTAAAGTGACATTCTTTGAAGTGCCTTTTTGACTGTAAATTTAAAAGAAAGAGCTCGCGATGAGAGATAATCCCGTGAAACCTTTTACCGTGATTAGAGTCATTCTGAACCATGTTCTTTTATACCTCGTTTTACGTTTTCAAAGATAGAATTGCTAATTACCAAATCGTAAACGCGCGAAGCTATAACGATTGTCATGCACGTACAACTAATGGATTATTACATGGATGGTATAATTTTAATTTGTCCGGTATTGCAACGCTTTTGCCTTGTTATTGACATTATACGAGACAACAGATACAACTTGATATACAACATTGTAATTTCACTTCTATTATTATTAAAATAAATGTTAATTAATGCGCTTGTTACCTACCGGTTATTGGAAACGTCGATTTACAGTTGAAGTATTGTTGTTTAATTTAGCGAAAAAACCGGATTCGGTTTACAAGCGGTAAAGTGTATACGATGTTTCAGGATGAACCGCGTTTGCGAAAGAAGAATACATGCACGCGTTTATTCGTAAATTCCCAAGAAAATATTATGCAACGAGATAACATTATCTAAAAATTAATTTATAAAAATTCATTGATGTCTGAAAAACCTACTGGTAAAGCGGGCATCTATTTGTACGTACGTAGACAACAAATTGAACGGAGAAATTATAATCAACCTTGGCGTATCTTCAATTCAACCTTTCCCAAGATAACATCTCTTGCGAAGAAGTTAATTAATATGCACACGCGTTAGCTGGAAACTCTTTTGCATCGTATTAACTTGCAGTAGCAGCAGAGTTAACTCGGGCTTGTTTCAAATTAAATACCGTACACAACGATATAACGTGCACGGAGAAAAGGAATCGAGGAATTTTGATTAGTTATTTTAGCAACGAACCTAGTATGATTAAATGTATGTATTTCACAATTCATTTATATATGTACATATGTTGAACAATTTATACGCTACAGAACTATGGAAATATACTTTAGAAGCTTGGCTTTTTCTCTTCTGTATCTTCATGTCGGGAAAGAATTTTATTGTCAGACGAATCTAACAAATGCAGGTAATGTAAACGATTTGGAAACTAATTATTGCGAAAATAAAGTAAACTGTCTCAATAGTTTGATTCTATGGTACTATTTGTAGAGTAATTTGACACAACTGTAGCTCT
Source organism: Bombus pyrosoma (assembly GCF_014825855.1). Taxonomy (NCBI): domain Eukaryota; kingdom Metazoa; phylum Arthropoda; class Insecta; order Hymenoptera; family Apidae; genus Bombus; species Bombus pyrosoma. The sequence continues at coordinate 7,936,061 of NC_057770.1, read as the reverse complement.
AAATATAAAAAAAAATAATAATTAAAAGTATAAAAGTAGTAATCATGAATACATTTGAGTTATAATTATAAGACGATAGAAGCTAAAACAGTAAAAGGAAATAGTTTATTAATTGGACAAATATAGAAATATTTACATATAAACACATATATACCTTCATTGATATTTTATTGGTATTATATGTTTTATTAAAGTAAGTTCTCTTTGTAATCATTTAAAATTATTATTTTTTTGCGGTTTAATATTAGTCCTCGGTGCACGAAATTTAAAACGCATTAATTATTTTAGCCATTGAATCTTATGTGTAATATGATTAATTATTCACTCTTTACATTATCATTGTTCATCTAACGTTTCAATGAAAATTAATTAATTGGTCATGAAACTAATGAAAAAGATGATTGAATATGACTCAACGAAGAAATATTTGAGGAAGAAAACTAAGATAAACACAAGATACGATACAGAAAATTATAAAATTCATATTTGTCTAGAACATTTTGTTACAAATTCCCAGCACTTCACGAGCATACGCGTGCAATAATATGTCTTTTAATATTTCATGTACCTTTAAAAAAATGTTACCACGAAAGCTCAACCTTTCTTACAGGCTCCTCAAACTAAAGATTTTTTCCATTTACCTGATTTCTTACCCGAACGTTCTACTTAACAATAACCTTTATTAACGCATACATAAAATCAAGAAAATCATATAAACTCAACTACTAACGTAGTCCTAAATACAGGTACATATAGCAAACCGAAATTCCGTGTGTCAAAGGTTAAATCATAGATTACATTCTCGTATTCTACAGAATGTGTTCGCGTATCGAGCGCATGATCTTCTCGATAATCAAGAAATTCATAATCTACCGAAGATCTTCGTGAGATAGTAGGAGCAACAAAGTATCATAGGTTTCGGTTGCTCGTATCGGAAACTACGTTTCCTTATTAGAGAACACCTGCCGATTTCGTCACGTACGCCCACGATACAACGTACACATTGTCTGTCCCTCTCATCCAGCCAATCTTTCTCTCTGGCTTTGCGATATTCTCGTTGCAGAAGATACGTCAGACCTCGGCGAAGCTAGATAGAAAGTCAATTTGGCGTGATTCGAAGTAAGTCACGCGCACAGCGTTCATCTGGCTGCTTCCGGTTAAAACTTCCGGTCGGCGGCCAGCCAGTTTGGGCAGTTTGTTGGTGAACAGGGATGCAATTTAATGTATAGCCTCGTGGAGGTGTATACGTGAAAGTACGTGTACATGTGTTGGTTGGTATCGCGCAAGTATGCGCCAACAGAGGCCGTTTTGCAAGAAGAGAAGAGTTTTTCGCGAACGTTTAATTCGTTAAATTTAGCCTGAATTTCCTCCCCTTGCTCTTTATTTTCGCCAGCAACATCGTTCTTAATGTTTTATTTAACGTGGTTATTAAGCGTTAATGAATACCATAGTACGTAAGTGCCTGCATGTTCGACCAATTATTCAATTTTCACGCAGTTTTCTTCCCACCTTTTTAATTCAATTATGAGAAACGTCTACGTTTGTGTCTTTATCGAAGAGTCATATGAAACATCACAAAATCATGAAACGTTTCATCTTATTCTGACAAATTGGAACGGTTAATAGCGGCACTTTTGTTCCACATTTTCCTTAAAGTAAATGTGGCATAAGAGGAGAAAAACGTTGTAGATAGTTGGAGATTTTTTTTTGTTGTACATTATAATGGTCTTTAAGTAGCGGATAAAATGGTAATTGTGTTACAAGTAAAATATTGATTTTTACTTATCGAGGTGTACTTATTGAAAAATGCTGTGTCATGGAAAGAATTGATATTAAAAATCTATACTATACAACTTGGACGTGAAATATGTATAAAAAAAGTATCTAAAGGGTTCCTTCGACGAAGGATATAAAGTTATATTTATCTCATTTTCTTTCGCTTTCCAATCCTTGCGGCTTCTAATTAATCCAGCAGTAAATATTAATATTTATATTATATTGTGCGATAAGTTTGCAGCGTTTTTCATTGTGCATATATTGTGCATTGCGTGTGGTTGAAAGAAGATTATTTATAACGAATTTTTGCAAAATTTCCAAATGCTAGGGTTAAAACAAATATTATTGCCAATTCAAGAAAGAGGTCGAATTTGTTTAATTAAAAAGGTTTCGTTTTCTAATAAGGCGACACTGAACTTCGAACGTTAGCTATTGTAGAATGTTCAACTTTATTCATCCCCCATTTATTAAATAGTACATTCGTTTATTTTTGTCTCGAAACAAATGTTTCAATGGTGATAAATTAAATAGCCGTATAATTACCAGTAGCTACTACAAGTATAACGACCGCTTGAAGAAACTTATTACTGAAAGAACATTTGTTTGAAAAATTGAAAATACGTGACGAAAAGTCATCGGAAAGAACGAACTACGTATCATTTGATAAAGATATAAATCTATGGAAATTGTCTTGAAACCTTTCTGGAATTTCGCTACGAACAAGCCCACACTTCGACGTATCTTGAAAAATAAAAAGATGCTATATGGAGAGAAGAAAATGTGTCAATAACTACGAGAGGAAATCACGTTGAATGTTGCCTGAGGTAGGATTTTTGCGTCTAACTGAACGCGTGTCATTTATTCAAATTCGATTCACGATTACCATCGCCTGTTCCTGCGAGGCTATTAAAAGCTAGTAAAGTCCTTGAAGGAAACTCCAGCGCCGGAAGCACCGATGGACTTCTCTTTTTGGAAATTGCGCTGCTGGTAGCCGGCCAAGCGCAGCCTCTTAATAATACATTTCTGTTGAATTGCTGCCAAGCCGATAATTTCAGACGCGGCGATAGTTCAGGAAAGATGCTGCTGCCATGTCAGAAGGACCTCCACGGAGGCCGCACGAAACGTTGCACAGAGTAACGCGAAAGAATTTTCGAACTCGTTGCCCCGACTTTCGTCGAAATCACAGGAATTCGAGACGTAATTTAGCCGGAGACTCGAAACGTGTTCGACATGCATCGATCTTCTGTCTGTCTTTTTGCCACACAGTATACGCTTTCGCTCGTGTATGTATAATAGAAATTTTTCGGTCTACGTAAAAAAAAAGCACGAACACGCACCGTTTCTTGTCCGTGCATTACTGACTTGTTCTACTTGTCGTATCGGCATCACGCCGACATCTGGAGAAGAGTCACACGATAAGTAGAGAGGATCGAAGCACGTTCGGAAATATCACGAGAGGCATGCTTTGTAATCGAACTTTCTTCTGCCGGAGGAATTCAAATTCAAAAGAAAAACAGGCCACGGTGACTCTTGTTTTAGCGAACGCGGTCAGAATTCGACGCAGCGATCACTGAATCAAAAGAAACTTCGATATGCGTTCGACTACTCAATACGTATCGTTCCATATTCCTTGTGACTTTTTATTGTGCCGTGTTGTATATGCATTAACTATAGCATAATGTAGATGTATATAGAATAAGACTGAGGATATTTATACACATTCATATTTTTATGAATATAATCACTCAGATCAAAACCTGGATAAGAGGATAGAGTTGTACTTTTGTTAATTGTGGCTCAACATAAAAAAATTGAAAATGTATAATGCATTACAGTAAATGATAAGTATGATAAGATAATATTTGTACGAAATTTATTATCCGTATGTAAGCAGTGTTAAACGATACTGATTTAATCGCAATGTCCCTATCCTGTAGCCTGTCAACGTTTAACACCTGGCACGGTATACATGCTTGTTAATTACGAATAATTATCTCGTGTCATAGTACAGGTGAACCCGTGGGATACTTCAACGCTGGCTCCAAGATTAACTACAGATTTTAATACCGTTGATATTAGAACACTTGTTACACATAGAGGAATGTACGAGATACCTTAATTTGTATTTTTCAAAAATTCTTAAAAAAGTAATGTTTTCGTACGTATATGAACCATGAGCTATGAGCCATGAAATCAAGTATGTAAAAGATGTAAATAAATAGTTTACAATGTTAAAGAAAAAATGACAGATGTCAAAATTGAACTTCTTAAAAAATTATCTGATGAGACGTTGGAAGAACTTTCGCTGTCGAGGGCAAAATTTTATTTTAATTATTATTTCAAATTAATCAATGTTACAACAATTTTTTAATCAAATATTTCCTGATAAGTAACGACAGATTTAAAATAATATCAAATACTCTTCTATTCATTTGTACAGGCAAGATATTTATTCAGTAGGTGACCTAAAAATTTTATATAATACTATACATTTATTATTCTGGAAAATAATAGTAGGAAATTGATAAAATAAAAAACGAAATGAGAAAGGTCATAAATCTGTGTAAACTGAAGTGTAGAATTTCAAAACATATTTGTCCTACTTTACTCGAATCGATTCGAAATCAATCATAAGCATTTTCTGTTTTAATCCTCTTAATTAATTGAAACCTAAATACAAGTCATGGCGAAATCATTATTATCAGCTTTGTCATGATGGAAGCTGAGTCATTGGAGATCAATCTAAAACAACTACTCCGATTTCTTCCGTTTGCTTTAGCGATTTTAGTTTAAAACAAATCTGCAGTTCCATACGCTGCGATGTTTCGAGTATTCAATGATGATATACCCAATAAATTGACATTATCGGAGAAGCTATCAATGAGACGATTAATTCATCAAAATTTCCTATCCATTCACGATAACAATTCGAAACATACAGCAAAAATTTGGAGATCCCAGTAGGTTTTATGCGGTGTATTAAAAATCATATTAATCGATTTCTACAATGTATAAATTTCTATTGAAAAAAATGTTATAGGAATTAAATTGGAAAAGTTTACTCAAAATTTGAAGTATCTTCGTGGAATAATCTACGGCATACATGGAACGAAATACCAGCAAACACAGAAAAACCAATAATTGGTAAAACTGGTAATTGAGAAATGTAGCGAATATACATGAGAAAAAATTCAATTGTATTCTCCACGCGATAGATTTTTTAAAGTCTATCTAATCACCCGAATACTGTAACTTTCACCATATGTACTAAGAGGGAAATGTTCATAGATACACATACCAGTGCATCGTATAAATCGCCACTGGCTCGATTCCATTTCAACTATTCCTCGTCAATAGACTGTGCACATTAGTTCAAATTGCGTATGTATTTTTCTAAATACAACTCAAGAAATAGAACCGTGCAAACTTTATAACGAGCGCTTCACTCTGGACATTTTGCACATTTTTACAAACTTATCTGCAATTCATTTTACATTAAAATCCCATAAATGCACCAAATATCGGCAATCTGCGTATCAACAGACACGAACAACTATTAAATACCAATAACATTATCAATAAAACGTGAATCTACATATGAATTAAAGAACGTAGTACGCAAGTTGGATTTGCGGCTATTTGAACCCATCGAATCTTCGCAAAAGATTGCGAAAATTTTATGAAAGACGTCGCAGAGGTTTTATTTTCCTTTCGACGGAGCGGCATCTAACTAAAAAATCGTGGCTAACGGGGTCCCGGGTGATCTCGTTCCGCGAAACGCGACCGGAATTCGGCGCCGCGTGAGCTGCAAAAGCGGGGCGATATCGTGGAACGTAGCCCGATTTAGCGTGGTTCGTCGAGCCGTGCACACGCGTGGGCTGTACAGAGAAAGAGAAAGAGAGGATCCAGACGCTGTTCCACTCATACACGTGCAACGATTTTCATTTCGTGCGTTACACCCCGTACGTGGAAGGGCTAGAACGCGCGGTTTCTGCGGCACCACGCGCCCCTCCTATATCATCGTTTAAAATAATATTGCGTCCAAAGGGGCATTCGCCGCTCTCATATCCGCTGCGACAAATCACACTCGCCCGCCGCGTAGCGCCTACAGTGATATCGTTGCTAGAACCGACCACAGAATCGTGCAAACTGGCTAACGGAGGGAAAGGGAGCGGTGTGCGCGCGGAAGCGAGAGGCGAACCGCGGACGACGAAGAGAACGAGACGATGAGGAGATCGTAAGCCAACCTGGGCACGAGCCCTCGCTGCTATCGTTATTTATACGGGTGCGCTTATTGCTTGATTTGATTAATAATTCGCGAGCCACGTCCCGCAGAAAGACTCGCAGGGAAGAAACAAATATGTGTTTCACGGGGGTGAGGAGCGAGATAAATAATCGTCTGGCCGTTACTGGCAAGGTGGAAACTGCGCCAGCGTGTTCGAGAATTTCAGAACTGAAACGGAAGGTTGCCGAAAGTGACGGGAGTTTCTGCTGGATCGACTTTGATCGCTATCACGGTGGCTTCGCCTTGTCATATATATTTCAAATTGATTCCGCAACGGAATCAACGTGAATATGCCAGCGAGATTGCTGTTGCACGTGCTGTAGTATTTCTATTCTGGAATATCTTGCGGGGAATAAAACAGGGAGGGTGCGATGATGCGACTGGAAAAAGATTCTTTCTCGGGAATTTGAATAATATATCTCTTATTGCAAAAATATAACTTTCTACTAAATAACTGTGTTAGATTTCTTCTTCGATAAAGAAAAGAAAGTGAAATTGTTGTAACTCCTATTGTCAATAATTTTATGAAAGTAGAACGTGGAGAATAAAATAATGTAGAAGTGAGATAAATTTTGTTGCTTCATAATTCAACAATTATATAGCTGTAAATTTATTTTTGGGAAATAGTGAGAAGAAGTATTAATAAATTATTTGACATCGTTTATTGAACGTAAATGTAAATTTGCAAAATGTATACAACGTTTCAGCTCATTTTAAATATTTTTTCTAAATATTATGTAAAATAAATGTTATATATGATTGGTATTAAAACAAGTAAAACAAGTATGCAGAATATGTACAATATCTTAATATTACCATATATTGTTATTATTATAGTAACTCGCGCATTTCATTAGCAGAGGTTTAAGCCTCGGGGCCTGTGGCCTGTATTTTCATTATGGCACAACATCTTTAACATTGCACGTAATATTAGATACATTTTAATTATGAAGAGTAATTAATTATATTTGTTTATCGCATAATCACGATTAAAGGATTCGTAGTGAACAAACATTCCGCAAAATGAAACGCGTATACCAGACGGCAGATATGATGTTAATGAGACTAATATTATGCTAAAATATGTGTAAATTCATATTTATACTATGATAAATTTTATGGAGGCAGATTTGTTCTACGATTCACCATACTAATTAATTTTTGCGTTACGTTACCGAGTAAAATTCTTTGTTGCTTAAGTTAAATAAAACAACCATCGCTGCATACAATATGACCTCAAAATAGTCAATTTCCAGACGCGTAAAATCATACAGACCTTAATGACGAAAAGTGTGTTTTATTGTAAAATATTATAAGAAGATAATTTTAAAGTTATTACGATGCAATATAATAAAAGTGAACTACGTTAGAAAATAATCGTTTCTGAAAATTTACGTTCGGGCAGCTGGTTGCGGCGAAATAAGTCATTGGCAGGTGCGTTAAAGTCAACGTAACTGATACGTATTAGGCGTAAGTCGATCGTTAAAACAGCTATAACCAGCACACAACGGTATAACGTTAATGAAGCAATTTCGGTATCAACACGTTCTCCGTAATGATAGTGTTACGCTAACAATAAGATACTCATTGTGGACACAGTATAAGTAGAAACAAATGACCTAGTATCGTAAACGCGAAACTTTTGTCCCCTAGCCAGACACCATCACAGCCACACTTGCCAACCACTTACCCTCGTGGTTTTTTCACCGACGATTATTCTTCTTCGTCGTACCGTTTTTAATCTAAATCTTTAACTAAAGCGTCGCATCAGTGCCGAAATCGTCTGAGCTCAGCTTACTCGATTCGCATTTCGTTGCCTCAGATTAACTAGGTTCTGACTAAATGACGGGGATTTATCAGATGGACTGTCTTGACGTCTGGTGATTTCTGGGGTAGTCAGGACTTCGCAATGCCGAAGCAAAGCAACGCTTTTGAGCAAACTTGATACAAGCTTCTGATAAGTGTAAGGTAGAAGAATAATTATCCTGTAAGAATACTACGAGTCTGTAAAATAAATCATTCGATTTGACAGTTTCTGATTTTGCAAATATAACTCTTTTTATAATATTCGTGTATAGCACGCGAACATACTTTATATTGTATTTCATGCTGTAGCGAGCGTATAATATTTTTTTCGTAATTTGAAAACGTTGAAAGGTTAAAGAGAAAAGTGCTGTAGTAAAATAAAACTTAGAATACGCAGATAGTTCGTGGCGATTTCAAGTCAACTATTTTACACTTCAACTCTTTATTGTCTTGCATGTTCGGTGAGAAATTTTTAGAACATTTTTCTAGGCGATATTTTTATAATGGCGTATTTTGTGAAAAGTTGTGCGACCGTTCTAACGTACTAAAAAGTACGAAGTACTTTAGTTTCTGTTCTTATAAAATAAAAACTCTCCGAGTTTGATAATGAACTGCAGCAATTTCCATTTCGTACCAAATGTAATACGATGGATTTATTTAGATACTTCAAATCAATAACGCTGTGAATTCCGCTATAAAGTTTTAGTAACTCATATTTGAGAAGTTTGCGAATGTTATTTACTTGATTAAAGATTTTCAGTTTCGAAGATTTTCAAAATTGACATCATAATTATATTAGGTTGTCCGAAAAGTTTCTTTCGTTTTATAAGGAAATAATAGACACACAATTAGTTTTTCGAATTATGCACGAACATAATAATAGAAATATAACGAAACGGATCATACCTAATTCAATAAAATAATATAAAGCAGAAATTGTTGTTCATCTATTATCACCTTATGAAACGAAAGAAACTTTTCGGGCAACCTGTATACTTTCTTTCGAACAATAGATTTATTAATAAATGTTATTTAATTAATATTAGTTTTGCGAATGTGTATGCCGTAAATAATGTCATTCTATATATACGATCGTGATTCGTGTTTCTTGAAGAGAAAAGGATTTCGAACTCAACTTCGTTAATCGCTGTCAGCGAGAGAATTATCGGGCAGAAATCCTTTCGAACAAGAGACGAAGTATAGACCAAAGGAGGATGGAATGCGACTGTGATGTATGAGCTTACGATTTAACTCTGGAATCAGAAGGTCGTAGTTATATCCTATCTGACAGCTACGCGCATTGCTGAAGCTAAAATTTATAGACATAGTAGCTTCCTTATTTGCGTCGTATAATTTAACTTGAACATATAGAAATTTCTCCTAAACAACTATTCTAGATACCGCTCACTAAGATTCAGTTATATTATAAAATGTATATAACTTAACTGGTACATTTTTTTTTAATGAATTTAAATATTCTATTTAAGCGAATTCATTTTCACAGAGATTTTTTAGACATGTAGCTAATTCAACATTAAATAAGAATCATCATGATCGTTCTATTTTTAAACTTCATCGTGGAAGTAACCAATGATATGAAAAACGTGCCATTTTCATCAACACATATTCAATGCTTCCTTTGATCAATGTACATTTATAAAATAGATAAAGACGAGATTTGCATTTGAAAGTAATTCACTAAGCCTCATCTCAATATAATGTCATATGTTAATTTCGTATGTTCGTCGATAGTCGTTGTAATTTAACGTTTCAATTAATTTTCTTTTGTCCGTTATTATCAGAATGTCGTAAAAATATAATAATTGACACTAGACTTTCGAACAGAACAGGGACTATTCAATTGCAAGCGCGTAGAGCTTACTTCAACAGTGATAAAGAAACTGACAATGAGTAACACTGGCGTTTGCACGTAGAGCGTCCCAATGAATGAACCGTGTGTTAGTGATCCGAAGTGGTAAATGTCAAAACTAGTCAGACCGACACGCGAATCACGCGACGTTGACAAAGAACTGTCTTTGACGGACGTCGATTGCATGGAACGTCCATAGAAAGAGGTCGTGAAAAGTCGATCGATCCCGGCCAACGGTACGGCAACACTCGAACTAATTATTCGAACAAATTATCGACAGGATTAAAGCAATTACTCGTCGTGCCTGATTAGTGCGTGAAATTGGAATTACATCGTGCTTCCATGTAATTGTCCCGTCGCACTACTAAAACCGCATCCGCCTTTCCCACTGATTTCCCTTCTTCGAAGTTCAATTCCACCTTTTTTTTTACTCCCACTTTCCTGCGACATTTCTATATCGCGTTCATCTTGTTTCATGCATATGTATACTTTCAGTTCACATGGCGCGACCCATTGCTAACTGAACGATCTACTCAGCATAAATACAAGATGAATGCGTCGCGATATCGCGTATGTCACGTGTTATGGCCCGTGTAGCACATTAGTCTCGGCCTGGAAACTGTTAAGTAATTAAATATCTCCGATAATCATTACCAGGGCGAATGCAGTCTGGTAGTCGTGCGAAATCGCGCTTTTGTTTGCTACGGCCAAATTATCCCAGCTCGCTGTTAACGCGGCATTAACATTAACGAGTATATTGTTAAAACTCGCATGCATTTCCATTAGCCGGACGATCGAATTTGTTATCATTGGCGGCCGTTACTCCCGCGGATATTCCTGCTTTTATTTGTCGCTCTGTTTTTCGCACAAATACACCACAGATAACTTTGCCAACGAGTCATCCGTAAATCTTAAAATGATGATAGAAGTTATACGCACATTGTACGGCACTCACGCAGCGCGTTTATGACCACCATGATAAATGCAGTCATCCTATATAATGAGAATAAACGTATTTTCGTATATTAAAACTACAAGGAGAATGACACATTCTTCCTTTTTTTTTTTTTTTTTTTATTACTATGCTGGTATTTGTAGAACGTAGTTCACGTGTGTGACATCGTCGTACTGTTACATCGTGTAAAAAGTACGTACGGGAAAACGAATGCATATATGTTCATGTAAAATTTTAAATTGTAGCACCAGGAATAAATAGTGGTTTTCATACGGGGAAAAATCAGTTTTAAAAAATGTGTGAATTTTGACACTCATCCAAATGAAAGAATGTGATTAAATATAATTAAATATAAATACAATATACTCATTTATTTCTTATTTCAGATTTCTTATATATATATATATCATTAGATTATATAATTTTTTTGATATATTTTATCAATCTTACGGAGGAAAATGAGATTAAAAAATATTAACAATATAGTACAGTGACAATATAAAGTTACAACTACGATTATAGTTTTGCGCCTAATCACATTTCTATTTGATTATAGGTTATATATTTCATACATTTTAATCTAAGGTATAGTACCGAAATTTATTTATTTCTAAAAACTGTTATCCTAAATGGTAGAAGTATTCTCGTAAATAAGTTTTCAATAAAAATTAACGAACTAGGATAAAATCGACGAGAAAGCAAAGAAATTACAGCGGTTATCCAAATGAATGAAAACCTTCTTTAAAAAAAGCTGCTTACAAACCTGTAGACAAGTTTGTGGAAGTAAATAAGGAAGCGTTTACTTGACCACACGTATAAGATCTGCTTGCAAAAACGAAGTTAAGGAAATTAAACAAGCAGGTTTTTATCGTGGCTGATAAACCAGACAAGCTGGAAGATTGGTCGAGAGATCGGTTAACCAGAAGGAAGCTACGTTTTATTTACGCGCAATTACACCCCGACTAATCGTTCGCTATGCAGTCCAAGCTGGACCCTAATTTTTTCCTCCCCGGTACTTCAACGAACCCATATTCGGGCAGTCACTGCAAGTCAGCCACCGCGTACGTTTTTTACGTGAGTTTATGCCACGGCAGAGGGAGAAACCATTAGCTGCCCTCGGGCTTCCATTTCACGTGAAGTTAATCGAAAAGTATCGACCGCGGTTAAAATGAAAAAAATTCCTTAATGGATTCATCGTGTCTACATGTCCGGGAATTAATAACTCGCGTATCTACATATAATACATTAGCGCCGTTGTTACGATACTCGGACAATATAAGTGCTACAACTTTTACTCTGAAATATGAAATAACATTCGTATTAATATTCATACGATGCATAACGAAAATTCGTTACGAATGTTTCGTGTAATTAACCCTTTACCCCTTGATATTAAAATTTCGTATTTCGATGCATTTAAACTTTTGAGTAATGTACAACACTTGGCTGCATTTTTAGACATTCGCGAATTTCCTTCTGAAATATTTAATAGAATATTATAGCGTTGAAGCAAGATTATTTCGTAGATAATATATAGTAATGATATCTTTTTCTCTGCTCTGTGAATTTCTCGCATGAAATCAAACAATGACTATCAAAATTTATAGCTTGCGATTACAACGGTTGAAAACAACATTAATACGAAAATAATTGATATAAATGAATCGAAAAGAAAAATTCTCTTTATCATAATGACAATGCCTGGTCGTATACAGTGAAAATAACATTAAATAAAATAAGACCGTGTACGTCGCAAAAAGATTACGTCGTCATTTCATTCTACAGATTTATCAATGAAATAAAAAAAGATTTAAATATTTAAATGCTTCGTCGCACGATCGAACATTTTGCGTCAAAATCTTAACAATGTTTCTAGAAAGAAATTAAAAAATAATTAAGTTTTAAATACACAATTAATAATGATATTAACTATTTAATAGTAATAACAGTGTTTTGCGAACCTCAAATGGCAATTTAAATATGATTAATGTATATGTTTTGTACTTAACACAAATTTCTATATAGATAGATAGTCATGGTTAATGTACATTGTGAACATTATGCTTACACGTATAGCGTTGTAAGTTGCATAGTATAACTAGGTAAAGCAATGCTTGCGGATATTTATTGAGTAATAAATGTCAGCTAAATTTTAATCCATTACGTTAACACAATGTCAGTTGAAGCTGTTCACATTTAAATATAACAATTACACGAAATTGTTAAATTGACTGCAAAATTAATATCATTCTGTGTACTGTCCAAAGTAACTTGTATTCTAAACAGTTAGACGCTGGAAATAACAAAGGACGATAGAAGTAGTTAAAGTTTCACAGGTATATAAATTTCTTCGAATTATATTATGCTTTATATATTTATATATTATATATTTTAACTCTAATCCTACAGACTTTCCAAACTTCTACAATTTTGACAACAGTCAGTGTTTTCGTTTCAATAAACGCTATGTTTCACAGATAATTTATATATTACTGTGTTGGAATATAGTCTTGCTCGTTAATTATTGCATTCCACTTTGGAATAATGAACCTGAGTAACCAGTTAATTCATCTTCACCGGTTAACACTGCCCTCCTCAGTGAAAATATCTAACATTTGTCAGTAAATATTAAAATATTTGATGCGATTACTATCTCGTTGCCACCTATTTTCTACTTTTTACAGTAAAGTTCTATCACTCAGGCTATTACGATGCAGTGACTAAATATTTTTAATTGGATGAACAGATGCAAAGATGGCACAAAGGGAACGATGAAACTTCTTCTAAGTTTTCTTTGATATATAAGACGTTTTAACGAAGAAGAGCAAGACAGGTAAAATGCAAATATCTTCGCCAAACTTCCACATCGACGGGAACTTTGAGATATCATACGATCGAACGATTGTAGGCGTCGAAATCATTGCGCGAGACAACAAGTGACATATCGATGATAGTTCGATCCGAGTTCGTTAAGTAATGAATTGCGGAACATGACGATCGGATATCGACACCTTGGGAAACGTACCACCTGTCAGATGCATAAGTCATTCGGTAGCCCGACAATGCTAATAGATGCAACCTCCTTGCAGTCACGTCATTCGAAAATTAATTACAGTTGGTCGCGGGGTCGTAAAGAACAAGGACTGAATAATTAACGTAACCGTTATATCGCGCCCTGAGCTAATTATAGGCCCCTCCTTTTCTATTCGCCTGATTAGCATATTCGTTAATTATCGGACCTACGTACAGGTGTATACATACTTGTACAGGACCCTGCCGTTCGCAAGCTTGCGTGCACTAATATTCGAGTAAACGTGCGTGTCGCAGATCGTACGAGTATGTCGGTATACATATATGCACGTGCTAGGCTACAATCTCCTCTACGATGGCGCAAACTGCATAAGTTTCCTCGTTTATGGATACGGCTATCATAGAACTTTCAAAGAAATTTTTTCTAGTTATTTACGCAACTGCAGGATTATTGTGGTTTGCAATAAAAACTGTTTCTGGGAACTGTATTGCTGGAAATGCAGTCATTAAACGGCGAACGAATATGCAAAGTTTGAAGACCAGTAAAAGAAGCATCAAAAACTTAATGTGTACTTATGTACGCGGAGCTGGTAGCAGAAGTGTGTTAATAGTGAATTTATAGTTTATGAAAATCTCATGACTATTTTTTTGCACACGAGTAGTATCACGGCATGTTAACTTCCACAATACGTTTTATAAGAATCTATTGAAACTTTTCAAATCTAAACCGCGGTAACAATTTAAAATCTCAAAATTATACACCTCGCCGGTACCTTGAAACACGGTGGGATTTCATTCGAAACGAACAAATATTAAACAATAACGCAGATCGTGTTCTTGCGCTAATATTACGCGTTCTTTGGTCCATTTTCAACCTGATCGTGTTTTATTCTAACGTTTAAAATTTTCTTACGTTTAAGGAAAACTTGAGAGAGCCGTTGTCAATTCGCCAACTTTATCTCAAAATGTTTTTTGAAACATCGAGAATCTTTCCTTTCGTTGAAACGAAATAAAATTGAGATATGAAAATTTGAATGATCCAGCAGAATTAATACATTCTACTAGCATGCTCGTTAATGAAAACTGAATCAAGAACAACGAGCATGGCATCGTTCACGTGAGGATATATGGAAACACTTGGAGCGAAGATACAATGGAAAGGCAAGTTTACGCGTATTCGAACGTTTATCGCGGCATGTCGGGTGGAGCACGCAATCCCAACGTTACATACCTTGTGTCGTATTCGCAAAGCGGAAATACTACTGAACTGCTGTAATCCTCTTTGGTCGTGTTTACAAGTGCGAAGTTTCGAAAGTTCCAATCGTGAAATCGGTTTCGGTGCTACAGGTTGCGTTTGAATGGGTCTGAAAGGTAGCGAATGAGGAGATCGCGTCACCTCTCGAACACTCGAAACTCCTCAAACGGAACTCGGAAACCCATTTACGGAAAAAACAGCCACCGTTTTATGGAGAGAGTTCTACTGCAATTTCTTCGCGTTCAAATTTACCATTCTCGGTTTTCGAAGTAATTATATCTATGCAACTTTCGAGCGAATTGTTTTATTGAATCTTGTTCAACGCGATTGAAACGTTCTCGCTTTTACTACGTGTATTTCAAATAGCATTAAGCCTGCTGTGTTTCTCGAATTTTTTTATACCTCAATCTCATATTCGCTTCAACGAACGGAAAACTTTTAATTTCGAGGGAAACCTTTATACATGAAATTATAGAATGAAAGAATGCAGCGTGATAAATCAGTTTTAATTGTAATCAGTTTAATTTATGAAAGTATTGTTCGAAAAATTAGTTAAAAGTATTCGCGGAATGATAAATTAGTAGAAGCAGAATTTTTTTTAATTACATAAAACATGATGGCAATTATTTACAAAGCAGGCGCCTTCACCGATTTCGATGACACCTTGAAATATGTTGTCAAGGTCGACATACCGAACAACTTTTTCCCATACGCGTTATCGTCGATCTGCTTTAGTTTCTGAGATATCCGCAAACAATTTCATTTCAATCTACGTTACGATTACGCTTCATTTTGCCATAGACGAATACCTCACGGCTACTGTGAAGCATTTTAAGGTATTAGATAATAAGACAGATACGATCCGTAGCAAACTTTATATCATATTTTCGTAATTTGAGAAAAGTGACCATCCGATAATAAAAGTCATACGTATCGTTGAGACAGAAACTTTTGCGAATATCTCGAAAACTAAGTCGAATGACGGTAACATGTGGAGGGAAAAGTTATTCAGAGTGTTAGCCTTGACAACATATTTCAAGATCCTTGAAATCAATGAGGGCATTAGCTTTATAAATAATCGTTAACTTGGTACATCTTATTAAGTAAATAACAATAACAAGTATAAATAATTGAATCAATTGATAAACTAAAATGAACTACGCACGTTTCACTCTATAAGCATAAATATAATTATTCTATTAAAGTCACGAAAGTGAATTATTATCAAAACATTGGGAAGTATTTGTAAACTACCTGTTGAAACGTAATCTGTGTGGATTTTCGCTACAACTTGATATCTTGAAATATAATCAAGGGATACATTAATCAAACTAAGCATACAGGTTCTCCAATGCGAGTTCAAACTCCGTGCATTCAATTTAACATAATTTAGTACAGCAGATTATTTATCACCTGACAATTTATTAAAAGCGGCGTAAGTATTTAATACCTGTATAGAATATTTTACAGGACACGAAAATATATTATGCACTATTTAAATCTTGTAAAATAAAAAGTTTGAATAGCGATACTTTTTATCGTGTTATAATACTTTCGATCGTATGTCTTTTATCAAAAAATAAAATTTAATATAAAGAAACTTTAATCCGCGAATATCTTCATACACATTTTGCTCGATGCTGCTTTAAAGTTTCTAACGCCATAGAGTCATCATCAGATCAAGAAGATATCTCCTTCCTAATTATCATTGTCATTGACATCGAAGTAAAAGGAATGTACTTACCATTTTTACACCCTGGCGTTTCAAAGTCGTTACAAATAAATTCGCATTAAATTAAAGAAAAGAAGCCTTCACTTAATGTACGATCGAGATCTCTAAGATTCAAACCTCGAGATTACGAAAGCGACCGAGAATATTCGCGATTTGTAGCACACGTACATAAACAAAAAGAAGTACAATAGAAGAATTTCCCAGAGATCGACGATCTCAATCGGCTTTCTCCTTGCCATTATCCGCGAGATATTTCTGAAACGACAAAATGAAAAAAGGTGATAATACTCAATTACGTAATTATCGGCGTGGCGCGCGAGGCGACGGCGAGGAAGCGGAAGAAAGAAAGATGTTCTTAACGGCGATAGCCGGAACTGTTAAAGAGCGGAAGAAGAGTGAGAGTATCGTGTCGCGGCGAGCCTATGGCCAATAGTTTCACCGGCCTTTCACCGATAAATGAGCAATAATGGCAGCGGGCTGGGGTAATGGTTTCGTTTAACGCGCTCCGCTCGTTCGTTCGTCCGAGTATCGCTACCTCGGGACTAGCGGCAGCCAGCCAGGAAACTATATTGGGGTATCGGTATATCGGCGCCTCGGTTATATCGTAGGATACCGCTAGCCAGTTATGTATAGGGTCTTACGGCGAATGAAAAGTTTTGCTGGCTGTTCCTTTTATTTCGCGAAATCAACGATAACTTCTAAATCGACATGGCTCCTTGGGGTTTCAGCTGGCCGACTTCTCCGGCTTAACCACCACCGTGTGAGTGTGCGCGTATATTGTATATGTTTTAGCTGGCCTGTTCGGTGAATTCAATTTAACCGCCTTCTTATTGGCATACAAATATTTATGACGCTCGAATTTAAAGTATATCAAGGCTTTATGAGATTGAAGTTACATTTGGTTTAAGTGGGAACTTTGTAACGAGAAGAAATGGGCTCGATAAGTTTAGTTAAATGATGGAAATGATAGGTTCGAGAGTGCTGTATACGAGCGTTTTGTATTAACGTACATGATATGCAAATAATTTTAAGGTGATATTGTACTTCGAATCAATCGAAGGTTGCTATCTTTTAATATCGTTGTTTTGTTCGTACAAATTCTCGGTTTTATTTTAAAATGTACCAAATAGCGTATAAAATATATAGAAGCTTCTGGCTTGGATTTTATTTACTATAAGAAAAGTAAATGATTTTTACATTAAAATATGATACGTGTGTATAACGTGAATTCCAAGTGTTTTGTCACCTCGCATCGTGCTAAAAACTAAACATTTATGTGTTTATTTACGAAGATTAAGATTCGTATATTTTTATTCGATACTTATTTGTATCTTGTTGACAATGTTTGTCTTACGATCACGATCCCTTCTTCCAATGGATATGTAATATACTAATAACGTTTCGAGCGAAGTTGTTACGGTGTTCATAGTTTAGCAACAACAATCAACGATATCACTGAAGGTACAGTAAAGATACAAAACAGATATGAAGCTGAAGCAAACAAACGAAAGAGCGGCGGAACGTTACTCTTTAAATTTTCATCCTTTGTGCCATCGGCAATAAGCAGATGAGCTGCGTTTGTACGTAGGAAATTGCAGGGAACGCAAAATATTTCTCAGCTGCGACAAATAATAAAGGCGCACCATGAAACACACGTAATATAATTATTTCTGATGGCAACAGTTTCCAATTTCTTTACTGTTGACTATAAAAGTACACAAATATATTTGCGCTTAGCAAATCAATATTAATTCCCTTGGAGCGTAGAGTAAAAATATACGAAGCTATGGATTCAACAGTAATTAATTAAGTCTTATCGCTATGCTCCAGAATTACCGTACGCATTATACGTATTTTTTATATTGTGTAATATACTCCAAGATAGATGATGCATTTATTATGTGACGTAATTATGTATTATCGTGTAATCACTAATGACCGTAAGGTGGATGCGACTTTACATAATTAAATAATTAAATTGTAGCCTATTAATATTCAACCTTCTAAATAAATATGTCTCTGGCGGCAGAGTTTGCTACGACATAGTCACGAATATAATCTTCTCTATTTGCACCTACCACCAGCTTTGAATCTATGTACCTACGTGCTACTCTTTAGCGCCACGCTATAAAGTTTTTGTCACTGTCTACAAAATGGCAGTGAGAAACGAGAGAACCTGTTATGCCGAGCTAAAATGGTAGATTAAACGTCTTGCTGGTGGCTATTCAGAACGGTTCGTTTCTCTTTTCTTTCGTCTTTGACCAAGCCAACCAGACGATACATATCAAGATCAAAAACTAATCGCGCGTCGTCACGTCCGAACCCTCGATCGAACGTTAAACCTCTCTTTGCTACATTTTTGGCTTAATAAATGTATGTTACATGGTATTCAAAACCTTAAAAATATCGGTGACTGAAAAATTTGTCGCATCACGCAACGTCTTACGTAGTAATTTAGACTAGAGAATGTGCAAGTAAATCCATTACTTAACAAGTTCAGATCATTATTTTCTTTTTATATATCGGCTTGTATGATTTGGAATATGATACAGAATTTGAAAAATTATACACTTGAGTTCTCGGCATTTCTGTAGTGACACAATCTCAGGACATTTAGCAAGTATTGAACTTAAAAAAAGTGTAACAGTTAAAGAAGGTTTCATAGTAACAGATATGTTTTTAAATTAATTTAATCTGTTTCAATTCATAATGTGACGTTATTATAACTAATCAGAGATAATAATGTATGAATTTAAATTTCTTGAGAAATGAAAATATTCTAGACGTTTGAAAATGTATTTTACTCACGATCAATATACGATCATGGCATAAATAGCAGAGCATAATTATGCTTTTCATCGGAGCATATATAATTTAGCTTTTAAACCATTACTTAATTTAAATGTAAATGAGAGGATATGGAGGCACGTAATTAATTAAACTTGCTATACTTCTGTTTGTAAAAAATAATAGACGTTCGCATATATGTATAGTATTTTACAATATATAACAGGAAATAAACCATATTGATCGAACAATATTGTTTGCGTAGCATTAACAAAATTACATAGAAAAGGAGTGGAGTTAATATACAATGTTTATGGCAGTTCTGTGAATATTTATAATATTATGGCAAATATACCCATGTTATAAATCCGCTGTCTCAATCCTGCTCTCTCAATCCTGCTCCCTCAATAGTGCACCTTCATGTACGTATACTGTGTTCCAGTACAACGCCATAAACTTTTTGTTATCTGGTCTGCAAAACAGCAATGAGAAACGAGCGAAGCTGTCGCGCTACTCTAAAATGGTGGATTAAACGTCTGGTTGGTGTGATCGATTAATTTCTCTTTTGTTCCTTGTATCGTCTACTTGTTTTATGAATCAATTACAAACCTAAGGCAAGTGAAACATATGATTAGAATACCTCACAATATCACTGTATGCTTTCAATTACATTATTGAAATGCATAAATTCTACAATTTCTGCACTAAGGAAAAATAGTTAAGGTAATGGATAGATCGATTTAATTAGCACTCTGTATTAAGAAACTGTATATGTTTCCTAATTTTACAGAAATATGATAATGCTTACAAAGTATTCATTGATCTATGCAATAAGATAAAGAATATAAATTTTCATTGAACTTGATTCTGTAAACTTCCTTATATTTATATTCCCTGTATATTTATTATTTTCAGTTAGCGCAAAAATCAGTGACTCCAGGATGATACTTTTCTCATTTTCTCATCTGATCCTTTCTTCGTCGCTGAAGACACGTTATTCGTTACCAAAGAAACCAAAGAAAAAGAATTATCGAATTTTAATTTCTCAAGATTTTCAATTTTAATAAACGTGTCAATACTAGGACTACAGAACAAATTTCAATGATGTTACGCTCCTGTATTCTTATTATCTTTATGCATTCGTAACGAAAATCAGTATTCTGCCTGCGAGATTCTATTGGATCTTCAATCAGATTATAATTATTGCCGGTGCATCGATAAGGACGGAGCATGTGAAAAATATAATTGGACGAAAAAAGAACAGACGAACGAGGGAAGTGACACGAGAAATCGATCCATTCGAGTGGAGCAGGTGTAGTACGTACGTACATACGTACAGGTAATACAAGCAAGGGTATTGTACGTACATCGGAGGCATCCTTTTGAGAGTGCAGTTACGCTTTGTCGACCAGTCAAGGCTTTCCTATAACTGGTAGATCGAGCGATCGTGTAACCTTTCAACTGTATTTTGTCGCGCCTGATGTTTTCACTCTTTTCCTATCTCAGAGCCTATCATCGGGTATCGCGAGATCCTGAATTTTATCTATGCGATTAGGTTACGCTGCGGAATCGAAGGTTCGCTGGTATAACCATCAGCGAGTCAAAAACGATTTATACGTAAAATCTGCTCCGAGATCCGACACCAAGTGTCGCATTTCGCGCTTGGTGTCCATACATTTTGTTGCTGCACGAGGGTGCGATTGATAGGGGCGAAGCTGTGCCGGCACAACCGAAAGTGAAAAAATTCACGAGAAGCACAGTCGAGCAGCTATTTCCATGATAGGCTGGCTACACTCCCGGAAGTTACGATACGTACGCAGATTTGATCACTGTCCGTGATTTACTTCAGTCGATGGATACCTACTATCAGGAACGTAATCATAGTTTCTGTAATTCGAAGTTATCTTACATCGAGTTGCAATTTTGTTTTATATATCGAACATTTCTGTGTGCTTGCCGATTTGTTCGATCGTATATCGCATACGAAATTCAATCGTAATTGCTTTGAATGAAGGTTTGCATGGAAAGCGATGTTGTTCTTATTTTTCAAACTTGTGTTTTGTATCTATTCTAAGGATGAGTGAAATGATTGTATATATATATACACCTGTATACTTTAATAAGATAATTAAAACGTGCGATTTTAACTGCTCAAAATTCATGTTGGATATGTGGAAATCGCATATCCATTATAATTTAATTACTTAGTCAATTTCAAAAAGTGTATATACACACATATGTATAATCTATTAATCAATGTGTTCGATAAAAGGATTATATGAAATCCGTCGGATAAAATTAATACAAATCCCATTACAAAATTACATTAAGACTGCAGCTTTCATTCTATGAAATCTGTGCCGAAATTTCATTTTTTCTTCAATTTTAATATCCATTCATTTTATCGACGGTAGCGTTATTTTAAAACAATTACTCCAAGTAATTATTTGAAAAGCATCGCCACAGTTAAAGTTCATAAACGGCAATGTGAAAAAGCACAGTATTCGTCTGCAATTAGTAGCGGAGACTAAATAGAATTATTACGAACAATAATATTGTTCCTGTTAATAGGTAACGAAGACAATGGAACTAAAATAACTAATTGCCATGGGAACGGTACTAAATTTACCATGCGGCGAAAAGACGGAATACTATAGATACTATAGGAGGTAAATCATTGAATAAAACATCCACGATGTGAAATGAATTGATGAACTATTTATGGAATAACTGAACAGTCTAATTTGTGGCGGAGAACTTGAGACACGATTTGGATTCATTAGGCACACGTAGACAGGTTATGGTCACATCTAAGAGGAGAGTTAACAGCGGAGAATAAGAGCCGACGATGAGGTCACTCAGCAATGGATTCGCGGAAGGATTCTCAGATCTGAATTCGGAATTCCCAGCGTCCCGAAGTATCCTGCCTTCGTTCTACCGTGAAATAAGTCTGGGACCTCGGAGCCCGCTCCGTAGCTGACTATTTGCACTTAGCAACTAGTGGCGTGGCACCTAGGTGCTCTCAACTAAAATACTACGTTCCATCGAGTGCCTTTTACGTGGTAAGGCAATGCATACATTTAAATGTTAAATCTTTTCTACGCAGATACGGTCGTTTAATCGTACGGAATGTAATAGCGACTGTTGTACCAACGTTGTTCCCGCTCTCTCATTCTGCTGTTTCAGCTCGTTTCGATCTTCTCGTCGATAGCGCAGGAACAACACGGTACTTTCACGAACGCATAAATATTAACGATTGCGTCAGCGACAATTTATGAGGAAGTAATGCAAGCCAATTAAAGTTATCTATTTTAGTGAACCATTATTGACCATCGCGTATTCGTTACCACTAATTACGCAATATTCCCCTACTGAAATATAATTAATTATACCCCAAATGGTTCTAATGAAATTCTTCTATAGATAAGCGAGATTCATGCACGCACGTACGTGCTGGATTAATCAATAATTATTAGCCGAAAAATTATTCTTTCTGACCAATGTATCGCACTGTGAACACACGATTGTTATATTGTAGTACCCTTTTACCTGATGACATATAAACTATAGAGAAACATAATCTCTCTGTGGAAATGTAATATTTTTTTAATCGTCTCTAAAGCCTTTAGACAAACAACGTTTCAACGAGCTGGATTATACACTATAAAAAGGACACCGCTTAGTGCGTCTCTCAATGAACAGAATATAATATAGTAGCGATGTTTCATCATGATTTTATGAAACATCAGTAACCGAGCACAAAGCGTTATTTTCATCTAGAATATTTTTTGCGCGATCGTAGAATCCAAATGTTCCGTGTTCGCTTAGCATAATACCAAAACGAAGCAGCGGGAATTTCAGTGAATGACATCGGACAAAATGTCCAAAATGAGAAGGAAGGGAAACTTATTGCAAAAAGAAGGAAGAATCGCGGAAGGTGCATCCGTCTCTGTTTACAAGATGAGCATCGCTGGTTGTAAATCATAGAGCACGATAGGTAGCGCGACCGCGCGTGCTAGAGGGCGAGGATGAGATGCAAGAAGAGGAATGTTCGTAAGATGGGTGAGGGTAGAGGGCAGAGCAAGCAGGTCTGTTGGGAAATAAGGAGGCAAAGTTAAGCTCTCATACCCTTCTCCATCCCGTCGTTTCTTGCCCACGGCAAATAGCTATATAACCCTACTATATCCCATCCCTATCGCGCTAACATTACATCCGTTCCAGCTAACGTGACGAAGCTACCCCTCGGGGTGACGTAACCACCATCGTTTATCTATTTCCCTTATACGGTCAGATAGTTACAGTTTTCCCATCTCGTCCTTCGAAACGACTTCCATTCTGTTTTAATGATTGTAAGGAATAACCATGATCGTGGTTGACAAATTGTTTTAACGAACCGCGATCTCTGGAGTTCGTGTTAGCAAGACATTTGATATCCGGTGAAATAAATGGAGATGGTTCATCTTAGATTTGAAATAGGTAATTATGACGTGTAAACTCGTAATATGATATAAAAGATAGGGATAGGATCTAGTTAAGTCGTTTTGATCACGTACGATCTTTTTAATTTGGCGTATGTTCTTTCGTGTTTTATTCAATAATTTTATTTATTAATTTCACGATCGGTCAACTATTTTTTTTTTATTCAAGTGTTGGATACATTTATTATAATTTTATAATATCGAATTACAAATTTAATTATTAGAAGCTGAAGAATGAATAGGCAATAATTTTCAAAGGCTGAAATAATTAATGAGGCATACATTTCGCTCAAGTTAGAAATAATACAGGAATATATATAAAAAAAAAAACAAGATTATATTTAGAATCTGAATGCTTAGTAACGCTTTTCGTACGTGCTACTGTGCCACAGAAACGTTGCTTCGTGATTCATCTTTACGGTGTGTGTTAAACACCAACGTCCCAGATTTATCTAACTCATATCTGCTGTCCTGCGGAAACGTTTCGCAAAAAGAGCATTTTCTTCCTGCCGCGGCCATTAAAGCTACGTACGTGCTCTTTTTTCTCTGGCGACAATTTCCGAAAATTCTGTCGTACACATGGGTCAGGTGCTTGATCCGCATATGGCGAACAGGAAAAAATAATATCGCTCACAAAGCGAAACTTTGTGCTCGCACGATTCGCACCTAAATTTAAGAAATGTATTATTACGACACGAATTACATGCAACTAACGTTCTCGGCGTAATAGCATGTAAATCGAAATAAATCGTGGCAATAAAATTTATAAATAATATCATATTGAGGTCGCATGCTGTGACATTGTTTCTGGTGAACAAGATATACGTACGAACGTGTACAATTTATTCGCGCGTAAACTAAATCGATGTTTCAGAATTGCCGAACGTAGATAAGTGATATCGTGTGTTATTTATTGATTTAGAAATACTGATGAAAAAATCAGTAATAGCTCTGGAGAATTTTTCAGCTTCCTGAAATTAATCTTGTTAAACCGTATCAGGTAGAGCATAAAGCATTTGATAAGTTTGTAAATTTTGAAATATTTATAAAAAGTAAAATTTGAAATATTTCATACGTTGCAGTCTGTTAAACAATGCGTAATGAAAAAATATTGTTCTGTATTGGCAAGGAAATATTGCATAAAAGAAATTGATTGCGTAGAAAAATCTGTCGCTGTAATTAAAATATGTTGGCATATTTTGCTATTAGATTACACAACTTAACAAATATCGATGCAATAAAGATTTCTATTTGAGAGCTTTTATCTCGTTTTTCTTTATATAGATATTCCATTACGTACCTGCTATAAAATTATTGCTACAATTAGAAGCATAAAGATATATTAAATTTATATGGGTCGTTTATCGTTATCTAAATGTGACAGAAAGTATATTTTCATGTTGTATCATCTGCAGGCCGTAAATAGAGTAAAGGTGAAACCGTTCCAAACGTACGTTTTAATCAGATAAATCTATTACTATGCTACTATTTATCAAGGAAAGTAATCTCTCTAATTATATTAGTGAAATTATTGTTGTTTCACTGATTATAAGTTATTTACAATGTAATAAATAAGAATTATTCTAACAATGATTAATTGAATAAATGTTATATTAATTCCAATATTCAGGAAGGGATCCTCATTCTCTCCATCTAAACCAAATGATCTTCTTTTCATACTCATGCTATCTACATTCTGTGCTACTGTACCATTACAGAAAGTTTCCTGCTTGCCACCGTAGAATGTCTCTAAATATTTTAGTTGAAAACTTTCGAAATTAGAAAGTCCCAGAGACAAGGCAAGATACTGTCCTCTGGAAGCCGTTTAAATCGTTCCTCGGTAGCGTGACGAGAATATGACGAATATCAGATTATCAGAGCGATATCATGCGTCGCGTGAGCGTCGCCTCGAGTCTTCAATAAAAATCATGATATAACGTCTCGTTTACGTGTCTCATGGTAACACACATGCGTCCTCGTGTCAACGAGAATACCACAAACCTTAACAACGCCGTTGCCTCCCACACCACGGAACGTTTCTATTCTTCGAAATCTTATTTAGACGGTAAAGTGATACGGTGCACGATTCTTGTCGCAATATCTCATTCGCAACGATTCGGCGTGCAGGAACGCCTCGCTCGCGGATTTAATACGCGGAAACGTATCTGAGCCTGGAAATTGCATCGTCGTGAGGCGCACGACATGGAAACGGGAGGCGTTCGACGTCCTTTGTCGCCTGCACCGCGCGAATATTTGCACGTTAATCCGATTAAGGAAGTCACTTTAACGGGAAGGAATGAAACTTCAGTGTCTTGTATTCGATGTCGCCGAAAGGGTGAAACGAAACACGGATCCGAATGTGTAAAATGGATCTGAAAGTAGTTGGGAAGATTGCGCCAGGTGAAAGAGAAGATAAGAAGAAAGATAACATTGAGAGTACGACGTAAAGTACGTATGTGAGATTGACTCAACAGTTTTGGGCGCTTTTCGTCCCACTTTGTGGTATCTCGTGTAAAAAGCAGTGAGCAAGTACATTTCTCTTAGGAATCTTCGTCGAGATTAGAAAATTCCAACAGCATTTTCTGGACATAAACTAACAGATCGGTTAAACATCTTTGCTGTCGTATTACGTAAATATTAGATACGTATGTATTTCTTGCATCCTTCTTTTATTTTATTTCTTTATCATTATATTATTGTGGATTATCAGCACGCAGATAGTACATGCATATGCTGTATTATTCATTTATGAGAATTATTAGTTCCCAGATTTTGAATTAAATATTTAAAATAGAAACGAATCACGATTAATAATATGTATATCATAATCGTTTCCAAACTCGTCAACCTGGAAGCTGTTTAGATATCACTTACAAGTTACAAAAATATAAATCCTAGAGAATATTCTCTAGTATCTGTCACTAAAACCAGTCACATAGAACTTTCACGATAATCTTTGGACCACTGCCACACACACCAATAACTTATTCCACATGCAGGGACACACTGTATTCCATAATATCCAAGAAAATATCCTGTTTACGGATCTATACCACAAAGTTGCGAAAAGTAAACCGCATCATTGAAAATAATAACGCGACCAGTCCTTGCTTCTATTTATCTGGTCGTTAAGAGAAATAACTAAACGGAGCACCTCTTCGGCAGAACCGATAGGGACAATGTTGCGTGAAGCACGCACTAGAATTCACGCGACTCCTCGTGAGCTTGCCGAACGAACGTCTGCTCGGTTTTCTCATTTTACGTATAGGCGAGGTGGATGTGTATGTATGCGAATGCACGTCATCGGTCCCCTACGCGGCGTAACTTTCATCGCATGTATGCTCTGTGTAACGCTAGAGGAGGAAAAAAAACGTGTAAAATATTTCACAGACCTGAATTTCACAAGCTGCTGTCAGGTGGACCCTGTCCACGGACTTTGATTGCCATAGAGCTACACGTCGAGTGCATTGTGAGACCAGTGGCACAGCGTAAACACCCGCCGGCCAGTCGCTGTCGACGAGACGGAAATGTTTGAGGGGTCCTTTGTGAAAAATTACACACCGTCGTCGATATTTTCGAGTTAGGCTGCAAACCTATCGTTGGAAAACCCGGTGTTGATGTTTATTTTGATGGAGCTAACATCCTTGCGCGGGTATTGATTTTGATGTTAGCTAACCGGTCCGGCGAAAGTTCCTGTGCATCCACGTGCGCCCGAAGAAGCAATTTTCCTGTTTTTCTATCAAATGTATTTACGTTGTGCTGTTGTTAATCCTTCAACGTCTCTGCCGATATTAGAGTCGGGCACAGTCAACCAGCAATTTTTAACACATTTTTTATACTAACAACCAAGTTTTCGTATTTATAAAAAAAAGTTTGTCTTCTTTCACTTCCTGCATTATTGCATTAAAATTGTAAGATATATGAGACATGTGCAAAATTATTATTGCCACACTTGACTTTATTTCATAACAAGAAGCATGAAATTTGTTATTTAAGGCTGACAGTCTTTTCGTAAAGAAACGAGTATTTATCGCATTGCTATATTGATACATAAATGAATAATTGTTATAGCAAGTATATCTTAGAATCCCATTGAATTTTATGTCATAATGACAGATTAGAAACCGCATGTTAAATTTATGGACTTATTGCACATGAAGAGCTTGACGTTTGTTCATCACGTTGCATTGATTTTACCCTCGATGAATTTGAAGCGTACGTAGTGACATGGTATGATGGCAGAGAAGAGCAGTTAGGGGTGCAATAGTTTCCCGGTGTCCGATTATCAAAGGGCTGTAAACTGATCCATGAGACCCACGATGAAGTCGGATCTGGTTACTTTGATATTAAATTCTCCTTTTAAACCTTACGCCTGCCATGCATTGCTTCTAACCACCATGTTAATTTCAAAATCCTTTACTTTAGAGCGCTGAAATCATTTCCAAGCTTTATGACGAATATTAAGTAACAAATATTCATTAACCCTTAGACGGTGAAAGATTAATATTGGGGTGAAAAATGAATTAATGGCGCCTTCGCACAAAGTAAACTGAACTAATCGAAGAACAATTAACCGAACTGTTTATATTTCTTCCATCAAAATATTTTCATAACGGCCGACGAAGATGATAGTCCTTGGACGACGAGAAAGAGTTTCAAATAGTTGCATTTCCATCTTTTCTAAATTCATACGATATATCGATGAAAAACAAACTTCTTCTGTGTCTAATTATTAAAGCTGCTCTATCTACACCAACTCCTAAGTAAGTTCAGACAGTAATGTTCTATAAACACAGAATATCAGCTTCGTAAAATAATTTTGGATTGAATTGTAAAATATGTTAGTGCGATCAAAACCCGACATTACTTTTCCATCAATCCTATACCTTAACATTATACAAGAAGTAACAACATACTTGCATACAGCGAATAGTTGAAAAATGCCACGCTAAACAAGAGACCGTATATGATTCTTTCGACATAGGTACAGATTCGCATAGTCGATAAACTAGTGTAAATGAAGCATGATTTATTCGCATGACAGAAAACGAGGAGATTACGTCGTAATTTGGCGAACTTCTACCGCGTCGTAAGAACTCTTCCGTTTCCGTGCTGACTCGTACTAGAATCCGAGCCTATGCATTAATTCCAGTCCTAAAAATAATGATAGCGTGCCTCAGCTAGGAATTCCGAAAGCGAAATGCTAAGGGGCCTAGATTTGTAAGGGGTGAACGCGCGAAGTGGAAGAGCGCAAGGACCGAACAAGGAAGACGGAAGAAGGGACAGGCACGCTCGCCGCATTACTTTGTACAAATAACGCACGCCGCTGTAATTTGCAAAATTCCCGTTATTTTACATTTTAAACTAGAAAATAAAACGGCCTGGCTGGCGGCTGCTTATCCGCTCGGCGGGATCTCGATCCTATCGCCTCCAGTCACGCTTACCTTGCTGCAAGCAAGCCGGGCACGACTGCTCTGAAAATTACTGTACTACCCGTACGTAGCGTGAGGATTATTTTTTTTTCTCTCCCTTTCCCTCTCTCTCTCTCTCTCACTCTCTTCCTACGCCACCCTACGCACGCCACCCTTTCCGCGTGTCCTTGCTACCCTTCACCCTCTTTTCGTGTTCGAGCTCACCTCTCTTCTGTACATCGCCAAGTTTTCAAACAGATACCGGAGCCTCGTGTAGTCGCGCGAAAATTTCAAATCTTATCAACCACCCCCGATGTTTCCCACCTTATCAACATAGGGGTGTCGCGATCCTGGAATTCGCCCGAAAAAGCGAATACTGGCGTCATCTCGTGGACGTATCTCGAACTACGAATGTTACCCCTTCGTTGGAGGGGTTTTAGGGGTGAGCTTAACCCAGCCTTGGAGGGGATCGCGTAGAAAGAAGTGGGGGTAGCCTGTACAAGTCCATGTTACACTCGTCGAAACTTTGACTTTGTAGAGTGGACGCTAATCGAGTTTCTCGTATACGACAGAGTTTCACAAACGTTTTTAATTTATCTTCAATATTCGTTTTAAAGGCGACCTTTTCATATTGTAATACAATTTAACTCATACAAATAGCGTAATATATCTGCGACAATACAGAAATAAAGAATAAGGTATACGAGTATATGATCCACTCTACTATCGATCATGGTGAATATTTTTTGATAAAATTCATATACTTCATAATTACAAAAGTAACACATTTTTCATTATTTTGCATAATTGTAGCTACGATAAAGCATGTTTTAACTATCCAAATTTATGAAAATTTCCACTGTGCCAGTTATTATGCTTTACACTATACTATGAAGAAATTGAAATATATTTAATATGTACTACATATTAAATATACCACTAGAAAGCCATCCTTCGATTCGGAAAAAGCTCGCCTCGTGCAGAATGGGCTAACTACCGGTTCCCCCACCACCAGCCTCGAACAGCCGGTGGGGGTGAATCGATACAGCTACGATACAACGAGTGAAGTCTCGAAACTCAAAATAGGAATGCGCACGCACCCCCTTCTATCGGCGCTCTATCGAGCCTTGAAACAATGTAACAGCCAGCGAATCATTTCGTCGCGAAGAGGTGACTCTTTCAACTCTATTCGCAACACGTATATTTTCACTGTTAACAGACGTCATTTCCAACTACCTCGTAAGTGTTCCGTTTGGATTCTCCACTACGCTAACGGGTGCTAATGAAGTGTTGTAGCTGCTAAGACGTAGTGGTCTATATCTATAGCTTCTTTACATAGTTACATTCATTCACGAATTCGGTTCATTCACAACTACGAGAAGTACGTGAATATAACGAAGTTATGCACGTTTCACAGTTTAGGATAACAAGATAACAGGATATTTAAGTACCGCTGCAATGTTAATACGTCTAATGTACGATCAAATGTAAATACCATATCGTCATTCGCGGATGCATTTCTTATTTATATTTACTATATTTTCTCTTAAACAGACATCGGAAATTAGTAAACTTTATAATTTATAATTAGAATCACGTGCTCATTCTACGGTTGGAGATGCACGAAAGGGGATAGGAAATTTATAGATGCATGTTCAAATATTCTTCTGATATTTACTGCTGTCTGTGTTCTTAGACATTTTAATAAGCCCTAGTACATTTTCGATTTCATGCATGGTAGATTAGAATAAAATAGTTTCTACTATTTATATTTATTTATAAAACTATACACATGTAAATGAGATCAGT
Source organism: Bombus pyrosoma (assembly GCF_014825855.1). Lineage (NCBI taxonomy): Eukaryota > Metazoa > Arthropoda > Insecta > Hymenoptera > Apidae > Bombus > Bombus pyrosoma. Next base: position 7,904,867 of record NC_057770.1, on the reverse strand, counting down.
ATGTTTTAGATTTGAACTCCTTTGTTTTAACGACGATTTTCATTGTCATTTGGAAAACGGTTTGTAAATGTTAATACCAATTTCAATTGTTGTTTAAAAAATGCTACTAGGTATTAGTTTTGACTGAAGTCATCATCTAGATCTGACTGTTATACATTCAATGGACGTCATATATCCGATTGTTACTTTTTACTTCATGATGGCTAGTTGGCCAACGTTATCGTAACAAAAACGCTAAACTATATACTATTATAAAACTTACATATACATATCATAACTATAAAATGATTATAAACTTGTATATTTAATTTCAAGCAACATCATACCAATAAAGTGCCGAATAAATTTCCTTTCACAAAAACGTAAAGCGTAACTTAAAATGACTAAAATTATTGCTTGTGTGTAATTTAATAACTTGAAACGACTGTAACCATTCGATGATCACTGATATTAAGTAAATTATAAAGAATGTAACAGTTTCATGCCAGTTTTACATAGTGTTTGACGGTTACGTACCTAAACATGCATTGAAATCACAAAGTTTCCTTCGCGTAGTGCATCAAACTTGAGGTATAACTAAAGAAAAGCTTCTTGAAAATTAATCTTTAGATCACAGAGAAGTATAAAATTGTCACTACTCGGAATTTTTATCAAAACTGTATTAAATAAGTTGTCCATGTTTAACAAAAACAAAATCTAAAAATGATTTTCTACGCGCATACACTATTATCTACGAAAAAAAGTTTACGAGAATTATGCCTCAGTGTTATACATCTATCCAATGCAAGAACGTTATAAACACATTTATTTATCAGCATAGTATGGAAAAGCTCCACGTACTTCTCGAGTCAACGAAAACGTTCGAACGAGCAATATCAAAGTCAATCGCTCTAAGTGAAAATCCTTAGCTCTCTAACGATTCCTGAATTATTTTTTTACCTAATTTCACGTTCGTTTCAATCAAAAACAAGTCTTTCGACGTTTCAAGAGAATCGTTAGCGTAAAACGAGAAATCACGCACGTTGATAACAATTTCTTCCCGTTTCCCTCAAATTCAAGAGATTTTCTAACGATAAAAAAATACGAGTTTCTTGAAAATGAGACAAAATCGCGGTAAGTACAGGCATCGGGTATCTCGTCTCGTTTGAAAATTAATGCACACATTACCATTCGCGAAAGGCAAACCTCCCTTAGAAGCGGAACAGAACTACACTTTGAAAACACGATTCGAAAGCAAAATCATGGATTCTGTGAAACTGGAGACAACGGACAATGGGCAAAGGGATCTCGAGGGAGCCATAGCTGGGAGCTGACTCTCGCGTGATCGTAGTTGCTTAAAATGTCAGCTCGGAACAACGGTACTACTTTGAGACGCCTCCGGTCGAGATTTAAGGTTTAACCATTTGGCACATCGTATCAGAAATGGAACGTTGGTATCGATGGATCGCCGGATCATTCTGGATCGATCGACTTTTCACGGAGTGGCCTGACGGGACTGTAAAAGGGGATGATGGGGTATACCTATGGGGAGTATGTCGGTGCACATCGTATAACGTACGTGGTATGCTGAAGGGGCGAGAGACAGATTAATGTGACCCCGTCACTGTTCGAACAAAGCTTCGCACAATGGCCGCACACCGGGGACACTGGACGGCTGGATTGCGTGGGACGGGGTTTGATGTTACAGGGGGTGAGGGCCCGGGAGGGCACAGAAGGAAGGGGCTTGACTGCACTGGATATATTACCCGCCACTCGCGGCTATCACCAATGAGATTCAATGCGCGATCACGTACGCTCTCTACGATACCTGCAAAAGTGTTGTCCGTTTTGTCTCTCTGTCCTTCAGTTCAACGCGTTTCTATTCTACCGTGATGCTTCGTACTTCGTCATGACTGTCGATGCTTGATCCGTTTGTTGTTCTTGGACTCTTTCATTTTATTCAGAATTTTTCTGTATTTTTCGGACTCCGATTTTCGCAATTGTTACATCACGCTCTCGAAGGATTCGTACCAGGTAAATATATCGTGGTGTTTGAACGTTGTTGTACATGTGACTGACTATACTGTTTGGTAATCTATATCTGGCATTTCTACTCCAATATTTTATACTGGACATGCAACACATGCATACACGCACGAACACATATAAACGCGCGCGAATTAAACGAATTTACAATACGTTGTTTCGAAAACAATTATTTCATAAAAATTATTTACAAGGGAAAGTTTTACATATATTCCTACAAACATTAAATCTTCGAGGAGATTTGTTCAACTGTACATTTGCTAATTACTCTTCTCTACGGTCAAGTATATCTGACTTTCGGGTATTCACATAAATTGGTCCAAACTAAATTTCCAAATCATATTCGATCAATCAATTCAAACAGAAAAAATACAGTTACCAACGGACCCCGATCCCCCGATTACCCGATCTTAACATCGAGGCAACTCGGTAGAGACACTTAAAATCTCACCAGGTCGATACACCGTCTCGGTAATTCCTCGCAGATGGGTCAACGAGGTGCACGGAAAACGAAAGAGACTGTACTGGATAACGTAGCAACATCTGCGAGTAACAAAACGAGGAGCGCTCGTTTTCCGAGAAGATCCGGCCAGCGGAGATCGATATATCTGACGGTAATCGTTTTTTCACCGAGATAAAGGAGGACAGGCCCGTGTGTACGGTCTGTATTTTCACGGAGGCTCCATTAAATCACTGGAAAATCTGTTCCATCGTGAGTGCCATGGCTGTCACGGCGCTGCAGAATAAAGAGGGGCTTATTATAAGCGACGGTAATTCTCGAATAAATAACCGCGGTCTTGCACGAAGATCGAGAAGGGGACGCCGGGCTAGTGCGGCTGAAGAAGAAGGTGAAAGAGAAAGAGAAAGAGAAGAGAAGGTAAGAGGAAGTCGCGGCGGAGACGAAGGAAAAGGAGCTGGGGTCGTAGGTGGCTGATTTATTTCGGCGCCGCAAAGATCTGGATCCGCGTACGTGCCCCGTGCCTCAAATTACCAACTTATAAACTCTCGCTCCTACCTTCGCCCTCTCTTCCCTCTCATTTTCTCCTTCATCGTTTCTCCCTATCCTCGGTCCACGAGACGTCCTTCCTTGCACCCTCGCTCGCAGTTCTCGCCAGGATCCTCTATACATCACCCCCTATTCATCGGGGAAGGCAAGAAAGTAGTGCGCGACTTCGTCGACTCGTTGACGGATTGAGAAAGGTCAGATTGTGCTTGCGGATAATCTAAGATATTTATAGAATAACGCGGCCTACCTTACTGCCTTGGATCGTCGGAAATCATCGTGAGTCGACGACTTATACGGTCTCCGGAACGTCTCTTACCTGAAACCAGATTACTCACGATTAGGCTGTTGAAAGGCTCCGGTGAATACGCGAGACAGATTATTTCAAGAAATCGATTCTTTGCGCGACGTTGGCTTAGTGTTTGAAATAGTTATCAATATGTCGCATAAAATATTATTGTATTATGCAATACATGTTCTTCAATCTCTTTTTTAGCTTCTAATTCTCTTCTCTTTTATTCTATTCTATTCTATTATACGATTAATTCTATTAAGTTTCGTCCATCAAATCGAATAACTTTCATAAGAGAGATTGGTTTCTAGTTTCAATAGTCAGAGAAATAACAGCGCGTATAAAAACGAACATAGTGTGGGAATAGCGAAATGGTTGATAGGATCGAAGCAACTTTTTGTATGCGAAACGAACACGTCGAACTTTGCGAATCGTTGTTCAAACATCGTGTTCCCTTAATACTAGTAGAAAGTCTATCGTCCAGTATTTCATCAGATATTAAATACATAAAACTATGTTAGATAACGATCGAAAATTTCTACAAAAGAAACAGTTCGCGTGAATTATTTTCACTTGCGTGCATGCTTTAACGAAAGATCAATAGTCCTTTTGTACAGCTGTTGGCATTTCATTTCGTTGTGCAACTTGATGAATCTTAATCAAGTCGGGAGTTGAAAGGATAGAAAAGGGGATAGGGGAAGGGGAAAGGGTAAGTGAAAGACAGAGAAACGTGACGTCGAAAGGGTGAAGCAAGGAGCAAATCGAGCAAAATCGAAGTTTTTTTTTGGCAGCGTTAGCGCATTTAATTTATCTGACGATAATGGGGCGAAGACGATATAGTGAACAGGAGAAAAAGGACGACCGACCGAGGGACAGAATCCCTTATTAAAATTCATTAATTTCGCCCATCTATGAAAGTTTCATTTTCATGCAAATCCGAGGAATAATCCAGCGGAAAAAGAACCAAATCGGATGACTTTGGAAGAGTTGCGGGGTCCCTGCAAAAATTTGTTCGCGTTCAGAGACAAACACGCCAGCCCATAAAAATCAACTTCGATAATAAAGATAACCTGAATATGATAAGCATATTTTAAAATAGCCAGGTATTCTACTGCCTTGATATTTCACGTATTTTGACAACTGATTGCTCGTATACGTGTGTATATTCAGTTAATTAACAAACATATATTTGTCAATCCTTCGTTTAAGTTCATTTCCCAACGGCACGATGACAAAACCTCGACGAAATTATTTCCTACAACTTTAAATGAAGTTTGTTGAGATACTTGCATTGAGCAGGAAATATCTTGCTGGAAACATTTGGTTGCAAACATCGAAAATATACAGCCGTTGGCTACTCGAACTTTTATAGAACCTCGACTGCCTTTATAGAATCTTTTGTACGTAATATGCACCTTTAGGTACATTCTATGTATGTAGAGCTATGATCGTACAATTTCCAACTTATGTTAAGATCTTTACGTAATTTAGAATTTGAAAAGACCTAAGATTATTGAATATTGAAACAATTTTAATATTAATTAAATTGGTCTCTTTAATTTTGATCAAATGAAATTTAATATGAGGAAAGTGACCGGTCTATTATCTGACGATTCCATTACTCAGACACTGACGCTCTGATTCGGATAGGATGCTCTATCTTACAATTAGTAGGTCGGGTTACATTCTAAATATCAAAATAACATCTTGCCAACAACGAATCCTGTACTGAAACTTAAACAGGAATGTTTGTCAAGACGTCAATATAAAATACCTAAAAGTCAAGATATTAATATAAAAATCTCACAATGGCGTGAAATTGTTTCTTCGTTATCTGTTGCACGGTTCCGTAACCGCTCTAACCAACTTCGATTCCCGTGGGACGTTACTAAATCAAGCGCACCGACCGCGAATTAATAACCCGTAAACTGTGCTGGTATTAATTCGTTTAAACAGTAAATACATACATCGAAAGCCGGGACACACTCGATCAGATTTGATCCGTTGTAAAGTCGGGCTACGGACTTCGGACAAATGGACGTGACAGAAATCTGGCGCGGCGGGCAATGAGCGATCACGTGTTCCCAAGCGGTAACCTCAGAAGGAGCGAAATTTTCCAACCGACAGCCACGTCAAAGCGATTTGTCGTCGGGCTTCCGGAGAGAAATGCGAGCCGCCTCCCCTGTCCGTAGACGAAACGACCATTTCCTATGTCTCGAGAGTCGCCCTTGCCCCGTTTTTCTCCGCTTCCTCCGCTTCTCTGTACCACTTCCGACGACCCGAACTTCCACTGTTCCACGTCTTTCGTCCCTCTGTCGTGCTATCTATCGGTTGTTATTTATTTAGAACGAGGGGATGAATGGTAGCCCCTCGATACCGAGCAGACCGCGCCACCGATCGCCGCATGCAGCCTTTTTCCACGATATGTATATACCGCAGATTACGGTTTATCGCGTTCATGCAACATTAGGCTTCCCCGTTATTTACCGTGTTTTCGCCGTTTTTGTTACTCCCAGTGCATGCCTCTCTTTCTTTGCCTTCTTCCACTTTACTTCAGCTACGCTAACACATTCTCCTAGACTAACCAGCGGAATGTCAGGTAAATCTGTAGCCTGATACGTTTGTCTTATTTATATTCACGTAGTTTGAGAGATTTCTGAAAAGTGATCTTGCACGTACCAAAAATCGGTAATTCTAGCATTAATATTGACAATGTGTTCCAGACTAATTGGAAGCGAGAATTGATATTTCAGGGTAACGTATGAAATCTGCATTTTCGCTCACGTTATTGTCCTTATCAAAGGAGAAAGAGAGAGAGAGAGAAGGATAGGATTTAATTCCATGAAATTCCGAGGAAACGGTGAGCGCAGACGTGATACTTACTTACGTACATGCATATTTCTTTCGTAACGGTATTTAACGCGACTTTCCAAGAGATTTTACGTTCCACTTCTAGTTCAGCCTCCGTTAAGCGGGTTAAAAGTTTTGCTCGCCTGGACGACGGTAGAGACGCACAACGATTATCGCGAATAAAGCGCATTGAAGACTTTCCTCGTGGCTTTCTTTCGGCTCGCGTTAAAGAAACGCTATTAATCACCAGCCAGGAGCGAAGTTTCGGTTTGCAAGAGCACGTGCGCGGTCTCGCTTTAGCCGCGAACGATGTTTGCGTAGTATTTTGTCATTAAGCCTTCAAGAGATCGCGGACCGATCAAAGCTCGCAGTGGTGAAATGCAATTTGGTTTGCATATTTCGTGCTACGATCGATTCTTGGCTCGGTGCACGAGTGAACGTTCGCCTGCCGACTTTCTGCTCCGGCGATTATGTTAATACGGATAACGAAGGTAACACACAACTGCGTGCCGCGCAGGGCGTGTGCTGGATATATTTTTCGAGCGCTTTTTCTTTTCTCCCTTCTTTATACGCAGCCCTCCACAAAGTCTCGTCTAGGCGACGTGCATAAAAATATGCGGACCTTCGAACCGGCGCGCGGCATGAGTTCACTGCATAATCATGCAGTCAATGAGCGCGAACGAGCTAACCATGCGAAAAAGGAGAGCGAGGAGAAAAAAATTTATGGTCTAGCGTATCGGGCTCGATATCATTTCAGAGCCGTGTGCTAACCTCCGTGATTCTTCTCCCATACAGCTTTTCGAACGATGAACCGTTTTGTTTAAATAAAAGGGGGTTTAAATAAAGGGGGGGGGAGGCAGAATTTATGAGACAATCGAGGCAATGATTTCTGATAGGAGGCTGAATGAGTGAAATGTGGAAAATAAATCTTGCAAAGCGATAACTTTTCCCATTCGTTTACCATTCTATTTATGTGGAAGTTAATAGTTGTTATTTTCAGAATAGTATTCATGGGAATTATTTACTGTTAAATATTGTAGCAGAAACGAGAATAACAATTTTCCAGCCACTTAAGATTTTCTAAATATTCTAAGTTAAGAACACAGGTATATATTTAGAATAAATCTGATAGCTATGAACAGAGGTATATATTTAAAATAAAGCTGGTACAATAACCTTGAAATACTTTATCGAATTATAATTTGCGATTTTCGTATTTTGATTCCATAAACTAGATACGTTTGAAGAAACTAACTGTTCAGATATCGTCTTCTACATTTGCTTCACGAAATAATTAGATTAACGATAAGATATATCAATGGAAATGTGAATAAATTAGAGGTTGTATTTCGTTTAATCACACTGGAAACCAGGATTTCATTAATTAATGAATTCGTTTATTGTAAATGCAACGAAATTTCAGCTAGATTTCCTAACGCTGTCCCAAATACGATGAAATTTACTTGTCCGTGCATGTTTTATGATGGTATGTACGAAGTATTCGCCCGTTAGTTGCAAATATTTACCTTCCCTCTCGTGGTGCATTTACCGTTGTCCATGTTCACAGCACTGTTAGCGATAACAGAGCCTTTCTGTTTCTCGCTCTGCAATTGTATTCAAGTATGCGAAGCCGGTTTATGTGAAAACAACGAGAGGTGGAAGAGCACGAATACAACTTTATTGTAAAATAATGTGCAGGAAAAATTGATATTTATCGAGCTTTACGATGTAGCTATTGTTTATAGAATTGTTGCCTGCAATCATACAGAATTTTATCATCATTACGCAATGGCACTGAAAAGAACACTAAAAGATATCAGTTATCAAATAGAAATCTTATGAATATTCATGTGGCTCTTATTACGTAAACGTAGTTCTTTCATCTTCGATGTATTTTCCAATGGCCAAGACTCTCTAAGATCCCTGAAAAAATTCACATGACGTCCTCAAATATTCTGAATAAAGATTGTATAAATAAAATTTTTTATTTGTTTAAATATATTACGTGGTAAATAATAAAAAGTAAAATACACACAGAGGTGGGACGTTATATTTGAATTAACCGGGACACGAGATACTCACGTTTACACAGCGAGGGTTAATTTTTGGTCGACTTTGTCCTATGCAAACCAATAATCGACGTTTGAAAACATTGCTTCGTAATTACAGTAAGAAAAAACGCAGACTGGATTGTCAGCATGTGTTCTGTTCGACTCTTTGAAAGACGAAGGCGGTCGTGAACAGAAGACAGGTCGATATAGCAGAGACTGTAACTCTTATCGCAAGGAAGCCGGCGGCGGAAGAAGAAACATCCCTCGTAAATATAGAAGGTATAAAAGCTACCCTTTTGATGGAGTGGGCTTTTAAGGGTCGGCCTGGTATCGGACCGTTCGTTCACCGCAGGATGACCAGAAGGATCGAATGGAGAGGCCGAAGGGTGAGCGGTCTGTGGACGTAGGATACCCGGCGTGCTTAACGACCATCGCTTTACGGGTTTCGTATTTTGTTTAAAATCTAACCATAAAGTGGCCATCGGTTCTAACCGTACTGTGGCATTCGCTATTACCAGTTTTAATGCATCATTACACTACGTATATACCTAACCTACATTCCCTATCACCGGCTGATAGCATAGGATATGAGGCTAAAGAAGGTATTCTGTAAAATGGGATTTCTTTTCAAATGTCGTTAAGATTCGTTTTAATGAAATTTCTATTTATTGCTGAGATATCGTGCGGCAACGTTTAATCGTGTATCGTAATAAAGTTGACGTGATCCGAGTTGACCGATAGTCTAGAGGAAATTATCTTTTGGTATTTTCATTTAGTCGTATCTTGTGGAGTATCGCATAGCCCATTTCATAAAAAATTATCATCTACGAGGAAATACAAAATATAGGAAAGCGCCGTCTATGATCTGTAAATAATTAATTAGATGCTTTGTTCTCTAAAATATGCTTTTTGAAGGCTGTCGACACAATTTTTAATAATTTTTCACGAATTTAATACATATGTTGTATATAACTAGTGGAATTATTCTCTTTATGTCGAGCGATTTTGTTAATTTTCTTATTTAACAAAGGAGTAAATTTGTATGTGAAATAGCATGTTAGAAACAGTCTGCTATTTGTAAATTATAATATTTATATCTTAAAATCTTGCGTATACGTACGTGTATACGCAGCTACTGTTTATACAAAGAGAAAAAGCTATCGCAGTTGCTTCCATTTTTATTCGACATATATCTTCGTCTATTTGTCTCGTGAAACGATTTCTCCAGATAGTGTATGATGATAGAAAGCATCATCGAAATTCAGAAGGAAGCGTCACAAGGTATTCCCATTTCCGGCGCGCTTTCCCGCTCATATGGTATATAAGGATATCAACGAGGCGATAGAGCTGTTCCCGCCTGGGGTGAATAACTTATGTTTACTCGCATAAATTCTCATATTTGGCGTCACTTAAACATTCGAAATTCGATCGAATTCAGGGAGTTTAATATTTCCAATCATTCCAATTACTTCATATTTTCCAATAATTTTCGTATTGTAACTCATCCTTTGATGTATAGTTATGAACAATGCGGTATTGTAGATGGAATTATATTAAATCAGATACCGAGATAATGAATTTCACTGCAGTTCACGTTTTAGTAAGCTCAATCGTATTGATTAAATACAAGCGAAATTTGGCTGCCATTACAAATGTTAAATAATAAACCTTAGTATTTCTTTATTGAATTATATAATTTACCGTATTTTTTAATTTTTGTAAGAGACATTAATAGGGACATTGCGAGCGAAAGTGAACTAATCCCAGTGCTCGATGAACTAAATAACTCAGCTTGATGATGAACTAAAATAGATGTGAGCATGAAATATTCAATATGCTTGATCTTGTTATAATGTTTGTGTTTGATTTTGACAAAAATGAATTCCTTCGCTTTTGTATGATTAACATAATTTACTTGAATATATTAAAGCTGTAAAGTTACATTTAGAAAGATACATTTACTCGCAGACTTACAGCTACTTTATTTTTGCTCTGATATTTCATCCGTAAGGAATAAGCTTCCTAGGAAGCAATACGAGATTCTTTAATTCCAGTTTATACGCGTCCAATCTTCGAAGCGGTAAGAAAAATATTACGTTAATATCCCAGATGCATCGTAAAGGTGACAGACGGACGTATATCGAAGCGGACACACCGGCAAGACATTATATTTTTGGAAAGCAACCAGCCGCTCCGGAGCTTACGGTGGCCATAAAGCTGTTTTATTTCCACCGAGCGGTTTTAAAATTCCACTCCTGAAATGGCGTGCGCAAGGTAAGGGTAGAGCAGCGAGGGAAAGTATCGTACAGACGGCGAAAAGAAGCGAGAACGCGAATCAAGACGACTCCAGAGGACGAACGTACGAACGCAGGCTCGCGAGTAAAAAATATAAATGTTGGCTCCCCTTCTAGTTGTGAATTCGAGAGGGTTGGACATTCATACATATGGGGCCAATTTACAAAAATTATTCAGACACCAGACGATCGTAAACGCGTATCATTGTCGAAGGATTTGAGAGATTTCGAAGAGAACACGAGCGGAAAGATGGAGGAATCGAGTGTTAGGCTTTGTGAAAGATGTAGACACTTGGCTCAAGTATTTCCATTTCGCGAAACAGTGCCACGTTCGAGAAATTCACGATGAGAAATAGATGACTTTGCTCACCTCTGTAAATGAGCAGTGCTGAAATGTTCCTGACGTAAAACGAGGATGTAAAAGTAAATTCGAGAAATGTACCTGATAATTTTCCACGTTTCACGACAAGTCGGGGTTAAATTTCCACGCGATCCGAATTAGAGTTTTTTTACATTCCGTTCGTCGCGAAAGCAACGAGGATAAACTACACATTTTTAATCCGAAAGATACAATTGGTCAAATTTCGAAGAGAAAGCTTTTCACGACATTGGGAAATCTATTCCCAAAATCTACAGTCGGGTTTTCCTCTTTAAAAAGAGCTTCAATTCGGTGGCGTATTTTTGGCAAGTGTGTCGGTAGATTTCAAACAGTTTACCTTTCGACGTTTTCATCGGGTTATATTGCTTTATATCTACAAATATATGTACAAAACTTTGTTTTACCGAAATAAGATAATTTTGTGGAAAATTTAGAAAATATAATGGAACGATAAAAATTGCATTTAGTTAACTCAGAGTATATTCATTTACTCTAAATTGAAACATATGTTTGTAATACAACTATCAACTTTTAAACGCTCTGCATAAGGTTTTCCTGTTATTTCATAAACATGATCATTTATATACAATTACCCTCAGTTGTACAATCGTTTCCTGATTTCCTTTGTATCTTTTTAAAAGACGTAGTTTACCTAGAAAAAGAAAATACACTTGACTATATCTTGACAAAAGGATAAAAGAATATTCGTACCGTAAAATATCAAAGTAAGCATAAAGCAGTACTTTGTACTTCACCTCACCTCTCTATTTGTATATTATATTTCCGGGCATTCAACGTAACTTCCCGTTATATTCGTGCGTTGTATAAGGGGTACAGCCACGATCGCGACCTGTCTAGCATTCAGTGAAACAAGTCAGTAATCGCTTTTATCGCTGATTCCGCTTACACGATGCCCATGGAGGCGGCTCGAGGCCGCGCCGTTCTCGCCCGAACTTCCACTAATCGTTGTTACGTAAACTTCGCACAAAACGCGAAGCGCTGTTATTATTATAACTTTCAATAATCGTCCCCGTATAAATTTGTCAGAAAATGCCCGGCCAGAATGTTATCTCGGCAACTTCGCCGCCTGTATATTCCGCTTCGAATTCATAACAACTTTCCAAGTCACAGCGAAGCTAGGCCGGGCAATAAATTCATCTATGAAACGGCCTGTATAGCGAGACAGCACCCTCGTGGTTATTTCAGTTTTCGCCGGTGTGGATTGTTCGCCTGAACAGCAGAGGAGGCACGAATGCACTAAATAAATAAAGTAACAACGCGTGGAAGGGCGCAGTGCTGAGACTCGAAAAGTAAAGGAAAGAATCGCCGCTGCCTGGCGCGCGCGCCGCAAATCCAGGAAGAACACAGAGAGGAAGGCTGGAGAAAGAGCACAGAGACAGCTATGCTGGTTCGAAAGAAAGGGTGGGACGAAGAAGCGACGAAACCCCGCGGGTCACTCGTCCGACTTTGCGAAATAAAAACTCGCTTTACGGCCAGCTTTTATTGCGGCCTCAACGTTTCTTTTGTATCCCTTTCGTAGCGCGCTGCAGTGGCTTTCAATCGGTTCAACGAATACATAGTTTACCAATGGTCTCCTCGGGAATACCGCGCTTCCCTTTTTCCCGACAGCTTCTATCCTCTGCCCTCTTTTGCCTCTTATTTCCCATCCATGTCGCCTCTTTATTCCTTCGCTGTTGTTTCTTAACCCCCGCAAACTGGAGGAGAGTTCTCTCTCTCTCTCTCTCTCTCTCTCTCTCTCTCTCCCTCTCACTCACTCACTCAGTCTTCACGGTCGTTCTTAAACGAAGCCGAACTCTTGTGATTCTTTGATTCCATCCATTGCGCTTTCTTAACCCATGGAAGTAACTTGAATTGCAGGATTGTTTGAGGTAATTAAATCTTCCTGAAGTAATCAGATTGCCGTTTCTGAGGCAACCGGCACTGAAGAATAACATCGCGGCCGAGATCCGTTCGTGTCGATTACTATCGGCAGAAAAATTAATACTCAGCCGTTTGGTGAGTAAGCGTGGAAGAACTTTTGCAGCGTTTTGTATTGAATTCAGGTGAAAAATGTCACGCAATGTAGCATACATGGTAGGGATATTAATCGAATTAAAAGTTCTAAAGAGGATTGGAGATTCTAAAATGAGTCCGTGAAGATAAAAAGAGTGTTTCTTTAGAACTGTATCGTGCTATACCATTATCGAATTTCTATGCACTTGAAGTTAGTTTGGATATCGTCACACCTACTTCAACTGAAAACGTGTTAAGGGTGCGATGGAAGGGTGCTCATGATATTCATTAGGCACGTAGATTGGTAATTAGAATTTTCAGCAAAAATTAATTAGTGCAATATCGAGTTAAAGCTAGCTCAAAATCAAAGCTACAATTTAACAAATTAAGGAATTGCTTGATAATCACCTGTACACACGCTTGTGAAATCCTGAAACTTGAACATTAACAATGGAAGTTAATTGGCGGTAAATGGAAATTTACATGATTAAGATCTTATTGTTAGACGAGTTAAAAATTCTTATTTGTTACCATTATTGCACACATTTTTTTAAAATTCATGATTTGTATAAATAACCTCACGAGTACTCTTATACGATGTGCCAATTTCGCCAAGGCTCGACAGACTTGTTGCAACATTCACAAATAGGAATGGTAGATACCTAAGCGAAAAAATTTAGAAGAATTTCTCATTCTGATTAGCTTTGATCAAGTGAAGATTAATTTCTCATGGTTAATTTGGCAATTAATTTGCCAAGAGGAAAAGTGGTTCTTACATCAAGTTGAAGGAGGGCCTGTCAAGAACACTGATTGAAATGTAGGGTAGAAAAGCCTCGGGCGGAGGATTCGAGGGTAGAATATTGGGGTGGTTGGGCAAAAGTGTCAGGCGCGCGATTTAAAGTGGCTAACAGCATACCGTATCGCAAAAATGATACTTCATTCTAAAAGAAAATGTTTGCAATCGCAATAACCTGAAAATTCGTAAAACGAAATAAATTGCAGCCATTGGAACATTTAACATATTCTTTTCTTCAATTTGCCTTGTATATAAATAATTCTGAGTGAATCTTTTTAATGTGTGCCCATTCTTACCATTTTCGTTGCTTTGTTTTTATATCGAACTCGCAAAGTTTTGGGCCAATACACTTCACAAGAAATCTTCGCTTATTGCTCAAGATTGGAGAATATTTCTGTCAGTTTACTGAAACAACAGGGAACGCACGCTAGATTTCAGTGTGACTTTCTTCGTATTTTTCTGGATGTAATAAACGAGTGGCGTTTGCTGCGGAGTTCGCAATTAAACCCTATATACGTAGCGTACATGCCACATGCACCGAGCACACTCTAGGCGCGGAGGGCAGGTAAAGCCCGTTTGTTTTGGAAATTGCGTTAATTTGCCAAGCGCAGACCGGCTGATTTTGTGAGTGACGTCGCAATCACTGCGCAATCACCGGAAACGAACGGATCGCGGAGGTGAACCACCGTGGTTATGTATACCAGCGCGATCGTACGCGTGCAGTTTCGCTTTAACAATCGAATTCTTGGAATAGCTATGTCGTGGAACAAAGGATTCCGATAATATTCCTATATACTAGGTCTGGAAGTTTCGCGTATCGCGAAATTAAAGATTTTCAGTTACAAAATCCGTTAAATTCAAGGAATTGCTGAGTTTACAGTTTACATGTTTGTACGAAGAAGTTTAAAAATTACGGACATCGAGATTTCAAAGATAAGGGTTTGGGAATTTGAGATTACGATATTGTATAACAGCATAATTCAAGCTTTTTTTCAACCAGAAAATTATTTTTATTCTAAATATACATAATAATATTAATAGTATGTACATACACAATTTATAATATACACAATTATGAAGAAATTATACTACGTTCAAAGTAAATGATGTAAAGTAAGCAAGTAGTAGTTTTAAACATTATCACGAACCTATAATGCATTAATCAGCAATGATCATAAAGAAGAAGTAGCCGAATTTTTTCTAATTCCAGTTGGAATCGAAAATGTTGATATTCGTAATTAAGTTAAAATTATATAATAAATTCTATTCATACGTAAGAAGGGAAATTAAGCAAAAAAAGGATGTGTGGGAACTATTTAAGATTGTCTGCCAGGTGAACGCATAGCAGATTTAGTAATTAGCATTTTCGCTACGTCAAGTCTTGAATACATTATTTCGTGAAAACATCGTTGTAATTACAATGGCATGGGTAAAGAGTAGGTTGTAATAACGTAGAAGAGAATGTTATGGTAAAATCCAGAGTGTCATCCTAGCAATTAATCATCTATTAATTGGCAAGAAAACGTGTTTGTCATCCTATGAAATTACTTGATCTTCAAGAGACCAGAGACTATTGGCAAGTTAAACGTTGTTGCTCATTATTTATAATTAATTAATGCCCACCTCTTTGCACGTAAATCACCTACCTTCTAACTTGGAATGCAGTGCATCGTTTTCTTCCCTGTTCCTTTATATGCAAGCGACAAAACTATACAATAATTCAGCGATGCAAGTATATACAAATAAAATATATAATTATGAGCAAATTAAACGTTAATTACGTGCGTAAATATTAAACATTATTTAGCAGAATATATACGTAGAATATATGAAATTAAATCGAAATTCATGTGAATGTAAATCAAGACAGAATCCAAACCGTTATAATATTGCAATTCGAGATAAAATTGTGAAAGAAATTAATGTTGAATGCTCCTAATTCCGAATGCAAGTCACAGCTGTAATGAAAAGGAAAAAAATGTATCTTCATGCTTACCATGAAAAATTTCTCTTTTAGGTATACGGGTCAGCGTAAAGGCTTTAAAAATTACAAGTATTCTAATATAACTTGAATAACAGAAATAATGGAATAAAGTCACATTTTCTTTATAATTTAATTTATAATTATATAATCAGTAATTAATATGTTGCAACTATAAATAGTGAAATCATGCCTTTATCTGCACTTCCGTAATTAAACTATATTTTATTGAAAGCAGTAAATGTTCTAATGCGGTGTAGTGTACGCGTACTTACGCGTGTATTGCGCTTGTATAATATAAAGTAACCGAAGTGTAATCGAATCTAGTATGAATTTCTCAGTAAAATTGGGAACACCTATGGTTTAGCTGCGGCATATAAATCGCATGGGAAATTTATTTAACTTAGCAGAAAGTTCAGCGTACAAAATGCGAGGACCGTGTTAAATGCAAAACAGCGGAGGTTTTCGTAACAAGTGACATAATAAGAATTAATTTACTTCAACAGAACGTACAGCGTACGTTCTTGTAATCAATGTACGTACGTACGTACGTTCATCCGCAGTTTCTATGAATTTAATTAGATTAAATAATATGTAAGGTTTGTTAGGGAATAAAATTGCGTGTAAAACTGATGGTACTGAAAGTAGAATAAGTACTGGGGTAAATTTAAATGGGAAGGAATGTTAAAGATGTACATACAAAGACGAGCAATTTCTTCAGAAGTATATAAAGATAAAAGCAAAGAATAAAGATCAGATTTCGAAACATTATTAATAATACAATTAAAAACAAAAGCATATTCGTTAATAAGTGTGCTAGATAATATTAAGTGATAACATTAATACTAAATAATACGATAATAATATTAATAATTCTGATATATGACAAGTTTCAAATATCTTAGAATTGTTAAGATAAAAAGATCATGCAAAACTGACATTGTTAATTAAAATCATTAATAATTAATACTGACAAGTAATATTTGATATGGGTTCTTTGTTTAAATATATAGAAACGTTTGAATAGAGGAAAAGCTTCGTGCATCATAAGTAAACGTGTAGGAGAATGGAGAAAACATAAAAGGACGAAAATCCAAAAAAGTTAGAGAGTGTCGTATGGACAGTATAATTTATTACCTTCGATTGATCATCGCTAAATAATCTGAACTTAATGTGAAGGACATGTGCACATTCATCGCAAAAGGTGGTTTTCCATGTTATTTACTCACCATTTCCTTTTGTCTTTTATCCGCTAAAAATAATACCATATTGAAACTAAACTATATATTATTGACATATCTTATGTTTTGAACAAATAGAAAAATATTAAAATATACTAACATTTATATTAACGAATTATACTAAAACAGGTCATACCTACCTTTATACTAAATTCATATATCGGAAATATCTCTATTTTTTATAGCACACTATTCCTAACACTGTTGCTTTTTATTTAAGCACAATTGACTCATGTTACAAGCATCGATCTTTTGCTCTCCAAGCAATTATCAGATACCATACATGCATGCTATAAAAATCAATGTCTTTCCGTGACGGACCCTACATTACGATAAACGTAACACACCGCGAGACTCCCATTCTCGAACTCGACGCGCCGGAATAGAGGGGGCGGACACGTTCGAGTGGACACGTGTAACTTATTTTTCAATTTGTACCAACCACTGGCGACCCTATCCGAGGGTATGGTTTTTGCGAAATCAATCACACGTTATTTGCCACCACATGTCCCCGCCGTTAGCAGGACAGACAGAAAGAGTGACGACAGACACGGGAGGAACACGAGAAAGGAGAACGAGAACAGGATTAGAAAAAGAGAGATCTACTCATATCGGGCTCGAACACCCGTAAAATCCTGAGTAAAAAGTCTGCAGATTTATCAGAGGGAATAAGTGAACTACGAGGAACACCGTTATCCATTTTGCCAAGACAACTTTAAAATGTGATCTTTGTATTATTTAGTATGCTATTACGACAGTATTTACATAAAAATTGTTGCGAAATTGAGAGGAAAATTAAAAAATTGTGTTAAAACCAACTTGACAGTAGAAACAATAATTTTAATTATCTATTAGGATCTTAACTACTCAGATTAATCACGACACAACTTTGTATATCAGAGAAGATTTTTTATATTGAACAACCTATGTTTTACAACGAATGGCTTAATTTCGAAAATTACAACGCAAAACAGGTTTCCTGATACATAATCGATAATGGGACAGCAGTAGTTCCGTTCGCGGCCATCATTGTTCGAATATCTTCGGGACAAATAAAACGTGCAACATCGATGAAAGCTTTCGGGTTGGAAAAGTGTGCGCGATATTTGATGGTTCATCGCAATGGCAGGAAGTGAGGGAAAATCTAAGAAGCGAGAGAAAAAAGGAGATGAACGAAAAACACAAAACGTTCGTGAGCACGACCGAGCACTATCCTCGTACTTTTGTTAGTTCTACACATCGAGGCCCTGCTGTTATTTCAACTCCACGTAAGATAAGATCTTTGCGTTCGCTTCCTCAAAAGCTACTCGAAAGGCGCACCTGTACTTCGTTTCGTTGATGCTCAGATGGATCGTGCATTGTACCTTAACTGCGCGGACGTGTTTTAGGTTGAAAGAATCAAAGGCTAGATTGCCGGGAGGCGGAGTTCGGTTTAACCTTCTCCGCACAGCAATTTACTTCGAAATCATTTACCCTGCGAGCAGCGTCCGATAGAGAGAAAAGGATAGCGTGAAAGGGTGTCGAAGGAAAAGGCTGAACCAAGGCAGAAGAAAGGCGAAAAGAAAAAGGGGTGCACATTAGGGTTCGGAGGTTTCGAAAAATTACGTCAGTAAATTTCCGTGGCAACTATCATCATTTACCTAAACTCGGTGGCGTCGTGTAACCATTGCAAAACGGAGATAGAAGCTGGTATCTTATGGCTTACGAAATCGCGGGGACAATTGTTTTCCGAATGTAAGAGGCGAGTAGACCTAGCGAAGCGGTGCGAAGCCAAGTCGAGATGTACGATAATTGTTTGCAATTATTGGCTCGCCTGGGGCCAACTTTAGGATCATCTCAACATGCCCGGCAAATTGTTACCGCTGCTATCCTTGCTTCTATTCGACGTTTCTCCTGTCCTCCTACCCCCTCTCCCAGCCTTTCGCCGTTCAGTTTCTCCACCCTTAGCCCAGCCTTGGTCGCCCGCGAATTTCCTTCCTCCGTCGTTTCCTTTCTTACGTCTCACCCTGTTAGTAGTTAAACGACTCCTTCGTACCTTGCCAGTTGACGAAATTGAACGCCATCCCCCTAGTCCAGCTCGATCTCTCGTTCGACCGATCGTTTCGCTTACATCGCCACCGGCTGAACAGCTTTTCCAGGAAGAAATTATCCTTCTAATGGCGAGATCGAAACGCCACGAACTTTACTTTCGCGAAGTAATGACGTTGCTTTGTGCGATATTGATGTTCCGACAGAGATTAGAGTAAAGTAGTAAAGTATTCCTTGCAAATTTAAATATGATAGCTGTTTTTATGGTATTTGAAGAAAGTTTAGGTGATATTTATATTGGTAATTAATCTATTCCTTATATATAAGTTTTAATTGTTGAATGAAATTTTAAATTAAATTTTCAAAGGTATCGTTCTGTTGTGATAGAAATAGATTAAAGTTTGTGGGATGAGAAAGAAATAAAAGACCTTATATGAAGGAGAATATATTTTTTATTTTAGTAAATATAGACTGCAAATATGCGTTCTCATTACTGTGAAATTATGCATTGATATGAAATCTCGTCGTTGCAGCACGCTTTCTGACTTTCCAAGTGTTTCGAATAATTTTTTTGGAAATCGAATAATTTTCACGAATTTTTAAAAATATAAACATAAGTTGATTCGTAACAAATAGATAACAAGTAGAATATACATGTATATAACAGAGATATAAAAATTTAATATATCAGTAGAATATTTGTACATTGACACGCAATCAAACAGTTACTATATTATAAAAATGTGAAAAAAAAACACTGTTAGGGAATTCAACGCTTTGAATCGTAACCGCGTTTGATGTCTGAAACATATTACAACGAAAAATCTCTTTGAAGATTTGGCGAGTGTTTTTTAAATTAAATGCCGATAAAAACTAATTTTATTTGACATTAATACAATCGTTTGAACTTTTGTAAAATGGTGGTGAAAAAATATATGATATATTCAAAACAAATGGAACAGACCTGACTTTTATGATATGAATCGCAATTTCGGAATTTTTTTAATATTTGATACTTTTCATCTTTTTTTTACAGTATCAGACAACAAAACTGCCACATTGATCACGATGAATATTATTTTTATGTACATCCGATAACGTTATACTATAACAAACAGAATAGAAGTTTCGAATACAGTTTACATACGACCGATACAAATATTTCAAATTAATTAAATCTCATACTTCGTTTTTCGATAATTTTACATTCAAGTATAAATTCACGACGTTATTGATAGTTCTTGTAAATTTTGATACAAATCTATTTTCTAACAGTACTTATATTTTATAACCTGCACAAGCATTATTATCCGTATAATAATTTCAAATAAAGACTCAAATAAATTCAACGAAAATAAATAAATTTTACATTTGAAATCTAATCTCTGTACAATCTTCGACCATCAATACGGAATTATTCGACCATCCTATAGAAAATTTCAAATAATACAGCAATGTAAGTAAACATGAAAGACTCAAGATGTACAGGATTATCCTCGGAGCTAAACTGTAGAAATAAAGAGACAGAAGTTCGTCGAATAAAATCTACTCGTCATGGTAGATCCAGCTTGCATATCGTATGTATCTGTAACGCAAACAACGCCGGTGAAACAGCAAATCTTGCAGCGAGAAGATTCAAGACACGAAACGGGCGAAGGTGGTGGCTTTTGCCTTGAGATACGGCGATACATTCTCGGCCGTGGCCGTAGCATTAGGATTAACATTCGACCGAGCTAACTACCAGCCAGACCAGGATTCTCCGGCGAAATTTACGGTAACTCCGTGTTAAACGATAAAACCAACAGCGGCTTGCTACAGGAGAAGAGAGACGGAGACGAAATGTGTATGCGTGTACGTATTTGCATGACTGAGAGAGTCAACGGAGATATGGAAGAGGAAGAGAGACAGTTGGAAAAGAAGGGACATGGTGGTGTCTCTTGTCTCTAGTATGTGCATACTGCAAGTATACTATACGCGAGAATGGTAGGTACGTATAGTAACGAGGCCCTCCATATTCATGGTGTACAACATACTCGCGCAAATTTAATCCACCTGCACACCCTTACCCTTGTTCGCCCGGCGTCCCTCTCTTCTCCCTCTTTCGTTCTCTAACCTTTCCTGTCTGTTTTGTCTCCCTTCTTCCTATCCTTTCTCTCGTGTAATTTTGTACGTCCACCCTCTCCTTTCTTTCCCCCGTTTACGCTGGTACCTGAACATTTCCTCCTAGCCTGCCATCGACACGTTCGATTATGCACTGTCAATATTTACCCGGACTCACACAGTCAGTTCGATCAAGTACTTCCACGTTTAAGGTATGAAACATTATGGTTCATGTCAGTCTCGTGTAATTTTTCTTTTTTTTCCCCTCCCTTATTGTGTGTTATTTATCATTTGCTTTTTCATTAGGAGGATTATTAAGCATTTTATCATGATCGTTTTGTTCGGCGTTTAGTCGCTTGACTTATCTTCAACTTAAATCGCAACGTTGTTCGTTGGAAGATTAAACGTTTTTATTAGTGCACGTCGTCGTTGCCTGAAGTTTCATAGATTTTCATCTATTACATGAACAGATGTCAAGTTTCTCTCCTCGTGTTGCCGATTAAAATCGCTTTCTTTTTTAATTTTAATTGAAGCTCTCAATAAATCATGCTAATCCTGAAAAGTGGAACCGCGGAATCTATCAAATCTTTCTATTAAATCTTTGAATAAATTCGTTATAAGATGTTGATCAACTTTAACTTTACGATATGAGGCATTGCATAGTAAATATCGTATCTTCAATGATCTTATCAGGCGATAAGATAATATAAAAATTAAGAACACTTTTGTTTCTAAAATGATACTATGAGCATATGAATACTATTCACAGGATCTTGTTTATATTTATACATAGGGAAAATTGGAAGACACTGAGAATATAATAAAAAATGAAATCCACGATCCTGAAGGAATATGAGGGAACACCGTAATATCAACACCTCGAAACCTGCACACCTACGTGACGCGTTTCTGACCATTCCTTTCTTTGGCTAGCTATATTTCGAGGTCAAAACATCAGCCACTGGCGTAATTCTCAAGAATAACATTTTCTCCTTTTATTCCTCACATCTCAGCCCAAATAACGGACAATGTTGATAAATTTCTGTCGGGGTCGAATATTGCACAACCGAGATAAGTAAAGTTCCGTACGTGCGCCGTTATCCTGGTTTCCGCCAGTCGAATTGACTCTTCTGCAAAACGAGAGAAGATAGACGGTAAGAAATGTATATGCTTAAATAGTATCAGCTAAATGTTCGTGCTCGTGGATAAATATACTGCTTGCGATCAGCGAGGCACATGACGTAACATTTGAACAAGACGAAATATTATGCTTGTCGAAATGAATCTAATGGTACCAGCTTTTCGACGCCACTGTGTGAGAATAACACTGGACGGATGGGCAAGGGCGTCGGGGATTTGTCTGGGACTATCTAGAATCAATTCAGTTATAGTAGTCAACCCTTCGAAGGTAACAGTGTAGGGAACCTTAACTCCCTAGCAGCGCCAGTCTGTCGGCTGTGTCAATAGCTGATAGCATTAGCACCACCTATTTCACGCTGCTGTCATATATTAAGGCGGCAGAAACTTAGGTCATTTATTACATAATCTCGTAGGAAAGATCTTTCGAATCGCATTCGAGATCTTAATGATAAGGGTGAGTGGATCGCGAAGGAATTCATTATCTATGTTGTCATCCATTATTTTATGTACTACATAAAATTTTGCAATATGTCCTTGACTTACCATATATCCTCCTTAAATTATATTTATTTTGAATAAAGAGGGACAAATTTACAATTTTATAAACTACAGCTAAACGATTACGAAGAAGACAAGAGTAGTCACTTAGTACTTGTTTGAACGATAATCCATTGAAATTACAAGTATATTTTCTATACTTTTATAGTGATTTATGTTGAGAAAAAAAGATAGCGTAATGGTTACTGTCTGGGATTCATGTGATCCATGTTATACATACAGCTTTCTTACTTATACATCCGATTGAAACAGGAAACTTGTCAGAATTATAGAAATGTCCAATTTTCTGCTTGCAATTGCAAATCGAATACGTACGAACGTATTGAAATGCGAATATTCGAAGAGCTCGAATAGAATCGTGGAAAATTGCCCCTTTCTCTGCGCCGGAAACGACAATACTTTTTCGTTTCTGCCGAACGTTCCCCTTCGTGTGAGCTTCCGCGTGGAAAAAATCCAATTCGACGTGCCGATTTCATGACTTAACCTCTTAAACTTGCGCCAGCAGATATTCATAACTCTTGCACATATCCAGACGCGTTTTAAGAAGTGGTTCTGAAAACACACGTCATGATCAGATTTTATCAACTGGAATCGGTAGAAGATGAAAAGATAGGAATACGTGGATTTTATCATATAATCGTACAAATATACGTTACTCTTGTAGATAAAAATGTTCAATTGTTGCTTTCTGACGTGTACTTATGCACGTAATTACAAATAACTCTTACTATTATGATACAATATAAACTTAAATTTGAAAAAGATTACACGCGTATACTTACTGATTTTCTTAATAAAGAACGTTGATTATCATAAAATGTTGGGACTATCCAAGTTTGCTATATTAAGGGTTATCTGAGAAAATCCTTAAATGTTGGCATGAAAATCGTGACAAAGAAAAAAGGTGGCCGCGTTTTTCTTAAGGATCGTGGAATGCTTAAGAAAATCTACTGCTTTTATTATTCTATAAAAATAAGACACTTTACGCGGCGAATGACCATCTAGGTTTCTTCAGTATTATCTGCTTCTGCCTTTTATTACTCATCTGCTTTAAGAGTCTCTTTGAATCTCATTGTTAAGGCATTAAACTTAAACTTAGCTCAAGTACCATTACTCACAAAAAGAGGTTGCTCGTTCGCATAAACTGATTCAACGTTCGCGAAAGTTGTACTCCACAATGTGAATTCGCCCAATGTGAATTCATTAAAAACGCCTTGAATATTACAGACAGTTAAAAAAACAACCAGCCCGTTTAATACGTTTTTATTAGAAACAACAACCAGCATTGTTACATATTCATACTCTAATTCTGTATATTCGTATTCGCGGCAGAAGAAATAAAATAAAAGTCTTATCGAAGCATTTAATATTTAACATGATTTCTCAACTTCTCGAAGATTTTCCTAATCGTATTTTTGATTATGCGCGTCCAGCGACGTGAAATTTTTCGATATTGTGGTAAAGGACACCGTTCGATAATATTTAAGTTTGATCGGACATTATCGTAATTAGGGAACAAAAAACTGACGAGTAAATTATGCAATAATTTCTACATTTTTTCTACTATGCCATTATTATTGCAGACACATAATTGGACGAAGTTTTCGCCGTTATTAGACGGCATCACGCATGCATTGTTCGCTTTATGCTTGAAAATTTCGTCTGGCCGATAATTTTTTTGGACTATGCGTTATGCATGTATGCAGTATCGTCTGTGCATCGAATTTACATTTTTGGACGATAAAACAGGAAGAAATCCAAGGAGTCGTTGTTTTCTCGTGTATCAAAGGCTATGCAGCCGGAGACGCAGCTTCGCAGGCATACTTAATGATACTTTGAAAGCTGCTCTTTACCGGTTCCGATTCGCTAGCTGCCCACGATAATAGAATTCAGCCCCATAATCCTGTGTTTTACGAGAGCTGTTGGAGATAAAGATGCTAAAATGAGGTTTCGAGCGGGAGGAGAACCGAGAAAAGGAAGAATGAAAGAGCATCGCGAAAAGACAAAGGGCAGGGTAGGGGGTTGGGGGTTGGGGAGATGTGCTGAACGAGAGGACGGAATAGACGAAAAGGAGACGAGAGAGAAGCTTGTTTTCTTCGGAGATAAAAATGTTAATTTAAAAATAAGGCGCTAGTTGGGATTAATAGGGTAATAAAAAGACTCGTTCCCCGAGAGCATTTTTCTTCCTCTCCTCTTCTACACCGTTTCCGTCTTCCGCCTGTCTCCGGCTACGAAATGGGATAATTTAGAATTATTGCAAATTAGGAAGCTGGAACACTACGTTGTTTGCGAATAATAAAGCTCGTCCCGCGGGACATCGAAAATCGGATGAAGGGGATGAAGTGGTTCTCGCAGGGCGACATCCGCGACATCGAGTTTCTTCCTAATCCGTTACAGAATATTCAATTTGCGCACGAACAATCTGTAGTTCTTATTTTCACGAATGACAAACAATTATTCGATACCTTTGCGGGAACCAGCAGTTTTCTGAAGAAGGAAAGAAAACGGTCAGAATTCTCGTGTTTATTCGATTACGATTATTCAGACGGAGATAAATCTGAGATTTAAAACGTGAAACGTGACTGTTCTGGATTGCGTTGTTTGATATAGTAGAAAATTATGATACGGTATATTACACGTGTGAAGCAAAGGTAATGCTTTTAACTTTCTATTTAGAATCGGAAAAGTAGGCACGCGAACGATCGCGTTGAATATTTCTCCGCCGATGGAAATGAGAATTTTCGACGCTGCATCGGCGCGAATTCCAGCGCGCGATACAAAATAAACGCGCGTTTGATAAAACGGGCCGCTTTATACCGTTCAACGTAAATTGCCCCATTATGACGAGACAGAACATCCGGAGCCGGCGCGTAAATCAAAATCTATAAAACTTGTTCCCGGACGAACTTTATTAACGACGCAGTTACGATCTGAGGGAGGTGAACGCGGGACGAACCGCCACCGTGTTCTTGTTGTTCCTATCACGGACACGCGTTATCGGGGTCTCAGGTGCATTTTTATATTTCCTTGCAGACCGAGGGAAAAGTTTTAACAATCCTGGTTCTCGGGGGAACGTACCGCGGGAGTCCACGAAAAGTCACTTCTCGTATCTTCGGTACGCCGATGCTCTCTATGCTACCAATACCAGGTATATACAGGGCAGAGAGGTTAGTGGAGAAATGTGAGTCCCAAGGAAATGATGCAAGAAAGAGAAGTATCAACGTGAGAAGGAATAGGAACAGAGAAGAAGGTTAGGAAGCAGGAGAAACGAGACGAGAGAAACAAGCGAAAAGAAAGAAGTAGAAAAAGAGGAGCTCCCCTGATGGGGGAGAAGGAACTTGGAATGCAGTTTTCGCTTGTACATCGAACTGGATATCTTACCTATAGGTTTGCCAGAGGGGTGGTGGCCCTGGTCGACGGGGTTAACTTTTAGTGTCCCTTGTCTCTTGCAATAGAAGAAAGTAGAGGATAGATATCTACACTCGTTCTGTTCTTCGTTGCGAGCCCTCGGTCTGGTGTTACGACGACGTATACGCGTCGCGGTAGGAATACGTTTCGAAGCTGGCTATAACAGAGGGATAACATTTTCGTGTTCCATGGAAAAGAGAGCCATGAGCTGTTTGATATTCAGACCGCGATCGGTGCTATCTGTTTATTCCGAAACAAGCGCGTCTCCCTGGGTTCCCTGTCTACCTTTCCTTCGTTCTTCTTTTTCCTTCTTTCCGATGTACTTTCTTTCTACTCCAGCTTTATCTATCTGCATCTACATTTCTCTTTCTCTGTCTCGAGTGGCCCACCACCTACTTCACGTATCTCTTTTATAAAATTGATCGGCCCGTGGAAATCGAGGAAACACGTATACGCCAAGGCTACCGTCTCAGCTATCAAACAATGCGGTTGAAATACAGCAAACGAACATTGCTAAACCGAAGTTTGATCGGACCTCGCCACTTGTCGTTGTGGGGCTTGTTTCAAAATATTTCGTCGATGGTATCGTGTCGTGGCTGGATATTTATGGCGGAAAGAAATGATTCCCTTACACACGGTTTACGTGTTACTGTTTTTGCATGTTTCGTGATGGATTACGTTTAAAGAGTTCTGAACGATCGCGCTACGAGATTACAGTTGTCTGTGATATAGTGTATAATTCTCTTAATTTATTTCCATGCGAAAGAAAGGTGAAACAGCGCGCTTTAATCTCGCGAGAGATAGAGGCAAAACCGTACAATTTAATCGTGTATAACATTAATTTTGTGGACAGGTCGGTAGTACTCAGAGATTTTTATATAAACAGTATGTTGTACATGCAAGATTGAGCGCTATGGATCGCATTCAAATTAAATATTATAATAATCACGCTTTATTACTGCACTGCGCAATCTGTATTTATATCGGTTATAATAGTTTTATGCGTATTATTAACTATTTCTACACTTGAGAATTACATCTCGTTTAAATTGTAACTTACGTTTAGTTTTCAGATAAAAATACTTAACGTACGATAACTGTACGTGGTCTTTATGTAAAGCTTCACTAGTTTGGTTTCAAAAATTTATTCGTTAACCCACCAGAATCTGTGATATGGAAATTATATACCCACCTGTGTATTCTCTTTAATTTTATTATTTTTTTTTTTATGTTTATCTTGCACCATTCTACTACTACATTTTATTACTATTCCATTGTACTAGCATTACATCACTTACTCGTGATATTTATTATTTACCAAATTTTTAAGTGAAGGGCTATTTCTTTGTAGGCAGATAAAATTCTAACTATAAAAGGTTAAATGAAACAATGAAATGAAATGCATCCTCTGAAATTACTGTACGTTATATGTGCATTTATATATAAAATATAATATAAAAAATATATATTATATATATTTAAAATTTCGCTATAATAAATAGATTCCTTTGGGCCACAGTTTGAAATACAAACATAGTTCGTAACGTGATTATTAATAATATTTCTACAATTTTTCGTACAGCTTATATATATTTAATATATTTAAGCTTTCCCACATTTATGTCGGTATTTATACTCTATCGATGTCAATTAACTCTTATAAATATCAGATAAATAAAATCAAAGGGAGGGGAGGAGGAAATGGAGAATATCCATAGCATGATTGAGCTATTAAGACATGTATCGTCACGCAGACATTGATGATTCTTTACCACTTCAATATTCGATCTTTCAGAACCGTTTAAATCGTGTGCAATACCGACTGCTTCTATTTACCTCCAAGTTTGCAAATGTTCCAACAGCTGTGGCGTAAGCCGTGTTTCGAATTCTGCTTCGAATACGGTTGATACTGTTGTAATGTTTACCATTGCTTCAAAAATATTTTTCGAAAATACGCTTTGTAAAAAACATATTCTGTTGATAAAATAACTTCAAACAACGTATCTTTTGAATTTATATAACATATATTTATTTGTTTCAACAATTTATAGCTCTTTCTTATTTATAAACCAAATCATGGAACAATCTAATATAAAATTGACAAATGTGCGAAGAAAAATATTTTTTTCAAATTGTTCTAAAGAATACAATAAACAGCTTATCTACTTGCGAGAATAATTATTTTATGTATTATACACACGAGTAATTAAACGGTAATTATTTCATTTATAACAGTATATACACGTTTGTAAATTTAGGCTAAACGACCCTATGATTTTTCATTTAATCGAAATTATTTTAAAAAACGACGCGTTCAAAGGATAGCTCATTTGCTATAATAAACTCTTATTATTACAACAACCGTTCAAGGTAATATTTTGTAAGAAGACAATTGTAAGAACAATTACGGTATCGTTTTTCAATTTTATTTAATTTAATCTAATCCCCGTCGAAACCCACCTTTCTCCTCGTAATAGTCAGAAAGGAAAATAACCAGCTATGAATAGCAAGTGGAAAACATCGAATGAAACAATTCATTTGCACAATTATTTTCTGCGTAACACGTGCGAGCAAAGGATATAAAGATAAAAATGTAAAATATCCTGTACGTACGAATACGCGATAACTTCTACTGTGCAAGGGCTGAAACCTAAATATCGAAAGACGAAAAGAGCCAAACTTGTCCGTTGAACTTGTAAGAAGCCACTGGGAGTCCATGCACGTGACCGGAGAACCAAGATGCGCGGCGAAATTATTGTCCGGAAACCAGTAGCCACCGCAGAGCAGGAAAGAGATACAGAGAGGGTGAGGCAGGGAGAAGGAGAAAGAGAGCGAGCCAAAAGCAAGTGAGAGCCGACGGACAGAGAGCTCACGTTCTGATTAAATTCTCGAGGAATTTAGGTGATTGCACGTTGATTCGATTGAAGGCATTTCATAGACGAACAGTCACGAATAAGGGGCCAATGAAGGCGCGTTTGTCAAAGGAAAATATCCTGACTTAACGTTTCTCTGACGGAAAGGATCGCTCGAAATCCACCTGAAATAGTTCTTACGTTCATTCGTTACCCTTCGTGTATGCTTGATGGAAGAATAGAAAGCTTAGTAAATAGGATATTTTCTTTTAATCTTATCTGGATTCGAATTTAGTTATGATAATATTCAGACTGCAAATTTTTATACATTTGTATAACGTTTGAAGCTACAAAAATACGCAGAACGCGTAATAACTTTTCACCAGAGAGGAAATCAATACCGACATCTGTAACATTAATTTCGAGTTAACAATAAAATTGATGGAAGACTTAATGCAGATAAAATTCCAACTTTTTGTTAATAGCACATAGACATAT
The DNA here is from genome assembly GCF_014825855.1 of Bombus pyrosoma. Lineage (NCBI taxonomy): Eukaryota > Metazoa > Arthropoda > Insecta > Hymenoptera > Apidae > Bombus > Bombus pyrosoma. The sequence continues at coordinate 7,875,358 of NC_057770.1, read as the reverse complement.
GTATAGAACAGAGTTCTATAGTGAGATAAGGTACGAACATTGTTTATATTGGTATGAGATATGTAAATAGAGAACTCGAGAACGTCGATATAATTTTTAGAAATTTTACGAATAAATATAAAGAATGTTTTGGAAGGGTGTATACAATAGGATTGGTAATTAAAAGAACTTCTGCACAGAATAAAATGAAATCAGACGTAATCGCGCCAGTAGCAAATTAGCCAAAAGAAAAGTAGAAAATTAGAAAAAGGATACACTGGGAAAGGTAATCCCAGTGGGAATTCTTTCCCTCGTATTTCTTCGTTCGGGGAAATTTCATAACGCCCCTAAATATCAGAATCGCAACATCAAATTTCTGCGCTGATCAAATATCGTTAGAGCTGCGAGTCGCGTAGGCCGTGCGGTACGTTCCAGCAAGATAAACAGGAATAAAAGCTAGAAATTAATATCCATGTGAGACCCGTAATTGGATATTGTCCGGTCGAATTAGAGTTTTAATTTCGCTAGGCGGTGCAGTGCCACCGGTGCCATTCAACCCATTTTTCACCCCTCGCTGGATGAACCGCACCAACAGCAATTTTCGTTTGTTATACCGATCCTCGAAAAACGTCGATCGAATATGTGGCCTTGAATTTCTGTGGAAAACCTGCACAGAGACAATTAAGAACACGTACTGGATGATCTTGTGAGAGGGCAATGCTGCTTTTCAGAGAAGTTATTTACAGAACTTTTAAGATTGTACATCTTGTGAAACACCGCGGTTTGGTTAAAATGTGAACGCGAGGAATGTGAAGATCAACAGACCTCCCTGTTACGTTACTCTCCGTGTCGTAATCGATCAAATTCTATTTTTAACTCATCATCAATACCTTTGCAAGCCAGATATCTTCGCCTATCCAAACATTCTTTGATTCTTGAAACGTCTGTCTAAACAGCATTCACATGTTTTGTCTGTATAGATCGAGCAACTGATCCATATCATCTTTGTACGCCAGAAGATCAATCTATTTGGCCAATCTCTATCATACAATAGTAATTTGTTCTTAGTTTTTGTTCTTCTATTTGGCATCTCTTATGTACCAAAGGTTTTACCTCGTATATAAATAAATTGATACAAAAAGGCGCGATCGTCCGAGATAATCATGGGGGGAGCTTCTCAAGCTCTTTAAAATCAATAACAAAAAATCAGGACACTTTAGAACTTTGTACACTTTGAAATATTTCAGAATTTTATTATAGAAAAATATTATTGTTTGAGATAAACGGTTGTATGAATTTGTTTGATGCTATTATCATTATTCCTACGCTATCATTAATCTCTACTTTTTTTTTCCTTTCGGAAGTATTTTTACCTACGAGCTTTCGCACCCCGTTGTCGTCCACGCTGTCTGCGTCCTTCGAATCGCTTCATTGCTCTCGGCCTGTTTCACGCGCCACGATCTCTTTCTCATTTTCTCTTTTTTCCCTCGTTCGCTCTCTCTTTCGCTCTCTTTCTCATTTTCCTACCCCCTCCAATTCTCGGTCAGCCTCGGCGAGACGAGGTTCGCGGGAAGCTGAAATATGCTGACTTTTACAGGCGACCGAGGGCCGTCAACGAGAGAATGGGAGAACCGAGAATGAAGAACGAGAAGGGACTAGACCACAAAGGCTGCGGTCGGCCCGATTTTACCGGCAGACGTGTCCCCGGCAATTATCGAACTTTTAAAGTCCGAAAGGGCTCCGTTACCCATTACCTAACGCTAGACACGTCCATTGTGAAATCGTCGACGCTTCGTGTCGTTACCCTTGGCTCATATCCTTCCCGATAAATGTAAGGCGCGAAAAGGAAATTCGCCGAGTGTTGAATTAATCAAATTTTTATGATTTTCCCAGGTAATTTTGTTTTGACGATTGACGGGATTCATATTATTACTTCTTAATCGATAGATCTTTGCTTCTATGATTATAATTAAAAACTAAATTAAAGGATAATTAACTATAGCTACGAAATAACTAAAATAGTCTAAACTCCTGTAAGGACGTGAAACAATTAGATATTCGATAGAAGGAAAACATGCTTTCGTTTCTACGAGAAATTAGAACAATTATTGATAAATTCGCAACGAATTTTCTAGCGAACGTGTTTCCGTGTTGCTTATCACAATTCAACGATGACGCGTAAGGAGGTCATAGGCAATAAAATCCCGATAAAATTTAACCCCAAACTCCGGCCGCCAACAAAACACCTATCGTTGTTAACTAAATGCACGACACACCTAATCGTCTGCGTAATTTCCATAAATCCTCCATTCGCTTGAAGCCGCGTGCACGACGCGTAACATGCGAAAGTAAGCCGCAACTCCGCGTACTTTATAGCGTTCACGTGTCAAAGCTCGAACCTCGTTCGAAAATAACCTCTCTAGTAAGTAGTCAGGGCTTCGTGCACGGTGCTACACATATATCTGCAACGTTTTATTCGAACGCGTGTGCATACGCGTCTTTGTGACCCATATAGAGACGATCAACTTGATCGGGCAACGTACGACAAAGCTAAGCGCGAAATTCCATGCTCGAGCAGATAGACAGACGTATATAGACGCGTTACGGAATGCACGGTCCCTAGTTTGCAAACTAATCGACAATTCTCTCTTCCGAGCGTTATATGCATGGCGGTCGGTTTGAAGCGTTGCGGACGGTTTGGCCCCAGGCGAGATGCATGCATATTTGGCAGTCGGACAGACTTGTACTCCGGTATACCTTGTACCAGTAACGGTTCGGTAACGGCCCCGATATGCAAATATATTCATTACGTTCTTCGGTCATATCCCCTTTAACTTCCGACTACCGCACTACTCGCCAAAAACCTCAGTGGCAACGGGCGTGATCGTGCCATTCCAAAGCCAAAGCCCCCCTTATCATTTGACCGGGACTTTTCTGGCCCCTGTATGATTGTTAGTTGATATCGGATTGTCGTGTCCCGTTGCCTCAGCCACGTCGTTTCGAGTAAAATTTTACAGCCCGGGATAAAAGGTAACGATGGCATTTAAGGGATTTGTATCGGATATCGAAAGGTAAGTATCGGCATGGGATATAAAATGCAGATCTTATGTTGTACAGAAGATAATGTGAGATGTTAAAAAGAACGTGCGTATATAGGATTTTGAGAAATATTGTGTTGATTTGAACACAATTAATATAATATAATAGAGATATAATGTAGTGAATGCAAGTTTCAGTTTGTAATTGTTTGGGGTTGTACAGCATACCGTAGAAATTCGGAAAATAACGACGACATTAGGCGAAACGTTGTTATTCATTAATTTATGTACAGATTTTTGTTCATCGTTTAACGTTCTTGCTAAAAGATTTAGCAAGAGATGGTAAGTTCAGTGCATTTAGCAAAGAAAATGGATCGCTAAGTTGAAAATTTCCTAGTAAGTATAGTGCTGGATAAATCGTTTTAAGTAATTCGCTAGTTGAAAAGAACTTCATGTAATCATTAACATTTGTGAATATAAATTTAGAAACAAACTGAAGAATTTAATTTCGACGAAGCAATAATGATATTGAATAAATGCATGATTGGACAACGAAATATGTGATAAAATCATAATAAACAACCGTGAACAAGTTTTCCACCGTATACTATAATTCTATTTTCTTCAGATGTATCATACTAATTACTAACAGTCATCAGGTATGAAGAAACTTTTATCTCCTTTCGGAGCAATCCACTAATTACTAGTGAACTAACAAAGTTACGCGCGTCTTGGCGGTAACCCACGTTTATCGAGCAATCAATCACGGAAAGTATACATAGTATTATTATTCGAAAGTTTCACGAAGTTTGCGTTATATATATAAACCAGCTAGGTTCAATAGAATACACCGATCGAAGGAGGTATATACACTTAATATACAAGGTCTGATCAAAAGATTGTAAGGGGATTTTAGGGTATTTTATGATGGATAAAAAAGGGATTTTTTTATATAAATCACTTGTTATTGCTAACTTTTTCTGACGTTATAGTTGGTTGGAATTATTTTCACACGCATAACGGATCACATAAATTCTCTATATTTTATTTCGATGGATTTATTTTAGTAAAACAAAGTATTATATTCTGTATCTTTTAAAGCATATGTTTTATATTTTTTCTTTAGAAAAAGTATCCTGCACTTCGATGTTAAACTGCGAATGTTTATGCATTTATGATAACTGTAAATGTACAGGATATACATAATATTAAAAAATATACGGAATATTTTAATTAAACGTGTTATAATATTTAGATGGTGAACGAAATTTCTATTTAGCTCCCGTTGCTTCAAATGTCATCCTGAGAATATGAATTTACATAAAAATCCACAACTTACTAGTCGCAGTGAGCATAAAATACTAACTATTTCAGAAAAAGATGACACAGGAGATCTATCTCAATAAAATATCGATAATTTGTAACAAAAGGATTGATGCAATGAATCCCTGCATATTTTAATTTCATACATCATTCCTGCTGTCATTGACGAACGATGCTCTCGATCTTTTTGATCAGACCTCGTAAAGTTTGAACGAAACTACCGCGGAGTATTCATTGACGTATCGTTAACGTTCAATCGGATGTTTTCAAAAGACGCATTCTAATTTCGATGTTCCGATGGATCCGAGTCGGTTCATCCTCCATAGAAACCATAGTGTGGCACATGCTTTGAACGGGGACGAGACATTGATTTCTAGATTCCGATTTAGATAGCGTCGCTCACACGTATATCTGTAAATTGCCACACACGCGTGTCACACTGATGCGAGGTAGGCCACGCTAGACGATAGGAGCATCGATATCGCGAGTATTTCTCGTTTAGGTGTATTTTTACCTACGCGAACCGCAGCACAGGCCTTATGCCATTTCATCTGGCCGCTCTTTTTCCTATAATGTGACTATACTCGGCATAGAAAACGCTCGGCGATATCTAAGGAACATACAAGGACGAAGCAAATTCAAGAAAAAAAATCAAGAACACCGGATTCGCAGTATCTTGGAGGATATTGTGCCTGGCGTAGCTTGAAATCGCGTTTCCTGAACGCTTCCTCTCTTCTTTCTATTATTTTCCTGGCGCTCTTTGTGTTTCGCGCTGAAAACTTTTGTCATCGAAGCAGGGACCCAGACAACCGGAATAGAATTTGGCTTGATATCGGGAACAGGGCTATTGTTAAAAATTATTCGCCAGATAATCTGATAAACGTAATGCAAGAATATTTGTCGACTTATTAAACGGTAGGAAGTATTTTTCATTTAAACGGTGAAACAGAGTTTCTTTAATTTGTACAATAAATATATATTATATATTCGAATAATATGCATATTAATTTAAATAATAAATATTTGTGTAAAGTAATTAATATTTTGTATCAAATCCAAGTAAAATTATTTGAAATTTACATTTTAAATATATACCGAAAATATTAAAGAGACATTCACAACGAAGTTTTACAATGTACATAATAATTTATGCGCCCGAATTTAATTTCTGAATGTTGAAATACGTGTTTAGAAATGTATCGAAGCTAAACGAATTTCTATTGCTTAAATGGAAAAATGTTCGAACAGCTAAAATTGTTGCTAAAATAATACAAAATAAACAAATCGGACATAACGATTGATTAATATTTTTTATAAATTATATTATATAGATTTAACCTGTATATAATTAGTACCTGAACCATTGAATTGCTCTAAATATTAAATTCCAGTTTTAAATAGAGAAGAAGAAAAGTTTCAAAAAATTCCATATCTTTGAGATCTAATAAAAATTAACGAATTATTCCCGCAACGGTGTTTGCATTATTAATTTACTGGAAACAATTTTGGTTTAAGTGTTCTGGCACGTGGAACATAATAAATTCTGTTCAGCTGTAACGACAGTATCTCGTGCCAGGAATCCATGGAAAGTTTCTAAACCTCTCTATTCTTACTGGAGGCGTCGTCTTAAACCTAAAATGTGATTTTCATATATCCAGGGTGTGTATATCGTTTTATGCTGCTTTATATCCTGTCGAAGCAATACACAAATAGAAGGTTTAAATTTTATATAATTTAAACAAAATTTTATTGAAACATTTATATTCATGGGATTTTTAAGTCGAAGCTTTTCACTTTATTAATTTAGGGACATATCTTATATTTAACAATAGAAAATCATAGTAACTGTAAGTTTCACAGCTGTCAATACTTTCCAATTGCGTACGTAAGCTTTGCACGATATTCCAAGTTCCTGAACTTATAGGTTTTGAAAATTTTTAAAGTTCTCTACGCAGTTAATATCGAATACAATTTAAAGTTTCATAATCATAATCGATTTTTTATGTCGAATCCAAATCGAAGGAAAAATTCGTTTGTATAATTTTAAGAACACAACCATATATTTACGTATTGTCACACGATGTGGACACTTCGTTAACATAAGATTTAATATTTCATAAGTTTCTAAACCGTAATTCTAAAAGTGCGGTGAACTTTAACGCTGAAGGATTTCTTGAGATCGTAGTTCTCGTTAATATACTATTATTAAATATTCTATTTCAAGTAAAATTCCCATGTTTCATGTATTTGAAATTTCACTTGAAATATGGTAACTGTAGTTTTATCAATCATTATGTAAGCTGCTGAGTTATCTTCTCACAGCTAGTAGTATAAGTCAACGACAAAGGTATCAGGCAATGATTGTATTTTATGATGCCCTGAAGTTTAGAGAATTCTCTTGTTTTTCAAAATTTCCTTTGCCTCTTAGTCCAATACTATCTTATCCAATTGATTAACAAGGAAGAAAATACGTACAAGTTCACTTGGAACACAGAAAAACAAATGCAGCACATACCGTACAGATACACGTAAAATTTTCAATTTTCTTGAAAGTTTCAAGATCCCTCGTGACTTTTAAGACTTTATAAGACTTCTAAAGTGTGTGTGTGTATGTATACGTGTGTGTGTTTCAAAACTTTTAAGATTTCCAATACCTCGAAGATTTGAATAATATTTGAGGTATTCCAAAGTTCTAGGAAGCTTGATGCGCTCAAGGTTTTTGGAGACAATGCATCGATTGTCTCTCCTAAAGTTCATAAATTATTTTCCGACTAAAATACACTCGATTAAAAGTTTCGAACGATTAGATGAAAGATAAGGCAGAATAAATGTTAATATGATTGAAAACATATAACATAGGTAACCAATGGAACTAAAAATTCGCATTTGCTTTATCAATTGTAGATAAAGTTATGTTTCATCTTCTGTTTCAAAATCTGACATGCAAATGCGGTGAAAATGCAAGAAAATGTATTCCGCTAGCCCATGAATTTTCGTTCAAATATTAGCAACATTTTCACATCACTCGCTGCTACTTCGTTCCATTTTCAAAGTTTCAACTATCGTCGCAAAATCCGAACGCGAGCCGAGTAGGTTTCATTCCGGTCTCGAGATGATTTTAAAGGTGAATCAGAGTGCGGTGAAGAGATTCCTCTCTAGATGTCATCTACCTCGAGGGAGTTTCGACTAATTTCCCGTAGGTTCAAATCGAAATAAACCGTTAGCACCCAGCTAGAATCGTAGGACGGATGCGGCAGCCATAAGAATGTAAGTGGAGAGAACAAGAAGAGCAGGAAAGATCGATGTGCATATAGAGAGGAAGATAACGCGTGAAAGAAAAAGATGAATGATACGGGAAAAGTAGAAAAGGAGATACGTTGACGCAATAGGGAAAGAAGGAAGAGCGGAGAGTTTCGAGTAACAGAAGATGGAGAGTCTGGAGTCAAACAGAAACTTGCCCCTTTTGCTCTTGACTCGCTATTCCCCTCTTTGCACTGCTGGCGTACTTCTCTGGCTGGCGTATACCTTGTAACGGCCGGAAATTTGGAAACTTGACACTACGGAGTGGATCGGCGCGGTTCTTGCAAGAACACTTTGGAGTTTCTCCGCCGGACACCATTTTGCTCACGAATGAAATCGTCCTACCGTACAACCTCGTTGTCGCTTCACTACTCCTTCCTGATCTGCACCCTCAGTTAGTCCAGCTTCCAGCCCAAAGCTCGTGCTGTCTTTGTTTCCTCGAGTTTCTTTCGGCCTCGAGTTCGCTTAAATTATTCATACTTCTTGGCAGTCAAATACGAAATGCATTTATGATGGTGCGCCCGTTTATCGTTTTAACAATCGACTCCTGTATTTCTTTTAGCGCTCTAGTTTTGTTTTCAGACTGTAAAGTAACTTTGCAATGATCGTTGATTATTTGTACTGTTTTGGAGATATTCTTTTTAGAAATCTTCACTTTGTAATTAATTCTTCTGAATAAACTTAAATGGTATATAGTAACATACATATACATAGTAATTTTTAACAGTTGACTACAATTATTGTGTTTTCTGTTGATTAGAATTACTCGATAAATTTGGCACGCATGTAAATAGATAAAAATATATATAAAAGAAAACAAGTTGAACTTTAAGCGTAACAAATGTTATTGCTTCAAACGCGTCTGAAATATATGTAATATCGGTTCAACCCTTCTTTTCACGGCGAGGCATATTTCACGGGAAACATTTTTCCAGCGAAATCGATTCGTTGCGCTTTAAATCTCTCGGGTCGCGATAAAACGTATGCCCGATATTTTTACGCAAACACACCTCCTCAAAACTCGTTTCACCGTCGACCGTAAGTGGAATCGTTCCACAACTCATTGTCGTTCCATTAACCTTTCTTTCCCTTTTATTTCCAAATTTATCGCGACTTTTCTGCCACCAGTTTTCTCGTTGTCGAATCTTCTTGTTCTTACCACGTCCTCGATTTTCCTCCCTCATTTCAATTCCGCGGCCTTGTGCATACGTATAATTATCTCAGTAATAACATAGCCGCCTCGCAAAGAACAACAGAGAACGAACAGGGAGGAAGAGAGGCGAAAGGATGAAACAGAATGGAGAAGAAACAGAGAAGAAGGGACGAATGAGGAATCACCGGGATGCGAAGCATCGTATACCCCAAGAGACTGAGCTTTATAATAGCACCATGGAAACACAATGGCACCCTTTCTACCTTTCCATCCCGTTCATCGTCCTGGGTTGCCCCAGACTTACCCCTTCACCCTTTTCTCATACCCTCTCACATCCACCTGTGCACCTAGAAACTTTGCATAAATATACTATAACTATTGTTTCGCGAAAACCATTGGTGGCGGTATGCCCTGTTATTTATCGTTGTGGGTTAATGAATTTCCTCTTTCGGACTCGATTTATTGGCTAATCCGGCTCGCTCACCGCGTGAATAAGTAGCCGTGCTTGTGCCAGGATACACCGATAGAAGATATCGGTTAAGGGAGGAAGGGTGACTCGGTCCACGAAGGAATATCGAAGCGTCCGTTGGCTTCTTTATTGCTCGATCTACTTTAATAAGCTGTTTATGAAAGAATGAGCAAACGAATGAAAGAGACTGTGCCTTAAGACGGGAACGTTTAAATAACGGATCGGAGGCGAGAAGAGGCGTTCATTAAGAATCGCTTGCAGAGGCAAGGGCATTTTTAATTATCAATTGAAGGGTTTCTCGCGCATCGTTGAGTTTTGTATTGTGTTTTGTGCGAATATTCAAGGGTTTACACTTTTGTGGTTCAAAGAAGCGAACTAACGGAAATGCGAGACAGAGATGAATATTGCGTGGTGTATTAGTAGCTTCATTGAATGCTTAACTCGTTAAGTGCTACGTTAGCGTAATTAATTAGAGTTTAAGATCGAAATACATTTTCAAAATCGCAGCTATAAGTTTCATGTATTAAATCTTTCAGAACAAATGCATACATCACTGTTATCTTGAATCAATTTTGTAGAATCATTTTTTTTTTATTCTACGTGTTACAACAATAAAGACGTCGCGATTTCGAAAAATGTCTCTTGCTGCGCTAATCACGGAGCGACGTCTGTAATATGATTTCTTCAAAGTGTTTTTCCCCGAGCATCGCGATTGCTTTGTTAGTTGTGTAAGCTGCATTCTTCGTCGTTTCATCCAGCTTTCATTTGTTGTACTCGCTGCGTCGTAATTTGCAGGTAACAGTTAATTCGTCCTTCCCCTCGGTCGTTTCCCCTCCGTAGCAAATTCACGCCAACAAAATCCGCACACTGGGAAAACAATTGTCAGCCTGTCTGCCTATGAAGCCTTCTCGCTTTTTTTCACGAGCGCGGAAGAGGATTCGTCTATGCTTCCTTCTCCCCTCACTTTCGCCAATATTCCTGCTCGATTTTGAGGGGAAGGAAAATCACGTTTGGCGGAAAACTATGGGGGTCGCCGTTTTATTAAGGACTCAGTTTCTATGCGACTTTATTGCCCATTTCAAGGAGTACGTAACAGAACAGCGTCCAATATCGTAAAAAAAATATTCCTGTGGTCAGTGATCATGCGAAACATCTCGGTCGTCTGTTACACAGCCGCTGGAAGGTTTTTACGGGCCACGTTGCAGAATGCACAGTATTACAGGTTGCAAACAGTGATGGTGATTGCATCGTCTTGATTGCCTCTTCTTAAAGGATCTTGTGGCTACAGTTATAAGGAAACGAGACAATGGATACTTGTGATGCATAGATACAAGGAAAGTGAGATCAATCTGGTTTATGAAGACAATATCTTGACGGAGAAATTAATTTGATTGCAGTTAGGAGTGAAATGGACAACATTATTATGTTTGATCATTTTCACGAACCAAGTAAACTTAAATCCATAAATAGATGAATGTAATTTATCAATTTAATATTTACTCACCGTAGCTCGTCATATAAGAATACACTAAAAACAAAGTATGCTTCTGTATCGATCTACGTATATCGTGTATTATATAAGTCTGACCAATTTCGCAATGCGAATGATTCTCATGGAACCGATTACGGCGATCAGAATAAAACGAGAAAATTCAACTTGTGCACGCGTTCTTTCATTCAAACGACAAACTCGGCTTGACTTCTATTCCAACCTAACCCCGCGACTTTCACAAAACTGCAGCTGTATCGAATCGGCCTAGAATCCCATTTCGCTAAACGAAGTCTACGCCTACGCGTAGTTAGCATACATCCCTTTCTCCACGAGGGGATGTATCGCGAAAAGGAAGCCTGTCGCTCGGCCGGTTTCTCTATTTCCAGCGTGTTAATTGTCAGTACTCAGCAGCGGCACATGTGCGGGAAACGCTTGGCTATTCATGCAAACAGTTTTCGAAAGTTTAATCGGCGCATCCGACGGCTGCGCCGTATGGTCGTTCGTTCGTAGTTCATGCGAGCAACCGAGAGACAAGGACAGCGGAGGAACAGGAAGGGAGAGGTCAAGGGAGGCCGGAAACAAAAGATAGAATCGAAGAGGAAGAGGGAAAGATGGGCGACCGGGAGTGAACGATGAAAGCCGACGAGTAAGAGAGAATGGTAACGCGAAAAGAGTCGGAATCAAGGGTTGAATGTGTATAGAAGAGAATAGAGAAAGAAAGAGAGAAAGAGAAAGAGAAACAAGCGTAAATGAGACGGAAAGAAAGGGGTTGCTAGGGTGGATAGAGGGTTGTGGGAGGAACACGGAGATACGCGGGAGGAAAATCAAGGAATAAAAGAGGAGCGGGTGAAGCGGGAGCGAGAGAAAAGTTGTTATCTACCTCACAGGTGGTGATAAGGCCGCGATTTGTTTTCACGTGAGGTTCCTAGGCATAGATTAAAACTGTTTAAGCTGCGGCCATCCCAGGAGGCGCCGTTCCTACACGAGTTTAATCTAACCTCGCTATTCCCCTGTGATATCCATCCTCCGCCGTTGCGAAGTCACCTCTTTTCGCGTACGTATATTAAATCCTTTTATAAATGTTCTCGAAACCCTCCCTTTCGAAAGGGAAAGGACTTTGTTCGTGGGTGTCCTTAAAGGAGAAAAAAAAAATCGAATAAAACAACGCGGAGAAACGTGAGTACGGATAATAAACATTTTACGTAAATGTACTATCGAGAGAAGAAAATTAATGGAATATGGTAGGGTAGCGCACTAAACGTTGGAAAAGTTAGACGTCGAATCGATGATAAAACAAACTGCCTCGTTCCCTATTTTCTCGTGGTATTAGCACGAATTAGCAGTTACAATGCGATTTCGCCGGAGTTTTACTGGCTGTTTAGAAGTTATGTTCGCATGCGACGAACAAGTTGGTTGTTTTGAGAAAATTAAGTATTGATACGCACGCACCTGTATCTCGGGCGACCGGCTTATCGGGCAGGTTTCGATTCAATTGACGGTAACGAACTCTCATTTTCCCCACTTTGAACTATTTCGAGTCATTACAGGTATTATAATCAGATTATTTTTCGTTGTGGCATAAAAAGTACTTGGTGTTTTATTCTGCTTCGTTAAATCGACTGAAACGTTGGAGACAAAAATGTGGAGGGACAATTTCGAAGATATTTTTAAATGTTCAATCCGAGGCGGTGAATCCGACGAATAAGAATTTTTTCAAATTACGCTTTCCAAATTATACACAGTAATTACTCAAATGAATGAATCCTTTCGAGATTACTATTGCGATCTATAAATCAGAGTTTAGCTTAATTAGTTAACTACGAGGAAAGATACACGAACAAGAGAATAACTTTTGAGATCAACTGAAAATATCGATTTTGCGAAATTAATCAACGAATTTTAATCGCGTAAAATACTTTGCTGTGCTGTAGCAATGCTCAATTTTATCAATGTATACAGTGTTAATACGCGCAACCTGTGAAATTGTTTAATTCCACGAGTCCACTCGGCATCCATAATCCGCAGTTAGTGTAATTGGCAATTACTGAAAAGTCTTAGGCGAAGGGATGGGAATGACAATGGGCCAAGAATCGACCAAAGGATAATTTTAGTCCTTAATTCTTCCCATACCCATTTCCTCAATCGTGCCGGTAAAATCGATACGGCGATGCGCAAGGGATGTTTCCAATTATCGTTAACTATCGGCATGAACGAGATATATCGTATCGCAATCACGTGCACATGTACGCCTTAATGTAACTAACGAGACCTGTTCTCTACTCTTGCGATCAAACTCATGGCCCTTTCTCATTTACGAATAAAACGACACGCCTGTACACTGTACACCTGTCCATCGATTTCCGAAACATTGAAGGGTCGAGCGACGTTCTCGTTCAATTATGGAAGCGTTCTCATGAAAATATAACATTTTCATGGAACCTACGAGTTGTTTGGAATACTCTCCAAATGAAATTTTGCTCTCTCATGCCGTGAATATATATTTTGAAATGGTCTATTTATGTATTCCATTAGGATGTTTTTATTAGTTTTTGGGTTGTATCAATCAAGCATTTGAATTTTTTATATTAAAAAATTTTTAATTTAATATTGGTATTATTTTAATCTTTTATCGTAACAAAGGAAACATAGTGTTAAAAATGACAATCGTTAATGTCTCATCATAAAAATAACGTTCTGCAAAAATCAACAAAGGGAATATAGCGTTAGAAAGGATAATCGTACAAATAATATACTGTAAAAGATAAACAACTTTAAAAAAGACGGGTTCTTCTACGATACAGTTACAAAACAAAGTAAAAGGGTATACAAAAATGTTAATAAATCTAACAATGTCTGAAACTCTAAAACATCACAGGTAACACAAAATATTGCATTGCAATCAAATGATAATAAAAAGATAGATATCGGACATTATTTGCGGGAGTAGTACAAAGGTGGTCGAAGTGCGTTTTACATGCACTTCAGCGGCAATAAATCAATCCTAGGCGATTCACTTCTCTCCTACTTCCCCGTTCCAGACATGCGATGTAACAATTACTGCTCGCTCTCAGCGTCATTCACAATATCTATCATCCGCAAAACCTAAAGGGGAACATGGCCCGATGTTCGGTTGTCCCTCTCTTCGGCTAGCAATTTTAGGGAAGTGTGTATCATCACTCATCGTGCCTCCTACCAGCAAATGATGCTTTCAGTCAAGTATTTAATTTCTGCGTTGTTTTACAAACCTCCTACATCGCTTCAAGTGCTAGTAATCTGCGAATGGAACGTCATACGCGAATGTGTATCTTTTTCAAATACTGAATTTTAAAAAACTTGTTTTCAATACGAAATCAGAGATATTTCGAGACTTTATAAATTGACTATTTTAATTTCTGGCTTTAATTTTTGTACCAACGTATTGGCGATAACGGAAATTCATTTTATATGTTGAACGAATAAAGTGTGAAATAATATAAATTTGATCACAGTTCTACAAATTTGGAGTTTATATATCACGATTTTATATTATTTAGATTTAGGATTATATTTATTTGCTCTCGTTTAGTTCTGATATAATAACGACACTGAACATAAATAAACTGAGCAGGAATCGTGACTTTAAATGACATGCACAAATCTAATAATTGTCAGAAACGAATTACGAACTCGAATATTTATTCCCGACTAGGAATGCACGTCCAAAAATAGTTTCTCATTCTTATCATCGTGGTACCACTTCTGAGAAATATTTTATCTCGACTATGAAATCAAGACTCGTAAAGACCACCCAATGAAGCTATCCACATTTCGAATATCCTAATTAATTGATAAATCCTATTGATGAAATGAAATAAAATTATCCATAATTAGAAGGTGAGAAAATGAAGAAAGAATACCAAGAACGTTGCTATCCTCCTGTTAATTGAAAAAATATCAAGCGGTATAAATACTACATTACGATTTCGAAATCATCGAACAAATTTACTCGTGAAATCGTGATAGGTAAGTGTACAGGCAAATTGCATGGTCCAAGTGTTAAATGGTCCCTACGCAGCGAAAATGCTACGAGTTTCAGATGATGCAACACGAGACTGTTCCTATATAATTACAGAAAAATAATGCTCGTCCGCGCCACGTGCGAGCGCAATTAAGATCCGTAGACGGCGTAAAGCGTCGAGATTCCTAGGTTGCTAATTACACGCCGCTTCGCGGTTCTTATGCGCCTACCAGCCAGATAGGTAGTTGGCAATAAATTTTCTGCTGTGCAGCCAGTGGCCGCAGCGAGCAAATCCGGCTGAGTTACGAAAGAGAATAATGTTAGCGGATGCATAAGGTTTGCCACGACAGCTCTAGTCGTTCGTTCTTATGTGTCTACCAACTCATTCTCAATTGGCCAAATCCGTGAGATTCAATTGAATCGTAACTGTTTCCTGCTGTTTCACAAACGATCAGCTGTTGTAAATGCATAACGCGATAACAGGATTAAAAGGTCTTGCGTCTAGAACTTTGTTTCGACGTATTAATTTAGTGACACTAATGCCGACAAATATTTGATGTAGGATTAAGTGGTTGACGAAAAGGTTTCATGTACAATATATAGTGCGATGAGATAGAACCATTTTAAATCTTTTTTGATTCTGTAAGAAAAATTATTTTTTACCAATTATTAATAATAGAAATGTATTTTGATTATGAAAAGAGAATATAATTTGATTTTACCGGAAATAAACATACTTATCGTTTAATTACTTCATCGAGCATAATATTACGTATGCGCATTGAGAATGAAACAGATAAATGACTAGGGAGCTTCTAAATTTTTCAAGTATGTACATTACGCCAACATATTCTACATAGTCTTTTACTCTAATTAAATTACAATATCAATTTCATAATATGAAAAAAGAATTTTTTCTAGAATTTTTCAAGCACACGTAATATGTTAAATACTTTTTTCTACGTAATTAAAAATCTAAATTTCGTCGAGAAGGAAAGTGGAATATTCCATAATTAAATGTCTTACATTTAAAATTAACATAAATATATCCTTGCATGTGAAATTTATCCGCGCGATTTGGAGTATAATTTTGATTTTCCAGGAATTTCCCTGCAAGCGAAAATATATGCATCGCAATATTCCACGCATTTCCTCGCAACATTCTACTTCCACCGATGACATACAACGAGTCGTCGCATCGCGTAAATATTTTCGTCTGGAAACAAAGTCGCCGAAGTGAGAGGCTTAGAAATATTTAATGCGATACACCGTCGAACGTAGTACGAATACACGGCACGATACGTTAAACGACCGCTTGCTTGTCTATCTCTGATCAAGCTGCAACATTAATGCGCCATTTATCATAATGGTCTGAAACGGCCTGGAAAAGAGACTAGGTATTCCGTTCTTCGTGAAACTTGCCTCGTTTATGAACACGCGTGCACATACGAAGCACCACAGTATGCATACACAGTTTATCGTAGTCGATAAATTTAGTTGAAATTTCGTGGAAATCCCGCGTATTAAAATCGAATCGATAACTGATCTGTCAAGGGCTTGAACTTCTGATCTTCGGTGTTGAACGATGAACGATAAACTTTTCAGCTCGCAGCTTAATATCAAGACAAGTTAGGAACAACTTAAATATCAATCCGAATGGCGGGAGAAGCTTAACGTGCGCACGTTTTTGTGATTTCGAGATCAAAGTTTGTGTTTGAGAAGTTTACAGAAGTGGAAGCGAGGAGGTCTAAACTGTTTGGTGCAGTAGGTCGAACCTAAAGTTTACATAGCTATATTAGAAAGTCCGGCAGCAGTGTACGAGCAATTTTAATCGAAACTTTGCGAAATTCTGATTGTAAAGTTATTTTACCCTAAATCATCTTCAGTGGAAGTGTACGTAAAACTCGATGGCCAGATATTTCCACCGGTCTCCACACGCTGTTTTAATTAGAGTAAAAGTAGTTTTTAATCTCGTTGATCCAAGTTGCTACGAAAGTTGCCATTTTTGTTTAATATATTAATTAGAGTTTTAATTCTAAAGGTATTTTAAGCCTCTCGAGTTTTACTTGAAATTTAACGGTTATCTTAACCATAATTGGCCGATTCGAAAGACGATGCGAAAAGTTAGAAAAAAGAAATATTTATAAAAAACGTAAGAATATACGACAGTAATAAACGTGTGTATATATGTACATTTTTCTGTATTATTAACAAACTATTCTTTAAAAGAACGTTAATACAATTAATTAAATTCTTAATGGTACCATAATTTGAGATCTTTTGCTTTAAATACACATCATCTTAATTGTCGATATTAACATGGAAAGAATGTATTGACTTTTTGTAAAATAATATTTTTTTATATTAATATTAATATTAGCAATTCTTGTAACTTTGTAATATTCCTTTTAATCTGATTACGACACAACTGAACCATCGCATTGTTATGCTCTAAACGTTATAGACAAAAACGAGATTAAGCAGTGTAATTTAATAGGATTTGCGGTATAATAGGATTATGGAAACTTCTTTCTTCGACAAAAATGCACGACAAGTATTTCGTAGAAAGTTTGTGGTCGGAACTAAAATTGTAGAAATGGTTTCGTACAAATCTTTCGCTAAAGTTTAACGTAAAAGCAATATAAAACATGTGAAGTCTTAGACAAATGATATATATATTAATATTTGTGTTTGTGAGTATTTTAGATACATACAATTAAATGTACATCATAGTGTGTATTAAATATAGGATCTATACATACATGTGTTACATAGGATCTACACAAATACTGTATACTTCAATGGCGTGTGTCTTAATACGAGACAAAAAAATAAAAAACGTATAAAACTGTGCTGAATTAACGTCACACAGAGGTTCAGGATCACACGCATCGAAACGACTCGCTCGAGCATCGTGATACCCGAATTACGCAGTCCGGTTGCATCAATAAATTTTCATTAACCGCGCACGATGTACGGCTTATTCTGTGAGAATACTCTCATTTCGCGAGATCCGTAATAGCCTCATTAATCTGATCGCGGAAGAGATGCCGGTGTGCTTTATGAAGCGTCGTCTTTTCAGGAAACGCTTAGAAAAAACCGTGCAGTTCTCGTCGCGGTGTGTATACAGTCAGCGGCCCTTAATAAATCTCCGTGGCATGGCGGGCCAAGCCTCGTGCTCAGGGAGCCCAGTAAATAAACTGGCCGAGTTTTAATTATTCCTATTTTCGCATCCACCGACCGGTCACGAGTTTTGCGCCTCGTTCCCTCGCTTCTTCTACCCCGTTACTGGCATCGCCCCTCGCTCCGCGCCTCGTCCCCTCCTCTTTCTCTCCCTCAAGATTTAATTATGCAAATCGCAGGGGCCACTAGACAAAACCAATATTTGCTTGAGTTCTTAGATGGAGGTAAGAGGGGTTAGGAGGGGCTGGAAGAGAGGCAAAAGCGGCAAGGGGCAAGGAAAGCAGTCACGGTCGGCCAGGTAGGATTTCGCAACTCATAATCAGGGAGATTCATTTGCCTCGGTACATAAAAATATAATCTTTCGCCTCTTCTCTCAACTCCCACTATCTACACCCTTTCTTAGTCGGTGCCTCCTTGTCGCGATAAATACATTTTCAACGTGAATCGCAATAGCTTCTCTGCTAATTAAAGCGGCGCATTAACGCCCTTTGCCGGATGGGATTATGCGAATTGTATTGTTGCCCTCGAGCATGCTTTCGGTAACCAATGCACACAAGGAAAACGCATAACTGCGAGCAATGCGCGCGGATCTTTGTGTAAACGAAAGGTAATGATATTATTTGCCCTACGATACATTGCGAAATTAATAAGCAACGCAAGCCAGATAAGTAGGTAAACGGGGAAAGAATGGAATTAATTAGCGGAAAACGCAACCGGAAGAGAACGCCTCCGGGCTTTTCGAAGCGATTCATTTTTTTAAGTGGAATCATTGCGTGGATTGAAAAATGTACAAAAACAGTAGATCTTGCAGACATTCCTCTATTCGATAAACATTTAACTTCTTTAGATGGAACGATATTTAGCGAGTGATTGTTGCTTCGGAAATTGTAATATGATGTCAATAAGAAAAGAATACTTATTTGACGTCACTTAGAATATCTGTACATATCGTAACCATTGAGCATGTGAGATAATGATTTTATCGAACGCTGCGTAATTTCCTGTAACGCGATTACATAAAAATCGTGTAATAATTATTTTCTCGCATTATGTAACCGTGTTACGTATTATTGAAAATCATTATTCTGTATTGTCGTTCTTCCAGCACCAGGAATTCCTGTCTACTATAGAGGAACACATAAAAGAGAAGCTTATAAATGTAGGGCAGCTGCCTGTTATAATTATACGTTAACTTTCTCATGTAAATTTTTTAATTCATTCTTTGTCAAACTGACGAATTATCGTCGACGAATATTTAACGCTATAGATTCATATGTAAAATTCATAATAACGTAAACGCTGAAAATAATACAGTCGCACGTTCGACTCCTACAAATTGACACCGCGACACCGGTGACACATGCGAAATTACAGCCTTGAAAATCTGGATGTCGGATTAAATGCAAATAAAGCGGTATGCTTGTACTTATCTATTGTAAATTCCCTTTTACCGGAAACTTTTCCAAAGTAATTTAACTTCCATAGAGGAATAATTTTATTCATTTATATAAAAGTTCTTATAAGTATCCTGGGAAAAAACGGATTCCCCGGAAGAAAGTTGGCAAGTACCGACGAGAAATAACGCTTTTAGAGAAACAGTTGAAAACTGGTTCTCCAGACTCGGCAAGAACGAAATTATTCATCTTGTTTAACTTACTAATTACGATGTCATTCTGCAGCGAGCAGGTTTCTATCATTCGCATCTAGCATGCGTGCGAGACGTATAATTTAATGTGCCTTCAATTTCGTTTTCATATTCGTTATTGCTAATCCATTTATTCTTCCCTAATTTTCATTCTTTTCCGTTGTACGTGACGCTACCTCATTCCGGTTTACCTAACATTTTAACTCTTTGTACTAATTGTACTATAATAATTATTACTAATTTTGTGTTATACACGTAAATGATACAAAAGTATAAGTCTGAAGACTACCGTTCAATTTTACCTTACAAACCCCACTATCAGTAATTTAAAGCTAAAAGTGTACGTGCTACTATAGTATGGTACTTTGTACGCGCATATTAAGCTGAATTTTCAAATACTGCAAATACTAAAAATTATACTAATATAATCACAGTGTCGTATCACAGCCTGTAATTTATCCACTCTACTAAAGGAAATAAACAATTCTGAACTAGTAATCACACAGCGGAATCTAGTTTTCTTGAATCTTTGTGGAAACTACTTCAGACCTGTACTTTAAGGGTTGGACTCTTGTAGTTACTTAATCACAAAGCCGCACCACCGTGCCTCAACCAAGCAAGCACGATATATACAAGAGCGAGGGTAATTACTATAATAAATCGAAGAAACAAATTACGTTAGTGAAAATTAAGATACATGAGAGCTCGTCTAACATATAAATATAAATATCGTATATATTTGTTTCTCCTCTTAATTATTTAATCTTCTTTCTATCATTTGATCGTACAAATTTTACGTACTCCATACGTCTTTGAAAAATTACACCCGAATTATTGTTTCTAAAGATATTAAGGGGATAATTCGAACGTATCGTTTGAAGAATTCAAGTGTAGATCGATCAGTGTCCTAAATGTTCATAAAGTTCAAACTACGCAGCGAACAGAAAGCGTCATTGTAACTTGTAACATTCATCAAAAGAGCAATTGCAACGCAATCGCGAGAATGGTAATAATTCAGGGAAATCGTTTCACAAATCGAGGATCGGGAGGAATCGAAGAATTACAAGCTCGTTGGAACAAAAGCCCTAACGACGACGGTCACGACAATTATTCATTATTTTCCCCCGGTTTCACCATGAAATCTCTAATAACGGCGGTGCTGCACCAAGGTACCGTAGGAGTTTAAAAGCCTCCCTCGCGATAAAAAAGGAAAGCCGGCGGTAGTCAAGCAGGTAATGTATCCAGTTAAAAGTTTTCCAGGTTCGCCGGAGAGGGTGGAAAACTTCTCAGGCCGTCGCCAAGTAAGGGGCCAAGGTGCCAGGAGAGACTAGAGATTGTGCATTTGTTATTCATGGGTCCAACGCTTCAGTTGGCTTTAACATTTCATCGTGTAGAAAGTAGGTGCTTTCACTGTAGACAGAGCGCACCTATGTAAACCGAATACAATGCATGCGTGACCAAAGGGAGAACAATCGATTATTACGAGTTATTAATCGAAATTAGAAATTAGATGACACACTTTAAAAATATGTCTTGTAATAGTTAATAACGTTACTTTGAGTAGGATGCTTATCCATAGGATTCATATACATTATCACTTGCAATACTATATCGATATCATTATTTATCAGATACTTTATATATGATATCATGTATATCGATTATCATATGACGTGATATTAAATAATATTTTTTGTCGCATATGTCATGTATAAATAACGTTGTCTAAATTAGTGCTTTTATTTCAATACCTTTAAATCAATATCACCGTTTAAATCAACGTCAGAAGCTTTTCTATCGATTCAGAAGATATTTCTAAGCAGGATGTATTCATGATATATATATAAAATATTAATTTTGTAGGGATTGTAGACTTTTCGAATTGTATCTGCATTCTTGGAAATAATTTATCTCTCCTTTAATCGATTCATACAACAGTGACTACATCAAATCGTATTTACGACAATTAATAATTAATTTCATCGATAATACGTTGCAAATTCATTGTATCGAAAAATGATTGCGAGACAGTTACGATAAATTCATTGCAATGTATCATAATTTGCACGAAGCAAATATTTCGCATTGTCATAATCAGATTGAGTAACAATTATGAAAGTGAATTTTACATATCACTTTTGCACCCGCTTAAACGCTTTACTTTAATTTCATTACTAATTTGATATACCAGCTATCGGAATTCGCAAAGTTTACAAGTTACAAGTTACAATTCCGATGCACCATCATTTACTGCGATAAATGCGAAATCTCTTCATTGTACGTTTACAATTGAAATTAATATTTATTCCTATTAACATTTTATTTGTATTAAATTCATCCAAAATGAATGCTCGAATTTATGCCGTGCATCGTAAACTGAAGTTATATCTCTCCACAGATCACAAATAATACAGTAACACCTTGGTAACTTAAATCTCAAAGAAAAATCGAAAACCATCGGGTTGTAGAGATTTTCATTCTTCCAATTTTTCAGACAAGGGACAATAAAGTAACTTTTAAAAGAAAAATCTATTTTAACATGGCTTGTGTGTTTCATCTGGAAATTTAAGCTCTCATTACCATCCTATCCGTAGTAATAAACAACTCACTGACAGTACACTCTATCGCAGATACTATAGAATGGCAAAATGACCGTGCCACGACATCGCAATTTCTACCAATCTACGCGTCCGCAGTTTTTCATAAAACTGCACACCGTTGCAATTTTTTATTGAATCGACACCGCGTCGGTCAATTATAGGGCTTCCTCTGGTCAGTCCTTCGTAAAGGTACTGGGACAATTTCCAGTGGACATTGGCTGTCGATATTCCCCTCGTACATCTTTCCCGTGTAATGTGCAGCGAAAGGGTGTTGGTAGATAGAGAAGGGTAGCCGAACTGGCAGCTCGAAACAGCCGACTAACGATGAGGTGAAATCAGTGCAACCAGAATCAACACCACGGCTTGATTTTTGCTGTATTGATTTTGCTGTTAATGCACCCACATGCGTGCGATGTTTAAAGCTTCGCTAGTGATATGACGCTTCGTTCCAGCGACAATGCGGCATTCGAAGGACAAAAATGAAAATTCGTAGGTTTGCAGGCAAATATTCGCACGACTGTAGGCAACGTACGCACGTTCTCACATTCCACGGTGAGAGATTTGAATGAAGATTCGGGACGAGGATAAAAAATTGCGTATAATGTGCAGTTTCCCTGAAATTTAATATCAGACGATCCGAGGTGAGTAGAGGTATGTTTGTCGAATTATTATTAATATTTTCTCTATTTCCTGGCTCGGTTTAAATATCGCGAATATTTATTTCCTTGTCTAGCCACACACGGTAACGTTCGAGTGAATAATGCCGATGCCAGGAACAATCTCTCCATTTTTTCGTAAGTGTCATGCAGAAATCATTTATCTTCCCTTCCATTTCGTCAGATATTGTGCTGACATTTAGTAAAAAAAAAAAAAAAAAAAAACAGACTTTTTGCGTAACTTTAAAAATTTTCTCGGAATAAATGTAGTCAGAAAAATCACTCTTCAATCGAGTTGCAATTACGAATGGATTTCGCTAAAAAAAAAAGATGAAGAACATCTAATGTAGCAGTTTTTAGCAGCAAAAGAGTTATACAGCAAAGTAATATAAAATCTTCTTAACACAGAGCAATCAGAATTATACGATGGTTTAAATCCTTGTTTTTTAATTGCTTTTTAAAGAAAAAGAGACATTTTTCAATTGGAAATTAAAATTATACGTATTTTTTCTCAAATTCTCTATATTTAAGATATAACAAACATTATTCGACAAGAATTGACAAACAAGAATGTATAATGAACGAGTGAGATAATTTTCAAATAATTAGACTTTGATGTACAAACGATTTTTACTAATTCTCCATCGATTTTTGGCGCAATTATTGTTTACATTTATATCGAACAAAGGTTATTTTAATTTCTGTCCAATGCTTTCCGCACTGTGTCGGCACGTACAAATACCGTCGATCGTCGCGGACATGCAAATACTTCCCTAGAAATATTTTTAATAATTTCATTAAGTTTACATTTACTTGGTCGTTTATATCTTCAATGACTGTCGTTCTTATTTGTTCTTCGATAAACGATGTAATTAGTAAAATGTACAAGTTAGATAATTAAACCATGCTAACCAATAAACCAATATATTCTTGTGCTGATATAGTTAACATAGATCCTAGGTACGTATTTTTCTTTATTTCAACTTTATTTTCATTTAATTTCGTCTATCACCTTCTCCAAGTCTCTGTTTTTTCTCCGATTAAATTTTGTTACACTTTAATTCTTGCCAGAGTATCGTGGTGAAATACTTCCGTAGTGTGGCGTGGTAGTAGTTTGAATGAAATTAGGTCAACCGTTTCTGAATCTACTCACTTCATTGAATAAATTTAACCGAAAGAGCGCTATATTTTACTTCATAATACCGAACCGTGCCCCTTGTTCTAATAATGTGCGTGAAATTAAATCCTATTTCCTGCCCTTCTTCTTTCTCTTCTTTTTAGTCGAAGATGTTAGATAAAGGCACGTCTTTTCGCAGAAATATCGTGGCGCTTGAAAGCAGCATTTTCGGAGGGAGCATAAATAGATGGGTATTTCATTATGCGAGAACGTCGCCTTTTTGAAAGCATCTTAAATTTCTCGAGCGACAGTTTTTTTTCTAAGCCACTCGGAGAGGAGAGGACGAGTGAGAAAGGGGCGCTCAGGTGCGTCCTGCATCGTCTCTACGACGACGTTACTCGAAAGCCCTGGGATCGACGCTATGAAATTTTCTTCTTGCTTTTGGCCCTCGTCTCTACCCGAAATGTCGTTGTTTTGTTTCTTTTTTTTTTTTTTTTTTTTCGTTCAAGTGATTCGCGGATAAAACGAACGAAGTACTTTCATATCAGTACCAAGCATTTTCTTTCTTGCTCCTATTTCTGCCAATTTTATGCTGAATTTAAACAATTATTGCTTAATATGCAAAGTATTCTACGATTTTCCCAAAACTTCGATACAACAACAGAGAAGTTATTCTGATACTTCGTCACTTCGCCACCAAGTTTTGATTACATTACAGCTCTTGCGAGGCTTAAAGGAAGTTTGCTCGAATGAACAGCAAATATAGGATTTCAACTAAAGAAGTTAAAAATTAGTATTACGTAGAAATAGTAGCTGTATATACATATGTATAAATTATTCAAAGTATATGAAACGATTATAAATGTGCGTATTGGAATCTGAATTCTACGTAAACGTAAATATTTCGACAAACTAAAAAGATATTCGAAAGCTCCCAAAGTATTGGGAAACTGATTATATTAGAACGTCAAATTATGTTCTCCATTGAAACCATTCAGTGCGTATGTGAATCTTTTTCGCTACCATCAGTATCGATCAATATCTTGAAAATCACTTTAGAAAATTTAGAAGGAGAAATCAAATCTAAATTATAATGAAATCATAGAATTCAATTTAAATCACTCATTCCGCGTGTGTCGTTTGTGAAAGAGAACCTTTCATTTGCATCGCTACACAGTTTTTCATTTAATTGCCTGCATGTAACTTAAAAGTAAAGTGGAAACAGCAAGGAAAGTTTGATCTGAGATCTCGCAACAAGTCCCGAATCGCCGTACAAAAGAACTACGAGCCAAACGAGCCTGGCAAACAATTTCAAAGTAGATTTAGAATATAATTTTGTAAACTGAGCGTTCCGTATAATCTCGGATCTCCGCGGAAAAAAATGTTTAAGTCTGCGCAAGGCGGTCAAACTTGGTTTAGAGATCACGATTATAGCGATACAATCGGTGCTCATGTTTATACCGCAAAATCGATGCGAGCTTGTATAGAAAAAAGAGCAGCGGAGAGGCTGGGTGGTTCGTGGATATTGCACGAAATAGTATCGCCTATCTCGACTCACAGGGAAAGTAAGAACGCGAGGGAACGTGGGACGTGTTACACGTTCCCGACGAACCAAGTTGCTGATGGCTTAGGTCATGGTTTGACCATGCAAACCCCTTCTCGAGCTTTAAGGTCTCGCCACCCTTTGCCATTTTCTTCGTCTACCTCTTTACGCGTCATTATAGTTACAAAGTTTTCGAAAGCGCGAAACAGCTGCCGGAACGTGAGCGCTGTAATAAATAAAACGTGCCTGTGTGCATCTATAGGACATTTCAAAAGTTGTATACTAACAATAACAACTTAAGAAGCATGTAGGCGAATATGGAGTTAAATGGGCGATGAGGTAATACAGATTGTTGAAAGATTGTTTAAACGTAAAGTTACCTGAATACGATTCTTTGAATATTTAATTTTGAATGATTGATGAAATTGATAAAAGGAGATCGATTACGGTAGGTCGACAGAATTATTCAAAACGAAACACTGTTTATTGATATGGGGGTTAATTTATATGAGATTTTAACTACGAAAAAAAATAATTTAATTATTGTCCGAGATATTTGAAATACTGACATGAAACTTTTCAATGCCTTTACTTTATTTTACATACAAAGTTTGCTTTCTTTTAATTTAAAGATTTGTATATTTATTTTGAAAAATTGGTTTTGGGACGATATGGGCATTCTGATTATCCCTTCTATAACTTTATTCTTTGAAAGAATACTTTATTTTCTCCGCCATATTTTCTATGCAACTTATAGTATCACATGCAAATACTTTCAAATTTCAATCATTAATATATAGAAATGAATAATATATTTAAAAAATGGTACCCTGTTCTGCCCCATATTCTCCCATGTATTGAGTGCTTATCAAATGTCGTTTCTTTGAATTTTCAATCTGACGCTCTAGTGGTACCAATTAAATTATATTCTGTTATTAATTATCGTATCCATGTTTGTTAAGACTGTTCTCTTTGTTTTAATGAATATTAGATATATGTTTCTGAAGCTTGACTCGAACTTTTTCAAACACCTTGTACATGATACATTAAAATCGACAATGGTATTGCTGTTTTATTCAATTCGCTGTTGGGCTGAAAATTATATTTTCAGCCGGCGACAGAAAGAGAGGAGGGGGGAGACAATTAAATAATAGAGTATGCACGCAAATCTGCATGGAAACCTGCTTTTGAAATTTTAATAGAATTTTCGTAATAAAATCCTTTGATGCCAATCAGGGCATTTTTTAATTCGAATTTTGCTTCAGCTTCCTGCTCCGTTCGTTTCCTATATTTTGTCGTAGTTCGTTATATTTCATAAAATAACGATGGAAATGAAATTTTTGCAATAGAAAATGAATGATGAAAGGTGCCATTGTAGAGTTACGAGAAGTTTATAAGTTATAAGAAGATACCTAATTTCAATAATATCATTACATAAAAATTTTAATCAATTAATGTATGTGTTAGTAAACACATATTAAATTAATAATAAACAGTATTATTTACCTAACCAAGAATAAAATTCTGATAAAAAATCCTACTAACTTAGTATTGTTATAAAATTCACTTCTTTAAACTTGATGGTGTTTTTAATAAACTTGTTATTCTTTTTCTTTTTTTTTCCGTTGAGAAATATAAATATTCGCGATCGTATCGGCCAATTAATACGCTCTGGTCGCAATTTATCTGAACAACGCAAAGGAACGAGCCGATGTATAGCCCGTAACCATCCGTTTCACAGAAAGAATTAACGTACCAACCGAACAAGATTAAGAAGACAAAGGCGTGAGATTGCGGACTTACGTAATCCGGCCTGTATTGAAGTAGGCGTAACTTGTCGCAACGCGCAGTTCTTGGGTTACGTCTCTTTCACAACAGTCACGGGGGATGATACTAAAGAAGGGAAGTCTCCGGCATAAAGGGGTGAGCGTGCTGGATTAAGCCGGAATAACCACCGACGCGAACACGTCTTGCCCGAGCTTAACGGATGATTAATCTATCCGTACCCTCCGCAAACAAGTACCTATCGCGTATCTGTCTACCAACCCACCGATTGCAACGAAATGGCAAAAACGGCTGCTTCCAATTACCATCAAACCCGCTCGAAATCTCACGCTAATTCGAGCTCCGCTCGCTCACGTTCGTTTTCGAGACCACGAGAAAGGAGGGTGCGAAATGCATCGAACACGCTCGAAATTCTCTTGAAATGCTTGCTCGATCGTGCGCGTGGTATAGCATCAAAGGAATTTTACAGACGCATACCTGTTCGTCTCTCTCTCTCTCTCTCTCTGTCTCTCTCTCACTATGCAGTAACGTGTATCTATGTAACGTTATTTTTTATAAAGAGGAATATTGCACGAAATTGTTAAATTAACGGAGAATGTGACTCTGTGGAACGAACATGTTTTAACATTGCTTCTATGGAAGATTACTTTAATTTGAACAAAATAATGATTAAAGGTGTGCATAATTTTGTAAGAAGGTTTGGTACCGTTCCTATTATTAAGGATTTTATTATTTGCTTTTATCCTTACGAAATTGATCATTGCGTATTATAGTTGTTAAACAGTGGAGGGAGTGATTACGTGAATTTGGCATATTTTGTTGATTTTATTTGAGGATAAGTAATGATCATAGCCATGAATGTTCCTCTGGCAAGATTTCAGTTATTAACAATTTTGTTTCTTATCTTTTTTCTTATGAAACGAAATTTTCAAACGACGAAGTCTTACTTTTATAAACCTAAGAAAACAAGAACACCCTGTATACTACCAATACATTATATCGAATATATCTACTCGCTGAAGGCATTAATAATTTCATGCCTATTTTCAGCTCAACAAGTACAGATATAATTTAGTATCTCTCTAGTAGCACGAAATTAACATAAATTCCATGCACCGCCGTATCCAATGCAGCGAGTGACAGTCTCTAAACAAACCCGACCGAATTCTATTTATCATGCCTTGCGCAACCATAGAAGTTACCTCCGTCGGTGCAGTGGCACACTCTAATAGAGCGGAACAATTGCTAATGCAACATCCAGGTATAGTGCGCAGCCGGACTGATCATAGTGGTGGCCGTGAACGGGAAGACGATCAGATAGATCGCATGAATACTGCGGATGTCGTGCAGTGTCCGGACCTCGTATATATCCGTCGACGAGTCGGACAGACAGCGGACGTTCCAGCGGGACACCATCAACCCTGATTGACAACTCCATGCGTGGAACAGCACAACCGAGATTATCGGGTCTCCAGACCGGAAACTCGTTCTGCTGACCACCTCGAACCTGAACCGAATTCCACCTCTCGCGCCGTGTACGATTTCCGCATACAAAAGGGACATCGAACGAGCCTCCACCGTGCCTGACCAGACATTCGATAAGGACATTTCGTGGCATACGAGGCTGATTACCATACTAGACCTACGTACAGCTATACTCTTAACACTGCTACGATGATTACTATTCGATAAGACGAGATTCCACATTCATGGTGTATTGATATTTCATTCTTATGCTTCGAATGTAAATACGGTTCTCATATTGATGGATTAATGATTTTTATATAATTAGTTTTGCATTCGTGGTATATCGGTGTACGATTCGTTTTTTTTGAAGTATAAATATGTTTTCGGTATTGGAAGTTTGGATAGTTTTATACAAGTAGTTTTATTGTCACGGTATATCGTTGTTTCGCTCATTCGTTTCGACGGTAAATATGGGTTCAGTATTGATAGATTGAATATTTTTCTCCACCAATCAAAATAACTAGGGCATAGTTTTCCAGAATATTTTGATTTTTATATATGTATGTATATATGATATATAATAGGATAGATTCATACATGTAATAAGTATATATCTACTCTCTTTGTACGAGATAAATTTTTGTCACATTGTATACATAATATAGCGATCTATACATCAGCGTATCAAGTACTTCCTTTGCTTCTATTTACTTAAATAGTCTATTGATTATCCTTTAATTATTTCGTGCGGTACGTAATTAGTTTCTTTTAGAGGAAGGTTTATGGGCTTCAGAGTTAGGATAGGTAGTTATCTTAAGTACAGATGATTGACATAAGAACTAGAAGTATTTTGAAATTTATTTTTGTAGTATCTGCGAAAGAAAACTGCAAGCTTTTCGATCATAAAATAATTATATTTAATTTGGACACCAATCCTGTCTTAAAATATTTTCATGGAAGGAATCCGTAAATTTAAAGAAGGTGAACTAAAATGGAGAAAGTGATTCATAAATATCTTGCCCACTTAAATATTTTTCAAAATCTTTGCGTTTCCTTACGTTTACACTGAATCAATAATAAAAATGTTTGAATTTACAGAATTTCACTTTCAACTTCTGGTTTTTAATCTTCTTCTCGTTACGTGTCACGTTACTTTACAATGGTACATTCATTGAATATACAAATATACAAATATCATTCTTACGAAGTATTTCGAATGAACTTCATTTGCATAACTAAGAGCAAGAGTTATTTCTTACATCCATTAAATACTTCAAGATGAAATAAATGCAAAATATATGCATATTTCGCGTATTTCTTCTAGAAATACAGTTATTTTCATCTAGAACGAGAATATTTTTAGCGGAATGCCTAGTGAAAGTGAATTGCAACTAACTTTTCGCGAATATTGTGTTTCGTTTTCAACGAAACTTCAACTGTTTCCAGATAATGGTAGTAATTAATGAAACACGAAATACATAATATTTCAACAGTATGCAATTTAAATAATCGTTCAAAGGTATAGAAAATAATTTCTACTAACGAATATAATAACAAGGATGACATTTCCATGATACTTTAATCGAGCTTTCAACGAGAACAAAACTGTTCTACACTTTAACAATCAAGAATAGAGATCCATAGGTTCTTACTATAGTAACTCTGCCGACTGTCTGACTATGCGCGTACCACGACTACTAGATACGTCTTCCACTAGTCGAGCAGGAAATTACCGTAGCACGTGGCGATAAACGCATGGTAAAGAATATCGAAGGTTGATCGTCCGCGTAACCGAGACAATGGACAAGGGTACTCGACTGGACCTAGTCAAAAGGGGAGAAGGAAGGCCAGGGACATTGGAGGAAGATGAAGCGAGGGAGAAAGTGCAAGAGGTTATATGTAGTAAGAGGGTACCACTGGGTGCCTGAGGGTGGTTAAAAAGGGGGTAGCTACGCGGAAAGGGGGCACCAATGTCTTGGCTTGCAAGCTTCGAGGTCCTCCCGTCACCCAATCACGTCCTGGCGAAGCTCGCCATATTTCGCGGGGCGGAGCCCTCTCCTCACTCTCCTCGCGCGACCGACTCAGCCTCTGTGTTCTACTATTATTTTAAACCCTTCGCTCTCTTCTTCTCGCTCGCCACCCTCCCCCCGTTATGCCCCTCTCGTTCACCAGTTTCATCCCCTAGTCTTCCTTACCACCTCTGCACCCACACTCCCTCTCCCTACGATCTGGTTCTCTGCTCTCCTTCTATCTCCCTTACTCTCCTTGACTCAGCTCACCTCACCACTCACCCCCTTTAGATCTATCCTCTGCTCTCTTTTACTCTCGCTCTCGTGCCTCCGACTACGACGGATGTAGATCTAACCCTCCTACCAGGCGCCTCGTGCCTCCAGGCGGAGATGAAAATTTCCAGACTCCTCGCGATCGAAACCGAATTGTTATTTCACGAGGTAGTCGACCCGTTCGCCCCCAGCTCGACCAACTCTCTCTTTCTCCTTTGCCCTTGGACCGGAGTTACACACCGAAAGTCCTTGCACCGTGCTTCATTCCCCTCTTTTTCCACTTACGTTCTCTTTCTTTCCGTTCCCCTAGCCAAGATTAAGGACCAGACTCGGTGGTTACTTTAGCTGGGTCGCTACGCCTTGTAAAAGATGATAGTTGTTGGGTTAAGTAGAAACGATCGAATTATTGTTCGTCATTTTGGGGTTGAATAATCGGGGGTTACCGAGAATTGCATTAGAATAACAAATTGTGCTCGATTAATGTATCGGGTCATTTTGTAAGTAATGCAGCTGTTCTGGGTTTGGGAGTCGTGAATTTAAGACGATGGAACTGTTCGTAACAAGAGTTTCCGTCTGAAGGGAATAAAAAGATCGATAGAAAGTTTCTTTTTTATTTTCATTGGCAATTTAAAACTTCAAATTACTTTTGCAGTTGTGTGTATATGGTTTTTTGATAATTTTCTAACTCATTCGAAATTACTGCAGTAGATATCAATCTCTTGACAACGGAGTCTGTTAAATTGTCAGAATTTTCAACTGAAGCAGTTAAAATTTTTACATAAATACGTAGTTCACATTCCTTAGGAAATTAAAACGATGAATCTATTAGTAATCAAATCATCACTGCATAACTGTACAAATTCGCTATTCACAAAGAAGACGACATATTTTGAAGTCTCTTAGTCGACGTAATTAAAAACAATCGCGTCTCATAACTTAGCGACATTCTTGTTTATCTATCTCTTCCGTGACTCTCATTCTTTGGAAGAGAACTCTTTGGAAGAGAGTCGAAGAAAGAAAGCCGCGTCGCAAAAGAGGACAGGCCGTGGAACGAGGGGAAAGAAGAGAAAAGTACAGTAGAACAATCTTTTTGAAGCATGTTACAGAAGCAACCCGCGAAGCTGTCGCGCAGCCTCTGTCATGTGTAAGAGAACGGAAAAGAGGCTTATGTACCCGCGATAGAAACTGCAAGGTGCACGAAGTACAAGTACAATTTCAATACGCTTATTTATAGTGGCGCGTCGAGAGGAGCAAGGGCAAAGGGTAGAGGCCACGAACTTGTTATTCACCTTTGTAAAGAAGATTTTACATAGAAGTCGGTCTATAACAAGACGGTTTTGCCTCTCCGCAACGTACACAGAGACTATGCCAAATCTTTGACAACTGAGCGGGTACTTATCTGACCGTCGACTGAAAGACATAAAGGCGTTTGACGATATAAAGCGCTCGTCCGTGGACCGCCATAAATTTGGTTGTAGCGCTGGTTTTCATATTCTACTCTGCACAAAATGACTCTAAATAATTTCGAGAGATCTTGGCTGAAGCATCTTTTTCAAATCTGTTTAACTGGTTTTCTACCAATGGGCGAAAGCTTCGGGGAAATTTCGGACGAGAAAGATTTATGGGGAAGAGAAGCGAGATTTCGACAACGGCCGACAGAAAAGAATTATTTCTATTCACGCGACGTACCTACCGATCTTATGGTAATTAGTATGACAGGCGTGTCTAGTGATTCTGCCGGTAACCCAATTAACGGCGATCTCGGTACTGTAACGCAAATTTAATATGCAAGCCTTGTCACGACAGGTTCTTCGAATTCCTGTCATGCTTTCTAACAAAGAGAATTACTGCGTCATCGGGGCTCGCCCAGACATGTGCGAATTGTTTAATTCAGATACAAGATGGACTGAAAATCGCTGTGCTCTGTAGCAACAGGGAATTCGATTTGTCGCTACAACACGATGGAATAAACTTGTTTCTTTGGTATGGAGCATCGTTTTCGTGAAAGGCCATTTTCTAAATAAGTGACTTTTAGTGGTAAGTAAACGTCGAAATATTCGTGGTATAATAATAAGTGTATTTATGTTATAAAGTAGCCAATTCCTATATTAATATGTTCACATAATCGCAATAGGCAATCGTAAGCAGTCATTTTTAGTCAGTTTGTTATAAGTCATGCTTTAACTATATGAATATTGATATTTTTGTAGAAAATAAAATTGAACGGAGCATTAGTATTGATACGATGAATTCCACGAAAAGCTATAAATCACACATGTAAATAAACCAATATAATACTAATACGCGTGTATTATAATAAATAAATAAAATACAAAATTTGAATCAAATCGTATATTGCATCTAAAAATGGCTTGAATAAATAACGGCTTACATTTATTTACGAGCAGTAATATACGACCAGCTATATGTTAGCCTAGCCTTTGTGCAGTGAGGATAAAAAACGGCCCTTTGTCTGTTTTTACAGTAGCTCATGTTCTCTGTGACTTGGCTACCTAGAATTTACCATGACTCTGGGTTGAAAAAAAAAAAAGTAACGACGTGCCTAGCTGTTATAAATCGTTGTAAATTAAAGCATCGTACGCTGCGAATTTGTTATATCTTGCATAAGATAAAAAGTCGAGTTTATCCCTTCGTATACATCAGGTACATATTTAGGCATAAAGAATAGCGGAAAATCGTTAAGATTAAAAATGTATTACGATGCGAAAATGAAAAGAATATCTCGGAGTAAAATGTAATATGGCATTGCAGCCTTCTTAAGTAGTACGGATTTACATTTCCGCATCCTACATTTCTATAAACCAATTTCATTTCGCTTAAGTTTCTTAATAACCTTCATCCTATTTTAATCTCCTTTTAACATCTCAGCCATGTTCTAACACGTTACCTTACAGTACAAAAATAAACATGTACAAGTTTCCTCCTGTATGAAATTCAACTTCACAAATAGTAGCGGTGGAAATAACTTAAAAATTAGCGCAAGACGAATGAAGAGATTTCTCTATTCAAATTCCATCCACAAATAAGACTCTGCTCCATAACTCGATACAAGGAAACCTCGTAACTTCCTACACCATGATCAGAAAGAAAGATGACAATGCGATAACCATGTCAGTGTATAAATACTTTCATCAGCGATATCTAATCCCCGATCTCATTATGCAGTCATCGGGAACCGAACAATTTCTTGCGATAGCTGCTATGATCGAGCACTTCTGGCAGATGGTAGCTCGTCCTAAATTCCAACCCGCGGATTTTCTGTCAGCGTGACCACAGTGCGATCGATGTTGCGCTCGGCCAGCCAATTTGTCGCTTACGAAATTACAGAACGGTATACGCGTACCTTGATCAGATTAGCATAGCCTTGGCGAGAAGCGGCAAGAAGACCAGGTTCCGCTCGCGTTTTGGCTTCCATCGTCGTATATCGTGAAATGGTTAATATTTAACTGGCGGTTACGTTATAAAGGCAAGGTTTACGTGCACCCGTTAACGAAGTGCCACAGAACGAGCCAGCAGCCCAGGGACCCGCTTCCGTTCTGCACCCATGACTTGTTTCGTTTACGATAATCCGTCGTGAAATTAAAAACATTAGGGCCTCGTAAAGATAAAGATATTGTCCGTTCTATAACCAGCCGCGTTATAAACGAGCGCACCGCGATATAACCCTCGGCACGATGGTAAGACCGACCAACTTAATATCTACATCACGTATTTCTCTTCCCTCCTATCTATTCCACCCCTCTCCCCACCCACCCCCCGCGATACTCTTTTCTGTTCACTCGTTGGTACCGCTACAACCGTTTCTTCATGCCGTGTAATTGACCATCTTATGTTTATCGCTCGCTTGATACATTTATGCTCTTACCAGTGCTCCGTACTACCATCGTGACGAGGTAATCGTGTTGCGACCGTGCACTTTGTAACTTCAAGCTGTAACATTTTCAGGCGAACATTCGGATGTCACGGCTTAATTCAGCGAAACGTTTTACTGAGTTTTGTGACATCGTGTAATTGTAATAACTGTTCAATTTGTAGGAACCAACGTGAGATTTGTTTCTATTCATTATCGATATTAATTGGTGAAATAACTTTATATCGTGTTCCATGTGAATCCATAATAAGGTTAATATGATTATTTCACTTTACGATGATACAATCTGTGTTAACATTTAAGTAACTTCTAGAAGGAATTATTAAAATAGAAACGACAGGTAAAGGCAATACTTTCAGTTTTGTAAGCAATGATAAAATGTGTCTTTGTTGCATCTTCTATATTTTATTTAAAGAACAATTGTTCATGAATGTATGGAAGTAATTGAAAGTCAGAAAGAATAAAAGGTTAAAAATATTTCAGTCCAAATATATACTTCGACTTAACAGAGTTAAAATACGTACAGTGCAACAAGTTTATTTTCCATTTTACACTAAAACAATGCAATCTATTTAACGTAAATTTTACTATACGGCTTTAATCTCTCACGAAAATGAATTCGCATTTAGAGTAAATGAGTCCAACAGACGGGACGCTTTTTTTCCCGATAAAATAACGTACATGTGGTTGCTTAGCTTTCCGCAGGAAATTTGTAACCATCGATCACGTGTCTAATGCAAGACACAGTAAATTCAGAATGAATTGGATCTACGAGGTTGTTCCAAGCGCTGTATTTGACACAAGCGATTAAAAGTAATTTCAGTACAACGTGTTATTCTGGAAATCGGGGAACTTAAAAATTACGTTCAATAGCTCGTAGACCTTACTGATTTCCTATTTGTACGGTTCGAAATATTTTGAACTTTACTTGTTACTTTAACAGTTGCCTCAATGGGAATTATGAAACAACAAAATATATGTTTCAGTAGAATGCTTTATTATACAGTATATAATTATTTTAAATATTACAGGTTACACCAACACCAGTCACGACATTATATTTATGCATGCTTGCTGAATACAAATGAGAGATCTCAGATAACAATACAGTACAACAGGAATTTTCTTTTGAAGTTGTGTTTTTCTTCACCTGTTCATTTATAAGCAAATCTATAACGCAATGAACGCAATGAACAACTTTAAGATAAAATTGTCTTTGTATTCTATTGTTGTTTGACGTTTTATTCATCATTTCTTTATAAGTAATTCAATAACGCAATATATTATTAAATTTTAAAGCGAAAAGATAATGAGAGACGACTTTAAGAAAAAATCGTCTTTGTGTTCTATTGTCGTTTGAAATTTTATTCGTGTTCAACAACTACACATAAATATGATTTCTTTAATCTAATTGCATCCTTTATGAATAATTCTGCAACGCAACGTAATATTAAATTTTCGAATGAAAATCATTAAATTCGAAAGTAACGCGTGTGTAGTATAAATTACCGAATTTACCCTTAGATTTATTTGATTTTATATTTAACACGTTACAATAGCTACATTCAAATTAATCTATTATAATTCTTGTACATGATATTACATTTTTAAAAGTAAAAGTCGAGAAATTAGATTGAAATTCAAATCACTATCAAGGATCTACAAACATAGGTATCTAAGTACGAATTTTTGATTTATGATGTAATAATGCACACAGTTTCAATGAGACAGTGCAATTTGAGCCAACAGGTAGAGTCGCGAGTAAGGAAGTTTCACAGGAGATAATTCATCGCTAATCGAACATGGGTACGAACAGGTGCACAAGAGTTGGTTTTCACTTTTACTCTGCTGATCCGCCGTTGTACGTGATTACGTTCTATTATCGGTTGTTGGTCGTTGTCAAATGGGACTGGCGTGAGATCAAAATTGAATGACTATCTTCACTGTACCTTGAAAATATCTATTATATTACATGGATGCGATGATGGACACGCCCTGATAGCCGACATAATTGCGAAATCAATTTTATACCGAACGGGTATTTCAATATACGCTGCAGGCTTTCAGTGAAATATATTAAATTTATTCGAAATATCTGTAACGTTTTAGATTCGCTGATAAAACATTT
Organism: Bombus pyrosoma; assembly: GCF_014825855.1. NCBI lineage: Eukaryota > Metazoa > Arthropoda > Insecta > Hymenoptera > Apidae > Bombus > Bombus pyrosoma. The sequence continues at coordinate 7,838,309 of NC_057770.1, read as the reverse complement.
ACAATTTTCTTTGAAACAGCTTTCTCTATTTCCCCTCTTCTCAAACCGACAATGATATAATTAGTAAAATATCATTAGCGAAAAAATAAAATAAATGAAAATCATGTCTTGCCAAATTTTTAATTTTTTATTAGTAACGCTAATCAATTGATAAATTAGCTAGATTAATTAGAAAATTGATCAGTAGATACTATTAACTTAGTTATTTAATTGCGTACAAGGAAGTTTGCTGCATCTAAATTCATAGTTGTCGACATAGGATCTCGATTAAATTAGATTCTAACATGCATTTATTAAATATATCCATAATGAACAATTACATCTGTAAGAAACAATCATGGTCAATTATGTGCATGTAACTATTATATGTAATTATCATGCGCGTAAACTATTGATAATAACAATATTTTAAGTAGTTGCCGAAGCATCGATTAAATTGAAAACTTCAGTCATTTTCACAGTTTAGAATTATTACTCTTAATTCTTAAAGTAGAACTTAAATAGAATAATCTATTTAAGAATTATCTATGCAATTAGCATAACCCATGCAACGTTAGAAACGAATTATATTTGCTTTGAAGTATAAAAAAAAAAAAAACAAAAATGGTAGAATTATATTAGAAATTAAAACCTTAAAACTATATTACCTACATTCGATGAATCCGGAATAAAAGCTCTAGATTTCAAGTCAAGCAACAGCACACATAATCCTTACCTGTAACAAAATATAATGCCAAGTTAAAATTACTTACAAACTATAAAATACTGTTCATCGCTACATCAACAATAACTTCATATATCACCGAACTTTCGTAACTTCAATAGTATATTTCTTAAATTATTCATATTGCATTGTACGAAATAATAATTATTAATTTAACAAGTATATTGTACATCGTTACTTTGCCATAGTTAGACAAGTACTGACCAATACCCACGCTTGTCTTCGTTTAACAGAACAAAATTCTATTTAGATAACAAGCTAACAATTATACCATCTAGTAAATTACGTTAATGGCGATCTGTGACTGATTGTTTCTTACTGCATGAAGACATATCGTCAAGTGACTTAAGTGACTGAGCGTAGTTGAAGCCGAGGAAGAGCCGCCAACAAAAGAACCCGAGGAAAAGGAAATGCACGAACGCGTGATGTACAATATTGTTAAAAGCACAGAAATAGAACAATGTAGCATACCGGCCCGTAGCATTCGAGGTCAGGCTGACAATGACAAATGGCATCGTGCACCGTCCTCAAATTTTCTTATTACCCCGTACGTAAGTTCTTGTTCTAGCGTGTTTCGCAATTTACGCTTTTCCCGGGGCACCGCGGTTGCCAGGGAATTTCAAGCTGAATTGTGTCCCTCAACCTTATGTACAGTATATATGTTCACAATTTCCAAGACATTAGGCATATGTCGTTAAGCTTGTTATGTTTAGAGTCACGTAACATTGAAAATGTACTCGCTATCTCTTGGCTAAATTGCGCTGGTTTTTATAGGATGGTTTACTTTAGATACTACCGGAGAACCACCGATTAATTTCTTTCTCTTCCTCGATTTAGAAGTATACTTAAATAGTCAAGTTCATTGGTAAACAATTGTATAACTGGTATTTTGTGTAAAAATAGGTTCTCTGTTTGTTTCAATGTTACAAATAATTTAATTATATTACAAACAATTATTTTGGACAATTATAAAATTTGAGATCTTCCTATTTGTTTTGTGAAAGAAGGACAAGCTGATGTTAATTTTGAAAAAAATATCTCCTAGTTTCTAAATGTTTGAATAATATGAACGTAGGATTTTATTTTCGGATCGAATCATAAGGAGCATTCTGATTTTGTAATTACAATAATTCCCATTTAACGGTTATCGACTTGAGACATTAAAACATTCTTCGGTTATTTTTCGTGCTATAAATTCTTAATTGTGTTGTGAGTACATTTACTGGTTGAGTAAATTGGAAATTTCACGTAATTCAAACAAAGGAAAAGGGATATTCCCTAATAGCTATGTAAACACTCGATTGATCAATGATTGAAGGGTCCAGAGGGAGAAGTCACGATAAATGAAAGGTGTCAGACTGAAGAAACGGCTATCTAAAGGAAAATCCTCGTTCTGTTATTTTCATCCACTTGATCCACTCCACAGATCCTCAGCTTATAATTACCACTTTCTCTCGAAATGAATATTCTTGGTGCTTCAATATCGCTTTCTAAAGATTACTTTATCTTAGTTTAAACGATACTTGTTTCTGGACGAACCACATTGAAAGCACCGATTATGATTATTTTTATTCTTCTCGCAATTACACAGATACATGCGACAATTGTAAAGAATACGCGAAACTTAATCGTTAAAAATTGTTGAACAGCGTGGGATAACAGAGATGAATGTGCCAATGGGTACCAATCAAGCAGACCAAACATTGAATTATATAAATGTCAAAAAAGTGTTTGATCGTTATGTTTATTAAGAATTAAAACCTCGATATTAACTTCCACTTTCATATCCTTCAATAGTACATAACTAGATTTTAATTTTCTACCCAACGTGCTCCTAAGAAATTTCTGACATCTTTCCAGCACAACAAATTTATCATACCTGCGTAACATTGATCACAATCAGCCACTGTGATTTTCCAAACAAGACCGACTAATCATAAGGGCTGACTCACCGGCTCCCACGAGCAACGATTGAACACCGGCCGTTTGGCATGACATCTATGAAATTCAAAATACCTTACGCCCACGCGTCCATTCGCCTATGTCTCTCACGGGACTCTGTGTACACGTGTCTGCATATGTATGCGTGCAAAGAGAGTGAAAGGAGACGAAGGCCGTGGGCAGGACTATGGGCTTTTGCGAGAGCGGAGCTTGAGCGGATCGAGGCCGCTGGGGGCAGCGTGAAGAGCGGAGGATAACAGGGATGAGTGGGCCAAGGGGTATGAATCAAGCTGAGCAAACATTGAACTTCGAGATACGGTATCGCCACACGAAAGCTACACACCGCGGCCAAAGAGGAGTGTGGGACGTAGCTCGAAGTACACCTTGGCGATTACAATTCTCCCGTCCTCGGCCGTAACTCCTCTCCGTCTACGCCGTAGAGTCTACGGTATGCCGTGGTACGTCCCTCGTTTCGTAACTGGTGACTACCTACCGGTAGCAACCAGAATATGTATGTGCCAAATATTGGTAGTGCGAGACACGGTGTATGTTTGCATGGACGACGGAGTTGGCGCAAAAATTTCGGTGGACTTTGGAAAAGAGGACCCTGGAACGTGTTTCGACAACCCCGTGGCCGACGGACCGTGAGACTGTCAAGCTGGTAAGACGGAGGAATTTTAAATACGCCTGGCCAACTTCGAGTAATTCGTTTGAGTTCTGTGTTTGTCTTCCCGCCCTGGTTACGACTGTTTGAGAATTGTCAGGGTACGTGTCTCTACGGCCAACGCAGTTGGAGTTATTAGAATTACTCGGGGAACATGCGGCCTCCACTAGCGAGGCTTTGGGATACGATTAATTGTTGTAGTTCTGCGGATGACATCTTATGTGAACCCCATCTTCTTTGCTATTGGGTTTTAGTCGTTTCTTATTATCTACGCGTAGATAAATAGACAATGTAGTGTTCTGAGGGGCCGTACAATTTTTTACCTATTATATTTAGAAGCTATTTTTCAGGACTTTTTCGCTTCAAACATAAACTTGTAGCTTCATTTTCTGCATAATTGATATTTTCTTGAAAACTTTAGAGTAGAAATATGTATTTTATTATTTATTATTATTAATCTTATGATAATCCTTACTGTAGAAAACATATTTATCAGTAATTATTGCATCGACTAACATAAGCATCGAAATGAAATGAAATTTTATAACTATCGAAAATACGTGCTTATGTAAAACGATATTCAAGCCTCTTCCAACATATATTTTAACACGCTCAAGTATTTACAAACAATTGCTAAGAAACATTTAGGAACTGTGCAAATACAGTTTATTAAGCTTCTTTAAAAATTTCTTACAAATTGCTATTAAAAGGAATTCTTAGTAATAAAGTAACTATATCTACCCAATCGTTCATATAATTTGAAAAGAATTCATCAAAATCTTTTTACTATCCCGTTGTTTGCAAAATATGATTTGTAAAAACAGTTATAAAAGTACTCACAAAACAAACTTCTCGTGGATATTTCGCCTCAAGTTACGCAAGCTTCTTCTAAAAATACCGCTTTGAAACTCAGCGACGTCTGTATAAATATTACAGTATCTTAAAATACAAGGAGTTCGAAAGGTCAGGGCCTACGTTTTCCAGAGTTGCAGTAGACAAGGAATATGACGAACAGGGTGGTCCTTTAAAATAGGCGGTGGCTGGGCTGCGCGAAGATAAGGGTGCGTTCGGCTCAGAGGAACGTAACGTCTCATCCCAAGGGATATCAGGAGAGTGGTCTCCCCATCTCTTATTTCCGAATGTTTTAGCCAGCCCCAGTTATATAACAGACGGGAATATCTTAAACGGGCGGGGACTTTTTAAGCAAGAACTTTATCGTGTATACGCCGACAGCATCAGCCGAGATGGCCGAGTCATAGTATGCTAAAATCCTGGCCGATAAATCGTTAATACTCTAATTGGCAAAAAGGAGATGGAGAGAAGGAGAGAATATGTAGCAGGCTTGTGAGAAGCATAATATACGACTACTCTTCAGATTGACCGGGTATACACGCGAAAATTGGTTTCGGGCCGAGTGGTAAACGAGCCATCGCTTAGATCATCGTTAAATCGATATAAATTTAGTAAAATGGAAACGTTAATTTGCCTTTGTGCCGAAACAATAGCCTCGTCTCCTCGCTTGCCAATGCTCGCAATCGTTGACGCGAGTTTTTAGGTAACGATAGAAGTGATGGAGGAGGTTTCCAAGTTGGCAGGGGTGTAACGAAAAAGTTTATCGCACGAAGAGGTAATTTATCGTCTGCTGCTAAGTAATAATAAGTTGTTGAATGAAAAATTACCGTGATAAAAATGTTACTAATAAATTATAGGTTGCAATTAACGAGCGAATATAGCAACGCCCAAATTGACACGTTCGATGCAGCACGAATGAAGGTTTCTCGTAGGAATTTAAAACGAGATTAAAAGTTTATGGACGAGATTAATATTCATCGTCTTATATCGTTGCACGGCTTATACTTCGAAGAAGAGTATTGCCGATTGTATTCGTAGTATGTCACGTGATATCTCCGTATAATTATAGTTTCATAAATTATTAACAACTAAACGATGAAAGTATTCGTTTTCGGTAAAACTAGCCCCAAATTTTAATACACTATGTCTCCTTTACAAAACCATCTGGAAAATTTTCATAAACTAAAAGAGTTCCATCCTGAAAAAGGTGAAATACATCAAAAGTATCCTACTCTGATTCCTGGCTATTACAAAATAATTCAAACAGAGCGTTACAGATCTACCAATTAGCTACAATAAACAGGAATGTAAGTAGAAATTGGAACCGTTAAACAGCATTTAACTCCACGATCTCCTGCAAGAACCATTTCCCAGGGAGTTTCCACGCGAATTCCTTTGTTCAAACGCAGATTACGAAGAAATTAAATTGTCGATGAACACGAACGTTACAAAGTCGACGCGGACTAAAATTCGTGTAAGAAGCAGACAGAGGCGTCGACGGTTGAAAAAGGATAGGACGGGGTAGGGAAGAAAGGCGAGAAAAGGGGAGAGAGAAGGAGAGAAATAGAGAGGGAGAGAGAATGAGAAGGAGGTCGGCGGAGAGAGAATCTTTGTGCGAGTTGGCACACAATGGTAATGCGAAAGTCAGCTCCCTGCCGCGCCGGAAGTCGACGGTCGGCCATCTTTCCAACCGGATGTGCATCCTAAATGTCTCGCGAGGTTTGTATATACGAATTGTATATGGCATCCTCCTTTCGTTCTTATTTTTATTCTCCACTGTGCTCCTATTCTTTCTACATGCTCTACCCTTCATCCATTTTCAATGTCTTCTTCTTTAGCCACGTTTCATCATTTCACCTTTTCTCCGACTTTCCACAGTTTCCGTATCCGACATTATCATCGTCGAGTCTCAACTCGTCGACGGTGGAGACGCAACGACGTGATGCAATGCGAAGACGGGTTGCGTGTGGCGCGAGTTATGAAGCGGTGCCGCGGCGCTTTATAGAGCGATGTACGCACAGTAGGTGTTATACATTTACGGCATTGCCTTGCGGCGCATGCACGCCAACAATATAAAGGCACAAACGGGGAAGCAGCGAACGAGAAACGCATAAGACGTCGTGCTGCACCCTCTCAGGACGTAGAGCGTAAAGCGTAAATCGTTGGACCGCTTACCGTCTTACATCTTCCATCGTCGCCGTTTCTATCGTGGCGCCGCGCTCTCACGAGTCTCCAACATGGTCTTTCGTCTAGCTTTCTTTTTCCTCCCACCTGAATTTCATGTATCGCGTCCATCCATACGATATCGTATATTTCTTTACGGAAACGAGGAAACCTCGTGGTATAACTTTATCAAATTTCATTACTTCTTCCTTCCACTCCGCTGTAGTATGTTGTATCTCGCGAGGTCGAAAACTCTTATCGTCTTCACCGTTCCGTTAACTTGACAAATGCTACGCCTGCCTGATCGATGGAATTGGCGTAATGGCACGAGGCTCGTGTTTGATACGGCACGCCGTAATACGTCGCATCAAACAATAACAATCGCAGGTGAAACGACATTGCTCAATGCTTGACAATGGTAACGCCCGTGAGCGTGAAACGATCGACAGCTCGATCGACGATAGGAAATTGTCAATATCGACGATACCTGGTCCGCTTCTACTCGGTGTCGAGGTCAACGCTGATATGGACTTTATTGCAGTAATCACCGACGAGATATAATCTTACGAAGGCTTCGTACTATTCGTAGATTAATAAAGGTATATCACGCGATAAAAAATGTAAGAATTGGAAAGCTGTCGCGTTATAGAGGAATTTATGAAGGAATTTATGTCAGATATCTTCAGAAAGAATGTAGCGATGAGTTAATAAATAGAAAATTTGAAAATAAGGAGATTATTTTACATTAGAGACGTTGGCAATCTAAAGTCTAACCAACGAATTACTTCGTTAAAAATTCACTTCTATACGATTCTGCTGCTTCAGACAAAACGAATTCTGTATTATGAACATATATATACACACACGCACATATATTTAGAAGTCGCCCTATGAAATCCTTGTACTTGCGGCATAGACACATATCGGGAAATTCAATAAGTTAAAGTACTGTTTCCCGTAGAAGAACAGTATTCGTAGGTACAAGCACTCATATACTTAGTGAAGTATTGATTTTCAGTAAATAACAAATGTTATTGACAGATTTCTTGGCAATTCCACAAGAACGCTCCTTTGTCCAATCTTTTTAATACATAAACCACCTGTTCCTAGATAAAGTTCCATTGTTTCGTAATTAATAAAACTGAAGCAATCAGAGTTCTCTTAATCCTCTAAGAATTCAATTCTTTTTTAATTTGCGAGAAAAATTGTTTTTTATTGATTGCTAGTATACTAATTTCAAGACAGACGTGCGATATTACGTATAAAAATGTACAATGGACCGATGAATCGACTAAAGTATAACGGAGATCTTTATACAGAAAATTCAAATGCAAAGTCACGCATACCAATGACAATTCTTCTAATATTTTCCTCGGATTGAAGAAAGTTTTTAGCGAGAAGAAAACTACGATTCGATAAAAGAACGAGATAAATATTGTAAATAAATAATATCAGAGAACCGCCATCGATAAGCCGATAGCATTACGAATTTTGTCACGACCGCTATCCAATAACCAGCGACATAATCGATCGGATAAAGTATCCGTTAAAATTTCTAATATTATTTCTAATATCCAGAAGCTTTCAATTTACAGCAGACAGCAATAATGATTTGAGGGCCTCCGGCGACGTCGTTCGAAGGGGTTAGGTTTTGAAACAGTTTAGAGGAGGCGTGATAACTCCTATGTACGGCCGTTTAAAGTTAACCGAGATAAGGAACGATAACAAGCAACGAGAGAGTTACGAGGCAACGAAGAAACGAGGTCGAAAGATCGGTAATACCCGGGGGAGAGGTTTTTCTCACGAAGTGGTCTTCCGGCAGGAAGGGAAAACTGCCGTGTTCCGAGAAATATTCTACCGGAGGTTACGGAGACCGTGCATTCGCGGTAACCCGGGATTGCATGTCGGTAAATCCGTGAAATTCTTTGATTTAGTTTACCAGCCTTCGTGCTCCACTAGTACACACATGTGAACAGACTGTTCTGCGAGACGAAGAGAAACAGAGAAAGAAGAATGAAAGAGGCAGATTGGTGGACAACACGGTAGAAAGAGTCAGAGAGACAAGGGTATGTGTTCGCATACGCCTCGCAAATGCAAAGATAAGCTTCAGGGAGCAGGATCACCGTGGATAAAGAAGCGCTCACGACACATCTTATTTCATTGTACCCTCTGCTCTGCCTCCGGTGGTTTCCTCGTTTTAAGTTATGGCTTGATTCCAGACGTGTTTGCGATTCCTTCTCAGCTCAAAGGATACTCGACACGCGTTACAGCGTCCCAGCAAACGGAAATAGAATGACCATGAAATTGGTAACAATATAGGAAGCGATTTCGGGTTAATCGATTTTGGTGCAGCGAACAACTTGGCCAGGATTTTAGCGAGATAAAATCGACACGTGAAGACAGGAATTCCGATACGTTGTTTGGATTGAACAAAAATTGTTTGAAAACTCTCTTCTATAGTGTAATTGAAATTCAACGATGAGAGTACTCCAACGTATTTCTATCTCTAGTATTTTAATAATTAAATAAATGAAATAGCGATGCATATTTCAAATTTCTATATCTTTCTCCTATTTGTTTTGAGCTTATTTTATTGTTCGAAAGTGTTGAAGATATTTCCAATTAATTAAACTTACGTTCTTATCATTATGTAAGCGAACGAAAATTTTAATTCACAAAACGTAGAAGTTCTTACAGATTTTCTTTTGCAAATGATTTTTTAAGTTTCAATAAAATTTAATCGAATTTGTACAGTTTACAACATAAGTTTACAACATTTACAGTATAAATCAGTATTGTAGAGTGTTGTATATCGTCTATAAATCTTTATATCTTTATTAGCAATATTTATTAATGTTCATTATTATTCAGAAAGTCAAACGTAAAATAAGATTTACAACGAAAAATCGAGAAGAAAACGTGAAACGATATCTTTACCTTTTAAGACAGGTTACCGTGCTCTACTAAATCTTTCGTGTAAGCATTTCAGTCTTCTATTCCGCTCTGTCGAAATAAATCGACATGATTTGGATTTTCGCACTGACGAGATTCATCGCTTTACCTCTGAGACCGATGGTTTCATGCTTTCCCAGGGGAAAGATCAAGAAATTCCATTTCATGTTTTCGCTGCTGCTTTCACTCGAATGACATTTGTTATCATCGCAAGAAAATAATTTACACAGAAAACGTTACACGGTTTCGATTTAAGTTTACATGAATTCTTTCAAAGATGGATATTGATATTTATAATATTCAGTTAATTTAGAAGATAGAAATCCATTGATATCAGTTATAGAATAATTATAGTATATGTAAAACTTAGCTCTAAAACATATACATATAGCAATATATAAAAGAAACATAACTTTTTCGTTATTAAGACTCATAATCTCATACATAAAAAAGTTATTAAAATTTCATTGTACATGAAAACTGGTATTTAAACTTTTTTAATAATCTCGATAGATATTTTAGAATAAGTTGATGTCGAAAGATAAACACAATGATCCGTCGAGAAGTAATAAAGAACGATAGACAAACTCTAAGTCTTAACTGGAACTTGACCTTATTTACCGTCGTACTTTTTTCAAACAAGGCGCTGTAAAGTTCGGAGTAAATGTCCTATCCGTTTGCGAACGTATTCACCGCGTCAATAAAAATAAAACTAACAGGGACTCGAGATTTGTTCTGCTCTCGTTTGTAAACACGTGTAATACAACATTTCGTCGGAAAAGGAACACGAGTACTACTTGTGCAACGGTACTTCATTGAGAGAGCGTACAACCGGGCTTCTTGTAATGCCACCTATGTGTATGTAATTGCAAGGACTCTGCTGTAGCGTAAATTCGTTTAATGCACCACAGATTTAGCCCGTAAGCACATAATGATAGCAACCACCTATTTCGACTAGACACGTGATGCGCTGGCAGTTCGTATCTTAAATAACTTAACCAGGAATTTGTGTCCTCTATTTTTATAGTATTAGTTGAATATGTTTGTGCAATTGTCGCTGTTAAAAATTATTTCGTATAATTTTAAATTATATTTTAATTGCAATAATTGTGCATCACATGTATTGATTTGAGTAAAAAATTGTTGAAATTATTTTTTATAGAAGACGAAACAGCGTTAAAGTATGATCTAGTAACAGAAAATTTGTGTGGGATGGCCCATAGTAATTTTTGTATTTTTGGAACATGTATGTGTACAAAATACAACTACAATATTATTTCAGAAACATTACTATTGTCGTATGAAAATAAAATTGCATATGTTTTAATCTGTGTTCTAATTTGTGATTGTTTCAATAAATGAGCAACTTCTCCAATATGACGTTGCTTATCCTTCGATCCCCGTTCGTCTATTTTTCTTGTTTAACATCATTTTTCATTTCTCAATCTCTTTATAGCATATTCTTCCTTCAGCCATCTATTACTCTTCGTTCACCTTTCAGCTTCCGCTTAACTCTCCCGTCCGTTAGTTTCTTTGAAAACAAGCACGTCTGAGGGAAAAGGTGTAGCACAGAAACTAGAATAGGGTAAGCGAAAGATTAATGGAATCAACCTTATATTTACGTTTTCATTTAATCTTCATCGCTTTTCGAAAAAATCCCTTGTTTAAATTCGAGTCCTTGTCCGTTCGGTAATTGCGCGCACGCTGTCGCAAGACATTTTCTCTTTTTCTCTATTTATCACGATCCTCTCAACAAGTGTTCGATGTAAAAAAAATCTAATTGAATCGACAAAGTCAGAAATTGCTCCGGTCACGCTACTGAACTTCACCAGGAGGTAGAAGTAAAAGCGCACTACCTGCTCCTTCGCAGTAAGAAAATGTAATATTTTTTTCTTTGCGTCCTGGATCATCCTGTACGCGCATGCAAATGAAAATTTGCACGCAAACTCCAATATGTTTTATGCACGGCTGTTATACTAGATATATAATGTGGTATTGGCATATAACGAAAGGAAGTTGCGCAAATTTATTCAAAATATGAGATCAATAAAATCAACGTTGATAGTATAATGTACATACGTATGTATAGCGACGAGCACAAAAATAGGAACATTGATGACATTAAACGCTTCAGAAATGTAGAATTAATGTTTGAAAGAAAGGAAATGATTTTTGTCACTCTTCCCGTTGTTTTCTCGCAGCTCCTTTTGGAATTTTCTGAACAGCTAAATATTTTTCAAGTCTGCCATTGAATCAAGCGCATAAAGAAATATCTGTCAAGCACAATAAACTGACGACAAAATAGTATTTCCGAACAATTCGCAAATGTCTTAGAAACTGGTGCAGAAATGCAATGTAGGAAACGATAAAGATAAGATTTCGTTAGACAACAGAGCACGTACGTTGGTTATCGTCGATGTTTCGCGTTGGATTGTACATTTTCTCTTCTTTCATCCCTTCCCCTGGCTTTTGTAGCTTGCCTTTTTCAGCTCGCAACAATGCAGTAGCAGCTATTAGTCTGGCTATTTTGTTTGTACGTTCGTAAAACAGCGCCGGTTTCGCCGAACGAATTTTAATGAAATGATGAGTCACGCACTGCAAAAATCCACGTTCATATTCAATTCTGCTTTATATTGAGCTTCGATGAATGCTAGCTTCACGAGGGATTTCGTATTGCTCTTTATACAAATGATTTCGTTAACAAACGACATGCACAGGCGCTCATATCACGTATAACCTTCCCTATTTTAATTAATAAATTCATGGACGATATGCAATAAACAACAGAGATAAAACATTTAAATTTTTTTAAACATGAAGAATTGGAAGGTTATTGACCGCTGACATGATCGTATTAAATGTATGCGACTGTTTTATTTGAATATTAATTTGAAAGTTCAACTAAGAAAAGATATTGAACTACAATATTTTAATAAATATTTTCCGATAAAAAATTTGTAGAAAGTAACCATCTAATACATTTTATGCTATATGATTTAAAAAATCGTTTTCTCATTCAAATAAACCAAGTTTGTCCACTAGCTAAGCTCGTACGTTTGATTCGAACATTTGAAATAATTTGTATCCTCTATTTCTCTCACTGGGAAATGTAAATAACTGAAACCACCATTGCCGGGCGTAATAAAGAAATTCTTGGTCAATCTCACCTTCAAGTTTCACGTAAGTCCCTAACTGGATTGCTCGATGAGAAACCGCGTTTTCAATCAATCCCTGCGTAAACAAGCGATCCTGGCACGACTTTCCTCTACTCCCTGCATTCCACCGTGTCCTCTATTTCTCAGACACAAGCGGAAGAAAATTGTAAAACGCGATGGGTGGCTTTTCCCTCATTGATATTCATCCGGTGTAGCAGTGCAGCGCGATTGGCTAACTACCCTACCATATACCAGCACGGTGTACCCTGCCATTTTTCTTCGTCCCTCTCCTCTGCTTGCTCCGTACTTCCCAAGCATTTCTTTTTACCTTTTCCTCGTTGCTCGTACACACTTAAACACGACCATACACGTGCAGTACAGCCACCGGCGCGAGTTATACATAAGCATTCGTTCCTTCCACGTTTTCTTTTTATCGATCTCCCTCCCCAACCCCTTCTTTCAATCTGACTCTCTTCATCCATCTTCGTCCAAGTGTCAATTCATGCTTCTCTTCCTCTCACTCTCTCTCCTTCTCTCTCTCTCTCTCTCTCTCTTTGCTCCTCTTTTTCTTCATTTTCAGTCAACGACTGAACGACTGTTCTGGGTAATGCATCGATTCGTTTCTAGCTCACCCCTATAACACACGCTTCCACCACGTGTCTCTGTCTTCCACCTTTCTCCCCCGCTTATCCAGCTTCCTGCGCAGCTCTTCGTTCTCCGCGTTTACTCTTCTTGATTAGGCTTCGCGAATAATAAAGAGGAGGAGAAAAAGGTGGAAAAAAGTGAGGGGAATAGGGCTCGACCGCTGTCTGCAGCACGCTGTAAAGACGCGAACGATGCAGTTGGAATGCAAACCATCGTGGTAGAGCTCGACGATGCACGGGAATAAAGTGAGGACGCCCGAGGGACACGCGCACAGAGATACGCAAATCGCAATCTGATTAATTGCGCGTCGAATCGAATCATTCCTACGGCCTGGTAATGTATGTCCGCCCACGCAAACGCGTCCCTCCGCGCAGTTACTCCGTCTCCCCCGGGAATAAATAACGAAATCCTTCTTTGTGAGACTTTATCGCTGGTTTAATTAGGATTTCACTCGGTTTACTCGATGAAGAGCCAGATACCTCAATGGCACAGTCGTTATTTTTTAGATAAAAATGCGACGAATGGAAAGCACTCTGTAATATATTCTGCGCATTTGAACAATAAGAGTTCCTTAACAATGTCGTTACTATGTTCTTAATGATATCGCTACTATTGTAACGGTTTATATCAACAAATCTAGATGGTTGCGAGATACTTACTTAAATTAGATATGAAATTTTGCGATTCATAAGTACTTTGTATGTTGTAAATACAAATCCGTAAATTTTATCTCTTCGCAATATTGCATTACGAAAGAAACAGTGAATTTTACCTTTACAATATCATAATAAAGGAAAAGCAACGAATGATGTGAACAATGCTGTTTGAATGTACAGAATGTTCAGAAATTGCTTTTTTTCATTTTTGATAGTAGAATGTGGAAATTAAATTAAAATGAAGGATGGATAAGAGCTTAAGCGTAAAAATGAACGTGGAAATTGCTAATTAGTCACGCTCTTTCAAACACTGTCATAGGATATAGAACAAATTTTATCATATTCACAAATTAAAATCAATACTCTGCAAAGTCCAAGGTATCTTATCGAAACAGATAGAACCACGAACGCTGAATATAAGAGCTCATCGTTTAGAACAAACGATCTCGTAATGAATGACCAATTACGGAAAAGAATATGCAACGCAAGCACCCTATCACCTTCAAACTATCGAAACTCTTTTGCACCCCCTTCCAGCCCATTTTCCCACAATTTCGTTAGTCTGTTACCGGGCCGAAGCTCGTACTGGCACGCAAAACCAACAAGAAACCTTGCACGTACCATTCGTACACACATAAAAAGCTCAAATTTCAACGCCATTAGCCGTAAAAAAGAAAAATGCTCCAGCGATTCGGAACTGGCTGTCCTCCCCGCGCCGCCAACCGCCTCATAGCCGTCTCCCGGCTTCCCATTCAGCCCCTCAAAATGAAAGAAGTTACAGCCAGCAGCGGCGTCACTCATCGCCTGCCAGTACGTAATTACTCAAACGCGATTAAATGTTCCTGCCACGCCGTCGAAGAAAGAACTTCGAGCATTAGCCGGTTACATCAGCCGTAACGTATGTATATAATGCTTTGAAACGGCCGCGAACATTACCCGGTGATATAGCGCGGCAAAAACTTGGCCACTTTATTCATATGCCTCAAACTTCGTGTTCATAACCTTTCTCGACGCGGCTGTATAAAAAAGTGGGGTATGCAGTCACCCCTGCACTTCCATCTTCCCCGGGGTTCAGCGTCAACCTCCGCGCCACACGCTCGTCGACCGTTCCTATATATTTCTTCTTCCTCCGGCGCGCTGGCTTAAATATGCTTAGATTCCGGCGAGACTGATATTATGTTGCTCGGCCGCCAGAGAGTAGACTTTTCGAGATATTTCAGCGATGGATACGTACACCGCCGCGGAACTGGGAAACTTTCCACGGCCGTGAACGCGTACCTCATAGGTATTTCAGCCTGATGGGATCAAGGTAAAAGGGAAAAAGGTTTTTCGAGGCTTTTCAAAGCAGTTGTCAGAACGCAGCGAGCTTTGTGCAACTTTTTGGAGCATCATCGGGACCGGGCCGTCGACTTATTGTGAACCGTAGAGTTTCGCTTCGACTCGCGTGTTTGATCACGCTGCCGTTAAAGTAGTAACGAACTTTGAAAAAAATGTGCAGGCTTCAAAGGGCACGTAATGCTCGGGACTCTATAACGGGTTTTCGAAAGTTCTCGGGGAAATCGAGTCAATTTGCCGTGGTTATTTCCGTGGGAACAAGGCTGAACGTATTCTCTGGTAGCCACTTTGTTTGCGTTCCTCGTCTCGTGTTTCTCTCAATACGTTCGAAGGGGAAGATTGTTTTTTTTTTATGATCGCGATCGCTATCATCGATCATTAATAGATACGTTACATTGGGAAAATAGTTAGAAAAAAGTCCATTTTTTGATATTGTAGAAATTATCGGGACGATTTCTCTTATCCCAATCTCGAACTTATGTATCTAACTAAAAATGTAGCTGATGAGCGTGTCTCTTGTTTTGGAAATTTATGACTTCGTTCCATTAGGTTAATGATTTAAATGTGCAGTCTGATAAAGTTTATATGGACGTTAAAAAAATAAAATTCATGGCTTAGCATATCTTCTGGAAAGCAAAGATATAAAAATTTGAATTTCGTTCAAATCTAAAATAAAACACAGAGACAACGCGCGCGTTCGAAATGTTCCTAAATTCAATCAACGGAATTCATTTTAAACTGCACGCTCGCCGATTCCGGTATGCTTTTTATGACATTTACAAAAATAGCGGCGCCATATGTGTGAACATTTGTATGCAGATATAATTTCTTGATTATTGATTCAATGTAAATGAGCGGCCATCCTCATTAGTTCGATGCAACAGACATTACGTCCGCCTTGATTGCGTATTTATTTTTAATTTACGTCGTTGCTTTACATGCAAAAATTTCCACCGCTCGTGATTTATTAATGAAACGCATACAAACGCGTTTTTCGTACGCAACGTAATCGATCATGGATATAAATAACGCCCAGATATAAGTGAAAATTTTATGCAAACGAAGCACCGTTTATTGATTTATGATATACCAATTACCAACTTAATTCATTCCTATAAAATTTTTTCATCTTACTGAAAGACGTAGTTAATTACAATATTAACAATATTTCATTAAGTTTGGGAGTATTTAATTCTTGTCGTCAATTGATAATTAAAAAACTAATTGAATACTTTACGTTTATTTCATAGTAATTGTATAAACGACGGATAAAGACTTCAGAACAATCAGCAGAATTCCTAAACACAAATCTTTTTTATGTAGCAAAGTAATCGTATGTTGGAATCAAATAGATCTCGTTTCACTTAACGTCTGTAATCAAACTTGCAGATAATTGTTCATCTTAAATTCTATTTTCCATATACTTAATTCACAAACAATAAATCCGGATTACTTTACAACGTAACAGCAGAATTTCTCTTGGAGTTGTTCCCATTTCAATTATCTCTGAATAATGAGTATATAAATCTGATTACGTAACGGAATTTATAATACTGACATACGTAGTTGATATAATGGAATAAACAATCATGCGAGTAATTACATCAAATAAAAATAACATAGAGCAGCATTTCATTCGTTAATCAAATAATAAAATCATTTCGTTGCTGAAGTTAACTAATGCATGATTACTTCATGATATTATTTATTATTCCACAACAACCTAAGATATAGAATATTATTTTTTAAATATCTCATTTACATAAAAGTCAAGCCTGCTTATTAACAGAATGAAATCGAAATCGAAATCCTTTGAACTCCTTAAAATATGATTCCGTACGCACCTATCCTTATCCATACGTTTACCTGGGTAAATATAAACGTTGAAAAAGATACGATTCATTGAATCGTGTATGTAACACACGAAACGTATGATAGGAGTTATCGACAGAAAGAAGAGAGATATTAAAATCTGGGAAAGGGATGAAACACGGGAATAACGAAACAGGAAAAGCGAGAGGTGGCGTTCGATCGAAGCATTCGAACGAGAGATGGAAGTCGAAAACCAGGAATCCGGAGATAAATCACGTCGAAGGTTGAAAGGCGGTAGTGTTGGAGTCAATGGCCCTTGCCCGTAGTTGCCCGGGTTTTTGGTTTTTGCTATAGCGTCCTCTTCCAGCCGGTTTCCCGGCCTCCGTAGTGTCCTGGGTAATGGACTAGAAGGATAATAATGCTCTGTTTTACAGCAACGGAGTGCGGCCTCTTCTTTTCCCTCGTTCACGTCAGTATATATGAAAACATCCAGCAAAATATACACCGGATACGTAGCTTCGTAAGTTTGAGAGATGGCTACTGGCCTGTATTTCTACTTCCATTCTTCCGTTCTTTTCGCCCCTTCTCTTTCCGTCTGTTCTTGCCATGCTTTTACCATTGTACGCACTTTCAATTCTATTCCAAACTATCAATCGTTACTCTTCTTAGAGATCTTTTGTATCTTTCAAACCCCTTGCAATTATAATTTTGCCATTACGGTCTCATATTACTATCAATTTGTTCATATTATATTACATCATATACGGAGGGTGATTCTTTTTACAAAATACGTAAAACAAATCTTTCCAACCATATTTCTGTATGTAAATTATATCACAACAAAAGCAAGACTAAAAATAAAAAAAAAATAAAATTTTGGATTTTCTCAAGCAGTAACGTCCATAACAAAGCGCCAATGCAAAGAAATATCCCTCGTAAATAAACAAACGCGCCGTAAAATCGCACAGGAATACTATTTCTCCCTGTTTCTTGTTCACGTCTACGTACAGACGCAGACGTACAAGGCAGCAGGTAATTCAACAAAAGCGACTTGAACGCGACGAACATTTATACACGAGCATATCGCACAAGGTATACGTGGATAATAAGAGTGCAGAAAGTGAAAAAAGTCAGGCCGTTAACTCGCGCGGGATTAGCTTGGCGAATAACACCGCGAAGAATGAAGAATGACGCGATTAAACGCGTACGTACGGCAGAGAAACACGATCCTTCTAATCCGATTTCAAGGTGTCGTTGAACGCATAATCCTATAGAATTATTAACGAGCTGAGCAGACCCATTAAAAATGCCTACCTGTCTACGATTCTACTTTAGTCGCGACTACTACCTGCACGCTGTCGTGCATTATCGTTGCGCTTTTCTCATCGGCGAACACACCTTCTTTTTCTCCTCCTACATCTTCCGCAATACAACCAATCGTTCAGCTTCATGGCGCAATCGTTCCTCCTTCACCGCACGTGTTCGACCTGCTGAGAATAGCTGCTAACAGCAAGTCGAACGATCGCGCTCTTTTCATCGACTAGCGACCGCGGATCGAGATATCGGATAGAGATTAGGCGCGATCGACAGCATGGCTAACCTGACTGCTGGAAGAGGGGAAAAACGTTGAAAGGAAGAGGTGCAGCTCGCTTAGTTTTTGCTCGAGTCCCGCGGACGGAGACCTCGGATTAACTCTCTCGGTTCTTTGGCGATACGAGCAGATGGAAGGTGGTTGGTAGCGCACCGGCCAGACAAAAGAGAAAACCGTAGACGAGGGAAGAAGTGAGCGAACGTCAGACAGCGAGGGAGCAAGAGCGAGGGAATGATGGAAATGAAAAACGGTCGGAGGGAAAAAAGAACGAGCGAAACAAGAGGAGGGGGGTGATGACGAAGAATGAGAAGCCGAAGGTGGGTACACCTTCATAAATACTTCAGAGCCAGACTTCGAGAATTTTGCACCCCAATTCCGGTCGACTAATACCCGGCACGGTCGTCGGCGAAAAGGCATACTCGCGAAAGGGAAAGAAAGGCTGCCGGAGATGGAAAGCATACCGAAATATAGACTGCTGAGGTTACGAAAATTGACTGCTGGATAAAGCGAGATGTATTGTTGCTGCTTTAAATTTTTCTCACCTAGAAGAAGGTTGTTTTATGTGGTGCATGGCGAACGAAAGTTATATTATACATTTTTCTTCTGCATTTGATCGTTGCCAATGTTGGATTGGTATATATAAAATAACGTTCGGTTGTATATTAAATTTAGCGATCGCCCATTATATTTTGTTCTGTCGTAAAAAAATCTGAGATTCGTCATTCTGACAAAGTTGATAGTCCTAGCATTAAATAGTCCTTTGATAGATATATACGATTGCGTATAAATCATCCCTAACAGTGATAAAAAGCTTCGGCCAAACGTAACCTGTCTATCGATCATAATTGAGCTATATAAGCTTCTGACTGATAAGATTCTGAACGATTTACGATCGAGCCAGTGGCGCATCATTGAAACAAAACGTAACTTTCATAGGTAGGGGATTAATAGCGAAGGCACCGCGGACGTGCATGATTTTTGCACAGTTTATCGTTTTTATTTCCGCGTCCATTCTCTGTATCAGCAGTCGCGATCGCGCAACTTCGCGAAACAATAGCGGTAGCGACGTAGGTATTATTTCAGTTTTACCGCAAACGTTATCAGAAACGCCATT
Source organism: Bombus pyrosoma (assembly GCF_014825855.1). Lineage (NCBI taxonomy): Eukaryota > Metazoa > Arthropoda > Insecta > Hymenoptera > Apidae > Bombus > Bombus pyrosoma. Next base: position 7,818,705 of record NC_057770.1, on the reverse strand, counting down.
CATAAAGCGGAGGCCACGTACTGCGTGCATCCGCGGCGCGGCGCGGCATGGCCCGGCACGGTAATCAACCACGGCCAGAGAAATTAAAACGTTCGATTTTTCATGGCAGCCCGGGATGCGTCCTAGGGGCAGTTCATAACAAATGTAAACTGCGCAAAAGCTCGTCCCGTTGTTCTGGCCATCTCGCTTGCCATTCCCTATGATGAAGTATCAGTCCTCGTAACAAGGAACCCACAGAACCAGGCGGCATTGCATGTTTTGGCTCCACGCGAATTTCATACGTGAATTCACATAACCGCGAGCGTCTAGCTACGAAAGGGTACGCGTGCAGTAGATGCAGTTTATTCAAACGAGGAGCAAGAGAAAGCTATTGAAATAAGTAGGATCGACTGGTTGAGACGATGCAGTGGTGCAGATCTCGCTCTCTTACTCTTTCTCCCTTTCGCTCTTCCGGTCCATTGGTCGTCCACATGATTTAACCTCGCGTTCCGCTTTCGAAACGGCAAAGGGAAACGAAGTTGCTCTATGAGAACTGCCGCTTCGCCTTTTTTCGTTTTACCTCTTCGCTTCTCCCCTAAATATCAAGTACACCGTCTGGAATTAATTCTGGATATGGCAGACGTGCACATGGAGATGGCTCATTCATCGACGGATTCGAGTATAGTTAGGTTTAATTTAGGAAATCAACACCTTGATGAATGCTGTTACGCGTAATTAGTCTCATCTGTTGGTTAATGCTCGTATAGGTAGCTAGGTGTCTTTATGGAGGAGATTCAACGCCGGCGATATGTCGTGCTAGTGTATTGGAAGGTAGTTAATGCGCGTACAAATTTCACGTATCAAATGTTAGTTTAGTTTTCTCCTTGTCAAAATGCGGCTGTTGAATCCGGAAATGAGGATCAATTTGTGTTTCATTTAGATATCGCTTCTTTGGACGAGTAACAGCTTAATGATCGTAGTTTCACGATTAATTTAATTTAATCGTTGTCGATGATAATGCAGAATATGTTACTTCGATCCTTAAGTGAAGGATACGGATGAAATTATATTTAATTTTTCTCGTGTGTGATACAAAATTATATGAGATATTTCTTAATTATTTCTCAGGTAAAATATGAATAATGCACAATTATAACCAGAATTATCGCTCAGTCAAATTACGATATTTAAAGCAGCTTTGCCCTCGTTTCTCTCTATGCCAAAATGCATTTCTTATATAAGAGTCACATACACACACGCGTCCAATCTTGCGGAAAACCGCGATAAGTTCAGAAACATTGATCGCCGAAACAAATTCATCCTTGCACCGCATCTTCCCCTTCAAATCGCTCATGCTTTATCCAAGATATTTCTCCGTACGTACGAGGGGAAATAGGTAGCCTATTTCTGCGGGATCACCTCGTCGGTGATCGTATGTACACGTACACGGTCACGTGCGGAAACCAAGTGATACGATTTCAAGTCGATACATGGTAACGAGCAACGCGACTCCGTGTGAACGTGTATACGTAGAACTGCTGCTTGGAAGGTAATATCGTTGGGGTGAAATAATCGGACGGTTGGCCAAGACAAGAAAGCAGATCATACGGTAAGCTAAAGGTTTCTTTGCAAAGTCCAATCTCCCTTAAACGCTAAAGTTCCCGTATCGCTAAATTTCTTCCGCTGGCCAAACTACCCCCCGCATTTCTCTCGATACTTCTCAATCTTGGTTCACGTTTTGTCCGTGTCTGTCACTAGTTGTTGCAATTTCGGGTTTGGTTTCTCTACCGACCACTGGCTGCAGCGTGAAACTTTTCCTATAAAAGTCAACGATACGACGAAAATAAAAAACGGCATGGAGAATAATGTAACCGCGACGATTCTCGTCGATACAAGCGACTTCCGCTCACCGTCGGTGCATTTTCATGGTTCGCGAACCGAATTCCGTCCCGGATGGACTTTTAATATCCACGAGCCGCCAGCGGCACGGCCGAAATCCCGTTTTCGAGTTCGACTATGAGTTGCGTGAAAAATATACCGCGCTCCGCGGACGGAGGCGAAACGAGTTCGCGTTTTACTTCTCCCATGATTTTCCATTACCACCGACGATACACAGAGGCGTAGAACGTTCGTGTAGGTTGGTTGACGCAGAGCTTCGTTCGGTCGGGCTATCGTGCGGAATGCGGTGCGCTTGACGGACGCACCGGTGAAATTGAAAAATCAAAACGCGGCCCGCGCTGAATTGCGTGTAATTATAATTTCAGTGGTGCCTCTCTTCGTCCCTTTCGAACACTCTGGCACAAGGACAGCGGCCGTTGTTATGTAATCGCTCTATCGATTTCAGATTTATCGCGGGCCGTTCTAAATATTCGAATAGTCGATAAATTTGAGTCTATAATCCTGGTCGTTGTCAAGCCGGAACCAACTTTGAAGAATGAGATCAAATAATTTGTCGAAAATGGCAGGAAAATATATAACGAGTTTCTATTACACTTAGTAAATAGGAATGCTGGTTGCTTTGATTAGAAATTCCTTTGATTTCGACTGATTATGTTAAATGTTCCTATATTACGTTTCAAACAAAAAGGAATGAAGTGGTTTATTTTGGTGCATTCTTCTCACTGTTCGATACGATAACACGAAGAAAATGTCAAAAGTTTTATACACACACGCCTATATATTTATTATTTCTAAATTTTATTTTGCATACCCGTCGCTATATCATTTCATTTTATAACTATAACATACACCAAACAAATTGTATCAACTGCTTATTACTAATTTTTACTTCTCGGATCGAACTTTAAAGCTGTAATCGATTACAACTTTTTCTCCCCATAAACAAGAAAAGCTCCAGTTATGGAGGGTAAAAACAGTTCAAACGAAAACATCAACATACCAACGGTCAACATCGTTCTGGTAATCGAATCTCTAGGCTGACATCGTACATGAGCAGCAGCCCCGCGGTGGTAGCCACGTGTCGACGTCGAACAACCTCTCCATAGGTTGCAGGAAAAAAAGAAAACATCGAAGCAAGCAGCCAGACAACGACGTCGGTCGGATACTCCCGCCTCCGGAGCAAACGGAGACCATAGCAATGAATGAAATCTACAGATGGCTGATTTCGGAACAACGTGGCGATGGATGTTTGCACGAGTGTGGGTGGGTCCAGCGCAAAACAAACAGGGCTTACCGCATTGATCGCCGTAATCCCGAACACGTACGTCGTCTCTCCTGCTGTGTATGCCTCTGTCCTAACTCTCGCCCGCCGACGCTTCCATCGTCCCCCTAGAACCGACAGAGAGAGAACCCATTCCATCGTCGCGGTCCCCGGCTGCTGGTACTGCTGCTGCTACGTGCTCCCGTTCCACCTATCTGCGTGGCCAGAGAGATATTCCTACCTGTGTGCGAGTGATCGTGCGTGTGTGTCTTTGTGCTTGCGCGCGGATGGATTGTCACAACAGCCGAGGACACTAGACTAAACACTCCAACGATCGTGACCATCGAGAGAGACAACGTATTTCTACTGGCCGGGTAATATCCGTGACAATATTACTCTTCCCGGTGAGCTTCGCCTCCGTGGCGCGCCTCTAACGTTCATCACTTTACTGCTCATGGTAATAACGTGAAAGATGGTAATAGGAATATGTACATACGTATCTCGATGGATGACAGTTGTTGTTTCTAGAATGCATGGTGTTTCTTGGCGCAATATTCCAGATTATCGAACCTTCGCCCCGGACGAGGACTTTCAACCGGGTTTTATGTAATTCCAATGTTGGATTATTTTAGTAGAATAGAGCGTGATAATTAGATTACTCGTGATGACGCGGTTATTTTTATCTTTTGAATTCGAATTGTAAAGCGCTTGTTTTAGACATAAATACACTGGACTGGTATATTCACAAGTCTACTCTAAACTGGATTCTGACATGGATAGGTGACATACATGCGAAATGTTTATCATTTTTCTTTTAATAGCTTTCGAAGAACCGTTTGCAAATGCATTGATTAAATCATAATGTATATTAAGCAGTATATATATAATACGCCGGACATGTAAATGAGATACATCAAAAGAAGTAGATTTTAAAACGGATCTGACTTCGTAGAGAGAGATAAAAGTGTAGGTACGTCTAAAATAACAATTGAAATTAAAATTGATAATATAAAATATCGCAGGGACAGAAGCGGTAACAGTGTTTGAATAGTTTGAATACGAAAATACAAAATCAAAGTATTTTAAACTGAACACTTTCGATAAAACGTTTGAAAAAAGATTTTCGTAAAATGAACTAACATTAATGAGCAGTAAATTAGCTTCTGGTTGGAAACAAGGTATTTCAACTCGAAAACGGAATGGTAATCAAGGAATCGGTTAATTGTAGGGTCATGTTTTATGATACGCTTCCTGCACCCCTCGCTCATTATAGAATGCGAAGAAAAGGTTAAAAACTGCGGGGTTCTAGCATGAATTATAAGTTAGGGTGGAAGCTGAACATGTGCTGCGCATTAAACTTTAGAGACTGTAATTTTATTATGTTTAATAATTGAGCAGAATCATATTGGCTTACATACGACATTATTATTTGCCTGATATTCGTTTCACGAAATAAAAAGTTATTAAGGAAATAACAATAAACTCCAATTTATTTTAATTTATTATTAATATCTATTTTCCTCGTTATATCAATTTTAATAAAATATCCTCGCATATTCTTTACAAATATGATGCAACAGGGAACTGCGAACAAAATGTTAAACGAAGGAGTAAATGTTTAATTATCATTGCAATCGAATATACGTACAATATAGGATTACATGAAATTGACGACCGAAGTAAGTTTCATTGATTGCAATAATTACGTTTAAATTTCACAAAACGGATATCGATTATCGATATTGGCATTTGATAGGTACGTTCAACAATGGTAACAGAATGTGTATTTTGCTGTGATTTGACATTGGACGCATCTTGCTTCTTTTTCCGTTTTTTGGGAAAATTGTAATTACTGTAATTCTTGCATCGTACGGGTCAATTTTTGTTGGTCGTACAGTTTCATTGTTTCGAAAACGACAATAATGTACACTAGCATCTAATATCAGTTTCACTATGGAACAATTTCTACTCGAAGCATATATTTTCTTTTTACTTCTTGGGCGAATAAATATAGCAACCCCCTTGTTAAAATACGATAGTTACATTAGAAATCCCTTTAAGGTGCATAAATTAAAACTCTAATACATTGCCTGACATTAATTAAATTTAAAGCTATCTATTATCTATTAAACAAGATTATTAACCGCATTCCATGCTAACATTCCCCTTTAAATTAGATATAAAAGTCAGCTTTGTCAAGTTTGATAAATGCTTGATAAATGAACGTTCAACCGAATTTCAGTAGTACGAGTCAATAATTCGGTCGTCTGAATTATTGTATAAGCAAGTTGGTTAATCATATCTGGTACAAATATAAATCGTATTACGAACGTATTATAAACATTAAAACACGATATAATATCAAGTTAGTAACAATGAAAAACAAGAAGAAACCATAGATATTTATTTCCCAAAATATCCCTACTGCCTATTGTGCTAAAAATATACATTTCTCAGTAAAAGTATCACTCGCTATCTATGAAGTGTAAAAATTATAAAATTCCATTGTTTCCTCTACTTTCAGGCATGTCTTTTTGCTGATTGAGTATTTGAAACGTCACCATGACTTACTCGTTCCTTCTCGTCCCACTACTTCGTCTCAATCGTTTGGTTCCACTACTGCTTCCTTTCTTTACAGTGTCGTTTAACATCGCGCCAAGATCGAAGCGTGGCCGTGGTAGGATTATCCGCGAATCCCGGATTCCAGGATATCTAGAGCCGCTTCAGTTGTTTCAACGCGATATTCGTGACTTGATTTCCGAAAGTAGCTCGTTCTTACGTACCACGTGCGTGCTCTTAAGCGTACAAATAGGCGGTTCAATCCTTCCTTCTTTATCGCTTCATTCGTACCTCTGTCGCTATCGTTGGTCCCGTAGTAGGAAGGATTCATGAGGATAATTCTTTCACGTTTACGAACTGCAGTCGTAAGACATTAATTAATTTTCTAAGTTGTACTAAAGCAAAACTAAGGTTCATATTTTAGGCGCCCCATTGGAATGTAGTAAGTATACACGGAAGATATTGCGAGTACGTGCACGTACCACATACACGTCCATCTAGGAAGCAGCAACATGATCGAAACTAACGACAAGGTGTGTCATCGTAATTCGTGGACCAAGATAAATTAAAAAGTTCCCGCGAGTTCCTCGATTATAAGTTTCGTAACTTTCGGTCTCGAGACTCTGTCGCTTGTCTTCGAGAAGTTGAACTTCGCGCGTAGCAGACAAGCTGAACGATTTTTCTTTTCATTCCAATCAGTTGGTTGTTTAACCATTTTCAACTATCTCAGATGGAAGTTTAGGGTATCAATTAAGTTGAAACAATAATTTCTGATAAAAGTGTTGACCTAACATTTTTGTAAAATTATTCAGACCTTAGTATGGTATTTTTTATATAGAGCTAGTTGATGATGAATTTTTGCATTTACTTATCATTTTAAATAACTGATAGAATTATATATGACGATTTTCTATTCACGTATTGTCATGGTGTTAGTCGGTAATTTTAAATAACTCTTCGAATAAATCTTGATTCACGGACAGACAGTGACAAATCATAATAAAATAGAGAGAGGAAAAGATAAATGAAGTAAAATGCAGGAAGATATTCGAGTTTATTCAAAATGAGAGAAACAGAGGAAGAATAACATCAACGCGATAGAACGCGGGAGACATACATACGTGCAATGGTTTCTGCTTTCCAGCAGTTCCTGTCTTTCCCTGTCTACTGACGAGAAGACTTCCGCATTCATACCTGTTATCGCCAACAGTTACCAGCGCTTTAAACTTACTTTTCATTTATAAGCATGTTTTATATTTATTCAATCATTGTTATTAACCATTTATATCAGCCCGATAATTATATCACTACTTGAAATTTATTCAAACCGTTCGTACAACTATTACACGACAAAATCAAAAACAAAGGGCATCTATTTCGTCAATTTTGAAACTTTGAAACTACCAAAAGTTTTTTCTCGAAAATCGCAATCTAAGAAGGAAAGTAGGATTGACCGACTCACGTGAAACATTAATATTTACAACTCTGAACGACCAAATATCCAACTTCCTCAATTTAATATTACATTAATTAACCGTCTATGTAGCGACATAGTGCGAGCAGTCACGTAACGGCCAAAGCTGACTTGTCAAAAGCACGATTCGTACGCGGTTTGCGAGTGCATGGATGGAAAAAGAAGGAAACGTAGAGGAGAGGTGAGGACGAAGCTATCCTCACGGCACGTCCAACGGACGAAAAGTGATTGCGAAGTTCTCGGCGCGTGTTCGTGTAGCGACTGACGTGGTCAAAGGGTTGGTATAGTACGTCGTGAAAAGAGGCTGGCTGGCGTCGGGTGGTTGTAGCCAGGGTTTGATAGTCGGGCCTCCACGTTTCATTAGCCCCGGCGGCTAACTGTTAACCGACAATTTAAACAATTTTTAACTTGGAAACTTCATCGTATCCCCTGAGCCCCGGGCGTCGTTGAGCAGCAAACGGCGTGGATGGCAACGGGTCGGACAACGCTCGTCACAAACGAGCACAGCTTTGTTCGGGATTCGCGGTGAAAACAAGGGAAAATAAAGGAAATAAAGGAAAGGCGGGTTGGACACGAGATAGAGGAAAGGGGATCAACTTCGCGATACGTGATTATGGGAACGGTTAAAGTTTCGTATCGATAAAAGACACGGTAACTAGTTTGCGACACCCGGAATCGCTCGTTCCAGTTTTACTGCTAAGAAATCCTGAAGAGTTTTAAATGCTACGTGTTGTGTAGAAATTTGCGACAAATTGTATTTATTGTGTATACTAACGTTGAGATTAATTAATCATTTGAGACGTATTTGTAAAGATAATTAAAACTTTAATACACAGATAGACATACCTTGATAAGTATATTATACAATATATTACAATATATTCTGACTTTATATAGAACGTGGCAATTGGCCCAAATTGTCAGAGAAATGATTAATCGATCAAAATCTTGGATTCATGGAAGATAACATTCCTAAAAACACAAGCTATTTGTAGGTGGAATATGACGAGTTCAGAATTACATATTCTCCGCAATAATCTTCTAGCTTATATCTTGACAAAATTTGGCAATTTACATAGTTTTTATAATATTAAAGATATTACAAATTTGTCGAGTTTGATATTGAGCTAAAATTTAGTACGAAGAGCAGTGAAAGTAATTCACAATGAATCTCGACAAAGAATTCTTCTTAATTTCTATCATTTTGATGTTAGTGTAGGGAAATATGCTTATGTCAGAAAGTAAGGTATTTAGGTCTTGTTTAATAGTACCTATTTTTTCGAACTTGTTCTTTTTAGAGAACTGTACAATTTTCCTTGCACATGTGCTTGCTCATTATATTCTTCCATATGGTGGGACAAACATGTTTTCCGCACGAGTTTCTATTTATTGTTCCATAAATTTCATTTCTAGTAAAATGTACAATAGATTGCGAGCAGTGTCTGTACACTTCATTTCATGATAAAGAAATTAATAAAATAAAAGTAAGATGATAAGAGACAAATATCGAGAAACATAATTTGATTATGTGATTTTTCATTGCCTTTTGTTTTATACTTGGCTCGAGATATTTCTATAATATTAACCTATACAGATACCACTTTTATCAAATCCATACACTAACCGCTGTACGAATAAAGAAAGTCCGTATACCAAATTCAGCTTGGTTTTCCAAAATATCGCACTCATCGTTTACCCTACCTTTTTACCTTCACGCAATCAACATGCAAAGAAGACTCGACCTTGTAAATTTCGCATTCCTCTATCACACAGCACATTGTCTATGAACGAGGTTTCTTCAAACTGGCTTTCTCGCGTAATTCAGGCCGGTCAATTCGTCGATATCTCGTTTCTATTATACCGGTCGACGTGAAGCTGAGTAGCACACGACTCGAGATTTCGGCTATTGAAATTTTTGTGAGAGAGAATGCGACGAACGCGTTTTTCCCTTTTAGATGACGATAGGAAACCGGAACAGGTAACAGTGGCGTAAAGAGCAGAGAAAGAGAGAGAGAGAAAGGGAGGGAGGGAGAGAGAGAGAGGAAGAAAGAGAGGCGAGCGGTATTTCGATGGCCTGTTGCCGGCACGCCGCACGCCGGTAATATGCAAATAGCGCGGCTGAAGCGCGCCCATACGATGACAGAGGCGCGGACGAGGGCGAACCTCGATGGCGAGGGAGCGAGAGGCAGAAAGGATCGAATGTACGTAACTGTACACGTCGGCTTTGATCAAGTGTAACAGCCCTCCACGCTGGAGTGAACTCGATGAACGTTACGCGTGTAACCGTGGAGTGTGGAAGAATTTCGGTTGTAATTTTCCCGAAAATTTCAAACGGTTACCCTCCCTCCTATTCGATCTTCCACCCCTTTCTATCACGTTCCCTCTTCCCGACCCACCTCCCAATAAATTTTGCACGTCCACTGGCTACTTTTAGATTCGTATTAATAGCTCCCTTTTTCCCCCTATTTTTTGACCTGATCGATTCGGCAAGTTCGTAATAATTTCAAAGTTCCGTGGAAATTGCATAGATTTTCCAAATTCCGTATGGTCGAGGTTTTCAAATGGAATGTAAAATATGTTTGCGGCAGATTGGGCCCCGATTTGAAGGACTCTCCGATACTTTATGCAGTAATTTTCAACGAACTGTCGTTAATCCTTTGTGCGAATTATTTCAAAAATATACTTTCGTGAATATTGAACTGACTTCAAAGGGAAAGCAATTGGATGAAGAAACGCACTGGTTTTACGAGTATGACGTGTGCGCGGGCTTTTCAATGAGTTTTTTTATGATTTAAAAATCCTTCCGTAATATCAGTTGTAACATACGTTTTATAAATATTTTATATGTATATTTTAATCAAGAATGTAAAAGTTACTGAATTTTTCATAAATTTTCCAGAGAAACATGTGTAACAATATTAAAAGGAAAATTGACGTCGTATCAAAATATTATATCTAAAATTTAATATAGTAAATGAGAAGTATTATATAAATTTATGTTTATTAAATTTTCATACCACCAAAGGTACATAACTTCATATTCCATTTGATAAATTTTTGCCTCTTTTAAACGTTTAAATAAATCGTTAAAGTAATGACACAAAGTTCTAACAAAACATTGAAATACTAACATAACTCTCCTTTGACTCTTTCTCCCCTTCTTATATATCAACATAGTTTTGTTACAATCTTTGGTCCATCCTTCGTTTCTTAACCACTTCTCTCTGTCTCATTGCACTTCGAGATCCCTTTAAGTTCGTTTCACTCTACGGACAGACCAGACGAGGAGCAAAAAATTTCAAGATAGTTCGGTTAACTGGTGAACTTCTAGCGTAACTGGATGGTAACAAAGCCGTAATTAAAATAGTTTACAAGCACAATTGTACCAGCGAGGAGTCGAAAAGACGTGTTCGTCCGGAGAATAAGTCGGACAAGTGTTTCCCCGAGGCGAAGATCGATTGTATCCGCTGAGCCGGACTTTTCTTCTTCTTTGAAAACCCGATCGGTCTACGTTTCTTTCCGTATTGTTCACCGCATCTTTGATCGTTGTTTCTGTCTGCCGTCCAGTTAAATGCTCTTAAACGAGCAGCTTTCAAGAATGTTACCAGCTACGTTCGGTATGCGGCCACGGATCGCGAACAGGGTCACTTCACTCCTGATCAACTACAGTGAAACTTCCTGTAACTTGTTTCAGCTTCCAGCCAAACGTCAACCCAGACGTTTTAAACGTACGTGCTCGTCTCTCGTGCAGCCGCGATTACATTATCGTCTTTGTTTCCATTTTTGAGTACAACGCACGACATGTAGGGACGTAAATAATACAGGTAATAATGGTACGAAAGCGACTTTCTTTCGTCAAAGCGGTTCGCGGATGAGCCAAGATGAGACGAGCAAGATCATTTCTAAAATGGTACAGGTTTGAAAGGTAAAAGAGAAATGCTTATTTTTTTCGAGAGATCCGAGCGTCAGTTGCTATGCTGCAGAGAAAACGGAAAATCTATAGAGGTTTGCGTATGAATATCCGATATTTCTGTGTTTTTAACATTTAAAATGACGATTTAATTTCTTGAAAATATGACTCTGACTCGATATAAAGATTCTGTATGACAGATGATGATTACTGAGTGTTTCTTTAATCGTGTGTTATAAAAAGGCTAACTCGTATCAAAGCAATTTTACTATCATCAAGTAACTGCATACAGTGTCAACAAACTGCATACAGTGTCGAACATATAAATCACACGTACTTCTAACAGTTTAATTGATAACCATCTTTCACTGATACGTTACTTTCAGTTATATGTTAATGTAATGCAATAAAACATATTGCAGACTGAAACTAGTCATAATTTCCCACGCTATTGTCTTCTTGTTACAACTAAAAATACGTGCTACCTTATGAACCGACCTAATTTGTTTAAAATATGACAAGTATTCGTAGATTAAAAATTATCTATGAGAGTCCTAACGTAAGACTCGAAGTCGAGAGTCATCGAAATCTTACATTGCACCTCGACTACGTTGAATGCAACCCTCTGCGCGAGTATCGCGGCGAAATCAAGGCGCTAAGAAGGTTAAAGAAACAGTTGATCAGCTCATCGAAAGGAAACAAGAAAGTGTTTGGTAAAATCAAACGAAGGGGGTGGAAGAATGTGTATAGCAGGGGTTCGCAGGGGTTCTGTGTCGAGCAGCGACTAAAAGATAGGGAAGCAAACGGAAGAGGGTGAAAGCAGGATCAGAACGGACGCGGAGGACGATCCGGCCTCCGTTAGCAGCATATTGTAATGCGCCGAGAAGTTGGCGAATAAATCGAAGAAGCGTTGAGAGTAAAATTAGATAACAACTCCCGCTCTAGCTGCCGCCAGTAGAGAGCGGCTCTTCTCCAACTTTTAAGGACCATCCTCTTATTCCCCATACCATGCTATTCGTGCTACTCTCTTCCTCACTCTCTCTCGCGCTCTCTCTCTCTCTTTTTCTCCATAGCCGATTCGGGCTCTCCCTTCTTGACTTCGGTGAATCGTTCCTTCGCGAACCAGTCTTCGCGAGTCGATCCCTCCGCCATCGCCCCGAGGACGACAAGGGTCTTACCTTCACCCATTCATTTATCTGGAGTTTACATTATTAGGCGTTACTGCGTTTCAACATTTGTCCGTTTCGGAAGAATGAATTGCCTCGGATAAAGAAAAAACTTCCCCTCCCTGTTGAATACTTTCTTCTCGTTTCTTTGTCCCTTCGTCGCCCCTCGGCGGTTTCATCCAAGTTGCTTCCTTCCAGTTTACTATTGTACGCGCTATTTTCAGCGAAATTACAAATGATCGATGATGTTTGTGTTTATGGCTTTCTTTAAGTGAGATCCGAGTTTGTACATTGTCGCGCCACATGTTTCCACAGTTTTCACTTTCACGAGGAATTAATTAAACTTCAAATGACTGATATCTGTAAAACATATGAAGTTAGACTGATAGATATTGTTAGTTGCTGTTTCATTTAGTTTCTCAATATTCGTTCAATTATTTTTCAAATATACATATGTATATGTATTAGAAAGTGTTCCATTTTTGAAACATTTTCGTAGAGTACGTACTACTCCCACGAGATTACGCTTTAATCTTCTGATTAAATTAATCGAGCCAGAAAACCGCGGCAACAATCATGGTGCTCTGGCCATTGACAGAAGATGCGCCGTTTAACGACGTTTCTTATAGCCGGGGAGGGTTTGCAACGACCGCGAGGAGCCCAAGCAGAGATAAAACAAGACGGAAGCAAGGCGAGAGAGCAGCCGGCTACGTGAAACAGGAGCGGATCAAACGAGCTATTAGACCCGTGTTACGGATACCTACGAAGCTGCGGGCTAACCCTCGTCTGCTGGACCGTGTGTCTCCTCTGGGCCCCTAGGGAAGCAACGGTCTGACTATTACATTCCACCATTCACTGCCTGCAGCGTAACAATCATAAATCTTCACGTAGAGCCATCCCGTTACTTCGACTCCGTCCCCGATCCTGTCACCTTGTCGAGGTAAATACCCCGCTCCTTAATCTTGTCGCTGCACCGAGCCTAGCTGTCACGCGTCTCTCTTCGTTGCGGTATGTGTGCGTCCCCGGATGTATAACGTCGCCTTAGGATGCAGCCGGTCGTAACAATATGTGTTACAAGCCAATATAGGCTGACAAGTCGTATTACTTCGCGACGTCTCGTCGCGAACGTCGAGCGTTGATCCAGCTCCGAAGGGAAATTTCACATAGTAAATTACTTTATGAAAGTTTGCTTTTTAGTGATTACCGTGGATGTTATACGGCGGTAGGTTTTACGACAACGGACAGGGTATGATTTATTGTTTAAGTTCTACAGCCCGAATAGTAGAATGCTATTGTACTAACCGTCTATCTAAAACATTGTACACGTTTAAGAATTCTGTACGGTGTACGTCAACCTCGTGTCTACGTGAGTTTCTGGTAACTCGAATTCCTCCATCAATTACGACCTTCAGTGGGTTGCTTTTTCGAAAGACGAACAGAACCGTCCTATTTGGCAGATCGAACGGCAATCTCGTCCGTAGAAATTTTCCTTCGCTTCGATTTGATCGCGGTAATCGTTAGTTGATAGAAATCCACTAGAAATTCTGTAATTCATAACATAGTAATCCGCCATTCGGACAAGAAAAAGTGGAAACTATGAGAACTAAACACGCGCGGCTATATAAGATATCCGGCGAGCAACTGTTCGGTCACGTACAATCCAGATCTTATCAGCCGTATAGTAGAAACGCTAAATTCTAAGCCCCCAAACACAGCAATCGCCCATGATCGTGTAATAAACACAAATCTTGTTTAATGGCAACCGACCAATACTACCTAGCATTACCAAACGGTCGATAAATTCATTGAAAGAACAAAAAATCTATTCTCTATATCGAATTCCCAATTGGGTTGTCGTAGAGCTAATTATGTTTCGAGTGACGAGATCAAATAGAAGGTTGTAGAGACAGTTCTGTATGTAGAAATGGACACGCGAGACTGCGTGGTGGAGAACGGTGGGAGGTGATTTAGCGGACGGAGTGAAGGGTGTAACCGGGGTACGGCAAGCACGGCGGTTTGCGGAAAACCGCAGGCAGGCTGAACCCGACGGATCTGGAATAATCATTTGCAGCCTGAATGCATTACCTGTGCAATTTATTTCGGTTTGTTTCGGTTTTGTTTCCATGATTTAGTCGAGCCGTTTAGCGTTCGAGCGACACGACGTCGTGACAAGAAGTGGTGGCTAGAGCTAGGGTGCGGGGCAGGCAAAAAGTTACGTACAAGAGATAAAGGATGAAACGAGAAAGGGGAGGCGGAAGGGCGATTATGTTTCAGAGAACGTACACCGATTTCCTGTGTGCCTCTCTTTTCTTCGTGAAATTCTCCCGTTTCGTTCGCCGATGCGTTCGTTCTCCGGTTTCGATCTCGTTCCCTCTTTCGACTTCAATCAGTGTTCCCTCCCTTTTTCGCCAACCCTCCATTTCTCTCTCGCCTCCTCGTCGAACCGCCAACCCTGTGTTGTACAGGCGTGTTTCAGCCGACCGTCTATTGATTCCTGACGCGAGAGTAATGTTCTTCTATTAATGATCATGTCCTGAATAAATCACTCGATTAAATGGGTTCGTTGTTCGTGTGCACTCGTCGTTGGACCAGCGTCATCCCCGTTGGAGAATAAGCGCAAACAAATTGACAGTGACCAGCGGTGGTTATACGTGCCTTTGTAATGCGCTCTCCCCGCTAAAAGGTGATTCCTTCCGCGTTTATTTCATCCGTGTCATCGTCATTAGGCTTTGATAGCACGATGCGAAAATTGCTTTAAATTGCCCGCCGGAATGTGGAATTTTATAATACAAAGCGCTTTATGTATTTTGAATAGATGATGATACTAATACTATTTTTTATGATATACGTGTAACATAATTGACTCGCATTAGTAATAACAGAACGCCATTTGTTCTAGTGGTATGTCAAATTTAATTACTTTTAATATTTAAATTCATCGTTCGTAACTTGAAACTCATCGATCGCATCATATAAATTAATATTTAGTTGAATATAAAGTACAAATATATTCTTTGGATACAACCGAGACTAACAAAATTAGAGTATATAAAAATGTTTCACGTATTTCAACCTCTGTAAACTTTCCTGAACTTCTCTAAAAGGCATTTCAAGCTCAAAGGAAATTTATTTTGAAAAAATTCAATTATTTTTTTGTTTATTTATATTTGTATTATAAAATTGCTCTTCTCACTAATTCACTTAGTATTAAAGGACGAGTTTTTATAGAACAAATACGACAATAATTTCCTTTCAACGTATACAAATAACAATTGCTGTAATATTCTCAAAAATGCGTATCTCTGAGGTTAACGTATTTAAGTAAATGCAATGCACACTACGCTACTAATGGGTATTTGAATTTACAAATTCCATAAAACAGAGTATTACGTTATGTTTATCACCGTACCTTTAAATACACGAACAGGATAGTAACAAAAGTACGGGAGAGAACGTGCAATAACGACCCTGTAAAGTGTACTGCAGTATCATGGTGTATAATTCTCTTTAGTCTCTGGTTAGTACACTTTACTATACCGTACTGTAATTTATCCTGCAGACGAAGATTTTGCTTTGTTCTAGTAAAGTCCGTATCCACCACTAACACACGCGAACCTCGGCAACGGAGGAACTGAATCTCGATTGTTTCCCATGAAATCTCCCCTTCTCGTTGTAATATTTACGGCATTTATCCCTTCTATCTCAGGCTCGATTTTCGCGGATCGCTGTGAATTAATAATTAAACTCGCGTTATGCTTGACTACGTAATTTAGCACATTATGAAAGGCAAGTAGCTCTTTATTGTGCCTCAATTTCCCTCGAATTTACAAGCTACTAATTTTTTAACAACCGTGAGAATTCGTGCCTTTGTAAATTAACTGAAATTAAATTTCTTTGCAAAGAAATTTGAAATTCATTTAATTCGACGAAGAGATGATCATGCGCCTTACACTGGGGATAATTAAAAGTTACGATCTCAGAAGATATTTTACGATACATATTCTAATAATATTTCAATGCAATTTCAAAACGGCACGCAACTTCGATAGGAGTAATGAAGTTGCCAAATAATAATTTCTAAATAACTTCGAGTATAAATTTTCGTGTGTTTGACAATTCACTAAAATATATGATTTCCAATGATTTAGAAATAATACACATTTGATACCTTGAAAATATTTCAAAGGAAATATTACATTATCGCATTTGAAGAATTGAAAGTAACGTCGATGAGAAGGGAAACTAACAAATAATTAATTACTGTATTCCATGTTCCCTTTGACACTATGCTGCTTTTGTTTGAAATATCTTTCCCTACAGTACCTGATTTTCCAACTATTTGTAGCTATCAGATGAAGTGTCTGTACCGAGATACTAAAATATGATACTAGTCGAACAGACGAGAGAAGAGGGAAACTGTCTCGTAATAAATGACGCGTTGATCGTATTCCCGATAGACAGTTTAATTTCGATTTGTCTTAACGAGAAGGGGGAACACAAAGAAAAACTACGGAAGGAAGGGAAAGCAAGCATACGCACAGTTGGCTCACTTTTACGCGTCTCAGAAGCCTCGGATGCAGTTCGCAATTGGAATTGGCGTCTCGCGAGACTTCGGCAAATGAGACTGCATTGAGACAAATGGTACGGGAACGATGAATCATCGTACGTCAAAAGCATGAAGCAAAGCCACCATTTTGCAGCCGCATCACTGAACTCCGCGGAAACACAACCCGCGGTACATAAAGAAACGCTTTCTCTCCTCTTTTTTTCTATCTTCTCATTGACGAACAGAACTTCCACGGTACATCTTTGCAGAGTGAACGTGGTGGCGTGATTGGAAAGGGCAGATTACAAATCATTGCCGTTACGAGAGCTGTAGCTCGGCAAAAAGCGAAAAAGAAAACTACCGACTCCAGCTTGTTCTTCAACGAGACTTGTTTTTCACCAAGAATATTACTATCGATACAAAGCGATTCGAGTTTCGTCGGGGATGCTGTCGCGACAGTGGGACGTTGCACTATATAGGATAGTGGTGTCTGTATACTTAAAAAGAGCTTTGTGTATTTTTATATTTACCCTGTGAATATTCTACCTTAATACGTATACAAAGAGATAGTGATCTCTGAATAGCATGTGTACAAAGAATAGAAGAATATTGAAGATTTAGCCTTTGATTTGATAGAGGTAACGAAAACAAGTTTATAGGTCAGGAACTACTTGAGATTTTTGTCTCTTTATCCAAGAGGAAGATTGAAATCACGATGATATTGCAAGCCAGTCAGTGAATGTTACTTACAACTTCTGGTATTGACTATTTTTTTTTTTCGTTCTATTTAGCATCTTAATGTATTATCTGCACCTACAGTACATCGTTACATATAACATTTACCGTACAGTACATATTTACCTTTTAAGAGTGGTAACGTCAGTGTTTCTCTTTTTTAAGTAGTATAAGTCAGTCACGAATCAGACAATGTCAACTACAATAATTACGTTAATGATTATTTTATTATAACCATTGAACAATTAATCTTATTCACTTCATAACTTAGATACTATTCAATTAAAAATTAATTCCCATCTATTACCGCTAATTCCATCTGCAACTTTATAAGAACAAAAGTCGACAAACTTATTATTTTTAAATACAGAGAAAGTATCATTTCAATGAAAGTATCATCCACTGTTGTCTCGCGACCAATTGCACGCTCACACCACTTTAGTCGGTCAAAATACTTAACGCTAATTACCAACTACTCGGGATAAGTAAACGAGGGAAGAAACGTGACTCGATTCTCGGCCGTAGAGCGAAAGACAAGAAATCGAAGCGAAACGGGGAAATGAACGGGACAGTAGAATTCGGATACTACAGGACGTACGTGCAAAATGTGTACTCGCGCACCACTTTCAGTTAAACTAGTTACCACACTGGAGACGGGAGAAGGGAGACTGCTGGAATATCGGCGGGCGAGAAGAGCGATAAGGCCGAAGCATTTTCCAATTAGCGTTAAACAAATATCCGCGCGATGTGAACGTCTTTCGCGCTCGTAACAGCAGGCAATATCCACGTAGCCGTGCGCAGCCCCTCTTGCCTGGCGAGTAGAAACGAGGAAGCAGGGGTTGTTCATCCGTGAGAACAGGGGCGGGCTGTATCGAAGAAAGATAGAAACGGCAAGAAAGAAAGACGCGTAGACGGAAAACAAGCAAGTCGAAGAATAAGAAAAGAGCGGTGGTAGAAGGAAACGCGAGAGGGAAGGAAAGTGTCTAGAGATGAGGCAGGAATAAACGGAGAGTGGGGGAGGGGGTTGAAGCTCGAACTGATGAACGCGAAAGAACTGAGTGGAATTTCGCATTTAATCAGGAGAGCAACGAGACCGGTTGGCTCTGACGCGGAGGGATAAGGAGAAGCGGGAAAGCGGCGAGGATAAAGCGTGGAAAGCGCTAAATGGTATCTGAACTGGTTCCTTTCTGACGGGTACGGGGCGAACAGCCATTTGGTCGGTGAGTCGAGAAGATGGTGAGGCTGACGAAGGGGTGGCGATAGGGGTGGTCTGTGCCGTGGCGGTGGGTGCTTTTAATCTTTCGCTCGTGCGAGGATGCGCCCATTACTGCAAATTAAACTCCCTCGGGAGCCTCCGGCGTGTGACTGCCGCTAGTGCCACGGTAATCTGTCCACGAAGAGCGTGTGTATACGTACGGGGCACTCCGTGTCTGGTGAAAAACGGTCGTGGAACCAGATGCCCGTCGCATCGTCCTGGAGTATACAGGATTTATGGTTGTCGTGCTGCGACACGCTGCGATCTTTACCGGAAGTGATCAACTTAACGCTACAACATAGAACTACGTGACTCGATATTTATTGATGACACTAACCGTTACTTATTCTGTGTTACAACCCTCTCGACCACAATTTCGTTATGCCTATCGTATCGTGCGTTCGTTCATGATCGTTCATGAGCGCGACACGAGACTACAGGATGATCGATAATTCTATAAAGTAGGGGAAAGTTCTCCTATGAGAGTTGTTTGAGTGTAATTTTATTACATGATGCAAAAAAGGCATATGTGGTTTATTTGTGACTTATATTTTGGAAACTTTTCTGCTTTACTATTACTATCTTTAACATGATTTTCTTTTCTCTACATGCATATGTATATTAGACGAGTTATAGGAAAAATTGATCCAAATAATTAAATGTAACGCGAATAAATTTTAGCGTTTATATACGCTATTGGTCGATTGAGATTTAGTTATTTTCAAGGCAGTTCTACTGAAATAACAGCAAGAAGAATACTGCCCGAGATATTGAAATATAACCACCGTTGTTTGCTGACGCTGACCGTATACACGCGAGATCCTCAAATTCAAGCACACTCTATATCATGTGTTATCACGGAAGGTTACGTGAGTTAAAGAAATAAAAAGGTGATGAGCTGCTTTACACAAAGGCAATCTTATTCTTTGTACGTATTCATTGGCTCTCATAAAAACGAGTGGAAATGTGTAATCGAAGATTTTATTAGAGTTTCCAAATTTAGCGCTATTAGTACCGTTTTCAATTTCGCATTCATATACACATTTTATATAGAAGATACATTAATGTATCCATTGTTCATTAAAATCATCAGAATAATACGAAATAACTCCAGACAAGAATGAAACTTTAATATTGAACGTTTCAAGTGAGTTAACTTCGCATGTACATTCACTCGCCTAATGCGGTCAAGTACGTCAGGATTTCGAAAGATTTTACAAGCTAGTACCCGGGGAAAAAGCTGTTAGGTGCGTTAAATGCCATCGGCGCGCGGTACCGAAGGTCCCGAGTTTCATCAGCAAACCGACGCTTCCGGTTCTGCGTCCCCATACGCTGGCGTATGGTTTCCCTTATAGGCTGCTTTCAATCGTTCGTTCTTTTTTCTCCGTTCCTGATAGCCGCGTCGGACGAGCCGGTAGTCCTAATTGAATATCAGGCGAAATGTAATTACGGTTGGAATTCATGCTTCGTCGGAGCAAATAATTTGCCATGGCGTGGAACACAGTGGAATGGTAACGAGGGAGATAGGATGAAGGGTGTGCCGAGGGTGGCGCAGTGCGGCGGGCCGCGCAGCCGGAAGAGCTCGGATGCGTTATCAAAACTTTGATAATCCAATCGATTACCAATGCAATAATTGGTGGCCGAGCCGACGGAAAGGGGTGGGATTTCCGGTCATACTCGAATTCGATTCGAGGTAGGAGACAGTTAAGTGGTATGGGTGGATATTCTCATGTGTCGGGGTCGATGGGGCGTCCTGGCCAAGAGAAGGGGGCACGAGGTACCATTGTAAATTAACGATAAACGAACTGGCGCTCATCAAAGAGCCCCTACGCTCGTAATATCTGTCCGGCTAATCCATTTACCGACAACGGTAATTTTGTCCTGTCACCGCTAGAACCCTCCAGCCATCCAGTTTTCCACGATACACCATGAGGCCCGATTCCAAAATATGAAACAGGAACGCCTGTACGATGAAGAACAGTGTTAAACCTGATTTGTTACGTTATTTTAAGACGAAAAAATGAGACGTGATTAAATTTGTCAGTGTGGCATAGGGTTTCAAATACGTAGAGCACGAAGATGCAGCGTTTCAAAAAGGCAGCTAAGAGCACCTACGTAGTTACATGGATTTGTTACTTTGCCTAGAAATACAGAAATTCGTGTTCGAGATTCAGCTTTCTAGGACGTGTCATTGTACATTATAATAATACCAACTTTTATTGCAATTTTTATTAATATTTCACCGAATCAATTTTCCCTACAACTTTTATTAAAGTTTTATTACCTTCTTCAGTACTTTTGAAAATATTTTAATTAAAATGAAGTCTCCTCTGTGAGGCCTTCTCTGGCAAAGAGAATTTTATCGAGGGCAAAATAATGATAAGACAAGTTATAAAATAGTACAATCGCGTTGAATGGTATAAATGAAATCGGTGCTAGAATAATATATCCACACGAAGTTGTTCTTAGTAAACAACAATTTCGAGCAATCGAATAAAGTTTTATTCGTACATATACAAGCGCGTGGCACCTTTCATACCTACTATCTAGGAATTGTTGGAACGGAAGAAGAGGCGAGGAACCGGTAAGCAGCTAATTTTGCTATATTTCCGCTTCCTCGGTTTCCGAACCCCGATTTTCGATAATCGGATTCTCCATCAAAATCCGTCCTGGAGTACTATGAGGCGGCGAGAACGTCAGCATTCATGAAATTACCGATGTTTGAGAGGTATGGAGAGGTAGTTAGATTTCATAAATTCGTAACAAACGATCTAAAAGTTTGTCACTCTGCTACATTACTATTAATCATGTTCGTCTTGTTACATTTAAATCTGTAAGCATCTCAACTAACCGAGCGATTGTCCAAGAAAGCTCAACAGATAATAGAAACGAAATAAAATCTACCAATCGTATTTATATATTATATTTGTATTTGCTTGTATTTTAATAAAATGTTTCATTGGAATAAAATTGACAAAAATGCGTGATTCATCCGTCCGAATATTAATCCATTTTTTCGTTATAATCGATTTTGAATATAAATTTTCATGATATGCAGAGAGTTCTGTAATATGTGAGATTCGTTTCAGGAATAAATTCTACATAATTGTAGATACATAACTGTCCATAAGTAGATGGATAGATTAAAAATATTAGTTATATACTTTTATTACGTAAAATTTTCCACTCGTCTAATATTTTCCTATTAAATATCCGCTTAATTGTCCAATATCATAGTACGAGAATATAATGAAAATCACATGTAATCTACACAAATGCGACGAGGTGGGAAAACGATCGGAACAGCCGCGTAACGCTTTGAAAGCGGTATAGTTCCCATACGTATCATCCAAGCGACTTGTCCTATTGCGCGAAACGTAGAAGCCTCCAATTTGCTGCTATTAATCATGCCCTGATCGGCGAAATTCACACTCTACCCGAAGAGAGGTCGCTTTCGTCCAGTAGCATTCACACGTAACAGCCAATTGAACATCAAAGGTCTCTAAACGTTTGATGTTTCTCATCTTCTTACTTAATTACAGATACGGAACTTCTGTTACAGAATGGTGTTACAAGAATTCCGTTTGCTAAACGGAAGCTCGCGTGACATTCGAATTATTGGCTCAGACTTAACAACCTATTTTCCGGGTGGATAATGGGAAACATGAAACAAACGTTTCTGTTTGTGGAAACATATTTATTACGCTATTTGCTCGACGATGTTATACCGTTTGCATAAAATTTAACTACGTTCCGTAACTCATCCTTGTTGACGATACATTTGATTTTTATTGTTTCATAAACCCTCTTTATGAGGTTCAGTTAGTCCTCGTTAGCCTTATTATACAACGTTTAAAACGTTTCATGTACAGTTCGTTTTAAGTTTTACTCT
The DNA here is from genome assembly GCF_014825855.1 of Bombus pyrosoma. Taxonomy (NCBI): domain Eukaryota; kingdom Metazoa; phylum Arthropoda; class Insecta; order Hymenoptera; family Apidae; genus Bombus; species Bombus pyrosoma. Next base: position 7,796,029 of record NC_057770.1, on the reverse strand, counting down.
GTTCTCATACTAACCGCAGTTCCATTTTATTAGCTAAACCATTGGTGGCTAAACTGGATGTAATTATAGCGAAAATAAGGTATATATTAACTACCGTTGCTTTTTTCCGCTTATTAAATATTATTTTTTAATTATAGCAATCCAACGGAAGACTACTTTAATGAATATAGTTGATTTCATTTTTATTAAATCCTTCAGTTTTCATAAAAGATCGTAAAAAAAGATACGAACTTAGCCGAAAGCGTATTTCAACGAAGATGTTCAATTAAGAATTATAATTTTTTCCCCGCCCACGAAACGGCCCGTATCTCAAACAGTGAAGAAAAAAAGGGCGCTCATTCTGCTCGAGTTAGGCGTCCACAGAACCGCAAATTTCTGGAAAAGCACTTTGCAGAATATGAGATTCGCTTGAAACGCTAATGAAATCCGAAGGGCAACGAGCAATTTCTGAAGGTGGCTTACTGGCCACGGCTTAATCTAACTCGGAGCCAGACTTTGCGCCGCGGGAGTTTCGTGCCGCTAGCTCTCGAGGAAGCTATCTCCAAAACTTGTCCTCCTAAACGGGAAAGCATACGTCTCCGACAATGAAACTTAGTTCGATGAGAAACCCTGAGGTGTCGATTCTAAAACGCGCTGTCATCAAAGTGAAGCTGAACGTGTACAGTATGAGAACCGGCGAATTATCCTACTGATGTTCGCCGAACTAAGTCGAGAGTGTGTTCATTAAAAGCGAACAATGTTCGGTGATTACGTTCTCGCGAAACCTTGTTCGATAAAAGTTGCTGACTTTGGGAAAACGAATATTTGTTTTATTTATCTATTTCGACCGTAGATATGTGAAGCAAATTATAGATAGGAAGAACTATAAAATATCTAAATATAAATTTATTTCAATATAAAATTGTAGATAATAAAATTCAAAGGCAGAAGTTGTATTATCTGAATGTATGCTTTCATAAAATAGTGTTGATGGTCTGTACGATACGTTTCGAAAATTTTCTGAATAATTACGTAAGACAGTAACATAATTAAGTAAGATACAAATTGAAAATATACCTAACTGATCGAGTTTAATATACGAGTGTATGTATGGAATTTGATAAATTATTACACATATTTTTGTAACAAATATTAGTTACTTTTCAAATTACAACAATTTATTCTATTTTATACACCTCCACGAATTCCATCACACCAGAATTTTTAATTACGAATTTTAAGAATTAAATAGCAATGTACCAATTACGGAGAATGAAGTTTGAGCAGATAGTTCAAGTCAACAAACGAAATATACTGCTAATTACGATAATACATAGTAGGTGTTCGATATTTGTTTTATTTAGATTTCTATCAATACGTGGCATCCAGAGTGTTATTAACTTTGCACGTTGGCATGATCTTCCTTGTGGCAGCACTTTAAATTGAGTCTTCGCGTGTGTATGACGTTTAACCCAGCTTGACCCTCGTTTACTACACGATAACGTGGAAGTAAACGACAGAATAAGTTTACGCAAGCAAGTCAGTATATCAATATACGGTTTGACGTTGCAAAAACTAAGCGAAAAAGCATCTAGGAACAAAGTAAGCTCCGTATTGATTATCGATAGATGTAACACACCTAAGTGGTAATACATGTATATGCATATATAAAAATAATAATTCGTCATTAAATAAAAAAACATAGCTGCATTTCGTTACTTATTGCAAATGTTACAATGAAAATGTAAGATAGGGCGGAAATATAATCATGAGAGGAAATTGATGGCTCAAAGAAGGATCACAGGAGTAAAAATCATAAACGATAGTTCCATAGAAAAATACATTGCGCACCGAAATTGGAAGAATTTAACAGCCTGGACAGCCTGCACGTAGGGGGAATTCATAGATATAGAAAGAGGACGTGTGGTATCGCATATCGTCGGAATGATAGCGTTGTGATCATGCGATAGCTGCCTTTCTTGATTGATACACTGCCTCGAATGTCAAAGGTAACGTTATATTTCAGTCTGTGGACGAAAAATTTTGATAGCCTTGCAAATTTTAGTTTGAATGTTCCCTTTGCCTCGTCCTTCTATCCATTTTACGCATACGATATCTCCTCTTTTGAGCATAAATATTTCGTATAATGAAATATTTCTATATAAATATTTCTCTTTAATCGATATTTCTAATAAACGAATGAGAGTAAATTTATCAAGGCGAGAAGCAGATTTAAGTGCGGAAGCGTATCGTTGAACAAATATAATTCCTACGTTACGTGTGACATTAAAGTATACAAGGCTGAAAAAGATTTTTGATAGTAAAAAGCTTTGCGATACATTTTAAAATCGTAAATTTCCTGGCAGCCGCGGATGTAATTTTACTTCTATGCCCGTTACGATATTCTACAATGTTATTCATGGAATTCTAACATTTTGCACAGCTCCTTCGTCAAGAATCAGTCGACACGGTTACAGTTTCTCTTTGTAATTTCCTTTGCGCAATATTCAACTGGATGGTTATAAAACGCAAAAATGACAAAGAAACTTCAAAGCGTATGCACATTCATTACCATCTCATTTAGGATACTGAAATCAGGAAATCATAATCTTTCTGTATAAAGAGGATACACAGTGATGTAATGTTTAATTAAATCCTAGTATATATTTATTTTGACAAATTAAATAATGTCAAATAGCATATGAAAATCGGTGAATATATCAAAAATAAACGAAGAAAAATTGAATTGACCTAAACTGATCGAATTTATAGTCGAAATGTATATTCGATAATTGATTACAGGGCATGCTACAATTTACCATATGTTATAAATATTTTAACTGGTAACAAGGCATACGTTCTTGTCCAATAAAATGCATACCTCCAACTGAAGGAAACTTTGAAACATTACTTTAAAAAACAGCTGTGAAATACATCTTTATTCTTAATCTCAAATAAAAATGAAATATTCTTTTATAAATTTATATATGCTTATATAATTGAACGATCTCATCCTATGTTAAAAAGTATGTCAAAAACGAAAATAATATACAAACGATATACAAGCTGGTTGGTAACTGGTGGTCGAGAAAATCGACCTTGAATTTTCGCTCGGTACGCGTGCACTTTATTACGTCTCGCTATAACGGATCTCACTATAATACACATAACAATTTACCATGGAATCCCTGTAATCGATGCATACCTCTTTTCATCAATACTCGAGAATCCAGAAGCATCGACTTTGTCGCGAAGAGCGATCGACACGAGAGTCCATGGCATAAAAAGATCATCGTTTGAATACGAAAGCGAGAAGAGAAAAAAGAGAGGCGTAAAGAAGAATCCGAAACGGAACGTATCAGTGATAAAGGGATATTGTTCACAGCGATGCGTGTGTGCGCGAGAAGCTAAATGGACGGATAAGCTTGCTCGAAGATGTCTGAGAGGCAGGCGGCTAGGCCTCCGCGGTGGTTCTCAGCCTTTCGTTAGGACAATGCCATCGTTCACGGTGCACTGATTTCGTGAGATTCCCATGACGCGTCCGAGGTTGAGCAAGCCTGACGAACGCTGCTATTCTACCGAGGACTTTATTGGCTTTTAAGACGGGCGTAATTAAAATGTAAAGGGTTGTCGGCTCGCTCATCCTTTTTGGCGCTGGCTCAAACTCACTTCCTATACACAGCCTATGTTCCTACTTCGCTATGTTGATCCTAATCTAGCGACGAAATGCTTTTCCACTTCTACTAAGAATAGTATGAAAAATAAATTATCCTCTTTCTATAAAGTATCTTTATTATCGGCTTCGTTCCTTATTTTTGAATTCTTTCAATTGAAATTTATATCCAACTAAAATGATTATTGGAATAACCATTATATACTTATAATGATATTTATTACAAATCGAATGTTTCCTACTGCATTTATTCTTTAATTGTTTTGAATGTGAACTTGTTATTTCGGTTCGTTCGTCTCCTAAACGAATACTGGATGAGGTACTACATAAATTTAACATCGAACATTTCAGAAACTAATCTCACGAAATTATGAAAGTAATGCGCTGAGAAAGTCCAATCGCGGTATGAATATAAAGCCTGACGATTCTCATTTCAATTTATGAAGGTTTGTCTATATTTACGATACGCCGACTTATTACCTTTTACTATCGACCGTACGATGAACATTTTTCTGCCGAAGTGAAACTCGCTTTCCGTATATTATCCCTTTCTCTATCAACAGCTTTTATTGCTCGCCACCGACTAGCGTCTGATTGAAACCAGGTATCTGTTCCCGGTTTCATAAAGTTATAGACTTTCTGTAACGTAGATATATAGCTTGAATATTAACGCACATATAAATATCACAGTGACAAGTTTATTCGAGCGATTATTTGTAATTTTATAAACAAATATAGCTACAAGCGTTCATTATGTTTTTAATTAAAGTGAAATGTGGCGCTTCTATATAAAATATTAGTAAACGCTGGTAAAATATTCCATAAATCTACATGTAGAAAATCTGTTGTATGGATCTTGCACACAATACCAACACAATAATTTAAGTGCAAACCATTACGTATTCTTTGTGTAATCAAATTCAATGGACACCAATCGATCATCAAGTGGCACAGGCAAAGTCATACGATACATCGGTATTGATATTACATTAGCTTTCGCATAATACGGCATTCTTTGCGTTGATGTATCCTATATACACGTCTTTACCAGGTTGAAATCTGCCATCGCATAAAAGACGACCACGTCCATCCGCGGTATAGCTACAAGACGCTTCGTCCCTGATATTTATCGGACGTATCTACAGTACACGGGGAGCGCATCCGGTATAATAATATCTATTTTCCGGGTGGCGAAGCGAGATGAGTAGAAGCTCGGTGAACGGGGCGAAACGAAATGGAACGAATCAGGAGAGAACAACTACCATGCGATGACGTTGACGACGACGTGCTGGTCTGTCGTAAATAGAACCCTGGCATAGAAGACAAATAAAATAAAACGAAAGAAAATAGGACGACCGCTGAACAAGGGGAATGACACGTTAATGACGCGACAGTCCAACCGATATTACGTGGTTGTAATGCTGATTGTCTGTATTCGTCCAATATGCTCTCCGTTTATACGTTAATTTATTTTATCGTTAAATAGAAATAACACTTTTTGTTTATTCTCTCTAGATGGTATTTCTTTACGTTGTTTATTGTTTATGCAGGATTTTGTAATAGCAACAATAATCGATTCTATTACGAGTACGGATAAAATATAAGATGACTAAGAAAGTTCTCGCAGTTTCTTCGTGATGAGAAAGTTTCAGACTTTTTCGCAAAGTTATTACTATATACACAAATAGAGCGGCAGTAAGAGAAAAGATCCTCCGTGCCGTGAAATTGTGACTTTTATAAATTCATCGTTTATTAGCATTGTTTCCATTGAAGGAAAGTAATTATATATGGGGAAGTTATAATTTTTACAATTTTAATGAACAAGATAGAATTTATTTGTTTCTTTAATAATTACGCGGGAAACAATATATGAATCAAGAATTCAAAGAAATAAAAATAAGGATAAGCGTAATAATGAAAAGTTATACTATAATAATTAAGGTGCAGCGAAGAATTGGCGCAGAGATGATTTTAACTATTATAGAAATTAGTTTAGTTACTAGTTTAAACGCGAAAATTCGATATTACACACAATGCACCTTAAATGTCTGTAATAATAATTCCGTAGTTCTACGGAATTGCTTCAACGATTCGACAGCGACGACAGTTAAATTAAATTCCGCGATACAGAATCCCTAGGCTTCTTTCAAGTACAAAGCCGACCGAAACTAGTTCGTATCCTCGAAACCTGTTGATGGAACGAACTTTGCAAGCGTTCGCCAAAACACGACTTACGGTTCTTCCAATAATACGATACTTCGTCCTCGTTTGCCCGATACATTTACGCATTTTTCAGTGGCATCTCGTTTCGCCAGACACCGTGCTTCCTGTCACGCGTTAACGCGGACAGAAAGATATAAAGAAGAGAGAAAATAGAAGAAGGCTAAAGCGCAAAAAAGAAGAGGGAGAGCCTAAATAAAAGAAATACGTAGAGGCAGGATGGTTTCCAACGAGACGAGAGCGACGCTCATTAAGCTGCCTCGTGCAGGGCACGCCCGAGCAGAGATGGAAGAAACAGGAGGTTAAAGGCAGGGGCGAGGAGTCAATAGTTTTCACGCACGGCATTTAAGTGTATTTTATTTAACAGATGAACGCGCGAGGCGTTCGAAGCTTTGAGCTTTCTCTTTCGACGCGGTCTTCAACTCTGCTATGCTCTCTCTCTCTCACTTTCTCTTTATCTTTCTCTTTCTTTCCTCTAACCTGCCGACCATCTTATTGAGAATACCCGTTAATTACATGCTCATCCCTTTGCACGACCTTTTCACCCCCTCGACACGTTGCCGCCATCATGCTCGCACAGGGACCGTCCTCTCACTTTGACGCTCCCGAACTTCACGCTGCTTCGTGACGCGACTCAAAGTACGCGGGAAGTAGAATACCGTTTTTCAGGTTAGGCGAACCGGAAAAGAAGCGGCAAGCGAATTTCCTTCGATGAAACGGCTGTTCCTTCGAATTCTTCGTGTCTTCCGGCCCTTTGACTTTGTATTTTCTCGTTCCTCGAATCGGTCGAACGTGGAGACGATAAAACGACTGGCATGATGAACGACACTCCGTGGCCACCCTCCGCGTTCGAGACTTGCGCTTTCTCTCTCTTCCTCCATCCCTATGTTCTCTTTCTCTCTTTCTCTTGCTCTCTGTTTGCTTAATAATGGGATGGGTGAAATTTGTCGGAAATTAAGGGAGGAGAATATTTTTCGGTGCGCCAGCGTACAGCTTATCGCGTTTATTAATCTGCCTTCTTCGTGACGATGGTTTTTGAACTATTAAGATTTTTGGGCAGATTTATTCCATTTATTTAATTAGAGCTGTCACGTATATACGAAAATATTTTTTATTGGTAAGCTTATCAGTGTCGAGTGCCAATTATCGCGACGTTTCATGTTTTTACGAGGGAAATTGAATTCTTTAATAAAAGCAGAGATTTTTAAGTAAAAATTTACGCGAAGGTTTTTTACCGTATGAAATTTTTCCAAAATTATCACATACCTCGTATCCTTTGAAAATTCTGTCCAAAACATGGTGGAACGAAGGCAGACACCGAGAAATGAGCTAATCGATTTGACAAGGTACTCCCCCGAACAACCATTATATTCGCTATGTCCGTGTACGAACAACACGATATCAGCTTTCTGAAACACTAAGCGGGAGAGGAGGGCCAGCATCCATTTATTCATAGCGCTTCATAAATAAATGTATGAAAGTAGCGGCGGGCAGCTACCTGCCCGCTCATCTTCTCCCATCACGACTATACATAGGGGTAAGTTACCTTCTTCCAGTTGTATACATTTATTGCACCATAAGCAAGAAATCTAACAGGCGTAGGTTTTAACGTCCAGCAAGTAAGCTTTTTACAAGGACGGACCATTTAACTGAGATCGCAAAGAGTTCCGCTCAAGTATGAAAACACGAAAGAGACTTGGCCTTGTAATTTATATACTGCTCGGAATTGAAAAGATTCACGCGCGCTTACATCGCGGCGACGAATATAAGGCTAGCTTTATGCCGAACTACGTAAGACGCGACACGTGGTTGGAATACGTAGTCGTAGACACGATTTAGCATAAACGCGAAAATTTGAGGGTACATGGAGAAATAAATCCTCTTTCTTATGATATTAACCCTGAATATGAAGTGCGTATTGCAAGAACGTTTACAAAGAGGAGAGAACGTTTTACTGCGATGGAATTAAAATATTATATGTCATTGCAATACATTGCTAGCACAGACAAATTTGTTTAACTACGATTACTCTTTGTATCCTCTAATTATTATATGCTTTCCGACCACTGCATCCCTTTATTATATGTTACCTCGTATTCATTTGATCACTAGTGCAAATCAAATTCAACTACTTTTGGTAATCAAACATGCAAATAAGCCAATAATTGACAATGGTATGTTACCATTCCTGCGTTACAACAATACGTGATTATTCCTATAGTGTACATTGTCTGTGTATGTCTCAATTAACCACATAATTTATGCTTTCAAAACCGTTTTCATTACTATTAATATAAACATGATGCCCAATTTAATCTTCCATTTTCCATTTTAATTTTCTTAAGAAAGTAGGGTTTCTTGAGGTTGAAACTCCCTTTTGCTAAAATGGATCTCGACGCTAAACCAAGCGAAGGATGTTAAAATGCCCAAAATCTTATTTCCAAATAAGCTGCTACATAAAATCAAAGGAAACGTGATTAGACTTCTTCTAACCCATGAATATAGCATTCGATATAATACACAAGTATCAGTGGCTGTGTATAAATATTTGTTTGAACAAATTACTTTAATAAATATCTCTCATTTCCCAACAAACACTACGTGCCGCAAAACAGAGCGCGCGTATTTACATCTCGCGCCTCTGATGATGCTTAAGCAAATTCCACTTAAAGACTTACACGGAGCGGATAAAGAGGCGAACAAAAAGAGAATGTATCGTTGATTGCGCAAAGGGTTAAGATTATGTTCAAAGAACGGTGGAGTCGAGAGGGAAGAAAGAGAGGGAGAGAAAAGCTAAAAGAACGGAAGCTTTTGTTCTGTGTTTCGAGTTATTCCCAGAGGACAGATTAACCCATGATGTCTTTCACCCTTCTGGGAAGGTGGGCGGTAAAGAAAGGAAATAACAAGTATAGAAGGTGAGTGGCACAAGGTAGAAAACTTGCCGTTGTATGCTGTCTAGTTTACAATACAGGATTAAGCCAGAGACCGTGCTCCTCTGCTTCACTGCTTCTGTGAGCAAAACTTAAAGCTCTTGATAAGCTCTCCCGTTCTCTTTTTCGCTCTTCAACTACGCAAATCCCCCACTTTCTCAGGTACTTCCACCACGCTTCTCTTTACCTGTCTATACCGCTATACCGCTCGAATAAAAATACTTTGCTGCAACGAAACGAAACATTTGTACAACCGCTACGTTCAGGGTACAACGAACGATTGAAAGAAACGAAGAATATAAGCACAATTGCCGGAAACGGAACTGGTGATGGGGCGAAGCTTGAATCCACGCGCCGTTCTTATTTTAATTTCTATCCTTTCTCAAGCAGGAAACAATCTATATTAGATTGTACAAGAGAAAGAGTGAGAGAGAGAAGCGAAAATAAGAGAAATTTTCAAACGTTTGTTTCTAATAAAATAATTCTTATTGTTCGAAGTGTATTTGTGATATCTTGAAGAACGTTACCTGTATAATTTATGCGATGCATCTTTTTTCTCCTAAACGATGTGAAACGTTACATCGGTAACGCTGACATTTTTTCATATAGATTCGAAAATTTATTCTATTTTCTACGCAATGCATGCAGATTTTTGCAGAACCTATTTTGAAAGAGATATTATTATTCGTAAAATCACGTTGATATTATTGAAATAATTCGACGTGTTAACCATATTGTCCATTGTAAGGGAAAAATAATCGGACCAGGCCCCAAGACATGCCGTGACGTCGGGAGACTTCGGAAATATGATTTCATATATGGAATTACCGTTGTGTCTCGGGGAGGAAAATAAGATCAGGCTAAGTCGAGCACATTGTCCTGCGCTGCTGGTGATACCTAAGGGTTGGTTTCCAGTCACATGTCCAAAAGAAATAGTAGCTATAGGCTACATGGGATAGATATAATGTTATGGTACGTTGACCACCACGGTCCATGTAGTTCCTGGGTCGGTGATGCCACGCTACGCTGGATTTACTTCACGTCCTCTCACTCCCTCTACTCTTTTTTCACCCTCGTTTTTACTTCCACCCGACGTAGCTACGTACATCATTCCCTTTTGCATTCTTCATTCCGGCCAATGTTGTAAAAACGCTGCTCCGGCGCTACGGTATAATCCAATTAGCCTGTTTCTTCTTCGCCGACAAATTAAGCGTAGTGCCTCGCTGAATAAATGTCTTCGTGGCTCCCATTCGAATATCGTTTCTTTAAACGCGATTATGTTGTCTAATTGTAAAATTTATGCCAAGGTTGATAGAGTAATTTGGTCTAAAGTTTGTTGAACTTGTTAGCTTATAGGAAGAGCGTACGTATGTTTGTTTGATTTATCTCTGGAACAGTGCGGTGTGAAAGTGCAAAGAGAAGTGTCTCATTAGTTATTATACGCGGCGATTTATCAAATGCAAAATATATAAAACTGTCGCGAAACTGATTAACGGTTCGTAATTTTTCATAACTTTCTTCAGTCATCCGTTCTAATCACGCAAATGTGCTCACATTTTTTAACGAGTGTTACAGTCTTATTTATCCAATCCATTTATCTTCTTCGTTCATTCAACACACTCGCTAACATATCGAAATATCCAGCATCACAAATACTCGCTCATATTTTTAAAATCACACGAAACACTTTATTCCTAAACAAACACGTGCAGATGTGCCAGCAAAAGATTCCGTGCATTCGGATACTGCATAAATCAGTTACGTTGTACAAATAGAGCGATGATCTTCCAATACCCGCTATCTACCGCAACAATCTCCTTACGCTTTTACATTTTCGTATCCGCGAAGAGACCCTATTTTCCATGTCCGCGAATCAGAATTTATCGCGGGAACGGTTCTCGAAATTCCCTGGCATCGACTCCCGACACACGCTGCTACCCGCCGCTGCATTATTTAAATCTGTGCAGTATCGATTTACACGTCTCATACGTAAACGTCGATCTAATTTCCATTCGGTAACAGTGGCGGTGCGAAATAAAGGTTATCCCAGTCGCGGAGCACGTCCCGCCGGTGAACGCCATGTTCCTTATTCCGCTTGGCGACCGACGACACGTCGCGTTTTCATTCTTCGGCAAGCGAACTGTTATTGCAAATAGGCGAAATCGTCGTAGAAATCCGCTGCTATGGAGATATCATGCGGCTTGCGATATCGGGTCTGCGCGACGCGGAGAATAATTTTCCCATAGGAACCCGCCATGGACAGTATCGCGACACTCGAATCTGGGAAACCATCGACTCCTTTTCAGGGACGACCGTTTAAGTCTGATGTCACGTGCGAGAATTCTTAACCGGGATCACTGGATTCCGGTATATGTACTCCACGCCACCACGTGCAAATATTCGGTGTTCTGCTTTCAGCGTAACTTCATTTCGCGAAGCATAATCAGTCAATATCAGCGCTGTCGTGTATTAAAAGTTCGTATCGTTTAGAATTCGGATAAAAAGGCTATTGTGGGCAGGTGCAGAGGACGGGGCAGTGATCGTAGAACAAGCGGGGAGCGGCTGATTCTACGTGAGAAAATAAAAAGAAAGAAATTTGGCATAATATTGTTTTATCTGCGGCTTCGTTTTTCGAGAAAATCGAGATTTGACAACGGAGATTTAAACTACACGAAGTAAATAAAAAAATAATGAAAATAAGTAAAAAATACAAAATAAAACATTTTCATAAGATATTTCATTTTCAAGAGAAACGAATTTGAAAATGTAGTATCGTGCGCGTTAGAATTAATTTTTCAACGACTACATTCACTAGGCAAAACATGTACACTGAAAATATAATTATAAAAAGTACTTGTCTGACTATCCTTTTCTATGATTATATATGTATTTAGACATTTTTATTGTAGTATTATAATGTCATCAAGTCGATGTTATTAATCTAAACAAAGTTAATTTAATGTTACAATATAAACTTCGATCGAAACATCTGAACTCAAACGTATTTGTCTTATTTGTTTGGAAAATTAATACCACACGGACACTTTTGTCCTGATGAAATATACCGTTACACGAAACTCGACTTGTAACAAATTATCTGGTCTTGCAATTAACCAAATCGTATTTAATAATATCTAAAATATTACTCGTTTTCTATATTTTTATCCTTTGTGAGACTTATATTGTTTCCATTAAAAGGACAAATAAAAAGTTAAACAGAAGTAAGAGGATAAATACGGCAAAGTATCGTCAAATAAAATTTGAAAGTAAAATGCAATAAAATGCGAATATATACGTGCCGTGCACCCTAATACCATCGACATTCCGTGCTTTGATATTTTTTTATATCGTTCATATTTTATCAGATAATCTCGCGCAATTTATTCGGAAAAATATTTCTCTGTCACGATATTCATCAATCCGTAAATAAAACAAACGCACCGTTATGCGTCGCGCCGTTTGCTCCGTAAATAAACAAAAATCTTTTATTTTCCGCAAAATCTGCCAAAACGTTTTGCATCTTTATAAAAACAAAAATCCAGTTGCCACAACCATGAAGCAAGAGCAACAAAACCGTTTCATTCATCATTCCCTAGCACGTCACATTGTGTTATACACCAGCAGCTCTCCTACATACCTACCACTATACTTTTCTAAAAATCGAATGTAAACGAACATGATCGAGCCAACATTCGTGCAACACAACGGGAACAACAACGATCGAATTCATCCCAGTCGCTAGTCCGCTAGCGTTTTCCACATACCATCGTCCCAAGTCCCATAAAATAGCCAAATTCATAGAGAAAATAGAACCTGACGCTACAACAGCGTGATATTCCGAGGCTTTGAACGGACCACAGCGCTCTTTGTATACTCTTTATACACTTACAGGTGGCGTCCAGATACTATGTTACCGATTGACCGATTTCCCGTGGCGTTAAACACCTGCGTGTGCATACATGTGGAAGCATGGTAACGTGTCGCGTGTCGACACGAGGACAACTAGCCGATACGCAGCGTCCCTGATACTGGTGATGGCGATGCCGGTGGCGGAGCCGGTACTAGTGGTGGTGGAAGGCAACATGCCAAACTGTCAGACAGCTAGCGATGTGCAGCTCGGCTACACGTGTTCACAGGCCCAACTGTAAGCATCCGTATGCCAATACGACGCGGCTCCGACTCACCCTTCGCCCTTTCACCGCCCAAACGCTTTATACTACGGCTATTTGATAACCCTTTAACGTCACTGTGACCTACTATGCTGCGTTTGCATGCACGCACAGTAGTTCCGGCCACCCACCGCCCGGTCTTAATCACTTTCAATCTCGCTTCTTCGTTTCGTCGTCGGTAGTAGGCAGTGCGAGGCACCGAGACGATTCCGTGGTTACTTTGGTTTATAGTGACGGATAGTTGCCTTGAAATGGCCTATTTCATTGGAGTTGTGTTTCTCAGCGTGAAATATTCTGTTTATACGAAATTCTTGAATATACGTTTCATAGAATTATGATGGATATTATTTTTCAAATACTACTGCCATTTGTCGCAGATACTTTACAGATAAAATTTTCTGTCATTATGTGTACGATCTCCGTCAAGTTTTGGAAACTAAATGGAAATTTTGTTTGCTATTTTTATCGAAACGTAACAAAATATAACATTAGAAATGTACCATTTTTCTTAAAATTCTTCTGTTTATCGAAGATCATTTCTTTCATGGTACACATTATAGATTTTTATATTGACTAAATTCAGATTGTCAAAATCTCGACTGACGCATCAATACGATTTTCAATCGGTCGCGCTGTAAGAACCGTAAAAACGTGGAAGCTTTACAATCCTATAAGTAACGTTCAATTACCGATCCCGGGACATCGGAAGCCACTAAAAGAAGTCTAAAGCAAAAAGCACAAACGAGAGGACGAGGAACAAAAACGAATCGTAAAACGACGGGAAGGATTGAAAAAGATGTAAACAGCGTGAAACCGCGACACTCTCGAGAAACTATGGAAATTCGAAGGTCGTAAGGAGTCAGCAACAGCGAAAGGTAAGTAAGGTTGAAACGTGGCGAAACGCGAGAGCTACTCGATATCGGTAGGGGCGGACATAGTTATTGCTATGCATATGGTACGTCGAACAATAAAACGGAATAGCAGCGGCGCAATAGGTTCGGTAGGTTGGGACGGGATTTTAGAGTCAGTTTTAATCGGACTATCGAGACTGTGGGTCGTGGAACGTGGCGGGGCGAATTGTACCGAGCCAAGCACCATTCTTTCTCTTTCCTCGTTTTCCCGTTCTTCTCGCCCGTTCGCGAATTTCTAAGCGACGTACTTTACAATTTCCCTTTTAGTCCCGTTTCTGTATCCCTTCGTCTGATGCATCGACCAACCGATAGAGGGTTCATCGATGAGGGAGAAACACAAGTTCCGATCCGGTCAGACGACTTGTGTGCATCTCTCTGAACGTGCACAGCTGGGCTAGGTGTCGTTCGGTCTCGCGTGGATAGGTAAGAAAGAAGGAGCAAAAGAGAGATTTAAAAGCGAGGCTAAAGGGAGCAGGAGGGTAGCGGATACTGGGTTAGCACCGGATTGTATCTACTCGAGCACGAAACGGTTTACATTTACTAAAAGTTTCCAATTGCATGGAGCACACCGGATATCCACTCTACTTTCCTCCTTCGGAGATGTCATTTTACTGGCGGCGATGGCCGGAGAGATGCAAGCGACGACTACGGAGCCTTTCCTCTATCCCTTCTTCTCTCTCTCTCTCTATCTCTCTCTTTTAGCGGCGAACGGCTTCAAAGTCGTAGCGGGGAATCGTTTCGCAAATCCTTGGAGGAGGCGTATCGGGCCTTTTCGTACACCGGCACCTCGATTTTACTTCGTGCACAACGCCACCAGCCGACTTTGTCTCTCTTTCTGGCTCTCGTTATCTATAATGGGTTTTCGCCGTTCCTTAGCGAACTACAGAAATCCCGTCTACCGTGTAAACCCGTTTGTCCTTCGGTATTATGGTCTTACAATTATGCAGCGGATTTCACAACACTGTGTCCATGCTGTCCGTTACCGTTCTTTTCTTTGCTCGGAGCGACATTACGCTTCGATAGAAAGAAGGTCTATCATTGCCACTTAGGCGTTATTTATATATTAGGTTGAAGTATTGATTAAGATTCTTAAAGAAAAAAAAAAGACTTGCGGTTGTAAGTGGTACGGATTTTAGCGAGTTCGAGGTCTGCAATGACTAAACTTGATGTTATTTGATATACTGTGGCGAAGCTTGTGAAAAGTGAAAACTCTTCTTCTTACATTATTGCATTTAATGAATATTCTGCCACGATTTTTGTGAACGCATCGCTGAATTGAGATAACATCTCGTGATCACCCTGTTATGTGTCAAAGAAGGTACCGACGATTTCACACAAACTATTCTTATATTCTATAATTTTTCGGCGAGGAAGATCTTCTAGATTTCCATTAAAATATCAAGGAATTATCTTGAATAACGTACGAACTTCTTCCACATTGATCACGGTTTAATTAAACATTCCGATTTTGCTTCGTTATCGTATGTTAATATATTGTACCATGATATACGTTAATATATTTCATATTTTAACTCGAAATTACCATTTCACGTTGCTTTGACAAACTTTGTCTAACGATCCGCGTAACCGGATATCTCTCCGCGGCCTTGCCAGAATCGCTTTAAAATTACATTGGTACATTCACGGCCAATGTAAACTCCCAGTTCAACGTTATTCCAGCGAGCGAATAAATGCAAAACGGTTTCCCAACCGTGGAGGGCCAGATTTCCTCGGAGAAATAATCGTTGACGAAGGTCGACGACGACGACGACACCCATGGATTGGATCGAGGGTCGGCCAGTGGAAACGGAACGCTAGGGTCCGGGAAAAGCCAGGCGAAAAAGGAAGGACGGTAGCAGGCGAGACGTTCGGCGTAGGAGAGAGACGGGGCTGGTTACAAAGTTGCGAATTAAAAATACAAAGAAGAACGAGATAGGCGGCGAACGGGGGTTGAAAAAGGTGGTGGAGGTTGGTCGAGGAAGGGTAAATTTGAGACAAAGGGTGGCACGGGAACAATGCCTTGTAATCTCGAGCCCTTAGAATAGCCCTGGCCCTGCGTTGCTCCGTTCAGCTCAAGCACGCCTTTCCCCCTGCGACCTACAGCGTATCGAAAGCACTGATTTTTGACCGCCTAATACAGGGCCAAGCGGTTAGTTTTCAATCGACGATCTGTTAAAATTATCCGAGTACAATGACAAGGTTGAACGAATTAACTTTTGCAAGATCCCGCGAGAAGAAGTTCCGTTTTCGTGAACGATAACCGTGCAAAAAGTAACGAGAAGATAACGGATGTAGAGCTGTCGGGAGGATGATACGATGGCGAAGGGGAATGGACGATGGCAGAGCTTCGGCTCGTAAAAACACGAGAAGATCTCGTGGTTGTGATCGTTCTTCCATCCTGGAAGAAATGTATGAAAAGCTGGCGAGAAAATAAGAAGCTCGCGCGGAATTAATGTCGCGTTTTATGATCGACCGAGTGAAAACGATACGATGAAGCGAGCCACTCGAAGCCCATTGAATATGAACGACGCGGAATATTCTGGGCTCGGTGAAAATATTTAGTGGACCTGAAAGGTACGGTAATGTGAGTTAAGATAACGATTATTCATTGAAACGAGTTTCAATTAGTTGTTTCCTTTGATGTAAAATATTCTAATGCACGATATGTTTAATTGGTTATAAACATGTTTAAATACAGCATGTTTGTATCTATAAAAAGATGTGAAAGCTTCTATTCCAGATTCCATCTCATTAAATTAATCGAATTCCGGTATCATATCATCATGCTTAAATTTAGTTCCACGAATTATTTTCATCCTCAAGTCACAAAAAATATATCGTAAATCCGCTTGTAAAGATTCGAGGCACGGTATATCACAAAGTTCGCACAATTCGTAGAAACGTGTTAATTGCGGGGATTTTTCTCTTAGCGTGTGCAACAGATATTAGAACAGTTGGCAGCAGCTTCCTATTCACTCAGGCGATGTGGAATAGCGTTTCAAAAGTTCTTCGCGGCAACTTCCGCGGATAGGTACCTAGAAGACGGAAGCGAGTTAATAAAAGAAGAAGAATAACAGGATAATTTACATTGTCAAATTTTCATTGTGCGCCCTCTTGTCTGAATTATCCGGCCGTCTTTCTTCGCTTCGCTCAACTACTCCTTGCCGAGTCGCTACCCTTTCCCTAACCGAATCCTCGTCCCGCCGCGCCATGTTACATCCCCTTGGCAGTCTATCCACAAAGAAAAACTTTTGCGGATTACCATCTCGTCGTGGTTCTTGTTAATATTTATTAGATGCCCAGCGTTGGAAGGCAATGAGGATCGGCAGGATTGCCTCGTGTTAGGGGCAACGTAAAACTTTCGCACTCCAACTCGCCGCATTTTCGATGAAAGTGATTACGGTAGAAAATAAAAAAAAGAAAAAAAGGAAAAGGAAAGGAGAGAAAAAAAGAAGAAGGAGAAACTACATCAGTGTTTCGCGTTGCAACGATCTATGAATATCCAGCTATTTAAGCTCGCCGGTAGACGAACCTTTTCAAAAATTCATTTCAACGAGCTAAATTAATCTCATAAAGTCGTTCCTTCTTTTTTTTTTCTTTCGTTTCTTTCTTTTAGTTTGTACTTCCATTTCCAGCGCCTCTGAATGTTAATTACGTGAGTATTCTGGGGGTTATAACTACAATACGATAATTTATAACCCGCGGATAATCAAGAGAAATGATTTAACGGCTGTTGTGTTAATTAGATTTCTTGATAAACGCAACCTAAGGTTAATTAGTGGAAAGTTATCGTATGATTATTTCGACGAGAAAGGACTCAGGGGTTTAAGGGCGAGTATGAGAACTATGAACCATGAGTTTATACTGGTGGTTGCTATTTATGTCAGTTATCGCGTATACATTTTTGTGCAGTGTTTTTGAATTAATTGATATCACGGCGCGCATTCTTCTGCATGTTTTTTAATCGAACCGCGTACGGTTGTTCTGCTGCTTCGACAATCGTACGTTAATAAGTATTTTATGCATATCGCGCAACAATTGCATAAAATGATTGAATAAAATGTTACGCTTCAAATTACAACCTTTATTAAGCTCCATGTATATTCATAAACATCGTTGTGGTATTCATATGTATATTATTTTTTATATTGTGCGTGCGTGTTAGATCATTTGCCTTTAATGATGCGGCTATTACACGTCTGACATCTATTTCTTGTATTCTGTAAAGTGCACATTTTTTAAAATGTAACGCGTAGCATACCTTTCGTTTACAACAATTAACAATACTTTCAACCTTACATCGCATTCCTTACAAACCTTCCGTACAAACTGTACCTAATCGTACATTCGTCATTGTATACGTATTGTCATTCTCTCCTATTCTATTATTCTATTCTAATCTAATATTACTTCCCGACCAACAATAAATAAAAAATGAAAAAACAGAACGCTATAATAATATTTGCCGATTATCGTTTTGAAAGATTGAGATAAACCTTTGAGATAATGGCGACTCCTTCCCCAGCAACAACACTCGCAGCAAACTGTATGTAAATTTCTCGCAACATACTATTTCCCCTCCCGTGCAAACACGCCAATTCACGTCCCTAAGACTTCGAACTTCTTAACGTTCTAATCACACGGCTGGTAATTGCCGTGTCCCGGCATTGCACGCGCCAGGCACCATTCAAACGGCAGGCATTAGAACGTGGCTGTCGAGTATCACCGTAGAGAAGGGTGGCGCGTAGATGAGCGCTTCGTCGGCGCCGATCTACCGCAATCCTATTCTGGTATAGCACAGCGGGATGTCCACGGTGGTCGTCGCCTCGGTTTGCATTTCACAGCAGATATACGGTTATCTTGTACACGTCCGTGACAAAGCCCGTACGTTTCGGTTAAGCGCTATCTCGACCCCTCGTCCTGCGCAACATCCCTCCCTCATCTGCCGCCGTATTAATTACGGTACTCATTAAGATATCCGGTAATTCGCGGCGAGGCCGAACGCGTCTCCAGCCACGACGCCGCTGAGTATCGGCAGTGGGTTGCGCATGACGAACGCACCTCCACGGTTTCATCGCCGAAATAGAGGATGTAGAAACCGGCTCCTCCGTTTGGCAAAAACGTGATTTTCGTTAATTAACTGATAGATCGTCGGCCTTGATAGGGCGCAATTCTACGTTCTGTGTTTCGTGACCGTAACACTCGTAACAGCGTTTGACGCCGATTTCGAGGCAAATGGAAAATCAAGAGCGGCGTACACCGCGGTGTATGAATGCCATGCGCGTAGCGAATTACTGCATGTGATCGTCTCTAGAATAATTAAATCTGATGCGAACGCCTGCGAGACTGTGTCACGTCGACAAGCCAGGTTGGACAAGCTAGAACGTTGGTGTGTCGTGGATAGCAAACGAAAGATACCGCTGTTGTTCGGAATTGTCGTTGAGAATCGCTAATTCTATAAGAAGATTCTGGAGTTCCAAGTATACTTTATATGAGTAATTTAAAAAATTTTTTTTTTTGGAACCTTAGTGCCGACGCTGGCTTGCATTCACAGCGTAAGAAATATTAGATTCATATACAAGCTATTTTTCAACAAAATAACGAGTTATTATTATACAGGGTGGTTGGTAACTGGTGGTACAAGCGGAAAGGGGGTGATTCTACGCGAAAAAAGAAGTCGAAAATGTAGAATAAAAATTTTTCGTTTGAGGCTTTGTTTTCGAGAAAATCGACTTTGAATTTTCCCTCGATACGTGTGCACTTTATCACGTCTCGTTATAACGGATCTCACTGTAGATCTTTGTCTCGATGGATATTATCGCAGTTTAAGTTTGTTTTCGCCGTAACGGAAGATTAAGAATACTTAATGAAATAATATGAAGTAATCATAAAGTTTATTATTGTATATAATGACGTATTTGGCTCGAATAATATTTTTTGGCCAATGATATCCTTTAATAATTCATTGAATGAAATTCTGTCATAATCGTCGTTCGTTGGGATCGTTGAAGTACTTCAGACGGATAAAATAAAACCATATTACACGCATTCCATCTTGTTCAGCGAAATACCAACTTCTCATTAATATAATTACAAGTTCTAAGGGCATAATTAAACCAGTAATACAGATAAAGTGATACAAATTATAAATTTTACATACATTTAGCTTCAGATAAAAGGAAAGTATTCGACAGTAGAACTGCTTGAAAAGTCAAATTTCCCATAACCATCGTCTCTTTCTTCTTTTATCAATTTAGAGCTGATTAAAAATTCTTCGATATTTGAGGCGTGAGATTCTTTATAAAGCAATAAATCTGAAGTATTAGGAAAGTGGGCAAATTATAAGCTGAGATGTTTCTACCTCTAATCAGTAGTTAATTTTGATAGGTGCTTGAAAATATCACGAAACCGCAAATTTCCATTGAATTTTTGCACATATAACCAGGTATTTTTTTCGAAATGTGTAACGTGCCTGGTCGATGATGAAGGAACGACACTAATAAGCAACTAACGGTCAATATGGCATACCGTGTTCACGGGGGGGATGATATAATCTCGACGATAACTAGTGACTCGCATGCGAGTCACGAAAGCGTCGCGAACTTGCGGAGCGACATGCCGTAAGGTCTGCGGGTATAAAGTGTCTGCTGTCGAGGTCTCGGTACCGACGAATACTTGTCACGATCGGTTGAATGCTCCAACTTTTAAATATAGCTATAAATAAGTTAAAATTATTCTTCAATGTGAATCGAATAATTTTTAAATAATAGAAGCAACGTACTCCAAAGGATGGCGAAATAGTGATAAATATCGAGGGATATATATACATCGCAAGTAGAATGTTTAAAATCAGAAACAAACATTGTGCAAGAAAGTACTTTGTATTTGAACATATATTGCGGTACAGAAAAGGGATTTGCTTTAAACTCAACATCATGTTCTTACTTGGCGTATACATTTATCATTTTATTTATCTCGCTTTATTTAACTCGTTGATCTAAATCCATACGAGCTAATATAGTTACTAATGATCCTTTTGCATGGGCACAACCTTAAAATAAATAATAAGCGAATAAACAAAACTACCAATTATTTTTAAACTACATACATTATTTCGTCAAACTAGGTCATCGCTTAAAAATTCAATTTGAACTTTCACTAAAGAAAATATTCTTTTAACGTAACAACTTCGTTATATTGCAGCAACACGTATACCGTGTAGAAGAATCACACAAGTATTAAATAATATATGATCTCTTAAGTGCTATCGATCACAACTTCCTATGACACTTGCATGAGTGACGGAATTGAAAACACGATAAGATGGAAGGATCCACGCGTATGAGACACATCTACGGTCTAGTCGTTGCGTTGACTCGAAATAATTGATTACTTCCGGGCGGAGCATTTTGGTAATGAAATCGGCGAACCTCGCTCGTTCGCGGCACGAAAGATGGGTGTGTTAACGAGGTTAGAAGGCCAGTTCCGGCCTGTAGTCGGAAGAGAGAAGAACCAGCAACCCCTATCCTCACCAGTTCAAAACCATGGAAAACCATGTTATAACTTCATTGCCCTTTTCGTCGGACCTATTAAACTCA
The DNA here is from genome assembly GCF_014825855.1 of Bombus pyrosoma. NCBI lineage: Eukaryota > Metazoa > Arthropoda > Insecta > Hymenoptera > Apidae > Bombus > Bombus pyrosoma. The sequence continues at coordinate 7,774,549 of NC_057770.1, read as the reverse complement.
GAAATCTTGCATATTGTTCTTCTTGTTACGCGTCATTCTCCTTTCCTCAAGTTTGGTGCATAATTACTACATTTTATAATCGTTATTTCAAGGGTAGAAAACAGATTATTGCAAATAAATTATTAGTTGATTAGTATCAAATACGTGTTCTACTTGAATATGTGTACTTTCTTCCTGAAAAGATGTAGAGGTATTTTGCCATTCAATCTTTGCATTTCTTTTGATTTTGAGAAAGTTAGAAATTTATTCGTACACACAAAAGTGTATCAGAGATAATAAATTTATTCGCTTGGTCGATTGATTATTGTTGTTGATTAAATGTAGTGAGTTAATGGCGTAACTTTCAACATGTTAAAAAATATCTTTTGAAACTTTCTACTGAATTTGTTATCATTACAATGCGACCTTCTTAATCAAATTTTGCATTTTCTGCTCGTGCAAACTTGAAGGTAACTTTAAAATATCACGTAATTATACCATTGAAAAATTATCAGGAAATAGGAAACATTAAAACATAATGAATTCTAAAAATGCTTGTGTATATATGTATTTAGAAAAAAAAATTAGAAAAATCAAATTTAGAAAAGAGATTTATTGTTATATTCCAGCTAGAGAAATATCAGAATTATCAGACTGAAAAAAGATAAAGCACAAAATAAGCAGATAGCGCTTATAAAAGTTGTTTAATACGATTCAACGTTTTGTATTTCATTCCTTTTTTTTTCGCGTTGTTAAATATTTTCCGCGTTCGTTGATTTTCTCTTGTTTCCTGAATAACATTTCGTATCGCCATCTTGCTGGGCCATTTTTGTCGCTGGCCGTACGAGTTCATTTTAGAATCCTTTACACCTCGCAAAACGGAGAGTGCTTAAATTCATAATAGCCGCAAAATGTGGTGCGAATTTGCGATGTGCTAAAGTTAATTCTTGTCGGTTTTAAAGGGGGATTACACGAGCTGACCACACTCGGACCTTCTTCCGGCCAGCGCGTTAACCCTTTTTCCTCTCTGCATGCTCTCGGCTAGATTCCGCATGTTTAAGACTTAATCTACACGACGCGGCCGTGAAATAACTTCAACTGAATCCCAATAAGCAATGCGTAATGTAGATTTTCACGTGGATGAAATGGTACTACCGGTTATAATAGGATTTCGGAATAAATGTTGTTCATTTCTAAGCTCTTGTTGCAAGAACTTAGAGGTTGCAATTTATCGAAATCAAATGATGTATTTTCCTTTACCAGCCAGGTACCCGTACAATATGGCGAATATTGGATGAAGAATGATTATTTATATTCGCAAACACGTTTCGCCACGAATATTGCTTCCATAATAAATTGTAACGTATTGCCTACGATATATATATTTCGGAAAAATTTTTCAAATTGAAAATAATACGTGCTGCAGGTTTAAATAAAAACGTCAGTCAAATACCGTACTCTATTTTTCTTTTAAATTGCTCACACAAATTTTTATAGGGACATGCTTTCGATATTTTCGTTATAAAATACGATTTGAGAGAATTTTTGATACATGTTAATATTTACCCTGCTCGATATTTTACATTCGAAATTGACTAACAACCGGCTACGTTTCCAAAAATTTATCAATCATAATAATAATCTTATCGAAATATTTCATAGCGTTTTCTTCTAAACCCTATCAAAGTCTGGTCTCGCCGTGTGATGGTTACTAGGATACGCGACACCCTCTCCACCCCGTTAGCATTTCCCGTTTTACTCTTCTCCAGACCCGTTCCTCCTCGTCATCCGCCACATCGTGCGCTGATGTATGATTTAATGCTGGTTTCGAGAGTAGACCGAGGAGAGCGTAGAGCGAGTAGACTGGCAACGACGGAGTAAAGGGGGCGGGTGGGAAGCACGGGGTGGTTGGGACGGTATAAGGGTTTGCACGGTGTAGTGTTGCAGTGAGCTCATTAATTTACTAGCAAGCGCCAAAGGGTGGCTTAACAAGGCGCTAGCTTCCATTTTATTAGATAAAATTGAAGACACGTTGCAGAATGTGCTTCTTGAACGTGAAAGGCTTACGGATGCCATCGAATTCAAAAATGTTTTTTCTCGGCGCATCTTGTGGCATAACCGTTGCCGTTTTGGCCACTTAACGGATAATCACCGATTAAAATATGATTAATCGCGTATTGCGTAAAACGTTGTTTGTCACGCATCAACCTGCTAGCTTGCTCGTTTCTTAGCTAAAAGATTTCCCTGCAACTAACAGATTAATAGAGAAGATTAATTTGAATTATATCAGTTTTAGCTGTTGGAAAGGATAAATGCGATATAAGGTATATAGGAACGGTATCTTAAAAATTATTCAGATACTGACAATATATACTCATCGAATAATTTATTAATTTAAATTTTCTAGAATCAGGAAAGCTTCTTATTCAGGATGGAAGATATATATATATATCATTGAAGAAATGATTCCATGGAAATTGTTTGAATTTGTTTGGTTATAGGAAATATTAGTATTCAAAATTTCAGGAGAATGTTAACTAATTACATTTACACCTACAGAAATTTCCTGTACATCTGTGTGGGTTGAATAACGCGGATTATTTCAATATACTTGTGGCTAACGTACATTTATAAATCACGATGAAAGCGAATAGTAAAATGTCATTTAAATTTTAATGACTTCACGATAACCAGTAAATTCGTACTTACTACCCTTATAATGTATTCAAAACGCAAATTTAATTCGATAGCTCAATAAATAACATGCTTATTATTTCAAGCATTACTTTCATCAACGTTGTAATTACATAAATCGATGTAGATTAAAAAGTCAAGCGGTCGTTAAATTATTAACAATATATAAAACGGGCATCTATATCGCGAGTACATGTACGTAGTTGCAGGGGTTACGGTCGCGAATTTTTGGACGTTTTGACAAAGGCGGGCAATCCATTTAAGGAAACATCTAGGTGTATTTCAGCTGGATATCTGCGGTCAGTGACGTCTCGTAAAATGGCGGGCAGGCTAAGAGTCGCGAGACTGGGAAAAACAAAAGGACGAAGAAAAATAATTAATGTGGGTGTCTCATGTGCGCTCGCCTGACTCTTCCCTTCGTTCTTCCCTTTCGTCCCTCTTTCTAGAAGAAGGGTGGGATGAGTACCAGATAAAAAGATAACGAGGCACCGCACCGGGAGGCTTCACAGGCCAGACGCGACAAAGGTGCCTAGTAACGTTACGTTTCAAGCTACGTTTCAGCTACCCGTGCATACATTGCCCAACTTGACTGTACAAACACGGTTTCAAAACACGCTTCCTTGGGAATGTAAACTTCTAGATAAAGAACATAATGCCGTGAGTTTTTGTCTCTCCTTTGAACAATGCTCTCTAAGTGTAAATTTAAAACGAATCCCTTAAAAAGCAACGTGTTTAAAAATCTCACCCACTTTTTCTAGTTCTCCGTGCTACTTTGTTATTCAAATTATAGCGTAAACTCGTATGTTGCACCGTATCATTAAATATGCAGTTATATAAAAAGACATCGGTTATTTTAGCCGCGTGGGATGTGCGAGTATTCATTGAAAGAAATAAAAATGTTCTTCCAGTTAGCGTGGATTTACGGATTGTACGAGTAATTAAGTTTTTTATTGGTAAAGATATATTATTTGTGCTCGGCAAACATATTGCAATGCCAACACAGCAGGCAAATATTGCAGATTAACCAATGATAATATAGCCAAGCTTGATGGTATCTTCGTTAAAGAATTAAAAATAGGTTCCCTTATATGCAAAGTATCACATATAACTCATTATATAACGATCGAAATAATGATGTTAAATGTATAAAGGAAGAATTCTTTTATAATAATTTACGATAAATATTTTTGACTTGAGGTTTCAAGAAAATCAAGATTGGAAATCTATTACATACGTTTGATTACATTTCTATATCATCTTTGTTTGTATTAACCGCACAGGATGAAATATACTGTACACTTTTCAAATAGTTTAATTAATTCATCTCACAAATTATCAGACTAAGTTGAAACGAACGGAGGAATTGGAGGAGACAGTTAAACGTACACGTACCTCATGAATTTTCAAACCAGATTTTCTCGTAAACGAAGCTACAGGGTGAAACATTTTATTCTGTATTTTCGAGATATTACATCTTCGTTATAATAAAACAAATTGCAGAACCTTTTACATTTCCTCCGAATTAATTTTTGAACTTCGTATGCTCGAACACCATCCGCGTACCTGTTTACTTCGGTAATATTTTTTTATCACCTCTCACAAATTACCCTTTATACATTCTAGTATAGGTTCTACCTAAAAGCAACCCTAGTGGTATTCAAATTTCCCAACGAAATTCAAGTTCAGTTCACCGTAAATTACGAAAATTTACGAAAAAAGCCGTCGTAATTTTCTTCTAAGCAACGAGGCAGGTATCAGGCATACTCGTCTAGAGATTTCTTTTCTCGCCTATACAAAAACGTTCCAACGACCCCGTGGTTCGCGATATGAACTTCTACATGCAAATCAGGCGCACCTAAACTGCAGGGAAACACGAGCTTTTCTGCGGCGGTTAATTAACCCGAATGCTACTCGGTAGAACGTGACACGTTTTGGCGCTAAGAGAGAAAGTACAAGGGGTTTGATCCCAGCATCCGGTCGCTCGTCATAGCTGTTGCTCTCCGAGAGGAAATAATAAGACATCCGTATTTATCCGTAGCTCAGAGGGGCTTCGTCAGCCTTCGTCACATTTCCGTGTCTATGGCAATTTCTCGAGAAGCCCTCTATCTTGTCTGACGTCTTCCATCGATTCTCTTCAGCTACCCTTGCATCCTATTTATCACGATGCAACGGGCCAACGTTTCCCATCTATTATCCGTGGATGATAGAACGGATAAATTCTCGATCAAACTTGTAGAAATTGGCAACACTGGAACGCGATATAAAACGCACAACGGATACTTAAACTGCTTTCACGCTTGATTAATGACCAGCTCTTTGAATGGGAATAACAAGGGGATGTAACGTAGAGACTTTGATTTTCTTCATGATTTGATCCGTGTTTGAGTTCGATTTACGTTTTGTTGAATTGATTTCGTACATGTACAGTTCATATAATTTTAATCGATTCTCGATTCTTTTATACATAAAATTGTTGAATTATACGACCAACGTAAAAGGTATACAAAGAAAAAGGATTAATTTTGTATAGAATTATTTTATACGAAGATGTATGTATATATACATGTATATACTTGAGAACGATCAGACGTTATACTTTTTAATCGAATATAATAGTTATGTTATACCAGAACGTAATTCTAATATTCCGAATAGGAAATAACAATTTATATTTATCACTTCCATACTATTAACATTTTTTGCTATTATAAATATTTTTATAAACACGTAATTATAATGCTTCATATACTGGTACCCACTATATCGAAATTGAAATGAACAGAAACTACTTAACAACACTTCAATGGCATTTCAGTAACGCGCCGAACGTATTATGTCAATGAACGAGCAACGTTTCAATTATAAATACGAAAGATACGTTGCCATTTAAAGTACAAAAAGATTCCGCAATAAACAAACGAACTCTTTGGTAAAACACACGATCGGTACGTACGGCGGCATCGTAGAAGTGGCGAAAAATATAAAACGACGCGGTGGAGAGCGGCATCGTGTTTTCGGGCAATTAAACATTTCCATTTTCAATTTCTCGTTGGCGCAGAGCGTCGGGGCGCGGTCGGCGGTCAGCCTGTGGCTGACGATCGTTGATTCGTTTATCGCCGATCTCTCTGTTCTTCCAACCTGATATCCCACCCCCTCTCCTTCTCGCTCTATCTCACCTCTACCTCTGTTCGTGTCGCTCTCTTTCCCGCGTTTCCCGCCCTCTCACCCAGCCCTCTTTCTGTTCGGTCTCTTTGTTGCTTCAATTTTTTTCGTGGTTTTCCATTTCGAGCAGCCTCGCTTCACCCCGGTTCATCGACAATCCCGCCATTCGAATCACCCTCGAGAATCGAACGGATACCAAGCAATTATTTAACGCTGCGTACTGTGGCTTCGGTTTGTCTCGTTGAAATACGCCAGAATCCCGCCTATCGGACCGCCTCTTGTACGAGGTGACAGTTTCATCGATTATCCTATTATCATTGAACGCTGAAAGCCAACTGTGCACTGACGAAATAAATTCGGATCTCGGCTAACTATTATCTGGTTATTGCAGGTTACCTGCTGAAACGGCGCCTGAAAAAGTGTGATTTCGAATAGGTCGCCAACGATCCTGCCGCCCAGCCAAGCTCTGTCAGGGCCAGTGAAAACTTTACGCGTAAACACGCATTCCTCTATGTTCTTGTATATACGCGGTGTTCTCCCGCGCTTCTTCCTCTGTTAAACGAGTTATGTTCCATCCCGTGGCATAAAATTCCACCTAACAGCAGCCATTAATTGGTTTACATACAGAAAATTTTGCAAGATCCAGCTTCCACTTTCCCGAGTAACTCCATATTGAGCGTGGACGTATCCAATTAAATGAAACTTGCCTGGCAGCTTGTTCGTTATAATTAATAATTAAAGTGACGAAGGTAAACAATTACAGATGATACGCGTACACGACCGGCAATTAATTAGAAGCTGCCGCGTGAATACCTATTACAACGTGTGATTATCTTAAAGCTCGGAATACAAATCAGTTTCCAATTACGGCCGTTCGACGGAATTCCCATGGCATTCGTTCGTCACGCAGCCAGCTGCTGCTCCGACTGTTACCACGATTCAATGGCGAGCGACTCGATGAATTTTTTAATGAACGCATCCCGAAGTCTCTTCAGAGGTTCATGATTTATTTGAGTTTACCGTTTGCACGGGTAGTTTACCGGCGTGCAACGAGCTATTTGAACCAGGCCAGCTACTAGCAGTGCGCGGCCGGTATTGTGTTAAGACCATCTTGGGAGCAAGCAGGTGCTTGTCCACAGTCTCTGTCCCACAGGAGATATCAGATCCTCGCAAACTAGGAAATATATCTCGTAGACAAAGGTTAGCCGTGTCGTGGAAAACTCGTAAACACTTGAATTGCGTCGAAGAAAGTACGATCGTTTTGATTACTCGTGCGCGATGACTGAGACGCTCGATAATTCTTTATTTCCGGCGCTATTCCAGTCTAACACATTTCTGAACGTTTCATGTAGTTTGCGTGCAACCGTCGCCTACGCGGAACTGTCACGAATGATTAAAATACTTCTAGGTGCGTTTCTTTATCGTCAACGTTTCCTTTTTTCTTCTCCTTTACCTTCTTAGTTTCCCCGTTCTTTTTTCTTTTACTCGCGTGCGTGTGAATTAATTAACGCCAAGAGAATTCGCGAGTTGCGCAGATTAAGTTTGATCGAAGGAACTCATATGTTAGTTTATCGCGGCTCTGGAATATTTATGAAGGGATTGTGCAGAGTAATATTTGCTAAGCGCCGTACAAACATAATTCTGCCAACTTCGGGCGAACGTGTCCTAATTAAACGCCCGGGAGAAGTTTTAAATATTTTCAAACATACGCAATCCCTGTTCGACTTTCACTGTCCTGTGTTTGATGACATCGTGTAATTTAAGCTCTAAAGGGTACAGATGACAAAGGCCAATGAGATTTCACGACGTCGTGTTGTTGAAAGGTTTAAATCAAAGTAAAATTATCAGTAGTCTTTGGAAAATTTTACTGTCATGCAGATTCAATTTACTTACATACCTTGTCATACAAACACGTCATGCAAAAAATGTCAAGGGTCAAAAAATGTCAAAAATCAGTCATCTGCAATCGATGTTCCTTTCAATGGAATTGTATTGAGATGACTTTTTATGCAAACATATAAAACGTTAATTTTCTGACTATTTTTTCCCGTAATAAAAAATTTCAAGCACATAAATGGTTTGATCTAATTCGAAGATACCAAGCAGATCAAGCGAAGATGAAACGGATATCCGCTAAACGCTCCTCGTTTCATAGTTCGTATATCCCTGCTCGTGTTTACAATAATAACGTGTCTCTGGTTCCAGCCAAATATTCCATATACATATACATATAAGCAACAATCGAAAGCAATTACAGCAGCCCGGACATCGTCGCTGTTATGCGAGATGTTCGTCGTACTCCATTACATTGATTAGTAACGAGAGCCACGTAACCTTCTTGATTACCAGTGATCATTGATCTACCAATTTCGATGTAACCGATATGTCAAGAATTTCGTATCCAATCAACGTATAGGATCAAGGATGTAATTCTCTTTCGATCGTGTATGTACTACCGTATATCCGTACTAATACTAGTCATATAAATCAGAAATAGTAGACGCATATATTTGCTAAATATTATTTAACAAACGTTTAACAATATTTAACGTTTTAGTTATTTTTCCTTAGATGCTTTTTCGCCGAGAGGCAGTTAAAAATCAGTTCAAATAAAATATATCGTTTAACATATACCCTTTACTTGTAACTTCAAACGTTTTTATCTCTCGCAATTAATGCTTTCTATGCGTGACATCCTTTATCCGACGTTCAGTTTTTCTCATTTCTCTGTCCCATTCCGATTCTCGTTTCATCAATCAATTTCCACGACAACGATTCATCGAGAGAAGAAAGGATGAGTTACAACGGCGACTCTGTGTCCGCAGTTATTTCAAACTTCAATGTTTTTCCTCGTTCGTTCTTAAATAATTCAACTTGTGCGTGTGTCAATTTTTATAAAGACAAATGTATATTATAAACGTACCGTAATACGCGCGATAGATCTTGAACAAGGTAATTCGCGCATTGTCATCGTGACATTCTACACGCAAGCAATCCGAACTCAGATAATCCAAGTTACGGTACAGGTGAATATTTTATTCGCGCCAAACGGACCGCGAGAAGAATGTTCACATTGAAAAGAGACTAAGGAGAGGAAGGTGAAATACGGATAATCGCGAAAGAAGCGGCAAAACGTAGAGAGCACTGGAATCTCTGGACGTTAAACCGGCATCGCGTTGCCCGCGGGATTAAAATCCTCAGTAAAGAAATACATACAGCTACTGCGAAAGCTCTCATTTGCAATCTACTAGCCGTGTCTTCAGTGTCTCGCTATGGTCGTTTTTCCTCGTAAGGCAACAAAGGGAAAATGGGAAAACAGAATCACGTGACGCTCAACATTTGTGAATATTTGTAACGTTCAGTGATCGATATTACGATTTACAGGTGTAAATGTTAAATTATCATATACTTTTTAATCAAATTTATTTATTATAACTATCTATAACTTTCTCAAGTCAACTGTTAGTATCACTCTAGACGAAACTTCGACAGTGTCATTAGAAAAAAAGAAGATTACTTATTCTAATGGAACGTTAGGCATCCTTAATGAACTATTAATATTTTTTGAAGGAGAATATAATAATTAAAATTAGTTAGAATCAATAACCATCTTCCAATAATTCTACGTCTCGTTAATTCTTCATCGGTAAATCCTCTATTCCAATAATCTTCCATTTTAATACGTGTACTCATTAAGCTTTCAGTCTACACAATCATCTCTATATATAACTATCATTAAAGACGAAAATAACACGGTAACGAACGTCTAACGAGGATACCACTACGAAACACAAACAGCAAATTAAACTCCATATTACGGAGATAACGGAAAATTTGCAGCTAGACCTAAATCGGCGAGCTATTAATGGCTCGCGATAGCCGAATTTGATGACCTGGCAATAATACGGTTAATTATTGACCGATAACTACGATAAACTTTGATAGCCATCGTGATTATAGCGCGCTCGTAGAAACTCGCTCAGCCGTTTAATAAAACCCATAACCGTGCTCGTCTCTGGTCGCGGTGCATCTTCTCGATTCGTCTCGATCAAGGAGAGAAAAGAACTAAATAACGATCTCGTCGATAAACGACGTGTCTAAAGATCAAAGAGGAAGGCAGCAGCCGAGGGAGGCAAGCGTCATGATTCAAAATCCAGAAAAGCGATCGACACGCACGAGTACCTGCTGCACGATCCTTATTTTCCTTCTTGCTGTATCCCCGTATTTTCTCTTGTCCGTTCACGTCTCACCTGAGATCCAGCTGCCCGTGAAAGGGGGTTTCAGAGCACAGGCGACGCCTTTGAACGAGGGCCTGCATGTTGTTGCAGAGAGATCGTGCATCGTTCGACGAAGAGAAGGTGGAGGTAGAGAAGGTGAAGCAGAAGGAGGAGGAGAAGGTCGAAGAAGAGGGTCTGAGGTTAGCAAGGTGGTGTAGGAGGAGGTTGAGAAGGTGATGGCGAAGGAGGTAGAAATGGAGGTGGCGGTGGTGGAGGGTTGAACGGTTAGAGGGTGGGGGGTTAACGACCCCGATAGTCGCGATAGGACGTGCGTGAGCCCTCGCACGACTGATTACGAGTGAGCGACCCTTTGACGATCACGATCGACCAACTTGATGCACGAGAAAGAGAGACCGATGGATACCAACGGCTGGATAGAAGGAGAGAAGAGACACCGCTGCACATGTGATCGATCCGAGCGTGAGCGTCGAAGAGAGCATCGCCTTAGGGGCTCTCCAGAGTGAAGGGGTTAGTTACACTGATGCGGTGTACGCGGCTACTATCGTGTATCAGCGTAGATAAATCACCGGATGTACTTCGAGGCGCACACGTTGGGGAAGACGTCGCATTAACGTTTTTGCCGCGACACGACCAACAGTTCCATCGGACGCGGTTCGATCGCGGCCATCAACGTTCGCTGCACGCGGGATTTTCAGATCGGATCGCCGGATTATTTTCCAAAACGGAAAACTTGTTCGCGCGAAACAACGTTACGCTATCCTAGAAATAAACGTTATTCATTCTGTTCTAGATACCGACGTAATTTTTATTTTACTATGGTCATTGTTTGGCGTCTATTTAATATTCGTTGTTGAAGCGATTGTTTAAATATATTTTGGAATGAATATTGGTTACGGGGGATGTGTTTCAGAATCATTTATATTTCTTTATAAAGGCGACAGAGTAAGAAAGTTATATAATTAACAGATCTGGCAAATCTAGTTCTTATAACATTTTTCATTTCTTGTAACATACACTTTTTAAGGAGATGAAGTTTGTAATTAATTCTTGTAACTATTTCAATTAATCATGTTCCCATAGAAGTTTGCTTATATACGGCGTAAGTGTAATTGCATCATTGGAAAGGGAAAGTTGGGTAAAATTCATCGTATTATTCACCAAAGGTTCTCCTTCATATACCCTAATGACTGCGCATAGTAATTTAATGATGCGCTGTTATATGATTTATCTTATTATCCTTGTTATCCTATATTATCAGTTCAATTCTACTAATTGTAGAGACGATAATATGTTTGGAATATATGCAATAAGTGTATGCTAAAAATATACTTTAATTAATTATTTTTATTTATAATTTAATAGATTGCTCGATGAAGTAATTACGATTACTTAAAAAAAAAATTTGTTTCCGTAACAAATCTTAATATTCAAAAGGAGGCTACGGTAAATAGTAATTCAATTATTTTATTTTGAAGGTATAGTAATTACCATATCGATTAAACTTTTAATTATTGGTAGATCAACCCTTCCAACATCTTTAGTATTATTAATAGACGGAAATTCGCGAAGATACGAGCAATATTCATGACAGTACACTAGAGATCGGCCCCCTTTTGTTAAAATTCCGAAGCATTATTCTGTTTAATACGTGTATTTCAGCCATGTCATTATAAAGGTATATAAATGCAAAAGCAAATGCAACGGAAACACAGTTATTTTAAATACACGCTATATTAAACTTTAATAGAATTCCCGATAAATAAATTTCAGCGTATAATTCAACGACCAGGCAACCATACTTTCATTCAGCTATAAATTGGAAAAAAAGAAAAAAACACAGCACACCTTGGCTTTATTTCAATTACTGTTTCATTTCCAGTCGATCATGAGCCTATTCAACTGTCCCTTGCATACAACATTTTTTCGCCGAAGATAAAAATCTCTTTCAAAGCGATGGAATACGCAGTTATATATTATAACTGTGCAACGAAGAAAGCGTATAACGCCGATATTAAAAAAGAAAAAGAGGTAGCAGCAGTGGGCGATTTAATCCCGGCTCCGTTCTTGAAATTCGAAAATCCCGTGGCGTACGTAAGTGGAACAGGAAACGGTATAGTCCGCGGTAACCGGACCTAATCAGGATACACAGAATCGTTCGTGAAGTTATGCGAGATATAGTCATTTGTGGACCCTTGAATTCGTATTTATGTTTGTAGCCGCCGTTTGGCAGTGGCGGTGGCAGCGGCGGTGGCGAGAGTCTCGTGGAATTGAAATGCAAATAGTGGGATTCGGGATGCAAATTCCGGTTGCACGGGGTAACGCCAGCCAGCCATCCTGAACGAATGAGCGAACGAACGAACGAAACACGGCCCAGGCCAGGCACGGATCAGTTCAGAACGGAACCAAAAGGAATGGAACTGAGTGGACTGCGGATAAAATGAGAGAGCCGGTTGGGCGGAGGGGAGAAGAAGGCAGAGGAAGAAGAGGGTGAGCGATGAGTGGGGCTGAGAAAGAAAGACAAAAAATTGATTGCAATTCGGCGCCACTCTCGGCTTGCTCGAGATAAAAGTAATGCGTTTCGTGCATAACGAGTCCCTCCGCCTCTATCCAACCCTCTTATCCTCGCGTGTTGCCCGCGTACTCTCCCTTCTAACCGCCAACCCCGTGCACCCCCTGCTTTATGCCGCCTTATTTCGTACTGCCACTTTGTTTTCAACTTTCCTAGCTGCTTTATGCGCTGCGATGTCGATGAGTAACTTCGATCCTTGCGATGCCTCGTTGGACGACGAGGCTGAACCAGCTAACCAATTCATCGATATACCAGAAGAAAGTAAAAGTTACGTAAGATACGTTAATGTTACGTGACTGTTCTTTACTTTTCTTTTGTACCTGTATTGCGAAATATCGTTGAATATTGAAGGTTATTTTACAAATCTGGCCTTTAACACTTTTATTTGAGACAAAACAAGCGTTCGGGACTAGTATCCGCAAAAAGAAATGTATACAGCTATAGCGCGTATAATGAAAGTGTGTGTAGTGATCCTCTGTCAGTACAGGTCAGGTAATGTTTAATAATCGAGTGCAAGAAGTTGGATTTTGAAATCTCATCTTGTCCTCCACATAGTTTACACTTTGCTTCGTGCGATTCCACTTCCATCGAGAATAAAGGATCACTTTTTCTCCATCAAACTGTATCTTGATTTTTATATCTTATAATATAGAAACCGCGAAAACAAAAGCACTATAAAACTCTAACACTATACAAGACACTACTGAACGAGAGACGAAACAATTGAACCTGAACGTAAGAAGTTCCAATGGTCTCGCATTATCCTGAAATCCACTCGAAATCTCAAAGCAATATGCTTCCCTCTATAAAATGTCTACTACCACGACAGTGTCTACTACAACTGAAGATGCGAATTTGGACGATCAAGACAGAAAAAAGAGCGTTTCAAGAGTTTCAAGATGAAACACTCGTTTTTTTGATTAGGTAATGACATTATCCAAAACGTTTAGCAATCCTTCGTCCTCTTCTCTCTCTTGTCGCTTGTACCGGATAGGATCGATACTTCGTAATTATATTAAGCAGAATGTCGGCGGCAGTGACTGGCCCGCAGCACGGCTTATTTCGAGGTAGAAGTATCATTGCATGGCGATGGACGACAATCGGACGGTTAACAGGAAGTAATTGGACACTCGTAGTTACCAGCCAGCGAAGCACATCTGTAATTCGCTGAATGAGTAGAGGTCGGTTGTCAGTATTAGCCAGATTCTGTTTTGCATACCTACCAACTTGCATACGTCGTGCTCATCAATTTTCTGTCACGTTTCCACTTATAATGTTGATTCGATTAACAATTACGCAAGTAGCTATTGGAACTTATCCGTGTCGTTGCGCCACTCTTGAATGTGTAACTACATCGAGATTGTCCTATGTTGTTCGTTTTATGGCGCTAATTATCAGCGATATTTCTCAGCCGTGTTAAATTTTGATGCGTGCTTACGGTACATTATTAATGTTATAACGGGAGTTTTAAAACACGAGCTGTATGTACATGAGTTAGTTCAACGTTATATACCGCGCTGAATGATTACAATTAAAGAACTACGTGGTAATACGCGAATGAATATAATTCATAGGACAAGACTATCTAGACCATCTACTCTTCCTTTATTCTAAATATTCATACTATTTTGATCACAATAGCATCATCTGTTTCATTCAACTCCCTCGATGCTAGTCCACTTTGGTATTTTATGACCTTTCACATTTCTGTTGGATTGTCGTACTTACAGAAGGTTCGTAGCTGTATTTGTACTTTTTAAGAAGTTAATAGACAATTGCATATTTCGTATAGAATTCTAATTATGTGTCGTAATTTCAATCACATGTTAAATGAACTAGAACGAAACGAAGAAAATCGTATGCTTCGAACCTGGTCGCTAGCCAGGTTTTAGCTGAGCTGAAATATTCGAGATTCTACTGTTAAAAGAGGAACATACACCGCAAAGACGCGACAAATTTTCATTTACGCAACTTATTCATACCTCCGCGACAAATTTTCTAAAAGTACCCACTGAACGAACTGTGCAAAGATATTGCTTCGACGGAATTTGCATTGACAGAGTACATCCAACGGTTTTTAGTTCTATCGATTTGCCGCTTAACAAGGGCAACCGCGTTGGACCAGTATGTTCTACGATGGTGAGGCTCGATGGACGGAAAGGGCAGAGGGTGTCAGACTGAGCATGCTGGTAGCCCGGCCCAGCGAGTACCATCGATTACGCTGAAATTAACATTTAAAAGCGGAAAATTTGCAAGTGCCAGGAAGGCCGACGCTGTGTTAACCATGGACTGTACGGAGCCACCGTACATAATGCAACCTGCACACACGCGCGTTCTCGTTACCAGACGCGTTCAACCCGCGAATAAGGGGGAGAAAGAGAGGGATAGAGGGGGGAAAGCGAAACCAGATAGGTGAAATAGAGAAAGAGGAAAAGAGAGGGGGAGAGAACACGCGAAAAAAGAAAGAACACAACGGAGAACAAGCGGACCGAATGGCGCGGGAATAACGTTAAGGAGAAAGAAAGAGAAAAAAAGGAGAGAGATGAAGAAAGAGAGAAGGCCACCCTCGCTGCTAAATGTAAATGTCCGGCATTTGTTACTTCGCCTGTATGACCCGCTGTTTGTTTGTATCTGCGGTACGAGTGCAGCACGACGGAGGTGGAGACGAAGCAGGAAGAGGTGGAGGAGGAAATGATGGAGGTGGAGGACGAGCAGACACTAACAACAGCAGCGGCATGTAACTGTGTTCGGAGTGTCCTTTTTTTGTTCTCGCTTTTGCTATCTACTTTTTTATTTCTGTCCTGCCCCCTACCCCTGCCCAGTGCCGTTCTCCGTAAGCCACCACTTCGGTACGCTCATTTGTAAAATTTTATGATGGTCCCCGCTGCGTTGTATCCATTACGGAGGGGGGCTGGCTACCGGCTTCTTTTTTAGGAATTTCATTTTAATTACTGACTCATCCGAGAATGTGTGTGTGCGCGCGCGCGCTCCAAGACTAAACGTCGTATCAGATCGATCTGACGAGACCAGATATCCGTGGACCATCGAAATCCCGCGGAATTGTATCGTGTCCCTTGCGGGCTTCCCTTTCGGCGCGTAATTCTACGTGATCGCCGGTTGTTAACGGATACAACCGGAGACCAGTGGACGATAAACGGCCGCGAAGGACGAGAGTCGGAAGCACCGGGATAGAAGGGATATTAAAAGGGTAAAGGGCTGAAAAATTTGCTCGTCGATCAAAGGGTTTAACGAGCTACACCAAGGAGAGACGATTAGTCACGCAGTCGCGCGTACTACTCGACCCGTTCGAAAGGAGAACGTAGGTACATAGCTCGACTGATTATTTTCTAAACTGCTATCAGTTGGAACCGCTACAGCCGGAACTTCGAAAGTTGAGTAATATGTAGAGTTCGTGGCAGGCGATAATACACTTCTCGGCAATGCCCGAGTATCATATTTCCAGTTAGTAACAACTTTCCACGTTTGCTTCAGAATCCTTCGCGATTTCGCTACGTACGCCTCCGCCGTGTGCAAGGCTGGAATTACTAGGGAATATATATATATATATTTTTCCGGCCAGCCTACCCCGCGGCACGCTCAGAATATTTAATGTAATTCAGGTTCTTATATTCCGTTTATTCGAGCCGATAATTAAATTAAATATTCTATCACTGCTTTCGGGAAATTATTCTTGAATATGTATTTATCGTGTCTTACTTGCGTCACGAAGCCCTTTTCATAAATGACTATCATCCAAATTAAAAATAAAAAGAAAAATATATCTTATAATTTTATACGTAGGTATTGAAGACCATATGTGCTTGAGTAACTTACTATCATATGACTCCTTATCAAGGCAAACCCACACACTATTCTTACTTTCTTAAATGTATCGGCTATTTTTATTGTTATGTTATCATAGCAGTCAAAAACAATATTGATATTCAGATGAGTTTGTATATGAAAATCATAGAAACAGCATCATTGCTCATCTGCGTTCTGTTTTCACATATTATTTGAATTGCAAACGGCGTTGTGATTTAATAGAGACTCTATAATTGTTCGCTAGGATCTGCCCGTTAATTGTTCATGGTTTAGCCCCACTACTGGAGGTGTTTCCCCTTGAACCAGTTAAGCGAGTAATGTGACACGGTAGTGGCTTCCCCTGGAAAGATCTGTATCGCCTTGGTATCGGTGAAACGATACTAACGCAACGGCGAAACTTTTTTTATTCCCAATTTTTTGTTGATAAAAATCTCATTAGCATACTGGTAAGATTTTCCTGGTTAAAATGAAACCAAACACGATATTATTATAAAACTTGGTTACGTTGATTGAGCTTGTGAGTTTTTCTTCTTCGCTGGCTGCTTTTTTTCTACGTTCGCCCCTGTCGGCAATGTAAAAAACTTGGAGAATCTGTCCGCTAAAAGTTTCACAGCTGCGCTGAATTTCATCAATTATCCGACGCTAAAGTGAATTAATAAACCGATTATTCTCGAATGGGGCAGTTTTCCGTACGTTTATTGTTCAGCATGCTGCATCGTCTTGATCAATTAACAGAGTCAGTTACAAATGTAGACAGATTTGAAGAATGACACGTGAGAATATAACTTGCACGTGGCTAGAATTGTAATGAAGTGTTCAGAGTAGCCAGGACTTGATCAATGTTCATTCAGTTAAAAGAAGATTAAGATAGGTACGACAGAAGATCGTTAATGGAAAATAATTGGACATTGCCATTTTAACTTTTGTAATATACAATTCAGGAACTATTTATTTAAAACTCATCTTTTTGGACAAAATTGAATTATACCTTCCATCTTCTAATTTAATCTAATTAATTCCAATTAATAAAAATAATAGAATATTACTATCATAAATACTGTTCTTATTTTGTAAAAGTGAACAAATAATTGAGATTGCACTTAACACTATTATCGTGAATGAAATTACTTAAGTTGCGTGATCTAGGTAAGAAGCTGTAGCATCGTTAAGAAAAGAAGCTTGAAACATTAAAGCAGAAATACTAAAAGCGAAATGTGTTATTAAACCCCCGTAATTACGGCGTTGATTACTCATAATTGGAGTGCAATATACGTAGGTAAAAAGAAAGAAAGAACAAAATATGAAATTACGCCATTCTTCATAAACCTTGAAATGTTGGGAATTAACGAAAATATGAAATTACAAAATTCTTGAACAAAGCAGAAATTTGATAGAACTTCGTTGAAAAACAAATTATATGTCACCTTTAATCTAAAAATTGATACATATCGACGAAAGATTCCAGAAATTATTCACAAAAAATTTGGAATAAATTAATGAATCCTTTACTTATGAATTATATACATATATGACGTATTGAACACAGAAAATAAAATAAGTTTTTTATTGGTATAATAAAAAATCATATCCGAACAAAAATCGTATCTTTATATACACATATAAATAGTTAAAGTTTTTTCACTATCTGCAATAAGTATGCAATAAGTATGTCACGTGACTGAATGTCCCAAAACGTGGTTTCGAATGTCCCATAAACTTCCTGTCCCATGCCTTTGACAGTGTGCAGCGTACACAGTATGCAGTCGCACCGAACGCATCAGGACGATCATGAAAAATAGAACGATCACGCCGTAAAACTGAATTTCATAGACGCCAAACAAATCCAGTGCATCGACTGCGTATCTTTATCTGACATCTCGGTCGAACTTATTTCGACAATAGGCAGCAGCTTGAGCTAATAATATTCTTCCCTTCGGGGCAAAGGGAGAAGAAGTAGAGAAGAAGGGGGAGAGATGGTCTCGGGAATCAGAACGGCGAGGGTTACTTTCGTGCAGCAGCTTTTTCCTTCGTTCTATCCTACTCCTTTCCGCGATAGCCGTATACGTTTTTCCTTTCTCTTTAGCCTGACAAGAAAAGCATTGTGCTGAAAACTTCCACACGCCGCGCCGAGCGGAGCCGCGCGCCGACGACTGGCGTACTTGTATGAGGCCGCCACTCTTTTGATATTTCAACGTAGTAGACGAGTGGCGTGTCGTAATGAAATCATCTCCAGTGCTTTGATCTTCCCCTCGCGCGCCTCACTCCTTTCCACCATGAGCAACCTCTGCGTCGCTTTCCCTTGAAAACGGCTACGCAACCCCCCGTTCCACTCGCCACCGTCCCAACCATCCTGCCTCCTACCTTTAGCTAACTTTCCTCCACCATAGTCCTTCCTCCCACATCCCTACCACCGCTCTACTTCTTCCCAACCACCCTCATCATATCCCTGCCCACCCCCGAGCATCGCTCCCGTAATGAGTTCCTTCTGCGCTTTCTTCGCCACGATACATTTTTACCATGCGAGAAGCAATTTCCTAATTATGGCAAGCGCTAACCGGTTGTCCTTTGTCGCGCGCCGCTCCTTTCTTCCGCCGGTTACCGTTGCCCAGCTCGGCCATAATTACTTTTTCGCGTAGTGTTTTTCGCACGACGACGTTAATAGACGCCTGGAGAGAATGCACGCGGCCACGAAGAAAAGAGACGCGTAACGGCCCGGTGAACCGCAATAATTCCGTCGCTCTAGGATGCTGCTGGTGAACAGTCATGCGGTCGCCACGAAGGAAACGCGCTATGACCGACGAGACGCCGCGACTTTCACTTGTATACCTCTTTATTCGTGAAAAGCTTTCCCTAGTTTGCTACTACTTGTTCTAGTGTGAGAAATATTTGAATCTGGATCAACGATTGTAATAAAATAATTTGAAATAACGCCCACGTTCGAATGTCCTGATTTTTATTTAAGCTGTTTGAAACAGTGTTCTGAATGTTTCAATTTTTACCTAAAGGTTTTAGTTTTATCTGAAGCATCTAACTTCTGTATAATAGTTGCCTCGAAATGCCTTTGAATATTCACGTACGTGATACGAAGTTCCATTTTCCCTTTGGATATTCTCTGTTTTATTGCAAGTACAAGAACCTACGTTGATTAGTTCGATATTAAACGTTCTCTGTAATTTAGCAAACCACGCGTTACTTTCATATTTCTGTTCTGTCTTTTGAAAAGTCAGGTAGGATATAACCATTGCAAACACAGAATTTTTGCCATTCGTGTTTGCTTGGTCACTAGAAGATATTAAAAATCTACAACAAATGAAAATAAATTTAGTAAACATGAAAATTCTGTACAAATCTCTAATAATGAAAAACATATCCATGCAAATGGAATATTATCCTTGTGAAATGTTGCCTGATAAAGAAGACAAAGAAGATCTCGCTATGTCAAGCCTTGCCGTCAATAAAGTTTCTCTCTGAATGCATAACTCCTTTAAAGTAATCCAACGCGACGATGTTCGTAAAGCAAGATCCGAAATGATTGTGCTAAACATAATAAAGGAAGCGAGATCTTTTGAGGGGCAATAACACGATGCACGATCCATCGAGAACTACGGTGGACATTGACGATGATCGATACGCGGGGTAAGAACATTGAACAAGACGCCAAGAGACAGAATAGATGAAGGACAGGTTGCTCATTCTTCTTTGTATATGAGAACCACGACCGTGGTAGGTATATAAGATGTATCGAGCAACAAGGACTAACGGCCTTTAATTAATAAAGTTACGCGAACAACTCTCAAAGTCTTCCTGCTCCTTCTACACGACCTTCTACCGCTGTACCAGCTATTTCCCTTGCTTTAGAAATTCTGCTATTCCCTCCTTTCACCGGCTACTTCTCTTCTTTATCGTTTCTTCATTCTTCCGTGAAGACCTACCTACAGACTTCCAACCCTTTATTGGATGAAAGCTACACCTTATCTTAAAGATTTATTCCTATTCTCATTAATTGCGCTCGTTAATCGACACGCGTGAAATTGCTGCATGTAGCGATTCACAAGACTTGGAAAGTTCAGAGAACAATCGACGAACTATGTCCTTTTTTACTCGAAACTTCGAGCAACGATTGTAGCCGTCTAACAAAATATATCAGAACGTTGCAACGATTTTTATACAAAGTTTGATGACCCACTTTGCAGTCAGTTGGAAGGTATTGATAGACTGAATAAGAAGGCGGATTTTAAAGTTGCAGAGGAAGATGTTGCTACTTGTTACTCGCGTGAAAATACAACTTATTTCTTACATTTACATTTCTCCTATATCTTTACTTTTGGTCTTAGTATTTCCATACTATACATTTAAATGAAGTTTACTTTTGACTTATATTTTTCATTAAAATTATATAGTATATACTGATATAAATCATCCTTTACTATTTGCATTTGGAAAAATATAAGACGAACATTATATTGGATTAATATTATAGATTTTTGCTTGATAATACGTTTCGAAAAATTGACTACATATGTCCATGGTGACTCAGTGGTGGAACGGGCTATTCATAAACATATTGTGTATATCCCATTCGATTTCACATTTCTGAAATTTTGTAACGAATATCGCGTTCTCTTATCTGGTATACGATTACGTACAATATGTTTCAAACATCTCAATCATCGTAATAAGAGTTCTGAGCTCAGTCTATTTACTTCAAAATTATTCATTCAATTCTTTCTACTCTACGGATGAGATTATTAGCAACGTTGACAATGTAAAAATTATTTTGCGTATCGCTTTCACCGATAAAATATGAAAGAAGATAACAAGGATACTTACAAAAATTTACAAACATTTATAATGTTTTCCTTTTCAAACCAAAATGGTTGAACAAAAGCTGTAAAAGCGTGCTAAAATGGGTCTAATCGCTCGTATTATAACAATTTTCAAAGCGCCAAGAGTTGAAAATTGCCTAGTTATTCGGTTACAAAATTGAATAAGGTTTCCCACAATGCTCTTCCTGCGTAGCATCATATAATTGACGCGTAGCTCCCTTTCGATCGTTGCCGCAATGAAAAAGGTAAGTAACTGTAGAATCAGAATGTGTTTGGTAATTGATAACTCGTATCGTAAGAATACGTCTTTTCTTCTCATCGACAATCCGGCGCCAACGGGGAGAAGGTCGTATCGTTTCAAGAAGTCCCATGCGGCTTCTGTAGTAGCATTCCAAGAAGCGGCACAAGGAAGAGGAAACGCCACCCGCGGATTGCCAGACTCTAAGAATTAAAGGAAGTTCTCGCTGGCTGGCAACGAGTTCGTGTCGCGCTCTCTGCGTATCTCGACGATGCTTGCCCAAGAGTAACTCAGCTGGCGAGTTATGGCTCGCTAAAGAAAATTGACTTGAACCACGGCCAGGATAATAAAAGCGCGTTGCTGCGAGGAAACGCGGGCGAGAAGAATGAAAGAAGTAATAGGACTCTTGCATCGCTCTCGCAGTGATACCGTGCACAAGAATTGAGATCGAAACAGAGAAATATCGATATCGATGGGTACCAATTAAAAGTTATTACATCCTTTAGATTATTGTGAAACGTCACTGAGATTATGATAACGATTAAACGGCCAATCGATATTAAGACTTAATATACGACGGATTATGCGATAGTATCGTGCTATATACTATAGTCAGTTATTACTATACGTTCGTTGCACGTGTTAACCTCCACTGTGATCTTTGAATTTTTATATTTCGATCTTACTTATGTTTCAATAAACGGAAGAGGCTTTCAACTTTTAAAGTATATCACGAATTAAATTTTCACCGTAATAACAGCACATATCTTTTAAACGAAAAAGTTAATAACGTCGAAGAATCCTCTGTTTTATCATTATTCAGTACTAAGTGAAGAACAGAAATATTATTGTTTGTATTATTGTTAATAATATTGCAATGGTATTATTAGATGGCGACAATATTAAAACCTAATTTATATAGAAATCATACATACTACTAATAATTCTTTCGTGTTTGCTTCACACTCGACACGTCTTTTAATGTCAGGAAAATAAGATAATATAACAGGATGAGTTAAATAGTACGATGATAATGTGCTCAGAAAAATTTAACTTTTTGTGGTTCTTCCCTATTCCTTTTATTTTTAGAACACGAAACATGTCCTTTTGCATTAAATCTTAATACGAAAAGAAGGAAGAAACGTATAAATGTATTATTGATTCAAAAAGTTTGATACTTCTGAGTAGCTTTTGCAAACAAGTTATTAATTATAAGTATCAGGTTTCGATAAAATATCCATTCAGATTCGAAAACGGTGGTAATATCACAATATCAAGTCTAGAGTAAACAATCTATGGTTTTAAATGGAAATATGATGTGCGTGAATATTTCGCGTTTGATAGGCTATAGTTATCGAAAAATACATCGCTACAAGAATAAAGTAAAAAATAAAAAGTATTTCTTCAAAGATAGAACGAAAGTATGATGACATTTCTCTATTTTAAAGAAATGAAATCTACTGTGCTTTGGAAAAATTCATCGTTGCACTGCCTCTATCTGTGATTATAACAAACTTTAGGTTGTTCCGAGTAAACAATTATCGATCGCGGGGACGATTATTCATGAAATACTATCGTTTGCGTTAGCTGTGAATATTCCAATGAATTTCCATATTATTAGCATATAGTTTCCTTCTATCAACAATTTTTATAAGTTTATGAGATATAAGTGTTCTACTTTGATTCTTGACAATTTATGATACTTTAGTAATTTCACGAATAAATAACAAAGTAAATTTATACATATTAAGCATCGTGTGAGAAGTGAAGATTTTCTTTGATTAACGATAAGCAATAACAATTAAATACAAGGAATGGAACAAAATATTATACAGAGGAGAAAATGAGAGAAATTAATTTTCGCAAATAAGATCATGAAAGTTATCTGCACGTAATAATAATTATGATCACAATAATTTTACAAAACACCCAGTCCACGATACTGTGCAAGACCATAATTTGCACATTAACACGTGTTATTGGTAATAGATTTATGCAACAACAGGATAATAAGCCGGTTTTCAATAAATAAACACGCGCAGACAAGGTCAGCTAATGAAACAGTATACACGCAGAATAGATTACATGAACAGTGAATTGTTATTTTATTTATAGTTGGTCAGTTCCGATTTTACATTTAACTGAATAGCTCGAATTGAATCACCGATATGTAAACCAGCGAACTGGAATTCTGGTAACTCGATGATAAACGGCTCTGTCCTGACTATTGAGACACGCACATTATTTTTTAACTGTCACGATCAGCAATGATGGATTGGAGGATTGTTGCGTGCGATATTCCTCCGAGCTCCGAAACGAAAATCCATCGAACGTTTCGCTTCAATGTGAAGAGCGGTTTTTGCATATCGCCGTAATTAAAACTGTCACTAATGGTAAATAACATTGATAAATGTAAAATCGAAACAGTTCATAAACCGTAATTAACTTTTAGCGTAACTTAATGATAATACCATTGAGAAGGATAGAATAACAGTAAAAATTCCTTCGTTCGCATAATATAATACAAAATACCTTTTTTGAGAAAGTATTTAAAATAATTGAATTGCATTGCTGTAAATTCTTGTTATTTCTCTAAATTGTTGTTTTATAGAGGTCGATGTTTTAGCTTTAAGCTTTCGTATACGTTTATAGTTTCTATCAAAGTAGTGTTATACGTATAGTATCGGCTATAAGCATTAGGATACTCGTGATGATATTTAGCATAAATTGAATACTCGTTATCTTATCATAGATCTGTTACATCATTTGCATCATACATGCTTCATAATCTTAAAGTATTCAAATTAAAGTAAAATTCACCAGAGTTGATTAATAAATATAAGGAATAGGATATTCTAATTCTTACGCCCGACAGTATACAAAAATTTGCATATTGTTAATATTTTTTATATTGAATGCAATTGTCCGTTGAAGTTTTTATCTCTGTTCTCCTATATCGTTAGCCACGCGTTCTTCATCAGGTACTAAAAATAATGTCGGATGTTATTCTATGATATCAACAACAGCAGAAAATCGAAGTGGTCAATTGAATGTAAAAGTATCAGAAGATTTACCAGAGATTATTTGCGAGATCTAAGGAACTAAGAAAATATTTTCAACGCGTACCGCTTTACTGTTGCTCAAATAATAAATGACCTACAAATCCGACCAGTGTTCGCGGTATAGCACCTTCAAGATAAGCTGAAAACCGCAGATGTTTCAACGATTTTTCCACTTCATTGGGACGAATAGGAATCGTGTATCCAATAGAAGAGCTTAAAAAAAGTGATGTAACATTGTTTTTACCTTATTCGGTGTGGTTGCTTGTTGCTGCGGCGAACAGCTGGTGCTGTGTATGGTCGGCTGGTTGGTCGTAGCCGGTACAATGCCTTGATGATTCAGGTGGCTCAGCTGATTGAGCTGCGTGAGTTGTTGCGGCTGCTGCACCGGATTCTGGGTAGTGGCTTGTAGCTGTTGATGATGCGTCTGATGCGCAGGGTGGGTCGTCTGATGATGCGTCGCGGGGAAGGTGGGCACCGTGAACGGGACGAACAGCATCGGGCTGCCGAGGATGTGCGCACCACCTCCACCCAATGCCCCCGTCTCCTCCCTACACCTTTTTTGTGCGTTTTTGGTTTTGGATAATTCTTTTACTCCATCAACCGTGTTTGTTACTTCGACGTGCTACTACGTTATACTCTTATTATATTGTACTTTTTTTTTATTTTGTCAAACACTGCCGACGACGACGACGAGCAGAGTAGAAGCGGATGTAGCGGTAGTAGTACAGGTAGAAGTAGTAATGGTAGTGGTTACTATTTGTAGTAGTTGTAGTAATAGTAGTACTAGGAGTAGTAGTGGTAGTAGTAGTAGAGTACTATACGTGTCGAAGTGAAGCTACAATGTATGTTTAGTAATTTATTATTACCTGCACTCCTGCCCCAGCCCCTGGTGCTGGGGGTGGGCGTAGGGGGCGGCTCGGACGGAGGTGGTGGACGCCACCCTCGCTACCCTCAGCGATAGGCCGCCCCGCTGACTGGTAAGCTGGACCGAAGCTGGCTGGTGATTGCTATGCACGCAGCAACAGGCACGGCAACCAATCGGTTGTTGTTGACTCGGAATAGCCTGGAAGTGATGAGTTAAGGGGCCCCTGGGCCCCGTGGAGGAGGGAGAACACGGGTACACCCCAACCAAGCAGCCCACCACTGCAGCCCCGGGGCCCGGTGCACTCGGTGCCAAGGCGCCTGTAGACGAGGCCACCCCAACCTCGCTGGCCCTTCTGCAACCACTGCACCACTGCACCCACCCTCCTTGCTGAGGGGTCTGATACGATCTACTAACGCCGATCGTTGACCCGGACTGGACCACTTCCACCTGGGTCTCTTTAAGTTCACGATCTCCTGCGGGTGGGATCTTGCTACTTTGCAGCTTCCTCGGGGTAACCAACTTCCACCGGTTTTTTAATTATCGTTAATCTTCGAGACACTCGGGAGCTTGCTTCGTTGCTGGATTACTCGTTAATAAAATCCTCAGCCGCTTCACTTCGACTTCGCCTATTTTTCACTACCTCACTTTTTTCGTATTACCTATTTGATCGACAAGATTTTCGCGGATAAAACGATTAAAGTTACCTAATGTTTTGGCTAGATGCGGTTATTTGTCAAATTATCCGTTATCGTTGTATAAATGTGTTCACACCGTCGAACTTCGTTGACACGTTGCTTACACAAAGTTAGAAATCGGTAAACGGATATATAATTACGAATCACTATAATCAGTCTTTATGTGTTCGAGCGCACTCTTCGAACGTCTTAAAATGTTACACAAGAAACAAACGCTTTACCGAAAACTTCTTTGATGCGTATCGAGAACTCTCGGCGTGGTCGATGCACACTCATAACCACGTGGTCGACTTGAGTAGCCTCGCACGTCGATCTTTCGGATTGCCGGCACAAATACAAATGGAGAACGAACGTTTCCTCCGCGACAGGTTTGGTCTCGGTAGAAGTTAACGGTGTTGTATTGCCAACAGAAACTTCCTGCAGTTGAGTAAAGTGGTGGAATGAGTCGCGGTATAAGCCGGTATCAAATATTAAAGACGCCGGGTTTGCCGGTTCAACAAGTATACAATTGATTGCTCTCTTGTTTCCCCCTCGAGATAACTGTATTTGTTGAAAAGCTGTATTTGCGCTCAGCTACTAGTAACGTTTCCTCATAAAGTCGGCGCACTATTAACCAACTTTTGTAAAAGTAAAAAGCCCAGCTGCTCGTTCAGCACTTCCACTGTAGATGAGTACGATGCTTCCGGCCCAGCGAATTCAAACTAGGAACACTGTTTCTTTTTTTTTTTTTTTTACATTCACCAGATATTACGCTCACGTACGGAACTATATAGAAAACGGAATCACGGAACGTTGTTTACCCGACGTTCTTTTTGAAACGCGTTTCTCGATGAAGAACACTACAACCGCGGCGGTACACCTCGAGGAAAAGTGTCATTAACGATTAAAATGGCATATCTACAATTCCTTTAGCCTTGGCTCTCTGGACCTTCGTCCGTTACACTGTTTATCTCGATCTTCCACGAATGTATCAATTGCGGAAGACGCTGCGCGTCATTGTCGCGTTCAGCGTCGTAGAAAGATGCAACAGAGATCGCGATCTCACTACCGGGATACCGAATCCTTATCTATCGAGATGTTCTTCTTTTTCTTCGTGTGAAACTTAATCAGGCAGCACGTCCTCGCGATTCTGTAAACGAGGACGAAGACACGGCGGGTGAAAAAAGAGGGAACCTAACCCGTAATGTTGGAAGGTCGCTCGCCGACTGACTAGCACTTCCGCTCAGGCTGTTGTGCGATTCAGAGTGGGGGATGCTTCGTTGGGTTGTTGTGTGTAGGGGCTGGTGGCGGTGGGTAGACTCGTTGGTTGGTTGGTCGGGGTGGTTGTGTGTGCTCGGCTCGTGCTGTGCGCGGGAAACCAGGGGGTTTCGAGCCTCTACAAGCGGCACGGCCCGGCAAAATAGCGACCAGTTTCACGTGGCTCGTACTACCTTGAGTTTAACTACTTTTCTCTGGAGCTTTACCGCATCGGTTGCGGAGAATCTTTCTTCTTGGCGTCGATATCTCTCGGCCGAAACGGAATTCCTCTGTTTTATCTTCTGTTTGCAGTGCATGTAGTTTGCTGGGTGTTCGTTCGTCGTATTTTCCTTATATCGTACCAACCAGCGTAATTTTATAGATACCACACGAGTATACCTTATTTATATCGTTTTTGCGTTATTTCTACTCCGTGAACTTCCTCATGACGGTTTAGCCGACAGATGGATCTAACCAAGCGTGGAACGAGTGACAAGATGGTACGTCGGAAGGGCTTACGCCGCAGTCAACATGGACAGAATCTCGGTAGCGTCGAATGATTATTTGGAAGAATTATACCGTCGATCAGATCACTGCGCTATTGTCGTTGGGATCTTTTCACTTTCTTTACTTGAATCACTCGAATCAAGAATAATTCTTTATATTTCGCTAAATTTTCGCGTCGCCTTCGATCACACGAAATGCACTAGCCAACATTCGGTTGCACAAATAGATCGTGCGATCTCTCCAATTCTCGCAATTACTTAGAATTCTAGCTTTTGTCAACTGTGACACACCGATATTGAAAGGAACTCGCAGCAGCCGTCAATTTTTAGATTTCGTCCGCAAGATTAATAACACGTTTGTTACAACGAATCCAAATACCTTACCATGCGTAAGGAAATCGAAGGATTCGTCAAATCTGTTTCTGTCAGATTCACGAGAAGCTTCGCGAAACCGATTTCCAGCGAGCGAAACATCCATCCGACGGGCAGCAACAGAATCTCGCGAATCATTCGTGGTCGCACGTGCTCGACCGGTTCTTCACTGTCAAACACCCGGGTAAACACTGAAATATGCACTCGGAAACACAATTCACAATAGTGGTTGCCCAGTGAAACACAAACAGCTGAATCGACACTCGCGCCGTTGGAACGGTCTTCCCTCGTTGAAAAGATCCTGCTGGATCAAGATCACGCCGAAGAACGACGTAAAAACGAATTGGTCCGTGAAACGTACCTCTTTGTACGCGTGCGTCGTCGTGTGGCTTGTTGTGTTTACGTATCGCGGCTGTATTGGTGGTTGTGGTCGGCGCGAGGACGTAGACGAGAGAGCGCGTCTTTGACACGAGGGATCGAGGCGTACGGGCGAGAGCGTAGGGGGGAAAAATGGACTAACACAGAACGTGGAAGCGAGAGGAGGATGCTGCCTAGTGGCCTAGTGCGTAGCGAGCTATGGATTTGGTGGAGCGCTGTGACCTGCACGTAGGTAGGTAGCGTGGAGACAAGAACCGTGTATCGCAATGTATCGCGGTGGTGGCGACGACGGCGGCGGCAGCGGCGGCGGTGGTAACTGGAGGGGTGGTCCGTCGGGCTGGTGGGGCGTGTGGGTGGTAGGTGGAGGGAGCCTGGTTCGTTCCTTCGTTCCCTCGAGGTGGTGGAAGAGAGGGTAGATCGGACGTTTGGGAGACCGAGGGCGCGCAAAGCGCCCTAGCTCGGGCCTTGGAAACGGCTGTTCGTGTTACTGCTCTTGGTATTGTTTCACCTGCACCGCTTTTTAATTATCAATTTTATCGTCCTTTGCAACCCCCTATTTTTTTATCTTTCGTTCCCTCTGATTTTCACCTACCGAAATTCCTAGAGGTTATCTGTTGTTGGTTAATAACTCGATAAGTTTCGATAAGTTTGTGTCAACGATTTGTGAAAACCAGAGGAATATTTGATATGTATCTGATGATGGTTTTGTTCTTTTTCTTGTGAATCAAGTTCTCAGTGGAAAATATATGAAAATCGAGTATGTATATACTTATGGTTATTAAACGTTTACAACTTTGTACGATTAGTGATTCCGTTTTGATAGAAATCGACGAACATACTTTCGTTAGCTTTCTTTCGAAACTTTTTATTGTGAAAGAGAGATTTGTATGGAGTTAGAAATGTATCGAATAAACGTAGACGTTGAAAATGAACGCATGTATTTAAGTTAAAATGAATTGACATATTTTGTGTTCGGATCGAATATTCTCTTGTCATCTCATTCGCAATAAATGCTGCCCCTATTTCTTTATTCGCAGCGAAGTTACATAACTTCCAGTTACATTCAGATTTCTAGCAACGCTTCCATCACGTCAAGTCTATCGATATATTTACGTAATACATCATAACTCATCCATGTTTTATAAAGTGTCGCCAACATACGCAACAATAGGATTTATATACAATGTGATTTGCAGTAAAATATGCATAGTATGTGTTCAACGCTAACAAAGAAGAATGAATGTCACGTTATGCTCAATATTCTTTATTATCGGTTTGCAACAGTGTGTTGAGATGCTCGCGAACTTCATCCGCATTTCGATATTTATTTATAAAATAAATCTCGTAGCATTTCGTTGCGACTATTCTTTTCATTTTTAATTATATAGGAGCGAAAATCTACTCTGTTGACGAGTATTAAAGAACTGAGCAAATGTTTATGTTAAAACATCAATAACGAGTGATGAGCGATTTGGGAAATGTACAAGTGATGAATAAATGGTGTTACGTGGAAATTTGATTGCGCGTGGTAAAATAGTACGCGCGTTTGTAGGTATTGTGCGTGTGAGATCTACAAAAATACAGTATGATTGAAAAACAAGAGACTTCTATGTAAATCATTGAAAGAACGAATCGAAGAGAAAGTATTTTGAAGGAATTGAGATTATTTTGAGAATAAGAGTTGCTCGTATTATCGTGTTATTTCTATCTCATTATTTAAATATATATAACTACTGGAATACCTTTTAATATTTACTCGCAGTTCAAATTAAATGTTTCTCACTGCTCTCATTTTTTAGTTATTTTATTTAAAACCTTTTATTTCATTCGTACCATGCGCGCCTTCTAACTTAAAATATTTTAAATAAAGTAAAATTTGTCCGCGTTTTTCAATAAATGTAATGAACTGTGCGTCTATTTATGGCGAATTTTAGAATAAATCCCAAGATTTTATGGCAAAATTATTTCTAGAAAATGTTATACGATACAGGTTAGTGAAAAATTAATTGCCTCCATCGCGTTCTAATTCTGAAGTTTATAGAAATTTAAAATTCCGAACCTTTCACGTGAAATGTAAAAAAAGAGGAAGGATCTTTTACTCTTCGGCGAGACGGGGCAAATTAATTTGTTCTTTCCCGTCTTCGTTAGTTGACTACGAGGCGGGAATAACCAAAGACCTGCGGTTAGCGAGGCATCGATCGGCACCCGTCATTTTTGTCCACTTTGTCACGTGTGTTAATTAAAAATTGCTCGCGGTCATTGTCGTGGAAGAAATCACGCACGTCCCTGTAATTAAATCCTCGATGAATTCTCGTCAATCGACCGTCAAGCAATCATCGACGCCCAACCATTCACTGGCACGCATACACACCCTGTGATTTGAACATTTCGTATTTTCAATCGCAGAGCAGTTCGAATTTATTAATTATGCCTCACATCGGTCATTGTTAAATTGGTGCTTTCAGAACCACGGCAATTAACTTGTATTAACAATGATATGCGTTAGGCGAAATAGAATTTTGTCCCGATTTTATTTGTTCCTCTGTTTAATAGAGGTACCGCTCAGTCAGAACATATATATTATCGTTAAAATAGTAGAATATAGTTTTGCTACATCGTACACTTGCGATTATTTCTAATTAGTCCCGGATGAATTTTACGATTTTGTCTAATTAAGATTGAGTTCCAGTATTTTTTGTATTCAAAGTATTTTGTTATTTTATAACAATCAAATTTTATAACACCAATCGTGTTAGTAATTTCAGATATATATGTTTGTTATATTATATTTATTATGTTTGACGATACTTACGTGTTATCTTTGAGTTCTTACTATTGATATAACTTTGAGAAAAATCAATTTCCTTGAATTATTGTTACGTGTTAATAGATTTGAGAACTTTAAAGTTACTTTGCTCGAATGAAACTCAAATTCTTATATTCGTATAAATAAAAATTCTTGTACATGTATGATAAGTTCATTTAAACAGAAAATATTTTAACTAATGCGATTAAATTCCAACTTGAATATTATCTTGCAGGATACGCTCTATGTATCACATAATAACACAATTAATCGATAAAATATCTCTGATTCAGTAGCTTTCAATATTAACCATTGTATAGTTTAGTTACTATTGTATTTAACGTAAATTTCTAAATTATTCACGTTATCCATAAACCAAGAATTTCTCTTCTCAAAGCTTTAAATGCTTCATGATCACAATAACGCGCTTTACAACTAGCGAAACTCATAATGCCCTATAATCTTGTATGTATCTCGAACATTTAACACAAAATTACGCTACAGTTCATAGCATATATTCTGACACTTTGATAGTAACATTACAGAAATGTTCTAATAATGACAATTTAATAAAACTAATGTTTTACACTTCCTTATAGAATTATTAAGTTATTATTGGTTTGTATCATTTTGAAATAAAAAATAAAATCATTGCAGAATCTTCTTACATATAAAAATCCTACGTTACAAATGTTTATTGTCTAGAGGTCTTGTAGAGAAAACGTGTGTTTCTATCATAGTTCTCAACAAAATGTTTGAGAAATATTACGCGCCATAATATTAACATATTAAATATATAATAATATTACTTGTCTTAATAATTATATTCAACTGCCACGTAGGTTTGTCAATTGATTAACCATTTTGAAGACGCTTACATTTTCAGACCTAACAGGATATTTTCATTTCCAATCATATCATATTAAAATCCTTCTATTTTAATCACAATAATAAACCAATACTGAAATCAAAAAATACACAAAAATGTATTTATACGTCTTTCTCGTATGATCTTCGCTAAATTTCATAATCGAACTACACCTGCTTAAATTAATCAAACGTTCAAATATTCGTGAGCATGTAATACTCAAAGTCTCTGAGGAATCGAATACTCCTCCCTTTTCTCCTTAGAAATTAAAGAAACTCTCGAACAGCAAAAAGAGGAAGAAGGGCCTGATATTTAGCTGGTTTCCACGTCTTTGCGTTTCGACGAGTCATCGATATTTGCCGCAGGACAAAGTGCGAGCAGCAAGCACGACCTGCACTTTGCGTCCGGTAAATTTCGTATTTTCACGGCTAATGACTGAGGAACGAGACGGTAATGTATTCTATGCGGAACATCTACTATGCGCTTCCCATTAGCATTTGTAATGCGCACCTACCCCTAGCTCTGGCCCGCGAGCGTTGACGCTCCGCGCAAACCCATCAGCGGTGCCATTTATAGCGGTGTGTTCCGTGTTCCCCTGCCCAGAGAAAAGAGTTTACTACTCGTTGCTGGGGAATATGTTAATAGGACGCGGCGAGCACGCGGCCGCGTTATACCGCGAGCCGTTCGAGGATCACGGCTTCCCCGGGTTTCGAGTATTTTTCACCGGTTGCCATCGAAAAGCTACGGCAAACCGTAGAAAATAGACGCGCCATTAAGAACCTTTCACACGTCACTCGAACGACGTGCGTCGTTACCGTCGTTTGTCGCTGCTCTCTGCAGTTTCTCTCTGCCGTTCAAATTCTGTAACGATTCTTATTTATTCCTATTGAGACGGGAAAATGTACGATTGCCAACGTGATTGTTCCTTACCAGCTCTTACTCATCGGCATATTGTCATCTCGGTTACGTTTGACGGATTATTCTTGCTGTTTCCTTAGCTGTTACGTGGTTAAATTTCAACCGTTAAAAATGATAAAGTGACGAAGCAGTGAAGTCGTAGTGAAAATGGTAAATCGTGTAAATTCACATGTTTAGCGATATGATTAGAGAAATGGAACCTAGGTTTTATCTGTTAAGTGTTACGATGTGTATTATACTTTTAGGCATTTTACATACGTTGTGGTAATTGTAATATATGTAATAAAATGTGATTGTAATATAATACATGTGTCTTAATATAATGATTGCGGTATATGGAATGAAATAAAAGTTTAAGTTGGGATAAACTGAAAAGATTCTGAAAGATTCTGAGGGATACTATTTATAGTTCGAAGTATTAGTTTGGATAATTCCAAAGTTCTGAGTTCACACATCTAACCGTTCACATCAGAATTTGGTACCTTAATTAAGCAATTTAGG
This sequence comes from Bombus pyrosoma, assembly GCF_014825855.1. Classification (NCBI taxonomy): domain Eukaryota; kingdom Metazoa; phylum Arthropoda; class Insecta; order Hymenoptera; family Apidae; genus Bombus; species Bombus pyrosoma. The sequence goes on along the minus strand of NC_057770.1, from coordinate 7,740,811 downwards.
AGAAGTATCGTTAAGTTGATGAATTTATGATACGAGCAAGTTGCTAATATCTGGCGAAATCGCCAGCTTTTTAGAGGATCTATTTCCTTTTAGAACGTTTATAATTAATTCCTGCAAGTACAAAGAAGTACTTAAGTAGTTAATACGCCGCCATCAACTTCTCTACGAAGAATATTCTTCATTCGGAGAAGAATATCTGCTTCGCCTTCAATCTCCGTTCTGGTCTGCTCAATCCCTTTGATTCAGAAATAAAAGAACACCTTATCATCATCACTTCTCTATCTATCACACGTACTATCTTCGACTTTTTTCCTTGCAGAAAAATTTTATAAAAATGCCAAAATAATATAACGAACAAAATAGAATGGTCGAAATAATCAGGGCAAAACAGTCTTGTCGATTTACTTAAAACCATCAAATCCGATAAATATTTTGTTTCTTATTTCTTCCATTCTGGTCAATTGAACGTCAATGGCTTGTACGCCGAAGCTGCTTTAATCTCGGTGAAAAACGCTTGTTCGAGGCCAAAATGTCCACTGAGACTCGAAAACAGGTTAAATCCGTAGAGGTGATGACTGCGAAGGCGGTGAACGCAATAACGGATAAGCGGGGCCATCGGACAGTTTGCGAGCACCTCTGCTCCTGATGGGCCGGACGATGGAGAGACAGGGATATAGGGAGTCGGTATATTTATAATGACCCTATATGTATGCAAATGGCTGCATATCGTACAGACCTATCCCACTCGTACTCGTACGTGACAGAGGGTTCGGTCCACGTGTCCTTCCTCCTCCTGTTCTGTCTACCCCTCTTCTCCTCCTACCCCCTCTTTCTCTCTCTTTCTACATGTCTGGCTCTTTCTCATCCCTCAATGTGACTCTTGGATCCCACAAGTCTGTCCATACACACGCGTGTATCGGGGTGAGCGAATAACGAGTTATCGTTGCGCCGCGAGGGGAGAGCAAAATGCATCGATTGCGCGTAAACGCGAGTTGACGCGATTTCCAGGCGAACCCGTGCCGCAATTTCGCAGGCAACGGGCTCTTTCCGCGCGTGTAACGCTCGCGCCAGCCGCGATCTCGTCCCTAATACTACAACGTCGATCCTATTGGCAGACCGTGGCATCGGACAGAAATTGAAACTGACTATAACTTTCGACGAGGCACCGACCAGGCTGGTGACGACGAAACAGAGACGTGTGGTTAACGACTATGAAAGCTTTTGATACGAAACTCGATGTCGCGTAGCACGTGTCGTTTTCGATTATTAGCTGACTCTCTAGCGTACGTCGTTTGCGAGAGTAGTGCCTGAAAGTTATTGTTATATAAAAATACGTATACAGCGACTGCAGAAAGTATTGGCTTCTTTCACAGTAGGTTTGTAGTCCTATGAACGTATGGACTATTAAATGGTACGGAATTCGATATAGTCGGATCTAATTAATTCTCAGATCTAATAAATACAGCAAATACGTTGATTGATGCCTGTATGCGATTGAAAGTTTAATATTAAAGGAATGTCAGATAATTTTAGATGTTAGAGCATGATGTATAAAAGAAAATACTATAACAAAGAGGTGTTGTCTACTATTATTCGAAAATCTGCTTAATTGATACGAAATTAAGATATAAACTTTCGTGTGTTAGTTTTTATATACCTACGCTTGATAAAAATTGTATACCTGTAACGCAATGACAAGTTGCAATAGTTCGTATTAATATTTTATTCGTCAAAGTTTACTTTGATAACTGTGATACTAATTGTTGATAGCAAATGTGAAGCAACGAGAGCGAATAATTTGGTTTAATAACAAAACCGTTTCTGTAGTGAAATGGTAATAGTTAATGGCTGTTCGCTGAATAAATTATTAAAATAACGCTTGCCTCTTTTTCCTCACAAATTACGGATAATTTGCAGTGGCTTTATGTGCTTACGCATCTGGTTGCGTGATTTAAAACAGTACAGTATAACCAGCGGAGATTAAAAATGGTTAATTTAATTCATGATACATGCATACTGTTTAAGCAAACACTACACTAAGTAGGTATAGAGAACGTAGAACCGTAAGTGCTATTCTTTTACGTTGAATATGAATCGCTGATAATATGAATTACACACGCAATTTATGTCAGTAAATAATTATTATGATAAGAAATGGAATTATACATAACCATACGTGGAATAATAATACTTCAGAAGAAATTATTCAACTAATGGTATTAAAGGTATTACAGTGATCTAAAATAATATTTTACTCCTTTTCGCTGTTTAAAATAAAGAGCAATAATTACGTTACTAATGAATATTTATAGTATTTAATTCGCAATGTTTAGAATTTTATTCGCTTGTAAAATAGGTAAATATTCGTTTCAATAATACAGTAACAATCCAAATTAGCTTGCAAAATTTCTGTTCCTTGAGATAGCTATGAATATTGTAAAGAATATACAATTAGATAAATCATCGTATTTCAAGAACATATTTTATATCAAATTTTTCCTTAGAGTGTATTAACAAAAAAATTCTTCTAATTATTTAAGTGCAAAAAATTGATTAAAGCTTGTTAAGAAAGGTAGATACACGTTATTTTTTACTTTATTTGTGTACACGTGCTTACACTCTAGCTCGTAAAAGACTAACGTGAATTTCAACGGAAATTTAAACGTTGCCGCTTGAAATTTCATCACGAGTAAGCACCTTAATGTGCACAATGTAAAAACATCCACCTAATTTACTAATAATTTTCACAATTTAAAGTTATTGTGAAACGATGGGAGCGCCTACATTAGTTAACGCGGATTTTTCGCAGCTGTGGTTATTGGGACAGCAAAACTGCCATGATTAAAAACGCTAACGGGCTTTTTGAATTAGGATGCAAAACGCGCATCGATCACTTACCGCTCTCAAATTTGTTTGCCGTGCGCGTCGATAGGATGCGTTGCAACGCGCATAAATTATAACGATAAACATGTTATTTATACGCCGACATAAATTAGCTATGCTAATTTCTGCTGATCAGGACGAAACTGAATTCGGGACAGCTCGATTGCCGACCGAACGAAAAACCTATACTAAATTCGTGCATGAAAATTCAGCAAAGTGAGATTGCAATAAGCAACAAAAAACGCTTTAACAAATGCTATGTATTATGTACGCTTTTTATACACATTTCTAAAATCCAACTATAACTGAAAATAGATGCCATTTAAATCGATAATTTCTCCATCTCAAAAACTGTATTACGTCAGGTTAATAATTATTACTCTATCTGATAAAAGAATATTACGAAGTAAGCATTGAAAAGGAACATTTTCCAAAACTGTTAAACTTCTATAATTACGAAAATTTTGAATCTTAGCCGCGCGAATTGTTCGAATTATCAAACGAGGCTTCAAGATTTGAATCGTGTCCAATTGTTCTTCCGTTCCAACGTTTCGCTAGTATTGTAATTAGCTTCATCAAGATTCGAAAAACATACTGATACTGTGCGAATGAATTTACCAAATAAATTAAGTTACGTTTCTTCAACTTGTTCGTTCACAAATTATAACGATAAACGAAGCTACGATAGATAGGCTAAAAAGTAACAACAATGATCGTTAGTTTTTCTTAGAACTTATTTCAACTCCCATTGAGCATGTTTTGCAATCCAGAATCGTGAACTGTCTGAAATAATTGCAAGTTTAATCGTGTTTTGTCACGTTCGAACAAAGGAAAGGTGTAACCAAAGATAAGTATTGGAAAATAGCATATTCGCTATTTTCTCGATCCAACGATTTGGTGCGGATGCTCCGTAAACTTTTCGCTGATTGCTTACATAAATTACAATAATTACCTGAGGCGTTTATTAAACGTGTTTAATAAAGAAACGAGCGATAGAATTATAATAGTCGATTATATTAAAATCACTGTAAGTACAACTACAGAAATAATGTACACTGGTCGTAATCGTCGCTCGCTCAAAACAATTCTACTTCTCCATTCGCTAATTACTCTATTATTAAAAGCTGTCCTACAGAGCACGTTCGTCTATTTATAACTACAGTTGTTATTACAAAAAGTCATAATATTTTTCCCGGAGTTTGTTTACCTTGGGACCTAGCAAACCAAAACAACGTTGATATTCCAAGGCACAATAACATGTGCCTCTCCCGATTCAAATCTTCCATTGGCTCATGTACCGCTACGTGTCGCACAACCAAATACATTTCGTATTTTGTAAATGCATTTCGCAGAATTTCGTAGAAAGTCTTTCACAACTATTCACGCAAAGAATATACGTACCGTGTCGCAATAAAGAAATAGATTTAGTATGAAACTTATTTACCACATAGAATTACAAATAATAAAAAACCGACAAACGATACACATGTTAAACTTGCGTTTGTTCCTTCAAACCCTTCTTCGCAAAATATACTCAAAGCCATAACATAGATTCTTCACAAGACCGGAGCATGAGACGCTTATCACGAGAACGCGTACCGTTCCATAGGAAATGAAATCACTATCCACGTCGGAGTATCGAGCTTGTCAACGGAGAAATCTAAAGAGAAGCATAACCGACCGATTGACAGGAGGAGTTAGAGAAGCTGTGTGGATAACACAGACGTCTCGCTTTCTGATACGCAGGAACAGCATGACGAACGGTTCGCCCCTCGCTGCGGTCCTTTGCATAGCCGGAGGGAGCGCGGCGAAATTCCAGGGAAGATTAAGACGTGGGGATTTGGGGGTAGAGCAAGCGGAAAAACAGGAACTAAGGGCAAAGAACGGAAGCTTGGCTCGCGGCTACAGAAAACCATAGCCAGTCTGCCGGTAGACGTGGCACGACCTGCCTCTATCTTTCTTACACGCAACTCACGCACGTTTCTTCTGTCTTGGCTCTTCCTGTTCTATCTTAGAACGAAAGTTCGGCTCGTCTTCGTCGAGAGAACCGAGACGGTTCTCTCCTCCTTGCGATCGCAAGAAAGCTCAATTTCAATTTCGAGCCCCGAGGGTGTCGTTCCGAAACGAATATAATTATACGGAATAATTCTGACACAAGGGAGAGATGGGCTCGACCGACTGGCGGAAGAGGGGGGAGGAGGCGGGGGAGGGAAGAGGAGAAGCTTCGGTCCTGAGTCTGCGAGAAGGAAGTCTCGCTTTAAAATGGGCGACGGGGGTTACTGCGTGTAGTCTAACTACCGCGTCGTCCGCGGTTATAGGCTCGCCCTTCGCGTTACGCACGGCAAACCCGTCGAAAGATAGCGAGTGCTTAATGGCCCGAAATTCCTGCCGTCGTGGAATGCCCTGAATGAAAATTAAGTCAAGTATAGAATCGTTTCACCCCTCCGGTGTCCCCGCTTCGTGACGTGCCGTTCGAAAGAGCGGTCCCGCGATTCGTGTCTGTCAAGGATTCATGTTGCGTGCGTAGTTCTTTTGTCTGTCTCTTCTTTCGGCTTGGAATTTTCGGCTTGGAGGTTTCGTTTGTCGAATGTCTTTCGACTGGATAGATCGATGATACGATTCGATGTGAAATAATGTTCGAGATAGTATATTATTCGGATAATATATTAAAATATAATATGTAATATAGACTAACATATGAGAGCATAAAACACATATATAGCGAATCAAGTGAAAATGGACCGTATGTTGTCCGGTGTCGCCTACGTATTGTACAACGAGCCTACTTCTACTGAAAGTTATATTTCTTCGTAGTATTATGAATGCGAAATAATTTCTAATATTAGAATATTGTAATATTTGATTTACACCAATATCCCTGTCAATAGGTTTAATCGTTAAACTATGCGTTGTCTTTTTTTTACTAGAAATCTAAATAAATTTTAAAACAATAATTTATGCATGTATGTTAATTTATGTATATTTATTGGAAGATTAATAATAACGAAGTAGCGAAAGATATTTTTGTTGAAAAATGATTTTCGAAACTCTTTTATACATGCAACGGATAATATACAGTATTTGCATTTATTACAATCAAACATTAATAATTATTATGAATTTAATTAAGTAAAATTTAATCTACGGAATATGTATAACAGCAAGGTAAATTAATTAAAGTAGAATTAATTTCGAAAACGTCGCTACGGGCGCTTTCATCGACTGTTTATATCAACTTAATTCTTTACGAGCGGCTCATGAATTAGAAATATTAATTCCTCAGCTTGTCGGAGCGTGAATTTATATCTCAATCATTTCGTCCCCTCTTATCAATTGCCCCTCGTCGGAATAACTTCACACTTCTCGGCCACTCCTTCTTCGTCTGTTCACCCCTACTTTGACCTATCTTCTATCTCTGTTTCGTCCATCCTTTCCGCAGCGAACTGAGATGAAGGCACCTCGTCCCATTACCCGGATATTAGCCATCGGGGACCCACGAAGATGTTACGACTTGAATAATTTGTTTCAATGTAATTACCAATTAACCGTTCGCTCGCGGATCAACCGGCTCGAATAAAGTAGATTTATTATTGATTACCGAAACGTTTGTCGTTGCATGTCAACGTCGTAAACCATGCAAAATGCTAAGCTAAATACAGGGTGCTGAAAAAGTATAGAGACATATTTATGAAATATGATTGTGAATATCAAAACAATGAAAAAATGTTTATTCAAGAAAATGTCATCCGAAATTATAGCTTGTTTTTCAGATTATAAACGGTTTAGTTCTTGCTCTAGAAAAATAGAATGGTACGAAGAACGATAAAACAAATATAATCAGCGTTGGATATATGAATAATAATTCCACTTGTTTAACTAATCTCTTAATTTAAAATGCTGCCGCAAAGTTTCTCCCGTAATGACCCCTAAACAATAACCTACGTAATTACCATTGTGTTTTTAACGCAAGAATTAATTATTTGTAACTCGAAAAATAAACCTCGAATGATATTTTCGTACGTGAACTTTCTTCATTATCTCGATATCTAAAATCGCAGCTTATAAATATCGACCACTTTTTTTAACATCCTGTGAATTTGAACGATGCGTTTTTAAATAAAGCATCGAATCCTCTTTGTATGGGAACATTATATGGCGCGCAGAAACCTCTGTTCGCATTTGTTCAAACAGCATTTGTCGGAGTCTTTCGCGCCACACGTTTTCGAACGTATACACGCGCGTTCAACGTCGAATATTGCCCCGGCACGTTCATAATTTAAACAGAAAATTCACGAAGGAGGATTCATTAACATTAACCGGGCACGGAGACAGAAACGTAATTAATAATTCGAAATTGTGGCCATTCCACGGCTGGGATATCGATAATCCATAGCGTGGTCTGGCACTCTTTCGCTTCATGCTAACTTTTCGGCTGTACGAAACGTTTTGTTGCAAAATTTATAGAACGCCGATATTTCGTCGGTTTATAAACAATGCACTACACGCGTATCCGAGTTTGCAATTTTAAAACGGGGTGGGTGCTGTGCCATGAATAAAATCATTCGTAGTTTGATAAAGTCATCCGTTCTCTTGTTTTTATAATGCAATTCTCGTTTGTAAACTTAGATTGGCCTTTATATAGCTGTAGTGTATTTTGATTAGGATATCTGCAGAAATAAAGTTATGCATATCGTCGGAATATTCGCAAGGAGAGGGAAACGTTTTATGACTGTAGAATCAAAATATTGCTACGAGTTATTCCATTTGATATTCTCTTGTATTTGCTCGATTATGCTATTGTAAGCGCGGTTGCATTATACGTGTAATCTAAATGTAACTACTTTTAATAATCAATAATTATATGCACGTGTATAAGTAAATATCTAATGGCACAAAAATATATGGTAATAACTGTTATTAGCTTTCTTGCAAATTTGTACAATGATGTTTATGATCAAGTGTTTGTATTGAAGTCACATAGTTGCCACTGCAATGTAAATTTTCCTTGTTCTCCCGACTTAAATAAAATCTACTTCCGTGAATTACACTGTACAAAAGTATCGGTAAATAAAATGGCATCTGAATTTCTTTGTTTACATTTTTATGCTTCAAGCCTAATTAATTAGGGTAATGGCGAGAGAATATAAATTTATGAAGATACGTCAAAGAATCTAGATTTTCGTGTTGAACATGAAGGACATTTTCAAGATGAAGGAATCGTTATACTTGCACCTGAGGGTATGCAGAAAGCGCAATATTCCAAAGAAGGATTTCTAGATCAAAGGCGTCATTGCACTCCGCAACTTTAAAAAATAAAGTACGATATTATAAAGGAAGGATTCGACTGAACTATGACAATAAAACTTTTGACATTTCTTTGAAATGTCACGTAACATTACGCATTAGAGAAGCCAGAGTAAACCAACATCTTTGTTTCTGAAATTAATAAGGCATTTTCGCTATGCACAATTCAATTGTTATTAAATACGAATAAAATATCAGATTTCAATAAAATAATTAAGATAATTCTGATTCACGAGATCTCGTGAAAACAGAAAAAGAATACATGTTGCTTTCAAATAATGATAATCATCTTACGCGTATAGATAAATGTGAAAAAGGTAATATAACACAAAAAATAAATATTTAAATTTGTTTCTTAAATTTTCAAGCTACTACATGCAATTAATTAGCTCTGTAATATTTATTTTTTTATTTATTACATAATCTTGTTCTTCGAAATACATTAATCAACAGTTACATAAACGGCTACGTAAATAATAAAACCTAATTAATTTCGACTCCCTGTTGAAATCATTAAATACCAACATCCCTTTTAATCCTTAAATATAACACTGTCATACTTACTATTGGCAACACATCTATATTTCTTAAGGCAGCAGACACATTCAATTTACTGCATGATATGTTCGATTACTATACTCATATTAACAGGTTGCAAATTATCGACGTAACGGAATGAATGGAACTGTACACAAATAAATTACTCTTTGTTTTATTATCCCTGCATATACGAGTACTATACATGTACCATAACTCAATTATCAGTTTTATCATCACTGTTATTTGCACTATTAGGCTTACTCGAATCATTTTTTCATCTTTGATACTTTTGCTTGCACCTAAACTACACCATATCTTCCCATTCTTTCATTACAACGTGAAACGCTAATACCGTTTCATAATATGTAACAAGTATGATTATTCTCTGGATAGCTTAAAATTGAATTTTATAATATAGAATCTCGAACGATTTAAATAACCCCTACCTTCCTACATTTTCTTTCAACTTATCACAAGATGACCAGAAATCTGAATTCAAAAATAGGAATCCGCTGTTTCACAAATCTGTATTCTACGTACGTACAAACCTTCAAACAATCAAACATGAATTTCTTCCCCTCGATCGTGCGCGGCCGCATCTTCGAATGGTCTTGGCTACCGAACGACCTTTCGTAGGACCTTTCAAACAGATCAAGTTATCAACGCCCCTCAAAATCCGATGATATTCGTTGGAAACGAGCGCGCGAACGAGGATTCCAAAAGCGTGTGGGGGTTTGAAGTTTTGGAATCGTGCCGCCCTTTCAGGGCTCGCCATTCGACGCTGGTGCAGAGAGAAGGCGGGGTTCTGTTCCGAAAGGAGATTCCAGAGAAGATTAGGAAGACCGTTTCAAGACGAACGGAATCATCGTGCTTCTTGGAGCTTTCGAGGATATCCGAGGGAAAGGGATTCCACGGCAGAGTAAGAAGACGAAGGACTAGATTGCAGCTCGGCACGCGTCGCTTAGCGTGGATTCTAGAACAGACGAAGAAGAAGAAGGGGAGGAGAGTCGGATGGCAAACGAATCGTTTAGGATTCCACGCGGTATCCTTTCGACCTTGTCGTTTTCCACCCTTCTCTCGCCCCCTCTCCTTTTTCGTCCTCAATCCCTCCCCTCTCTCCTGAAGCCCCATTTCTCGCATGTGGAAATAGTTTTGTCGCACCTGCAGGATTTATAAGCCGTTCCATTTCACGCGGCGACTCGTGTTATTGAAAGCGACAACAAATTCCTCGAATGTCGCGCGGCAGGTGATTTTTCTGGATTACTTTTAAATATCGTTGCTATCGCGCCAGTGTATAGAATATTGATACACTTTCCCACCCCTGTGACGCACGGTGAAGTATAAACAGAACGTATGGAGTTCACGAGTCCTTGTTCCACGTGTCATTTCTATCCTTGTTCCTTGTGATTACAGGAGCAAATCCGAAAATTCGTGCGCGAGGAAGAAAGGTGGGAAAACAAAGCTGTGACTGTTGGTATTATAACTCTAGAACTATACAACTTTTAGATGAATGATGTATGTACACCAGTTCTGTCTATCCGATGTATCTTCGTAATCAGAAATAGTAAGCTAAAATATCACACCTATAAATGTTACAGGATCGAAAGAAACATTGCAATATAAAATTTCGCTCGCCTACATTGATATGCAAATAACGGAAATAATTTGCGATACCAATTTTAAATTGAAAAATTTATCTGACGTGCACGAAACTAAAATTCAATTTCCCTTTGTACGGGTTCAAAAAATTTGAATGTTACGCGGCTAAAGCGATTGAAATGTTGGGAGTCGACGTGTATTCTCGAACTTTCAAGTTGCCACTCACTTTATTTTCTGCTAGCAACACTTTCAATTTCCATACTCAATAGATAAATATCAGTGCTGCCTGCACGTGACGTGGCGCATCCGTCGCGATATAATTTACGTCTGTGCTTGTAATGTAGTTGGTTTAGCGTTTCAACCACTCTGATTTATCCTACTAACCGCGATAGTTTGTCAGGAAGACAACATACAAAAGTGTTACAACCGCTGCTTGTTTTCCACAGCGATTTAAGGGAGAAGATAACGTCTATATCGTTTTACCAGGCGTAATGAAAGGAAAGAAATCTTTTGTTTATAGTCGCGTTGGAATTTCATCATTTTTGGATGCATAATCCATAAAAAATCTATAAGAAATATGAAACTCTTAAAGTATAATAGAAAATGAAATATCTAACTGAAATAAATAAAATGTAATGAATCTGTTGTATAAAATATCAGTTGTACATATAATTATAATGTTGTACATGATAATATTTTTAATATATACTTTAGTCAGATAGAAACCAGAACATAAGAAACAAAATTTATATTTAGTGAATTTAAAACGATTTTTACAATTTTTACAATTTACCCTATGAAAACCTTAAGTTAGTTGCATCATTATGTAGCAAAAAGTGTAGCGATTTAATACTTGACTTCTTATTGAATCGGTAGAACTTACGATGAACTCGACAGAAGAAATATATAATTTGCTCAAAGATTATTTGTCACACACTTTATTTTTCGTTCGTTAACCAATCTATGCGTTATCATAGTAGCGGTAGAAAATAAAAATGGCTAATTTAAATGCATTGATATGTGTAAAAAGATGCTTATAAAAGACTGAAAAATAAATCTACAATTTACTTGTAAATTATCGTTGAATATTAAACAGTCTATTTGAATATTTCTTACCCAACTTCACCTGCCAACAAATTGCGTCCCGTAATCACAGACGCTCGGATATCGATTCATGAGTTTTGTATATTGTACCTGCTTTGTTGTTTCACTCCATGCATTCAAAATTTTGTGACACAAGTGTAGATTATAATAAAAGTTACCTCCTCTTAAAATACATTAGCATTAATAAACATTTCTTTATCGTAAGCCAGGAGCTGAAATTACCAACCGCATTCACAATAATTTACATAATAAATAAATACATTACCCTTGAGATGATTGAACTAATTATCTTTCTAATTTGAAATTGTAATTAGCATAGGTGATAGCGTGTTTCACAACATAATTTCGTGCTCTAATTTTGTAAACAGATTATATAGTACACAATAAATAAATGTCAACATTAGAGCAATTAGTCTTTAACGCGTATCTAAATACGCTCTATAAATATTTATAAATATCTCAGTAGGTTATTTACACACCCGGCTTTTTAAAAAAATATTCAACAAATTTGACCAAGTAGAAAATCCTACATTCCTGACAAAAATGTTATTATATATGTAATTGGAATACAAAGAATTACTCAAAATACTACGAAGAAAACAATAGAAGGAATTTATGAAATAATATCGTATCAACCAGAACTTACGACAACTTGCGACGGTCCGCGAAACCAGATCAAACCGTTTGAAGCTAGAGCTTTCTTTCACGAGAATTTTAAACTACGAGCGGTGAACGTGTCGCGAGACGGTCGATGATGACGAGAAGTCCTCTCTGTTGGCGATGGCTGCGTCGCGGAACTACCCCGGAGGACCTTAATTAATTTTCGTATCCAGCCGCTAATACCTCACGAACCAGGAACGGGGCGGTCCACGCTCGAGGCTTGCCGAGCTTTTTAAACTTCAGAGCTTTCGTCGCGAGGGAAGCCAGAGTGGCATGAGGTGGATGCCCGAGTTAAAAGAGGTTCAGAGAGACCGAGAGCAGAAAAGAGAAAGAAAGAGAGAGAGACTGAGAGAAAGAGAAATAGATAGGTGGAGAAACGTAAGGAAAAAGTATAAGGAAGAAAGGAAAAAATATATCGGGAAGGAAGAAGAAGAAGAAAGGGGAAAAAATGAGAAAAGAAGGTAGTAAAACGAAAAGAGAAAAAGATAGAGGTAAAAGTAAAAGAAGAGCAGGGGAGACAGTCGACGTCGTCGGACGGTGATTTAAGGCTCGGCGCCGCGCTTAGTTCTCTAAACATTTTAGCCGACCTTATTTCGCCTGCATTATTTCAACGTTAAGACAAGGCAGAGCTCTACGTCGGAGTAGTGTGCAAGGGCTGGTTCTAAGAGGAGCAGGTCGGGGCTTAAGAAGAAAGCTACCGGCTCGGTTAAGTGGGCTGATACATAAATATGCGATTAATCAAGTTAACTACCTCGTCGTGGATGCTTTCTTCCCTTCCTTTTCTTCCACCACTTTCACGTTCTTTCTTCCCTTTGCCGACGGTTTTTCTCCGTTTCCCTCGACGAAAGCGTACTTTCTCTGTTTTTCACCGAGACGATGATGGCCCCTGCCACTGTCACGGCAAATGGGTAAATAGAGCCATTCGCCTAAACGACACCCTGCCATGCGCATTATGCGAATCCTGCGGTGTACAAAGCGCTCGTCCACCAACAAATGACTCGTGAAACGAACCAACACCGACACCGATTCTCCCGCGATCGTCTGTGATCGACGCTTAGATATTGTAATTCATAGTTGCCGTTGCGCGAACCTAGCGTTACACGGATCGTGAATTTACTCGTTAACGGTATACGCAGGACAATCGGGCTTTCCAGATTCAGGTTGATATAGTTGGCCAGAAGTAAGGTTGGTTTAAAGCTTTCCACGATTTAATAATGAATAATGAATTAGAATGAGAATTGAATCTGTCGATTATTTGTAGATGTTAACGTGAAGAATTAACGAACGACATTAAACGTGCAATCTTTCTTCTTTTGCTACAGTAACTTAAGCACTTCCGTGAAGTCTAATTCTTAAGAAAAATAGTATATCTAATTTTCGAGGTGTAATCTTAAGAAGATGAAATATACGTAAATATGATATTAAAATTGAAGGGAGATGTAAATTGACATTTGCTGAAAATTCACGTGTTCTATGTTGAAACTACGTATCTCAATTTGTGACTTTTCTTGATAACAATTCTATCTTAATAACAATAGGATTTTCTATTTTATGATTGATAACATCTTAAGTGATAATGGATCGATTGTTTACTCGAGTATTATATGCATGTATTGGGTCGGCCGGAAAGTTCGCTTCGATTTACATTTCCATTCGATATACATTTATTGAATTATATAGATGCAATTTTGTTCCATAAACCTTTTCCCATCTTTCACGCAACTTGGATATTTTTGAATATGATGTTTCATATTGACCAAATTCCTTAAAAATCTGAACGAACTTTCCGGGTGACCTAATATTGTATATACTTGTATTCTGGATTTTTCTAATCGACTCTAATCGGCCAAGTTGATCAATTATCGTTTCCATAAAAAAAATTCAGTTGAAGGGAAACACGCTAGTATCGAATATCGCGAACTTTCTTTTTATGTTAGTTGGAACGAGCTGACGCGAAACAGCAAAAAAGAAAAAGTAAACCGAGCGTGAAAGTGATACCGATATCAAATATTGATACGCAATGTAACATTTATCGTCTGATCAAGATCTAAATAGCGTCACGGGTTAAATAAACACTCCATTGCTACGTTATCTTGGCAATAACGTATAACTTCACGCTGGCAATAGCGCAATACAAACTGATTATTCTTCCTATATTGGGATGTCCCATGCGGACTAACCCGTACAGTCAAGCATAGTCGTAGATAGCATTTAAAATATTACTGCGGAATTCTAAATTACCGTGGACTATAAAATCAGCCCAAAATTACATATCGACGTAACGTTAGTCATTTCAGGCTTTATCTTGCTTTAATATGTATCTATCAGCGCCAGTTAATTTTAATTATCGGAATAAATGACTTGGACGTAATATGAAGTGTTGCTGTTGCCTCGTTTCTAGTTTATACAGTGTCTGAAACGATAAAGAGGTTTCAGTCGCACATTCCTCGACTGTTGTACGTTTGTAACCTTAAAATATTACTTTGTTGTATCGGTAGTTTGAGGGACTAAAAACATAAAATATTTTGTTCACGGTCGTAATACAGATTTTGACCATTTTATATGTTTCACATGTTTCATAATTAATACTTTGCTATTGTTCCCCGTAGTGGTATTAAACTGCGAGCGCTGCTCGTTTTTTCCAAAATTTTACGAGCTGACCTGTTTTCTCGTTAAAATTGTCGGGAAATCTCTGTTTAACAGCGAAACAGTAGCGTTTTCCTCTTTAAATGACTGTTGGATAAAGTATTTTTTGACTGAAAACGTTATTTCTGAAATTACTACGATACAATGTTGAATATAAGAAATTTTGATTGAATATAAGAAACAATTTTTGTTTCACAGTTTCACAACATATTTTCCCAATATCCAGTTATTCGACGTTCAAAGGAATCTATAAAGGAAAGATCAAAACTATGTTTAGAATTATGAACATCGAGTATATCGTCGAAATAACAGGTTGTCGTTGATAATATTGTGGAATTAATTTGTAACCTTATCGTTACATATTCAATAACAAGGCAAGTCTATTCATTCGCGAAATAGAAAATTAATACATTATCCAGGAATGGTAACAGGGATAGCAATTAATAGATTATCTAGAAATAATAACAGAAATGGTAATTAATACATTACGTGGGAATAGTAACGTTAATGGTTGCAGATTATTATGTCATTAGTTATTAATTTACTGGTGTAATAATTATTCACTCAGAATTAATTAGAGTTAATTAAATTTAATTTATATGAATGTAGTGATCGAAGGCGATCGAGTTAATACAAATCGATATATAGTTAGATGTGATTGCAGGGATATATTGGCTGAAAAATATATAAAAGAAAATTGAACAGTAAGGAAGAGCGAGTACAATTGACATTTGTTACGACCAAATTTTACTTGTAATAGTTTATAATATTGTGAGAATTCCATTCTAATAAAATCAATTATATACATATAATTACATTTATAAGGTACATAAAACGAACGCATTCTTCCTTCCTTACAAAATTTATACATATTTCCATAAAATCCAAAATCGTAGTAGCTCACCTTTTGTATCGATAAAAGAAACAATCTCGGTCAAGTAAAAATACAACGCGAAACTTCTTCCGAACATATATGATCGTTGAATGTCAGTATACGAAATAACATTTTAATCTCAATAATGAATAGTTTGGGAGGCAGATCAATCCTGCTACGATCTCCGAATTTGTATGATCCAATCTTCTATGGTAGGGTTCCTCCAAATTAAGAAATTTTGTATACAACACAAATACAGAAGAAGTTTGTTTATCCGAACCGACCGAAGGACAAAATATTTCGTACGACCGATAAGTTCGGAGAATAGAGGCTCACTTACTATCCCTACTAGCCGCTGTTATGAGTTTCGATATTAGAGGTTGTCGTTCCGATAACACACATTGAATAATAATTTCGGCACAAATTGTGTTAGATTATATGTCAGCCTAGATAAAACACAAACGTGTACGACTTCAGAATACGCGCTCGCGTAATTGAAAGTACGTTTGAACATGGTTCGGATAATAAAGGTTCAGTTACGAGTTCATATAACTGACGGTAGACAAAAACTGGTTCGTATAAATGGGTTTCGGATAAACGAACTTGTACTGTAATTGGAAAATGAACCGATTGACGTAATAAGGTTAAAATGGGACTTCGCGTATATACAAAAGACCTGGAAGGTCATGCACACACGGTACAGAAGCATTAAACGACGAATCGATCGTGGCTTTCTTTGCCGCGAGAAATCGATATTAATATATTGTTCGTCGTTGTAGAATCAATTTGTTTGCCGTTTACTCAGCACGTTTCAATTAATGGATATTTACCGCGGCGGTGATGTTTGCCGTGTAGATGGTAAATACGATTTGTCGTTTTAACCGGTGGTAGCCGATGGTGCACAGTCGAATGGCGGCGTGTAAGCCAGCGAAAAACAGAATCGTGTGCGGGGTAAAGAGACTTTATCGACGTCGCGCAGACGGACCGCCTGTAAAATATAAATACCGTGTTATTTGGCCATAATTTATTTCCACCTAAAGGACGCGCGCTAACGAATGAATGACCAAAAGCTCGGCTAGCGAGTCTCTTCGCGTTCTGAGGATACGAACTGAATCATTAGTGCGAATTAATGAAGCGTACGATACGGATACACAGGGATGCGTTTCATTTTCCGTGAGAAAAATGTTGCCACTTTGGTGATCGATTTAAACCACATAACACTGGCGTATTTTTGACAAGATGCATTTTAGTTGCAACAATACGGATAAACGAAACTCCGCTAGTTTTACTTCTTATAACATTTTATATTTTTATAAGCATAATTAACGAAATATGACAATCGTAAACAAAATAAAATAATAATAAAAATCGGACATTTCGTATGCGTAACTTTTAATATATCTTCTCTTTCGCAAGAAAGACGGTACAATTAAACAAACCTAATACTCCTATCATGAGCGGCAGAATTAGTACAAGAAACGCGCCTCGTAAAAACAAACTCCAAAGGATAAGAGGAGTGGAAGAGCGAGTAGGACATTCTCGAACTCGAACTTTCCAATCGGCCGTGTGCTCCGGCGAGGAATTTAAAATGCAATCGGTACGCGCCGGGAAGAACAATAATTCACGTGGAAAGTGGCCATCTAAAAAAGCGAAGTAATCTCTGCAGCTTGTCCCTATACCCGTCCGTAAATCTCCGCGCGCCCCGTCCGTTTCTGCATAACGGGTCACGGAAGTCGAGCACGAGAAATCAAGGGAGAGAAGAAGTAAAAACCGTTGCCGTTCCTCTAATAACCAGCCACGCTCGTATTCTCGCGAAACGACCAAGGCCACCTACGAACTTTGCCATACCCTTTTTCGACTCTGTGTTCGTTTCGACCAACGATGGTGCGGAGAAACAGGGGAGATGGCCTGTGCCGTGTGTTGCAAATGAATCGTTAAAGTACGAATGGCAGGAGAGCGCGTCGGACGTGTAGGAAATCGATGCCTGAGTAAATGATTTCTACGGTGTTCAGAGCGGCCCGTAAACGTTCGCGCTTCTCGCGCGCGTACACACGCGGAGGTAAGCAACATAAATCTTCCGGTAAGTCCCGGCTGTGTTCATGTGTAGGCGCGTGTACGCTCGGATACCCGTGGCCATCCGCTCGTCGAGTAGCCGGGTGATGCTGCTACGTATAGCTTCTGCACTTCTAATATTGCACGCGTCAGTGCTGAAGTATTTACGACCAGCCAGATCGCATAAGAACGCTGCCACGCTCGAGGCGCGTTCGGCTTCTATCTTACGCTGCTCTTTTTCAATATGAAAATTTCGCGCCTCGAACTGAGCACCTTCGTTTTATAGCGGCTCGCCTATTCCACCGCGTACGAACATTTGTCCGTAAGCTTGGGATGATGCGTTTCTTGATAGTTGGGATTGAGCTAGGATAACGAAATCGAGGCGAATTTGTTGAATTTTTAATGAATAATATTCGTATTCTATACTCTATACTTAATTAATATCCCTATGTCGAGTTACATGATTACATGACCCGGTTGAGATAACAAATAATTGCACGTAATAATAAAATAATTACAACGGCTGAAAAAGGTATTTGCACGAGTATGCTTAGTTTCTCGTGAAGTATCAGATTCTACATTTTATTTTCATCGATATCAAATTTTTATAATCGTTAGTTCTCTTTCTCTTAGTTCCCCGTGTACGTTTTTCACTATTCACACATATTACTTCTCTTTTGAGTGATCTTTCTATTTGAGTTGGAATGTTACGACTCGCATCAAAGCATTCGCCACTTGTCCTCTAACCCTCTTCTCGAAGAGCTCTTTAGATTGAGAAGTTTCCTCACCTTGACGTACCATGCATTCGACGTAAGAGTCTTGTAAACATGTACTACTCGCTCCTCTAGTGAATATGTACCATAAGGCATAGAATGTGTATCTTTTCCTCTTCTAAGATTATAATAAAGTACGACAGTTGCAGTTCTATTCCTCTTTCGTTCTTTATTTCAAGATACGCATATAATTCCGAAGAATATTAGAATTTATATATCTCAGATATATATATTATAATTTGTTATATACCTGTTCTTTAATTTTGTATTAAATGATAATAATCCTAATCAAATAATTACCAAGAACGTAGAATTTATCGTTACTGAAACAGTTAACGTAACAATAGGTTTTATAAAATGACTGAATTTGTTTCGATGTATATAAATACTTGATGCGACTAAAAGTATCTTCCAATTACAAATTCAACCTTCTATCGTATAATTGGTCTACGTAAATAACTAGCATTGTAATCCAGGTAGAAAGTACTTAATTGGAGGAAAAGGAGATTGAGGGTGGAAAGGAGAAGTTTGTTAATTGATTTATGAAATAGTTTTCTCATTGATTCCGGTCTTTGGAAGCTTGTGTCAATAAAAGACAGAAAACAGATACATATATTTCCAATATATCGACAAAACTATTGTGGAAGTGTTTAGATGTATCATAAATTCATAAATCCTTTGATACGTTTAAAGCTGTAAACGACAAGCAATGTTCTCTAATATCGCAAATGTAAACCATGTAGATTTTCCCAACGTATGACGAGAAAATTAGTGTACTCGCTAAAGCACCGATAACTAGCGATGTAAACGAAATGTTTAATCATAATCAACTCCTGCTCAAGACGTATGTATTATTCGTTATTCTTCATATGGTATTATAAATATCATTCTCATAACTCATTTGAACAGAATGTTGTTAGTGAACTCAACGTTATCAAATATCTTCAAACAAGAACACGTTTCATTGTTCCTATGTCATTGTGATTGCGGGAGAAAGCAACGCTGTGTTACAACGTTAAGTAACGGTACGGTAAAGAAATGGAGGATGGAAAAATACGCTTTGTAGTTTAGAGGAGAGTAACATCGGGTAAAGCACACTTTACAACGTTGAGTTGCATATAACGTAGTTTTGTCGAAACTAAATGCTTCGAGAGAACAAAGTTACCTAGTGTCACGTCATTATGTCATTACACCGTACTCTGTATGCGAATGCTCGTGCAAAAGCGAGCAACGGCGCGCACGTTCGTTAATTCATGAAGAAACGACAAAAACATAAATCTGTTAGAAATGTTATGATAGATTAGCATGGATTTTTGAAGTTATATTATGAGCTAAATAGAATACAGTCGGGTTATTTAGAAATGAAAAATTTGATTAAACTAATAAAAATCGTATTACCAACCAATTTTGCAATCTTAGTAATATCTTCAATATTTTCGCAACTATTCATTAACGTATTATTATGACAAGTAATATCGAAATGAGAAAATCAATAAAAAAATACTATATTACCTTCCTCTTCATTAAAATTACGTCTGTGTATACCATGCTATTCCAGCAGTTATATGTGTTTTCGTAAACTTCGTATGACCAAATGATCATCCTTTCGAAATGCATAAGAAGCTTCTGCATCTTGTAATCTTCCCATTTAAAAACTGAATAACCTCAAGAAACTTTTGCTTTGCGGCTTAGACTTAAATCACATTGAGGGAGAGACTAGGGCATTTTAAAACATTTGGCCAACGCATTTGGATCAGACGGACTTATGCACATTCTAAACGAATTCACTGTGGTGTTAAAGTCCGTCGCGAAGGTCAGAACATCGGGCGTTGAAAGAGCATCGGCGAGCGGAGGATGCGATGCAGAGGGCATAAATATTAATTGTTCGAAACATGTAAATACGTGCGGGGAGAACTGCAGCGCGACGGGTTTAGGAGGATACTGCAACAGCACGTGCATCCCAAATGGACCATTATTCCATCAGCGACACAAACTGTTGGGTAACTCGGTCGAGCAAAGTGGTTCGTGGACTCTCCTTTGGTTTCGAGTTTCGGTCCGGCAGAGACAACATGAGATAGAAAGCGGAAACACAGGATAGCAGTGACCGGAGAGAAAATGGTCAGTTTAATTTTTGCGAATGCTTGCCAGAAATAATCTTTTGCTCGGCCTGGTTAGGGCTGATTGCTTGATTTCGACAAACATCACTCGTTCAACCAGCTGTAGCGGCGCTATCGCCGGGTATTCGGTCTCCGGGAATTAGGCTGCCGTCCAACCGACTGTCCTCCGCGGTCGGCATACCAAATACACTCGGAATTTCCAGTTTCTTAATCCAATTAAGTGTGGCCATGGTGCTTTGCCATGGTACGTACGAGACAGGCTGATGTTACGACGTCGAGTACTGCTTTTCACATCATTGTATCCGTTGTAGTTGTTAGTTTTATTGTAAAAGACATTTTTCCTTTAGATAGAGGAAGATGAAGGTATTGGAAGTGTTCTCTCATATCGATTACTGAACATCTTTGAGTTACTCGATTCTTTTCTTGATAAAATCTGATCTGTATAATGTTGCTTCGAGTGTATTTGTTTTCGAAATATTTGACGTGCATATTTCTTTCATAGAATGCGATAAAAACGAAACTGACCTTCGTTAAATAAATTATAGAATGGTGTCACTGTGTTAGTGTAACATTCGATGCAAATATTTGAGTCTGTGAATATTTCATTGCGTTAATCACGTATTAGTATGGATTCTGTTTGTGTATCGACATCCATTTCAATGCGCCCATACCTAACTCTTATATGCACGTATATATCTAGTGTATGCATATAACCAATGAATATCTAGAAAACAAAAAGATATTGAATAAATATTAAGCTACACCAAGCTTTAACTTTCCTTTTTCAGATTATTTAAAATCGATACTACTCGTATGATCTATTCACGTAATGTACGTACATGCATTTCGTGATCAATTTCTTTAAGTATTCAAATACTCTCTCCGCCACTCTCTGCTGCAAGATCCTACCGAAATTGACGATTCAGAAACGATTGAAAATACACGACGTATCACGTTGATTAGAAGCAAAATTCACAAAAGGCAGGAGAACGTCTTTACCGATTCCTTGCTGGCTGCGCCAACAACTTGACGAGGTCTGGAGGAGAAGGAAGAAAAGGGAATCTGTATAGAAGACACGGAGGAGGGAGCAACGAACGTTAATATGGAAGACAGGATGAAGGAGACGCGGCAGGATGTGCTTCAGGCGCATTTCACGCAAAGTTCTAGGTAGGTACAAGTTTTAGACCGAACAGCTTCCTCCTTCGCTGCTTTGCCACGTTCCTTAATAGATAGGTCCCACTTCCCGAGACACACCTACCGCCAACCACCGGTATCTCATCCTTACGCGTACACCTGTCCTTCACACCTTCTTTCTCTTCTCGGACCTTGATATCTTCCCCAAGATTTAGTTTCAAGAGTAGAAACCATCGAGTCGTTGAACTATTGCCGGAGACAATGCAAGATGTGTCATCTTTTGAGACAACCGAACATAGACAAAGAGGTTTCTAGTACTAAGAATCATTCGCCAAATACGTAATCAGTATGCGCCATATTTTCACAGTCGCAAGTCTGTCACTTTGGGTGATACGTCGAACCAGTAAGAAAATTTTAGACGGCGCCATTGTACAATATTCAGAGACGATAAGGGCAACCCTAACAATTCAAGACATTAATTTTGCCGCAGGCTTGCGGCTTATAGGTTCCTCGTAGTTCTTGCTTTTTGCTCCGTTCACTATTCTGGATTCTCTGTTTTCGACTCGAGTCTGGACTCTGTTCTCGACCCTGTTCTGTTCTTCATTTTGAACCGTTTCCTCATTTTGAATATGTCACTTAGGTTTTTATGGACATTATTCGGAGATAAGGAATTTCCATAAATGTCGTGAGACACTTCGGTACCTTTTATTGTTATCGCTAAGAGTGATAATTTAACGTAACATACAGTGCGTCACGAAATTATTTGCAGACTTATACGAAATAAAATTTATAAATAGAAAGTACGTTCTAATATCAATTGTTTTCTTTGACACGTTTATTTCTTCAATTTTCTGAACGATTTAAAATATTTCACTTCAGTATTGAATTCTATTGCAAAACAAGTATTTTTACATTTTAGCTGTTTCAATAAATCGATCACTATTTCAATTACCTCTATCCGCAGACTGTGGACGGCGATTACGTTTCTTATGGAACAACGAGGGCATTAACAACTAATTGTAATTTCGCATTTCGGTATTTAGCAGCTACCCAACGCAAAATTGAACCGAAATCCGTGGCCGTTGTTTAATGATCGTATACATTACAGTAACTATTAAACAGGGCTTAATGATAATTCGTGCATATGGATCGCGAAAGTTATAGAAATCGCAACTTAAAATCACTGCGATTAGCATAAATTCCATTTACCAGTCGACGGTTATTCCTGCGTAAATGTAAAAACGCATTAGCGTAACCGAGTTACCTGTACGCGTTACAATTATTTCCGGCGTCATCGACTCAGCCACGTTCAATGTTGCAACTGGAATGCCTTGAAGTTTTATGGGTTTGCAATTTGATCGTTTTCTTAGCGCTTCTTTCGCAGGGGAGCCTTAATGATTGCGCATTGTCACGAAAAGAAGGAGAAGGGGACAAAGGCTGGCTGTGTTCAAGACCAAAGGGGTTTTTTTTTAATAAGCGACTGACACCCTTCTACCGCGATCCGCTTACCAACCCTTTCTTCGTTGGATAGAGACAAATATTCAGCCAAGGGAAAAAATAACGCGACGGCGGTAGGGTTCTGCCCTCAAGACTCATCCATCCTCCGGACTGTGATAAATGCAGCTGGTTAATAAAAACAAAAAAGGAAAAAGGCACGATATTCTGCCCGCGAGAGTTTAAACGTGAGAAAAACCTGAACGATTTATATCGTTCATTTAAACAATACCTGAATTTTTCGTTTCGCTGTGGCGTAGCGGTGTCCCGAAACTTTTTAAAATCGCAAGCAAAGGTGCTTCGTATCCATTTAAATTTTGATTAATGTTACGGTCAACCATTACCAGCGCAACAACTATCTTGGAGTTTAGGATTTGAATAAAATAATGTACATTTTACAGTGTGGATAAAATATAATTGCGCTGTTTAAATGTAAATAATTCTTAATTATTTACTAAATTTTATTCGACATGATTTTCAGTGCACTAAATATTTTATCATTGTATTCCTTCTTTTTGTGTATGCGTAGGTTTTAACATCGCGTCGCATACTAACTTTCTTTAAATGCATTAAATACAATTACTGGAGAAATATCGAGAATTTAGTTTCCCACCAATTTAACTTCTGTTAAATATGCATATACACATGTAATGTATATGTACGCCGAATCTTAGTTTTTGTTACTAATGATATCGATAAACTAGTTTAATTTCTGATATTACTCAAAAAATATAGTTTACTAAATTTATTTAATACAAAAAGTTCTCTCTATCTCCACGTGTAATTTTAATGAGATTATTCATAATTATTATTAACTGTATTTAATGTAAAATATTTTATATAAAGTACAATTCATTTAAATTAAAATTTTTATATAGAAGCATACGTACATATTGAATAGTGAACGCGTCTGACTATAAACAGTTTTTCACTTGATAATTTTCCTTGACAAGTCAGTTAAGTTGCCTGTTTTTCCGATTATTAAAAATTTCTCACTTCGCATCTACTTTTATATTAAAGCAGTTATACAAGGTTACAAATTTACATTAACAAAATATCGTTAATTGCAATCGAAGTATTTCGTGCACTGTATCTAAAAATTTAATAAAATCGGAACAAAAGAATTGAATTTTCATTTCAAATCTTTACGCAAAGATGTCTGATGCAGTGTCTTCTAGAAAATATTATTACGCGTTATGAATATATTCTATAAATAATTATATATACTAATTAAGTGAAATTTTCTATATATCCATACATCTCGTTCGCATTAATATTTTACTTCGCATAAAATGATGGTTACTGGCGCGCGCCAGTTCGAAATATAAATATGATTATAATTTTATTCCAACTACACTCGGCAAAACTTCGACCAGAAATTCGTGATTCATCTGAATTCTAACACTCTGCTCATAACAATCCTGCGGTAATCATGATTAGTCAAATTGACCGCCATGGATTCAGAATAGAGAGCGAAAGGGGGAATCGAGACGCGAAGAACCGAGTGTAACTTCGGCAAGTTTGCGAGATTAAGATTATGCAGGGAATTATTCAGAGTAATTAAAATGCAGATGCGTCGCACAAATCATCGAGGTTTTTCGGTGCGTCAAGAAGGGTGGCTCTGCTTTCTTGGTCTTTACATTTTTCTTCTTTTTGTCGAGAAAGGCGTTCTTGTGAAACTTCAAGTGATTCCTTCCACAAAGACAACGTACATGTACGTATATGAAATAATAATGTGAATTGGAAATACAGGGAATATTTGAATCGCGTCTTCTTTTTTCATTCTTTTTAGTTGCTTATACATGTATGAATAAAATGAATGAAATAATTTGGAAAAAATATTTCTTCACGCATCATGAAAACGTCATTAGAGTCATGTATCTTGTACATTAAAAATTATTACTTACGTAGATTGTTTTTTCCGTCCAAATTTTTTACACTGTTAGTGAATTTATGTACCGTTATTTATGTACTTATCAATAAATAATTATTGCAAAAATAGCAAAGTTTTAGGAATTTCATTGGAAACGGGATGATTTTTGTCCGATGAGATACAATCAGTTTGAAGCATATATGGATTAAAGTTTCGTCTATAAAATATTTACTTGTTCAAGAGAAACAGATAATCTCTCTTGCAAGATAATAGTTCATTCGCCTAACTACTTGAACAGTTAAATTTATAGACCTGGTAGTCCTGCAAGGATGCGCGTTTAGTGGTTTTCCAACCCTGTGACTTTCTCCCACGGGCATACTGAATTATATCCCAGGAAAAGGGAACTCAAGAGAACTCAGTCATTTAATCAAACCTAACTAGAGAAATCTATGAACATGGTTTATTTGTATAGTCCACGTATGAAAACAACGATGTACATCTTTTAATTAATTTCTATACTCGCTATAAACATTATCAGTGTTTTCATTAGTAATTAATAACAACTTTCTAAAATATGTAGAAACATTTCTAGGAGAAAAAATGTTTCATTCTATTGAAGTTGAAATTTTGTAAATTATTCTTACAGACGTACCACTTAGCTGTCGCCTTGACTCTTGAAATATCGCATTTTTGTGCTTATATCAATCTGCAAAACTCGCATTCAGAATGCAAAATAAATTCAGTGACATTATTCTTTTCCATAATTCTTCTATCTGAAGCGTGACAAATAAATGTTTCAAACGAATATTGAAAACTTATAGTCCCACAACTAACTTCCAATGAATGTAGAATTTCAGAGTTAATAGTCAATAATAAAATATACAAGTATATTAATAATCAACATCGTTATAGAAATATTCTTGTAGTATAACAAACTGTACCTATTTCTACATACGTTATAATATTCGATTAAAATTAATAGTACCTCATGAATTCATGAATTTTATTTCCCTTCGCTATAAATCTTCTATTACTTGTGCAATTTTGTTAAATGTTCCATTCCTCGTGCAAATTGTTGTAGACAATAACAGTAAATTTTTTACGTACAGAAGGAAAAATTAATGCAAAAGCTATTAATTCTGCTTTTTACGAATTCGAATATTTGCCGCTTAGATTATTTATACAATGAAATAACGATAATATACACAAATGAAAGCTGCTATTATTCGTCTATATATAATGACGAAGGAAAGTATTATACATGAGAACAGTTACATCGGTTACTAAGTCGCGATAATTTCTAATTTCTAAAACATATTTTAAACATAATTTTATGGCTGAGGAACAGCGATTCGAAATAAAATTACAACGCGACTGTACACGAGGCATAAGTAAAAAAAGCATCGATAATTAATGACCAAAGAATCGATGCATTTTTCATTCGGTTCAGCTCGATATCCCTCGTGTTGAAAATAACATTAACGTCATGAAATGTCGCATCTCTGTCGATTTAAATGGAAACAAGAGCTCAGCATCGTATATATTTGTGCGTGTATTATTAAGAATTGTAAATGGGTACACATTCATTTCGGCTTTGTAAATCAATTATGGTTTCATATTTAATCGGATCGTAGCGCGCGCGCGCGCGCGCGTTTGTTTTATTTAACAATGTCGGGGTGGTGTACGTTTTAAATATAAATCCGAGAATGATGGACCAAAAAGGTCGAAATCCTATACTCGTACCAATACAATTAGCGTGTTAATGGAATTATCCTAAATGGAGATTAAAAATTAAAACACTTGAACCTTGTGCAGCACGCCAATTGCCACGAGAGAGCATGCATAAAGATATATATGGTAACATAAAAAAAAAAGAAGAGAAGAAAAATCCGAACACCGCATTCTGCTACAAATTATCGAAAATCACGTACATCGGCGTCGATGATTTTTGTTTAATTGATTAATTCAATAATCGTTTGTTTCAGTACAACGTATAGCGTTTTAATAGGATTCGCCATCAGAGCCGCGCCGATAATAAATGCATCTCCATTTGTGAAGATAAATATGGGATTTTCGTTCCTATGAATATTTATGTAATTTCGTTTTTCTTTTCACCTGCTTACCCTCGCAAAGAGAAAGCTTGGTAGTTCATCCGCTTCTTAAAAATCAAACAATGCGAACACTATCGGAGTTGAAAACTGAGTAGATAATTGAGACGGGACGATATTTCGAATAACGTTTGGTGTTGACGGTGTTTTGCGCAATACAAAGATACGAGAAGCGTTATAATATCAAGACGATTATTATAAAGATAAAAGTATTTCAGATTTCAATATGTTCTATGCATATGAGTTGAAAGTATTTATCATAAAATAGAGAATATAATACTTTTGCGCAAAGAAAAATATAGATAAGCAACATCTGAACATCATTATTGTTACTTTATGTTTTCAAATAAAATAAATAAAAATTAATAAAAATTAATAAAAAGTTACAATCATATTACAGAACTAGAAGAATCAGGTATGTGAGCCCTTCAGACCAATACGTATCAGTGTTCCAGGAAATAAGTTGGTACACAATCCTCTGCCTTAAAACAAATGGTCAAGTAGATGAAGTTGGAAAGCAGGAAGAAAGCAGGTCGAAAATATAACCGGTGCTCGAGTAGCGATCCAACGAATTGATAGTTAATTACCGGGAAACGGGGGTGGCTCGGATAACGGATGGGACAGGACGTCGGTGTAATTCACGAGGAACGGATTTTCGTGTTCCTTTATACGAGACGTAACGCGAGGCGAGCGACATCAGGGTCTGAACCCTCCTCGAATCTTTAACCTGCCGGAACTGAATATTTAACCTGTCTCGGCGAGAGCACGGCAAGAAACGAGATAGGGATGAACCGAACAGAGATAGTACCTCATCCAGTCAGATAGATTCGCGTTCGTTTTAAACGATCTGTCGATTCGCGTCTCACAGAATTCCAATCAGCTTTTGCCGGTCAATCTTGACCTGTCGAGACCACCGTGGCTATTTTTCTAAACGAACCCGATCGGGGTGCGAATGGAGATGCTGAAGAGTGAATTAATACATATCAATGTTTTTCTTTCTTTTTCTATCTGGAACGGAAAGTGTTTTTACTTAAACGTTTTTACTTAGGCGTTTATTTTACTATTGAATTAAGTTATATATATGTATTTTCTTTCTCTAGCATTATCGCGAGGACCGTGCGTTGCTTTGTGAAAACGAACATTTACTAGCCATAGGAAAATATAATGTTGTTTATTTTAATGTTTAAGGTCTGTTTGATACTTATTTATATCAATGCTAGCGCGAGAACGCGAATCGTGGCATGTTGTGATATATGAGGAGTAGAGGAGAAAAGCACGGTAAGTCACATTTTCCATTTTTTATGGTAGAATTTTTCGAATTCAACACGTTGTCGGTTAATCCCACGTTATAAAAATTGACAAGATTAAAATAAATATCTCTTGGTAGAACGGCGTATGCTATGTCGCTATTGAAAGGGATATATTTATTTTTCATATAATACAATCTTTTTAAATAATCGGAAAATGATTGAATTTAGCAATTAGCTCCACTTTTAGTATTATATTTTAATTTCTAAATTCATCGATTTCTATTTTCATATCTGAAAGTTATTAAATGCCAGCGATTTTCTTTTACTGCTATTAAAAGCTACGTAGCTACGCTCGGCTTAATTTATTAAACTTTCGAAACTGTAAATTTTAAAAATGATTATCAACACGCGAAGTTACAATGTCGGATAAAAAGCCATCCTTTTTATCCTCTTTAATGTGAAAATTAGAAGTATTCTTATCCACGAAGTTAGGATAGGCGAAATACTTTGCCTAATGGGCACTTCTACCCTTCTACTTCCTCGCAAAGTAGCTCATAAGTAATATTAATACAAGAAATCTATAACAGGTATGAAGTTTCTCATCCTAAAAGGAAATAAAGTGGGAAGAGAAGAGTATAAGGAAAAGAATCCATTAAAGGTTGAAAATAGGCTTATATATACCAAGCTCTTTACACTGCGTCAAAAGTCGAGCTAAAATTTTTGAACACTTCTGGGAGTACATGTAACTTTATCCCGCCGTAAGTTTAAACTACGCGTTCAGAGGAAGAACTTCCTTCCGGTCATGTTTAATTCTCTGCTTCCTTCCTTCGTAATATTCATCCTGCCGAAAAAAGGAACCCTTGACTTTGTTGAGTTTTACTGGAATATAGCTACTGTTAAATAACACTTATTTGCTTCGTAAAACGTTATTTCTTAATATTCTTTCGTAACAAATATGTAATTTTGTACGTTATTATTGGATTGCTAATATTCATGAAAATTCATATTTTTATAAATTTAATTAATTGTAAGACATGGACCCTATTGTTATTAGGTAGAAAATAATTTTACCTGCTAAATATTATAACAGGTATTTCATCTTTAACGTTTTATGTATTTTCTGCGGTCTTTTCGTATTCAGTGGTCTTTCGCAGTTTCAAATTTTCTATAAATGCGTAAAAATCTACGATGTGGTTATCACAGACAAAATTGAATTAACAATACAGTATAATACGGTTACTATATTGGGAATATCTGAGATATATGCATATGTAATATAAAATGTGTTTTGCAAGCTAAGCTATTTATTATTTACATTGACTTTGACTCCTCTTTAATTTTTGTGTATTTTATAAGTTTTGTTCCTTGTTGCTCATCGTTCATCATCGCAGCCCATTCGAGCTGCAGCGACGGTAATTAATTTTCTTTTAATTCGCGAGATTAATGGATTGACGCGATGCACTTTATTGAATGGATGACTTAACGTTATTTATTGGTTTATTTAGACATTTTTTTAGTGAATAACAAATGTTTAAAATAAAACACACAAAGAGCAAAGCATGGCGGTGTTTGCATTGGAAGTAAAATGTTACGTAAGAAAATAATTTTTGTAAGGAGAATTTTTTTTAATTATTAATTCATTCATGCGTACAACGATAATCGGAAGGAATTGATTCATGTATATAAGAATAAGAATCGAAAGCATAGAAAAGAACATGGAAAATCTTCAAGATATATATAATAATTAGTGAACACGATTAACGTAAATCTTGAGTTTCTTTCTTTATAAAATTAATTGTCCTAGTTATCTTGTATTAATCTTGAAGAATGTTTCATCATTCTAAAGTTCAGTGAGAAACCGAGTAGCGTTGAAATGGATTAAAAAGCTGGCATTTAAACTGGCGAAACAGTTAAGTAACTTTGAGAAAATTTGTTTAAAGAACGATTTTTATGAAATTATCGATGCAAATTTACACGTGACAGCGCTATTCGAAGCAACGTCGTAGTCGAAGCTTCTTTTTTTTCCCTTTATCAAGGTTAGCTTAAATGCGCATCATATTTCAGATACACAGGAATAATACTATTGTCACTGCTGCCAGCTGTTACTAAATGACGCTATAAAGTAACTTTATTCCAGCTGTCGCGTTTATATTATCCGCTAAATGCCCTACAGTACACTTTACACCGAATTTAGACGTGAAAATATGCAGTTAATCTTTTAACTTGTGTTGGCTGCGATCGAAGGGACTTGTTTTTCTGCCAAGATGTGCCAGTCCTTCTAAATTGAAATAAAGTAATTTGTGAAATGTACGAAAATGTTTTCCATAGAATCCAATATCAAATAGTATGTAGAATTTATGTATATTTATATAGGCATTAGGTATTTATTCTATTAATCGGCCTCGTAATTTTATCGAGATAAAATGATTTTCCTTTATTGTAAATATATTTTCTTCGATAGCTTTTATATTAAATATTATGGAAATCAGAAATTTTAAAATTTATTCTTACTGAAAATTGTTTTTTAAACGTTTGGAATTATATAGCACCTTTCCCGAAAAACGAACGAACACGTACAGATAATTATTTCACATCGTGTATTATAAATTTACACATTTTACATTTATTGGTTAATATTGCTGCCAGCACTTCATGTACCTTGAACATATTTATATTATCTATGTGGTTAACACTTACGATCAGTTTAAATTAGTTAACATTGTACGATTATCTGCGCATTAAATCCAGTGGTTTATTGATTCCGTTTGACAATGACGTTCGACTGATTAGCGGTAATTACCAATGACTGCAAACGTAGTCTTCAGCTGAGCATCGAATTCAATTCCACTTCACTTTGTAATAGATATTAAGCATTCTGTATTTGAATACCAATTAAATGGAGCGAAGTATTTGAACAAGCATTTCATTAAGATCAGTTCGAAGTTGGATACATCCTACAAAAACAAATTTTCTTCGCTCTCAGGTGTTCTACATTCCATATTTCACAATCAACAATAGTTTCACAATCATCATCGCGATTAACTATTAAAATTCTCTTCACCGCAAAATTAATAATTTAGCGTGATTTCAAATCTAACGATATCAATCAGCTTCAGTTGTTGACAGTATGCAATTAATAGTAGATATTCGTATGCATCAAATAGAACTTTGATTAAATTTCGATTAAAGCGTAACAATTGATAATTAATGATAAATTTTTGCAGCATCAATTGTCGACTAATTTCGTCAATCGTATAAATCAAACTCGATTTTGAGTGATTAACTTTCTGCAATATACTTTTGCTCAACATTGCCATCAAACTAACATTAGACTTTTATAAGTTTGACTTTAATCGCTATCGTTCAGTAAAAAGCTAAAATGTACGATAATAGATTACAAATACCTAAATTATTTCATTTTACATATCCTAAGATATTTTTATCTCAGATACAGACACGTCGTTTAGAATTCAGTCAATATTTGTAATGCAACATTTCTCTATGATCAAAGACAGATAAACATGGCACAGAATATGTATTCGCAGGAGCATTAGCATTAATCTCGAGCATTGAAACTCATGAATTTCCTCCGTGGACTGTTTATGAAGAATATGAAAATGTCGAATCAATTTTGCGTGTCATAGGACGCTTTTTAGCCGTATCAGTTTACAGAGCGTTCGATACAATTAGAGTGCACTTGTATCGCTAAATTAATGCACCTCGTGATATCTGTTCCACATGGAAATTGTATGCGATCGCAGATGTCCGCACAGTTTTGCTACGTAACACACGATACGTATGACTGCATGCGTGTATTTAATAATTAGTTTGTCTGACTTAATTATTTCAGGACTGAAGCTTTCAAATAGGAACACTGATTCGCATCTTTATACTGACTTATGCTATAGCTTGTTATCTACAATGGAAGAATTCTTTAATAATTGTAGCAATTTCAGGTATTAAATTTGTCGAAATTAATTTTTGTACTCCAATGTTGCGTTTAATTTCACCTGAAATGATAGTTGATCTCACCTAAAATGATCGTTACTGGCTTACAACTGATTTTACGTTATTCTCGTATTCGAAGTTTTCATTGTAGAAATGTATCATAGAAATCAACGTTACTTGCAATGTTAAATTCTGAATCTTTAATGTCATTTCATTGGATTTAAAATGATATTTAGGACATTGAACTCTCACTCGACACAAAAATGCAATACTACAAGAATTGCTTAGTAGCAATAC
This sequence comes from Bombus pyrosoma, assembly GCF_014825855.1. NCBI lineage: Eukaryota > Metazoa > Arthropoda > Insecta > Hymenoptera > Apidae > Bombus > Bombus pyrosoma. Next base: position 7,708,155 of record NC_057770.1, on the reverse strand, counting down.
AACTTCTTTCAGTCGTAATATCACTTTCTGATCCAACCTTCTTCGAATCTTAGTTAAAAATCTCAGATACATCGGTAGTCGAATCATATTTCTGATACTCGTCTAACGTACGCTGACCACTAAAAAAAAACGACCATAATCACACTCAAACTGTTATCAAACTATTTGTAACAGAATAAAGATCTCGCGGTTACCTGAAAACATTGCTACCTTCCTCGTCTATTTTACGAAACTTACTGTTCCCTCTTAATATTCTCCACTTTTCTCGTCGAACGAACATTTTCATGCAAACACGCACGCCGATGATAATTCAAGACAGATGACCGAACTCTCTCGACGAAGCACGGATGGAAGAATCCAAAAATTGAGGGAGTCTCGCGAGTTACGTCGATAAGCACTGTCGTGGAAAGGAGAAAAGGGGGAAAGAAAAAGATGAGAGATCCTTTATATTCTTTCGGCGAGGCAGCGCGTCCCGTCTAAATGAAGTGTTGAAGAGCTCTGCTAACACGAATGCGCGTTGGTAAGAGTAACACGCGCTTTGAATCGCGAAACTACAAAGGGCCGCCGCTGGGCTAATTTGTCTGAATGAACGAACGATGGACTATGGGGGTACCACGGGGGTTGGACCTAATTCTGGATAAACACCCTTTCATTATTTCAGAACTGCAGTGAGTCCTTTCTAAACCGTACCGCCGCCCTTTCCACGCCACTCTTGTCCTTTGTCCTTCACGTGTTGTCTTGTAAGACTGTGCGGGACTGGCTCGCGTTTGTCACCAAAAATCCAGTAAGATCGTCTTTATACAACGAAGACCGCCACCGACTCTCCTTAAGCGTTTCTCACCCTCACTTTTGTCCTTGCTTAATTGATTCGTCGAAGAACAGTTTTACGAGCCTCGATTTCAGCCTGAGCGGAGAGATTGTTCGAGGTGAATGGAAGAGAGAAGCGTGAATGTGATTATTATTGACAGAGTTATCGAGGGGATCGATGGGAAAGGGAAATGATTTATGTCGGCCGCTCCTCGGGACGATTGAATTATTGAACCATGGAGGATTATCGATACGTTACACGCCAGAGGTGGGATTTACCATGGCACGTATTTAACTAGCTTCTTCTACTGCGTTTCAATACCTTACCGATTGAAATCAAATGTTCCTGTAAAAAATACTCGTATCTCATTGGAAATTATTAAAACTCCCTTTAATCAGTTGGTGTTTTTTTGCGAAGAAGTTGTCAATTGTTTGTTGCGGTAAGAATAATTTTGATCCAAGTAGGTTTTTTTTCTATTTACGCTACGCTATCAACGCTAAGGATCGTGTAAAGCTTGTAAATAGAGAAATTGATTTTGTACGACAGTTATTTGTTAATATTTAGCGTAAATAATAGAAATTACGAATAGAAACAATTACAAATAGATAAATTACTTAAATGTTAATCACTCTTAGATATACATATAAGTGTGGTTACACGAAATATTTTCAGGTGTTGGAAGTTTCAATTTCCGCGGCGAAGGACGAATTAATCGTCAATCTCTGAACGTGACAAAGTTTCAGCTCGTCTAACTTGCGGTACGCAGTAACGGATGCGAGACTTGGTCTATGTATATCGTTGGACGCACGATGTGTACGTCAACCGATTTAATTAACATGGATCGCAGCAGGCAGACCGTACACGCTTAATGATGAGAACGGCTTGCGGCTCAACGTGTGCTTCCTGTTGCGTTGTCTGTAATAAACAACCAACAGTAACACGCAAACTGAAACTCCAACGAATTACTCGTGCGTTAGCATTATTTATCTCTAGGACTATCGGTTTTAAATTTTCTCATACTTAAAAAAAAAGAGAAGAAGAAATGGTAAATAAAATATCTTATTCTCTGAACTTAATATACTAAGAAGCTGAATGTTAAAAATTTCATAACGTGAAGAAATAAATATTTTGTTTCCTAAATTCTCTTAATAAAAATAATAAAAAAAAATAAATAAATAAAATTCTGTAGAAATTGCATGCAACTATTTGCATCGTTCACAAATAATAAGACAATACAGACATGTTATTCTTTATTAACAACGTATTAAAGGGATAGGTGCGTAAGAGATGGATGAGGGTTTAATATTTATTTATATTTGTTAAATATTTCAATATAAAATATTTAAATTGTAATTTAAAGAATGTAAGAAAATTAGCAAAAGGAAGGCAAGCAATTCATAAATTACTCAAAGAGATTTGTCAAATAAGAATAAGAAATTTATATCTTATTGCTTTGAGATAGTTATTAGAACCTTGAAGAGGCAAGTATAAATTTGTATCGATGCTTCAAGATATTGTTGATTTCTGAAACTGCGAATTTGTGAGTTAGTGAAATTGTTATTTGTCATCGGTGGAAGATTCAGGGAGATTGAATTGATTAAGGTGGGCGGAAGATTGGCGTAGATTAACCGAGGTAAACTGGAATTGATTGATTTTCTGGCTTCAGATTTCGTATTTACATAACTATACACCGTAGTAGTTGCTGAACTGAATGGTACATTACTTTGAATTAGGTGAAACTCTGAAACAGACGAAGATGAAATTTTAATATTTGAATATTAAAACTCGCAATTGACGTAGTTCAGTAACCTCTTATCGATGTATTCAAACATTAAGATAAATATTATTAGTTGCGGAAATTTGTTAATCAAGTACAAAATCTGTTCTTATTAAATTCGATGATAAACAAAACAAAACGACAAAATTAAGAAAAACAAAAAAATTAGAAATTTATATAATCTCGCATGTACAAGACTGAAATATTGTCCTTAATAAGAAATATATCATTTCCATAATAATAACGTTATAGGATAATGCGTATCAAAATTATTATATTTAATTTTTCTACTTTTATATATATTATCCATAGATTTACAAACTGAAACGTAATATTAACATTGTCGCAGATCATTAGCTTTATGCTTATTACTGCAAAAATTTTAATACCATCTCCTTCAAAAAGAAGAACAGACGGGACATCCGTAGCTATTTAATTTCAGAATGTAATATACTTCATGAGAGAATGAAGATACAAGTGAATGTGAAAATATAATATGATGTTGCTGTCGCAAGTAAGAAAAATTAATGTTCCCGTTCGTAACAAAACGTAATACAAGAAAACGTGCATGCTCTGAGCACATTCAAGAAATGAGTTTGAACGTTTGATTGATAAATAATAGTATTAAATGCGAATGTTTTATATTCTGTCTAAAGAGATTCGTTTATATAGAACTTAAATGATGTCAAATGGTACATCTATCGTGTACTATCTATTAAAATTTTGTAAAACTAAATTTCATATATAACTTATCCATATAATTTCTATTCCTTTCAACCAAGGGATAAACATTTTCTCGAAATGTCATCGGCACCATTTAAACATCCTTTGATCAAGCAACCTATAACGGCGTGGATAAAATCGCGAACGGTACGGAATAACCGATCGATACTCTGTGATCGCGATGCGTTGAGCAAACAAACCGGGAGCGGTAACGTAAATTGAAAAAAAAAAAAAAGAAAGAAAAACGAGGGTGGGTGAAAGGCTGAGCGTAAAATCGTAGAAGAAATTCGAGCAAGACGGCGAAAAAATTAAAGTAACATCGTAGAGGAAGAAAAGAGGAGAGGATACAATTGGGCGATCGTAAAGGCATGTCGAAACAAGCGAGCGTAAAAAACGGAATGCAATTGGCGTTGGCTTAGAGTAAGTCCTCCTGGAGGCTAAACTCTCTTTCTCTCTCTTTTACCCGAAGGCTGACGGCGTGGTGCGGTGCGGCGCACCGGCACGAGGGTGCCGTGAAGCTGGCTGTAGCCCTCTTTGCGGCCCACCCTCCGTAATCGATCAATTGAGAATCGTTCGAACGACAATCGATTTCGAATCAATTGGAGCCACAGTGTAAAACTAACTGGATACGTATTTCTCCGGTCGCCACCCCGGCCCACAGTCGACTTCCTCTCCTGCAATTCCTCCATTTCTCCAACGTCCCGCTACTTTCTTTCCCTGTCCTCCCTCCGATCGTGAAACGAGACTCCAACTCCCTCTCTTTAAATCCTCACTCTCTCTCTCTCCTTCACCCCTCTCTGCCCTATCCAACGTCGATGCTTCTGGTCCGTCGCTCATCGTCCCCTCTATCCAGCCAAACCTTCCTCGTGTGACTCTCTGTCTCTCTTTGCCTTGCTTTTCGTACCATCGGCCATTCCCTAGCCATAGTCGGCTCTTTGTTTTCCATCGGGCGAACACAATTTTGGTTACAGTTCATTCGATTCTCTTTTATTTAATTTCCATTAGAGGCCAACGTGCATCGGCCATCTGCTCTTTCTCTTTCTTCCTCCCGTGTTGATGCACGGTTCTGTTTCATTTCCAACTCGGCCCAATCTGACGCTCTCATTTTTTATCCATTCCCTTCCTATTTTCCTTTTTTTTTTGCACCCCCTCCATTCTTCTTTGACGTTGAGTATCTCTGTGTCTCATTGGCCCTTAGAATCCTCTTTCCGTTTTTTGTCTTCGCTTTCCTTTCTCTCGTTGCTCCATTGCTATCGTGCTTTGTCTGTGACTTAACAAACAACTCGATTACCGCTCCTTATATGCGCCGCGAGTCTGACCTGTACTCTTTTCGGCTACTTGGCCGCTGCGCTGGCAGTTTCGTGTAAGCCCGGATCCAACAGCGTTTCCTTTTCAGAAGCAAATTCAGAGAAAGCAAAATACCTAGATCACCGTACGAAATGCTTTGCTTATTTGGAATACATGTTCATTGGTATACGTGCTTTTTCTAGAAGAAGCAATTCGTAATGAAAGAATTTCACGATTATGTCGCTGTGACGTAAATTCTTTCCGATTGTCTAGTTTTCTTTATAATAAATCGCTTTATAGAATGTTCGTTTTCAATTTAACTCGTAAAGCTATTGCGGAATTAACACTAGAACTATTAGTTTTTGATGAATATCAGAGTGTACGATGTACCTACAGCTAACGGTGACCTCATGTTGGTATATGTGATTTGTCGTCAGAAGCCGATATCGTCTCTGTATTAACATTGAGACGGCTACGTACACATGTATGTACTATGTAAAGTGGAAACGAGAGTGTATGATCCGCGGTGTGATTGGCGGTACTGCGTTTGAGTTAACTCAATAGAAGTTTACCATGCGATATATTTAAAGGGTCTAGGTATAATAAATAATATGTATATTCGTCTTTCTGAATAAAAGTCAAAATTAATTTTATTAAAAGCACCTGTATCTTTTTTAGTAATTGTACAAATCAGAAATTTGAAACCTACCATTTTAGCATGAAGCAGCGTTAAAAGTTGTAATTTAGAAATCCCACCTCTGCCTTTCAGTGAATATGATCCAATAATTAAAACGATTTCAAGTATATATTGAAATAGTTATCCATTATCCCGGTTTATGAATAGCGCACGTAAGTAAGAATTCGTGGAAGGAATTACGCAGATAATTTCTTCAAATTAGCGAAATTGTTATCGAAAGTTAATGGCTACTGGAGATGTAAAATCCTTCTAATAGTTAAAATTCGACAGGCAATACTACGAAAATTTGTTCTTCTCTTTCTATTATCCACGTTAGAGTAGTCTCTTTCTTCCTGTATTTCTATTTCTCGTTTGTTCCTTTTCCCTCAGGTGTGTTTTTCTTTTCTTTGTTCATCCTTCCATCTCTCTCCTTTTATCTGTTTCGTTTTCCTTTTTCTCATACTAAAACAAGCTTGAACATTTCCCTTCTCACTCTCACGTTGCAGGTACCATAGAATTTGTTCGTCGAGCGAAGCACCTGATAATTTAAATCGAACGAATCGTGGTGCATGTAATTCTCGGCGCCGCAAGCTAAACGGTCACTTGGCAATGCTTGGCAATCTGCGAAGTTCGCGAAAACGTAGCCATTCCCTTCACAGAAAATCGCCCATTAATTTCGTAATAGATTTCCATTCATGTAACAGCCGCGTGTCTTAAAAGGAAACGAAATTATTTTTCCTGTACGACGGAACAGATTATTTGTTTTGAAAGGAAAGTAATATGAGTTGAACAGTTTCTGATAAACCTTCTGATGATTTTATCTTTGCCCTAAAATTCTGACTTTGGTTTATTTTTATAAAAAGTGCTTCAATTCATTTCTTCCGTTACGCTCGAACATGTTTTACTTCGAGACCTCAGTATTTTCTATTTTAAATGATACTATTAACCACTCATATTCTCATGGGATGTTGATAATAGAAAATTCCGTCCAGTTCCATACAAAATACAAACGTTCATTTTGTTTCCTTTTTCCTAAATAAACAGTAAAAAAGATAATACTATAAATATTTACGATTCGATGTGATTAATTCTCTCTGAAATAACATTTTTGATCGCAAAAGGTTTCCAAATCTTTTTAAAATGCATTGCCTTAATTTTATGTTGCACTAAACATACATGTATACTAAACTTTATGTTTACAGCATTGAAGATGAATATCGAGAAGTTGAATACGAAATTTCATTTAGAATATCTGCAGTCATTACGAAATTAATCGTTTCTCGAGATACACGTTGGTATCGTCTCCAGAAGTTACGAAAGCGGGGAAATTTCTTTCGCAACAGTTGCCCGTTTCGTATCCTCGAGTAAAGAAGGATAAAGTGCACGACAGGCGAGAAAAGGGGTAAAGAGTTGGTAAAAGAAAGATGGAAAGGGAAACTTAATGAAACGCGTCTGACGAATAGACCAACTAATTGTATCTGAGAGGAATTAATAAAAACGTCTGACGGGCCGAACTGCTAGCAGCGCCAAGGGGTGCTTCTCCATCATTTATTTCATTTTTCACAAACTACCGGTAAGTCCGTTCTTCTACTCTACAGCACTGATATCCGTCTGTCATTCAACTTCATAAGTTATCAGCTTCGAAACGTAATCCAGTGCGTCTAGGTTCGGCTATATTCTTCCTTTTATGGATGTGTATATGTGTGGAAAAAACTAGAGATGTGGGAGATGGTAATTATGATAGATCTCATTCGCTTCAGTGGCCCCAATGAACATTAGAAGAACATTTCATAAAAGGTATTATACGTGGCTTTTGTTCATTTTTAGATAATAGAATAACGACGATTGAAAATTTAAATTAGGTTTTCGAAAGAGTAGCACTTACAAAATTTAATAGGTAGAATAGAATACTTATTATAATTCAAGGGAAATACAAAGTCATATAAAATAACATTTGATAAACTTTCGACACTAGCATTTATAAGACTATAAAGTATCTATAAGTGTGTGAATACTTTCGTGAACAGCTACGTAATTATATTTATATATGTATTTTTACAAAGTATAAAATTACAATAAAGGAAATTAATCCTGAATTAGTATCATCGAATCATAGATGACCTATATTTCTGTCTGAACCAAGTTGATCAGAATTAAATATAATTTTAGAGTACTTCGGTTTAGTTTGTATTCTATGCTTCACGCAATGAAGAGTATTAATAACATTCATCGTGTAGAATGTGATATACAAATTAAAATTTAATATTCTAAAATTAAGCCCAACTTAAATCCAACTCAAGTTCGTGTAACTAATAACAGTTGAAGATCAATTTATATGCAAATATAATAAATACATATAGTAAATATAGTAAATACATTGAAGAGACAATGAAGAGACTTTAATTTATCTAAAACAATCTATTCTACATTTCCAACGTTTATTTAAACACACAAACCAATTAAAATTTCTCGAATATCCTAACGCTGTCAATTGCAGACAGCATTCGCGACGATTCGCTTTCTCGCAGGCAGCATTCCATGGTTGCCTCGGTAGAACAACGAATATGCCAGTGTTATTCAGCGAGCAGTCCGACAGCTGATGCAGAATTCCGTGTTCTACCGCAGGAAGTTCGTCTTTAACGATGTCACGAGAAATCTACAATTCGTCCGTCACGTCCGCGTGTAGTTTTCGCCGAGGTAGCCAGGCTTTTTGCGTACTTTGAACTCGGTCACACTGAATTTCTGGCCGAGCAGAGTCCAAGTTGCGGCAAGCGGCAGACCAAAAATAATGGCCACCACGGCTAAAACCAAAAATAATCGGGCGCCGCCTGCTGTTCCCTCACTAAATCACCCTTCTCAACTGGTAGCCGGTGACCAGTTTACGTCTCTCCTCCTGTTATCCTTCCCCGGGTTGCTTACTCTCCTCCAGTTTGTCCCATCGCGTCACTCGCTTTCTACCCTCCACCATACTGCCATCTCATTATTTCCCTTAATTAGTAGTAATTAACAGATAATTAATCGCTAGAGCTGCACACGCGCGGCAATACAGCGAAATAATCGCTTGAAAATCTGAAGCAAACTTTCATACAACGTCACTGTATTCTGATGTAAGGTAATTTTGCCCGACGATACGATAGTAATGTGTCTACCTTCGTCCGTTAAAAATTTGACACTTTTATTCCGGTGTAGTATACGGTATAAATGTTTGAACGTAGAAAATGTACTTTTATATGACGCACAATATGCGTATGCTTTCCTACTGTTTATAAAATAAGATTGTAGCTTTCAACCATGAGCATTTATTAAACATTTACGCGGCTGGAAACAAAAATTTTTGCTTCTCAGAGACGTGTCGTTTCAAGGATTTGAAGAATTACCGCGTTGTACAGGATTTAAAAGGAACAAAAGCGACTACAAAACGTGGTTCTACAAACAGCACGTTTATTATAATTCTATTTGTTTTCATTACATATTGAAAGGCAAGCCAGTAACTGATTATACGTTACAATTTTTACTTAGTCGTTAATGAACTTTATATTTTCTTTCCACGTCGAGTAATTGCAAGATTTCTATTCATCACAGATAAAAATCCTCCCACGACCATTCCATCTTCAAGAGATACTTGGAACTGCAATTGCTCCTATAAATGATGAATCGACGTATAGGAGAAACAGGAGCCGTGTTTCTACAGAAAAAAATCTCTGGCGAAAACGAGAAGTTCGATACGCTTGGCTAAAAAAATCTGACGATGTCTGATTTACTGTTATTCACTGGCGAAGGTGTCCGGCGATAAATTCCTCGATTATTCCGAACGATAGTATTACAGAGGAATTCCGGGAAGCGGGATGAACGGTAACAGTCGCTAAATAAAAATGCGCTATAATAACGACAGGCTGCGTGACGACGTAGAACGAGCCAGAAACGTCCGCAACGCTTTGGCAAATGCATCTGTCAGCGAGGGAAAGCGGCACGGGAATGGCTTTCCTCCACCTCCTGCTATACCTCCAACGCCCCTTTCCCCGTCATCTACCCCCGAAACCAGTCCAGTTTCCCTCACACCAATCCGTTCGCCCTCTTTCACCCACCGCCCCTCGGTTCAATCGTTTCGTCCCACTCGAATCAGCCCGTTTCATCTCACTTTCTCGCTATCCCGTTCCCTCCGGCAATTACTATAAATCAGAATCGCAGTCAATATTTAATCCTCGTGGAATGGTGTTCGGGCCAGAGGGAAAGGGGAACGAACGAACGAGCGAACGAACGAAGGGGACACACGAACAGACAGAGAGAAGAGAGAGAGAGAGAGAGAGAGAGAGAAAGGGAAAGAGAGAGAGAGAAAATGGTGACCACGGGGGTATAGACGGGAACTGATGCAACAATGCCAGTAATGCGATAAAATATACTACGTGTCGAGCGATAGAGGGGCAGGGGGGTTTCAAGCGAAATGGGCGAAATGTCCACCGTTCGTACCGCTGACCATCGTTCGTCGTTCTGTTCGTTCGTTGATTCGTTCGTGTTTCCCTCATTCGAATCGGCCATTCTACCGACAGCTTTGCTTCAAGATAGACGCGGCGTCGGAAAAAGGCCGACACGGAATAGGAAACGTTGGTAGGTGCCGTACGCGATCGCGAGAATCAATCGTTCCTCTTATTTTGCTTACGAAGTAGTAATTCTGCGATAGTAAAACGACCCGACTGACGACCGGCACGCGTGTTTGCATTTTAATTAAATCGGCCACGCTAGAAAAGAGTTGAACGTCGTTCATTTGCATTTCTCTACTCGGTTCTCCTCTTTTTTCTTTTTTTTTTTTTTTTGCGTTGCTTTCTTCCTTTTTGTTTTCGTTCTATCTGTTTAGAGATAGTTGGGAGAAGTTGTTCGGTGGAACGAGGGAAAGCAGGACAAAATGTGTTCCTCCACTTCTGATGAAACCCATAGCGCGCTTAAAGCCCGATATTTAGTTATTTCAGCTCAGCAATATTAAACTTTATTCTAATTTCCGAAATGTACACTATTCGAACGGCGTGTGTTTAATTTTTTGACGGAGTAATATGAAGAAATGGCGGGCTTCAACATTCGAGTTTTTTTTTTCGAAAGAGTTTAGAAGTAATGGAAATAAATAATGAGTAATATTACCCTTATTCTATAAATACGTTTATAAGTTAATAACATTTTTAAGTTATTACGTACAATTCTAAATATTGCTATGTTTCAACGTTGAATCAATCTCGATAGTTTATTACCAAATATATAGCTATATATATATAGGTGTATATATATATAGCTAAAGAATAGTATAATCTATGGAATTGTCACAGCAAATATATGCATCAGTAAATTACGCATTATAAAGTTTCATGTGTCATAAATTTTTATAGTATAGCATACTTCATAAATTCACTGCATTGTTGGAAGACTACCGTTATAACGAACAATGAAAAATTTTTATGGATGCTATTTATCGTCAGAAATATTCACACACTCTTTGTACAAATGAATAAGTTTTTATTAGAAGGAAAGAGAATTATCAACAATACTCATACCTCCATTCCATATTGATCAACCGTAATTCGTGAGTCGAATTATTTTCAAAAGGTATGAGAACCTTTTTTGAAGTTGTAAACGTAGTGACGTTAAAATAAAAAAAAGGGTCAACGGGAACGTATTTGTCAGATTGCTCACCCACCTGTTATCTTCGTTTACAATCTATTTCCTATCGTTTGCTATTGCCACAGTACTTTTAGTGTTGCCTCGCAAGCCGTTAAATATTTATATGAATAATATTATACTTCGAAGTATCAGAGAAATGTGAGAAAAATCGATACGAATACACATGATCTTTGGTACAGTTCATTTTATGCAATCATCGCTGCAATTATCGTAGGAAAGTTGATTGGAAGTACGAAGCGAACAATCGGTTTCTATACGGTCGACAAGCATGCACCATGAAGAATAATCGTGTAACTAGATCAACTCGAGGAGGACCTTCTACATCTCTCCTCGGAACAAGTAGCAGCTAATATTTACAATAGGAAGCGAAGTGGTCGCGTGCCATTCAACCATAAACGATGGAATTGCAACAACTTCTGTTTTATTAGGGAGGCAAGTCCGGCAGCGTACCAATCCCAATGTCATTATTGCGGCAATAGTGGTTCGTGATCTTATTACTGTCATTATTATTGCTATCGTGGCTGAATCGTACAGTTCTCTACGATTCGAATTGGACGGTCATCACGTTCAAAGTATTTTAATAGCTTGTCTTAGTACGACGCAGTGAGCTTATTTCTTCGAACGATGTCGTCAAATCAATTAAATATACTTTAGTCATTACTATCTAATCGTAATTACAATACAAATTCTAACGTCCACATTTTACATTCATTATTGACATTGTTGAAAGAGTTAATTACCCTGTGAAATAAAAATATAAATTATCTATAAGCATTTGTCTATATAAATATCTTTAACTTGTTAAAAATATACGCAACGATTAATGGTTAAGTAAAGAATTAAGTAAAGAAAGAAGGAAGAAAGATAGTGATACTGAGTTAGTATTTTGTTTCACCGAGGATATAATATGTGATCGCGTCAGCAATAGTAAAAGTTTTAATTGATGAAAGGTACGTAATAAATAAACTTATATTTTAATATAGAAAATTAGGATGCTAAAAATCGGAATTCTTTACGATACGAGGAGGAACTTATTATGTTCTTGATAATGATATTATATATTCATTGATATTCTCTAATTGGAGGCAATCGCTTCATGAATAAACCATAATAGAAAATCGAGGAATTACGATACTTAAACGTAGAATCGAAGAACGTAATTATCAAGTTGTTTGCCGAAACGTGTCTTAAGAGGCGAGTAACAGGTTGTAGAATGGTTCGTGATTATTTCTTAAGCATCGACATTTAGAGGAGTGCGAAAAGTGGTTGTTCGATAGTGGTGACACGTAGCCGCCAATAGCAAACGAGAGAGCTTCGCAATGGAGATGAAGTGCCGCAAGGGCAGGGAGTCATTGTGGACAAAAGAATGGTTTCTCAAGGGTTGGCTCCTCAGGGAAATCAGAAGCAGTGGGCCTCTGGGATAAACCAAGCAGATTTCGACGGAGGTTCGCCAAAGTAGCTTGTCAATAACTTAAATCTCAATCGTAACTTGCTGCTCCCAACTGATTTCCGTTTCTGCGACTCGTATCTTCTCTTTTCCGATATTCATACGGTGACATATCTTCCGCGTGGTTACAAAGAGCACCCGTTCTTTGATTTCTGATCCAAGTATCCTTCGTGAAACGCTTCAACGTTTTCATACGTTTCTATTTACGATGGCATCGTGTCCCCTGTTTTCAAAATAAGAATGGTACCCGCGTTTCGTTTCCGAGCTTTGTTGCGACAAGAATCAGGATTGTGTACCATGTAGTTAAAATCTTTATATGCGTATAAACGTAAAAATAAGACGATCCTCTATCCTACATACATACATCTTTCTTTCCTCAGTGTATTCAATAATTTGTAGAGGGTGATTGGTCGTGTGGTAGTTTAAATAACCGTCAAATATATTTTAAAATAATTATAAATACACAGTCAACCGTAGATTGATCGATACGGCTCGTTAAAAGAATGTTCGCTAGGACACTCGGTACTAACTGATTCGCGAAAGACTGTGTTGATCGCTGATAAAATCACTCGAGGCTGAGACTGAAAAACTGGTCACCTTATGATCGTGTTCGTTTATTTATACTGGTCGAGGGGATAACGGAAAGTTTCCATTTGTTTTTATTTGACGATTACACGTAGCGGTGACATTGTTTTGCCCGGAGTTGATTTATTATTACATTATGTCTAACCTAACGATGTTGGTACTCCGAGGCAAAACAACAACGTAGCTCGAATTGTCCTTCAGCTCGTGTGCCACTACAAATTCTTCTTTACGACTCGACGTAATCGGAGCTATCGAGTTCATTTGCTAAATAAACCTACATTAATATAACCATTCTTGCCAAAAGTTATTAAAGAAAATCGTCCTTCTTGTATTGACTAATCAAACAGTATAAAGCAATACGCATTGTAAATACTCGAGACGAAATACGTAGACAATAATTTTAACCAAAACTTTTGTCAACGTCTAAGTCGTCAGGTGTGGTACTTCGTTTCTAGCGCGGAGAGCACGGTTCGTAGACCCGAGCCAGCACCATAGCCAAAGAAGAATATTTCCAGCGAGAAATCCTCGAGGCACTGCCGTGAAGTAGAACAAATTTCTTCCTAGAACGGGACACGAAGAAGAACGATGAGTCGCATTAACGCTCGAAACTCGCCGGAAACTCGGCACGATCAATTTGTAGCGTGAGATGCGTCTCTCTCGCGACAGATATACTTTGCTAATTCGATCTTGGTAAAGGCTGAAAATCGAGGAAGATCGCGGCCGGAACGGTACGAGCAACGAGGTCTAAGCATGTGAACTGTCTCGGATGTAGGCAATTTCACGGTGTTGCTTCGCATTAATACGAAAGTAACTCGGTACAAATGTATTGTCCGAGTCTTAAGTACGTCAGATAGTCGTCGCGGTGTTCTCGTTCTCTGGCAACGTGACGCCGCAACAAGGTAGATATTTCACGGACTTTTCGTCACCGATGGAAATTGAATTTAAGGTATCCTCGATAACCTCGTTGCCCGATAATCGGCTGCCGCTGCGTCCCTTTCTTTCTCTATTTCTTTGCTCGCGCCACCGCCTTTTTCTGTTCGTTGCCATTTCCATGAACAGACGTGATTTCTATGATACGTCGAATTATTTCCTCGATGCTGTTTGGAAAATTTGATTGCCAAGAGTTTGTTATTCCGCTGATGGCTGAAGATAAATAGCGAGGTATGTGTTGAGCGAGATGATCCAACCAATTGTTACAGCTATTTTGGCGTGTAACATTAAGTGTGAACTAATGGATAAGTGTAAATAACAGTAGAAGTAGGAGACAAGAGGTAGGTTTTATGGTAAATGAACACGTGTTAATTAATATGAGAGTTTATATAATCGTTTATCGGAGGCTATCATTTTGAAACTCTCTGTATAAGCCTATGTTATATTATGTAGCATACAATATCGGACAAACACCCTGCACATCATCTTACAATGTACCGATTTATTCGGAACTGTCTGACCAATATATCGAAACTGGCGTTTAGAAATTCAGGCAAACAACCAATACGGTTGACCTATTTATCCGCGCGATTGCCAATTTGACTAACCGATTAGTTGCTCAACCACGTGACTACGTCGTTCTAATCGTTTGCCATTGTTACGTAATAGAATAAACTGAATATTTACTTATTTACTGATTTATCATTATTCGCGTTACAAAATGGATTATCTCTAGCTTAGAAAGATAAAAAAATTTAAAAACTTAATACCAGTAACACTAATCCAAAAAGATCGACACATCTGTAATCAACCTTTTTTTACCATGTTAAATAATATTTGAAGAACATGAGCGAAAAATACGATGAGTCACATCTGTACTCATGGCTTATACACGAATGAAATTATCGAAATTCATCGAATTTTGTTTATTCAATCAAGGAGATATCCATTGAATAGCGTTAATTTTTGCATTAAAAAATTGTATGTCGGCCGTGATCCGCAAAGTAAAGATACAAATTTCTTTTACATTTTGAAGTTATCTCTTCTTTTATGTTTCCTTCTTTTTTGTTACCTTGCTTCCTTGTATTCTTCATTATGCTCGGAACAGTTTCCCTAGCGCACTAACCCGGCTTTTATTTAGCATAAAAACATTTTTATACGTCATAAAGCACAATGTTGCTAGCACATCTACGCTCTGCTTTCCTTATCAAACGCGTCCATCGCCGTAATGTCTGGAAATGGAATTGCCAATCCATCTGTCCGTCATTTAATTTCAATATGAGCATTGTACTATCAGTGTGCCGAATGACCGTCGATGCATCTCGCACAGCATTCAGTTAATAGATCTGTTACGGTAAGTAATGTGCGTTTCCACGTTAGTGTTTGCACGGTACACAACACGGACACAATCACCTTAAGTGGATACGTAGTCTTGTATAAACAATATATACATAAATTCCCTCGAGATATTACGTTTAGCGTGTATCCTTTCCCTGTTTGATTCTCTCAACAACGTTCAAGAACATTCAAATTTTGGCCGACATAATGATAGAATGAATATTTTTTAAGAAAACAAACACATAAGACCCTATACACTAAATTCAGCTTCTTCAATTTCAATTTAGCATCTTATGCAAATGCTAGAGCATTTGCATGTTCATTCGAGACGAAAAGTTGGCGATCTTTTATTAGAGGATGTACAAATTTTACAAGCTCTTTTCTCTGTCATTTTCTAGTAACGCGATATTGACAAATGTGAATTTACAAATTGAATTCAGTAGAAAAGTAGCAAAAATGTGTTCTTTCACGAAAGGAAGATAAGTACAGGAAACGATGTATAAAATTTGTATTTGTCTAAAGGATCTTATTCTTAACTTCCAAAGCTTTATACATATATATGTAGTAGTGTGCTTTAATACGTGAAAATATGTAAATATTCCTATAAAAGTTTGTTTGTCCACAGATTTCTTAAATTAAAGATTCTGTTACTTATATACTATCTTTCCTTTAAATCTTCCAAGCATTGGAAAACTACATCTTAAATAAGAAGTCGTTCTTAAATATGCTCGTGTTAATTAAATTATAAGAATCGAATTATTCACGTCTTATCATAATATTATATTTATGGGATGATTATTCTTATCACTATTGGAATTATATTTCCTCTTCCTCGGTAGTTTATTTAAAAGTACTCTCCAAACAGCTAAATCATGTACTCTGTCAATATTTTACTGCCTCAAACCCGGTTCGATTTCCTATATAAAAATACATGCCGCAAAAACTGCATTCACTATTTAATAAGAAGAAAAGGAAATCCCAATTTTACTTCTGTCTCGCAAGGAACCGAGTAAAGAAATATTCATAGACCTAATGCAAAACAGCTTCTGAAGTTAAAGAAAGAAAAAACTACGACCTTTTTATAGAGTCAGAATTTATTCCAATAATTATCTCATTTCTAGATAAATATTTCAACAACTCAGAAAGAAGTGCAATGAACCTAACTGGGCTGCAAGGATACACGTTTCACCGTAGATATACGTACGCGGATATACGTAGCGTACAATAAATCTGTAGGTTGTTTCGTATGCAACGTGGAGTCGAGCCGCGTATCAGGACATCTCCTTAGCAGAGTAGACAAACGTGCGGAGGTACGCGTAATTCGTAGTATCGGTATCAGTCATCATCGACAATAACCCGGAAACAGCGAGGCAAGTGACGCATCCTATGAAGGGTAACAAGATAACGGCGATGTCACGCAGTCGGTACGATTGTTCTATCATTTGGTTCGTCGTGGTATCCGGGACAGAGACTGATAGAACGTCGACGATCGTCGAATACAAATCTACGAGTAACGCGAACAGAGCTGCTACTAGGTCGTATTAATAATCTACCGGAGAATTACTCGCCTCGCACGGTCACGTTCGCCATGTCGCGTTGTCGTTTCTCGACCGAGTCCCCGGAAAGTATAATTCGAGCTAACGAGCGCCGCGGAGACTATGGTTGCGGGGTGCGAGTACTCTGACTCAGAAGAAAGGCACAAGTAAGTAGAGGAATACGCGCCGGAAGAGGTGAGCGAACTGGTGCGGAGCTGCTGGCGACGGGATAGTCCGGTGGTATGGGACACGGGTAGGTAAGTAAAGTCGGCGGCTGTATCGCGCTTAAACTTGGGGTTAATTCCCCTCGTTACATAGCGAAATGCCAGCGCACTTTCCTTAGCGATCGCACCGCTCAGTCGCACGCTTAAGACCGCATTGCGGAATAGGCACCACCTCGTGCATAAGAAATCCTTTTTTCTTTACCTTTGATTCCCGGATTATTCTACTGTCTTAGTTTGCTGTGTATATTTTGAGGATCATGGTCGTAATGCTTGCACTTCTGACGACGATATAGCGGATAAGTTATAGAGACCAAGTGGTATACATGGAAATCGGTATACATGTAGAACGCGCGAAAAGTAGATTGACAGGACGATTAAACTGGATTGTGAGAATTATATCGGTACGGGCGTTGATTGTATCGTTGCGTTTTATGAGCTGTTTCTTTGCTTAATCGAACTGTCATGTAGTAACGAATGAAGTTTCTGAAATCTTTCTTTATACGCTGCGCAAGTGCATTTTATAGCGGGTTTCAGCTGGTTTCGAGTAGACGTGTACGAAGCGTGCAATCTTTCTTTATCTTTGTTAGTAGAAAAATCGTATAGTAGATTTCTGTGTTTATATCGAGTTGCATTGTTTTACGAAAAATTAACTTACTTTTATCGTTGAATCTTTTCTAATCTCGTGTCCAGCAGGAATTGAAACCTGTATTTAAAAAATGGGTATCTTACCTCGTTTTAATAACAACTATTATCATACTTCGATATAATGGCAGCCGAAAATCCAGCAACAAGCTAAGTTTATTTATCTCGAAACAGTAAAATTTCCGTTACAAGGTTTCAATATTCTATGGTATAATTCAATTACTTTGCTACATTACCAACATCATACTTAAATATAGTAAATACAACACTTCAATCACGACACGTTCGATTTCTATGCGTCATTGACTAAAATACGAAGGAAGCAGGCAGCGATGCGAGCAGAAAAGGGGTGCAAGTACGGTATTGGAAGTGACGAGTGAATGGGGTTGGCCTGGCACATTAGTTGGCGTATCCAAGTTCCAGGCATCCAATCTATTACGACCAGTTCGGCATTAGTAATGTGTCGACGGTAGTGGTGAACTCGGATATTCTGGTAGGGGTTGTCTGAAAAGGGGTGGAAGAAGGTGGCTGCCTGCGAGAGTCGTTGCTGGATGGTTAGCGCGAAAGGTAGAAGCTAGGTTCCCGAAGGAGATTCGGTGGCCATGAGTAGACGGAGCGGCTGACAGAGATTCGACCGGGGAGCTAGAGGAGGGGGCCATGGAGTAGGCGAACACGACATCAAAACTTGCTTGAGCGAATCTAAACTAACCGAGTAACTCTCTGCGTTACGGTCCGCGATATACGTCGCAGCAGGGTGGTGAATTGGTGGCTGCTGCTGATGGTGGTGGTACATATATGAAATGGAGGCCTTGTGACGTGAACCAAAAGTGAAAGAGAGATGGAACGATAAGACGAAAAGAGAGAGAGAGAAGGTGTTAAAGAGGAGGGAGCACGTATCGAGGGTGTAAAGCGGGAGAAGCGCGACTAGGATGGGGCCAAGAATCAGAGAAGAAAGGAAGCAGCTAGGAGGGGGCAGTATGTACGGAGAGAGCAATAGAGGAGAATGTGAGGTAACTCGCGCGTATATCTCGAAGCATGTATAATTCTGACCGCATCCTACCAAACTATGACATATTCGAGCATTAGCTATTCCAGCTGGATCCCAATACCTTCTCTCAACCTCCGGCAGACCCTTGAGCACGGCGGCCTTACTTCCCCTAACCATTTTGCTTCTCTCTACACCTACCGATCCATCCTCCTCTTCTAAACCGCATTCTAACACCCCCTCCACCTCTCCCCGCTTGCTACCGCTGATTCTCCCGCAACCAAATCACGACGTGCACCGCGAACACGGCTTGTGACCGTCAACGAGCGAACTTTAACCGTACATAGAATCGGGATACGCCGCTAAGGCGAAGGAACGCGCTGCCGTTGCTTCGAGGCTGGATGGTCTGGAAATCTCGAGCAAAACTTATCCTATCCGGCGTCGACGCGCGGTTGCTGTCGCACCATACGGCTTATGACGTGCGGCGAAAGTATTAAGAAACCCTGTACAGATATCGGCGCGGTTCCACGTTGTCTTAACCGCCATCCCGCTCTTCAGTATCGGAAAGAAATTGAAACAAACAGCTGGAAGGTGGGAAAAATGACGTGTGGGTTGGGGATAAAGTTGCGAGGCAACGATAAAACAGCTGTAAACTCCATGAGAGATCAAGATAAACGGTTGCGGTGAATGAAGAAGGTGGATGAAGAGGCGCTCGTAGAAAGCGAGAGATAACTCTGGACTTACCTTGCCCGGGAAAAGTCTCTGGTTGAGGGCTGTTAAAGCTGCCATTGCGGCTTCGTTGTCGGCGAACTCAACGAATGCGTAGCAATCACTTCCTGGTTGTAACGGTGGGTGGGAATCGCTTTGTTTTCCGCTTCTACCAAGTACCTTCTGCCTGCTTTTCTTTTAATATTTCACTCTTTCTTTGCGTACACATACAAAGAAACATCAACACTTCTTTATATTGTTTCCACGATCGAAGGGATGAAACTATTTTGAATCTATGGTTTTCATCAAAATATTAAACTCGAACATTTGTTTCATTTTGCTATTAATCGTAAGAATTTAATATTTGTTTCTAATTATGCGTATAATATAAATTCATTTTATTTGTAATATATAATATATATATTAGGTGATATTAAGCAAAAGTCACACACAATTTTCTAAATGGAACCGAAAAATAAATCGAAGAACTTACAAGCAAATAATTGTATCTTATCTTAAATTACATGGAAATGATTGTACCTTATCTCGTTATCTATTTAACTTAAAATTCCTTCAGGCTCGACGTTGCGTATCCACAACAATATACTTTAATAGATTGCTAATTAATTAAACGATAAATGTATTCGTTCTCAGCTAAATTGATCTCGAATTTTAGTACATCGTGCCTTTTTCACGAAACCATTCGAAAAGATATATTTCTATCATCCATAATTTATTAAAAAGAATTTTTCTTCTAGGGATGAAAAAATATTTCGTTCTGAATGATTTAAATATCATTTTAATCTTAACTTTGACAACTCGGGATATTTCACGCCCTATATTTCCAAATCCGTACGTGCATGCACGCGTGTAAGGAAAAAAGGATAGGTAACAACGTGGTTGTTAAGGGCATAAGCTCGGCAGAACAATTGGGATTTCTTTCAGGAGCCTAGCCAATGAACCGCCTTCCGTGGCTACTGAAATCAGACAAATACTCTCGCTGAATGAACATCGTAAACCTTATCACGCGAGTTTATTCGCAGGAGGCATGCATATCGCGTTCATATAAATATAGACACGCGTGTGCAGTTGATGATATGTGACGTTCATCTGCAACCCTTCAACAATGCCGGAGTCCGTGCGTTTATCACGAGGCAGCGTAATATAACGGTTTATCGTTCTCGCCGGCATCAAGAGAAAGGCGGTAAAGAGAGATGCTGTAAATTTTATTAACGTTCACGGTCCAAGCACCATTGTTACAAGATACAGATATATTTTCCAAGAAATATGTTCGCTATGGTTACAGGTTCCCTTTATTTTCAAGGCAATGAAAACACTGTGGAATATGAGCGGCGGTCTTTGTCTGCAAACACAGAGAAGAACAAGATGAACGCGGTATAATCAGAACGATAAATTTAAAAGTTTATGGTTAGGTCAATGAGAAACTTCGAAATCACTAAATTAAATTTTTAATCGGACTTCTGACAATTATTTTTTTAGTTACAAGTAGGCGTGTCCTATATTTTCTGGAATGTTTTCTAGAAATTATTCATTTTTTCAAGAAGTACATGTACTATATGCATTTTTTTTGTGTTCGTTCATTCGTATTGCGTGTTACCCTACATATAGCATCATAGAATATAAGTGCTTAGAACTTACGCTTACTATACGCGAACTAACTTATTCTGAGTTGTTCCTTCTAAATTGTACCTTGTAAAATAGATCACTGTGCGTAATCAATTCTACAAAAAAATCACCGACACCTACTCAAACTGCTTGACAAATGAAAATCACATGAAAATACGTGATATTTATATTATAATGCTGATTTATAAATGGTTACGTTAAGTAAAAGATCAAAGATTATTTATGATTCAGCCTATACACAATGTGGACAGAATTCATTCGCATTAATGAATTTTTAAAAATTACGAAAATCCATGTGCTTTATTATCGAAATACTTATATACGTACGCCTAATGCGATTTGTAAAGCCGTTGAAAAGGTATCATTTCCGAGAACGTGGAGCGCAGTTGCGGTCCCGTGCCAGGAACCGGCAGTACTTTTGCGTCGAAAAATACGTAATAATGGAAAAACGCAGCTGGGTGTAAGTTAATTACAAGTAGCTAGTCGCAAGGGCGTTAATTACTTATTGTAACTTTCGCGTTAATTGCTAGCCGGTAATTGCTTTCGGTAATTGGCCATCCCCTTGCCTCGTTTACCTATGTAATCTCGATAGCCACACAGAGAGCTTATGGCCACTAAAATTTCCAAATGTCCGCCTAGGCTACTGTTCGAATCACGTTGATCGTGGATGCCCTTTAACTTCTCGTAACCCATCTTGGTGGTGGCGGATACGAAACGGAAACACACAAGCGAACGACAGGTCCAATGAACAGTGGGAAACCCGGACGTCCAATTTGAGGAGTTAGCGCGAGATCGAGAATTACTCCCAACTTTCCTAATCAGCTCCACTCAGTTTTCAATTCCTTTAATCTAATACTACTACATCGATTTACTGATCAAAGGCGACGCAGAAATGTATTCTAACTGGAGCGAAAGTCTCGTGTTTTGGTGTAGCACGCTCGATAAATGGAACTCGATCCAAGAGCGAATTTCGAGGTTTTATGATCGAGTTTTATAGCGTGACAGAATAAACATTTCTAATAGCTTGATAAGCTCGACGCAGCTAACTCTATCGTTTTTATTTAAGTCTTTGATAGTATCGTTTCATTAAAATTTTCCTTTCATAGCGATAATAGAAACATGATCAACAATATGAAATTTATATGTTCAACTGAAATTTTAATCGTCATTGATAGTG
The DNA here is from genome assembly GCF_014825855.1 of Bombus pyrosoma. Taxonomy (NCBI): domain Eukaryota; kingdom Metazoa; phylum Arthropoda; class Insecta; order Hymenoptera; family Apidae; genus Bombus; species Bombus pyrosoma. The sequence continues at coordinate 7,686,002 of NC_057770.1, read as the reverse complement.
ATATTACGTAAGCATAATTTGAAGTGTTTCACTTCACATTTTAGATGATAAAGTTTTCTGTCTGCTACTTTAGTTTTTCGAATCTTAAAACTGTTACATCTTATCCATATGATTGTCAGTTTCATTAATTTTATACTCAAGAGATATATTTATTAATTATTGGGAAACATCGGATCTGGTCGCTAAGAACAATGCCATATTAGTATTACAACATCTTCTTTTGTTATCTAAGTATTTGAAATGTTTGAGTTTGTGAATATCCAACAGAGGTACTATATAAATATAATATTAAAATTTCAGAGGAAAATTTCGGTATTTTTAACCGGACTGACAGATACTTTTGTATCTTCCTCTCGTTTTTGAAAGCGTTTTATTCCCTGGAATTTTTCATCTCGTGTACGAGCGTTAGTTAACAGTCATACCGTAAAAACAGCTTTTTGTCACGCGAGTAAACATTATGTACAATTTCATCAATCTTGTTTCGGTTATCATGTTTCAACTTCTGTTTGAATTTTGTTACGTTCTCGCTTTAATCGATGGGCGCTTGTCCCTTTCACCACGAATTTCCATCCTTTTGTATCTCTCAGTTTTCTTTCTCAAATAGCTCGGAAAGTTTTAAAAGCGTACGACGATCACCGTATAGAATTTTAAATCGCCAAGTGTAAATTGGGATACACGCTTTAATTATGCCAGACAGCCGGACGATAAAGATTTTTAATGAATGCTATTTAACGCCCTTTCGACGGTAGACTGCTTTTTACGTGAAAACTATTCGGTAACCCGTTATTATTTACGAGCGTTGCACATTATCCAGAAAATATGTGATATTTGGCGCCGTTCGTTCCTACCGTCCATTAATCTCACGGACGAAAATTGGTTTGCATTTCGAAAATGTACCCCTCCCCTCCATCCCTTACGCTGGCAACAGTACTTCGATTCGTCGTTTGTCGGTAAAATACGATATAAAATTACATCCCCACCTCTTTTGTTACAAGCTTCATGTTACTTCGTTACTCCTAAAATTTCGTCGATCATGAATTTAATAATTGAGTGTTATTATATATATTATGTGTTAAAAAGGATCAATAGAAAGGGTCTTTGCTTTTAATTTTACACTCTATGTACTTTTGTTATTGAATCTTCGGTATTTCGATTTGTTTCAATTTCCGAAACTTTACAGTAAAGTTAGATGCAATTGCATTACGAAACTGTCACTTTAATTAGAATTTGTAGATTTAAGAAAGGGAAATATTTACAACATCTTCACCCTCCTGTTTGATCGTAAAAAGAAATATATACACCCTGCCACTCAATTTCCGTCGCGACTCCACCTTCGAGTTCCATCCAATTCACCAGTCATCAGTTACTCCTCCTATTCCCGAAATCAATTTGTTCGTTTCACCGAATAATTTATCCGACTTTCTCCGCGAACAATTCGTCAAGTTGTTACTTAGTCGATCGTTTCCACTGTGCCCCCTTTGGCCATGTGAAAAAAGATTACGTAGCAACGGAAAACAACAGTTCGAAGGTGCGTTGCGCCAGTTAATCAAAGCGTCGACGACTTGAGTGGTTCCACGGATAGCTAGCCGTCGTGCTATATCCGATTCGAAGGGACGATGACGCTCGGACCGGCGGACAATATCGACAGATATTGACAGAGCGTTGCAAGGTGCGATCCAGCTGCCTGCATTTCGGTGACGGCGGTACCACATTAGCCTCGCTGTTTGTATTTGGACAGAGGGAAGCGCTGGACATTGTAATTAGGCACGACACATCGCGCCCCTGGGACCAACACTGGGTACCTGCTCCACTCCAGCCTCGGTTCGCCCTCGATCATCCTGTGTTCTGCCCTACGTTCCCCAAGCTGCCTACTACGACCCGGTCAGCCGTTAGTCCCAGAAGCAAACTGGTCATCTACCGATCAAGAGGAAAGGGTAAACGCGCCTCCTACACGGAATTCATCTGGTCGAAGGGAGAAGCTGTTAAGGGCGGTCGAAAAGGGGCAAGCTTCCGCACGCTGGAAGAGGGTGGCATGCTCGGCGCTTAACGTCCTCGTGGAATGTAGCCCCAGTGCGCACGTACTTCATTTCGGCTGATTATGCCCATTGCTGACCGCTAACCACCGGCTACGCGTCTGAACCTATGGTCTGAGCTGACTAGCCTTTCCTGCTCTGAGTTAGCTCGTGCTTAACGATAGAGGACCGAGATAGTTGTTGCGTCAACTACTTCGATATCGATACCACATATGTGACCGAGTAGCATAGCGAGTGTGTGTGCGATTCGTGGATAGTGGGCCGTCGTACGTTCAGCGCACGTTAAATCACTCCCTAATGGATGGACCCGCTAATCTCTGATAGACTGCACGCTACCGTTTCTCCTCTTGTCCTCTTCGTTCCATCCTAGCTTAATACGTTTCCTCTCCTACTAGATTTCCTCGCTTCTCTACGACCCTCCTTCCTCTTCGGATCGTGAGCACTGTGTACTTATGGTACTGCTGTTGCTGCTGCTGCTACTGCTGCACCAGCTGGGATCGAACATGCACGCATGTGTTGCGTCGTTAATTCTGCCCTCCGACCGGTGTCCGTGCCTTTTGTTGCCAGTTCGAGGTTGTTCCCTCGGGATTTACTGTGTTGTTCCATTATAACTGCGGGCCTTTTTTTCGTTCTGAGTACGAAGATTTTGGTTTCAGACGATTACTATCGCGCGCATATGTAGTGCCATGCGGTGCTATAAGTTAAAATACCTTACGACGAGGCGAAAGTATCTCCTTGCGAGAGGATACAGGCATGAAATATTAATGCCGGAGTAACGAGGATAGTGAAATGCCAGGGGGAAAATATTCAAATGGTCAGGATTTCAGATTCAAGTGTTTTTTGCAAACATTTAAATGGAAAGCCGAAATCACTTTACGCCATTGTACGGTACGTTTTCGCTTTTGTACCCGACCTTGCAAGACTTTTAGTTTTACGCTACCAGAAAATAGTTGGAAGCTCCACGTTTTTTAAATATTTAAATGTAAATTATATATTCCAGTTATTAGTGGACATTCTTATGTTTTGTACCGTTTTCATATACATACCTTGTGATGATCTAACTTTCCTCTTCACGAGCATACAATTACAGTACCTGTATTTTTGGATGCAATATATAAAACATGTAGGTATTTAACTTTCGAGATGTGCATCAGAGGTACAATTATGACGGATCCTGCAAAGTTCGTAATAGCTTTCACGTACCAACTTCGACAACAGTAGCACCGAGTATAATTGATCGTCGTTCATACAAATTCTTCAGGGTCGGTTAACGACGCGCGGAACCCTTTGCCAGGAATTTAAACTGCGATCAACAGTTCAACAGCAGCGAAATCACACGAAACGTAGGAAATAAGGGAACGTTAAAGCATACGAAACGCATAACACAAGGGAAACGCTTTTAAATATAGAACCGTAACAGGGGGCGAGGAGGAGGAATGGACGAAACGTTCGAGTTTCATACGGCACAAGCCGCAAGCTTTAAAAGCAACCACAGAGGACACGGAAATTTCAGAATAAAATTCCGCCCTGGACTGCGTCACGCGATGCAACATTCCACGGAGGTTCGAGAATAGAGAAGAAAGTTTCGCGCTCTCGGTGTACCGCAGTTAAATACATATATATTTTTTCCCAATTTTTTCCCTGTCTACTCGGTCCTCCAATCCCTCGTTCGCCCATCCCCCTGTGCCGGATAACAACATGCAGCCGTACCTGCGAACAGTCCACTGTACTCTCGTCATGAAAGGTGTATTACGTGTACCTTGCAGAAATTCACGCAGCTCGCAGAAGAAACTTGGCGTGCCAGAGAACGGTAAATTTTCACTCTATGCACAGTGAAAGAGGAGAGGAGGACGGGCGGAGGAACTTGCATAAAATTTTATGAACAATCAATTAGCCCTCAGGAAGCTTCGATAATCCGTCAGGTCAATTTGCACGGTGCTTTGAAAATCTTCAGACTTCCGCTCACGAAACGGGGCAGGAACCGAGACGCCGTTATAGAAAGGTATAGTAGGTTATCTTTATCGCTATCGCGTTTTCAATTTTGAGAACTTCTGCCACGCAAACTAGGAACGATTCGGTGTCCCGTTTACATTCAGTTAATCGTGCGATTGATAATCATCGATAGAGCAATGAATTGCACGACCCTGTTACGTATTGGAATATGGATGACAATGGAAGTGTCTTTGTTCGATGTCTCGATAATTTCAATGGTTATAGTAATTTCAATTGATTATAAATAAGATAATTCCTTAAAGACACACTATCGTTCGTAAGCTTCTGGCAATTTTGGTCAGTTTGTAATGTGAAATATACATTATAGCATTGTTAATGATATACATAAGCTAGTAACAAATGAACGATTAAATGAAATACTTGTCATCTTCTTACATAATCAACAGATCATAGAGTATTTTATTATTTTATTAATCTATTAATACATTCACTAGTTTGAAATGTTATTGCTTGAATCAATCGAGGTAATATACTTAATCACGGCATCGCGATATCTTCCTTGCAGAACTTGGAAGCACGCCATTCGCGATATATCACGGATACAGTACAAATATTTTCAGTAACTTATTAAAGTATATCTCTAATCGAAACGATTGAACGAGGATTTTATCGTAGCCGGGTGACGACGCACGTTAGCAAAATGTGGGTCTCGATTTGATACGCGAGCTTGGGAACCGACCCACTTTCCATGACGCCTTTCTCGCTGCAGAAAGAGTGAAATCGAGGGTAAGATGGCCAAGGGTGGATAACCTGATCTGGTCAGGCGATCTTTATTGCCGAAAATCCATTATTTTCTCCATTAGATCGCTCGGCCCGATCTTCCGGCGCAGGCATTTTCGTTTAGCAGTTTTTCTTCCGATTCACGTCGTTTATGACTACCAGTCGACTCCAGCTTGATCCCCATCCACCATTCCGCGTACTCTGCGCCTCGGACTATCTCGCACCTTCGATAGCTCGTTTCAAGCCGGTAAATCTCTCGTCGATCTCTCCGTTCCTCTGGCATCGCGGTTTCGACGCTTTTTATCGCACTCGCTTACCATCACCCGTAAGCAAAACAGTCAGTGCATCGCCGCGCTGACAGCTTAAAGCGGAACGTTTTATTCCAGGCCGAAAGGAATCGCCGCCATTTCAGATAAAACAGATGGATCTGATGGAATTTTATGATGGCATCGAGGATTTAAGGGAAGTTGTGGGCGATGATTACGCCGCGTTGGTTCTGTTATATCGCGATTATATTCTGTAAATATTTCATTATATATATTTTCACGTGAGTCGTGTTGTATATTTATTTCGATAAGTGAGATACGTAGAAAAATACGATAAGTACATTTTTGTTAATCTTCTGGCTTTTATGTCGATTAGAAGGAAGCGTTTTGTGTCGTAGATAACATTGCTAAAATACTTAAGTAAGATTTCAATCAGGTAATGATTTCAATCACGAAAACGATTCGTCAACAGTAGGAGGAATTTCACGTTAGGAAGGTTCAGGATGAAAAATAAGACTACATTTTAAAAATATTATTTACTGTTAGCAGAATAGATGGTGCCTGGTTAGTATTTTCGAAACTTTGTTAATCAAAATGTATTGTCCGAACCAGTCACCATGGTTAATCAGTTAAGCGGTTAACACAGCAAACAGGTTAATGAACTAAATAGGTCAGCCGGTCAAATTGATTAATCAACTGAATTGATTACCTAATTAAGCACATTGATTAAAGCCAGGCAAATAATCACGGCCATATTTTATCTGGTATCATTACACGAGTTTATTACTACAATGATCGACAATATTTATAAAAGCACGAGTGTTGCTGCTATTAAATATTACTAACGGGTATTTCAATCTATAATGTGTCGTATGTTTTTTGTGTTCAATTTAAATGTTTAAAGTTCTGCTTTAAATGTATATGAGATCAGAAAAAAAGTAATCCATTATATCCTGATTTTGACGGAGTGTGCCTCCTACAAATTTATTTTCTCTTTTTAAATAATTCAGGGATGGTCACGGTGGTTAACACTGTTTGCCGTATGTCCGTCAATTATTCATTATTAAATTATTTGTACATTCAATTATTGATTATTAGTAGAAATTAAATTTGGTTTATAGGGAAACGTAATGATCGAAAGTGATCGAACGATTGCAATTTGACATATATGTGGATATGATTACGAGGATTGAAAAGCATAAAAATGTTGATCAGAGAATGCGAGGAATCTGTGTTGTAACAATTTCTAGAAATACTTTACAAATAAGTAATTCATATTGCATATAACAGTGTTGACGTTCATCGTAAATTTTGACACATAAATTAGTAGTATAAAGTTATTAAAACAAAGTTATTAAAATACAGGAGAAGTAGTACTGTTGTAAAATACCAGCGAATACCAATTAATTTGCACAATTAACCGATTAAATTGATTAAGTGTGTTCTATAAATCTGTCTAAGGTGTATTTCATAAATTTGCATACGCCTTCATGCACGTTTTTATATTAAATATTTTCCCGTAGCTTGAACGCGTTCGTGATAACATAAAGCTGGGAGCCGTTAAGAGCTTCCACGTTGTCCTTAATGCAAACGATAAAAGTGTACCAGGTGATCCTGTAAGCTTTTATGTAGCGGCTCCAGTGTGTGATATAAAGTTAATAAATTACTCTGCAAAAAGTTACTTCCTGAAATGTAAACCCCGAACGAAGGAAGAAAACTCAGACATATGACAATAATTAATCGAATAGATAAAAATATCTTATTACCATATAATAAAAATATAGAATCTATTTAAATTGATGACTTTGATATTTACAATGTTTCGCGATATTTTTATTTCATAAAATATTCTATGTTTAAAAGATTACTCAAAACTCTTTTAGAGGATGGAAAAGTGCTGGGTGTTTCAAACTTGAAATTTCATGAAGAATTTTACAGAAGGTGTTACACGTACAATAAATAATAAAAAATACCAGAACAGATGAACTTCCGCTAAAATGTTACGGACATATTTCACTTTACATACTTTGTCTGAAATAATAAATGTAACATAAGCGTAGACTGATCTTTATATCATATATGGTATAATTCCGTCACGTTTGTGTGTTATAAAAGACGATAGAACAAATGCACATGGTATATAGTTCACAATAATGTAACTTTTCTTGTAAACATGTTTTCTCTACAAACGAGTTTCAAAAGATTGACATACTCATAACAATTTTCTATGATAAACGTTGAAATATCTTCATAAATCACTGTATATATTTTACAGAACTACCAAGCCAAATAAGCCAACATTCCTGTTGCACATATATTAACATAAAACGTTCTTCTCTTCAACTTGAATGCATGGAAAATGAACAAAAGGATGCCACGCAGAATACAAAATGTCTCATATTTTAAAGTAAACTCCTCCATTTTATCCGACATAGTACAACATTCGTTAGCGTCGATAGAAGCTCAAAGCTTGATGAAAATGAAAATGTGCAAGGGTAGAAATGGAATCTAAAAAAAGGGGGGGGAGGAAAGAAAAATTCGTTGTCAGCATGTTGGAACCGCGTGTCGCGAAACAATGCGTCGGTGTAATTCTTAAAAATCGTCGAACATTTTCGACGAGCACGGAATACGGAACGAGGGAAGAGCGGAGGAGAAGCACGTCTCGATGGTGACTAGATATTCCGCATGTTCTCGTCGGTGCTCGGTTCTCATTCATCGCCGGGGCCCTATGAAAAATCTCCGTGCGACGATATCCGCAACGACAATGTATCCGGCGACTGTGCGATGCGCCACTAGGGTGTAAAATATTATGAAAATACGTAATGGCTGATAATGGTTAAGCCACGGATATGAGCCTGGAGCCCGGTCGGTATTGCCCCTCAGGAAACGGACTTTTATGGGGTTTTTACAACGCTGTGTTACTCGACGGATGCTACGGGGCCGTGCATAACCTCTCGCCTGGCTACAGCTTCGCTGCAAAGCGCAAAAAAGAGTAATGAAAAAGCCGACGCTGCCGTTTGAATGCTGTGTTATGGACTGTATCTAAAATGGGTCTCTTGCGAGTCTGCCATTCAAGCCACCGTATTGAAGTATGCAAATAGGCGTGCCCCGTCCACAGCCGGAACATACGAGTCTTTGCATATCTATGCGTGCTTACTTTCGTTTTCGCCCCTTTACCGAATCAATCGTCCTTCTTCGCCGTCGACCAGCCAATATCTTTCTTTCTCTTGCAAATACATCGTCGACGTCGGTCAGAAAAATTGGCACTTTTGTAGGAGATTGTACAATCTCGTTTATAAATATCAGAACACCTGCTGGATTCGAACGAAATGTGATAATTAAGGACTGTGCTTCGCCGATGCTGCCGCAATTGTATTGATAATGTGAAAATCGTCTTCGTTGATAGAACCGAGAAAGAAAATGAGGCTACTGTCTATGTAAATGTCTTGCAGCTTCTATGTATATCTTTGGAGTGATTTCAAATTACACCAATATAATAACAGTCGCGTTTCATTGCAGTGTTAATTAAACTTCGAAACGTTTTATATAATATATATAATGGACAGATGAAAGTTGGCGATGGTAAATGTCCAAGTACTTTCGCGTGTCATTGTATACGTAGTAATGAAATAAATTATAGGAAGTGCCAAGTAACGCAATGATCTTCAAAAAAAAAAAAAAAAAACGGCGTTTAAAATTCAGTATCGTCATTAAAAGGATGTAAAAAAATTTTAACGTTTCACTCTCTATCTCTTGAATCAGCTGTCAAGGTTGAATGTTTGTGACTTTTATCATCGTAGCTGTATGATTGATGTAAAACGGAGCTCTCCATTTTATATCTATAATCTGAAAGGCATTCCGTTTCAAGCGTGTCAACTTGTTACATTTGATACAGAAACGCTATAACAGTATGAGAAAACGCTATCTGATCTATAAATTATGGAGAGTCAGACTTAGTAAATTTATTGATTTGGCTTCTGGTTAAATGTCTCATTGTTGTCACATATTCCAGGAAAAGAAACACGCGTCAATAAAATTTTAAAATTCAATACCGTTACGAATATATCACGTAGCTGCACTTTCGTTGAATAAAAAGAGAAGGGAAATTGAGAAAGGGATACTGCATTCTTATGAGATTTCAGGGAACAATTTGATAATTGTTTTAGGTCGTTAAGTAAGGCTATTTTATAGAATTAATTAATATTTTACGTTGCTTATATATGAATATTGCAGAAGAAAAGCACAACAAGTAACATTTTAAAACTCAGTACATTGTCGATCAATTTCATGTTTCCAAAAGTTTGCCTATGTTTGACTTTATTTCCATTTTCGCTTTATAACCCTAACAAGCTTTTTATTTTTTATTATATCGAGAGTTACTCGGATATCACTTAACTTTCAGTTCGTAAAACAAACTACAAGAAAACGTATAATTTTTAAGATTATCGATTATATTGAAAAGTAACCATAATTTCTCCTATAAATATTCCAACAAAAAAGAGTCAAATACGTCTACATGATCAGATTTTTATGCGCGTTTACGCGAAATTTTATAATGCAAAAATACATAGAACGCTCGTAATGTGCAACAAGATATTACCTGCCGAAAGTATAGTATTCCTTATAATATTTAGCGCAATATATTTCTAATCTTATTGGTAAAAATATGAATTTCGACAAATATCCGCAATCAATATGTTATTAAAGCTGTTCCACAATTTCTTACATCTCTCAACTATAAAGTTTATGGCGCGTTCTAATTCGCGTCTTCCGTTTCCTTACTCAAAAATGGATTCTCCCTGCTTGTATTTCCTCTATCGGCTTTACCAAAGAGCCGCGATCACCTACGTAGCTATGTATATAGCTGTTTGTATATCTTGGCAAAGTAAAGAGGTCGGAGAAGGCCGCTTCGTAGCCGCTTCGGGGCCGTCGATATCGATAAAAGTGTCGCTGCCTTTTCCACCCTCTTCCTCGTTTCTCGATCCTCGCTACCTCCATGCTCTTCTAGAACTTGCAACAGTCTGCTTGGCACCCCAAACCCCTGTCAGATCCCCGAAATCTAAATGATTCGGTTATTTCTGGAAGGTTGCTGGAGGCGTTTCTCTTCCAGCGGCCTCGCTGCAAAGTGATTTCCCTCGTACTGGTAATCCTGAATTCGATCGATCGGTTTGGTTGGTCGCGTGAACCAACAACACGGTGACGCGAGGCTGGGTCATGGAAAAATTTTAATATATCTGTACGGGATAAGCAAACAACGGTAAAAATTGAACTGGGAAAAGATTGAGGACTGGATTAATGTTCAGATGCTGCATGAAATTCATTGACGTGCTGTTTATATATTTAGATTGCCTTATCGTAGAAATTCTGTACGAGCATCTTCAAAAAGATGAAACGGTAGGGTTGTAAGATAATTTTACTTATTAATCAAATTAAAAGTATAGTTACTTACGAAACTATAGCGGAGTGCTATTGTTCTATTTTCATTAGATCTCTAAAACACTCCGCACATACCTAGAGAAGACACAGAAAGTTTAAACAGTACACTATACGCGTGAATACGCATCAGAGTTTAATTAATGCACTAGATAATCACACATCTGGCTTTAAATACACTACACAGTTATATATCAGAGCACAAACAGAATCACAGTATATAGAGCAGATAGAGAGATAGGGTTTAGAAACACATATGTAGAGTAGCATAACACGTATTAGTAAACAACTACTGCCAATAATCCTGCAATTCTACACGAAGAACAAAGTCTGCCAATACTTGGACGATCCTCTGAGTAAATTAATCGGTACACCATTTGCAACTTTTACGAAACACGAACGATCTATTTATCTTTAATTCTTGAATACATTGTTTTGAATGCGTTAAATTATGAATAAATTTCGTTTGAAAATAAGTCGATTATTGTATGAAGATATGCGTACGTTATTAATAATAAAGAAACATTCAGAGGTGTAACACCGACTTTCTAAGGTACCTTTGCTGTGTGTTAAAGCTTAAATGACAGAAGTTACGAGATGAGATACACTTCTTAAAAATTGGAATTATCGTGTGTAGTAGCATCTAAGGTATTTACATATAGCTACATATTAGGAAATTAGTTTTCTTACGTATGAATATAAATATTTTTGAGCCTACATATTTTCTAATAATACAGAAATACTTTTTTACAAATATATTGTATGACAAGAAAGTACAGCACAAATTAATATATAAATATTAATTAAACTTTTAATGTTGAACGCCTATATTTCAAAACATGGATCATATCCAATTATCGTTCTTTTAGTATAGAAGCTTAATTCATTTTCCATTGACCGTCTCATTTTGCAGAATTGATAAGAAAGAGAAACGCTGAAATATCTTTTCTTCTCGTCCAACCGAGAATTCATGTTCTTTATTGAGCCATATCCGCGACGTAAAGTCTTAATTTCGCTCGGTGGTGGTTTTGGCAGAAAGTAGTGCGATATCTTACGGGCACGCGGAACGGGCCAGGTATCCAGGAATAGGAGCAGAATAAATAAAGAGAAACAAGAAGAATACCAGGAACGTGCGGAAAGCGTATAGGTGGTCAGTTTCTGGTGTCTGGTACCAACGTGAATGCCAACATAGGCCTGAATAAGAGGGTGGATTTCAGAGGCTTTAATATGAATAGGTATACCACTCTATATGTACTCTATTTCACCTACTGCAGCTATCGTGTATGATATAGATAGAGGGTAGGTTGTGGTCTTGCGAGAAAGAAAAGGAGAGTCGATAAGGAGAGAGGAAGAGAGGAACGAACATACGTATATATTTTTCAGGGAAGAGGGCCAGCCAAACGCCTAGAATTGCCTCGCCTCTTCCGTGTTGGTGTCCACTACGATTCATTACCTCTCTATTCATCGACATTACCGACGGTACGTTCTGTTGGGTCCTCGAAAATCACCCTCCGCACCATTTCTCTCCTACCATCCCTTCGCCACTCTTCAACGTCCTTTGACACTTGGCCCTGCATCAGCTATCTCGAACGTCACTGGAACGATGGCCTTGTTCTACCTTTATTCCTAATGCTGATCAATCAGTGGACAAATAAAATAAATGTCGATGTGGTTTCGACAAATGACAACCAGGTCCGGGTAAAACTTTATTGTCAATTTTGATCGTTTTTGTGTGTATGTGTGTGTGCGTGTGTTTTAGTACGGTATTTCAGCGAATTACCAGATTCATTTTTATTGTATTTATTTTAGGTATTAACCATTCCAAAATATTTTCTTCTAGCTAATCCTTCTTTTTAAACTTCCTTTTTCATTATTTATTCTTTAGGAATATTCGTTTAAAAAATGAAAGTTGCAGCATACACTGTACCGAATCGTCGTAACTATCGTTTCAATTTTTGTAAGCATATGTCTTAATATTGGGTAAGTTTTATCTAAGTATATATATTTGTAGGTATACTGGAATTAAAGAGATTTCATTGATCATCTATTTTATAAATTTTCTATCAGGTACATAAAAACGAAATTGATAAGATCGAAGTGGAGATTAGATAAATCTCACTTACCTATTTGTGTATTAAAATAGCAACTGGAATTACAAAGATCAACAAGAGTCGATATTTTTTAACTGTAGGTCCCTCCGTGACTGCAATTTGCTTCCAACAATGCAGAATATCTAGTAGCACATTGCAGTGTGCCAGTGATATAAATATATTTCCATGTGTTACGCGATACGTTTTCCCGTTTTTCATGTTTTCATATTTCGAACGCGAACTGTAATACACGGAATACGCGTGTCTGCATACATACGTATTGAATTATATTCACGTATTATTTTGTTTTCCCGTTGCTGCTAATAGGCGCGGCTGCTGAAAGCCTCTTAATTTATTATGAGCGTCGTGTGTTGAAGCGGCGCGTACATTATGTACGATTTTTGGCAATTGAACATCACATATGAAACACAGCTACTAAAAGCAACCATTACGTTTTCGCAGTTTCAGCCGCTTTTAACGAGAGTATAATTTAACGTATCGACACGCTTGCAAATGGCCTTTGAATTTTTAGTATTCTCAATATCAATATTATACGTTGTAAGATAAATTTTTCGTTTCGTATGATCGCGTTTCATTGTAATCAGTGAAATTATTTCGCTTATCTGATAGGAATTCGAGCTTCTCCACTTACTTACGCGATATTCAGGTCTTGTAAAGTAGAATAAGTAAGGAAGTGTAGAAGCACATATTTAAAAAAGAAAACTGAGATTAAAAGAGAAATTGAATTTGAGGACAAACTGAATCATTAATTAACACTAGAATGAGAACGCTGTGAAAAACAAATTTAAAATGAAAAATGAAAGATAGTAAAAATTTATTTCTCTTTATGGAAGATAATTTTTCAAATTTTACTCCATACATTTTAATTTCTAAAGTTATATCAAGTTACGATATATCTAAAGAAATTAAAGATATATGTATGTACATGCGTACAAGAATTTCCTAATAGAACGTTCAGTTTCAAAAATGATAATCTAATCAAAGATTAATATTTGGCATACCAGTGTAAATGCCGTTATGTTCAGTTCTTCAGCAGTTATTCAAGGCGCGTTTCATGCTCCTCGGCATAGCATAATGAGATACCTTTTGAAAAACGTTCCTGTACACGAAAGAATGTCATGTATTAGCTAGGTATGCGATGTAATGGTCACATTATACGGTATATTGTGTTTCTTCAAGTTTATGCCCACTAGAGATAATCGAAACGCCAAGCTTGTGTATACACGTAAGAAAATGACGCCCTTAACCAGCAAGTAGAATAATAGATTATCGCAAACAACGCTGTTTATGTTCTTCGCCAGCATTCTCCTGTTCACCATGCGCAACCTTCTGCAACAGCATAATGAACAAATATTAAAAACTATAAATTCATTCATTATCTCTCTCATTCTCCTTCACCTACAACCAGCACTGTTTGCCGTTCGCTATTTTTAATGAAATTCACACCGCCTTGGTTCTTGACTTCGGCTCGTGTTTTCCTTAGCTCCATAAAAGTCTTTTATGTAAACAGGTAATGAAAGAATTCAATTTAAAAATTGATTTCGCTTATTCAGTACCTTGGTAGAATCGCGGCTACGTGTACGTGTACGTTCAAATGTTTTACGATCCCGATTTGATTCGAGTTTCATAAATCAGAAATTGCTAAATTGTTATGTACGGCAGAAAAATTACTTTTGTGCAAAAATATTCCTGTTATCGTCGTTTTAAGATACAATTCGAGGTGTATAATTAAGTCTAATTAAGTTAATCGCTCTAATTTATATATCCTGCGTGAAGTTTCTCGCGTATTCTTAATTCATTTAAATATTATTATTAACTGTGGAAGGATATCTACAAAGCAAATCACGTTTATGTCTATCATAGATGAAATTTCATCTCAGCATAATTTTATATCTTCTACATTTAGGAATTCACTATTCAATTTTAGACGAAAAGTAGAAAAATTATTGTTTGGTACGGTTAGGAGGCACAACACGATAGTATTATTACAGATAAAATTGGCTGAAATTTCACTCATAATAGCCTTTTAGTATTAGATATTTTTCAATAGTAATTGACATTTTAAGAATCTACTGTAAATCGCGTCGTATTCAAATCCCTAGAATTAAAAGTCAGAAGAAACGAAGACACGAGTCGCGGTATTGTAGTTGATGGTCGATTACCGTCGAGAGGAAAGCCATTTCTAGCGTTAAATATTCATAACGATCAGTGGAAAGTTTTCGAGTTTCGGAAAGAAAGGCGCGCCGTGAATTTTCCCGAGAAAATCCGTCGGCGGAGTGTGCGGAGAAAATAATAGCGCGGTTGCCCTCTCCCGTTTTAAACGATCGAATACGTCCGCGCCACGCGACGAGATTTATGCGTCGATTATTTATCGCGTCCCTTTCGTCGTGGAAAATAGAAAATATGCTTAAAAGGGAGAACAGGCCTCTCTTGCGCACGCGTCCCACGACAACAAGCTTGCGATACGTATATTTAAAATCTCATTTATATTGTCCTTGCTATCTATCGGTACATAAATTTACCCATTGAAAGTTTTCCCTACCTGTTATAGAAATATCGCGAATTTTTCTGGAAAATACGCACGGGTAAAAATGTATATAGGTAAATATGACAATTTTATATCCGTACTTGAGGATTAAGTTCAAATCGTATTTGATATTGATGTTTCTGTAAAACTAACGAGTCTCTTAATTTTTTTGAAGCCTGCTGTCAACCATTCAAAAATGTGTGTTAAGAAAGTATAGTCTCCTGGCTCATGTACGCTCATCATTAATGTGCGTTCAAAGTTTGTCATCATATTCAGTGAGCGAAAATATGCGTTGCAGCTGAATCTTCTTTCCTTATAATTTTATAAAATTGCGTCACATCCAAATATGTCTATTGCGTTATGATATATTTCTGGTTCCTTGACTTTCGATCCTATATTCGCTTGTATTCTTATGAACATTCCAGTTCACTTCTGAAACCGTTTCGGATCTGCCCTGAAGAAGTGGACCGGAATGTCCGTGAAACGTCGGAACAGAGCGAAACGTACTACGAAGAGAACGATCGGAACCGATAGAACCACAAATATGTCATCTAATAAATATCGTGAAAATTTAGAATCTGAATTATATCATCACGAAGTCCTATATTTCTTATCAGTCGGAATAGACTGCACCTGTGCTGGATTAGCAATATAGTAAATCCATTAAGGGGAACCAAGAAAATTGGCTTTCGACGGTGTACAGAGCGTGTCGTTAAGACTCAGTGAGACGTAAATTTTGATGCTAAATTTTTCTTCGAATTGATAGCTTCGGCAAAGGCACTAACCGGCCCGCGAATAAACGGTTCTCCTGCAATCCTCAGAATTTATTGACGCAAACGCGGTTCGGTAGATGCCATTTTCCTTCGATAAGTAATGCAACGATGTTATAAAGGACACTCATAACTTATTCCGACAAGTCCACTCGTAAAGGCGGAGAGACGCGGCCCGGCGGAAAAGGGAAATACAAGACGTGGAAATAAATAAAGGAAGCCGATCTAACGTGCTTACGGAGTAAGGTAACCGGTTTGAGATGGTTTAAAGCTGGGTCGCCAGGGTCTGGGTTCAGGTGGTGTTGCAACCAATATCGTAAATCCAGATCGACTTTGAGAGAGAAAGAGAGAGAGCGAGAGCGAGAGAGAGAGAGAGAGAGAGAAGGGCTTTCTCACGCTCCCCCTCCCCTTTATAACCGCCATGCCGCCTTCTTTTGCATCTGTGCAATATCTTCATAAAGTCGTCGATAGGATTATGAGGCAGCGGATTCTACATGAATTCTACGAATGACCGCGCAAAGATGCTGTTGCATTCGATTCCGAACATCGCGCAAATTCAGTACGACGAATAGTAACTCGCTCGTAGCATACTTTCCATATCTTTTACATATACTTTGGCATTGTTTCTTGTAAGTTCCATTCGTTCCTTCATGGTTATATAAGAGCTTTGGATAGACGCAGTGGGATCAGTGGAGAAGTAACATTTTATATTGGTTGAAATTGGAACGTATTCTTTTATCATCACAGTGACTCATGAAAGTACTTGAACACTTTACCACCGAATGCTTTTATACATATATCATGTGTATTCTGCGATATAAATACAAATTCAAGTTATGTAACGATGGATATTTTCTTAAAATCGTTTCAAACGAAACGTTGGAAAGAAATCGAAGAAGCTGCAGTATCCTTCTGCCCTCCTGGAGAAAGGCAAACGTGGAAAAGCGTAGTTTTTGTTGTGAACCCGCCGATTTAGAAGTCAAACTGTACCGAATAGAAGAAACGTGGGAACAATTTTACAAATCACAGAAATAGGAACGAATGCGTCATTCGCTATTGCACGATGACCATCGATTGATTGATAACGATCACGCGCCTTTGTTACGTTATTTTGATTAGCTGTTTCACTCGCTGCTCATTTGTAGCACTTTGTTAAGGAAATAAGTCGAGGATCAGCCGACATGGGCCTGGCATATGACTTTGGTGTACTTTAATTTACTTTGAAGTGTTTAAACTATTGCATTATCAAGCAAATTTCAATTTATACGCATGTTTAGAAGCAATATAAACTTTTGCATTGATAACGACAAGTCTTTTAAGTTTGTTCGATCTTCTAGATTGTTTCGTTGTAAACTTTGTCACTCTTTAAAATTGTCGGAGATCTTCGGCCATTCTGATGAATTTTAATGGAATTACACTCGCCGGATCACTTATTGTTGTCTATTGTATCGAGAATCTCATGTATAATATCTGATATATTTGATACGTATATCAGATTAAGTGATAGCGATGATTTTGATATAATCTATTTTGAAATCACTGTCGTAACGTAATATTTGCAATAATACACAAGGTCGACCAATTTATTATCCCAGTTCTTATAGCTATCGAGAAAATACTTTGTTTCTTCGAGCAAAAATTTTATAAAACTAGAGAATAAGAACGAAAGAAATATATGTATATTTAATCCATTCCAAGACACAAATTGATATATAAATGTTGCAAGTTTAATCATTTTTAGTATTAATATAGTAACAGATATATCATAATAAATACATTATATTACAAATGCTATCCGTTTCTGAATGCTTCCAAGATATATTATTTTTTACTGTACTAAGTAATCCATTAACAAATCATTTAAATTTTTTTCCGATTACTAATTACAATTACTAAAAAGATGCAAAAGAGATGTAAAAGATCTTGTCTACTCATTTGTTAACAGAAATGTCTCATTCCTTTGTACAACGTGAACAACGACGATTTAACAAAAAAGAAAAAATGTAATATTTGGTATCGATTCGTCAAATTCAAACTACCAGAGAGTTACATTTAATATTTTATATCGCCCAATATTACTTCATACTCAATATTAACGAGAATTCCTTCAATTCTCGTTTCTGTGCGTACAGTACTGTGCGTATAACATTGAATATAATAATGCATACCGGTTGTTAAAAATCGTTTCCCACGAAAACTGCTATTTCTGATGCATGTTACAATATGACAAAAGTAATGGATGCTTCATCGACAAAAAGTTTACATTTTCCCGTAACAGATTTTCCAGCCAGCTAAAAAGTCTAGACGCGGAAATTTCAAAGCTGGCGAACACAGAGGAACGGCGGCGGTGGTTTTCTGAGCGCACGGAAGCGGCACGTACACCAACGAATCGTAGGCGCACTAGCATAGGCCAGAGCAATTCCTGATATCGTGGCTGTCGATCAATCGATGCGTGGGTTTCAATAATCCAGCGGATTGTTATCGGTCCCACACATAAAACTCGGCCGGAATATCACACGACATTCCGATGATAACCGATCGAATTTTAATCGGGGACCTCGTCGAATTGGATAGCTGACGTGTGATCCTCTCGAAAATCCACGTAAAACGCGATATGCCAGAAATCAATCCCCGATGTGTCATCGTCGACTTTGGCCTTGTGCGTAGTATTATATAACGCTACACTATTCTCTATGTGTCGAATCAAAAACTTTCAAACAGTACATTGTGCCAGGCTTTTGTTTCCTCTGTTTCTCTATTTCCATGATATTTTTCCTTGCTTTTCAACATCGTAAAATATCATAGATTCCATGATCCTTCGTAACGACAAGCCTTGCTGGTAGCCTTTTTATTAATTATATAACAAATAGGAATTTGTTATGTAAAACGACACTGATACCGATTATATGAACCAAGTTGATAAAAGAAGCAAAAATTAATCTGCCATCTTATATAATGTAAATATGGAAACGCGTTCACGCGCAGTATAATACTTTTTACGAATTGTTTTCGACAATCTTGCGCAACAACGATACAGTTGACGCAACGTTAAGCGTTAATTAAAGAAAAGAAGAAAACAATCTCTTGGCAAAGTACTCGGATTGTTCGATTCCATTTCAGAGTAAAGAGAAACCTACTTGAATAACAAACGTAATTGATACGACCAGACAACATAAATGCATTAGTGTCTACTTAATATAGATAGGAAAATTATTCTAATTTATCGACAAAATTTGAAGAGAAAATGTTTATATAAAATAAATAAGCGAATCGATTGATTAACTGGAAATGGTGCGTAGAAAAATGTGATGCGACGAAACGCGGGTGCCGGAACTTTAGAGATTCAGTTATTTACGAAGTTCATCGCGTTAGGCGACCGAAACCTGGGGGCAATCCAATGGCGAGTAATTAAAACTCGTGTTATTCGTCTGGTCGGCTAGAAGTGGCTTGGTCGTTGAAAGCGTTTCTAAACTGGCCGGTTTCGAGTTTGCGCCGCTGCGACTCTCGAACCAGGAGGAAAATTGTTTTCGGTCAAACGAAGCATTTATAAGCCGTAAAAAGCCCGCTGTCGCATTCGGAACGGACGATCTATTAAATTTTTATGAGCTTTTTGTCGAAAAGCCCGCGGTGTGTCTGACCTGCACGTTGAAAGCTGTCGTTCGCCTCCCCTTTTAAGTTTGCATGGGCGAATTGCGTTGAAAAAATATGGATTAGAAATCGAATGAAATTCTACCTTTTGTTTCGTCCGTCGACGTTCTCAAACTTTTCGTTTCATTTGACCTCGTGAATCAAAAATGGCTAACAAATAGGAAAATTTCGAGCGTCTGTTAATCCCTTCAGTAGTACAACCAGACGCGTACTCGGACATTCAGCTTTAAGTTCAAGTCATTCGAACTCACAGGACATTTAGAAGTGCGCTTGGAATCAGGCAATTTAAATAACTAATTCGAGAAAACGAATTTTGTTGAATGTAAATGTAAAACATTTTCCCCCTAA
The DNA here is from genome assembly GCF_014825855.1 of Bombus pyrosoma. NCBI lineage: Eukaryota > Metazoa > Arthropoda > Insecta > Hymenoptera > Apidae > Bombus > Bombus pyrosoma. The sequence goes on along the minus strand of NC_057770.1, from coordinate 7,666,133 downwards.
ACAATTGTGTAACCAAATTATCACTTTCGAGTTTCACGTTCGTAAGTTTAAATGCACGTAGAAGAATTCAACGTTTTAGAATGGTCTTACAGTTGCAAGACGCAGTATACTAAATATCCAATGTTCAAATACGACTCAAAATCCGTTGAATTGCGAATATACGAGGTAACAAAGACGTTGAAACAGAAAAAGATGAAAAATTAAGAGAACAGAGAAGTAGACAGAGACGGAAATAAGGGACGAGAATGGCGGAATAAAGAGAAGAACGCGCGTTCAACTCGGTTCGTAATGAACTTGTGAATATTTAGTAGAGTAATTGCCCTCGCTAAGCCTCTGGTACGTCTACGGTTACAGGAGGTGTCCACAAAATTCGGAAGCAAAACCAATATCAGTGCAGCACCTGTGCTTGGCCTTCGTTACGTCATACGAGTACGTGTACCAGTTGGCCTTGGTCGTGTTGATAATTTGATTTCCTCAGAGATACCGGAGAATGACCGGCGACTACATCACAGGCTTATCTCTCTCTCTCCTCCTATTCTGCTCAACGACTAGAAAGATTTTGGTTGATTCGTCGTTACAGCCAGGTTGCCCCTTTCTACGAAAGAATTTCTTCAAACGGTTTTCGAAAAAGTTTTTCGATGGTTTTACTTTAAATCCTAACGCCGCATTTTACGTTCCAGGAACTTTCAGACGGTGAAGACGATTCAAGAGACGGTTTCCTTGAATCGTTTCTCGATAGTATTGACGAATTCCTTCTGACGAGTAGAACGTAGAGTAGCAAATTCGAGCTTTATGATATATCGAACTCTACTCGAAGAAAACTGTGGTTACAGTTCGTCAAGTTTTTCGTTGTAGCTAATATTTCGTGAGTTTTCGTTTCTCACGAATTACCGCTTGCATTACAAATTTTTAATAAAATCTAATTTTATATTTTCTCTTCAGAGAATTAATCGCGTTAATCGTCTTTATTATAGAACACGTTTAGAGAATACAGTTTCAATGGGGAAATTAGTGCTGCAGACAAAGAGATCATCTAAGAGAGCGATTAAAAAACGATAATCCAGTCGAATGAGAATTACCAGCCGTGTAATAAATGTACAAGTCTAAGGAGACATGCAACAAAGCTCCAATCTCTACGGGCATGCCAAGCCTGAGCTTGCCTCCCTCGTGTCTCGTGCAAACGGAGGCCCTCGCGTTCTTTGCACGCCATCTGAGCGTTTTATAATCGGTATTCTTTCCTTTCTCCCTTGTTCCCTTTTCTTTTTTCCGCCTTGCCTCTTTGCCGAGTTCCTTGTACGCTCCCTACGTTGGAAAAATGTCTGGCTATTAATTTGATCTCACCTCCTGCCGCGAGTAGCAGCTTGACAGAACGTACCACCTAGCAAGACAGACAGCATAAATTAACCACCCGATCGTGCCTTTCGAATTTCCTTTGTTATATACCACAGACAAAGCGAGACAGAAGAAAACAGAGAACGAAAGGTAAAAAAGAACGAAATGAGAACTTCCAAGGATTTAAACGAAACAACTAGGCGCAACAACTTCGAGCTGTGGCAACGGGTTTAAACGAACCTGACCCGGATCGTAAAACATTTTTCGTGTAGTTGAATGCAAATGTGAATGGAATAACGAGGAAGCTGTGTCACGCACTGAACATACATTATGCGAGCAAACGGTATTGATGTATAATTGAAAAGTAAGCGTATTGCCGAAGCTTTCAGTTTTCCAAAGTGTTTGCTGCTCGTGGTTCTGATTATCAAGTTCGAGTCTTGAAATTATATAGAATAGAAATTGGTAGTTGCGTACATAGAACTTTACCGATTTTAATGACAACGATTTCCAGATATGTTGTCAGAGGCAAAATTTGGAATTTAGGTATTAAAAATATTTCCAATACTACATGTTATATTTCTAAATTAAATGTATTTCTAAAATTATTTGCAAGCTTAGGGCAAATTGCGACTGTACGGTCAGATTCAGCTCAAGTCATGTTAATTAACTGATCGAGTCATTTTCTAGATAAACTTACATGTTTTTATACTTACGTTATGATATATGCTATTCGTCAAAGATCATAAGAAAAGGAAGCATTACATTTTTCATTGACATAATATTCCGAACAGTACACATGCAAAATTGTCGACTCGACCATCGCGTATGAAATGAAACATCCAATTCTTTGATCATTCACCTGAGAACTTCCAAAGCATTGAGAAATTTTCTCAAAGCAGTGGAAACTTTGATGAAATATCAACGAGCGTTCAGACAGGCGAGGCCAATGCGAACTAACCTAATTATTGGCTGGAATTTTTAAATACTCACAAACCATGGTGAATACAATCGTTTAATTTTTCTCAAGACAAGATAAAAGCTCTACATTGCACCGAAACAAAACTGATAAATCCTACAAAGTGTAATTTACTTGATTTCCGACGAGAGCAACACCGACCATATATTCTAGCGCTAGAATTAAAAAATTTTGAAAAAGTGGAATACATTAATTTGACTTCCGAGAAACTCAGGTTACACCGCTTTCCAAGCGATCAACGATAAATTAAAGTTAGATATATTCGCTATCATAATACCTACTAGGGACATCGCGTGATTATTCCGGAACTTATAACTAGATTATCCAATCGGTTTTCAATTCGACACAGAATAGGTTCCATTAACATTTCTCGTGGCACGCTTTAAGGTCGAATTCATTTCGTCAAGTAATGGCGAAAAGCGGCAAAAGGAAGGCGGGAAATCAGCGAAAACGGTAAAGTAGTAGTGGGAAACTGTAGACGAGAGACGAGGCAGAGACGGCGAGAAAAAGAGCGGTTTGAAGGTAAAGGAATGTGCACGATGCTGGTAACCGGTAGCTGACTCGCGCCGATAAGAAGTCTCGATTCGTTCGGTCGCTTCGTTCCTTCGTTCGTTCTCTTTCTCCTTCCTTTCTGGTCGGTCGTTCTCCTTTTTACATCGAGAATACGACATTAACTGACGGACGAGAACGCCGAGAAGCTCGGTACCGTTCGCCGATGTACGCGAGGAACGCGACAAACTCCTGGCAGCTGTATTGAGCGCCAAACGAAATAGGGAATTTAAGTGTCGTTGCTCTGATGAGATCTCTCTTTCTCTAGTTTCGTCTCCTTTTCACCGTTGCCCACTTTCCAGAGTAACAGCCCTCTTCCACTTTCTTCCGACTTCGTTCCCCGATTCGCCATCCTTCTCCTGTTTTGCACACGATACACGGCCAATCCCTGGAGAATTCGAAAGTCCTCTTGTAAGCCCCCTTTTCATCTGTTCCTCATCGTCTTCCGGCTCTGATCGCGTCTTCATCTTCCTTCCGCCCGTCTCCTTCGCCCAGTTTCCATCGATCGCGCCGATAATGTTGAATCGAGAACCGTTCCTCCACTTGCTCGCGGAAACGGCCCGACTTATTCATGAAAGGACGAGCGAGTTCGATAGATGTCGGCGAAGAGATTGAATTGTAAAGTCTCGGTCCTCCGTGCGAATAAACGAGCAACAACCGACCCGATGCAGTTCAGCTGAGGCTTGGAAACGTTTCACCTCCGCCCATACGACTTGTTATGATTAATAGCTGCGACTGAGAGAGCTCCGCGACGCTCTTGCCGCGAAACTGATTTATACGAACGTTCACGATCGAGTTCACGTAAAAAAAAAAAGAAACTGGGCCAGTTGCTAGCGAATGTGTGCGGGGTGGAAAGAAACGTTCGAACAATTCGAAACGTTTCTTTGTTATTCTAAGTGAGTTGTCCGCTTTCATTTGAAGTTCAAGGGATGAGAACAAAGGATATGTACGGCGAAATGGATTTATTAGAATATCAAGTTTTAATACTCTAACGGGCTTAGACGATTTACTCGATTAATAAACCTGTTTATGAGTATGTACGTACGTAAATTTCTTTTCTAAGATAGAAGTTTTATCAAAATACTGGACGAATATGGACAGAAATGAAGGGTAATAAATAAGGAGAACAGATATAATATAAAATCTATTTTTACATAATGAAGTATGCACCGTATTACATGAATAATAAGCAAATAAAAGTATGCAAGTCTGCAATAATAATTACAGTTTTTGAAACATCAAACGAACAATTTAATGACTGCAGGAGTTCTTTTTTTCATTTCTATAAATTCTTTGTAATAACAATAACGTGATATTTATGAATACATAGCATTGGAATAATTTTAATATTTTTAAACCGCATTTAAACAGTTCTACATCCTGGCTTTGGTCTGCAATTGACTTTAATTTTGTAGTTGCAAACTTGCTTCTCTTCATCGAAGTAAAGACCAGAAGGACATTCCATGGGCATTGGTGGGTCGGTCAGACAAACGAAGTAAGTGGTGCAGCTGCATGGGTGTCGAACCATTGTATGGTTCTCCGTTATATTGGTATCACAGTCCAGTCTAACGGAATCATCAGAGCTTACATAGACCAAGTAGGCCACGAGTGCAATGATAACTACGGCTAAAAAAAAAACAAAAGACAAGTCTGATAAATCGTTCCTCTACGAGATTCAAACCTTTGAAAGAATTATTTCCAGAAAATCAGTTTTACAATCGGTAGAAACACAAGGAACAGGTAGATTCCATTTATAAAATAAGACTATTTGAGTCTTTGTTAAAGCGATCACGTGTCTATTAATATTGATACGAATCGGAAGAATTTAATCGTTGCGTGATTAAGAATATGTAATAAGGAAATATACATAATATTTTAGAGTACTTTATAATAATTCAGTACAGTTAGTATAACTTTGACAGCTCAGCTAATGTAGTTATACAGTATAGAACTAGTATAACCAACGTCATAGTTGGTGTAACAAACGATTACAATCTTAGGATAAGGGTAATTTAATGGGCTGATTACAGATTCAATAACAATTGAAATAACCAAGTAGAATAATCAAGGGACTTTGTCTCCCTACTAGTTCAGATGACAGAGATTCTACTTTACTTTTTACAATTTTATTTTTATTCCCTTCAATAAGTAAATAAACCGAACGATCGAGATTCTGATTATTTCGAATTTATTTTTGCGTAACAATTCAAATTTCAATTTCTCTTTCTCGCTAATATATCATCCAACAAGCTATTCGTAGATATTCAGTGAATTAATTAGCTTACCTTTCATTTTGCTTTTCGAAAAAGATAATACGCTAAGTGTCCAAACTCTGTATTGTCGTAGATACAACTTGCCTGACCAAATTTCAGATTCGCTTTATATACTCTATTGACCAATTAAATGTCGCTATCTATATACGATATTCGGCTCTCTGCTTTGTTGGATTTTGTTATCAATTAAGTCATGATAAACGCTATTGAAGTATAAGTAAATTACCACGTCCGGAGATCGAAGATAAACTGATAAATTTGCGATCAATCTCTTCTTTTTATATACTTCCAAGAAGATTCGTTATTTTCGAAATGTTAGTTCAGGAATTTTGTCCGTGAGAAAGTAACATAACGAGATCAATTTTCGATAATTCCCTTCATCAGGAAAACAATACGGTTTAGTGAATTTAATTGTATCGATGATAACGTAAAGTTTATACTCTTGCATTTGTGAGGCGCGGTTAACTAACATTTAAACTAACAGTAAATTAACGTTCTTCTGTACCAATAAACGTATTTATCGAGACACTTGTTTTCATTCACTTTCTACTACTTGTGTTTCACACATTGTTGTATTAAAAATGGTAGATGTAACGTTAGGATAACAAAAAACAAATATATCGTTACATAGCGAAGAAAGAAGATCGTTAAAGAGGAATTGTTCATCTTCGATCAATTAGGTCGAAGGAAATTATACGTTAAGGGTATTTAAAGTATTAATAAGCGGATTAATCACGTACTATACTCCGGAGAAATCTCTAAGAATAGGCATTCTCTTCGACACAGACGACTATTTGTGTAGAAACGAAGCAAAAATTTGGACGAGTGAAAACATTGAAAGAGAGATGTTACAAGAAATGCGTCTATATATACGAATTACAAGGGTGAGATGAGTGAACGAGCAAGAGAGAGAGAGAGAGAAAGAACTTTGTCTGACATTCGGACAATGCCGGCGTGGTGCTGTCGCGTTCGGTTCCTGGTTATGGCGGGTGCACAATGCCTATTGTTGAGCAACCCACCATACAAATGTGTGTGCCAACGCTTCCACACAACGGACTGCTCCAGGTTCCTCATTTCGTCTCTCTGTTTCTCCTTAACGGCACACGCACGTAGCTTTTCTCTTATATTCTCTATGCACTACACCAGGTTTGCGTAACTCGTGGCTTTTGGCAAGGGCAATAAGATCCAACGAAACGCCGCGAAAAGAGACCGATATTGATTTCTTCCTTTTTTCTTTTTGAACGGCCCGAAGGAAAGTCGCTAGGAAATGAGCCTCACGGATGAAACGGCATGCTAGAATGCGTTGAATCTTGAATACGGTACAACGTAAACATGGATTCCATCTTCTCTGCTCGATCAAGGAAACCTTTTTGACACCTCAAAGAAAGATTTTAATGCATTTTCCGTCGATGAATACGCGAGCCGGATATTTCGTCGCCGCGACTGCTTCAATGTATTCCGTGTGTTTGACTATGCAGCGAAAATGAAACGTATAATTAACGAAGCAGGGTAATAATTTTGTCCTGATTTTTCGATACACGTGTGTAATGTACGATTATAGACGGTATAAAGGGTAAAAGTAACAATAGCAAATTGCAATACCGCGATTGAAGTGGACTCGTAATCATAATGTATATATCCATATAATAATAATATATGTGAAAGTAAAATAATATAAATCTGCGAATAATTTTGTTTGAAACTTGCGGAATATTTTTGCCAATTAGTTATTACCTATATTTATTGTAAATAACTGATATATCTCTCCTACATATCATTCGTTAACTAAAATGAATACAGATATATGAATTCTGTAAATAGATGGAGGCTATAATACATAATTATACATATGAATAAAATGTATATCATACAAGGAATAAAACAAAGAAATATTCTTTATTCGAAACAGAAAGGAAATATTAATTCTGATTCATCAATGAATTAATACACAAAGGGTATTCATATTCATTTTATACTAACAAACAGAGAAATAAATTTAATTAAATTTAATTGAATAAAAGCTGTCGCCTAATTTTATACAAGCTATTTCATAAATTATTTTTCTTCGTTTCTGTCTTTATACAGTTATACGCGTAATTCGTAATAGAAATATCAAGCCAAATTGTACAACTATAATCTATCTTTTATCAGCAACGATAATTTATAAATCAAGATCAATTGTTTTGTTATTGTATTACTGGGTCGAATGAAATTGTTATCAATTATTTATTTCATATTAGGTCATCTTAAAAACAAGTATCATATATGTCGACCATGAATAAGAGACTGCGCAATGTGTTAAATAGACAGTTACAAGCAAATGCACGCGAGAAATGTGCAATTTGTCCATGTTTTATCGAGATTTTACAAAACATAAACTTAAGATGGTGATCGAAATTCAATTGTTTATTCCGTTATCTTTGCATAGCGGAAGTTTTAATTTAATTAATAAAATTTTATTTTAGTTTATTTTCTAATTTAATTTCATTATGTAATTATCGAAAATTTAATAAATGCGCAAACATATACAGATACGTTATCGTTGATAAACCTTGTTCGATTTACGTGGAATTAATATATGTGAATTGCATCATGTATCCATCGATCAGTAAATTTTGAAATCCCGAAAAAGAAGAATGATAGAAGAAATGTATCAAGAAACTGAAGGTAACAATATTGATGATAATGGTATCGATAAGACGACACTTTACAAAAATATTTTCTTACATCACCTAACGTACTACAGATAAGATTGTTGATAATGTTCTTTGATACTTAATCCATTTTGTGCGTCAATCTCGAAGTGCATGTACAACGCAGAGCTATCGTATTTCCGAAACAAAAACGTAGTCTTAAATTTCCTAGTGTTCCTGTTTTGGAAGTTTCAAATTTATGCGGAAAAATAGCTACAGACACCAAATCATTTTTTATATACACCTTTCAAAATTTATTCATTTCTTTGCTTCATATTCAAGATTTTATTATTGTTTTTAGAATCTCGATAAACGTCGTTCGAACAGACAAAACTGATATTTCTGGATGCAAGTGCATATTATACTAGTGTAATTGTCATACAGAGTACGTTCTAAGTGAATTAAATTCTCGAATTATCATAAATCTCATAAATAAGTATGTCGACTGACGAAACATATTCGTTTATCTAATAAAAGAACTATGAAGTGACTGTTATTTATTTCTTCGTGTCTTTACGTTGTTGATTTTAATATAGATAAGTGTTCTTCCTACAGAAGATTGTAACGTAGTGTGAACAGAAGATTGTGATTGAGGACGTTCGCTCGTTGACGAAGAGTATGATAATTTACTGTTAACATTTATCATATCTTGCGTACGTACATCCGAGGAATGAATCTTCTATTCCGATCATTTGGTGTTCTCAATATAGAAAATACTGTTGAAAAATATTTCAGAACACTAGTAGTAAGTGTAATATATTAATTATACATTTATACATATATTATACATAATATTCATTTTTAATTATAATTACGTATAATAATTGGAATAAAGATAATCTTGCAAGAGAATAAACATCTTTACGTTACGAACTGTAATATAAATGAATAAAATAACTTTGACCAATTTTCTGAGTCTAATAATCCAGCGATATAGTATATCACGAAGGATTTATCAACCGAGTTTTCATCGAAATTATTTGCCAGCGAGTAATACCATTACAGCGGAAGGAATCGACGATATGACGATCAAACGAATTCAACAGAAAAGAGAAAAGAAAAGGGGTAAAAAGGGAAGAAAGTGGCAACCTCCTTAAGTTTCTGCCCGATCTCTGTACCATTTGAAATTCGAATTTAATCACACTTTATTGTCCGAAAGCACGCGAGGAATTCTTGATCGCGGAAAATCGCGGCGTATCTGCGTCCCATCTCCGTAACGAGATATACGAAGTAACGAGGAAAGAATTGTGTTCGTTACGGGGTGGGATCGGGGAACCGAATCTGACCCCCAACCACTTTCAACCCCGTCTTCGTCTATCGCCGTGTCCATAATTTAAATTCAATCATTTGCAAATGTCGATCCATTTCGACTGTTACAGCAGATTGTTCGTATCGACACGTAGAACTTGGGTTCACCTCGAAAAATGAGACATTCCGACTAGAATATGACTTGATCGCTGGAAATTCTTCCTGAGGATCTTAAGACAACGCGCGGCATTCTCAAATGGGAGAAAATCTGCAGAGAGAAGAAAAATCTGGAAGTTTACATACAATGGTTACGGAAAGTATTTGTACATCGTTGCCTTTATTATAGCATTAATTAATTAATTAATTAATTAATATAATTATAGTATCATGCAGTAGTACTTTTAGTGATTCGCAATTTTCAATTTATTTTTCCTCAGCTCATGACTCGGCTTTTTCTGTTCCTATTTGTTTTTCTGTAATTTACATTGCGCGGATGATATAGTAATTTCTTACCCTATGTTCGATTTAAAAGAATGGCATATAAAAGGGAGCAAACAAAGAAAAATATTGTACGTTATCAACATGAAATTTTGAAAAATATTCAATAACTTCCTCGGTATTCCACTGAATAAATGAAACACCTGTTCTCTCCGTTATTTGTTTCTTATCGAGAAATACTAACTTCTCTTACTTATTTACTTCAAAGCTCTTTAGCTTTCACGATACAAAATTAAACGGAGCGTACATATTTTCTGATATTTCCCGCTCGAATTTTATCTTTACACGTTTTATTCTATTATCTATAATAAACGCTTAAATGCAACAACCATTTAAGCAAGTATAAAAACACGTTAACAAGAATCTTCTCTTATCGAATGGAGATGAAGACTAGTCTAGTCAGAGAGTTTTGGATTTCATTCGTTCATTTCTTTGGTCTTGTACACTTATTTGAAAATTTCAACAAGAAACAGATAATTGAAATACTTCTTTCGCAACTGGAACCAAGCCATAGTTTCAAGACGGCAAAGGATATACGAAAATTTCATTAAAAACTAGTATGTTTGTGTATACAAATAAAAACGATTAAAGTATCATGTATAGTCAAGTAAAAAATGATTAAGTATCATTTCTAAACATAATTAATTACTAATCTTTTAAGCGCGAGTATACATGTACCATAGGTTTGTAAGCTCCCTTTACAAAAGAACTTCTCAATTCCACAGAAGAAAAATATTGTCAGCCTGGTGAGCAATCTAGAGTGCAGCTCGGAGAGTGAATGATTTCAGATAAAACAAGAAAAACTGAACTCACCTTGCCGTAATTTAACTCTGGTTCCTATGAACGAAGGGAAGCTGGCCACCGACACTGGTGGTCGGTGACACGAAAGAGGCAGCGAAAAGCTTCGACGAACATTTTGGGCGTAACGTTAACGTTCATATCTCGATTTTCCTGGTGCTCGCCGATTCGTATAGCAGAGGGAACGAGAGAAAAGCGTGGCAGTCATGCTCGCCATATTGGCATACACGCCGCCTGCGTTTTACGGCCGTATTCAGCGATTTTGCATATCGAGCACTCGGCCCTGTATGCGTGCAGCTATATGTGCGTGAATTGTCGTACATAGGGATGAGAAAGAGCGAATGAGATCACGAAGCGTGAGCATGATCACGAAGAAGATGAACGAAAGTATAGAGGAACAGGAGGAGAAGGAGTAGAAGAAGACAGAAAAAGGGACACACACCATCGTTGTCCTTTCTGGAGCGGTGGCAGCGGAACTGCTGCAAGCCTATTCACCTTTTCCACATCGATTCACGTATATACGGCGATCGCAGACCTCCTTGAGAGCTCAATTTATCGCGAAACGGCCTCCGCTGCCAGTACAAAGTGAGCCGGCGCATGGAACGTACCAGCCTCCCTTCCAGCAAATTGTCATAATTGAATAACCAGCGAGATAAGCGAGCGTCGCTTTGACCGCCGTTGCTTTCCCTTCCTAACTCTCTAGCCGGCTTCATACGGGCCGATCCATTTAACCCTTGAGTGTCTCGAGTCCACTTGATACGCGATCCGTACTCCCCCCATTGTGTTTCCAGGCTCTGTGTTCGCTTTCATTTCCGCGAATCAGTCGGTTAATCAATTTGCAACGTCCCCTCCTCGTTTAACATTGCCTCGGTGGATCTGCCTTTTTTCCTCTATTCCCCCGTTTTGCCTGACTCGAGCCCATGCTACGCTGATCGAGTTCGGTTCCGTTAACGAGAGTATCTTTGAGCGCCGCGGGCAATTCGGGGATAGTTGAAGAGTTCGCAACGAGATTAGCGTCGTCGTATACGCTTTGTTCTTCGAGATAGCGCATCGACGCGTTTTTTCTTTTTTCCAATCCGACGCTGCTTTCTCTGTCCGCTAACAGGTCATCGGCCAGTCAAAATTGACTGGTATTTGCAATTCGTTTGTTTCTGACGCACAAGTTCTGCTGTAACGTAGCCTCGTTATTCTGGAGTAGTGTAGGTTTTGTCTGACACCGATGCCTGTTGGTAGTAAAGCAGGTTAGAGAGTGATCGATGAATCGAGTCGCAGCTGTTTAAATCGGAAAATGGATTAACTATACGCTAATTATACAGAGTATCTCAGGAATCGTGGTACGATGGACAAGAGAGTGGATTCCACACGTACGAGTTTAGAATATACGACAAGATTTTTTCATATCACGTTATCATTATTTGTGGAACGCGACGCAGAAATAACGGCGGTTGATAAAACACTTAAGTTAGTAAGAAACAGCGTTAATGTCTCAGACCGTCGTTAGACGACCGTGCAATGCTGTGCATGTCGATGAATGAAATTATGGAAATCCGTATTTGGTATTATTCCACAACCTCCACTAAAATTCTTCCATGCCATTCCATTTCGCGTTATTAAAGCAGCATACAATAAGATTTAACGGACGCGCAGCCATCTAAATACAGTTTTTCATTAATGATAGGTGGAATATGCAAAGGATGATTTTATTGTCCTTTTATGGCTTTTACACAAAATCACTGTAATCACAGACAATGGTTGCTGATACCATTCTGTTGAAAGGTACAAAACAAGAATCAACCGAAATATCTGACGGAGCTGAAAGGAGAAATTGGAACGGAATAAACGAGAAGAGGAAGCAGAGGTGCAGATATCGAGGGTGGCTTTAACGGCCTTTTGTTTGGTTAACTGCATTGCTTCCCAGCTCGCCGGTAATTGCCACAATGCGGGGCGAGGAATCAAAAAGAGAATAGCGATCCAGGAAATCAGAGAAAATGGTTAATCGAACGACAAGTCGATCCCTAATTTTCCTCTTGAGACACATTGCTTTGATTGCACTTTTTTTCTTCTTTCTTTTCCTCCTTTCTTTTAATCTTTCTTCTCTCTTTCCGTTTCTCTTTCTTCTTCCTTTCCTTCTATGTTTCTTACATTTTTGAAATAGCAAAGAAATAATGGCAACGAGTATGTAACGGGAAATCTTCGAACGTTCAGAATTCTGTACTTCTACGATACGATCCTACTTTATATTCGACTGCAGATTTTAATGTAAATTCATATTTTTATAAACACGACTAAGGAAATTGATGGGAATTGTAATTTAATGATAATTAGGAAAGAATATTATTATCACAGATATTGTATGAACAAAGTGCATGGATGCAAAGTGCAAATTACTCATTATATTAATAAGACACGATATTTAACGAGACCATATTTAACACTAACTGCGTGTTCAAAATCACTATTCATGTTGCATACTAATTTATTAATGAGTGTATGTTTGCAGTACATCTTGCAGTCGTAACTTCTACGTACATTTTTGTATTGGTTTCAAATTTTACCAATCTAATTACGATACTCCCGTCTCATTGCGTTAAACAGTTTCATGTAAGACGCATAATACACATGTTCATGAAATTTAATTGTGTTAAGTGTTCAAATACCATGAATCATTGTATGTAGTACATAGTACTTTCAATAACGCGCAGGATATAATAAAGTGTTTTCCGACCGCTTTATGTCATCGACATCTTTGAAAATTGAAGCAAAAATTCTGTGGAAAATTGAAGGGAATCTCTTTATCATTCCAGGCACGAACGAGCCTCACAGAAATTTGGATTGACCTTTCTGGCGTGGAACAATTCTTGGTTTTGCGGCGAGCAAAAAGAATAGGAGATAGTAAAAATATTTGACCGCAGTGCCGTAAGATCTCTCGACGGCCATCTGATATTTATAAAGGATAGTATCTTACGAGGTCGCATTCGAGGAGCACAAAGTACGTTTAGCAAACCATCGAAGCGTTGCAAACCGCAACGTCTAAGGAACATACGAGGCGGATAGAAAACATTTAAATTATACGTGTACTTATATGTTAGGAGATGGTAGTTGGAATTATCCTAACAATTTTCAGAGAATTTTCAATACACGACGCGGAAGGATCTTCCCTGAATGATAATACTGGTATAGGATTATTTATTCAGAAATGTTAGAAATTAGGATTTCCAATGATTTCTATTCTATATGATTAAACAAGATTAAACAAGAAACGTTGGTTATTTAACGTGAACTTAATGCAGTAATAACTAAGACAACTAAATTGATCATTCAAAACTCACAGCTAATAATTTACAACTCATAACGATTCGGCAACTCTCTCTCTTCTACAATTCTCTCAACTCAACTTTCGACTCCCAGCTAACTCCTCGCAACTCGACTCTCTATTAACGACTCCTTATAACTCGACTCTCAGTTAACGACTGCCGATTAATTCGTCTTTCTCCCTTAAGCATCCCTTTGTCGTCTTCTCATACCTTCACCATGTACGCGTTCCGTAACCGTCCACGATTATGGCCACGTAAGCCTTCTCCAGCGTAACTATTCGACTGAAGAACTCACTTAGGCTTCGATTTCGACTTAGGCTAGACTTCGACTGTCGGCATTTAGGTTTTCTCGCAACATTGTTTATAGCTCACCCGCTATTTCTTAGGCGATCTGTCCACGATACTTCACTGGTAAAAGTAGCAGAACTTAAACTCGTGTGATCTAGAAGTGATGTTAAAATTATTCAATAATTTTTAATCGAAGATCATACAACAGAGTTTGGTAAAATATAGATGATTTTTCAGAAAAGAGAATTTTTTTTGGTATAATAAAGTAATAAAAATTGAGCAATTAATTATTAAACAGAAAGTGAGTATTAAATATTGGTTACGAATATGTTAATTTGTAATCTAATCGTTAAGCAATATTTTTTCCAAAGATTTTATCCCTACCTAGCATTATAATACATTTTAAGCCACGATAAAATATTTATAACGCAAAGCCATAAAATGAATTTTTATTTATTAATGATTTGCGTCAAATCGATCGACAAAGCAAATATCAAAAGATGACATAATGTAGCTACGAGCATCTCACCTATAGTTACCTATACTGACGTTCAAGTTTTTATTGAATAATTAAAAACGTCAGTGGCAGATCTGCGCGCTCTTACGATCACGAGTAGGGGAGAGGTCCCTCTTGAAATTTGCATAGCTGCTTCAGCGATGGGAGTTTCGGTGAAATATGGAGTTTTATTATTTTCGAGATACTTCACCCCGTTAAACGAGCGAGCAGAACAGAGGTCCACGAATAAGCATACGCGAACGCCAGAAAACATATCGATCTATCTACGTTTCGATCTTATTCCAATATTACTTTTGTTTCATATTTTTCACATATAAATCGTTTTCTTCCTTAATGCTGCACTTTTTTCTAACCAAAGATTACGATGCTCGTTTAAAATTTTCGCATGAGAGTAAGTTAGGAAAGCAGAAATATCAGTATCCACCAATATGCCAGATATTGGCTGACCAATGCAGAAGATACTATTGGTAATGTAGCACTGGTGCAGATGATATAAAATAGGGACCTGATAAAGCGGCACATAGATGACGTGACGTTTATCACACATGTTCCATGTGTCGACACTGCGCTTTCAAACATACTATACGCTGTGACGAATATATAAAGGAACAGAAAAAGCAAATAAAGAGAAAGGTCCAGTGTTTGTTTTGTCGGTAGTTAATTTGAGAAGCAAGTGCTTTATTAATTAACTGGAACCTAACATTCCCGATAGTGATATTAATTAATTGATTATCAATTGACCTAAATATGCCAATAAATGTAATTTCATAAGAATCGTTGTTTGAGTCATTTCATTTTTTAAACTTTTCAAGGCAATGAAACATTTTACGTTAAACAAGTGTACTCGTGTAAATTTGTATATCCCCGAAGTATGTTAAGATTATCGTCGAAAAATTTCGATTTCATATTCGGATGAGAAAGAATTGCATATGAATTTGTATTTCGCTTCGAATGGTTTATAAAAGATAGCAACTTTCAAATAATAAATAGTAATTTCTGTAGTAATTTCTGACAATACATCGTTATAAAAAATTATTCAAGGAAAATATATCGTTCTCGACAAGCGAACGAATAAAATACTAATGATTAAGTATAGAAGAACTACTTGCAACATATATGGATGCTCTGCAATCTATAATATTACAGGTAACTTGAATTAACAAAGATTTGTTAAGCATATACAAAGTGTATTTGCGATTCGAAAAATTATTTTAGTATTATATACGTATTTGCATATCATACAGTTTAGTTAAACAACCAGTGGTATATTTTTTTCGATAAGAATAGGTATAAAGGTATGAAAATAAGAATGTACGAAGAAGTAAAAAGCTTGTAAATTATTACGAAGAAACAAAGCTTCGCCGTTATATCACATGTTTTTCTTTCCATTTACCGATTCCATTCATCAATATCGATAATACTGTAATAACATGTTTGAGTATAATATGCGATGGAGAATCAAAAAGGCATACGATTCAAAACAAGAAATCGTAGAAATATATCTTACACATTCTATATGAGTGGCAGCCAGTCGCTTTCAAGAAATTGTCGACGAATGCGGACATTCAGGACAACGGTGGTATTTCAGCAATGTCCACAACGAAGTACGTACATTTAGAGAACGGCGACGAAAAGAAAGAATACGCCGAAGAAGATTCCATGCCATGTTCGCTATGAATTTTTCATTTTCAGACGTCGATTGTTCGAATCCTTGACGCTATTCAACGTTCCAAGAATTTTCAAGAAATACATTTAACATTGTTAGTCTAGACTATGTACGTATCATCCTCTGCAAGTTCAATGTTTTTGAACTTGTACGATGATCTTGTATTGTACATTCTCAACTTGTGAACTAAATATTTCATTTAACTTTGATGTTAAAGAAACAAAGTTTAAATATTCGATATAAAAATCTCGCATTTCCATGTAAAATATAATTTTATCCCTTTTTGTACAAAATATATAAGCCTCCAAATATACAAGTTACACCGTGCCGGTATCCCTTTAAAACGAGAAACCATGTCAATGTGATTTAACGTATGCAAATACGAAGCGCGTCTAATGCAACGTGCACGACTACAAGCACAAGCACTAACACAACGCTGGAAGGATCAACCGCTCGGTGAAATTTCTTCAGCCTCTGAGTTCTGAATATTAAGGACGTCTCAGCGAGCGTCAACTCGGCGGTATTTACCCGATTTTCAAGGCCAGTTTGCGAATTACTCTCGCGTCTTGCCCTTCTCGGTCACTTGGCAAATTTCACCGTCGTCTCCGCTAATCATCACCGTGCACTCCAACAAAGTTTCAAAGAGAAATGAACTATTCATTGCGGTCGACCCTTACGGCGTGCAGCGTTTCCCTCCTCTCGCCTCGCTTCCTCCTCTTTCTTCCCGAGTACAGAGGCTCACCCAACCTTTGTCGCTTTCCCTCTTTATCCTACGCTCGCTAATGCCGCCGTCTCACCTTCGCCCCTCCTCCGTTTCCACCTCTTCCACAAACCACCCTGGTTCCTTTCCATATACTCAAGGGTATCAAAGAAGAGGGTAGCGTAACCGAGTTGGACGGTATCGTGGCTGTTGCTCCTATTACCGCATCCTTTCATAACACTAAATAATTCCATTTAATTACTCGCCCTTTGCACTGTGTGCAGGCCGGCGAATGGGCACGGGATATTATTTATCGCGCTTTCCAAGTCGTTGCAGAGAGCCAAGCCGCGTCCTCCAAGGCCTCACCGCCCCATCCAAACATGACTCCTTCGCAGCCGCTCTTCATCGCGCTCTCTAACCCTTTCACTCTTCTTCGGGAGTGGAGTGTTCGGGAACTTTAACGGGTCAAAAGCTCTCGCGCGACGCACGTACACCCGAGCTCTTTGACTGCGACTACGTTAAACGTGCGATCTATCCTTCGTTAATCCCCTACCTGCATTCGCTCCAGCGAACGTTTACGGCAAACAAACGCGGCGAATTTTCGGTTCTCGAGTTACCGGTGTCCTTTGTGGCAAACAGACCGGTGTGGCTGCTCAATTTTACGAAATATCGAAGGTGGATAATAGCGCGTATTATTTAATAGAAACGAATAATTAAATAAAGCGATATAATTTTATAGTTTAAATATCACTTACTTTTATGAGGAAGATTTTCTTATCCGAGATTTGTGCCAATGTCAGCGAACTACTGAAAATACATTTTTGATCGAAAAACGCATTGTGTCACGTTATTGAAAAGAACGCATCCTTCCACGCTCGAAACCTCGAGCTGCAAGTTGCTTTGAAAATTAAATGTGGCATTTAATGTTCCGTCGAATGCAAGATTGTTCTATAAATACACCGCAGGATTTGTCAGACGTTTCATACATCAAATGGAAACGTGCATGCCACCTTGTAAAGCGCTTTGCTATACTTCGTGACATGCAACAGTTAGCAACAGCGCTGCAGTGACGTTCTTTGAGCGATACGTCAGATATGGAACAACACATCATGCTACACAAAGTTGCATAGTTAACGAATTTGACAGGTGAATCCCCATTGTTTCAGGCAGAAACGTATTTTGTTCGGTGGAATCGAACTCTGTCTTTCAAAAGTTTACAAAGTCTGAAGCGTCTATTACGCGTGTGCATCACTATATTATCCGTTATTTATAACTATAGATTATAAAATTTAAGTTCAACCCCCATTTATATTTTAACGTATCTTCCATGACTTTCTTTTTCCTTTAGCTTTTCAATTAAATTTAAAATAAACCATTTACTGTCGTGTACTTAGAAATGTATTCTGCTTCAATTAGTAAAAATACTATACAAATACTGTTTGTTAAACGATTAGACGGAATACATATGTATGTAAAATGATAATTTTTCTACTGAAAATTAAGATGCTCGAAGATAAGTTGAATATCTTGTAACTAATAAAAGATCTCCAGTCTTATAAATTTGCAATAACGACGTTGTTCGTAAATTACTCGCGTATAACGAACGAAAGCGTCTTCCGATAAACTTTTTACATTGTCTGACAATGTCTGTCAGTTAACAGTTTCTCTGATTCAAGAAACAACGCATTTGGAATTTACTCAAGTCCACGGTACCGAGCTAAGGAAGCATTAAGGAAGGGTCATTTCCGCTCCTTTGAAACATGTTCCACCGATACACGGTGTAACTGGTACTGTTTCAAAGGCGTCTACATGCGATGCACGATCGCTTGTAATGGCGAGGCGGAGGGGAGGAGGGGGATTTAGGTTGGAGAACGTTGCTGGAAACAGAGACAAAAGGAACAATCGGGTTTGCGAAGGTATCGCGCAGCATGTTAGCGACGATCCTCGACGAGGAAGAAGCAAGTTTCCTCGAAGAGTTGCCGCGTACGTCGCTTAATCGGGCTTAGGCGAGCCAGCCCGGCTTCTATTTACATTAATTCCCAATAATCGGACAACAGCATCCGTCCGTAGTCGGGGCGCACCTTATGAAACGATCTCCTGAAACCGTTTAACCTCCTTGCACACGATGTCTGTTGCCTGGAACTGTATCGTAGTATCGCCACGGCGCACCTACGACCCGCTTTCATACACCTGAAGAGAGCTCATCGAGTTTCTCCATTTGCATCGCGGATGACCTATTTCCATAATGTCGCCTCGCTAGCAACGTAAATGCTCCTCGGCCGTTTATGGCGCGAACCATGCCATCGCCGGCCAGCGTTTCACTGAATTTTCGAAATTGCCCTCGTACGTTCTACATATTAGGCAGAGATTATGTTCCAGTCTTTGCATCCTCGAAACGCAAGACGTCGTTCCTTTTTATTGGCCTGGGCTGAACCAAGGACCCGGCCAGTTTGCAAGACAAATTATGGATAAAG
Organism: Bombus pyrosoma; assembly: GCF_014825855.1. NCBI lineage: Eukaryota > Metazoa > Arthropoda > Insecta > Hymenoptera > Apidae > Bombus > Bombus pyrosoma. Next base: position 7,646,807 of record NC_057770.1, on the reverse strand, counting down.
AGAGGGTTTAGGTTTACAGTGTATTCAAGACGGATGACAGGATCCGATGTCTTTGTAGCAACAAATACGTGTAATTTACGATCTCATTTTACCGTAAAACACGCGCCCGCTGTCTGTGCGTGCGGTAATTTGGAGGTTTCTGTGGCTTGAGTTTGCTCGCGACACAGTTTAGGCAAATGGAAACAGTTGTCGCGTTTTACCCTAAGACAGATAGAAAAACCGATATAATTATGCCAGCCGTGTCTCGTTACAATGCTAATGAAATTTCTAAATGTTCCGTATACCTGTAACACACGTAAAAGCTACAAATATTCGTACAACTTCGTGAATATATATTTTATAATATTTCTGAAGAAATATTTTCACGCACACTGATCAGAGAATCGTCGATCAGCCGGTATCTCGACAAATGAACGGAACGAAAGTCGATTGATAATCGATATTCCTTTGATCCAAGCATTTAGCTCCTTTGTTATCTCGCGAAATTTCCCATTCCGTCGTTCTTCCGTTTAACGGGAACCGATCACTGGCGGATACATTGGAGGTGCTCGCGGCAGGTTAGCAAACCGTCGCCGCTTATTTTCCGGCCAGGCCGCGACGAGGAACAATGAAATGAGCAAATAACTAGATTCTCACGCGCAACGGAACAATAATAGCACCGGGGGGAATTTTTCACGGGCCCGTGGGCAAAATAATTTGGCAACAGATGCGTCGCGTCGCGTTTTCCGAGCCACCCGACCAAGAATAACCGGGCAGGAGTGGCACGGAAAAGGGCGGCAGCCTGTTTGCTACAGCAGGGCCGGCACAATGCGGTACCGAGTATCTCGTGTTTCAGAAGTTACTCCCTGTCGTTAATATTCCCTCAGAATTTTACTTCTTACAAAATTAGAGGGAGAGATGTTCCTGCAGGCAACGGGCTTTCGATTAATGGCAAAAATCCACAAGTCTATAGCGCGTTAATTCTAAATGTGCATAGTGGAGATGCACTACCGTTCATGGGTATCCAGACGCATCAAAATTGTTGTGATTATATAAAATTTCTTTTAGATGAGACTCTTTAATCTGATTAACTATATATTTAAATAAAAACTGTATTTTTCTTTGGCTTTTGATATTACGCTTGCCTCGTCTTCAACATTTTAGAATTTCGTGACAAAATCATATTATATCGATGCCATTTATTCATATCTAAATACAATTAATTTATTTGCAACGTACATTATGTTATTATAATATGATCGTTTAAATATATTATCCATTGTACCAATGACATTTGAAAATCATGCGAATAATGCATTACGTATTAATATAATATGTTAGCGATACTGAGAATCATTAAATAAAGTAGCTTGTTATCATTATCTTTTGCACATAGAATCCTATCTTCTAAACTGTTATATTAAGATTTCATTAATAATTTAATATCCAAGATGAATAAAGTGTATCGTATAAAATATGATTAATTGATTGTGTACGTAGTCTACGATTGTTAAATAATATTTGTCTGCCTTTGTCCGTGTGGATCGACGTTTACAGCATGCGAAAATCGTTTATCTATCGAGAAAATTTCAATTCAAAGCGATAGGGTGAAATGAAAGGGGAAAGGGGGAAGAAAATTGTTTCTTGTGCCGTGGTGAAGCACGCGCGATAAAGAGGGGGATCGTTTCCCTACGACACGAATAGGGTGATAAAAATCAAAAACAGTTTGTCACTCAACGATTATTCGAATTGTTGGGATCCGTAAAAATGTACATTTCACGGATGTTGTTCAAAATGTGTACGTTTAAGACACGAAGAAAATTTTATTTTTGTAAATGATAGAGTACCTTCCCATCCTCTGCCTTTACAGCGCTACATTTTTAGCTATCGCACTTTACTTGCCTAAATATAGAAAGCACATAATTTTCCGTTCAAAGTCGAACATTACAATTTAATCCATATGATAACCAGAACCTCTTTATTCCTTATCGCAAAATTCACTTCTCGTTAGAAGCGCTCACATAAATTCTATCGCAATTCCACCTAAAACGAAGCATTCCACGTTAATAATCGACGAGTTAAATACAACAGCCAAGCATCGAACGTCCAATGGAAAGCTTCTGTTCCCGATAAAAGCTCTCGATGTGTACACGGAGATACGAAAACGACTGCTGCCGGATCAACAGACAAAAATAATTCAATGAACCGCCTACAGTACGTAGGAGAAGTCACGGGAAGCCACCCTTGTTGTTCGGTTCTCAATGAATACCTGATGCCTATTGCCCGTGGCCAGCGCGCCGTGTTCTTACACGGTGAGACCCTCGAGAGATCGAAGGGTCGGTCACGAGGAAGGGTGAGAGAAGCAACACAGGCGAGCGAGCTACGATGGAAGAGACGGACGGCGGGAAGGGCCGCAACTTAGAAATAACAAGGCCGAATGACAAGAAAACAGTTGAAGAAGGGAAGACGACCGACTCGTTTCGTTGGAAGAAGGGAAGCTTTGGCAGGGTGGCAGCGAGGAAGGAGGAACGACGCGGAGAGGGGACAACAGGGCAGAGTGTAAAGATAAGGGCGTTACGTGAGCGACTCATTAAGGGATGCAAATTAACCAACGGCAACGATGCTGCTGTCTAGCTCCCTCGAAACTTCGGCTCTGAGCACCCTAGACTGCCACCTCTACCTGCTAGTCGTAGTTGGCCAGAAGTACAACGTGCTTCGAATCGCTGTTCGAGTATGTAACCTGTATAGTACCTATCATCTGTGTCCGGTGCCACCTTTATGAGTGGGCAAAGAATAACACCGCTACCGCGACATCCATGTGCGCTTAAAAACTACGAATTTACATAACTGACATTTTCGACGGTTATATCGTATACCTGTTTACCCAGGATCCGCTTTTCAGCGAACGACGAAAGTAATCTTGCTCAGCGCTTTGATCAGACCGATAAGTGAACGTAAGGAGGAGGATACTGTGCTTGGCATGATTGATCGAAGAGTACGTGATGATTGGATGTTGCGTTAACGAGATTCAGTTGATGTGGTTCGTTAATATTGAACGAATTAACGTTATCCGTTGAATTCCAGTTGTGCATGTTTGTAACATGTAAAAGTTATATTGTTATTAAGTTTTCCAAAGTTATAATAACTAATACGTAATACGATAAAATACATAATATGCAAAAATATACAAAATAATCAAAGTAAAATGTCTATTATAATGTGAGTGAGAAAGCTTTCTATTTAGATGTTTCCTCAGTTATGTCCATAATAATCATGGACCGCCAGAGTATAATTGCAACTGAGCTTTGAACTATTCATCTCACCAAAAATTCCGTACAACGTACAATGTGTTCATCGAAATATTTACTAAAATATGTTGATAACAATTGAAAATAATATTTACTGTCGAAGTAACAATGGTGGCAGTCGTAGAAATAATGTCGCATGTAATGTAAGGCTATTTGTGTAACAGATTTTAGCTAATTCAGCGAAAGCTTTTTTGCTTGGTTTACTCAGTCCAAGGCAATTCTGAGACTTCGAAGGACTCTTTTGTAAACGACTGTCCAGTTACCCTATGATTTATACTAGCTTTTAGTTGGTGCTCTCGCAAAAAGCTACCCTTGGGTAGAAATATGTCCCTGGACAGAAGCAAACTTTTCACGATACGTTGAAACGCCATGAAAGAGAATACTAAATTGAAAAATTTTAGACCCTGAAAAGAGCTTTCTAGTTAAGAACTTCAGCATACAAATGATTCGCTTCCGCCAGGAAATGGTTTAAACGCGGGTGTCTTTCGCCACATAATTTTCCATGAAACAAAAATGGACAATAATATGTTTCAAGCGTTTGCGCGTAAAGAAAGACGTATTTACTAAAAATAAGCTGAAACATGATTGTTAAGTGATAAATTTGTATAAACAAGTTAAACAATAGCGAACAATGTCGTTACACAGATTACGCAGATGTTCAGGTATACGCTACTTCTATTAAGATACTACGTAAATAATTATAAATAATTTGTTATAGTTCTAAAAATTCCTATCTATAATAAAAAATAAAGTAAATAATAAAGATTGATACTCAAAGGTATTTTAATTTACATTATTCGATACTAAATTAACTTATTTTATGTATTTCGGAGTTCTTTCACGCTAATAGCTTAACGCTAATAACATAAATTTTACTCAAACCAAATGATAAATAAAACAGTTACAATCGTTTCAAGATAGGAAGCCACTTATCTAGCGAAAAAACACAAAGTACTAAACAATGTTTGTACACAGTACAAAATAACTAAAACAATGATATATACAATACAATATACATAGAAAGTTCACAACGTGGCAATCATTCCGCGCGATGAAGCAGCACGAAGGCTAAATAACCAATATTAAATAGAGGTTCTTAGATCACAGTCAATTGATACCGTCATGCCCGGCCAATAGAATCAGGCGGATCTCTAAATGCGAGCAAATCGGCCCTTGGAAGGGATCCTAATCAAGAAGGAATGCATTCAGTGTCGGTAGGCAGTACGAACTGATGGGGAGCAACGTTCCACAGCTTCCACTAGGCGTTCTTAGGGAGTATTAGTGACCACTCTAGAGATCACCCAGGGGCTTACCCTACGAATTTCCGCTCTGAACTACCCAGTTCATTCGCCCTATTCCCACCTCTCGTCGTTAATTCATCCCCGGTAGATTGACTGAGGATACAGGGAATTCGACAACTTAAGCCCTTGTACGACTGCATAAAGGAAGGTTAACGCGTTACTCTGTGTACTTGTCGCTTCTATTGTACGAAACTCTCTGAGCCGTTGTTAATATTCCACGAAAGTATTCGAACGCAGCTAGAAGCATTTTATGTCTGCGTTATACAAAACATATCGAAATGTCGATAACAAGATACGACTATCGTGGTTACATTGGTAAAATTTGAAACGGATCTGAAAATGTATATTGAAGTTAGAAAAATGTTTATTGGGAGTAAAGACTTCGCGAAGATCGTCAAAGTATTTGAACAGTTAATTGCTCACTATAGAAGTTACAAGGTAATTTTTGGAAGCATAGATAAATTTCGCAAAGATCGGGAAAATATTTGATTTGATAAATATATTTAATGAGACAATCTTTAGCATTAAGTATATGTTTATTACCATTATTCATGTCGTATACTAATTTTTCACTGAGTGTATTTTGTATGATAAAATATCTTCTAGCTTCTACATACATTTTCGGATTAGTTTAAAATTTTATCTACTATTATAATTACAATGGTTTTGTCTTACAGCGCTAACGAAACTTTAGCAAGTACGGCATAATGTACAGAATATATTCATGAAAGAATTTTGTCGTAATTATTCGAATACTTTATTATAGATGTTATTTATATTATTATATTATTATAGGTATGTTTGAACGATATAAAGCTGCATGGCATAAAGTGTGGTTATTCTTTTTTCATTATTGTTGTAGTGTTTTGGCAATATTTTTTGTTGCATCCCTGAAGATTGTTTTAAACGATAAAAAATAATACCTGTAACATTTAAGCTTGATTGAATACCAGTAAAACGTGCCAGTCCGTGAAATTTATGTGTAAAATATAATGCGTACGGCTACGCAGCTACACGTCAAACCCTGGATCAAAATCGTCCATTTATCTGTCTGCTATATTTTTTGTCCCTTTTGCAAAAATCGCTTCCGAGCAGTATAACTTCAACAATTGTTTTGGGTTTAGCTGTTTGTCTAGAATATGGCGAATGGCGCGTTTAAATTTTTTGATCCTGAGAAGATTATGAGATAAAATAAAATTTCATTTTAAATAGGAGGGGACATTAAGTATAAAATGTAATATTATTATTAAAACTGTGATTTATTCTGTCAAGACGTTTTAAGAAAGCTTTAAGCAAGAACTTTAATAGTAAAAGCGAAAAAAGAAGAAGACAGAAAAATTGGAAAACTCGTATGATAGACATCTCATAAATAACCGAAACTTAACCCAAACAAAATTTGCTGTCAAAAAATTGTTCAAACTTTGTTTGGACTTGGGAAAGCGTATGTATAGCCTAACTTTCTTTTTCTACCTAAATTTTCCATCCATTGACAACTACAACGTCACTAGTCGATTCTTGAATTCCTGTTTCAACATAGAAAATATTTCTAAAATACATATACGTGTTTTTTTCCAAACAACGAAGAGAAGATAAATTCGATCATGAAAGCAGAAGGCTAAAAACAACAGTTGTTACCGCTAAGAAGCTCAATGATACTAATTTATCAATAAATTATATATCATGTTAATCTCACATCCACTTCATCGGAACCGTTAAAGCCAGCGCAAAAATCAGTATGCTATAACGTTCTCTGCTGCTGGAAGCGGATTTCATATACGATGAAATATGTATTTGACTTTAAAAGTTGAACTATTTGTCTTCTTCACTATTTATCTTGTCTGCTCGCTGGCAACTTGTGACGGCCGGGTATAAAGAGTAAAATTCGCTTCCGCATAGAAGCGTAAGGAAAATGTAATGGAAAGTAGAATCAGGAGCTGTCTGAATTATTGCTTTACCAACTTAAACGTTCCTTTCCCCGTATTGTCCATGCAAGTACATATGTATCTTATCGTCTATATTCCTCTACCTACACCTGTACACCTTAAAATGCTTCCTCCGCTTTCGATAAACTATTTTGTTTGTTGATGTCTCTATCGTACGAACAATGGCGCGATTAATCATTTTCTAACGAGGAAGACGTTTCATCATTTAGATCGCGCAGACACGCGCGGTTAGATCGGTAACGGGAGAAACGAAGGGGCCTTTAAGGAAGGTAGTGGGCTGCTAAGGAAGGCTGATGGAAAATGACGTTATCTTTTGGCGTAAGTCGGCCGAGTCACGAGGGAGGCGATTCGTAATTGCTTTAGTTAAGGAATGTGCGTCGCGCTTCGGGCTTGGACGCGGGATAAAAGCCGGAAAGACGGTTGCGGAGAGGGAGTGGAGAATAGAAGGGCCAAGGGGAAAGAGAAGAGGGAAGTGAAAAGTGGAAAAAGACGGAGGTGTATGGTGCAGAGGAGAAGAGAGAAGGTGAAAGCGGCGAGGAAACGAAAAGTGAACGGGGTTGGCAGAAGAACAAGAGAGAGGGAGAGTGAGCCAGGGGTAAGTTCAGCGCCATGGGGTGGCTATGAATTTAAATTTCTCTAATTAGGACGCGCAGGAGATGCGGTGACGCTGTTGGTAGCTACGGCCCCCTTCATGCCCCTTTCTTCTGTCCCTGTCCCCCTGCACCCCCCGCGTCAACTTCCTCATTCTCTCGTATAATACTTTCTTTTTCGCTTACCTCTTTCTCCCTTTCCGCTCCTCTCTCATTTTCTGTACACATACGTATACATATATACATATATATGGTCACATGTACCGAGCGTTTCAAAAAGCTTCGGTATAAGTTTCACATAGACACACACGGGCGTAAGTACTCAAGTCAAATTCATTTGACAGTGCTGCCAGCTTTTTTCTTCTAATATTTCTCTCGTAGTTATCCTTTTCTATGTCAAAATGATACATCGCTGGAAAATACCGTGCTATTACGTTACACGAAACACGAAATATATTCGTGCCCCTCAGAAGCTAAAGATGTGCAAATAATTATACTTATTAATGAAACTAATAATATTTGCTGGTCCTTTAATAGATTAAAATAACCTAAATGATCTTCCTATAACGTTATTAATATTGTTAATATATATAACAATATATTGTTATAATATATTCATTACATTATTGCAAGTGAAGTAGTTTCTGTAAGCGATGATATTGTTATAAGATGTAAAGTGTGCTGCTATGAATTAGATCTCAATAAAGATGAATCTCGGGGTTTATATCACACTTATATGAATCTTCTTGTTTTGGATTATATATGACATAAGCCCGAAGAATTGACGTCGATTAAGATAGCCTAACGTTAAATTAAATTAAATCTTGGGAAAAATGAATTTACGGCCTTTAATCCTTGTCACGACACACTGTCCTTATGTTTAAATATTCCGCAGCATTTTTGAAACACCCTATACATATGTGTGCCTGCGCACACGCATACGTATGATACGTACGTGTATACATATTTATGCGTACACGTGCGTACCGCGTTATAATACCGTAGCAAACCACAAAAGCCTGGCGCTGAAGTAACTCAAGTAAGAGGTGGCTCGCATTCGCCGTAGTTGACACCACCTGACTCAGATTTGTTGCTTCTCACGTTCTAACCGAAATTTATTTGATGCCGGCTCGCGCGGGTTAATTAACGCTTCCCGGAAAGAGAGACACGCGAAGCGGGAGAATGAGAAAGGGGTGAACGCGCGCGTGCAAAAGAGAAAGCGTACGGGAAGGCACGAAGGGGGAGAGAGGATAGAGAAACGAGAAGGAAATAGCACCTTCGAAATTGGACCAACACGAAGAAGAGAGAAACTCTTTCGGTAGAGAACGAGAACGAACAACGAAGCAATCAAAGCATACATGCTTCCTATGATACGATTAACGGCGCGGTTAGTAGTATAACTCCGCGTATGATCGGTCATCGACCGCGCCGAAGCCATGCATCAAAATAATTGAAGAGCCCATAACGGAAAAGACTCTCGCTAAATTCCTCAAACTTCTAGATAAAAACACTTTCTAATAATTAGAAACTATACCTACAACATGATGGAATAGATGTGGTGTAAATTTTTGACATTTCTAAACTTGGAAATACCTGTTTGCTTTCCCGAAGAAGGACGAACATGGAGAAGGTCCGTTTTTATTAAGTATCTTTGAATTTTAAATGACCATTGGTACTGTAAGTTCATGCTTCGATGTGTCTGTTTTACTAGAACGCATGGCTCGTTGCGGAATGTTAGTCATGGAATTAATCTGTATGAGTCAATCTTCCAAACGATGGTTGTTTGTGCTGTATAATTACCAGTCAGTGAATTTTGAATTCTGCGTAATTAGCTTTGTTAATAATGCACTTATAGGAACGTACGGATTTATTAATGTTTTGATGTTAACTCGTAATTCTTTATAACTGCCCTTTGAAATCTGTTTGAGTAAAGTTTTGTTAATATCAATAGGATACATGAAATATCACGGTAAAATTGACCTTTAAATGGTCACATTTGCCTGTCAGGCGATTTGAATGCCATTGAGAATATCCGGAACCTGGTCAAATCACCTGTGTAACGCGCTTGATTACTGGACTGCGCAATTGCAGAATAAACATTCTGTATGTTTGTCAAAATAATGAGAATTTTGCTCACGCCTCACAATTATATTAAAAGAGTGAAAAATATTGAAAGTATCGAGTGTTTTAATCCAATAGCTTGTGTGTATGTGTGTGTACATGTAATAACATATTTTCCATAAACTGCCCATTCAATGTCTTCCCATTAAACATCATTTTCGTCGATGTAATCATTCTTTTAATCGACTCGTTGTCAATGTCCTCTTACCAGCCTGAAACTTCTATCATTGTTTGTATCGTAAAACGTATCGATCGGAAAAAAAGAAACAGATGGAAAGGGCTAAGAAAAGATCTCGGAAAACAACTCGAGAAGTATTCCGATAAATTAAAGCGGTTTGCGTTCGTCGTTATCCATCCGGATGACCTGAGCAGCAAGTAAGGAATTTTCAGGGAGTTTCAGCAACCATTAGCAAGCACCGGGGCTGAAGCTGACGATTTAAAAAAAGTTTCCGTGGTGCATACATTAAGCCACGCTGGTGTGTACGAATCTTAATTCTTTCTTTGTTATCTCTTTCCACTAATTCACGACAATCGCGCTCGTGAAAGAGGGTCGACGAACACGGAATGAAAAAGGGCAAGAAAGAAGAAGAGAAAGAAAGAAAGAAGCTAAAGCCACGGTTACGGCCAATGTTCCTCGTCTTCTTTGTCTCAAGAGATTAAAGGCTTAAAACGTTCACACCGATTCTACATATTTCACCCTGAACCCGTGGACTTTGAGCGGCACTCAACTATTTCGTGCATAATGTTCTGAAGTTATAAGAGTAATATTATACAGTAAAAGTACTATACAGTGAGAGTATATTATACAGTAAAAACTGAATTCTAGAGGAGAAAACTAAGGAAACCAAGAGCACCAAGGAAACTAAAACGATCTAAAATAAATTCTAAATTAATACATTTTGAACAAAGAAATAATCGTATTGTAAACAATTATGTAAGAATTATGTAATAATTATGTTATGTAACACCCACATACGTTACTCTGTCTATCTCCATGGATTTCGAGAGGAACTGAACTATTTTGTGTATAATGTTTGATGTGCAACGAGTATAGGAGTAATATTATACTCCTATTATACTCCTATATTATACTATATTATAAGAAGAGTATTTATGCAATAAAAATTAAATGTTAGAAAAGGAAACTAGGAAACTGAAGGAAACTAGAAAAATGTTACTACAAAAGCTAAATCCTATGTTAAGAAATTTTAAACAATGAAATAATTATATTGTAAAATTGATTGCATCGTTTAATATATATTACTCTCTTTATCCTCAACTTTAGCAAAGGCATTAAAAGAACAATTATTCTGGATGATCAACGTTTACAGAGCGTGAAATCTTAACAGTAAACCAAGAGGCGGAAGCACAAAGGCAATAAATGGTGTCGCAGAAGCATTCATGAATATCGTTCGATAAATTAGTTCTCGGTATATTAATTAGAAGCGTGAAAATTGGTCGGGATATGGGCGACGATATCGTCGATTTCGTATCCAATTAAGGCTAAACTACAGCCGAATTCATAAAAATGCAGTAATTAAAAGTATTGATTATCGAAGGGTGACCGATGCTAGTAAGCTCGCTACGATAGGGAAGGGTAGCTTGCTTCGTACACCTGTTCATTAGGTAATGAACTTATTAAATCAAAGAGGCGCGGCGCAGTAAAAAGTTCTACCTATCTTCGCGATCTTCGATCCATTCGCTAACCTTCCTCTCCTTCTATTTGTTCAATTACCTTACCGAAAGGATTAAATGTTATTGGATACGGTAGTAAGTTTAACTAAATCTTTCGAATAATGACGATTATTTCCCGAACAAAATCTTTATACCCGTAATTCTTTAATCGAATTATAGTCTATCAGAAATACGCGAGTATTCGAATACTTTTGAACGGTACTGCATATGTAAATCTTCACGTGAAATCAAAATTAAAAATCAGAATGTGCTGATTCTATGTTAAGAATCGTAAACAACACTTTGACAATTATTTTCAAGCGTTTTAACCTAAACCACGAAAAAATATTTTTATTAAATATTTATATAGTAATAGTAATTTTATAGTACCAATAATATTAATCATTTTATTTCAAACGTAACCATTTATCGTTTTAGCTTATGAAACTGCTATGTTAAGAACTGACAATCATGTGACATAAAATTTAATGTAATCGTATGAAGATATTTTCAGAGATTAGACATGTATCTAATATTAAATACTTGATACGATTTATGTAGAAAATATTTTGAACCAGCCGTGGCCATTTATTTTTTCCAACGCGTAAAACTGAACCATTTTGTACTTTCATTCGAACTGCACCTCGCTTGGACCAAACGTATTATCACGTCTCCCTTAAGCGGTATCTCGCAGAGGACACAGTATAGAACAACTTTTCAGAAGAGCTAACTGAAATGCTCGAAACGGTGGAAAGGGTGGCGCGGCGGGTACCCTCGACTCTCTAACCCGCATAACCGAATTAACACCAGAGGAAACCTTGGTACAGGTTTATCTCGGTACAGTTTAATCCTGCGTTCTGCGTCGCGTCCACAAGGAAGCGATGCTGGTCTTGCAGCCGAACCGGCTGAACCATGGATGGGAAAGTGACGTAAAATTTAAGAACCGCCCGCATTAAAATCACTGCTCCCGCCAGTATTTCAACGCCCACCCCTTTCCCCTTTCATCCGTTGCGTTACATTCTCCACGGTTCGCGAAAGAGAGCAGTCGGGTATATAAAGGGTTCGCAAAGTGACTCGAATTGCCGCACAGTCGACTTTACGAGACTAGCTATTGCTAATATCAGAACATAAGGGCTGCTCCTCTCTTCTCTCGCTCCCTTTATCGCGTGTTTCTCTCTGCCGCTTCCTCCTTCTTCGTTTCTCATACTCGAATCGAGACGAAGAACGAGTCCACCACCCCTTTCATCCCCACCTATGTGGAAAACCGCTCGAAGCCGACATCCCTTGCCTTGGTGAAACTCCTTAACCATTCGACCCTCTGCGACATTTTTAGTGGCCATCAAAAACCAACGCCGAGCTTAATTATGAGAGGGCAAAAGCAGAAACCCTCGTGCTTTCCTGTTAGCAGCTTGGCCGCACACGAAGACACTAGCTTGCCCATTTCGGTACACTTCTTCGCTGTTTCGCCCGATTCTCGATAGTTCTCTCCGCCGTACGAACGCGTCGAGGAGCCTTTTGTTTCTTCTTCTTTTTTTTTTCTTTCCTCGTTCTTTGAAAGGAAGAAAGGAAACTGGTGTACCGCTGCAACAAACAACAGCATCTTCTCGGGACGCGAAAGTCGCTGGTGAAAGAGCGACTTTTCGTACTTTTGTTTCATCGCGCCAGAAGCCAGAAATAAATGAATTCGTGACATTTTGATCGACATTCTGATTTTGGATAAAGTGGTAGTGGATGCTATAACGATTCGGGATAATTGCGTGTGAGATTGATACGTCGGAGCAAATTCATGAAATAATAAGGAGATGGTAAGACAGCTTTTATTTCTACATTTCATTTATGTCGCTTGTGCTTCTATAGCTTCTTTTCGTTGAAGAAGAATAACAACGTTGTGGAGAAGAATGTGGATTAATCTGTGAGTTACATAGTATGAAAGTAGCTATGTTTTTGATTACTGTATTTGAAATTGATGATTTTAAGCGACGCTATAAAATTAGTATATCGATGTCTACACAACTACCTCTACAAGTCTAATAATTTCACTTTTTCTTTTATTTCTAAAATATAAGATATTTATTATATTCGGATGGATTAATGAAACAGTTATTTCTCTTTGTTGCAAGAGCAACCATAAAATTGAGGTATTTATTTAATACCACAAATGACATAAATGCAGTATATTCTTAATCTCAACTTCTTTGCTACGGATTAGGAAAATATGAAAGTTCGTATGAAAGGATACTGATTAAAATAATCTGAGAGTTCTGAAATACCGTCTTCTTTCAAAGTCATTTGCATTCACTTGCTTCTAAACGAGAAATGTAGAAATTATAAAATATGTTCGTACTTTGGTCGAAAATGGCTTTCAACGGTATTATGTAGAATGAATATTTGAAAATGACTGCAGAATATGAAGAACATTAGGTATTTATTAAAAGTGGAATATATTCCACAAGAAACTAATGATTTTAATTGGGAATAACCCAATACCGTACGAGACCAAGGATATCGAACTTTGATGATCTGATCATGAAATAAGGAAAACAAAAATATCTTCTCGATACGAGAGCAGCAGAACAAAAGAACCTTAGAATCGAATGCATGCCTGAGCAATTTATTTCTTTTATAATTCTCTTTGTAATTTTGATGTAACATCTTACATCATTTCTAAGTAGCAAGTTATTTTATAGCGGCTTATAAGTAACCAATAAAAATGAAAACAAGATTGTAAACGAATATAACTATTATATTAATAACCATGCAAGTGTTCGTTCTTTTCTTTTAGAGTATACACAATAATTAGCAAATAGTTCTTTGAACTAGTTTCATCAAACATCGTTAAAGAGATAGTTGCGTGTAAAGAAATAATAAACACTTTTACACTGGTCATTTAAGTTCAGTATATATTATTTAAAAAAAATTTATAACATTTAAGTAATAATCTCTTCGTGGATCTTTCTCTGACAATATCTTAATGCATCCTTATATTACACGTAAATGAAACAAATTTCCTGTTAACCCGTAACTATTTCCTGTTTTACGTTAGTCTATTGATTCGACCGATAAACATCGGTGATTGCGACTCAAGCAAAGTTCTATCTAGGCACTTGCCACTGTATGGCAATGCAAACGCGTTCAAAGTTTGTCTCGTATATTTGTCCAAGAGTTGTCTACGTAAGCACTGTACAACAGGTCCGACGCAAGTTGGGTTTCCTCTACCACTTATATAAGGATCTCACAAACAGAACGTTTCTCCTACACCTTACTGTTTTAAGAATACATTAATTACTTATAATAATTAAGTAAATTACGATTCAATCCTATTACCTAACATAAAATAAATCATTTTCGACTGACAAGCCTCTTCTATATCATGTACAACACGTACAGAAAATTTTGTATAAATACATACATTTATTGTTTCAATTTTAGTAGCTTAACAATGTTGGTTCGTAATTGGACTTGATTAAGTATAATTAGACCGTGAATTTTTATAGATTTATGTGAAATTTAAATGTGTAAAAAATGCACAGGATACATGAAAATACTGTCAAAAACAAAGTACTCGTTGTGATTTCTAATAAACAAAACTCTATTTAAGTTCTATCATTTTAGTCGTCTTCATAGAATATAAATTTGCATAGAAATTCGCAATCTAATTATAATAGTAGTGAAGAGTACACGTGGACCGTTTAGCAAAACGACGGATTATGACAGGAAAAACTTTATCGATCTTCTCCGTTCCGTGCAGAAATTTCAGTTTTCCCGATGATAAGAGAGCTAACATGACAGAAGAGGGCGGGGGTGTGAACGCACAAAGGGTGAAAAACATCGGCGGAACACTTGCGCGCGGCGTTGCGCGTGCATATTGCGGGGAAAATAGCTTAGTTTCGTCGTGGGACCGAAATTAGATTTCGTTCGAGAAGACGTTCCAAATGTTCGCTCTCCGACCTTCTTTCCTTTATCTGTCGCGCGCCGCCTCCTAGAATACCCCTCCTTCAGCTCTCGTTTCAGCCGCCTCGCACTGCATCTTCTTCCTTCACCGTTCACTGCCACTCTTCTTCCCTCCGCCCGTTCTTTTTCTTCTACTTGCAATTCGTTCTCTTCTTCGTGCTGGGATTCCCGCTTCCCCCGGGACACTCGACGACGTCGCGACGCTCCTCCACGTTCCGCGGTACTATGCATATTTCACCGATTTTTATGGAATTCCTTCTAGACTCGTTCCTTCTTCCTCTTCGCTTTCCCTTTGCTATTACCCTTTTCCTTTCTCTATCTCTTTCCCTCTCCCGCTATTTCCGTTTAGAGCGTCGAGCCTCTCCTTTCTTCTGTCACCCTACGGTCCCCGTGCTGTTTCTCGCGCTTCGTCGCACTCTGGCGTCGTCGCCTGTCATCTTTCGTTGTTACGCAGCGTGTACTTCAGTCGTCCCGTAGCCGTCGTTCTCCCCCCTTGGGGCCGGATTTTGTACGGAGATTTTCCGATTAACCCCGTTGAACTGTCGATCGATCAAGCGGAACAATATTCCGGCCGACGTCTATGAATTCCAGCGATCTTCCTGAGAATCGTTGTATACGTTGCCAGTAAAGGGGCTGGCGCACAGCTAAACGCGCGGAAATAGAACGAAAGATTCCGCGAGAAATTGAAAGCCCTGCGTAGGAGTTCCTCGTAATCCGTCCGTTTTATCTCGATTGGGAATTATTCTGTATTCCATGGCTATCTTCTCATCGAAGTGCCTTTCCCTCTTTAATTTCATTAAAGGAATATTCTATCGATGGAGGTATCGTTTTCTGTTGGTACAGCGAATGTTAAAATAACGTATTACCTTCGACTGTAAACCTTAATTGTACTGGTAGTATAGATTCGTGTAATTATATTATGCAATATTTAGCTATAACAATAATAAGCAATAAAGTTATGATCGCGTTCGTTTATTTTGTAATTTTATCAGAAACAAAGGTGTGCGTGTGTGTGTATATACAAACATCTTGGTTCTCTTTTCTAAGGATATTAAATAAAAATTTATAAAAGATGTTGTTTTATCACGGAAACACTCGATAGTCCAATTTGATTTATTAATTTATTTAATTGAACGTGGGAATCAATTTAACTGAACATTGAATTGGTAGTATAAAAATGAATACACAGGACTTACGGCATAAGACTTATAGCTGGGGTTTCATTCCCGCGGCCAAAGCAGCAATATATTATCGTTCCCGACTGTCACTTGTGACGGCTCATCCGGCAATAAATTAATTATGCAAATGAAATAGTGTATTGCTAATTCGACCGACTTAATGAGAAATTGTATGCGTGTCCATTTAAAGTTGTCATATCCTTAAATTTCCAATATTTCTCAATTATGCAGCTAATTAGAGTATCATCTGGCAAGTGACATTTGCAGCTTCTATCACTGTACAGTTCTAATAGACATACTGTACCATGGAATAATTGCATCAGCGAGCATATAAATCATAAGTTTTGCACACGAATCATATACAAGACAATTAATGTATACAAATTTATGTTTCGTATTTCATTCTAAAATTACATTTTAAAAACATATTAAATAATAGGACTATAATTATATAAATGTGTAAGACTTAATTTAGAAGATATATGATGGAATGAAGTAATTGTTGATTATTGAAATATTTTGCTACTTTTTAAACATATCACGCATGTTTCTCGAAAATATCACGACGAAAATTAACTTAGTTTTGCATGTTGAAAGAATATCAAAACTGTTAAATGGGCTTTCCTAGATTTTATATTAACATTCTGTTTGGATCTGCGCACATTATTAATATTACCTTATATTCAGAAGTGGTGCTCGTTCCCCTTTCGTTTGAAAAATATTCTCGCAAAGGTCAGATATTCTGTTTTTGGTAAACGTCTTCCATTACCTTTCTCCACTTACCGCCGAACAAACTACGTTCTCCTCTAGAGTTACAGTGATACATTTGGTTTCCATGTAAATCCAAAAATTCTTTTTCGAGTTCAAAATTTCATTGGGAAAATCTTCCTTAGTTATGTCTATCTTCTCAGTCTTGCAATTGTTATAAGTATTGTAAACATTGCAAGTTATAGAAGGAACTGTTTGCTTCGACAACACGGGGGACGGCTAACCCCAATCCAGTGTGAACGGAAAATGATAAAAAAATCGGTCTGATAGGGAACGTGTTAGAAACTTGTATATTTATTGGAAATTTGATATATCACATTTATTTTTCTACGGTGGTAATATCCTTTCACTGGATATACAAATAGTTTCATTTTACTGAGAAATTTAATCACAGATTGTTTTAGATACATATACAGATATTTAGATCATAGAAAATAATTCTTTTATTTAATGTACAGTATAATAATAAGATTGTAAATGAAATTATACATTGTACTGCCCCCAAAGTTTAGTATTATTAAGAGCGTAAATGAAACAAAATACTAGATAGCAAACTTCTTCAAACTACGAATACTCTGTAAATTCATTACTCCGTTAGTTCGCTATCAGACATCTTGTTACCTTCGAATAATTCCTTCCATCCCGTAAAGGTAATAGAAACGAATCGCTCACAAACGAGAAGTCGAGACAAAAGGAGCTCCATGAACGGAACGTTCAAAGTGTCCTCAAAGGTATGCATTACAGTCGTGTGTGCGCCAGCCCGTGGGAATACTTTCTTCCTCTAAACTCAAATATTCAGAGCCATTCTACTCCGGATGAGTGAATAATACGTTCCCCGATAGAGCGGTAACGACGTTGAATCGATCAAATTGCTAAAAACACATGCTAAATTTTGCGTAGGAGAATTATTTCTCTCGCAACAGGACGCTTGCCACATCCGACATGTATGTCATACACTCGCATAATTCTAAGGCGCAACATATATGTACAAGATGCAACAAGGTATACATACTGTCAAGTTGCGTCGAAGCGATTCTAGAAGAGGCAGCCAGTGGGGCTACTTTATTTCCTTAGATTCTACTTTTAGCAACTATTCGCCATTCCGAAAGAAAGACAATCTTGCCATCGGCGAACGGGCTGCGCTAAGCATACCGACCAACGATACGCCTGAGACTCTCTCTTCCTCTTTCTCTTCTTGGAGTCGCCTTATATTCCGTATATACCACCCAGGAGGCAACGACGTATCTCTCGAGATCAGTATGACTGTCGGTGTGTACGGATACCGCCTCACTATGGAAATAAAGCACTTCCGAGCTCCGCGAGAAATGCATACGTTCCCCCTGGCTACCCGTGAAAACCCTCCTTCGAGATCTCTGGCAATCCCTTCTCGTCACCAGCTTTCCACGAACAGCCAACAGCCCGCTGATACGACTTTCGATTAAAGCTACACGAGAAGGAAGTCGTTACGGTTCCTTCGAGCTTGTCTGAGCGCTAACGAAATTCGCGTTTCGACGTCGTTTTCATCGTTGTCGTCGTTGTTGACACGCAGCAACCGCGTTACGCCAGTTTGTCCTCTTCGTGCTTAATGTCGTTCATCGTAGCGGTTCGCGCTACCACGACGATTTTACGCCGTGTATTCATTGAATGCGCGTCTCTATAAACATTTGCGAACATTCATATGGAAACATTCGCCGAGTATCCTGATCAAAGCAATCGAATGCTGGAAACAAAAATATACTCGTGAGCTTTCGCAGGAAACGTATACTGGGCTGACAATCGAATACACTTTGGAAATTTGAGTGAATCAAAAGAAAGAATTTGGAAGACAAGTTCCTTTCCAAATATGCTGAAAATCAGTAAACTAATATCGATAGTAACAAACTTTCTGATTGCGTAGTAATTCTGAAAGTATTAAAGCCAACAGTTCGATCTGTCGCTGTATTTAAAAATTACCGAGCATCATTCGTGTGTAATTTACCAATTTACCAATATTATCAATTGTTAAATTATTGCTAAAGACGATTTAATTTTGTGTTTCGCTTCTTGTATCATCTCTGACAATATTTTAAACGTGCATTTCAAGTCGGATGTCTTGAATTAATGTTACTTTTTAAAAGATTCCTATGCACACGAATTTGAAGTGAATTCATGTGACTTGAATTCAAGTAACTTAATTAATCTGACCGAGTCTTTACACTCGTCACGGTTACGAAAGTTCCGTGGAAGAACGTTCTGCTCGCGTGTCTTTCGTGTGCGACGATCCTATCTTTGAGCCCGGTATTTCGCGACATGGATTCCTCGTATGCGAATGCGTCCTGTTGCGTAACGAAGCGACAGGAAGCGAACTGCAGGAATATTTCGGAAAGAACGAGGAACGAGAGATTCGTACGAGCGACTGGATTAAGGCGCGCAATCATAATTTGTGGAACAAGCATGGATTTACCTTGCAAACGACGCGGAATGATGCACGAATTGCTCGGATTCTTGAATATCCGTGAACTAGGGAAGCATTTCAAGTTTGTAACGAGCAAGGTACATTTGGCAAGAATCAGACGGAGAAGACGACGTAGAAAATTCATTTATACAACGCGTCTGCCAAGCAATTATTATGTAAATTGGTAACAGTTTTATGTCATGGGACAATGGTGACAAGTATGAAATACAATAAATATAATAAATTATTGTAAACACGATTCGTCAGCAGACATTCCGATTTCAGAATCCGGAACAATAATAGCATTCTGGTTGTTTAGAATTTTCAAAAAACAAAAATTTTATCGCATTTATTAACGAATAATGTATTATCTATGTTGCATACTTTTGGCAATTTTCGATTGCTCTCTTGGAAAAATATGAAAACGTTCATACGAAGTATTTTCTTTGCTTTGAGGTTTCGTTTGTTTCCCTGTTAGACTAAATTTTTCATAGCATTTTAGCATGACGATCGAAGTAAATGGAAATCCGTTCATATTAAATTCGGAGAACAGAGCGAATGATATAATAACTTTGAACGCCCTTTATAATTTGTCTAACTGCTAACTGTAAGTTTCGACAATTACCATTTGATTTTCCTTTAGAAACTCAAAATGTAAAATGAAAGACGACATTTCTCGCGAAGTAACCTGAGAAATTTTAACTACATTGAAAGCGGACATTGTACTAACAGATAAAGGGAAAATTATGTGCGATAACATCAAACGACTATTTACAATTTTCTGTTAAGGTTACACGTTTTCATTAGTCGTATCGCTGGACGACCAACGACGAAAGACGTTGAAAATCGGCAAAACGAACAATTAACGCGTCTCTGGGGCAAATTAACCGAGCGGAAATCTTCGCGTTACCGTACGCGCCCGGTTTTATAACCGAAAACGTGCGAACATTCCCATAGTTTAGTGGAGTTTCAGTTTGCAAAGGAAGCCTTATGATCGCATTGTCTGCTGCGCGAAGAACGGAATAATGGAGGAAACGAAGAGAACCGTGCGAGGTCGAGCCAATTGAAGGGTTGAAGGGAAAGAAGCGGTGGAAAAGCGGAAGGGAACCGGAGACACGATGGAAAGTGTGCGAGAAGCAATTTCGACCAGCGCTAGGACACGCTAACTGTCCGCGCTAGCTAACCTAACCGGCACGATAGCGTTTCATTTACATAACCGTAATCCTACTTAGTGGCAGATGCCTAATTCCCCTCGTACGTTTTCGTTTGTACATCGTGCTGCCGAGCGAACATCGCGCCTATCTACTCGTTTCCTCGTAATAAACACTCAAGATCCTCGTGGATTAATTAATCTTACAAGCAATATATGAAATAATACATTATTTATTAAATAAATATAATAGAACTTCTAGCTTTTATAAATACATATATATGTCAGGTTTACATTAGAGTTTTGGGCGCGTATCAGTTCTTCATTTGAATTTGCCATCGTTTTGCACAACAGAAATTACATTTACACGTATAAATATGACTTTTACAAAGTTTTGGGGTTTTTTCCAAAATTCCAAAAGAAAGGCCCGATGTCCCCACATCTCCGACATATACATGTAAACGAATATGACCTAAATTATAAGAGAAAGTGAATGTTTTTATCGCTAAGTATGTAGTCGGATAGTGATTTAATGATTTTCTACTTTAACTCTTCTATTTCAAACCTGATTTTCTGACAGATTTACCGTTCTCAGCTGTGACACTTCTCTAGCAAATCAACGATATTCTCTGTATATGAAATCCTATCTCTCATTTGATAAACGTCCACCGTCCAGTCATTAGAATCTCCTTGAATTATGAAAAACTTAAGAAATCACAAAGTTTTCATAATATCCGACTTGAAAGATATTTTTCTGCAATTATCATTTTCAATAAATAATTCGCTGAAAGATATTGGTAGCACGAATTTATTTATTAAATAATCATTCTCGCGATGTTTCGCAACTGCTCTCAAATTCGTTTTAGCGATGTTTAAAATTCTTATCATGGAATAGATGACCCTTTACCGCGTAACAAATCCGCGAACCCGAAAGGTAAATGTCGGTCGCTGAAAGTCGATATTACGGTCAGTGGAATGAACAGCGTGATGGGAAAACACCGCGATCGAGATAAACGGAACGCCAGATGCTTGGAAATTCTATCGGGTGTCCGTACATAAGTGTCTTTCGGAACGAGGTAACGTTTAACGACTGCGATTTCCTGATTCTGCAGATCTTCTTTTAGTTGCTGTTACGTTTCGTTCGCAACTGATAATACAGATGATGTGATTGAACTGAAACCTTTCCTGTCGTTCAGTTGTGTGGATGAGATTTGAAAGAAGTGGCAAAGCCAGTCACACGTACAAAATAGTTCCAATGAAAAGGACTTTCACGATCACGTTAAAAGGAAGTAGGAATTAAAAAAGGCCGCGAAATAAAAAAGATCTTGTATTTACAAATAGGTCGTATATTTACATACTTAACGCAACCTCGTAAACAAATACATATATATATATAAAATACAGTTCGCGCGCTATGTTCAACAAACTAATAACGTCGATTGGACGTATCGTGCGTACGGTAAGCCATATGCACGAGACGTTACGTACATAAAATAATAAATTAATCCATAAAAAAAAGAGAGAGGGAAAGAAGGAAGGAAGGAAGAACATAGAGGTGGATAGAAGTTAGGAGCGAGTTGACGTGTTTTATGGCTTGGCAGCATCGTCACTGCGTATTTCTTAACAATGAGCATCTCTCTTAAGCTTATACGCTCTACTTATTTTACGTATCTGCAATACACCAAGTTATGCATAACCATTTGCCAGGCAGCACTATAAAAGTAGAAGAAGTTTAAGACTACTCCGAATACGGAATGCGTATACGCTGCGATACGCAGCTGGTTTTAAGCTCGCGTCGATGAGCGCACATGCGAACGCGTTAACATTTTATTACCTATATCTCTGGCCAGTTGTATTTCAGCTTGTTAGATCGCGTCGGTTATCAACGTGTCAGGCGGCTGAGTTTTACCGCTTCTTTACACGAGGATGACTCGTGTATCTTTGGGTGCTTGTACTTCTAAATGCGTTCACTTATAAAGGCGTTCTAACTGTTCCATTAAAGGAAATTACGTTGCTAAATTAAGCGATACACATATTATAAATATTGTAGGAAAAAGTAGCAATATAGAATCCTGTTAGTAAATTAGAACCTCGTATTGAGAATAATATCTTAAGTATCGTGCACGATGACATAACTATAAATACACATAATGATATAGGAGTAAAGAAACAAAATATTTAGTAACCTTAGCTCAACTACCAGACTCGAGAAAAATATCGTCGAAAATATTTAAGAATGACAATGTGGAATTCTTCTTATTTGTCATAAGGAAATGTCATTTGTTCGATTCGTAAGCGAGAAGCTATATGCTTTATCTGCTTCTATACGCTTAATCCGCTATATGCTATAATACTAGTCATCTGAAACCAACGTTCCGAATACACTGGAGCGCAGAAATTTATTTCTGACAATAATAGTAAATCTAATTTTTGAAATATTACTTAAAAGCAAAACAGGGTTCCATATTATATTCTTCTCTGTTCTGCACAGAATATAATATAACGTATACGTGTGTGTAGGTGAATAAATTAAATTACAATTTAATTGTCATTGCAAATGATGAAAGATTGCGTCCAACGTAGCGTCTTTTTTTATTAAAAGTATCTAATATTAACGCGAGGGTACTACAATTAACAAGATCTCGCTAAAGTTCCACGACGCGTATCACGTAACGGTGTTTCTATTTTCAATGCGATTAGCACACCCCGAGCAAGCCAAGGCGCCTAAAAAGTCATCCCCTCTAGTGCGGTGTATAACTGGGTATAGCGTATCTCATCGAGAAACAACGGACTAGATATATGCATATCTACCTGTTATTGTCACAAAGGTATGCAAAACCGTGTGTATCGCGCTCGTTGAACGCCCGCAGAGTCGAGCAATGCGTTTCACTGGAAACGAGATTCTCGCAAAAGGTAGGTATCACTAGCACGAAGCTGTTGGACGAGGTACTGAACTTTCACCTCGGTGAAGGTTAAAGATGTGGAAGTACGCGAGAGACTGGCGTTCTCGTTCGATCACGTGCCCGAACGTCAACGATGAAAGTTGCTCGATACGGCCATCTCCCGCCTTTTATTTCTCAAACGACGACGATTTGTAATCGAACGACCTAAATCTGTAATGTGTAATTTGTAATCGATCTAAATTCTTGTCGCGTTAGACACTGGTGCGTCAATCGAGCGATTAAAAAACGTCGATTCTAAGATATGTTGGCTCGCGCGAATGGCCATGACACGATTGCTCGTCGACCCCGAAACGGATCGCTCTGATACTTTTACTTGCTTTCGTTCACATGAAACCTCTCCATCTCCTGAAGAGTTTTCGAGTGAAAAGGCGAGTAGAATGGTTCTTCGGAAAGGAACGGAGGAACACTCGAGGACTTTCGGTGCTTGCTTGTGTCGCAATTAAACTCTGATAGGATCTGCCTTCGCGAACATGAAGTATGTTCGCGTGAGAAGAAAGAAAGGAGAATGAGATTCGCCGATGACGTTACGCGATTACCGTTTCGCCGAAGAAAGAGAATTTCTTGAGGAAACCGTTCGGATTCACAACCTGTCATCGATATATTTCTGAAGAAACGATCATTGTTTTCGCTTCCTAACGGAACGTTAGGCCATTTGTGGCTTCCCTTTCATTCTGGCATGCTCTAAAATGGAATGTAAACTCAAGATGTTTCTCACGTGTCAGTAATCAACGATAATCGTTATGGTGCAAAGAGTAATCAAATCCGTTTGTAGATTGCAATCTGGTGAAAACGATCGAAAGCGAGCGCGATTTTGAGTTCGTTTCTATCCATTAGGACATTTCATAACTATAATATTTATATATAATATATAAAATTTAAATATTTTGTAATTAAAAATATAGTTCTTAACTTAATGACTTTAATGAATAACTTCTACGCGGAACGATTTCAAATTTTGCGCCTCAGTCCCGTAGTACCGTAGCTTAACTTGGTAATGCGAAAGAGAACGAAAGTCTGTTTGTTACATAAATTACCATACATTACCAAAGAATCTATCAACGAAGGTATTTCCTAGACAAACGATATGATTTAAGAGGACTTTGTCCCGCTAACGTTCTTCCCATCGTTCGAAAGAACAGTTGCCACGTTCTCGTTTTTCGCCACCGACCTTATCTCTTTCCTCGAGTCACCGTATTGATTGTTGAAGAAAAGAGCGACAGCCTCCTTTTTCGTGGACTCTCCTTTATTAAATTCGGCTTCGCTCCTGTCGCCAGCTTGTCCACCTAATTCATCAGAATCTTTCCTTTGATTGTTCTCTGCCACCGTGATGTAATGTCCTTTAGGAACTTCGATGTTTCCAGCCTGCGGTAAATCGCTGAACACGTGCTGTAATTGCTGTGCCTCCGGATGACCTTGAACTTGTATCTGCCCTTGTTCAGGCTGTTCGATAGCCGCGAGGATATCCTGCAAGAGCCCATTAGACAGCACCTGATCGTGCCTGATACTACCATCCGAATTCTCCGTTCCTAATCCTCCATCAGCAGCTTGGATTTGCAACGTGTACGTTCCCTTGGAACCCTGAACCTCGAAACCGTCGGCTCCATTGGCCGTCAGTCCCTTCGCCAGGGACAGAGCTTCGCTGCCTTCGTGGGTATTCAGAAATTGACTAGCGTCCACTTCGTTCGACGCTAAGTTCTTTGCATGGCCGTATCCTTGCTCGTTCAAGCTCGCGGTTAACGCTTCAGCTTTTATCCCGCCGTTCTCCTGTTGGAAATGAGCGTTAGAGGAGAACGACTCTTGAGATTGTATAGCGGGTGGCGCCGAAAGTACGTTCGTGACTTCAGCCGATTGACTGTGGTCGCTGGACAAAACGTTGTCCGTGTTTTCAGAAGTGGCGTAGCTCACGCCTATCGAACTGCCGTAGCTGTCCTTCAGGTTCGTTTTCGGTTGCTCTATGTTTTCTAGGCTTAGCTGACCTATCGATTGCGTGATATCCAACCCACTAAAACCGTTTGACAAGGTACCGTCCTTAAACAGCGAATTCTGATTGAGACCAGTGGAAAGAGCGGCCCCGAAACTTGAGCCGTGAGAGCCGACGTTTAACGCGTGGCTTCCGAGATCCTCAAAGCTGTACTGCGTACCAGTCGCCTGATCGAAACCGCAATCGTGTCCACCACCTGTCGACAACGGTAAATTCACTACCGGAGTGCCATACGTGGTGGTTATGGTGTTGCTGATGCTGTCGTATAAATTGTTGCCAAAGCCAGTGGAGGTGGAGACGAAGGAAGAAGCGGGTCCAAAGTTAGGCGCTCCGTACGTCAACACTGGCGCTGGAGTGTTAAAGTTGCTAAAGGATAATGGCGTGCCATATTGGGCATTCGGAGCTGCTATTGGCGAATTCAAGCTGACACTGGGTAGTTTGTTGAAAGCAACTGGAGCATGGAGGGCAGGTAACTGCTGTTCGAACGATAAGGGCGGAAGGTAAGTTTTTGGCGCTTTGGCTAGCTCAACGTGTCTCAGCGGTGGTAAGTAACGGTTAAGGTTAGTCAAAAGTCCGCTAGGAACGGATTCTTTGAACTTAATCGGTTCACGGTTTCTTGGAGGAATCAGGGTACCTGGAAGGGGTAATGGATGTCTAAAGGATCCGTGGGGTCGATGGTAATGCAAATTTTGCTTAAAAAGCGAGCTACCGTGTAATGCGAAAGAAGCAAACGACGATGCTCGACCTGCTTCGGCAGCTGGATAAGGACCATTAGGTGAGTAGGATGAAGGAGGAGGGGCGCCGTATGAGTCGAGAACAGGAGGTGGTGGCAAAGGAATGCCCGATTCGATGGAATTCAATTTTCCAAAGGAAATGCTTGACAACGGCGGGCCGTAGTTATTGGAGAGGCCGTTTACAGATATTTGCGATAGCGACAAATCATTTCCTAGATTCTGGAACGCGTGAGAGTCTGCACTGCCGAGATTCAAATGGAATCCGGTATCAAGCACGGGTGATTTTAACGTGGGCAATACTGCACTATGATCCGAAGTTAATGACGGATTTGTAGGTAACAACTCGAATCCAACGGTCTTTACGATAGAAAGCGGTTCTACCTTGGGCACTTCGTATTGTAAATTAAGCTGACCATGCACACCTGTTTGAGGATGTTCCTTCTTTGGTGAGTTTTCGCTGTGGAATGGTTCGTATTCCGGCAATGGTGGCGGTGGCAAGCCTTTGTTATCATTAGAATTAGACTTTACCGAAGTCTTCAAGTCTTGAGCCTCAGGATTGTGAATTGGAACTCCATAAGAATCATTTGGTACATTTGGATTCTCGATAACGTTGCTCGTAGACTGTCCAATATGCAGACTCACGGAATGGCCATCCAAATTCCTGTGCTCGTCGGATGGAGGTCCGTAAGTGTTCGCAGGCTGTCCATGTTGATTGGCCAATCCAGCAATGGGTTGCCAGCCGTCGTATTTTATATCGGGCGGTGTAGGTGGTGCTGGCACTCCTGGTGGAGGAATCGGTGGAGGTGGCCTGTACAGATCACCAGCAGGTGGTCCGTACTGTGCTTCGGGCACCAGCGAAAGCGATGGTGGAGGAGGTGGTCCGTAGTTGTCATTCGGTTGAGAAGTAAATTGAACAGCAAGTTTTTGCGGAGGCACGCTATAGGTATCGAGAGATACGGGAATGGCAGGTCCGTGTGCCGGTTTCGTTGGTCCAAGACTCGAGGATCCCACGGCTATGTATTGATTGGACACAGAGGATGTAAATTTCAATGGCGGACCGTATTGAGGTTTTGGTAGCCTAAACGAAGCGAATGAATACGGCGGTCCATAATGTTGCTTCGGTGGCCCGTAATGAAGTTTCAGCGAGCCAAAACTCAGCTTCGAAGGCAACGGAGACAAAGGAGGGCCGAAACTTTGTTTCGGTGGAACATGAAGCGGTTTAATAATTCGTGGCGGTCCATATGAAGATAATGGTGGTCCGTAGACAGGTGGTGGAATATCTGGCGGTGGTGGCGGATATATAGGTGTTGGCCCTTGATCACCTACTAGTTCCGGTGGGCCGTAAACCGGTGCTGGTCCTTTAATATTTGATCCGATCGGAGGTCCATAGTCGTCAGCAGGTGGACCATAATTGCTTATCCTTTCGTTAGCCTTAATTTCATTCAGTTTCCCTTCTTCCTTGTTAGCAAGCACTTGGGATTGCGCTTTGTTAACCACTGCCTGGACGTGGTGCCCGATCAGCAGAACGCAGAGCAGCGTAATTGCCATCTGAAATCAAACCGAATTCTTCAACTTTTTTCGTCATAGTTTGACGACGTTCAATGTAAAATACATTGCTTCTTTAATCCTGCTACGGTGCTCAAATTTTTATGTCCCGATCTCACTCTTGTTTTAACATGCAATAAAATTTACTATATGCATAAAATGTATTATAAGAGGTACAATTGAAACGGAAATGATACCTATCAATAATGATTCTTCCATTCTTTCTTCAAACTTGTTAAGAATAAAAAGCACGTTTCGGTCTAAAACGATCCAAAGAATGCAGCAAGATTAATATAGTGTAACCAAAGCAATAGATAACTAGTTATTTATTAAATGATAATAGTTATGATTATCGCTCGAAGTACAACAAAGCCTAACTGGAGCGTAAATAATATGCAATTTATTATAATTGTCTGTACTAAATAGGTAAGGAACGAGATTAGAGAGAGTAAACATTCCACTAATATGTGCGAAGGAGAATGTGATCAATATATTCCTACAAAATTTAAGAACCGTATTATCTACTGTTATAATGTATTCGATATCTTATTCAATGAGAAAACTGGCATTATCAAGCAGACTTTATCAATTGAACTGTCTATTATTCAGCTTTTTATCTTCTGTACATTTCGTTATCTTGAAAGGAGATTTCAAGGTATCAACTTTAATTATTGACCAAAATTGTTTTGTTCAACATGATTAAATATCTTTTCTTATTATGCTTGAAGATAAATATTAGATTACTGAAATTTTTAGGTTTGACAGTTAACTAGTAGTCTAACATCTTCTCCTGTTCTAATTAGTTGGTTGGGAACATAAGTGTAGCTCGGTATCGTGTGCACATTTCGCTCGTGCCAGCACACATTGTCTATGGTTCCAAATTGAAGGCCGTGAGAGACTTTAAGCTAGTTTACAACCTCGGTTGGCGCAAGGCGAACTAGTCATCCCGATGCATGTGAGAATTATATGAACCTGCATTTACTCACTGTAAGTATTAAACGCAGGCACCCGTAAATAATTACGTTAATTACAAAGATGGCGTATAATGTATGGGAATATGACTGAGAAAAGTAGTATTTTCACTTCAATCTCCGATAGTTCTGGATTTCGTTTCATCGCAATGTTAAACAAGTGTTACACTGATAGATAAATGGATCAAGCGAAATAAAAATTTGTTATCAAAAATTCCATATAACGCCGATGAAATATTACTTAATACTTCAATTCATCGTCATCTTGAAATTCCTTCTCGTTAAATCACGAGAAATACATGATTTGCTATTATGCTATTATGAATATTCATTGCCAATAAAAAATTGAAATTATGTATTTTTTTATGTCTGAAACCAGAAACGTAAGAAGCCTTGAAAACGAAGAAGTATTCTCTAAATCGTTTATTTTATATTCTTCGTCGTTTTGCTGTACTGCCAGAGGATTAAATAAAAATTGAAATGATCGAAAGGAAGTTAACTGACTTCATTAGTACAATTAAACGAATGAAGCGCAGTAAGCATTGTAAATATTACAGTTTGTTACGTTTAATAAGCAAAAACGAAGATTACTTTTGTACCGTAAATGTACTAATGAAACGCTGTTATAATATAAAATGAAATGAAGATCGTTTGATATCTCGTAAAATTATTTTGAGGACAAATAGAACTGGAAGAGGTTTATATCTCTTTTTACGGTAATAGATATTCATTCCACTGTGACAACCAGATTGTTTTCTATAAAAGATACTAGATAAGAAACGAGAAGCAACGCTCAAGTTTAAAGCTGTAAATGTCATCAAGAAGCCATCCTTGGAAGTCTTAAGTGGCACAATGACCGAGATGCAAGGTTAACATAATATGCCGCACTTTCTCCCAAGTGCATCAACGAGAAGTGCGATGCAAGAATAAGCATGGAGCGAAGAGGCATCCGAGTATAAATCTTATCTTAAATTTTTATTTGTATCTTTGTCTTTCTAAACGTTCTTATTCATTGGAATTTACGTATCATTAAGGTGTCTAATATGCAATTCGAGAACGTATTCGACAAATATCTTTGCTATATTTTTTCTGGAAATATTACACGTTTTTGAAATTTTTAACGATTTCGAACTTCCATAGTATATTAACGTATGTTTAAAATGAATCAAGGAAAATATAAACATTTGAGTCACAAAACCCTGAAAATGAAATTATATCGGAAACTGCAGAACCTTTTACTTTATCATTGTCAGAAGGAATTTTATAATAATGATAACTTTATGATGAAATGATCATATGATGACCTTGCTTGTACCTTTTTCAATATTTCGTATTCGTATAATAAGTGCATGTATTTTTCTCAGACATTGTATATTACATTATTTTTGTTGATTATTTTGTTGAACAAGTTAATGAATTGAGACATTTCTTTAAACGATGTGTAAGATCAATTAAATGTAAAATTTGATTTGATCCGATTTAAGGATAGGGAGAGGCTTTCGTACTGACTGTATATGCAACTTGTTCAACAATTATATTTTCTATAAAATACATAAATTTGCATTTTTATGGATTCATCTATCTCATAATGTATAAACGTAATCTATGTAAATGTGCATCCATCGCCCATTACTTTTCCTTTATATTTTTGCGTATTTTGTGTAGTATGATAACTTTAGGAACGTTTAATTTACATTTTTTTCATTTCAAATTAGTAGAAGCATATAACAAATTAAATAAATTTATTGCTTTATCGATTCTCATTATATGAATTTATGTAGCCAAATGGACTATATGTATGTATTACAAACAAAGCGAAAAAGAATTCTGGCTCTTATACAATCCTCATTTTTTACACAAAACTTATCCTATATAAAAACTTATAATATATGTAAAGTTTAAGATGTATATATTCTGTCAAAAAAAAAAAGAAAATAAACCTTGTTTATTACATTGATGATCGTAAAACTAAAACACGAAAGGCTTCGATTTCTACTTTGTTCTGATAAAAAAAGAAAATATGAATTACAACCTCTTATAACTATGTGACAGGTAATAAGTTACGCTGTTACCGCAGATAGCGTGAGTTGGAAGCATTTGTCACAAAAATAGCATTGATTGATGAACTCTGAGAGCATTTTCAAATCTTTATATTTTTCTTTCATCAGAACATTTAACAATTTACCTCTTCTTTAAATACTATACATCGATATCAGAATGAATATTAATATACAAATAATTATTTACAATAAATACTAAATCATTTAGTTTAATATAGAGTATTACATATAATATTACTTGAACTTGTTCCAGTGAAAGTAGAAATTCAAGAGCAAAATCTCGATCGTCCACGTATAGTTGAATATAGCCTGCCTAACTGAAAGTTAGATGTAATACGAGAAAAATTGCTGTAATAAGAGTGTACTTTTCATTCTTCGGATGCAAATGGTTGATCGTCTTGTGTTACCTCTTTCTATATCATTTTCACATGACAAAATATTTCTCGCTTACGTGTAGTCAAATATAGTGTGCTTAACTGAAAGTTACGTGTAATATAAAAAAGATCGTACCGATGGGCGAAGACTGTGTATAATAATTAAAAATAAATAAAATATAAAAAGAAGAGTTCATTTCATATTTCCTTCGATTACAAATGATTGGTCCTCGATGCAATCTCCTTCTATATCATTTTCACGTGGCGTTGCAGACTCGCTCTTAACGATGCGCCCACTTATTGAGGCGCAAACTGTGCGCTCGCGTGTGCAATAGTTTAAACGTATGTTGTAACCAGAACGGGTAGACGGTCGAATGCATCGATGTAGGCAGATTGTGACTAGGTCAAACACCTCCTTCATGCATAGTCATATATTCCGACCACGTAGCACAAATGCACGTAACGCGATGGAAACCATCACTTCTTATCGAACGATACGATACGATTCATCGGAAAATCCGATGTTTATTTAGCTTCCTTCCACGTGCGAACTCCAACTTTTCTCTGCGCGCGCGACCAAACTTATTCGCTGTTTCCGCTTCCACTGTTTCTTCGATGCACATGCACTCGTGATTTCGTAAATCGGTAAACTTTTCGAAAAAAAAAGAAAAGGAAACGATTGAAAGTTATTCGCTACCCATGATATATTTTATTAGCTAGTAAGCTAATATACTAAGTTACCATGGTAGTTAGTTAGTAATCTAAAGTTATATACTTATCTACAGTGACTACGAAAAATATTTGTGCATCATCGTATTTATCGTAACATTTATAACCAGTATTATTGCTATACGATTTTTATTAATTAATTAGTATATTAAATTTCGCGTCATTTAGTAATACTTTCATATGACTATAAATATTTGATACTGCGAAATTGCATATGCAAATTCTTTTAAACGCTAGATAATATGCATCCCTTGTATTTTTGCATCTTTTCCATAAATGCAGTAGTATCCATAGTCTATTCATAAGCGAACAAAACTTTGTTTGGAACAGATTAAGGATCGTGGATCGTTGACCGTCGCTGTGACTAACCGGTCGGTCCGGCAAAAGCGTAAGTTCGCGTAGCGAACGCTAAATGGTACGACATTGATCACTATTCTCGTTTAGTTTAGCGTTTGTCAGTTTCAGCGAAATAAATGTCGCCATAAGAAGTTGAATTATCTGAAAAGCTCTTCACGCTTCGATTTCATAATAACAAGATTTTTATTGCTAAATGGAATGTAAATATTGTGTAGGACATTCCACTTGGATTTTTATTGCTAGATAGAATGTAAATATTGTGTAGGACATTCCATTTGGAATGCTAATCAAGTACACGACAGAGAGTCGATGAGACTACAGAATGAAACGGTTGCGCTTCACAGCAGCTAGTTTTTAGCACAAGAAGTAATTTGTTCCATCAGACTCTTACGTTTTAAACAATTTCTGCCTAGTTGGTTTGCAGATGCTTTATGCAATATTTTTCATATTTATTATTATAGCTTTCCTATGGATTTTGTCAAGGGAAACGGTAGACGTTATTGCTAAGAATCCTCTGTAACTCAAACGTATAATTCTGGCAATTTTACAGTCTAGTAAAGCCGAGGTGATTTGTGAAATTAGTAGATACATATGCACGATAAGGAATGTAAAGTTTCACAAAACAGAAAATAAAGAGTTAAAAACACTAGCGTGAAGTTTGCCATTTCTTTTAATGATATTTTATATAAAGAGAACCGTAACTTTTACTTTATTTTGTAGCTTAGGTCAACTTCCTGAATCAGCAAGCAATGATTGACATTTGAAATTCAACTTTTCAGTTGTTACTTTTACGTTATCAAATTTCTCTAATTATATTTCTTCTTCATACGTTCCTATGCCAGCAAATATCTGTCGAGTGCCATAACTTCAAACTAAAATCACTGCTTCCTATACCTTCAGTCTTAATTGAACAGCGAAACGTATAATCACGTTTAGTTATTCTTATAACGTTGACGTAACATTGTCCACGATTAATTCAGTAGCTAAGACATTTTTTACTTTCACGTTCAAAGAGAAGTTCCGTTAACTAACTTTACGTTCCTGGACTTTTCACTCGTATTTGCTGTCGTTAATAACTCAATAGATCTTACAAACTAGCAGCTATTATTTCATTTTATTTTCCACTCGACGCGCTAAGAAAAAAATTTACAGATCTTGTTGCTCTTAACGTGATCAGTTAATGATACACGTGCTTAATAGCAGATATTCCTCAACATGAAAGGTGTCAGTCGAAAGGAAGAGTAACTGCTTAAAATTAATGACACCGGAACGGTCAATTAAGAATAAGGAACGCTGGGTGAATGGTTATCAAGAGCCGATAAGAAACCTACGATTATTTAATCTGCGCTTTAAAATCGTCGCCGTGCAATTATCGATAATGAACACGCTCCTACCACTTAGACCACATTTTGTAATTTGCGCGCCCCTTTTTCGCACGAAATTTAAATTCAGGTATTAACGGGATCAACGTTTTCCGCGAAACTGTATTTTTCGCTCCAATTAAATGGTTTGTCGAGTGTTGAACAACATTTTATAAGGAGTCAAAGTATACTGTGATATTTAAAAAAAATGTACACCATATTCATACTTTTAGTGCTATATTAACTCTTTTATAAGAATTTAATTCTAAGCTTTTATAATCGCAAAATTAAGCAAAATTAATTTTTCAACCTTCTTAAAGGTTAGATGATCCACAACGCTTTGGTTTCAATTGCTTAATTTTAGATTACTTCGTCTACATTCTGCATTAACTGTATGTTATATGCGATACAACATTAAATAATCTAATTCGAACATAATCCAAAGTGGTCGTCTATAATCCAATGATATCAGTGGATAGAAGTAATTGTTCGTCATTCGGAATATGAATATTTACAATTGCAATTAAGCTATATCTGTTAGCAAGAAATATAGAGGATAGTTTATAGGAACAGAAATTAATTTAAATTATTACAGTTCGTCACGCTTAATTACGAAATACACCTAGGCCGAATACCGCATGGTAACTTTACCGAATGTAACAGCGAGAAATCATCAACATAAAGATTAGCGAGCAACAAACTTTCCCAGCTCTCGACCCGAGGAGAAAATTACATCTACGACAAAACTACTGTTTTCGTGTCGGAAATCCTTCCGTTCAATTGCAACAGCGCAGCGGTACGAATTCGTGTCGCAATCACAGATCGTCGGTCCACCTTGATCACTCCAAACGATCCATCAAACATGAAAGAACGAAAGAAGAAACTTGGCGAAATCGCGATCCTGCTGTCAAAGCACTGAACAACACACGAACCGTTCGTCGAACGAAAAAATAATAAAGGAGCGTCGTTCGCGCAATGATCGATGATATTCGAAGATCCACGATCACCTACCTTGCTTCGAAGCATGGTTGCACCCGCGCAAATTGCTGCCAGCACTGTACACAAATTAAACGGCAAATCGCTTTCTTTTTATTGATTTGTCGGCACACCGAGAAAAAGACAGAGCGCGGCGTTCCTCGTTTCAGCGTTTCCTCAGGCTCAATCGAACGCGGTCCTACCGTGTCGCATCGTGCACACCATCCTCACACTCTCCGACCGGTAGTCAACCTCTTTGATGGAGGAGACCCACGACTCCGTCACTACTAACACAAAAAATGCTCGGTCTTGTATGAACACTCCGCTTATATAGACTCTGAGAGAGGTACTAAGCCGGAGGAATTCTCGGCTGAGCTTGTCGAGTAAATCGAGGAAACGACAAACCGGAGAGGAGAGAGTGAGAGCACGAGGAGTAATGAACAGAGACGGTGACGACGAAGGGGCAGAGGGGAAGAGAGAGAATGAGAGAAAGGGAGGAGAGAGGGAGGAAGAGAGTCGCCGTGATGTCCAGGACAAGAACACAGGGAGAGGGGAAACCCTCACACGTCGCGTCGGTTAAAAATTCTCTTTGTAGAGAAAGTAGGCTAGCCCTGCCTCCGACTTGGAGAAGAAAGATGCACACGGAAACACTGGACCGATGATGCTTATCGGTCCCGTGCGAATACGTAAAGTTATATCGATAAACTCGTATCCCGAGCATTCTGCACCGATGTCGAACAATGTATCATCGAAATTGCCAGTGCCGAGAAATTGTTCGACCAATGTAACATCCTGTTTAACATTTCCGTGGAATACTTTTGCGACAAGAATTTGAGGAGTGGTGGCATGTGAATGGGTTGAAACTGAGAATTCTTGAAAGTGTTTGTCAAGGTTACTACGATTGAAAATTTTGCTGCGAACGACAGAAGATTGACTTATTTCAGTAGATGACGATGCGGATATTAGAATATTCATATTTTTATTTTTAATGGTTTCATCGTTGATTAAAATAAATCTGCCTTCACGATTAAACAGTAAAAATCTCGTTCTTCAGAAACTTTTAAACGTGAAAAAATTGCTGTCCTCGACATTATCACTGTACCATTATAAGGCCTAAGAATGAAAATATTATTCACCACAAGTTCTCTGCACAGAGCCAGTTCAGATCACGCACGCCATAAATAACATACTGTTAAGCACCCAATTAACAAATCGTGTAGAAACTTTTATTTCTTATCGTCACGTGAGCTGGCAAGGTCTTAAAATCGAGGGTCTATAATCCACAGACGAATGCGTGTCGTGACTTAGAAGAAAAATTTGTATGCAACGCAGCGCTTTACACGCATCATAGGACTGCTATACGAGAACAGTTGTAGCTACCACAGTTACACCGGTTAATTATTACGTTTCGAACAGTTTCTAAAAACTTTTTCTGCGAAAAAGTATCCGTAGGTTTCTTAAAGTGATTAGCAATAAGATAAAAAATTGTTACTTCGTTCGCTATAAATTACAAATGACGCGGTAACGATTCACCGACCGTGGAACATCGGTTGATTGAAGTTTCGCCGAAGTAGTTAATTATGGTACAATAGTAATGTAATTCTCACATCAGCGCAGTGAGGTGCAGAGAACACAATGAAATAGAAATGCGACCCGTTTCACAGCTCCGCTTGTGTCGCATTCGAACAAGTGGAAATAGGTGATTTCGTCAAAATCAAACTGAACAGATTGTAGCCTCTCTCGCCGAATAGTTTACGATGTGGTAACCAAAGGCTTGTAGTTCGTAGTCGACCTTCGATCCCGGTTACGAGAGAAATTCAACTGGTGTAAGAGGTGTACTCGTCGGTTACGCGTATAGAGTACGCTTCCGGTTCTGTCTTATGTACATACGCAGCACTTTGAGTAACGTAAGCATCCTCTCTTTCCGCTGTACTTGTGCAAGCTACAAATTGCATGTAACTTACATATGCACGGTTTCTTAATTAACAAAACGCGAGGATATGTATAAACGTTCTAGAAGTGAACCGTAGACATCTTAGTTTGCCAAGTACGTCTTCCAAGGTCCCGCATGATATAATCTCAGACGGAATTCCTGATGTGTGCGGATTAAATGAATTTCTCTGCCATATATAGTTATCACAGTGTGGCAGAAATAATATCGTGTCAATGTAATTTATGCTGAACTGTATGAATTTACATATATTGAGAATTTGCATGGTAGAGAGAACATATAAGTTACTATTCATCGTGAATACATAGGAAGAACTACAAGAGAGAATAAAAAATAAAATTCCAGGATTCTAATTTACTGAATTAATTCTCAACGGAAGATTAGTTAATAAAATACATTTATAAAGAACCTTCGTATATTACGAGTAAAAATGTAAACCATATGAAGTTCATTAATCACGTTCAATATCAACATTAATTATTCCACGATCGGCAATTTCATACGGTACTACTGGTATCGTAGTTCAAATAGTTTCTAAGCGATTAGAACCTCTAATTATAAGTTTCGAATATTTCTTTCAACGTCCAACAAAAATTAAATCGAATGATCAAATATTTGCGGCTTGAAGAATTCAAGCTTCATGGCAGCAATAATTTATCATCGTCTCCCGGTTAAACGCTATCGGCCTTTCCCTCGATTCGTGGCTTTCAAATACAGATTCGAGACACGGAGAGACGAAGCTGAATTAATCCGACCACGACGTGTCTCGTTTTAAAGACGTCGTGTACGTGTATGTAGAAAAAGAGGATAGAAGCGTAGTTCCGTGGCGCGTGCATGCAAGATGAAGCGCCGTGTGTATATCTGCGCAGCCCCATTGAGGTCCATTACGTTGACATCAATAATTCAGCGCAAAAGTGCCGCCCCTCGCGGGTTTCGCTTTGCTTGGCCGTGGATACTGCGCCCGTCAACTCTGCCAGCGCAAAAGCCTCCGAAATAACGAAAGAGCCGCAAACAAAATTGTTTCACCCGGATGTCTGTGCACTATGCAAAAGCGGTGAAGGCGACTAATCGCGACACTGGAATTAATTGTCCAACGAAACACGATCCGGCCGCCATTTTTCCCCTCTCGTTCTATTTTTATTTACCAAACACGCGGCTTCTCTTTTGTTTCCGGTGTTATTTGGAGAGCGCTGATTCGCAGCCCCGAAATGAAACGAAGATTCCGCCGGAAATTGATATGTAATTGCTCTGTTCGCAAATACAGGTGAATATTGCCCGACGTTAATACATTATGGATGAGATAGGCGGATGTATAAGTAAGAGAAGGGGTTGTATTTTCATGCGTACGATCATTTATATAATCGAATGGAGGAACTTTTAACAGGAGCGTATAATTTTCGTGTACAGGAGTGTATAATTTGGAAAATAGCAGAATGATAGTATCAGTGATATGGAGAAAGGTTATATAACTAGTCGACGTAAGTTTGTGGTATGACTGGAGTGTTTAAACGACGATAATAAGTATGTTAAATATATTTTTAGGTAACAGAAGGCGTGAAAGTATCCACGTTTTACGAGTGTGAATTAATATCGTAAGAGGATTGAGAGCTCCCTCCATATGTCGAAACTTTTACGACATTGTTGATTTTTGTTGTCTTATATTCTGCATTTATATTCTGTACGAACTAAATGAACATTCTAGAAAGAGCAGCAAAACGAAGCGCCCTTCGCTTGATAAATTTCCATCCATATATCAGAGCAAAGAAAAGTTGACTACAACAGGTTTTTATCTAGTTCCGTCCGTTTCATACTGAAAGGTCATCGACCGAGATGCAAGCGACAGTTGGAATGCTCTCCAAGATGCATTGCATAAGTTTCACCGCGATAAAAGACGTATCAATGACATTGGTTAGATTTCAAAATCTTTGTACAGCGAGTATATAATTTCATGGTCTTTATTCGTTTCATATCGGGTGTGAATCAACAAGTAGAAATTGTAATCCATAGAGAAGAATTTTCACCAAAATTTATATTACAATTTAAAATTCCAATGAAACTTATTATCAATGATAACTACGATTCTTGGCAATTTCAAACCTTCTCTTACATGTAAAATTATAAGAATAGAAATTAAAGCAAATTACCAGTACACACACTGTGACACAAAGCTAATTACCACCTCGTCGTCCACAAAGAGGTAAGTATTTCACGATGAATCACAAAATAAATACGCGTTCGAAACTTTCACTGCGCCTCTTCTCCCTCTTCGACCGAAGTATCGTCTTATACGTGTCAGTCGAGGCCGAAGCTGTTAGATGAATCTGTGAAAACAAGCGTAAACGTTAATAACAGCGGAACAACGATCTTAACGATTAAAAGTAAATCGATTATGGCGTGTCATCGTCGAAAAAACGGCAGATCTTCGAACACTTTCTCGAAAAATCACGCGTGGCGTGTGTAAATTTGTCATTTGGTCGAGAAATTTTCACTGAATATTCAACAGACGATTATTATCAGTGGTGTCGTTCCCTTTCACGCTCAAGGCCTGCGTACGGAACCGTGTGATCGCGCATTCGTCTACGTCGCATAGAGATCCCGCCAAGGTGAAGGTATCGGACCCGGTTCGCCATCCACGGTCAAGTTGAACGCACAGCAAACGTTGAAATTTTAGGGTCACGCTGAATGGAATGCGCGCAGGTGCGGCAGCATCATCTCGTACGCCCAGCTGAAACTTTCTTCTTTCTTCTTCCTCGAGGTCATTCGTGCTGCTTACATATGTACGTCCGGAGAAATCTTTGAACGAAGCGAACGTTTCAAATCGAAGAAGCGCTAGGAAATTCCGGAACCTCTTTTCTTATTTGTTAAGTATTTAAAATATGCAATGGGGTAATCGTATTTTATATGACTAGAAAATATCCACATCCTAGAAACGAAATGCGTGTAATCTCTAACAGAAGTGCGTTAATTTCCTTAGAAATTAAGACTATGCGCAAATACCTTTTCTAGCCACTGTAGGTATAAATATTAAGTTTGAATTAACTGCAACAGTCTTCGTGTTTTTATCTGACTATCCGTAAAAAAATCCGTATAAAATCTTTTTTAATCGATTGGTAATTTAGAAATTAAACGTAAAACGATTTCTTATGCTTTGTCGATTTTGTTCTCGCGTATTAATCTTCGAAAAATTGGTTTTATCGTTCTATAGTATTTTATCGTAAATACAATGTGTATCAACGATGATTATAAATAATAAAATCATCGGAGACACTTGGCAGGTGCATTGAACTGTGTTCAGATGTTAAATAAGAAGGACGCCGGTGCGATCGCTCATTAGCAATCTTGGACAATTTAGTAAATCAATACACAGATTGTAGTGCAGGCAGATTAATTAGGAGGAAATTATTATAATATCGGAAAATCTGGTAAATACCGATACGAGTCATTTATCAGAAACTGTTGGCTTATTGCACCTGATCTCGCTGCTAAATGAGTTAAATATCTGGCTGGCGGTGTATGAGCACAGCTGGTCCAATTCGCAGTTACCTATCCAGGAGTGACTCGACCGAATTAATGTTTGGTTTATGCCACTGAAAGTAGACCTGCCAGCAATGAAACTTTACAAGCGGCCTCTGTTAAATGTATCGTAAGCTGCCCACGCTTTTAAAGCCTGATAAATAACGACGAATACCATTGTCACGCAGAAAAATTCGTCTCGCGCAGATCCGCCGCATGGAAATTTTTACACTGAGATCTCTAGACAATTGTAGCGTTAAAACGCTGTTCACTTGTGTTACCGATGTTTTCACCTCTTCATTTTCCTTTCTTTTTTTATTCTCTTCAACTATCGATTTATTTTGCATTCGAATATTTTTTAATTGTAGCAGACCAAGAATGGTATTTATTGTCTCGATGCTCTTGCTCTAACTACCGTTATGAAGTAGCTTCGCACGCGGTTAGAGAACTATTTCGCAACTCGAATACTTGTAAGATAGTTTGTTGGTTAGTGCAGTGTATCTAAAGATTAAGGTTGTTAATGTA
Source organism: Bombus pyrosoma (assembly GCF_014825855.1). Classification (NCBI taxonomy): domain Eukaryota; kingdom Metazoa; phylum Arthropoda; class Insecta; order Hymenoptera; family Apidae; genus Bombus; species Bombus pyrosoma. Next base: position 7,606,371 of record NC_057770.1, on the reverse strand, counting down.
CTGTTTCTTCTGTTTTCCATGTTTCTCTGACAAGGAATTATTGATATAGAAAAATATATAATCAATAAGTTCAAAATAATTTTAATAATTACTGATGTCACGTATAAGTATAAACGACTCTGTGACACAAGGTACATTTTTAGTTGCTTCTAGTAAGATGGGCACAATATCGTTGAATGTACGCAGAAAAACTGTGTATACCAGAATTCGTGGTTAAATAATGTATTCTATATAAGAAACCAGGACGTAAATACTCAATGAAAATGAAATAGAATATGAATTAAAATATTCAGGAAAATACACGTACGCGTTGTTTTATGGTTGAACGACGTATTTCGTAGAACGTGAGTGTGCACCTTCTACGGAAAAGCACCTTCTACATTGGGAGAAGAAAATATGTCGCTGGAGGTATTTCCCTTCCGTAAATTCGTCCTCGTAAAAAAGAAGGAGCAAAATTTTTGTAACACGATTGCCACCATAATCGGGCGATGTAACGAGACATTCGAGGACATCACAACGCAATAATGAGAATACCGTGCGTCAAATGTTCGCTTAAGCCCTGTAGTTCACTTCCTTTTACTCTCGTCTCATAAATGAAACAAATATGGAAGAATCGTACAAACTTGTGTGCGGCCATTCGAGCTAACAATTTTCAGAGCGGACAGGCCCCATAGGGAAAAAGCAAAAGCACAAATATTAAAAAAAGAAAACCAGAACTTTTCGCGTGTAGTCTTCAGCGTAGCGTGTCTATTATTTACCAAAATTTTAGGCGAAAATAAATCATCGAAATTTTCTCTCGTAGATAGCCGAAATTCTTCTTTATAAAATTTCGTTGAAGATGATTAAACACGGCTCGACGGTGAAACCAGTGAAGATAAGTAACGTGCATGTTGTCTGCCTTTCGATAAACGACCTATCGACAACTGGAAACTTGACCACGTAGCAGTACCAATGTTTTTCTCTTCGTCGTCGTCAACAATATATCGGATAATGGCGCGGGCGCGAAATTGGTTTGATGTCGGCCATTATCGGAGAAAGTTTACAGCGTTCGTGTTTTACCGGAGTTTATCATCTGGCTCTCCCCCTCCCCTTGCCTATCATCTACCACGTTTTACTCAGGTAGTCGCCAGTTAAGGTACTTTTATTCCCTGAAAGCTCCTCAGACTGTTCGAATTTGGTTTTGCACGTGAATGACTAGTCCATGAAACGTGCAGTCTCAAACCACTTAAATTCGTTATTCCTTCGGGTTTCCTGTTTTCCTTCCCCGTAATTGGTGTTTAAATATGTCTCGCTGGTTGCCAGCTCCGACATTGGCTGACATATTTAATTCGATTCGAATAATGCCTGGCTATGTATAGTTGTCGCTATGATGTCAGAGATTTTAAAGTAGGATTGAATCACTTGTAATAAATTAACATCCAATAGTCACAACCTTTGTTTTTTTTTATCATCGACTTGTAACAGTTCGCGATGACCTCGAATCCTTTTGATACTTTCAAATGTTTGATGTTCGATTCGATTTAATTTTTTTCTAGTCCCAGGTGTTTCGTTTGGAAGTTAACATCGTCTGAGATCTTTTGCATAATGGAACTAATATTAGTGAAATTAGACGAGATTCGAATTATAGCTTACAAGTATACTAATTAGTGGTCTCTCGCACGAAACAAGATTAATGATGAAATAAATGAAAAAAAAGTTTTTTCCAACAAGTATTTTCCAATTAAAGTTTACAAATTACGAGGGGGCTTTTTACTAATTAGGTCTCTATTAGTGAAAAGGTGAAATTAATTATCTTCCATCTACGTATATATATATATATATTTCTTTCTACAATTACGATTAATTCGCTGTGTAATAAATAATATTGTAGCAAAATTTCTAGATGTTTCCTGTGAAAATGTCATTTAGCTTAATTTCACAGAGAAAGTTTCCATTTCAGGAAGTTATATATTTACGAATAAAGATGTACAGTACTCATCCTTAAATTCCAAATGAACTAATAAAATCGTAATGATTGAGCTATTAATTCATCGTAGATTTAACCAACATAAAATAATCACATTTTAGTTGTCTATAAAAGTTACAATAAAAGTGTAAATTTGTCTTTACTGTACTTACTCTATGATGAAATAGAATAGATATGTACAACCATAATAACAAAATTCGAAGAAAAATTCAATAGCTTTTAACTCATGAATAATTCAGAAGTTCAATTATAATATGACTCATAATCTGTGCACGTGTACGTTTTAATTCATGAAATATTAAAAATGGAGTTTGCTATGACATCACTTCCTATCTTCAAAAAGGCGTTATGGTTGTAAAAGTTCTCAATGTTTATTTAATATTGGCATTAATGAAGTTGCTGCTAAATCTCAAATTGATATTTAATCGCAACCTCGCAGGGATACTTCAACTTCAATTTAATTCTCTTCTCATACGAAAGCGAGTGTGTTAATACTTACGAACAAAAAGTGCAATTCATATTTAAAGTGAAAATACTGCATTCCCATCTCTCTAAATGGATTATTATAACTGTAATTATACATATCAACTAAATTCATTATGAAAGTTATTAGAAAGTCCAGCAACAAAATAGAATTATTAACAAATATACGGTACAATCTCTTATCTCGATGTCTTCGTATCATTTCGTGCCTCCCATCGCAAAAACCGACAAACTGAATACTAGAAAGTGCTTGAAACATTCGTTTTGACCGAATAATGGCAAACGTTTGTTACAATCCAAAACACTTTCCCAAAAAATCAGCTCGTGACTCCTTTTACACAGAACATCGTTCGGTTACTTGTACTTATTCGTTGCACGATTTGCTAGCGGAAGAAAGTCAGTTTCCACGATTTCGCCTCCACGTTATCTCAAAATAGAAATCATTAAGCGAAACAGTTTCAATCCGTAAAAAAATCTGAGACGCGTATCGAATCGTTTTGAAGCTACTTAACACTCAACATGCATCGGCAATCACAGGAAACTATTGCTATCATAGATCTCAGGGTATCTCCGGATGCGCGAACAGCTTTTAACGATCGCATAAGCGTAATAGGCGCGTCGTGTAATATCTCGTTGCTGGCAATGGAAACGTAATGTCGTAATTTGCTGCTCTATTTATGTGGTCCGAGTGCAGACGAAACTTTCATTGCCGCGTTGCATCGCGAGCTGTGCACGTATTCGACTTTGCATACCGCCACTCTTACGCAGTCTGCGAATCGAAAGCGGACTACGTCAGCCGCCAGCGGCCAGGAAGTGGCCTCACTGTGGAATTCTTACGCAGTTTTGGGTCGAAACCTCGATCGCACGCGTATGCAACCGGCTATGGATCGAAATTTACAATTTAAACGCGGAACCTCAGAGTTTTCACCAGACCGATACCAACCGAGTGAGTCACCCGGTGAAATCCTGGTATCACCGGACGTTAGTAATGGGCTGCAGTATGTACACTCTCGTTTATAAATGTCAGGATTACCTGCGGGGTTTGACATATATTGTTAGAAAGAGTTGGGCTGATCAGAATTTTGGATTTTTGCCAGGTGAAGATTTACCAGAAGGAAAGGTAAACGATTCAGTGGTTGATTTTTTGAGACCTCTGCTATTTAAAAAGTAACTAACTTATAACGATAGAAATGATTATAACGAGGTATATTTAATAATAGGCAGACGTAATTATTATTTTTGACAGTAAGTTCCTGAATCTGTTATACATGTATAAAGATCGTATTACATTTGTTTTCTCACACGCGTACACGCAACATCAATTTTCTTAGCTATTTTCAAACACACTTCACCGTACATTCTCAAATCACTTTCCTCAAAACAGTTTTACCTTTTTCGTGGTTATGCCACGCGTTCAAAGACATTCTGTAAATACTTGCTTTTTCGTATGGAAATATTTACTTTTATCTCGAATAAGGAAGTTTCTGCGAGCGAAAGTGATGTTCTGGGAAGTGGCCACTTCATCAACCGAGTCGCGGCTCAACTTTGTTTTATTTCTAAAACATGCAGAACGTAATCATTCCTTACAGAGAACACAAAGGCGTTTTGCTTCCTGCAAACACACCGATACGCATTACCAGTTGCTATGACAATTTGTGTTTTAAATAGTAACTTCCTTTATACAGAAAATAAGGGGGAAACGAGATCTTCGTTTAAACATTTTCTGTTTCCCTAACGGTTTTCAGAAGTTTTCTCGAAAGAAGCGAGAAACGCTGAAACACTTTGCACATTTTACGACCATGTACGAATCGTTCGGGAAAAATGGGAGGAAAGAAAGTACCGTGTATGCCTCCTTTGCTTCTTTCATGTTTTCTGGTGACTGTTCACCGTACTCATTAATATACATTCCTGTGAACAAGCTTCGGTTTCAGGGTCGCTAGAACGCACTGTACTTTCTCCAGACTCGAGAGACTGAATTCCAAGCATGGGATTCACCGACCGCTTTAAGCATCTCTACTTACACGTGTATCAGACTGTTACACCTGAGCAGACATCATTGCGAGGATGCAAGACACGTATCCGATCGTACGCTTCTTCTACAGAGTTCATTGTATTACCATCGAATGTAAAATAGAAATTGAGCTTCCTTATTATTCCGGTTGTTTGTAAGAGCAGCGTTGTACACGATTTCTTGTTTTATATTAGTCGAATGTAAGTAACTGTTGCGTTATCACTACTCTTCTATCGATGATTGACATATTCTTGCTAAATTACAAGATAATCGTTTATTAAAGTAATACAATTAATAGTCCAGTTTTACCGGGAACAATTAAAAGGAATATTAAACTTTTGCGGGAGTTCCGCATGTCCATTAAATAGCCGCCGAAGGCTCGTGAAAGCGTCCTTGTCGCATGAACTTGCTTTGCACCTGTTATGCTTTATAACCGGTTATTGTAAACCATCTGACGTTGTACGTTCGTTTATAATTAAGACTGTGCAGCAAACAACACATAAACGAAAGGGTTCTAGTATAGCATATATGTACGAGCAAAATTATTACAGAGAGGGAAACCAAATTCATTCGTACTATTTCGTAAAATTTACATTAATCGATTATCGGTAACCGTAATCGCAAGGAATTATTTTCTGTTTCGGTTAATCTCCGTCAAATTCTAATTAAGAGAATTAATTTTCTATATTTAATAGTTTATGATTCGTATATCGAATGAATATTTTAATCGTCGATTTGAATATTTCAGAGGCTTCCAAAAATATATACATAGCCGAGCACAACTTGTAACATTGCTCACACCTCGTTCATCAATAATTTCCGTTTACAACGAGCATAAGCGATCGCGCAAACGAAATCACGATTCCGCGAGCTGCCTTTCGCAATAACAATAAAATCAATCTCGCCATGGCGCGTATTACGTTCCCGCGATGCGAAAGGCTCGTCGGAAGAATCATGAAAGCGGCTGCGAAAAAAATGGCACGCGAGACGACAATGGCAACCGAACGTCCCGGTACCCAATGAACTCTAGCATCCGACAGTTTCATCAGTGCCTGCAGCCGTTCTGATCTCCCAACCGGAACTTTCATTCTTCCATCGATCAGAGAAATCGTAGTCCCGTTCGCGATTACACGTATCCACCAATCCGTTGACATGTCGCTCGTGCTCGTGTCACAGTTGCATCACGCGGTTCCCATTACAATGTATCAGGCGCGCGCGACGACGAAAAAGACGAAGGAATGTCATAAGAGAACGACTGAAACTCAACGAGTGAAAGATGGGAAAAGAAAAATACGTAGAGATTTCTGGGTGATTAGGGGGAGCGCGGGAAGGAATCATCGAGCGCGTGATCCGTAGTGCGCTTTCTAAACCGAGCGTAAGGTAAATCTCCCATCGGTAAATCGCGGAGCGATTACGCAGCGTGGAACCCGAGGCTGTAACGAGTCCCGTGACTCGCCGCTGCGTGAAGCACGAGGTTGATCCCGTGATTCGCTACGTGCTCGAGTCGATTCGTTCCGGTTCGCGGACCAAAACATCGACAGTAGGAGTTCCTTTCTCCGGAAAATCCGGTCGCCCGGCAATTGCGACTGTTCATCGCGCTAAAAAGAAGCTACGGCGAAAGAGAAGGTAAACGGTCAACGATACACTTCACCACGATGAAAACGAGGATCCTGGGACTCGGACAGATAAGAGTCGGAATAGGAGCGGAACAGAGAGGCGCTGATAGTCGTGTTGCCTTGGCATGAGAAACCTTCACCTCCGTTCCTCGCCATTCCGGACGCGGCCAAATGAATTCGTTCCGAATGCAATTCGCAATTTGTCGTTAACGCTCGCGAGCTGAGAGACAAATGCTCCTGCACTGTTGCGTTGTAAATGCTCATCGCGGTGTAATTAAGTTCGAGCCTCGTGCAACACGGACCGCGTGTTCGTTGAATAAGAATGCTGTGTACCCGATTTGGCTGAATAAACTGTCACGTACAGGCTGCCACCGATCGATCGTCGGCCTTGTGACCCAACGTTTCGACCGCCGTTGTTTACGATTAATTGATACGATTTCGCCCGGTGCAACGGACCTGTGCATGGATCCCGGTGTGAAGATCGCAAACATTCCTATTTGAAAAGCGCGTCCGAGTTTATAAATTAATTATGCGTCGGCTCTAGAGTTCATATTATATTGGAAAATTTGTTATTTACACAAACCTGTGTAAATAATCGAAGGCTTATATTTGAAACATTTAGCTACGGAATTATATAACTACATGTTTTATTATGTGCAATACATAAGATAAAACGAGACTGGCATCATGGCTAGATAAGATACAGAATATTTACATAGTTGCAAAATGTCCATATACATAATTTGCATTTTGTCTGGACAGGTATGCAAAGCAAGATCTGTGTTAAGGAAATATAAATGCGAAAAGAAGCAATAAATTTTGTAATTCGAAATGTCATGCCCCTTGCGTTTATAATGAATAATTACATATTCATAATAAATTATATTTTAATTGTTATCTATTTAATTTCGAGATATAGTTTTTCTCGGCGAGAGAATAAGTTAGGGAAACAAGCTTTTCACTCATATAATAATTTAATAAAAATAATTGTGAGGCGATAACTAAAATCTTATACCCTCATTAATCGTGTAAATTTGATTAGTAAGTAACATTTATTGTAAATAGAATCGATTGATAAACTCGAAAAATCTGATCTTTAAATATCAACAACATTTTATACATATATTTGTACTTAAAAGTGAAAAAAAGAGCAAATAGGTATAAGGGCGTACACAACTGTAATCAAATTAACAAGTTGTTCTGTGATTGGTGTGAAATGAAATTTACTTGTCGCAGAGGAACGGAAAATTGTAAAGGGATAAAGTGAAAACAGACGAACAGGAAAAGAGCAAAGAGAAAATGGCGAACAGTTATCTCGGCACGAGGAACCTTTTCCTCCATTCACAGTATGTATTGCGGACATGTCCAAATGAATTCGTTCCGTATACAATTTACAATTTGTCGCAAGTCGTACGTAAAGTGAGATAAATGCTTTTTCATACCTTAGGACAACGCTAAAGAATTAAGTTTCAATTTCGCCGAATAAATTAGTGTAAGATATATATATATATATATATATATATATACGTATACACTGTGTTTACGCTATTAGTTCGCAGCATTTTTCTCGTAAACGATGAAAAAGGATGAATGGTTCAATGTGACCTACATATTCACGATAATATTTTTTTCGCAAATATATATGTATTTTGAAGTTGTAATATCCTTTTAAATGCCTGTTTTTTTATCCACAATTTTTTTTTTTTTTTTTTTTTTTTTACTTACATCGAATCCTCTCATCATTTCACAAAAAAAGATATTAACATATAAACTGATCGATCAGGCGTGATCATGGCATGATCATCTGATTGATTTGATGGCATGAAAACTGATTAATTTGAAGGATATTTTGACTTAAATTGTTTAGAGGAAAACAAAGGAAGACATAACGCGGTTGTATGTATGTTTTATCACACAACTTTGTCTTATATACGATAAATTCTACAGAACTAAAGTTAAAATATCTTTTAAACTAATGAGTTTTCAGGCATGTTATCCTAATACTTTTCTTCGTAGAATGTCGATAAATAGTGCATACATTTTTGCGATAAATCTATCATGAATATATAGTTCACTCCGAACCATTCATCCTTTTCCTGTTTCATGTTTTCCTCATACTTATCGTTCACGCTAAGATATAACGTGAACACTCTGTATATAACCGCTGGTGTTAGTATTCTCTGAAGGTTTAAAATATTGATGAGAATGTGGAATAAGAAAAACGATGAAAGATTATATTGTTACTAAAAGATAATCCGTAAGTTAAATGTTTAATTGGATACATACATATTCTTCTTACTTAATTTAGCAAATTATACCTACACCCGTTATGCAAGAAAAAGTTAGTAGCAAATCTTGAACGACAATAATTATGTAATTGGGAAAAGTATACAGATGGTCTATTTCTATATACTTGTACGAAGATTTTTAATGAATGCAAGGAAAAGATTGGAAGAAATAAGAACCGCAATATTTTATTTGGGAATTGCTTAACAATGCATTTGTTGTTCATTGTTTCATTTGGAAAGTGCAAAAAGTGATGCAAGTTACACAAGGATGTGAAACCGTTACGTGCAAGAGATTTATTTCATTTGTTACAAATAAATCATTGAGGAGTGTGCAAATATTTACAATTAATTATCAATTACGTTAGATATTATACCTGTCGCAAATAATAAAAACAACTAAGAAAAATGTAATTTCATCAAAGAAATAATTGCTGTTAAATTGCTATAGGTAAAGTGATTAACGCGATTATTTTAAGCAATTATAAATGCTTTCTAAACTTGCGTTGGCTTTTTGATGTTTCATAATTTATGTTGCGAAAAGGATTTTCAAATAATACTCTAATGATATGTTGAAATATCTTCAAATGTTTATGTATAGTATAAATTGTTAAGTAAAATTTGAAGACGTTAATCGAATAAGAATTTTCATTAATACGTTTTATTAGAATTTTTACTCAACTAAGATCGCTACTTTCTAATTTAGTTTTCCAATTCAAGACCTCTTAATTGTGCACAATATAAAATTATATTAAAACTTTGGATTTGTAATATTTAAATTATATGCGCATGTCCTCGCTTCTTTATAAATATTTAACAGCATTTTCAACGTATCACTGGCGGCATTTTTTAAAGTTCGGGCAAATTGGTATTCTTTTTTCGCAAATGTTAATCACGCCGTCGTTAAAAACGAAATAAATTCTTAACACCTGGTGCACGTGCTCGTTCATGCACATTACGATCCAGTGTCGCATACGCTAGATCGGAAAGTGCATTCATGGAATCATGCATCAGGAGAAATTTTCCTGTTGCGTGGTGCACAGGGCCATGAGGGACTTTCGTTTCCGATATTCTCTTTTCGAATGAGCAATAACTTCCTGAATTTTCTGACACACGGTGTCGTGTCCTATGCGTCATCGTTCGTTCATGTCAGCTGTGAAAATATCTCAGTCGATTTTGTTACTTTCTATTGCACGAGTGAGAGCAAAAATTATTTCGTTAGGAAAAAGAACGAAAGGAAAAGAAGATAAAAAAGCCAGAAATATGCTTTTAACGCATGTAAACTCGATACAATATGTTTCGTAGATATAATACTATAGTTTTTAAATATTTCAAATATATAAAAATAAGTTACAAAAAATGAACATAAACGAGCAATTAAAACAGTAATTATCTATCTCTATTTATTCATATAGCTTGAAAAATTTTACTGAATATTTCTAAAATTACGTTTTATGTGCGTATACTTTAATATTACCATTAAATTTGTACAATTAAGTTGTATTCAGTATATTTATACTATTTATTGATGGAATAGAATAAAAGATATAACATATGTGAAAAATATATGTATACAAAAAGAATAATTTGTAAAAAGTATGATATTTTACGTAACAGTGCGAATCGTTTGATCCTTCATGGTAATATTATTAACTCTAGAAAAGAACGTAGAAATGATTTTAAGTGAGAAGATCTCTTTCAAACTTTTGGAGTTCACAGAGTAGGAAACTCTTCGTTTATTCAACTTTCACTTCAAATATTTGGCATAACTACTAGAACCATTTGATAATGTAAAGAATCGACTTCTACATTTGAGCAAAACTTTTTTTATATAAAACCTTGTACCTCGTGTACGTGCCTCATAGTGAACATTATCATGCTCGTACGTTTAACACATTCATCGAAATAAATTGGTACTTGCAATTGAAATTTTTCTGCACCACATACATTTCTTTCAGTGCCGTAATTATATTTCGATCGACGAATGAATGAGATCTTTTCACGAGGAATTTCACCGAGGCGTTACGTAACAAACGGTATCCTCCCCCGTTCATCGTTTTTCTGTTACGACGTTTCTTCAAATAAGAAGAGAGAACTAAGGAAGCAAATATTAGCGAATGATTTATGTAACGTAAAAAAAAATATGTTGTTCATCTTGCAAAATGTCACGCTTCTTGCGTCTATTAGTATGATCAATATTTGTCGTTAACGTTTCGTGTCGCGACCAGATGTAGATACTTGCGTACTGACTTTCTTTGAAGGAAAGAGAAATAAAAAGCGCGGAAAGAACGAGTTCACGCGATTAACGCTCGTGTAACAATTTCCAAAAATCGAGCTGTTACCACAGGAATCTCGTATCGGGACCACTTTCTTATTGGAAAGGACGCCATTTACTTACGAAACGAGAATTCTGACATACTCCCTGGGGCTCGTTCATGGCCCACATACGAATATCTTTTTGAATATGATTTCCGGACATTTTTGCAAGATTGTATATTCGCGGACCGGGGTCACCTACTTTTCGTAATTTTTACGTTGATACTCGTGTGCTCGCTCTATCGCGGATACACGAAACGTTATTTTACGAAGCAACTTTGCCCAACGCCGATGAAATCTCGAAATATCGTTTGTGAACCGAAATGGAAAAGTTTCGTCGTTTGAGAAAATTGCGTACCCTAAATGTTCAATTCGAAGTCAAAAGAATCTATCTGGTAAGAATTTTGCCCGCCAATTTCGCCCAGTGACATTCTCTTAACAATCGTCGTAATTCGACGCGTCACGTGAAATTTTCATCGAATGTAATTTTCATTTTTTGCGTGAAATAATTATTGAGACGTTCGAATAATTGCAATAAAACAATGACACAAAATAAAAAAAGAGCAAGTACAATTCAAACGTAGTTGTTTCTTTTTAATCATCTGAACGACTCATTGTCAGTTATTCTTGCGTGAAATTGTAAAATTACAGAATTCTCTGATCATTATTAGTTTGCAAATTATTTTGCAAGAACTCCCTCATATCAGAAAACAATCGATGCAAAGCAATTGTATCCTATGCATCATTCTACTGTGTCGTGATACATAACAGATCCGTGTGATCGTTCAATCCTGTTCGATCTATCTGCCTTTCGAACCGAACAACTTCTCGTCCAAGTTCCGCAATTCAATTCGAATACGATCTGCCAGTGTCACGGCTACGTAACGAGATGGAAGGGCAAAAGGCCAAGGTGTCGAGCTGTCACACGTGGTCGAAGGCCTAACCGATCGTAACCGTAACCAGACAATCCAGATTCCTGCACCCTTCCGTTGCTAGACGATACGGAGCGTGAAATCAGGTTCGAGTTCCTGTAATGACCAAATCAATGCACGGCTACGTATACGGTTCAATGATCCATGTGACATAACGACGTTTTATTTATGCTTATTTACCGCTTATCCATGCTATCGTAACATTGATTGAAAATATACTTTTAAAATAGCTATTAGATCGACGTATATGAAATATCGGTTCTACGAATTTTTAACCAACTTTTTCTATTAATAGTGTCACTGTCGCAGTATTTCTCGGTGATCTACGTTATTACATTTTTGCAATGATTAAAATACGATAAATTTCTAACTAATCTAAAAGATTAAAGGAGTGAAAGATTTTCAACGATGTGAATGTTAACAAGGTTCTTAACATGTTAAATATATTTAACAGGAATTTTATCGATTTTATCATTCGTTACATTGGATTGATACACGTGAAGTATCATCGCGTTCGTCCCAACAATCGCAGTACCGAAGAAATCGCTAAATCTTGTCAGCTTCTTCCCATACGATTGTTTAGTCAAACGAATTTAGCAAAGTCGAGCAGGTGTATGCACGCAAAAGGCTTTATTTCAATTGTATAAATGCATACCGACACGTACCTATACCCAATTTGCTTCGACGCTATTTTTAAGAGAACCGGTTTTGTAAATTTCACTGAAATGCGCAAACATTCGCCTTCCTATTTCGTTGTTTCAGTTTTGTTAAATAAACCGCATTGTTCTGGCGAACCATGTAAGTTTGCTTAAAGGGAAAAGCCAGGAAATAGCATCGAAACAATAGTCTCGAACAGATTATTGAAAATGATCCAAAGTAAGCAGTAAAAGAAATCAAATGAAATTCAGCTATTCGACCATTATTCGTCGCCCGATGCAAATAAGAAGAGCAAAGAAAATGAACGAATGATTTTCGCGTGGGTTAAGCGATATGCAAAAGCCAAAACGTGTGGAAATAGTGTCATTACTTCGAAGAAATAATTAGGATTAATTAATAGAATAGATTGGAATTGACAAAATTATAAGAAGCATTCGAAGAATTCTAGCTATCATTATAATACAAGTATATTAATCAACTGTCTTCACGAAGAAATACAAAATTAAATGGTAAATGTTCATTCTTATTTGTTACGACAGCAAGACGAAAATAATACAAACTCGTCCTCAGTATTTGCAATTAATTTAATAATTACACTTATTTATATATTACGTAAATTTATCGTTGGTAATTTTTACTGTTATATAAACTGTTACAAAACGATTTAATAAACAAATAGCGATGTATCGCTTGCCTACGTTGCATTTAATAATCGCATTTCATCGAACAGTAGTCATGGTATTACAGGCTGTGCAAGGAAAATAAAGTCATAAAACGTTATGAACGTCGTCTTTGGGGAAGGAACGAAAAAACGAAGGCAACAAATTCGATACTCTCGAACCACAAAGTTGATTGCTTTATGTCGATTTCCGTCGAGTGGAGTCGAAGACATTTCACGGGAACGAAGAACCGACGGCCGGAGAAAGTATCTTCTCCTACCGTGTCCAATCTCTCGTGCTCTCCGCTTCGTTCAGGCATTTCGTATATTTTAATCTTCTTATTGGGAAGAATGGATTTCATCACGTAATACCTGCGTCTACCACGAAAAGTCGTCCGATCGAGTAGCTCGCAACGGTACCCTACTGGCTTGTTCACGAAAAGATAGCTTCGCGCACCGAAAGCGCTACATTAGAGACTTTCCCTGTTTTACGTTCGTTCTACATTAGCAAGCAATTTTTCGGCGGTCGTTCGTAAAACCAGAGAGTTTTTCGAAGTGGAGCACGCGTGAAATTTTTGTGAAAACGAGTGCTGCAACTGTGTGACCGAAATCGGTGAAATTCCGCGTCCAGGTCGATGAATGGTAAGAAGAGCTTACTTATAATATTAAATTTAGGAAATTATGTTCACGCGTCTTTTGTAGAAATGTTTTAGACTCGTTGCTAAGAAATGATAATCATATTGGTAAGATATAAAAGAAGGATATGATAATGACACGTATTATAATTTGGTTTGACAAACGAGCTTCGCTCTTATAGAAAGTTTCAAGGATATTGCTTTTAATAAAGCAGTTGCTAGATTGCATTCCCTAGTTATGTAATTATCTATGTAATTTTGTAATTATCTACGAACACGCACATATAAATGTATTTATGTAAGTGAATCTGACAAGTAAAAACATTATGTCATTCGAAGAATCATTCAACATATATATATATATAAAGAATAATAAATTTTCAAAGTACTGGAAAAATATTTGTTACCTACAATATTATCAAATAGTAATGCAGCATTAGTACCGTTTTGATAGATTGCTACTGTTCATAATGACATGGCTATTTCTAGTCTTCGATTATAAGTTGTAGTTACAGAAATTTTAGGATCGCTGTCATCAAGGAAACTAATAATTATATTTGCGTGGCCGTGCGATCGAATTTTCTTACGTATGTACCTGCTTTCATGTGTAACAGGGTCAAGCGTGACTTTGTTTTCAGATCGAAGATATGCAAATATCTTTGGAGTTTGAACTGCGACCAGACAATTCGAATCGCCAGCTTCCTGGAGAAAATGAACGATGAGTTAATTTCCCTATTACGTGAATTCCTTCACGACGTAATTGACGTGACGCCATTGTTAATGATTTGATGACGGAATAATATTAACTACGCGTTACATGACACCCCGTCGTCCTCAATAATAACAGAGATAAAGAACTCTACCAGCAGCGGTTGCATAATTAAATAAATTAATCCGATACGAGCGTACAAACGACTAGATGCCAGATTTTTTACTTAAAAAGATAAAACTTCTTGTCATTTCATTTTTCATTTCGATATTGCTTTTATCGTTTATTTCAATCGGAGAAGTTTTGTAGAAATATTTTCATTGTCGACTTTCTGACAGATTGTAATTTTAATGGTAAAATTCTACCTAATAGTTATTTTAATTGTAGAAGTTTCTAATGTAATCTGTTACTTTTATACGTGCATACATATTTATTCGAGGTACAAAGCATTTTCCTATTTTTCACGGCAACAGGCAAAGTTTTCTGGAAGATGGTGCAATCTCAAAAAGCAGAGCTCATTGTGTATTAATTTCAAGGCCACGCGGGGCACATCGAGTCTTCAAGTATTATATAACAAACATGCTGGCTGCTTGGTGATGCTACAAACCCGAAAGTTCTAAAACTGGTGTCGCGTAAAGAGTAGGAAAACGAAGCTCAAGAATGTATTAGGTCAGCAAGTTCGAGAAGAAGCCGCGCGAACTCGCATCACCTTTCTTTTTTCTGATGAATATTTCAGAAGAAAACGTTGTAAACTGTGTCGTCTTGCAATACCGACTTATAAAGTTATTTGATCAAATAAAACGAGCCCCTGGTCGCGAAAGTTTGCTCGTTACCCCATAAGACGCATTAATTTACATCGCGTCGTTTGAAAAACGCCAGTCTTACGACTTTTTTTCTTTTTTTTTTTTTTAAGTCGCTGACGATTCCATTACGATGAGACGTATATCACTTGAATGAATTTTGCGCTGTATTACGTTCTTCTTAGAGTACTTAGTATTTGAAACTTATGTAGATACGTATTCGAAGACATGTAATTATAGGTGTGAGAAAACTATTATTCCTATTTTTACTATATTACTTTTATATATTGCTATATCACGTTTTGTTATGAAGTATTTCTGTAAGAAAACAGATAGGTAAAATTTATGGTCGCTTACAGTCAGAACAATTACACAACAAAAACAATTACAATTCAGTTGAACGCTTTAATAATCTTTTCCCTATTTTCGTTATGAAAATACTTAAAAAGAAATTGTTAATCCTTTCACTGCATTTTCATCGATACGTTTGATAATCCAATTATAGTTACATAAATAATGAAAGCAGGAAATATTTGTTTATTCCGTTTGTAATCGTAATAATTCGTTATCGATCTTCCCACAAGAAATCCTTTTCCGTTTGAAATTACGAAGAAACTATATAACAATCGACAGCGAGCACGCTCCAACAAAATGAAAGTATTCCCCGATAAATATTAGCTGCATCCATCTTATTGAGCGCAGTATTTTGAAAGTGAGAGTTCAAATAAATTAGCCTGCAAACAAGCATGGTTCTAAATTTCATTTCCAGATAGATTATTAACACAAGAAAACGCTGTGTCATTCAATTTTCTTCAATTTTTAATACCACAACACTCGATATTTGCAAAACTGCCTCATCATCGGCTGATATGGAAAGTAGCGAAAAAATTGGTTACAGTGAGAAATCTCGTGCAATTTGCCACTTAAGCGTCCTTCAAGAAGGAACTATAACAAAGAAATTTTCATCCTTTCTGTGTTATTCCACCAATAATTTTATCGCTACAATCTCTTTCTGCTACACTCGCTGCTCTTTCCTTAAAAAGTAAAACGCGCCATTCTCTAAAGGAAAGAAAAAAGGGAAAAATACTGCTTTGCAACGGAAAGAGCAGTTTCAATTCATTAACTCGAAACAGTGGAACAGCCATAGTCGTATACGCAGTGCGAACGGTCACGAACGAGGCGTAACTAATTTTCCTTAACGGAAGCCGTCGTATCGAGCCCTTATCGTATCCGTAACGCGGCGCGATAGCCTGGCGAATTAATTCAAATCCAAGTGGTACGTATAGCCGGCGAAAGGTATCGCTCTTGCTCTTCATTAAACGTCAGATTTTCGGCAATGTAGGTCGTTCGTTCAATTTCCGCATCAGTCAAGGACGAGCCGTCTCGACGACCGGTGTCCCGTGAAACGCAACCGGAGGAGAGAACGGATAGATCGCGGATGGATATGGCTTGACGAAGAGGAGAAAGGCAACGAGTAAAAGTAGGTAAAAGCGAGAAACGAAGGAACGTGGAACGTGCAAGCCTGAGAAACAGACGGGAAAAAGAAAGGGGGAGAGGATAGAATCGAGCCAATGGCAACAGAATTCCCGTCCTGTTCCCGGCTTTGTCTGCTTCGTTTTCTCGGCGCAAAATGAAACTATTGCTCTATCAATCGGTATTGTCTCCCTCTCTCCCTCACTGTCCTTCCGTTCTTTTTCTCGCTCATCCGCGGCGAGGAAGGAAAAATCGAGGCTCGTCCCTTCATTCGTACCTTCGTTTGTTGCCCGTTCTTTTCCTGTCCATCCTTTGGAACACTCCGGCTGACCTTTTCGCGCTTGCCAGCGTTCATGCGCGCGCGACAGAGCGCGTCTTTCACGAACTTCACGAGGCTGCCAAGCTACGAAGCTCGGCTAAGAGGAGTAAGCCTGTACACCCGCTGGCTGCTGGGATACCAAAGATTCCTTCAGAGATTGCGGACGGAATTTCGCTGTAGTGACGGACGAACTTGCCCCCTTTCTCTCCCCCGCCGTGTCTTGTCTTATCTTAGCCCTGCCGGTATTATAGCCCCAACCACTTCACTGTGGCCCTCCGCGCCACGGCGGACCGGTATCCCTCCGTAGACAGATAAAATTCCAGGAAAAGCGAAAAGGCCCTCCGCCGACTCTACTACTCTCTTTTCCTCTGGAAACTTGAACCAGCCTCACCACCGTCGAAACTACGCGGCCGTATCCTATATCCTATCGCAACCCCGGACACCCCTTCCGCACAGACAGACTTTAAATCGAAAGATCCTCGCTTAGATGGATCCAGCGTCACGTTTCGCCCTTGCTCGATATCCTGTCCTACTGAATCGATTTCGAATCCTCGCCAACGCTCTAACCTAATAATTCTTACGGGTTACGGTTGTTGGAAAAGGGCCGACGATACTTGGTAATTGAATTACGTTTCGGCCAACGAGACTGCTCGATCGATGATTCATCTACACGTGGAACTGGCAATTTTTCGTCAGTCTTTGGATAGAGATCGTTAATTTTTCAATTTTATAAGATTCCATTTATGGATGTTCTTGAGTTGAGAATTTCACGGGATAACGAGTTAGGCACATTCGATGAATTTTTTAAATTTGATTTTTCTCAAAATCTACGACGAAGAAACTAGACGAGTAGAGAAAGAATAGATTTACTTTTGCCTGGTGAACGATATCTTGCTGATCGCTCCACTCAAGGTTTATTTGTATTTAAATAAAAGATTTACAATATTTGTGTAACATGGATGAACGACATATGACAGGTAGAGTAATAACAAGTTTTCTCATTGTATCTTTTCTTACGATTTACGATTAGATTCTTTTAGCATTTGTAACGTCGATGTATTTGTTCTATCACTGTACTCGATATATTTCAATATTATGTGTTATTTGATGTAATTCATTAAACTTCAATTATTTCATTTGGAAAGTTGCTTGAAATCTGTATTTGAATTTTCGACAATTTATCCGACAAACAAATTAATTTAAAAAGGAGATTTATATAATATTACGGTATCGATGCGATTCAATTGTATTTTGTTAAAATTGGAGAAATATTTATTTTTGCATGTCGAATGAATTTAACCATCGACTGTACAACGTTTCCTTTAATAAAAGTTTCATAAAAATTTTTGACCGTAACGTTTGGTCTGTATTGGGTTTCGTGGTTAGAATCGAATATGTCTACATCCCCATTTTTTTATTTCTTTTATTTTTCTACCTATACCTTACTTTTTGTTCAATTTCTGCTTGGTTACTGTGACCCTCCATTACCAGAAAACTCGACTGAATCATCGATTTGTGTATTTACCTTGCTTTTGGAAAATCGAATCACGTGCACAAACCAACGTTTTATTCTACATTGTACGTAGAACCGTGTTTCGGAAGTTGCAAGAAAAGCAAGCATTGTTAAAAATCTGTAATACTTACAGTCACTCGCAAAAGTTTTTACATAGCCTAGAAAAATAACGTTTTTATTAAAATAAAATAACTTTGTACAGTAACATCTCTATCTATTAATATGTAACATAATAATAACTATATCATAACAAGATACGTCAATCCACAGAAGTAGTTGAACTAATAAAAAAAAACGAACCGTGCAATTCACAAAAGTTCGTGAAATCTCAGTATCTTAGATCATTAATTGTATTGATATTTCGTAGGGTTTCCTCCTTAATTATCTAATCTTCAAATAGAATATAATGGATTATATAATATAGCAGATAATAGATAATAACGATGATAGAAGAGCTGATCTAATAAATCAGTTCTTAATCTTCTCATAGAACGCACTAATTTTGCATTGTCTGTCTTTATCCACATGTACGACTTACTTTCACTCATTCATATTTCACGTCTTACGCTGTTTCCTGCAACTCGCAATTTCATTTTGATTCGTAGAAAATCCCATTGAACGTAATGGTATTAACGATAAAAGTGGAATTCCATAAGGGTAAGAACAGAGTGAAACATTTTCACATCTTCTAAATCTTACGGCTTAACAACGTACCGTACCATAGAAAATATATCTTCGCGAATATTGTTAAGTTGATTGATCCGTGATGATACCTTTTGAGGCATATTAACATATTTGAGGACGTTTTGTGCATTTAATGACTTTAATATTGTCCCGCTGCATATTAATTTCTCATTAAAACTCTAATTATCATTTTTAATGAAGATTTGGCAAAATGTTTGGTCGAATGACATATGCACATAAAAATGTACGAAACGCAAGAACAATTTTTCACGCGTGTTATTTAAGAAAACAATTCGATATAATCCGCGTATATTATTCGGAGCAATGAATCTGCTGCCAGAACTTTTTAAATAGTTTCACTGAAACAGAATTTCAGTTATAAAAAGACGATTCTCTCTCGTTCAATATTAATCATCCAGGGAAAATACTCACTTTACGCGTTCGTATGGAATTAATAAGTAAAATCCGATTGTAAATGTGAATGTAGAGCGTGAGTACTATGTCGAGTATCACCTGATCACGATTTATTTATAAACTTTCTTCTATTGCTTCAATTTATTAACTATAAGTGATGCTAAGTTAAAAAGAAAAAAGAAATTGAAAGAACAATCGAAAGTTAAGTGAAAACATAGACAGATCGCAAGGAAAACTAAAATTTAAAACAACGATACCAAATAACGCTGGTACAATAAAGAATTTCCACTGTGTACATTTTCATCAGAGATTGTAGTTTAAGGGATAAATTATATAAAATCAAGCATTCAGACTATACACTACATCAAACGATATTATAATACAATATCGTTGTGGCATTGTAACATTGGAAGATGCAATGATAACGTTATTTATTCAAAAGTTAATTATAAGCAAATAACAAACAATTATAAAATTTGTCTTTCCTCAGTAAGAAGAAATAATTTCGATAAACCTCTGAACAATATTTAAAACACTTTATATGTCGATTTCTGTTCAATAAATAAACTCCTCTCACATCAATCATGTCCCATTCTTCGTCGTCGTTTTTCCATTGTTTCGTTGTACGTTCAATACACAGTACTTTCTCCGCTTCAACTTTGCAACCCATAAAGAAATTTTAAATATTTATGAACGATACAAATGCTTCAGTCTGTAATTAAAAGCACTGTAGGAACAATCGTGGAGAACGTTTCGTTTCAAAATAACAACGGGCATCGCGTCGAGTTGCGAATAACATCAATTCCACGAGACTCGAATATACTCTGATGTCAGAACCTGTTTGGTGAAGAAGAAAGTCGATATGCCAAACTTGACTCTCGAACGTTGGCCTTACAACTTTCTTGCTGGCCTCCTTTTTCGTGTTTCTTTCGTGTTTCCACTTTGCTCGTCACCACCCTGATAATATTTAATATTGCACGCTACATCGATGTACTTACCTGTTTCTCGTTATATTCTGATCGAATATATGCTTCCAATATGCACGTTATGACTCGACAGTAATTTAATAGCCATTTCATATGTGTTAAATAAATATTTTAATCCTTTAATTGGATACTTTTAATTTAGATAGATGAATTATGAAGAAAGAACAATCGTTTCACTTTTAAGTGATTAATGCGACGATTAAAAGTTATTTCAAGCGAATTAAGGTTCCTGTTGTATTATCGGGCTAATTATTATAACGAATTTTGTTACGCTTTCTGATACGTAAATCTATTCTGTTTAAAAAGTAATTTATATATTTATAACATAATATGTATATTTATTATATACATTTTCAATTTCTTACAAACTCTTTTCCTATAATTATTCAATTGATAGAATTAATTGAATAACGAAATTAAGATTAAGTATGGTTAACATAATTGAATGAGATAATAATTGAGTGTCTTATTTGTTCAAAGTGCCATCGTACTCGTATCTATTCCCTCTTTATTATTATGGCTAAAATAAATTTTTGCCTAAACTTTTACTCGTACAATTAAGAGTTTATTTCAATACTTTTGTTAGAAAATTAAATCTATGTAGGAAGAAACCTAAGACGTCGTAACGTAGAGTGCAAAGCCATAATAGAACAAGTATTTCGCTTTATAATAATACGAATATAGATGATTTTGACCAAGGATAATAAAACCATGCAGTTACTAGAACTATTTATATTCTTGTCTTTTAAATAATAACCAGATTTGAATTCTGCTCTACATGCTTTCTTGGGAAAGATTATTAAAAATCAACGATGGGTAATTAATTAATTCTAATCGCGTCAGGACGCGCAGCTTGCAAAGGACAACGACAAGCCAAGTTATTGCATCGGGATACGTGCTCGCGATATCCGGCGATAAAATTTGCATTAATCGTTCTCAACAGCGAAGAGAATACAAGAAACGAAAACTCTATGGTCGAAAACACGAAACAGATTTAATACGAGAAAGAAAATCAATTGCACCTAAACAAGTAGTAAGATTGTCTTAGGAAAGTATATTTTCTTACGTTACACAATCAATAGTATCAAGCATCGTACATTTTTACGCTTGTTTGTGTTATAAATGTCGGGCGAATGTAATAAATTTATTAATTTAAGAAATTAAAAGTTATCCGAATGGCTCTTAATGAAAACTCCGTTCCTTCCGCCGTAATAATTTCCAGTGATCTTTCAAGAAGTTTACACGGTTTCATATAATTTCAGCTAACTTGCTCAACTTGTGTCTTCAATATCAAGCGATATTTCGTTATCTTACTAACCTGTTGACTTCCTTCTACGGTTCTCCGATGGAATTTAAAATATGAAACCGACGCGGTTACTCCATAATTTGCGATCTATCACTTCAATTCAATTCGAAGTGTTAGTTTTTAGAATTCCAATAAACGTCTTTCAAACCGAAACTCTACGTTTTGAAAACGCGAAGAAAATTATTTCTAACGTAAGCCTGTACGTAACATGGATTCGTTAAAAATTTTAATTAGAAATACGTACCATAAATTACTATAAATAAATACTTATTACCATAAATGGCGAAGTAAATTTTGCAAAAGAAAATAGAAAAGAAACAATGTGTGAAAATTCGAATTCCTCGCACTGTTCGAATATGTGTGTTTTCTCATTAATATACGGGACAGAAATTGCTCCAGAAAGGCGGACAGTTAATAAAGTTTCATAATTAGCATACAGCCGGAAAAATAAGCGGAGCGGAATGATTCTCGGAGGGAATAAAATTTAAATAGGTATGTTACAATCCCGTATTCCTGCTGGTATCATAGAAATAACATTTTTCCAGCTAATTAATGAAACCCGAACGGAGAAACCAACTAATTGACACGTTTTTGCCGGTTGTATGCTTGATTAACCTCTACCAATGGAATATAATTGCGTGTTATACTTTCGAATTTATATCGTTTACGAACGCCACGATTTGACGATCGCTCTAATTAATCTGCTAATTACTAACATGAACAGACACAATCGGAGATTTTGCTTGCTTGTAACAGAACAGCGCATCGCTATTAACTTCGTTGTTACATTAGCCGCCGGATTGAATGAAAAATATAATGCGATCTTTGTAATTAACTTGGATCGAGTTTGAACATAAAAAAAGACCTGATTTCAACAATTAGCTCTCTCTCTCTCTCTCTGATTTGGTTTAACAAACTTCTCATTATTGTATTTTATTGCCGTAACCAACCCCAACAGAATTTTAAACGAGCCCCCTTGGTTCACGTGATTTTCGAGTTTTAAAACAAAGGGACCCTATCGGTAATTAACACGACGAAGTTTACCCTAAAAAAGCATTGACGCGAATTGGAAATTCAATTTGGAGATAACTTCAATAATATATATATAGAAACTATCTTGTTTTGTGCTTGCAAGTTCAATAAAAGTTAGATTATCAATGATTCCATTCTCAATTTCCATGAATGTTGTTAATTAAAATAATCTATATTCCAATATTTCACGATATTCAGGACCTTTTATTAAAAATTTCGATAATACGGACTACGAGAATGTGATATTACATTCGGATACGCCTACCTTGAAAAGTTTAATAAACCATACGACTTTTAGTTTAAAATACTTCATGAAAAGTATTAGTCGTTAAACTGTTGTAATATACGAGCCAGAAATTCATAAATAGAATAGAATACAATTTCGTAGCATATATCTGTATTCTTTCAAATGTTAAAATCCGTTATTGTATATTCATGAGGATTCGGAAAAATTATACTGAAATTCTTCTAGATAAATACACACCTTATATATTTACTTTTTCTATTTATTTCTCTTTTGGCCATAAGCTACACATTCACAATCTTTCCAATCCTTTCAAATATATTTATCTCGTCTATTTGATCATCGCCTTATTATCAACAAGTCGAAAGACTTGCTCGTTCTTTCACAAGTATATAAACAAAAACGATCGTCGGCCGACATAAACGAATCAACGAACAGGCAAAAGGAAAGACTCGACAAAGCGCGACCGCGTTTCCAAGCGTCTTAAAACGATTCGAAACAAGGGGAACACTTTAATCAGTGCACAAAGAAGAATGACAGGATGGATTACGAAAAATATAAGGAGATCAAGTATAAAACGTCAAAGAAGAGGTCCGCACTGAAGTCCGCTAGCCTTAAACCGAGTGTGAGCTTTTATTATAGGAACTATCCAAGCTGTGCGACTTACGAGGCGAACCGGTGGATTGTGTAGGTAGCTCTAGGTGGCGACTGGTACGAGAAAAGGGTTGTTGTAACAGCAAGAAGAAAGGAGCACGAGCGGCGTCAACGAATAAAGGCAAACGGGCTTGTGGGGTGGGTTGTGAAAACAAAAAGGAAGAACGAAAGAGGAGAGAAAAAGGAGGAGAAAGAAGGGAATAGAGGCGAAAGTAGCGCGCGGAACGGCATTACGTAGGTGCAAGAAGAGCAAAGGAAATAGAAGAAAGCGGCAGAACTGAAGACAGGCAAAAGGGGAGCCGCAAAGGCCACAGAGTCATCCAGTGACTGCACGTTCCCCTGGCCCGTCTCCAAATCTACTCTACAAGCTTTTTCTATTTTAGCCCCTTATTTTTCCGTTCTTCTGATTTATCGTTTTATTGTTCAGCAGCCGCTCTGACGACCGCTAAACCTGGCTCACCCCCCTCCTGTCCCACCTTCTAACAGACTCTCGATCCTTTTTATATCCCACGCTCTCCGTTTGCGCGCGGTCTCACCTCTGATCGACACGTAACGATGTTCGTCCCGGGCCAAGCCCCAGTCTACGACCGATCCACAAGTCTCTGGCAAGGAAACATCGATACAAGCTTTTTGCACGATACTTCTGGATGCTGGCCATATTTTTTTGACGCGTTAACGAGCATTTCGTGTGAACAGACAATTTCTCAATTCTGAGAACCGGTATTCCGTAGTCTAATGATCGCAGTGTTATTTCTGACATATTTAGATCAACGCGATGCCATTTTACTTTAAGCTTCAGGATCGGTGATAGATCGTTGACGTTGGCTTTCGGATAATTAGCCGGATGATTACTCTATGTCCTATATATAATTTATAATAGTTTAAAAAAAGACTGCGTAAAAATACGTATGTCAATACTGAACGATCTTCTTCATCGTCCAATACTCGAATAAAATATTCGACAGATATTAGTTCTATATCATATTGTTAGAAATATCGTTTTTTATAAAAACATAGTATGCAACGTCTTCAACGATCGACAATCGCGTTACTCGTGTATCTAGTACAGTAGAATTTTATTTAAAAAACAACAGTAGAATGAAGTATACTACAATACACCATAGCATTTAGTTTTCGCAGTATATTGTATCGCACTTGCACACTTTTTCTCTGACATTGCGATCCAAGTCACTCACGTTGTTAACTGAGTCGATGAAATTTCTTATTTTAATCGTTCCCAATAATTCAGCAACACGGATCACCGATGATCATCGTGAGCGTCAATGTGTTAAATAAACCTGAAATGCGCCACAACGAAACACGGACTGGTAGTTGAAACAAATTACGAGAGGATCGGATTTTGATTAATTAAATATGCAGGTAATTTTATGCTGATACGAGGATGGATTTTTGCATTCTGAATAAAACCATCACGTGCACGCTCATTATACTGGTTTCCCCATAACTTATCGCGCTTTACAAGCGTTCAATATAGTTTTCTGGCCATGTATCATTCGTGGAAATAACCCGAATGCTCGAGGCGGGTATCGGCAGCGTGTACAAGGCCAAAACGAGGATAGTGTACTCGACCAGAACTTGCACGTGTATATGTATATTTGAAATAAACCGAACTGGGCCTGGCCCTTTCAAGCTGCATGATACACTTATGATCCGCCTACGTTAATTACTAGAATAATTGTACATCTGAAAATTCAAGCATTCCATAGATATACTTTGCTCGAGATTAGATCGAGCAGCACGCGTAACCCGACTAAGATAACTTGTACGTTGTTAATATTCCTTTGGAATATTATTTCAGTCTTCGTCTAAAGGCAGTACGTATATTACTGGATTTTCTAGCAAAGTATTATATTTTACTATATTTTTGCGTTTAACCTGCTGGTTCATAATTATTTAAAAATAATCGTCTCTAACTTGTTTTACGTTCATTGTCTTTATTTTCTTTTTCAGCTAAATTTCATTATGAAATGTAAATTTTCAATATCAAATTTCGCAGCGAATACTCACTTAACATACTCCACGCTTCTATCAATGTGAATTATTTAATCATTTAAATCTTTGAAATTATCGAGTCTTTATATAACGCGCTTTTCTTGCATTTCCTGTCGATATTTCCAACATTTCACACTCGATTCTTTCATTTCAATTCCCTCCGAACGTTTGAAACACCAAAACTACAGAACACAATAAAGAAAATCTAATCTTAATCTCATGTTAATCCACTTTACTCTGTGACAATCATTCAAGATACGATAGAAGCGGACGAAGAAGCAGAGCCGAGGTCGTCGATCACGTAGCGCGAAGTTCAAAGTCCCAAGCGGCCAAAAGGAGGAAAAACTTTTGCTGTATAAGTACTACTTCGCGACACTTTCGTTCCTTCTTCGTTGCTTCTTTCGCGCTGTCAAATCATGAAAGATCCGCGTTTTCGTTGTCGTCGCTCCGCGGCTGAGGCAACAAGGAAAAGACGCGTCCCATCTTGCTGGATGTTCGCCAAAGTCACAAGACGCTGATTCTCAACCGTCTTATCCGAATCTGCTGTCCGTCTCGCGATCCTACTATCCGGCCGTTCTGTAGCTTGCCGCAGAAAAACCTTCAAATAAACATAACTGTTGAGAACCATCGTGGGAACGTCTATCACAGAAGAGTGCTTCTGTACCTCGTTTGGCAAATATTCGCAGCAACATCGGATGTAAGAACATCTTAAATCAGAACTAACAATAAACGATACACCATTTTCTCCTATTTTGCATTTCAAACGTATCCCTTTTCCTTTATACGACTTTCGTCTAGGTACTGCTTCATCGCGAAATAATGAGACACATCTGCAAGGAAAATTCAGTAAGCGAGCACTATAGTTGGTTTATCCTCGAACCTTGTCGGATGGTGTTCGAGCATTTAACCGGAGTTATAACTCGACGGTCACCGGCATGGTTCAATTTGGAAATTTGTGACCTTCGAATCCAAGGCTGCGTTATTTTAAACAAGTTCCAAGACTGGTGACGGAACGCATCAATTACATCGTTTAATAAGAAGCTAGGATGATTACTATCACCTACGCTGATTCTATAAGAATGCTGGCAAGTAATAAATTTTACTAAATCCTTCCTTTCCTAAAATAATTCCTTTTACTAAATTATCCACACTAAATGGTAAGCAAGTTTTAGCGACATGTTTGTTCGCGATTTTTGTAAAGGGATTAAGAACGTGCCCGAGTTATGAACGTGTTTAAAATGAGCAAACCTGCATACCGTAGCAATCCCAAGTCTTTTTCAATTCAACGCTAACGCCTTAATTTACGTCCTATTTCTTATTGAAGAAGAGGAGATTTCGTACCACCATTCGACACAGACCTTTTTTGTCGGCCAACAACTAAAATGTGGCTGGCCATTTACGCGAACGCGCAATGTTTTTCCAGCTACGAGGGCTGCTTTTAACTTTAAGGCGGCTGGTGTTTCTATTAATTCGAATGACGGTCGGACTTTGCACCGCGACGCGTATACGTGAGACGTCTGTTTAACGACATTTCAGCGTCGTTTGTATGCCACGCGTTCTGCCGTAAGCATTGTGCAACCATAGCAAAAATACGCGGAGAATTCACGGCAAGTGCAAATTTCGAACGGTAGCTAATGTTATAATTATCTCATTTTTTTACGTGTGATATAATACATCGCTGCTTGGCACTGATAATGGCAACAATTCAACAAATCTGAAACTTAAACGATACGTTTACAATTCCATCAGTTCTGGCCTTAGTTAGACCGATATAACTTGTGTTCTTTTGCCTTGTAATGCCGTTGAAATGACTCGCGAAGATTGCTTTGCAAATTTTGAAAAGCCTTTTCCTTTCCCAAAACTGACTATTTTTTAACAAACAGCGATGTATGTATATGTATGTGAGAAATGTATGCAACGTTTCTTGTGTTTAACCCTCCATAAAATTTTAATCGAATGATACAACGAAAACATTTTTTGATGTTGGTTGCTGAGAAATAGCCCAATTAAAATAAAGACATAATACAGGGTGAAAGAAATTGAAAGGGATAGGCAGGGGAAATCTGTAATTAGAGAAAATGGAAATACAGAAATTGCAGTAGTAAAGTGCAGAAGAAAGAGGAATTGAGAAGAGTGAATGCAGGGAACAGAAAACAGAAATGTAACGAACAATACTATAAAAATGAAATCATTAAAAAAGAAACAATTATTGCAAACAAACGTATAAGAATGGTAATGTTATATTCTTAATTTTCTTTTAATGAAGCACTTCACTGAATTATATTGCTCGATATCATCAAATTGATAACGAAACAATTTTCAAATAATATTATCAATGAAACAATGAAACAAGAAAAATGACTATCAGAAACGAAATAATAAGAATGCTAATAATATATCCTTAGTTTCTTTTAAATACAGCAATTTATTGAATTATATTGCTCGATATCATCAAATTGATAACGAAACAATTTTCAAATAATATTATCAATGAAACAATGAAACAAGAAAAATGACTATCAGAAACGAAATAATAAGAATGCTAATAATATATCCTTAGTTTCTTTTAAATACAGCAATTTATTGAATTATATTGTTCGATATCATCAAATTGATAACGAAACAATTTTCAAATAATATTATCAATGAAACAATGAAACAAGAAAAATGACTGTCAGAAACGAAATAATAAGAATGCTAATAATATATCCTTAGTTTCTTTTAAATACAGCAATTTATTGAATTATATTGTTCGAAATTATCAAATTGTAGTCTGTCAATTTCCACGTGCCAATCATTCCAAATTTAAATAAACGCAATCAGGCTGTACATGAAATTATCATTATTAAAGCAAAGAATTCCTAATTATCCTTTAATTAATGATAAAATCGATACAGCGAATTGGTCGAATAATTTAAAACATCGCAAGGTATCCGTATCCTCAAAGCGACGCTTTCAACCAATGAGACGATATTCTATTAATTTGAGTCACGACCCAACTTTGTGCTACGATGCGAATACGTGCGACATCTGTTTAATTGCAATCTCGCATATTTAGCGTGCTATAGATGCTTTGAATTTAACGTGTATTACGGCGGATCCCGAGAAGTACGGGAATATTCGAAAATTTCGTTAAATATTTCAAGTTCAGCGCGCGTAACGCAACGCAACAGTGAAATGCATTCGTTGCATTTTTATGATGATTTTCATACGACGCAAACTCCATATATCATATTCGAACGTGTATGCCACGTATTTTTAGTTGTCATTAAACACGTGACTGCTAGGTTTGTGACTGGGCCGATATCAATACATATTTATGATATTCAAACAATTCGATATCAAAGTACTCGAAACGGAAGTATCGAAAGGTATCGGAATTTTAAGCATCAATTTTCAATATCGATATTCCTTGAAATATCCATATTGTACAATACTTGAGGCATCGATACTTCGACAAATTATTTATACTCGTTCAATATCTCACTGGAATATTATTTGCAAAGTTGGTAAGAGTTTATAATAGTATTTTTTTACGTACAAAACAGACGAATAATAACATACAATAAAATGGAAATGTTGTTCTCTGTAATTTATGTAAACTGTAAAATCACGATCTATATCTCGTACAGCGAAAGACATGTACAATGTTACGGGATGAAGATATAAGGCGAATAACATAGGAACGTGATATGTCTTCCTGTAGTTGCATGAACCACTCTATTGTTACGAGCTGAAAAATTCTTTGTATAAATCATCAAGATTCATTATGCGCATTAGAAATGGCGATTCATCACGAAGCATAATTCTTCGTAGCTACCATTTTGGATGGAATTCTTTAGGATGAGCATGTACATATATTGCTTTTGTTCTGCATGTGGCAAGAAAATTCTTTGGTCTTTTGCACGAAAGTGGATCCGTAACTTTAATTACCCTAAAATCGTGCATCTTTACTCTGATCAATTAGTAGCACGTATCTTTATACTTAACGTTTATTATTCCTAAATGTATACATAAATCGCCGATTAATAAAATTGCAAAGTTTTATATATCTTCATAGAATCACATGAAACACCATGACTTTATAACAAAACAAATTGGTGCGGACTTAGCTATTTACCTTGAAAGTATCAGAATATTCCACATTCGTAAAGTATTATATTTTACGTAATTTATTTTTGCAATCAACAAAGTTCTTTCATCTTCGTTGCTACCATCCATAGGTAGCAATCCTACAGGGAAGAGAATAAGCTGTTTTTAACGTATCGACAGTAATCGAAGGAAAAGTGCTCGTATAGTCTTAGGCGGACACGCGTGAATCGATACAATGACGTTCCCGACGATTTGATCTAAGATCGCTGCCATAACGTACGAGACCATGTCCCATCTAGAAGCGTATCTTCGTAAGAACCTGAGCCATAAATTCTTCGGGGGTGAGTTCCACCCGCGGAGCGTTTATAGCTAATAAACGTAAATACCTGGCGTGCTGCTTATGTGAAATACACAACATATTGATACACATTAACTGTCAAAACGTAGGAAGATGGACGACGACGATATCGGCAAGAACGATGGTGCCACGAATACTTCACCGAATAACGATTTTAATGTTTCCGTATGCATGGGAATTTGTAAACGACGCCGGGTTCGATTAATCGCACGAAACGTCGAGGTACGTGTTGGATTTAACGACTCGCCAGATTCCTCCATCTCGTTCCGCTTATTTTTATCTCCAAGTGGCCGCGATGATTGCGCCACTCAGATTCCAAAGACACAAATACATCCATCGTTATTTTTCTTATCTTCGCTGTTCAAACAAATTCACAAGTCATATACGTGCTAGACACGTCTGTTGCAAATACAGTAAATTCCACTGTTATTCGAAGCTCGGTTATTCTCTATAAATTTGTTTTTGTTAAGGTATAGAGAGGATTTGCAGAGAACAAAAAGTTAACATTTATTTACAAATTATCTAAATTTATCTCTACATGCAGGTCACTCTCTGAAGGACTCGACGACACACTCGCTTGCTTGTTCATTTTCTTTTAATCGCTCTTTTGTCTCAACTGAGACCTGGACATCCTGCGACGCTCACATACACCCTAGGAAGGGGATACATACATGTGTCCGCTCGCTCTTCCCTCCCTCACTCTCACACGTCCAATGTAAATGTACTATCTATTTAACAGTTTTACACGCCAAATTTCCATTCCTGTAATAGCTGTCGAACGTGTGATACTAACTAGCCGCTGTTTCTCGAACGAGAGCCGCGAGAAATGCCTCGTTTCTCCACCATTAAAGGAAAAGTTATTTAGCGTTACGGGCCAACGTTCTTCAACAGAACGATGGAAGAAGAAAAAAAAAAATGGGAAAAAACAGGTGGCGGCACAGAACGGCGGAGACGAGGTAAAGAAGGCTCGCGCGATGTACACACGAAGGTGGATGATGTACACGTGTTAAGTCGCGCACGAGAAGCGTGCACGTAAGGCGAGCGTATATCTCGAGTTGGCCGCATGCAATCTACTGGTATGGAAGGGAAATAATATATAACGAGCAGGAGAAGATGAAAGGTGGTTGTGGTGGAAAAAAAGGGGGAAAAAATAAGAGCGAGAAGGCGAAATCTGACGAGAATCAAGGAGAAAAGTGTACAAACCTCGGGGGTTCTTCGCGCAGCCGAGCAATGTCCGCTCTTTCCTGCAATTATGCTTCGAGGTGAATCCGTCTCTCGTTCGTTGGAGCTGCGAGAGACTTGCACGCGTTCTCAGTTGAACACGTGCACGTGCTTGTGCCTCTGGAAACATTAGCATGGTCTTGAGAAAGCCACGGTTCTTGTAGGTTTTCGCGGTTTCGCGAAATTAAGACGTGACGAGGTTCGCGGAACGGAACAATTCGCTATGCCTCGGCTCGTTGCCTCCCGTTTTCTTCAAATTGACGGCGTTCACCCGAAATGAATCGAAAGTCTATTGTACGTTGCCACGGGGCGATTTGAAGATTACGCCCGTTAGTCTGCACGGAATTTAAATTGCACGTATCAATTAAGTCACCGTATGTAGTGCCATTTATAAGGAATCGGAAGAGTCATGGAATTTTTTAATAGATTCTGTTCAAAATATGCACCGTGGAACATTTTTTAGAGAACGTTCACACGTTCTAAGTTCCGATGAGAACAGGAAAGAGAAGTTCTTGAAAATGAAGGTTTTAGTGCGAATAGAATTTGTAAAATAAACAAATAAACATTTTTTTATAAGAGGAATTTTGTTGGGGAATATTGAAGAAATTCTCGATTATTGTAACAAATGCTAAATACCATCCCGTGAATAATAGTACAATGATATTAAACAATCGTTACAGTCAAATTGATATTCTAAATATATTGTTTATTTATAATATTTACGTAGATAATATATCCTCGTATATTATAGAACTTCTGTGTATTTCAGTTTATTTAAATTATAAAAAGATATTATTTATATACTTTTTGTGGAACGGTTAATTAATCATGTTATGATTTATATACCATTTACTAAATAACCATATGAACAATATGATATTGTTAAACAAAACTAGTATGCAATATGTTAGTAATTTATTTATTTAACTAGTATGCAATATGTTAGTAATTTTATTTATCCTGTGGAACCTTTTCTAATATACATTCTAAGATAACTTGTTTTCATGAAACTTTTTGTTACACAGATTTTAAAGTATTTGTTCCATGAGAACACTTTTCAAAGAAGTTTCTTTAAAGAAGCGTAACATCCCTTTCCGCAAAAATTCCACAGGAACAGATATTTTCTGAGCGAACATATTTTCGAAACGAAACGAAACATGTAAGCAAAAACATATTAAACAACCTAAAGATAATTATTTATTTTAATGGCTATCCATTATTCATTTATCAATGCAAACCAATGGAAGAACAAAAATAAATAATAATAAATATAAGAATAACGTTGAAAGTAACGCATAAGGATAAATATTAAAAAATATTGCTAAATTCGCAAAACAAAATTATTTTACGATTGTACATATGGAAACGTAATACAGGCCGATACAAACATATCTGGCTGATACAGTATCTGTCATTAAATAAAATTGATAAAAGATGATCATTTAATTCGGTTCAGATATTGATAAAAATATTCATCGTTGCTGAAATAGCTAAACGTAAAACATGTTGAAAAACATGAAAATAAGTCGGATTAATAAGAGAATACGAACAATTTCGGGAGTCTGTTATCAGTGTCAGCACGTTATTTTAGCAAATGCTGGCCCACGTTAAGGCGGTCATAAATGCGTGCACTGGCCAAAAGTCGAAGATTAATTGGAAACTCGAATTTGATCGCCAAATGTTGATAAAGAAAAGCGGGGAGCGGTTTATGATTCCAGAAAAGAGCGACAAATGGATTCGTGCCAGAAAGCTGTGTAGACTGACCCGCTGAGAGAGTCAAAATGGAAACAGGCAAAAATCCAAACTTTCAAAATTACGTCAAGAATTATTAACGTCCATGAGTTGTCGTCGAATTCCCAAGAAGTGGAATCAGAAGTAGCATGGTTTTCAGAAAGGTAAACGTTCCTTTCGGATTAAAGTGAACTGAAACTAAATATGCATTGCTCCTTGGAAGCGTTCGTGTCGCTGTTTCACTTGCACTTTGCACTTGCATTATACACTAGCACTTTGCGAAAAACCAGAGAACCAAAAATATCGTGACATCTCACCATTGTGAAAGTTTCAAATCTGAAATCTAAAAACTAAATTTGTGCTATTAATTTCTCCGTCGCTGTCCTAGAATAATCGCAGTTAGACTAGAGCAGCGGTGAATGTCATTGACATTAGAGACGAAGTTGCACTCAATTTGCCCGCACTTTTCCCCTTTTAATAATCTCGTCGAAACTGCGAAAGTGAAATGAACTTCGAACTAACCGCAAGTATCTGCGATAAATTCAACTTCAAAGTCAAAATTTACTTTCAACCATTAATCATTGAATAATTGAATAGACAATAGATAATTGGCAAAAGTTCGAGGTATATTTTTAGTTCGAACGCTTAATTTTTATTTTTATCTCGCGTTCATTTTATCAACGTTTTAGCACGTTTTATCAAGCGACAGAGGTGAATTTTGTCGTTTTCCCGATCACTGAGAATCTTCTAACAAAAGGAAGATACGGATCGCGAGCTTCTCTCGACACAAGCAGCCGCTATAAATAATTTGCGACTAGATATCGTAAACGTCATGCAGCTTTTTCAAAATATAAATCACTCCAGCCGAGGCTCGTTGTAAAATCTTACCCTCTACTTTACTTTCTGCTACAACAGCTGGACATAAACGTCTCTCCTCTGATGCGGTTGCTTCTGTATAGCGAAGCAAAATGTTGTATTCGGCAGCGCATTACAATTTTACGTTGCAACATGATCGTAAACAAGTGCACACGAACGAAAGATAGTGTAATGTTGATATGCGAGAAAGCTAATACGATAATCGTTCGTCATGACGTTCTTTTCCGTATTTCCGCGAATAACAGATTTCACGTTATTTAAATAACGTGTTACGTTCATAAATGGACTGTTTAAAATACAAGTAAAACAATTGTACACATTATACGTACTTATACACGTAAGTATTAGGACGCATTGTTGGTTCAAATTATTAAACAAACGAATGTAATTAATCAAAATGCTGCATTCAAAAATTGCACGTATGTATAGCATAAAATATAATGTAAGACGAAAGAACAACGTAATCAGTTCAGAATTACATGTTGTCCCTTACAATCTCTTAGAACGTTGAATCAATGATCTCGTGCGAGCTTTCAAATGCTGAATATAACAAGGCACTGACCGGTAGAAAAGAAACTTAATCTCGCTTAGTTTTATGGCCACCGGTTCTTCCTTTTTCCATTTTTCATTCGAATTGATCGCACGAAGTAATAGAAATACCGTGACTCGCATAAAATTGTATTCGACGTGCAATCTACACGACTCCATCGCATTCAAATACATACGTATATTTACAACGTGATAAGTTTCCGTGCTACCAAAGTTAGCGCCGGAGGTGGTCATTATCCTGCATAAATACCGATAATATAATAGTTCAACGACGCAGAAGCATTTCGCGTGAAAGCCAACGGCGAAACTCAGTGAACGACGTTTGAGAGGCGAGAAGAGGGAACATGTTGGAGCAGTGGCCAGAGTTGGATGGAAGGAACATAAAACACAAGTCGATCAACGACGTCGAGCCGCGTAAACCAACAGCACCGAGTATAGTTGCATGTATAAAGGCATTGCCCGCGCCTTTCAGAACCTCCGCGAAGTATCGCGAAAAACTTAGTTTTGCCAAGACGATAAATCATCTTGAAATTCGCCCGGGCTGACAGCCATGTAGTTTTACGAGGGCCTGCACGCAAAATGCAAAGCAGCGCCCGCAGACCCTGTGGGCTTGCATCGCAATTAATTAGCGTTTCGTGATACCCGTGCATGTGCCGAACCACTCTTTTTTTTTATGTCAGCTAACTAAAAACTGCTCGCACGATAAGCTAACACCATTCGATGATCCTGGGGGACGTGTAGCAACGTTCCAAAGGACATGGAATACCCGACCGGAGATTAACAATTCTATGAGGAAATTTTTCTACGAGACGAAAATGAAGAACAAGGGACGCGCCTGGTTCGTCTCGCGGAATGATCCTGATGACGAATACAAATACAGTGAAAGTAAAATTCTAAAAGAGTGATATACGTAGAGAATTGTTGAATTGGCATGCGAGTATGTTAGCAAGTATGACGAGATAATTGGAAGTTACTGACGTGACACGTAAAGCAGTACTTTTCGACAATTATTCTTCATGTTAATTCCAGCAACTTGTTCTTGGTATTAATTTAACAAGAATATAAAACTAGTCCCGTTTTTTAACGGTTCAATGTATCTTATTGGCTCGTTTCATTTTTTTTTTTTTTTTCATTATGCATTAGTATAAAGCTTGATGTAAATATTTTTTTCGTTTTTAGCAGAAGCTTGTCAAAACTGAAAAGTGAAAAATCTTTTCGAAATAAGACGTACAAACAAAATCGCTCGTTTCTTGAAGCACATGTTAAATAAATGGAACTATGAAACTTGACAAAGAATACACAGATTACTAAAAAGTGGCCATACCATACAGGAAATAAGAACGTATAGAGGGGCAAGGTGCGAGATGATAATAAATCTAACAAGTAGAAGAATATGGTATTTTATTAAAATCCTTACATTAATGAGAACGTAGAATTAAATTCTCATAATGCAAGCAAATTTTGAAAAACTTCATAGTCTATTTAACTTGTATTTATAAATCATATATTTACAATAAACAATATGTGATTAATCCTTATATTATATATAACCTTTTTTTTGTATTACAAATCTCTCACTTGCGTTCGTTTGTCCCATATTAGTATCCTTTAAATTCCTTCAATGAATATTGCGATATCTTTAGAGTGCGACAACGTATCGTATATATCAAATTAAGACCAACTCTTCAATCTTATATGTATAATTTTCACGGTTCGCCTAGGACTTAGAATATCATAATTCATTCATTTAAATCGCTTCTTAATGTATGATGCTTTTAGTTAATCGTTTGATACTTGAACGTTGTCACATAGGTCGACGAATCTAAACGGCGTATTTGAGAACACACGAAGGAACAATCCACTTGGACAATACTTTACGACGTTATAGCGCAGATTTGATAACATTTCCTCGTAGGAAACAGGAAAATTTGATTCTCAGTAATCGTAAAATTTGTAACTAGCGTTAGCGTCAGGTACAATGCCCGCATCAACCTGATCGGCAGCGATTGAATGATTCTGAGCATCGCCCTGCCTTTCGTTATCTTGAAATGTTTCCAGGTAACTTAGCGATTCCATTTTAATCATGACTTTTTAACAAATCCGCTTTTAGGCGGTGGGCTAACAGGTTTTTCAGATATAGGTGTAGTAGGATTCATTCCAATGACACGTGCCATAGGCGGTATCCCGTCACATTTAGAGGACGACGACAAAGTTGGCGATGGGGAGAGCCGTTCTACGCACAACGTTTGCTGTGGAAGTTGTGCGTCTGTCTGAATGCCAACGGAGCTATATATTTCCTTTAAAATCATCAGCATAGTATCCTCAGACTCCCTAAACAAAAATATATAACGTTTCGAGTTAATTAAGAGTTTTCTACAAAGTACCTACAATTACTCATTGGAAGAGTGTGAGTGCGTTTGCATCTATGGGAAAGGTGCAAAAACATAGAGAATACACATATTAGCGTTGAACAAAAAGTACAGTAGTCGTTATAATATTTAGAGAGTCTATTCCTTTAGACGTCTTCATAAAGATATAAATTAACATATGAAAATATTAGCACATACTATTTTAAACTCTTTATTATAAATAATAAAAAGAAACGATAAAAAAAAATATTTATCTTGTAAAACTCAAGAACTTTGTCAAGTAATCTAAGTAATAATTAATTTGTTATTTATATACACGAAGCTTTACATGAAGCCTTCAATGAAGACTTTTCAATAACTTCCAATACGATTTGAAAAACTTTACTAACCAGTAACAGACGTGACTTGTCAATGCAAAAATGTACTCGTTAATGTACTCGAACGGAGCTTCTTGAAGGACGTAATCTATTCTTCGCCCACCATTTAGGTTGCCCACTTTAAGCTCAACATCGATATCGTCGTTAGTTTGTTGGTCCGAAACTGTTTGTTGCAACTGTTCTTCCATGACTTTATCTATTTCACGCTCGAGTGTGTTATTATCTGATCTGTGAAACACCGCCAACTGATAGACAGAATTCCATGTACTTCTTACGGAATCCAGTAGCCTCTGCTTCAGATCCGCGCCGACCCGCGCCATTGTTTCCTTTAATTCTACAAGATACAGAAATTATGGCAACATTTTTTACGTATTTTTTATTTCTCTTATTTTCTCGCCGGTCGAATTAAATTCAATTTATAAATTGTTTATCACATTAGAACTTCCGTAACATATTTTGCAATAGAAGCGAAAATGCTTCAAAAGAAGTTCTTAGAAAATATTATAAAGAATTCTGTTTCGTTTTATATTAGTAAATTTGTACTAATCTCTATACTAACTTTAAATTACAATTTGAAAATGCATAACTATAAA
Organism: Bombus pyrosoma; assembly: GCF_014825855.1. Taxonomy (NCBI): domain Eukaryota; kingdom Metazoa; phylum Arthropoda; class Insecta; order Hymenoptera; family Apidae; genus Bombus; species Bombus pyrosoma. The sequence goes on along the minus strand of NC_057770.1, from coordinate 7,568,499 downwards.
TCAACTTTATATTAATTTACGGAAACTAAATTTTTAATGAAAACAAATGTAGAGATACCTAAAAGAATGTTGGAATGAATTTTATTGCATATAAAGACACAACAAGTAAATAAAACCGTGCCAATAATATGTTACTAGTCAAAATGCTTTAAAATATCCCTTTTGAAATGTGAAGTAAAAATTGTTTAATTGATCCGAAATAGATTTTGTATATCACAGTAGGTCTCAAATGAACACTCACCTAAATGCATTCTCTTACGTCCCTTATGGTGGGGAATCAACATTGGTCGATATTTAGGAGCATCTGGATTAATGAGTGCTTCGACTCTATAAGCTACTGGGTCGAACGGGTGAAATATGTTGAAAAAGGCGGGGCACGTTGGTAATACAAAGTCTTCCCCGAGCATATCAATGCCACGAACTGTCACGAACATACCAATTGGACTACCGAGAGCGAAAAAGGCACGTGGGTGAAAATGTAACTGTGTATAGTGTATATAAGGCTGACCCGTTCCGGCAGAACCTACTACGTAGCTTATCTTTTTGCTGAGACGTCGTTTCGCTACATGATCGGATAATTGAGAGGGATCGATATTTTCTTGATTCTGAAACAAACAAAATTAAACTGTCGTCATAAACTAAAAGCAAATCGAGTGATAATAAAAGTTTATGATTAACTTTTTAATAATTATTGTTCATAGTTTAAATATCACTATTTATTTCCAAAAACTTTTGAGTGATATATAAAGAAATAATCTGTACTATTCTAATTTTTAAATGATTCCTAAGATTTTCAGAATTATCAGTTTATATGAAAGTGTAATGTAATATGATAAGTCAAGTTGCAAGAATTTAGAAAAATTAAATCTGACTGGATGCGTCGAGTAATAGGTATACAAGCAACGCATGAAAATTGCTTTTCATCGGCAACTTTAACAAGAAAGATTTTTCTGAAACTAATAATCTCTCAAAATGTAGAAATGATAATAAATAAAAAGGTTTCTTCGCGCATTCTTTCATCAAAGATTTGTTCGATCGTTTTTCTAAATTCTCTTTTCTACGTTTCCCCTTTCAAAATCGAGTAAACATGATTTACTTACTTGCTCTTCGTTAATTTCACTGTCATCACACGATGTATCATTCGACAGAGGTTTCTGATGGCACAGGAGATCAAATAAAATTAAACTACCTAAAGAATGGCCGCCCAGATAGATTCCACCATCGAAATCCGGGTTACGTTTTTTGAAAAGAGCGGCTAGTCTGTTTATTTCATTTCCAACCGTCTCTGTGATGGTTTGACAATATACGGGACTAGTATAGAAAAGTATGTCGAGCAACGTGTCATTGGTGAAATGACGTAATTTCGGTATACTCTCCAAAGTGATCGCTTGTAATTTTTTATCGATTCCAGTATCCTCGGAATGAAGCGTCGTGTGCCACGATATTGGTAAAACTTCTATCCTATTCACAATTCTCTGTTCACTGGCGGTTCGATAATGTGACTGGACTAACTGCAGCGAAATACTTCGAAATTCGTCGACTGTAAATCCATAACACGAGTTATTAGTAGCAGGATTAAATTGTTATTACATTGAACTTATTACCAATACAAATAGTTATTACGATGTACTTCTATTATTTATTATTCGAGAAGCTTTTTGGAAAAAAATAAGACAAAATGGCAAATAGAGTAAATTGCGTCAGAAGCTTTAGTACCAGACTTGTTTACTATGCAAAAGTATAAAATTATTTTTCATACATTTAAGAATTTAACACAATATTACTTTTTATTTATCATGTCGTTCAGAATTTCCTCACTAAGAAAGTAGAATTTTTAGAGATGGTATAAGTTTATATTTAAAGGAATACTGAAAACTTCTAAAAATAATCCTGATCGTACCAACTTCTTCCACGGTTCGGAATTTCAAGTCACAAACGCTTCCAATGCCATGAACGATGAACAGAAGATGGTCCACTTTCTCAGGCTCGCCATCTTCGATGTGGAACTCGTCAAGGCCTCTTTTTATCACCTTAGGCCTACTACCAGCACCCTGTAAATATGCACTGTCCTCTGAGCCCTGTACAAATTGCGATTCAACATTTCCAACAGAACCATTCGTGCGTAATGAAAAAGAAAATAATCGGAATAGAAATGAATGCGTGACATGCCTGCGAAGACAGCAGTTCATATTGCGCTGAACGATAGCTAGAAAATCAACAATTATTTTATAAATTGTTTACTATGCTGATGAAATTATAGTGAACTCTTCCAGCAACAAAGATTTAGTTTAAAGAGACTAAAATATATTTAATTCATCAAGTATGCAATTTATTAAGTACTCTTCTTCCAGTTATGCGTTATACTTAATTTATAGAGCCTGCAAAATAAAGTCATTTCTTTTTTATTTGTCCACAAACTATATTTTCCATAAAATGTAATTTCATATAAGATGTATCTTTTCTTTTAATTTATTTCAAATTTGAATTTTATTTTAAAATGTAGCGTAATAATACTTGGAAAATATTTGGCAAAATACTTAAATGTCAAATTTAGCATAAACTGAAAAAGTGTGGCATTCAAAAAATAAGCATCTATCTAAAGTGTTTAGTATAAAATATCGTGATCATACACACACAGTAAAAAGATCAAACACAATAATTAAGACAAAACAGAATATAAATGTTAAAGCACATTGTGGAACATTAAGGAATAAATTTTTAAAGATGCATACTACTTAAAACACATTAGAATTCATGTGCACATATTTGTACATTTAGTTGACTAAAAGATCAAATAATGCTTTTAATCTTCGTACCCAAAATACAAATATATGAGACAACAGTATAAAATAAACATCAGAATTAGCATATACATTTATACATACAAAATAATTATCTAATACAAGGTGCCTCACAATTCATGATACAAACGGACAAAGGAAAATTAATAATAACAAAATTGCGTTAGAGACATCGTTTTTGGGAAAATCGACTTTGAACAACTTGTGACGTATACATGAATTTTCCTAATCTCCAATTAGACAGATCGATGGGGGATTATTATTACATGTATGAACAAAAAAAAAAAAAAAAATAGAATAAAATTTATTAATTCCGAATGCTTTTTAAAAAGCAATACTCTTTTATGGTAACCCTTTCTGATATGAAATAAATATTAATTTTTTTGGATGCTTTTAAATTTTAATCTACTTTTCAAAATTAACTTTTCTACACCCAACGACAGACTATAATGCGTTAATATATTCGACCTCAGTTTAATTTTTCCATATACTATACATTCCATAACACATTAATAGAACATTGATACAACAGAATACTAATAAAAAAAGAAAATAGTACGTTTAAATAAAAAAACAGCACAACAACAAAAAGATACAGTAATATGTATAATTTACCGCGCTATTGCCCCACGAAGCTGCCAATTCTGGTGATGCAGCTGTCAAATAATGGGCCTGAACTGTGGCACTGTGAAAGATGATGTATTCTCCGCTGTTCAAGTCGATCCTTCGGTTCCAACTGTTCGACAGACATGCTTGTTTATACTCTTCCTCGAGTTTGGCGGCAATGCTTTCGTCGTAAGGAACGTATCTTGACTCGGTTGGTCCTTTGAAGAACCAAGAACATCGTCTCACTTCCGTCGATTCTCCACTCCAATAAACGGGGGATCTCTGACGACGTAAAATGTCTACGTCGTAACGACCTCCGTCAGTAGCAACTGTCGTTTCAGGGGTGATTTCGCTAGAGTTGTGAACGTCTTCTAAACGCAAGCTGTCTTGCATGGAGAACGGAAGCCATAGCACTTTGTGTTCCACCTTCTTGCGATAAAACCAATGGTGATACACTCCTCTGTACTGCATGCGTTTATCCATAGAGCCAGCAGCCTAAAATTAATCGCAAAATATAGAAAATATGGAATAAATAAAAAATGTTCTCTTAATGGAACAATCATGGATTAAAAGAATAAGTTATTCTCATGAGTTAGATAATGGTTATGGATAGACTTGCGGATCTATATCTTAATCTAAACAGCTAAAACTTAAATAAGAATTCGCTTTATCTATTAGAAATTACAAACAATACTCTATTGCGGATATTTTGTATGTTTTTGTATAATGTAGGCATTCAGTAAATGCATAGAAAGATAGCAGTATAGCGATGGAAATAATCTCATGGAATTATTATAAAGTACATATTATATCATATAAATAGAATTGCGTGTCTCACCAAGTTCTGAATATTAGAAACACAGTCAGTGTTTTCGCGCACACCCAACGGGTTAACTGACATCTGAACTGGATTCAGCGTAGCCGAACCTGTGGGTTCAGGTACGATTGCCGTCACAGGAGACGTAGTAGGAAATTCAATGCCAATTCCACTCGTTATATCGTACGTTTGCGTTGGTCCAGCGAAATTATTGAAATAGTGATGAGCGTGGTTCGTTGTTATATTTTGCACTGGTGGTGCGTACAAGTGGCTTGTAGGTGTGTATTGCGGTAATTCTTGAAATTGTGCGGGATTGTAAAACAAAGGCTGTTGCGGTTGTTGAGCAGACGCGTTACATGTTGCAATCACAGTCTGAGAAATTTGATTACCGTCCCACGGCGACTGAGCTGCGGGTATCGAAGGACTAGCGAAACTGGAATCGATCGAGCTACCGAATGACACTTGTTGCAAATCGTTTCCCGAATAAAGTACGTCTACAGGGGCATTCGTGCTATGTTCTTTGTACTGGAAAGTAGAAAACGAGCTGGTATCCTCCTTCGGCGTAGCGAAGAACGAGCTCGCAGATTGTGCGAAATTGTTCGAGAGACCGGGGAATGTGCTGGCAACTGAAGCAACCGCTGCAGAAGAACTCAACCTCTGGTCTGGCAGCTTTCCCACAAAGAAGTCACCACTCGATGCGAAAGACTGAGGTTGATAATATTGTTGTGGGGGTTGCACGTTCGATGGAACACCATGACTCTGCGGTGCATCGAACTTTTCGAGGTCTGTCTGCACTTCCTGAGAAGGTATCGTTGGCTGTATCGCCTCTGAAGCCTCTTGTCTTACAAACGCATTGCTCAACGCGTCAGATATCGGTAAATCGTACTTGTCTTCAGCAGTAGTTAAATTTACATCGTCGAAAGTCTCAGCGATTTCACACTGTTCTGCACTTTCCTCGACTTTCGTTGATATCTCGGTAGGTAGATCCGGCGAATCTTCCTTTCGTTTGGCAAGCAAGTGTTGCAACTTCTCCGAAACTTGAACCGCAGACACTGGCGCAAAGGTTACAGAAGGTTTCGCTTCCGCGCTTGGTCTCACAGTACTGTCCTTCAAAACTGGCAAAGGCGAGTCTGTTTGACTCTTCGCTACCACCGGTTCTTTTTCTAAGTTGACTGTCTTCGAAGGGAAATCTCGTTGACCAGCGTATGCGTCAAACGCGTAGTAAGAAACGTTGGCCGGAGTATTCTGTGGAGTAATCGGTAATTCCGGAACTTGCGGAGGAATTGTCCGAGCAGACGACAGAGGAACGTTTGGTCTGTCGACGACAGGAACAGTTTCGGGACCCGAATTTTGATTTTGAGGCGTTACACTTCGCGAAGTGCCGGTAGAGCTGTAAGGAACTGTTGCTGCCACTGGACTGGACCTAAAAGACTCTTGCAAAGAGTTAGCCTGTGACAGATACTCCGGCGTGGAACGTTGTAACGACGGTGAATTGGTGGAAATCGACGTTTCAACAGGTTGGTAACTTGGAACTGGCGCGATAGATTCGTTTGGATTGAATATATTAGGTGTTGCGATATTCGATATGGTTAACGGCTGAGTTACCGGGGCGGAGTATTGTTTGGACGCGTTTGATGTTAAATCGGGCAGCGGTGCGTATTTAAGACGTCTTTGACTGCCAAGCCGATATGAAATGGATCCTGAAACGAAAGAAAAAGGATTATTATATTATGTATTATTTATTTAAGCCAATTACCTGGATACCCTTAACATTTCTAACTTCCTAAGAAATCTAACAAATTTACCATTCGTTGACGAAGGAAGCGTAGGTGGCACCGTCGGTTGTGGCGGAGCTGACAAACTTCCGCTAATTCCAGAATTAACCTCGACGGATCCTGTAAAATTTGTGCGTCGAGGATCGTGAAAATTGGCGACTACAGGAGGTGACGTATCCCTCAACGAGTTACGATCATGCGAAGGCACATAAGGATTTGTATTCTGTACACCGGTTACTTTCTCGACTCCTTGATTCGCCTGAGATGTCGAATTGTCGCCGGTAATCGATGACAATGATAAATTCGGCAAGGAGGAAAGAATGGAGGTGAGGTAGCCTTGTTTCGTTGGCTGACTCGGTGGATTCTTGCTTTCTTCAGCATGCAAGGGTATTGGCGTGAATTCACTATCCGCATCGGCTGCAGTTGCCGATGTTGTTGAATTCTGTAAACTCGCCGGCTCCTGACCTATGAAGTTGTTCTGTTCAGCACCTGAAAACAAAATTTGACGATATTTTAGAATGTATAAAACAGTTTTATGATATAGAGATAATTTTCCTCGGAAGTGTTTCTTTTCTAAAATAAATCGAGATTAATTATGGTAAATAATAAGATTGATAACGATACGAATAGGATTATATTTTTCTATAATTGTTATTTAAAATACGTTTGGATTTCATGTAAAAGAAATTATTCACATGCACGTTAGAAAGCAACGAATCTAATATTATCTTATTAGACAGAATTATACGTGTAAATCATGAAAACCATCGCCGAATGATAGCTTTGTAAATGTAATAAAATCTAACGTATGAATAAATTAACAAATGAATTCCTTATTTATGTAAAACAATGATATCTCGGGTATAATTATTCCACAAAAATTATACAAGCTGTATCAATCTTTTAATCACAACAAATACCATAATACAAACCTATTACCTCGATTTTTCAAGGAACGTATAATTTTTAACTTTTCATCGCTCTAAATTCATTCCTCGCGCTAATACCGATCAGAATAACAAACATCTCAGGCAACCCTGCTCTATCTTTAATCTTGAATAAAATCTGAAGTTTAAATCTGTCTTCTTACGAAGCAAAACCTGCGTGCTTAATCTCGATACTTAAAATCTGACGCAACGCTATATAAATTACCCAAGTTCCTGAAAATCCTCTATTTACATGACGTAGAAACGACGTAGCTCAGCAATCATAACCCGTTACAGTTCTAAAGCCATCCACAATCTCATTCTTTGCTATATTAACCGTGAATCCCTCAATAAGCTGATACCTCGACTGGATTATTCACAAACTGTCAATATTGGACAGGATACAATGAACGTAAATCCCGATGACAAAGATAATTGCCTGTATCTTTTCCTACGCGTACGATTGTGCTGACATCCTGTCGGATCTCGTATTACCGATTTCTATAGCCGATTTCACATCCTGTACACGCGTTCACATCAAACACCTGTGATTGTGCAATATGCCGCGTTTACACCTAGATTTACTTTGCGACCACGTTATCGTCCACCTAATTGACAAGACACCTTACCCTTTTGTAAACGGCTACGCCCGCAACTTTATAAGTAACTGCCTCATTTTTACGACGAGTTTTCCGACCACAGTGTTCCCGAAACATCGAACGATATCATGTCAGCGTTAACGTGTTTCTGGTTCTTGTTTGTTTGCTATTTGGTGTGTATCAAATGCGCGTTAGTTTTCGACGATACGTCAATTGTGAACCCTATTGGAAGTATCGATGGAGATTCGAGAAAGAACTGGACGCTTTTCAGGCAATCGTTAGATTCGAAAGCTCCACAGGCACCTCATTGGATTCGTTCAATACAACGTTCAGTGGATAAGGAAGTTCTTAAACGATTAGAAAATACCGGTGATGATGGAATTTTAGTTCCCTCTACGGGCGCGTGTTCCAGGTGAGGTGATCACGAGGATCAAAGGATCGTTAATTGGGAAATGATGAATGAATTCTTTGATACTCATAAGGCTTTTGATGAGTATTTTTAAATCTAGACATCAATTTTCTTGCATTTTTAACATCTTTCATATTTTCAAGAGAAGACTTAAGTATTCAAAGTAATCACTCTTCATAAACATAATTATGAATGGGATATAAAATAAAGAGCAAATGTAGAAAAATTTCACAGAAGTCATTCGTATAACTGTTTTAGTGATGACGCAACCAACTTGTACTGAAATATTCGATCTTATCTTAATGACAAATAGCCGATAATTTGTAACCTGTCCAAGAACCTAATAACTACTGAATAAATATTTCATGCAGTGAACCACAAAAATATATTTAATGAATTTTATGTATTCGACTTATTTGAAGTAACTAAAAACGCACATTGTTGCGAGGTGGTGGATGTACGCTCGCATATCAGTAAAAGTGACTAAACTTGCTTGGTATATTAACATATTTTTCAAGGCAATCTCAAAAAAGTTGAAGCACATTTCTTATAAAATACGTGGAACTTGGATCTTAAATCATACGTTACGTGCACTCGATGACTACGGTGCACTTGTCAGATATTAATATGTACAATATTAAATGTTAAATAGTATTGTTTATCGTATATTTAAGATAGTAAATAATAGAATAAAATTTCAATTTATCATGAAGGTACTGCATTGATAGATACAACAAGAACAGAGTCAATAAACAATATATCAATGTCTTCTGGACTGACGACATAGACATGTTAGGTAAGATACATAAACATGCAAAAAGTAATTATAATTTCAAAACAACATGTAAAAACTGTAAAACGGTCATGCTTTATGGATTTAACTTTTAACCTAACCCCAATCTATTAACATTTATATTATCATAGTTTTTATGTAATTAGTAATTAATTGTGTAGCAAACTAATCAATTAAGCTTCAATAAAATTGATTAAATAGCAACAAACCTATGAGAAAGTAACTTGCATGCTGAAATATTTTAGATGAACCTCGACCAAAAGATCATTCGCAATTGCTATTAAAAACAGAACCGACGGATACACGAAATTCGAATAACATCATGAAAAAGTGTCAGGTACGATTCAACAAAATTTCTACAATAGTAGCGCTGCCATTTAAATAGCACTCATCGCCGCGTTCTTTATGTTTTTAGATTTACCTTGACCTAAATTGTAACACCACTGAAACAGGAACTGCCTCGAATTACGCAGACAGAGAGTTCCAACCAAACGTGGAAAATAGCGAGAGAAATAAAAGCGATCGGAGCAGGGTTATCGATCCTATTGACGTAATTACTATTTCTATTACTTTACATTCATTCACAAAATGTATATGTTACGAGAGAAACGTGAAATTCAGACCGGGCGTATTTTGAACAACGAAAATTAGAACTAATCCCTCGTACACAATATGTGAGATCTCGGGTTATGTCTTAAAATTAATTAAATAAACAACAGAATAACTACATCTATATATCTAATTCTCCGCAATAGCAAGAAAAGGAATATTCTATAGCACGGACATTAATTAGTGGTATTATACAAACACTGTTGTCTTGGCAAAATGTTACCGTTATATGAATTTTTATTTCATTTTAAATTATCAAATAATCTAATAAACATTTTTTTATATATATTTATTACTGTCAATGTCTGAGCAGAATGTACAGTTGCATATAATTCAATATATTTAATAATATAACAAATGTTTCTTAAATATTTTTTGACAGATAAAAATAGCGGAAAAATATAATTTGAACGGACAGACGCAGATGAATTTCCTAGTGAACAGTACAATTCACCGAATCATCGTAGACATCGATGGAAATGTTTCGAACGCATTGCTTCAAATACCCATGGGTGAGTTTGTCTTAAACGCTTGATTAAATTTTAGAGGCAACAGATCAAGATCAATTCGATAAATCGAATTAACAGGAAATTAACCAATTCATCGAACATAAATCCGTTCACGTCGACGCAATAGCAGCTCGAGCCACGTGTTTTAATACTACACGGCCAATTTAGTTATGCATTGTAAACTAAAAATAATCTTCGATCCTTAGTACGTAGATTAGCAGGTGAATTAATAGCACTCGGCAATTTTCATGTCCATGTTCAATGTGCCGTGTTATTTATGCTGTACGCGTATTTATTACACGCGAAACGTAAGATTTTTTCTCATTTACCACGTTCGTTTTATGTAAATGAGAAAAACTGCACAAATTAATAAAAAAAACACTTATCAAAGTCATCTCGACAAAAGTGTAAAGTGATGAACAACATATTTATACTAAAAAAGACATCGGTCATTTTAGCGTAGGTACAGTTTTCTTTGACATATACACAACAAATTGTCATTTTACATCATCTACATTTCAGTTTACAGCAACATAACGATTTATATCGCTACAGATCTATGTTCAAAAAGTATCCATCACTGTGTTAACGTATTAACGAAGACAACAAACACGAACTATTTTTCCTTTAAATTACTAATCTTAGATTGTGATATCCCCTTTTTCTTTCCTTCACTAGCTTCATTTCGAATTCTCAACTCTGTTACAAACACGATAAACCTAACGAATATCGCACAAATTTCCACGCACCTCTATGCACCATTAACTCGCAAACACCGTCCAACTTTTAACGCTGACAAATCTTTCGTAAGTAAAACGACCGATTCACCTACTCACCTAGAATTGCCTTGAAAGGGATGGTCGAAATGCCACTGTTTTTCTTCCATAATAAAACTAACGATATTCGTATGAATTTCCATAGATTAAGAATTAACCCACAACACTGACGAGCCAACTACGTTCACCCTAAAACGCTGCTCCGCACAGTGCAAAAATAACACGAATTTCCTGCAAGTAAGACGATCGATCTATCCACGTAGTCACTTAGAGTTCCCCCCCGAGAGATGATCTCAGATCAAACGAAGCTTCTCCCTTGGTTTTTTCCACAATAAACCTACCCCCAATATTCGTATAAATTTCCATTTACGTTTGAAATTAACTCACGAACACTGCCAAATCATTTACGTTAAGCCTAAAACACTTTCCCACACAGAGCAAAAATAACACGAATCTTTTGCGAGTAAAACGATCGATCCTATGTAGTCACCTATGTACGTAATCGCCTGGACACCACCTTAACGAGTGATTTTCAATCGAACGAAATACCACTGTTTTTTCCCCTTGGCTTCTCCTCGTTCACGAACACTTTCAACCAGCCTACCGTTCATCGTATCGACCGCATCGTCGTCTCGGAGAATTCCGGCCGCATTCGTTACGTTACAGCGAACGATTCTCCTCGTTTCGCTCGCATAATCGTGATACTATCGCCACACGAATCCAGCGATTATTATTCCGCGCGTGTTCATCGTCGATTTCTCGTCAAGCTGTTAGATCGCTCGAAACCATCCCGAAATATTACTCGCATACTCGAGGAACGTCTTTCTCGCGGACACAGCCAAAGATTGGAAATACTCGCGAAACAGACCGCTATGTGCACGTACTTTGTATATTCTAATTAACAGATGCAACAGTGTCGAGGGACGTAACGGCGATATCTTGGACGCATAAGGGAGATCCGAACGGAGTGAGAATTGACATACGAAATGCGCCACCTGGCGAGTGGTGCATGAAACTTGTAGGGGTAGAAGATTCAAAGTATCGCTTTGTCGTGCAGGGTCTGGTGGACGAAGAGAACGACGTAGACAAACTGTTTTCACCGAATCTACGATCGAATGGTGAGTGAAAATTTTTAGTTTGAATTATCTAAATACCTTTGGTCTTCGTTGGTGTAACCGGGAAGGGATGATTCTACGTGAAAAAATAGGTTGAAGATATGGAATAGACTTTGTTTCCTTTGAGGCTCTACTGTTGAGAAAATCGAGCGACTACATTTGCTGTGTGTAAATTTTGGAATAATATTTTTTCTGTTTAAGGCGTGGTTATAAAGAAAATAATATTTGAACGTATTTAGTTAAGAAATATGGTCGGTACGTTTATTAAATTTAAAAAGTTTGTAGTCTTTTATACACAGCAAGCATTAGACAGCAAATGCAGCAAAATAAAGTACAGTTGAGGGGAAACAAAAGAGAACTTCATACTTGTGATTGATGAGCGACTTAATAAAGAAAATAATAAGAAAGGAAATTGTTACATACGAGTGAAAGGAACTTAGATTTCGAAAGTTATATAATATCGTGGAAACAGTAGCGTACATTAAATTGCAGAACGATAAGAATTTCAGAATTACAAGCAACACCACGCGTACGATTTTAAATCAATTGTTAATTACAAAGACATGGTAATGTAAATATGTATAAGAGATTTAAGTACAAAACGAGATTTAAACATTTGTTCGCAGAAAATCATGTAATTCACGCGAAATCTTTGTTTCAATATATAATTAAACGACATTTGTGACGAAATGCCATCTAAAAAGAATATTTGCAAAACATTTATATATTTAGAATTAAATCGTTAACGAGCATCCCTCTTTTTTCAATGTCACAATTAAAAAGAAGTAAAATAATTGAAGTATGATATAAGCGTATGATGGAATACATATAACAACACTGATACGATGTTGTATAAACAGCTGGGTGAAAAATCTATTTCCATGATACTCGAAAATGCTTACTATATTCAAATCTCTCTACCCGCAGATAAGCATGCAACGATATCGTGCCCATAAATGGAAAATTTTTATTGAGAAAGTATCGTTACGAATATACCCAAACAACCAGAAACGTTGGGTGCATAAAAACATATCTTTTAAACAGATATTAAATTTAAATGGCCATTAAAAAAATGATTGGCGCGACCTTAAATAAAATAAATAAAAATAGTAATATTTAAATTTAGAAAGCTGAATACAAATTACGCATTACTTTTGACGAACAGTGTGCATAAAATTACCTCAACATATGGAAAACATCCATACGAATGCAATAAAATAATTCATATATTTAACACGTGTCTCCAACCGTCAATGTAAAGATAATCGCATATTCAGCATCGATATATATAGCATAGTATAAACACGAACAAAGAAAGCGATACCAAGTAGATATAATCATTGATACAATTACTATCACTGTCAAGAATGTTATACTAAAATCATTGTTGTTGTGTAACATACGGCTAGAACACTTGTTACAAGTGCACTTGTTACGTTCGAATACCATCGAGGTGCTCCCTGACGATGATTCAACTAGGTTATTGTCTTATCGTTGTGATACAACAATCCGACTGTAATGAACTCCTTGCACTTGGGAAGCATTTTAACATCTTTCTTAATTACCACGGTAATTAAATACCAAATTCATATGAAAAAATGTACGATTGCTTTATTTACATATTATATATAGCTGTGCGTTAAAATATAATTTACATTTCATAATTTATAAAGTGTGACACATTTCGAAACAATTGCTCGGATGATTACTAGAAAGAGTGGTTGGGAAGGAATTTCAAAGCAGAAACTCTAATTGAAAGAATAAATTAAAATGTTCCACTTTAATACTGTAAGAATTAAGATATTCGCTGATCGAGTTCTCATCACTTCCAAATTTGATTTTTTAACTCTTTCTAAATGCAATGCCTTTGACATTTACCTGAATCAATTATGTGACAATAACTCTGAATGGGAAAGAAAATATTTCTAAATACAAAGCTCGTGCCTGATAATTGTGTGAAATGGCTAAGTTTACGAGACCCGTATTTACGACACAGAAAAAGTCGCATCAGAATAACCGGCATTCCGAGTGTAAAGGGTTAAAATTCCCAATTACCAAGATATCGAGAGCTTACCTAGGCAACTTTATGAAACGACGATCAATCGACAATAATGGAAGCGTGGCGATCGTTTGAAATTTAACAGATTCCAAAGACCAGATACATCCGACAGATCGGCCCCGATGGTCTAAGTAACGTAAACCTATATCGCGAACTGTCGGCAAACGCCGTCGCGTTCGTATTTGCCACCACGTCGTAACGCGCTGAAGAGACTTGCTAACGACGCGCCGCACATCTGACAACTGCCAACCGAAACGTTGCTTTCTGGCTCAGAGATACACGAAAAGTTGTGCAATACGCGACGGCGAGCTGCCCTTTGATCAGCCAGCTCGCGCGTTTAGCTGACGCACGCGAGATGCAGGAAGAGAAGATCAAGATTCGCTATTCCTTCTCCTACTTTTTGATTCTTCTTTATGAATCATCGAAATCGAACAGATCCATCGAAAACATTAACTACACGTATGGCAACGCACGAAACACGATTTCTGTGAAAGAGGCTGCATTCGTAATTAACCCATCTGCAAATGTGCTGTTCTATTATTACCAAATCGGTTGTACCTTGACTATGTGCTTTGTTTCTGATTTCGTACGCGTTACGTGCTCGCTCGATATATCAAAACTATCAACACGTTCGTGTTTGGTGTATCGTCGTCTTATTCAGTCTCATCTCACCAACGATACTGACAATGAATGTGTTGGCGGTTTTAAATCTTATTGCACGACACCTGGCTTTTTTTATCTCTGATTGAGCCTCTTTCAAAAGGAAGAAATGTTGTATTGAATAAACTATTTCATATGGAAATGTGATTATTAGACTGCGAATGATCATGCATGTATGAGAAACTGAAAAGTGCAAATACAGAATAGAAAGAATGTATTACATAACGTCAAAGAATATACAAAATATAAGTACACAGTACGGTATCCGTTGTAATACTTAGAAGATAGAACAAGTCTCTATTGAGATCCTATTTTTTAAGTTGATTCCACAAAAAATATGAATTTTCGTAAATGTACGTTGGAAATAACTAGTGAGATAGGAGCTATAAATTGAAATAATGCTAAGTTTCAATTCGTAGCTTTTACAGAAACAAACCGTAAGTCGTAAGTTCGAGTTATTACGGGAACGTGATTTGCTAAAAACAATTGTCGTTCACGCCGTGATTCAGACATTACACGTATAAATGCAAGAATCAAAGTAATACTTATTTTTAGTGATGATAATTAAACTAGAAGCTTGTATTAGCTTCTAGTTACTTGTAGTAACTATTTTTCAAGTTTTTAAGTACATACTGTCTATTATCTTGACAAAATTGTCCGAAGAATTTGTTATAAATTTCGAGAGGAATTCTTAGCTTGTACATCGATCAATTTTTTAGTTTGAGGTATATAATTATATACAAGTTAAAAGAAAATAAGTTTAAAGATACTTGACTTTGAATGTTACGAATTTGAAATGAAATATAGTTCAAGTTAGTAATATTCAGATATTGTGTACGATATTACACAATTGAAAAATGTTTTTCTAACGAATTCGATTCTGCTATCTCTCGGACAATTCTAATCAATACATATTACGTTAATGCACACACGTATTTATTGAAGTTTCTCAATGGTAGAAGATATCGACGACAATAATTTGAAGAAAATATTGATATCAGCTGAAGAATTTACATACGTTAGTTCATTGCTATTCAGCTAGGAGATAATGTTATAGATATTATAATTAATGTATCAAAGATGCAACGTTTTCGAACAAATGTGATAAATACACACATGCTCGTCATATCGTTTGTTTTCGTTTAGATTGCGAAAATTACACAGAACTGAAATATAGGGATTTAATATCTCGTTGAAAACAATTAAATCATAATAATCATACACAAATTTTAATCTGTACATTTACCTTGAGCAAGTTAATGTGATCTAAATAAAAAGGAGAAGTATATCATCTTCTAAAATTAGACAGAAAGCAAACAATT
Organism: Bombus pyrosoma; assembly: GCF_014825855.1. NCBI lineage: Eukaryota > Metazoa > Arthropoda > Insecta > Hymenoptera > Apidae > Bombus > Bombus pyrosoma. The sequence goes on along the minus strand of NC_057770.1, from coordinate 7,552,723 downwards.
CGAAATTACTTCCAATCAGTATTTCATAGATGTTAGTTATAATATTAAATATTAGATCTTGACTTTTTCAAAGTACTTAAACTCTTTTTAAATGCATACATTATTACGAAAGAGAATTACTTAAAATGTAAGAACACATGTTTCCGTTTCGATCTTCTAAATAGACGAAATTCGTATCTGTTTGTTAATTCAGATTCCTATATAAATTCCTATTGAGAAACATATTGGAATTCTTTTATACCACCCTATAATAAAATCAAAGTCACTTTCTTACAGGAAACATCAACGATGAAGCGAATAGATATGATCGTTCATACATTAAAAAAGAAGCGGATATATCACGAGATGAAAAAGAGACATTTAATGATAAAATAATGGTAACGTATACTAAATATGCCACTATCATTCTGTGAATATGTTTGAAACTAGAAATTGTATTGAAACATCACCAACCTGTAATACATCCTTCCAGCCGATTAATTCTGATATAACTGCGGTTGAACAACAAAATTTGGATGCTACAAGTAGTTACAAATTAGTGGGGAATAGAAAGATAACACGAGAAAGATCACTAAAATATGTTATTCAAAATCGAGATGAAAATAAGCAAATAAGGAAAGAAATTTCAACAGAATACGATTTGTCGATCATTAATCCCAGTACTGAAAGCATGCTGCTTAATTTGTATGAGTATGTTACTATCGTAGATATTGATAAAAATTTAACTGTTACTTCGAATTCTTCGAATGAGAAATTTGTTGAAAGAATGATTCCAATAGAGGTAAAGAAAATAAAATTCTCATTAATATTAAGTAAATAATTACGTAGTTTAGAATCGATTCAATGAGGTGTCAAATTTACATTCACTAATCATAAATGAACAGTATTCAAGATAAAACAAAAAAATTAGCGACACACAATTACTTCCCTCATATTGTCAACAGAAAGAAATTAATTTTAGTTTATTTCGCTTGCAAATCTTACTTTTACATGGTAAAACATAACACGTCATTAATTCAGGAATGGGATAAGTCTCATAAAAAATCTTCTATTGGAGTAATCGATAACCTTGACGTTGATATCAGAACACCAATACAAAAAAATGTTGATACATCTATGAGGATGAAAGAAACTCTAGATAATCGTGAACTATCCGAGGAATTGGCAAACTATGGTAATGAAAATATTATCGAGGAGAAAACAATGCTTATAGAGGTAAACAGAAATAGCAATCTGCTTGTTACACCAGGAACGATACACAGAATAGTATTTGATGTGATGAACAGTTGTATTTTGCCTGTCAGATATGTATTCAGAGTAAAGAGCACTCCTTTCAGATTGTACAACATTCAACCAGCCTAGTAAGTTATATTATGTTTATACTCGAATTTCACCCATGATAGCCTTTAATGATTAATTATATTTTAAGTTATCTGTCTCTCCTTTATTTTATTTTTTAACCATTGTTGTATGATAAGTCAAAACTAATCTATTTCTTTTATTTAACTTTTATAAGTTAATGACATGCAATGAATAAGGTTGTCTTCTGCTAATATCCCAGTAATGAACGTTTTATTTTATATACATGCGTAATTATCAATTACACGTCATACATACGTATGATCCTTTCTTCATACGTCAATCTCATTGATCTGTTCATGCTTGAGCATGAAAAATGAATTTCATTTCGAATCATAACATTAATTAATATCATCGTATGATCAATTATATAATTAGATTATATAAAATAATAACAAAAGTCAAATAAAAATTTGTAAATTATTATATACGAATTTAATAATACTAACTACATGGAAACAACTTCGAAAGATTGTATACATTTTCTTATGCATTTCAAATAGACTTCTAAATGTTAGTGAAAAAATGCAATAACTTAAGTGAATATCATTACTGTATAAATGAACAAAACTTTTGCTTGGTTGTTGAATAATTTTTAACTATTTATATTTTAGCACATGGATATATCCCGGACAGATGAGCAACGTAGCGGTAGATTTGATTGTACCTGATAATGCTGCACCGGATACAGCTAATACTGTCACGTTGTTTATCTTGGGTACAGAAATAAAGGAAAAATCTGTATATCTATACGTAAAAGGATCACTTTCAAAGGTAATCATTGAAAAAAGTTAATCACAAAAATGATTAATTGTGACAATATATATCTTCCAAACGAAACACTACTAAATAAATCCTTAAAAATTAAAATTTTCATTTGGAAATTTATTAAAGCATACAAAATCTTGAATATTTCAAATTTTGTGATGGACACGCTCATTAAATCATTAATAACAGTCGTGCAAATATATTTGCAAATGTATATTGTATAAAAATACAGACTATGTAGCAACTTAAAATATTCTTTGTGGTTTAATAAGATTTCATAAAATAATGCTAAATAATTTTAATTTTAACTATTAACATTATAAAATGTATATATAACTACATTTATAAAATGTTTTTGATGAAGAGTTTACGAATGGAAATATTAATACCTCCGCTATTATCGATAACATACATTTTTATCAAATAACGTTTTCTATTAATATGATAGTCTGATGATAACATTTCATTATAAATTTTATTACATTACGTCACAATATCTAGCTAACCGATGATGTAAAGCCAACTACTGAATATTCTTTCAATAATAACTGCGCTGGAAAATTGGTAAAAGACCGGTGCTATAAATCCCGTTGGAGCGTCGACATTACAATTCAAGATTACGACTCAGGTATTAATTGAATTTCACACAATGCTTTATCTGAGAAGGAACGATATTTTTTCCTTCTTTTCCATTACAAACGAATTAGCAATAAATTATACTTGCTGCTCTATTCGCGCTAAGTTAATTTTAAACATTATTTTTAAATACGTCGCATTTATTAAAGTTTCTAAATAGTTTTTTTCTATTCAGTGTTATTAATAATTTTCTGTGTTAATATTCTAAAAGTTTTGGTTTACAAAAAATTCACGTGATTAATCTATGAAGTACAAATTTACTGGTATTCAGAACAAAAATTATTATTTTCTGAATTTTACAAAGAAAAAATGTTAAATATTTTATACAGGTTTGAAACGTGTGATATCGTCACTGAACAATGTTTACCCACGTACGGAATTTATTAGTGGCACAACAAGCCCTGTAACATTCTATTATTCTGCTACATGTTGTGATAAGACAGTTAAAATTACAGCAATAGATTTATTAGATAATTACAGCACTATAACGATAGATGTCACAGGTAATTATTGCATCATTGCTGTTACATTTATTAATATAACTTCTTATTTCATAAATAAACATGAACTTTGAACAAAATATGCAACACTCTATGGCACCCATATCAGAAACATATTTCTGAATTTGTATTACTTTCTAAGAAACATGATAATATAGCTATGGAGAAATGAAGAATTTGTATCTTTCATAATAAAACAAATACGACCAATCTTTTCAGCATGGAACAACTTATCAGAAGCTGAGATTGCAGCTATTACAGTAGGAGCATTGATGGCTTTGTTATTCATTATTGTGATCACTGTCTTAATTATATATTGCATTCGAAAAAGGAAAAGCCACGACTTGCCTTATACACAACGATATGGATCAAGACCACCTACGCAGTCAGAAAGGACTACTTTCTAATTCTTTATCAGTACTAAAATACATATCGCAGCATGATGTAGCTTGCATTCATTCTTGCTATTACATAAGTTAGTATTACAAACTAACATTAGATTTAAAATATATTTCTGTTAATTATATCTACAATAATGTACATAAGTTGTTGTTAATAAATGTTGATATTACCTTATTTCTATATACAGACATAGTGATTCTATTTAATATTTGAAGAACAATCAAATTCAATTGAAATTTATAGCATTATAATTTTAATGGTAAAAGTATAAATTGCAACTTAATGTAATTGTAAATTAAACAAATTTCCACAAAAGAAACAGTGAAAAACTTAATGTGCAAAATCTATTACAAACTTTACGTTATGATAGAATTGCATTATATTGCACGATTAAAGAAAAGGGAGGGTAAACTGGTTTATTGTACAATTACATACAAATACATACAACGTCAAAGCTGATATAAATTTCAAAATCATTAGAATTCTATAAACAGTTATACTTATTGTGCAACATATATACAAGCATTGAGTACAATATATAAAGTATCTAGGTTGGAAAACAATTTCTAATCTAGTAAGAAATAAACTGACATTCAGCTTGTAACAAACATTATGCATGCACAGATGTTTGCCAAGATGCGAATGATACATGCAACTGTGTGAAAATAAATGAAACAAAAAAACAAGGAAACGTACATAATGATGATTAGTTTGGTGATAAATGTCATTCATACATTTTATCACATGTCAAGATTAGGAAAATATGAATCTGTGAGAGCCCCACCCAGGTGTTTCATTAACAGACTCACCATCGCAGAGTACCGCAGGTGTAGCAGGCGTAACTGGCATCAAAAATGCATTTTCGGTGTAATTTTCAAACGGAAAGCCTTCACCAGCAGCTGATAATAATGGATTTTTCACTTTACGTGATTTACCACTCATGTTTGCAGTGACGTTGGCACCACGCAACTCGAAACACTGCCATCAAAAGATTACTAAACTACGAATTGCAAAACACTGTTAGTCCACCATAGACTATAAACATTTAACCTATATCGCCACGTTTATGTATAGTCTAAATACATATGCGTATACATGTGTATAGTAGAGGTAACATATGAGCTAAAAATTTGTGTTCTAAAGGCTCAAACGTGGCTCAGAGAGATATACTCCATGATACTACTGCTCTCTACTGAAACGTACAAGCGCAATGCGCATGCGTTATTTCCCACAATAGCTATCTTCAGAGTGATTTTCATGAAAACAAGAATTGTGCATTATTTAAATAATATTTTGAATAAATTCTCTGAATAGAAGTTACAGAGAGAAAGAACGAGATTATTCGAGAATTTTTTTAATCAGAAACGTATTGCGTACATTTATTGATTGTTTGATCGTTATCACAACTTTCTTATTCAATAAAAAGATATTACACCTAAAAATATTTTAATGTATCATCGTGAAATAATTTACATTATAACAGAATATATTGTAAACCAGTGTGTGAAATTAAAATCATATGTCATAGATAATTAAGTATATAAATATTTATTCTCGCTTGTATATAATTACAAATGTGGAATTCGAGATACATACGTGAATAAATGAAATCTAAAGATCGTAACATTCTAATAATTTCATTTTAAATTTATTAAACTTAATTATTAACTTATTCCTACAGTATTATGTACACACAACTCAACAAGAGTTATAATGCAAATACATTATGAAATGCTGCATATGTATGTATGTATATTGTATATCAAATATCATAAGAATTCATTGCAAACAATAAAAAAATATTAAATTTTCTAAAAATAGCTATTTAATAATAAAAATGATAAGAATATACCATAAGTATATTTTTAAAACAATTATCGTACAGTTAAATACAATTGCAAATATTCGTCTATAATTCGTCGATTTCATTTATAAGATATAAAAGATGTGATTTTTCATTGACAGATTTTCAAGACAGATCCAATAATGATTGATACTTTTAATGAATTAAAAATTTAGTTTATTCGTCGATATTAATATTTCAATAAAATTTTAACTTGAGTTCCATTAAAATTCGTTAGTGTTATACTTTCTTAGGTCAATATTTTATGATGTGTTTCTACAACGATTTTCGTATCGAATTCATTAACTTTTCAATTTATAAAGTTCAGATTATAATGCAATTTCAAAAGACGGGATTAAAATACATCTAAAATATTTTGTGCGAATTTTTATTAAGTTGTAAAAATTTTTTACGAATCGTATTTCAATATTTTACCAAAAAAGTTGAAAACAGTTGAAAACCAATGATTCTACGGCACTATTATAAATGGACACACTGAATAGAACTATTAAGTCGCTTATATTAAAGGACAAATGAAATTTGACATTTATTAGTGTCTATGAATTCTAATACTCCTAATTCTTAATATCATGGATTTTTAAAAATAAGTAGTAAATTCCAAAAAGATTAAAATAATTAATCGAAATAATTACTTATTCGTACTTTCCCGAATTTTCTCATAATGCTAAATATAAATTAAGATTTGTGTCATGAAAACGAAAGACTTGAGAAATAAATAAAATGTGGAGAAATAAATTCAGAAATATTTATTACAGTTCAACTATATCGAATACATTTTGAATATATAATTTTTGTCAAACACACTAAGATTTTCAGTGACATTGAACAACTTCTTTTAATCATAAGATTGGTTAGTCTTCGTATCTTGGAAATATGGGCTCATCAAATGGGGAATGTGGACGTTGTGGGGGATGATGTGGAATTGGGGGAAGGTCCGGGCGGTGTGGTGGACCGGGTGGGTGATGCGGTGGGCCGGGTGGGTGGTGTGGTGGAACTGGTGGGTGGTGCGGTGGGCCGGGAGGGTGGTG